>NC_088703.1:7442033-8642033 GCF_028017835.1 Emys orbicularis | reverse complement strand
GAGTCTAGCTGTGTAATATTACTGCAGGGTGCCGGTGGGAAGGTTAGAGGGGAGCTCTCTGTATCTGTATCACGGCCCATTCCTTTCCAATAAGCAAGGCACCATCATGCAGCTGCACTTAGTTCTGCACCTTATGTACATACTAGAAACAGTAATGATGATTTACTGGGGGCCCGGGCTGGCTGCTGCACAGACTGGCGGGCCTGGTGCCCCGAGCTCAAAGTGCATTGGGCACAGACAGACAGGGCCTGGCTCTGTGAGCTCAGGGGGCATCAGGCACAAACAGACAGACAGCGACTGGCACATTGGGCACAGACAGCACCTGGCACATTGGGCACAGACAGACACCCGTAGTCAGTCTCTCCCCATAGCTCATCTGCATGTGGGGCTCATTGCTTTGTGGGGAAGGAACCAGCTGTCCCTGTGCACCTGACAACGGTTCTGCAGGGTGCATCACATGCCATCTGCTTGGTTGGGCACAGGCTGCTCAGGGATGGCCATGGGAGTTGCACCAGGGAAAGCTGGGAGGGTGGGATGGAGCAGGGGAGCCTTCCAAGGCAGCTGGGGAGGGTAATGGGGGAGCTGAGACCTCCAGCCAGCAGCCCCAGCCCCGAGATGAGCTCCAGCAGAGTTCCCACAGCCCAGGCAGCTGGCAGCCCTGGGGCTGCTCTGCGCAGGATCCCACCGGCCTGTATCTCATTGCAGGCTGAGCCCAGCCCAGCCCGGCGGCATGCGCCTCTCACAGCACCGCGTCTTCCCTCACCAGCCGGGTCATCTCGCTGTCGGGCTGCTCAGGGGGCTCTGGATTTGCTGCTCCCTGGGGCCGGGCCGGGGTCCCTGGAGCCCCCAGCTCCTCCAGGTGCACATGGCCTGCAAGCAAGAGGACAGAGTGAAGTGCCCAGGCTAGGGTTGCCAACTTTCTAATTGCACAAAACTGAACACTCTTGCCCCACCCCCTGCCCCAAGTCCCCACCCCTGCCCCTTCTCTGAGGCCCCACCCCACCTTCCTCCAGCCTCCTTCCCTCCATGGCTTGCTCTCCTCCATCGGCACTCACTTTCACGGGGTTGGGGCAGGGGGTTGGGATGCGGGAGCGGGTGAGGGTTCCAGCTGGGGGTGTGGGTTCTGGGGTGGAGCCAGAAAAGATGGGTCCAGGGTCTGAGAGGGGGCTCCCATCTGGGGCAGGGGGTTGGGGTGTGGGAGTGGGTGAGGGCTCTGGCTGGGAGTGTGGGCTCTGGAGTGGGGCTGGGGATGAGGGGTTTGAGGTGCAAGAGGGGGCTCCAGGCTGGGGCCAAGTGATTTTGAGTGCGGGATGGGGTTTTGACCTGGGGCAGGGGGGTCGGGCTTTGGGTGCGGGCTCTGGGAGGGAGAGTGCAGGAGGAGTTTTTGACCTGGGGAGGGGGTTGAGGTGTGGGTGGGGGTGCAGGGTCTGGGAGGGAGTTAGGGTGCAGGAGGGGGTTCCGACCTGGGGCGGGTTTGGGGTGTTGGTGTGGGCTATGGGAGGGAGGGTGCAGGAGGGGTTTTTGACCTGGGGCAGGAGGTTCAGGGTGTGGGCTCCGGCCAGGCAGCGCTTACCTCAGGCAGCTCCTGGTCGGCAGCGCAGCGGGCTTAAGGCAGGCTCTCTGTCTGTCCTAGCTCCGCGCTGATCCTGGAAGCGGCCGGCATATCTGGCCCTGAGGCAGAGGCACAGCCACCAGGGTGCTGTGCATGGTGCATGCTGCCTGCACCAGCAGGCACTGCCCCCACATCTCCCACAGAACTTGGTTCCTGGCCAATGAGAGCTGCGGAGCCGGCGCTGGGGGCAGGGGCAGCATGCAGAGCTTCCCTGATCACCCCTGTGCCTAGGGGTTGCAGGGACATGGCGGCCACTTCCAGGGAGCTGCGCAGATCCAGGGCAGGGAGGGAGCCTGCCTTAGCCCTGATACGTCACCAATCGGACTTAACGGCCTGGTCAGCAGTGCTGACCCGAGCCACCACAGTCTCTTTTCGACCGGGCGTTCAAGTCAAAAAACGGATGCCTGGCAACCCAAGCCACCCCCAGCCCGCCCTCACCCAGCATGCCAGGGTGCCTTGTGAATGGGACACTACTGCCAGGACAGGGCTGTAGGGATGGGGCACCTGCAGGCCGGGACAGTGGGCCTGTGCATGGCAGTTAGAGCAGAGACCCCAGTAGCTGTGAGAGCAGAAGGTCCCCATGCATGTTTTCCCCTTGTCCTGGGCCTTCCTCCCCCTCTGACAGGGGTCACAGGATCGGCCATTCTGTCGGACAGTAATAAAGACCCCAGGCCAGTAAAAGTTCCGTAGCAGCCTCTGCTGGGTACGCCAGGTTCCCTGGTGCCCTGAGAGGGGGATGTCATGGGCCCGGTACAGCAGCTGGCAGCGATACTTTCTGGGGTACTACCAGCTGCCTCCTGATCCCCCTGGCTCCATTTCCCTTGGGGGAGCCCATTCTCGGTACAGGAACCCCTTCTCCCACAGGAACCTTTTCTGGCCACCTCTCCCCATGGTCTGTACCTCACTGAGGTCGGCCAGGTCCCTTATCTTCCACAAGGAGGGATCTTTCTGTAACTCGGCCTGGAACACAGCAGCTGGGACAGGGATTTTCACCTGCTCCCTCCAGCTGGCTGGGTCTGAAGCTGCAGCCTCCCTGAGCCATGTCCCTGGGTGTTCCCTCCCCACCAGGTTAGGGTCCTGCACCTCGGGCAAGGCACCCTCCCCGTTGTCAGGGCGCAGTGCCCCTCGCTGGCTCTGGCTACGGGTCATGACCAGGGCACCCTGGGAGTTGCTTGGCCAGTCCTCCAGGTCCCCCCCCCCCGCATTAACACCTCAGTGGGCAAATGGTTGTGCATCCCCACTTCCTTGTGGCCCTCCTTGGCCGGCCACTTCAGGTGTACCCTCGCCACAGGCACCTTGAATGGGGTCCTGCCCACCCCCGTCAGGGTTAGATAGGTGTTGGGCATCACCTGATCTGGAGCTACCACCTTGGGCCGGGCCAGTGTCACCTCAGCGCCTGTGTCCCAGTATCCATTGACCTTCCTCCCATCCACCTCCAGGGGAACAAGGCACTCACTCCGCAGGGACCGCCCCGCGTCCACCCTGTAAACGGAGAACCCGGTGTCCGGAGCATCCAGCCCCCAAGAGGAGCTGGCCTGGGGTACTCCTCCCTCCTGAGCCGTTGGGAAGCTGTCAGCCCCCCTTGCCTGGGTCGTCTTCCTCTCGTCCGGCTGGGTCTCTATCAAGTTGACCCTCTGTGGGTTCGGTCTGCTCAGTCTGTCCCTGAGCTTGGGGCACTGGGTCCGTATGTGGCCTCTCTGGCCACAGTGATAGCAGCCCATGTCCCGTGGGTCCCCTCGAGCGGGTTGGATGGACCTGACGCTGGATGTTCCCCTTTGGTGGGGGTTCTCCATATTTCCCCGCTGGGAGGTCCCCTCGTGACTCTCTCGCTGCGTTGTGGCGGGCCTGTTCCTTTGGGACTCCTCCCTGTCATCCCCTGCCCGACTGTTCACAAACTCGTTGGCCAGCTGGCCTGCGTGCTACGGGTTCTCTGGTTTTTGGTCCATCAACCATCGCCTCAGGTCAGATGGGCACTGTTCATACAGGTGCTCCAGTACAAATAGGTCAAGCAGGTCTTCTTTAGTTTGGGCCCCAGCTGTCCACTTGCGGGCATACACCTGCGTCCGGCTGGCTAGTTGTAGGTATGTAACCTCACGGGTTTTACGCTGACTCCAGAACCTTTTCTGGTACATCTCAGGAGTCAGCCCAAACTCGCGGAGCAGGGCTTTTTTGAACAGTTCGTAGTCCCCTGTCTCCGCCCCTTTCAGTCAGCTATACACCTCCCTGGCTGTGGAGTCCAGTGAGGGAATGGGAAACTGGAGCCTGTCTGCAGAGTCAACCTGGAGCAGCTCTCAGGTATTCTCAAGGGCCGTCAGGAAGGTGTCCATGTCCTCCCCCTCCTTACGCTGGGCCAGGAAGCACTTATCAAAGCTCTTTGCAGTCTTGGGTCCCCCCTCACTCACCGCAGCTGGGGCCCCACTGCTCCTCAGCCTGGCCAGTTCCAGCTCATGCTGACGCTGTTTCTCCTTCTCCTCCTGCTGCTTTTCATGTTCTTCCTGCTCATGCTGACGCTGTTTCTCCTCATGCTGATGCTGTTTCTCCTTCTCCTCCCACTCCTGCTTCAGTTCTTGCTTCCTTAACTCAAGCTCTTCCCGTCTCATCTCCCATTCATATTCCAACCGCTTCCGTTCCAGGGACGGGGAGCTCCGCCGGGACGATCCCCTGCTGGCCGCCGGGGTCAGGGTGCCCTCGGTATTCACTGGGATTACCCCAAACCCTCCCCTAGGCATAGGTAGGCAGGGTCTCGGGATATCCTCGGCAGCAGTCTGACCCCTCCCAGCCATGTCAGGCCCCGGGGCCCATGCTGCTTCTGCCGGGCGGCTTCCCTCAGGGACAGGGCTTGGTTCATCCAAGTGATCCTTCTCCTCCAGCTGGGCAATTAGCTGTTCTTTGGTGGACCTCCCAATGCGCAACCCCCTCTGCCTGCACAGCTCCACCAGGTTGCTCTTAAGGCATTTAGCATACATCCTCCTGCTGGCCACTCGCCGGCCTGTGCTCTCTGCTTTCCACCATTCCAGGGAGACCCCTAGTGTGCCAGCCCTTCTTCAGGTCATCACCTCTCTGCCAGGGTCGAGCTCCAGACTCCTCTGACCCTGGGACCGCTCACTGTGATCCCCCGGGGAACCCTGTTACTGCAAAAGTCCTTCTCACTGGTCACACACTCCCAGGGGTTAATCACCCCCTGAAACCATCTCTCTCCGACTCTTCAGCCCACCTGGTCCCCGTCAATCCCCCTTCATTTTACTGCTCCCCAGTCACTTACTGCAGGAAGCGCCGTCCATGGGGTGCAGTAGATCCCACGGCTGCCATCAGTTGTCATGGAGTGTGGGGGGACATGAGGCCCTGCACCCCCGGCTTCCTGTGATTCACCGTGACTCTCAGCCAGCCAGTAAAGCAGAAGGTTTATTTAGATGACAGGAACACAGTCCAAGACAGGTCTTGCAGGCACAGACAACAGGACCCCCTCAGTTAGGTCCATCTTGGGGTCCCAGGTGCCCCTTGGGGGGTCAGAGCCCCGTCTGCCTCCCAGCCATTCCATCAGCCAGCTCCTGCCACTCCCAGCGTCCCCTCCCCCAGCCTTTGTTCAGTCTCCCGGGCAAAGGTGTCACCTGGCCTTTAACCCCTTCCTGGGTTCTCACGTTACATACTCAGGTATTCTCCCTCAAGGCCAGTCTCCCATCCGCCCAATGCAGACCATCCTAGCCACACTCCCCTGCCTTCCCAGCCAACACTCCCCACTCAGCATTCAAAGACCACATTAAGAACAGCCCCAGTTCATCACACGGGGCGCCCTGCCTTGCAGCACTGTGGTTGGGGTTCAGGGCTCTTACCCAGGAAGTTCCCAGCGGCTCTGTCCCGCCGCATCCTCCAGCAGAGCAGGATCCCACAGATCAGCACCACAAGGGCACCCAGGCCGAGGAGCACAAAGCAGAGTAGCCCAGGGCCTGGGGAGAGAGCCAGGCAATGAGCTGTGCCCCATCTCTGCCCCACAGCCCCTGAGACTGACTCCCTCCGCATCCACAGGCCCCTGCCAAGGCTGACTCCTCCCCTGCCCCATAACCTCCATGGGTGACCATACATCCCATTTTGGCCACGACAGTCCCTTTTTTAAGCCCTGTCCCAGCCGTCCTGAATTTTTTGGCAAGTGTGGGCATTTGTCAAAAAGTGGGGTGCAGAGGAACATTGGAGGGGCAGGTGGCAATGCCAGCTCTGTGCAGGGGGAGAGGCAGGGATCAGAGGGGGGCAGGCAGGGCTTGGATGAGTAACAACACCACCCCAGCCTGGCATGAGGGGGCAGGCAGGACTCGGGTGAGGGGCTTGGACCAGCCCTGCACAGTGGGGGGAAGGAGGGCTTGGGCTAGCCCCATGCGGTGTTCCATTTTCCCTTTGGGAAATATGGTCACCCTACCCCCCAGTCACCCCCAGCCAGAGGCAGATTTAGGTTTCCTGGGGCCCTGGGCCAAAGCAAGTGGGGGCCCCTCCCTACCTCTTCCACCTGCAACCCTGCCCAGGGACCCATCCCGTTCTGCCTCTTCCCCGGAAGCCCTGCCCTTGTTCCACCCAGAGTCCTGATCCATTCCACCCCTGCACTGCAGCCCCACAATCCATTTGCTCCTTTCTGTGCCCCCCACTGCAGTCCCAAGGCCAGAGAAGCTCTGTCCCCCCGCCACAGTCCCAGGGCTGCAGTGGGGAGTGAGTACTCCTCCAGTCCCGGGACCACAGCAGTTGCCAACTTTCTACTCGCATGAAACCAAGCACCCTTGCCCCGCCTCCTGCCCTGCTCCTCTTCTCAGGTCCTGCCCATGCCCCGCCCCTTCTCTGGGGCACCGCCCCCGCTCACTCATTCATTCAGCTGGCTCAGGGGGCTGGGGTGCTGCGGGGGGGGGGGTATGGGCTCTTGCTGGGGGTGCAGACTGATGTGCAGCCGGGCATGAGGGATTTAGGGTGCAGGTGGGGGCTCTGGGCTGGGGCAAGGGGTTGGGGTGTGGGAAGGGGTGAGGGCTCCAGCTGGGGCTGTGAGCTCTGAGGTGGGGCTGCAGATGAGGGGTTTTGGGTGCAGGAGGGGGCTCTGCGCTTGGGCTCAGGGGTTCAGAGGGTGGGAGAGGGCTCTGGGTGGGGGCAGGGGGTTGGGGTACGGGGGATGTGAGGGCTCTGGCTGGGGGTGCAGGTTCTGGGGTGAGGCTGGGGATGACAGGTTTGGGGTGTAGGAGGTTTCTCTGGGCTGGGACCAAGGGGTTTGGAGGGCAGGAGGGGGATCAGGGCAGGGAGTTGGGGCATGGTGGGTGAGATGAGGGCTCTGGTTGGGGTGTGCGCTCTGGGGTGGAGCTGGGGATGAGAGGGTTGGGGTGTAGGAGGGTGCTCTAGGCTGGAATCGAGGGGTTTGGAGGGCAGGAGGGGGATCAGGGCTGGGGCTGGGGCAGGGGGTTGGGGCCTCGGAGGGGGTCAGGGTGCAGGCTCCAGGTGGCACTTTCCTCAAGCTGCTCCCAGAAGCAGCGGCATGTCCCCCCTCCAGCTCCTACACAGAGGTGTAGCCAGGAGGCTCTGCATGCTGCCCGCCCCACTGGCACCGCTCCCACAGCTCCAATTGCCTGTGGTTCCTGGACAATGGGAGCTGCGGAGGCGGTGCTTGGGGCAGGGGTAGCGTGTGGAGCCCCCTGGCTGCCCTACGTGTAGGAGCTGGAGAGGGGACATGCCAGCTGCTTCCTGGGAGCCGCAGAGAGCCTGCCAGCCCAGCTGCATGGCAATGCCAACCGGACAGTCAATGGCCCGGTCAGCAGTGCTGACCGTAGCCACCAGGATCCCTTTTGGACCAGATGTTCCAATCAAAAACTGAGCACCTGGTAAACGAAGCTGGGGCTTCCCCTATCCTGCCCGTCTGCCCGGTGCTTCTGCCAGGGATTGAATTCACCTGGAGCTTCTGCTAGGGCTCTGGCCTTCTGTTGCCCTACAGAGGATTTCTGCTGGGGGTGGTGCCCCCATTTTTCCAGGCCCGCAAATGGCTGGGGCCGCTGGGTGTGGGACCCAGAAAGCCCATTGTATAATCCACCACTGGCCATGGCTGACTCCCTCCCCTGCCCCACAGCCCCTATGGGGCCAATTCTGGCCCCCACTCCACAGCCCACCCTGCAGCCACCTCCCTGCCCCGTCCCACAGCCCCATGCAGAGCTGAGTCCATCACCCTCAGCACCTTGGCCGCTGACCCTGTCCCCCTGCCACAGGCCCCGAGGAGGAGCACGGCATGTGGAGCTGTGCAGGGCCCTGCGCTGGGGGTGGCTCATAGGTCCCAGCTCAGACTCCAGCCTGAACACAGGTCATGAATTTGGGGATGGAGGAAGCTCTGACTACTGCCCCCAGGGACCATTCCCAGCCCAAGGAGTGTGTGTGTGGGGGGTTAGAGAGAGGGTTGGGGGCACCAGCTCCCAGAGGCCCCTCCCCAGCTGCTCCCACAAGCACTACACCCCAGACTCCTCCCCCAGGCCCCACAGGCTCTCTGCCCCCCAGATCTGTGCTCTGGGTCTGCCTGCAGGAGTAGCAGCCTCCAGCACCAGAGCCAGGGCTGGCAGGAGAGGGAGCCTCATCGCGAAGGAGGCTGCTCAGAGACCCAGGAGTGGTGCCCCAGGCTGAGCAGGGCTGTGGGAACCGCTGGGACAGCCAGTAACCTCAGTGTGGTGGGCAGAAGCCCATGCGCTGCCCCCCTGGAGACCGGCCTCCCCCTGGAATGGCCAGGGTGTCACCCCCGCCCACCCCGTGTCTGCAGGAACATGGGCATGGCTACGGCGCTGGGCACTCACCGGCCTGCCCGGCACACACCACGCTGGCCTCAGAGCCACGGCCACACAGCCCAGGACCCAGCCGCCTCAGCTGGCACTCGCTGATGAGAGACTCCTGGCCCGAGCAGCTCAAGCCCTCCAGCCAGACGTCGCTGGTCCCATGGCCGAACTGAGCAACCCCCGGGGCTGACAGCGCCGTGCCGCAGCCCAGCTGCTTGCACACCACCCCGGCCTCCAGCAGGCCCCAGCCGGCGTCACACACGGCACCCCAGGTGTCGTTAATCAGCACCTCCACTCGCCCGGAGCAGGGGCTTGGGCCACTCGTCAACTGCAGCCTCAGCTGGCCCTGATCTGAAACACAAAGCACAGGGCATGAGAGGCTGTTCCTAGCTGCCAGGTGCCCGGATACACAGCACCGCACGTGGAAGAATGGGGGGTTCTGCACAGAGCAAAGAGGAGCCATTTCTATATCAACCCACCCGTGTGTGTGCACGCGCACTCACAAACACACACTGCACCCCCCTAAACACAATGCCACACAAGCAGACACACACACACACAATCCCATGCACAACCCCCATATGTCCCTGTGCACACCCACACATTGCCTGAAACACACACATTGCCACATGCACACGCACTGCCGCACATGTATGCAAATATTCATAGACTGACACGTGCACACCCCTTCACACACACACCTGCACAAACACTGCCAATCATAAATATAAAGGAAAGAGTAGGGGGTAAGGGGTTAAGAAGCTTAAATAACCTTGTTGGCACCTGACCAGAAGGACCAATAAGGAAAGAAGATACTTTCAAATGGGGTATGTGTGTTTGTGCTCTCTTTGTTTGTTCCCTCTCTAGATGGACAGAGAGACCAGGCAGGTACAACCTCTCCTGAAAACCTACCTGAAATGAACCATGTAACATTACAAAAATTGTAAGTAAGGCAAGGAGATGTGTTAGGTTATCTGTTGTTTTAGCTTGTGAATTTTCCCTATGCTAAGAGGTAATTTTATTTCTGTTTTTTGTAACTGTGAAGCTGAGTCCTGTGGGGAGTCCTCTGTGTTTTAAATCCTTTTATTACCCTGTACAGTTACCTTCCATCCCGATTTTGCAGGTGTGATTCATTTACATTTTTTTTATAATAAAGTTCTTCTTTTAAGAACCTGATTGATTTTAGTGTCCTAAAGATAAAGGGTCTGGTCTGTACTTACATTAAATGCAAGTATTTGGTATATTACTCTCAAGCCTCCCCAGGAAAGGGGGTGAAGGGGTTTGGGGGGATATTTTGGGGGAATAGGGATTCCAAGTGACCCGTCCCTGAATTTTTGGTTAAATCACTTGGTGGTGGCAGCAATACCATCCAAGGACAAGGAAAGGAATTTGTGCCTTGGGGAATTTTTTAACCTAAGCTGGTAGAATATAATCTTAGGGGGTCTTTCATGTGGGTCCTCACATCTGTAGCCCAAAGTTCAGAGTAGGGAGGGAACCCTGACATTGCCACAAACAGGTACAGAGACAATCACACACAAAACCTGAAACGCACACACACACACACACACACCACCACACCTAGGCTGACTTCCAGGGGTTAGCACCCTCTGCAGATCCCCCACCCCACTTCCAGCAACAGAGGCTCCTACCGCACTGGGTGTTACCTGAGCACACAACACTGGCATCTTCTCCGGGGTTACAGCCATGCTCTCCCCAAGGCTTAGCCTTGCATTCGGTGAGGGCAGCTTCTGCCCCTGTGCACTGAACCTCATCCAGCCACACACGGTCAGATCCTTGTCCAAAGTGAGCCCCACGTGGCGCTGATAACGCCTTCCCACAGCCCAGCTGCCTGCACACGACTTCAGCCTCGGACAAGCCCCAGCTGTCATCACACACGGTTCCCCACAGCTGGTTGTGAAGCACCTCGACTCTCCCAGCGCAGCGACTTGGGCCGTTCACCAGTCGGAGCGGAGCCACTTCTGAGATGCCTGAGCCTGCAAACACCCAAGGGAATAAACACTCAGGGAAATTCCTGTGCATCTGTTCTCTAGTGACACAGGGAACGTAGCGCCTTGAGATACAGGACTGGCTGCAGAAGCAGACTCTGGAATTTGAAAGCAAGGAAACTGCCAACTGTTGCTTGTTTCTACCGTGTTCAGGGAAACAGGACTTTGTAAATAAACCAGATTGCACCAAAGAAACACTTGACTTATGTAAACAATTCCTCCTCTTCCCAGAAACATCCATCACGGCCCCACTATGGCTAATGCAACCATCAGGCAACACTCCTCATTTAGGAAGAGCAGAGTGGGCATACGGCAGTGGGGGTGGCGCCCTGACTTGCTTTACAATTAGTGAGCACTCAGCAGTGCTGGACATGGAAAGTGTAGGGAACACTGTTCCCATTGAGACATGCAATAGGGCAGGGTTGCCAACTGACTAATCGCACAAGACCGAACTGCCGTGAAACAATTCCGAAAGCAGATGTTTTAGAAAAACATCCAATCTTGATTCCAAAATTGCCAACAAGGGAGAATCCACCACACCGCTTGGAAAATTGTTCCAATGCCTAATTACTCTCACCGTTACAAATGTACGCCTTATTGAGGGTCTGAATGTGTACAGCTTCAACTTCCAGCCAGTGGATCGTACTGTACCCTACTCAGCTGGACAGTTTGTTTCCTACATAGGTACTTATAGACTGTGATCAAGTCACTTGTGACGGGGTGAAGGAACCCCGTCCAGTGTGGGGTGAGTGCATCCTATCCTCTGAGCCGCCCTCTGCCTCAGGGTGGTGAGGCCAAATGGCTAGAGTCGATATAATTGCCTTTGCCTCCAGGACTGTACAGCCTAGTGGTCAGAGTCAATTTGGCTGCCCTTGGGTAGAGAACCTAATGGTAAAGTTGTTATGGCTGCCCTCTCCCTCAGGGCTGTGTGGCCCAACGGCCAGAGTCAGCAGAGTTGCTCCTATCCACAAGGGGGTAAGGCTTTGCAGCCAGAGCCAATGGGCCACCACCTGAGGGGAAGGGGTGACTGGAGTAGGGGGACTTGGGCCCACTATGCTCCACTGGGTCCCAGCCCAGGGCCCTAACAGTGGTGGGGCTCCAACCGAAACACGCCAACTTCCCATAGGAATATAGCTAGTCCCCCCCGGGCCACTTCCTACCAGGCTTCCCAGTGACTTGATGTTCAGCAGCAAGAACTGGCCAGGCCCCCTGCACCTGTACAGGTGAGAGACACACTGGAGGCTTAGGGCAGGTCGACACTATAAACTTGCATCAGCGCAGCTGCACCATAGCAGCTGCGCTGCTGTAGCACTTCTGATGAAGATGCTGTAAGCCAGGGGGGTTTAACCTTTTTTCATTTGTGGACCTTGAAATATTTCGAATGGAGGTGGGGAGCTATGTCCACGGGAGATGCTTTCCTGCTAACATAGCACTTTCTACAAGGGGAGTTGAGGTCGGTGTAACTACGTCACTCAAGGGTGCGGATTTTTCACAGCCCTGAGCAATGTAGTTATACCGAAGTAATTGTTTAGCGTATATCCTGGCCTTATCTCAGTGGCCTGAGGACAGCATTCCAGCAGGTGGAGGAGAAGATGAGCCGGAAGGGAGCATGCCAGACACGAGATGCCAGGAGAGAGGAGAATGGAATGCCCGTGCAGGAAGGACAAAAGATGCAGCAGCGGCTACACAACTGGAAAAAGCATCCTGGAAAAAAATCCCAAACGTACTCCTTTTTGGAGGGGACTTTACATGGTCATTAAAAGCTGAACAACTTATCCTTGCTGATACCAAAAGCAAGAGCATGCAGCTTACCTCAGCAACTGCTATCTTCTACAGACAGTCTGTCCACTACAGATAGACCTCACCGAGAGGGCATGAACCCTGAACTCACTGATAATCTAGATCCAACTACGACTGATGTCTCCATGCGTGAATATAGGACTCAAGCACACAGAGTGACAAGGAAACCTGTGTGGATGGCAGAGTACCTGGTTGCCTAGGAGTTATTGTTTTAAATTCTCCTTTAACTGGCAGGGGGGAGGGGAAAGCTCTAGTGATCAGTGCAGACAGCACCAATACCAACCTATGGGGCTGATGCTGAATCTTTATCTAAGGGTATGTCTACACTACAGGATTAATTCGAATTTATATAATTCGAATTTAGGAAACCGATTTTGTAAAATCGAATGTATTCGGCCACACTAGGCACCATTAATTCGGTGGTTTGCGTCCAAGCTACCATAGTAGCATCGATTTCCAGAGCGTTGCATTGTGGGTAGCTTTTACATAGCTATCCCATAGTTCCCGCAGTCTCCACCCCCCTTGGAATTCTGGGTTGAGACCCCAGTGCATGATGGGGCCAAAAACATTGTCGCAGGTAGTTCTGGGTACAGCCTCCCCCTCCCTCCCTGAAAGCAACGGCAGACAACCATTTCGCGCCTTTTTTCCTGAGTGAACTCTGCAGACTCCATTCTGCATCAAGCATGGATCCCGTTGTGCTCCAGAACGCAGTCTTGAACATTATAAACACCTCGCGCTTTCTCGTGGAGTTTATGCTTACACAGGACCAGAAAAAAGAGGCGAGGAGGAGGAGGAGGCGGCGATTGCAGCGCAGCGACCAGCGTGATGAGGACATGGACACGGACACAGAATTCTCTGAGACCGCGGGCCCCGGTGCTTTGGAGATTATGATGTTAATGGGCCAGGTTATAGGCTTTGAACGCCGATTCTGGGCCCGGGAAACAAGCACAGACTGGTGGGACCGCATAGTGTTGCAGGTGTGGGACGATTCCCAGTGGCTGAGAAACTTTCGCATGCGTAAGGGCACTTTCATGGAACTTTGTGACTTGCTTTCCCCTGCCCTGAAGCGCCAGAATACCAAGATGAGAGCAGCCCTCACAGTTGAGAAGCGAGTGGCGATAGCCCTGTGGAAGCTTGCAACGCCAGACAGCTACCGGTCAGTCGGGAATCAATTTGGAGTGGGCAAATCTACTGTGGGGGCTGCTGTGATGCAAGTAGCCAAAGCAATCACGGAGGTGCTGCTACGAAAGGTAGTGACTCTGGGAAATGTGCAGGTCATAGTGGATGGCTTTGCTGCAATGGGATTCCCTAACTGTGGTGGGGCGATAGATGGAACCCATATTCCTATCTTGGCACCGGAGCACCAGGGTACCCAGTACATAAACCGCAAGGGGTACTTCTCAATGGTGCTGCAAGCACTTGTGGATCACAAGGGACGTTTCACCAACATCCATGTGGGCTGGCCGGGAAGGGTTCATGACGCTCGCGTCTTCAGGAACACCAATCTGTTTAAACGGCTGCAGCAAGGGACTTACTTTCCGGACCAGAAAATAACCGTGGGGGATGTTGAAATGCCAATTGTTATTCTTGGGGACCCAGCCTACCCCTTAATGCCATGGCTCATGAAGCCATACACAGGCAGCCTGGACAGGAGTCAGGAGTTGTTCAACTACAGGCTGAGCAAGTGCAGAATGGTGGTAGAATGTGCATTTGGCCGTTTAAAAGGTCGCTGGCGATCCTTATTGACTCGCTCAGACCTCAGCCAAACCAATATCCCCATTGTTATTACTGCTTGCTGTGTGCTTCACAATCTCTGTGAGAGCAAGGGGGAGACCTTTATGGCAGGGTGGGAGGCTGAGGCAAATCGCCTGGCTGCTGATTACTCGCAGCCAGACACCAGGGCGATTAGAAGAGCACACGATGAAGCGCTGCGCATTAGGGAAGCTTTGAAAACCAGTTTCATGACTGGCCAGGCTACAGTGTGAAATTTATGTTTGTTTATCCTTCCTGAAAACCCGCCCCCTTTATTGACTCATTCTCTGTAAGGAACCCACCCTCCCCCTTCCCCCAGCTTGCTTTCAAAGGAAATAAAGTCACCATTGTTTAAAAATCATTTATTCTTTATGAATTGATTAGAAAAAGAGGGAGAGAACCTGAGTGGGGTTTGGGAGGAGGATCAGCGGGAAGGAAAAGCCCAGTAAAAAAAGGTTAAGAAAATGGCAGCCTTTTGCTTGGGCTGTCCACTGGGGTGGAATGGGAGGGTGTACGGAGCCTCCCCCCCCCGTGTTCTTACACATCTGGGTGTGGAGGCTATGGAAAATGGTGAGGAGGTAGGGGGGTTATACAGGGGCTGTAGCGGCACAGAACCTGAGTGGGGTTTGGGAGGAGGATCTGCGGGAAGGAAAAGCCCAGTAAAAAAAGGTTAAAAAAATGGCAGCCTTTTGCTTGGGCTGTCCACTGGGGTGGAATGGGAGGGTGTATGGAGCCTCCCCCCCCGTGTTCTTACACGTCTGGGTGTGGAGGCTATGGAACATGGTGAGGAGGTAGGGGGGTTATACAGGGGCTGTAGCGGCACTCGGTTCTCCAGCAGCCGTTCCTGAAGCTCCACCAGACGCCGGAGCATGTCTGTTTGCTCACGCAGCAGCCCCAGCGTTGCTTCCCGACTCCTCTGATCTTCCTGCCGCCACCTCTCATCTCGAGCGTCTCTCCTCTCCTCACGTTGGTCCCTTCTGTCCTCACGTTGGTCCCTCATGTCCTCACGTTGGTCCCTCCTGTCCTCACGGTCACTGGCTTCTTTCCTATACTTGCAAACCGTCTCCTTCCACTCATTCAGATGAGCTCTTTCATTCCTGGTGGATTGCATGATTTCGGAAAACATCTCTTCTCTCGTTTTTTTTTTACGACGCCTTATCTGGGATAGCCTTCGGGAAGGAGGAGGGAGGCTTGAAACATTTGCACCTGCTGGAGGGAGTGAAAAAAGGAGAGAATTTTTTTAAAAGATACATTTTTCAGAACAATGCTTATACTCTTTCACGGTGTATACTATTCACATTACATAGCACATGTGATTTCTGTGCAAGGTCGCATTTTGCCTCTTAATATTGAGTGCCTGTGGCTTTGCTGCTAGAGATCACAGACGCAGGTCGGGGCAACAGAATTCACCTTGCATGCTGCCATGGTAAGCCACTGTCTTTAGGCTTCTGCGCCCTGCTTTCCCACATACCAAGCAAAGCCCGTTGTGCTGCAGTTTTCCTGTTAGCTTGTTTTCTGCTGCTGAAGGTTAACACCCCCCCCCCATCCAATTCTCTGGGATGAGTGCTTTATCCCTCCCCCCACCGCGTGGCTGGTATCAGGGAAGATCCCTGCAGGAACCAAACTAACACCCCCCCCCCCCCACCCGCCATGAATTCTCTGGGATGAGTGCTTTATCCCTCCCCCCACCGCGTGGCTGGTATCAGGGAAGATCCCTGCAGGAACCAAACTAACACCCCCCCCCCCCACCCGCCATGAATTCTCTGGGATGAGTGCTTTATCCCTCCCCCCACCGCGTGGCTGGTATCAGGGAAGATCCCTGCAGGAACCAAACTAACACCCCCCCCCCCCACCCGCCATGAATTCTCTGGGATGAGTGCTTTATCCCTCCCCCCACCGCGTGGCTGGTATCAGGGAAGATCCCTGCAGGAACCAAACTAACACCCCCCCCCCCACCCGCCATGAATTCTCTGGGATGAGTGCTTTATCCCTCCCCCCACCGCGTGGCTGGTATCAGGGAAGATCCCTGCTAGCAAAACGCGAAAAACTCTGGGCCAATCCTCCCCCCCCCTTGCACTTGGCTAAATGCAGGGAAGGATTTCTTTTCAGCCACAGGCAAACAGCCCAGTAGGAACGGCCACCTCAGTCCCCTTAATTAAATTCCCTTATTTCAACCAGGTTACCCTAAGCGATATCACTCTCCTGAGGATTACACAGCAAGATAAAGAACGGATGTTGCTTGAATGCCAGCAAACACCGGGACCATACGCTGCCAGGCTCTGTCAGGCAATGATACCAGATTACTTGCTACTAGCATGGCGTGGTCAAGTGTCCTACCATGGAGGACGGAATAAGGCTGCACTGCCCAGAAACCTTGTGGCAAGGCTTTTGGAGTACCTCCAGGAGAGCTTCATGGAGATGTCCCTGGAGGATTTCCGCTCCATCCCCAGACATGTTAACAGACTTTTCCAGTAGCTGTACTGGCTGCGAATGCATCCCAAGTGCTCAGGGCAAATTAATCATTAAAAATGCTTGCTTTTAAACCATGTTTTATATTTTAAAAGGTAAACTCACCTGAGGTCCCTTCCATGGGGTCATGGTCTTGGGTGCTGGCTTGGGAGGCTTGGGAGGGTACTTCAGTCAGGGTGAGAAACAGTTCCTGGCTGTTGGGGAGAACGGAGAGCTGGGTGCTCTCTGCCAGCTCGTCCTCCTCCTCCTCCTCTTCCCCTTCCATGGAATCATCAGGTGTACCTGATGAGATTATCCCCAGCTCGGAATCCACAGTCAGAGGTGGGGTAGTGGTGGCGGCCCCCCCTAGAAATGCATTTAGCTCAGCGTAGAAGCGGCATGTCCGCGGCTCTGACCCGGAGCGACCGTTTGCCTCCTTTGCTTTTTGATAGGCTTGTCTGAGCTCCTTGACTTTCACGCGGCACTGATCTGTGTCCCTATTGTGGCCTCTCTCCATCATGCCCTTGGAAATTTTTTCATAAGTTTTGGCATTTCGTCTTTTCGAACGCAGTTCAGCTAGCACTGAATCCTCTCCCCATATAGAGATCAAATCCAGTACCTCCTGTACGGTCCATGCTGGTGCTCTTTTTCGATTATCAGCCTGCATGGTTACCTGTGCTGATGAGCTCTCTGTGGTCACCTGTGCTCTCCACGCTGTGCAAACAGGAAATGAAATTCAAATGTTCCCGGGGCTTTTCCTGTCCACCTGGCCAGTGCATGCGAGTTCAGATTGCTGGCCAGAGCGGTCACAATGGTGCACTGTGGGATAGCTCCTGGAGGCCAATAACATCGAATTGCGGCCACACTAACGCTAATTCGAATTGACAAATTCGATTTTGGCGCTACTCCGCTCGTCGGGGTGGAGTACAGAAATCGAATTAAAGGGCCCTTTAATTCGAATTAAATGGCTTCGTTGTGTGGACGGTTCCAGAGTTAATTCGAATTAAAGCCACTAAATCCGAATTAAAGGTGTAGTGTAGACCAGGCCTTAGTCTTAAGTTACAGAGAATGATGCAGAGAAGGAGCAAAGAAGCCTGGACACAGCCAGAGAATCGCTGATCATGTGACCTTCTGAAAAATGCTAATTGCTTTGAGGTCAGGGTGAGCTGAAAGAGACTTTGAACTGTGAGCAACAAAACTCTCTCCTTTTGTTTGATTTCTGCTGTATTCAGTGAGACGGGACTTTGTACATGTTTTGTAAATAACCAGGTTTGCGTTGCAGAAATCCAGCAATGTTAATAACTGTCTCCCTCCTCTTACTTGATATTCCCCCACTTATACATCGCAGGATCACGTTTGCCCACTTAGCTACAGAATCTTCAATCTCTCCTTTGAACAGAAACAATCCACTTGGACCTGAAAATTAGCTAAATGCTCAGATCAAAAGGGAGTAACTACAGTAAAAAGCAGTATTTGTAATATATTGGGAACAAACAGAAATCCTAGGAATGGCCTAGATCCTATGCATGGCAGGGACAGTAAAATTGTCAATAAGCATGCAGAAAAGGCAGACACGGGAGATCAACATTTCTGTTTTGCCTTTGGGAAGAAGCAGGACTACAGGTTTGGTTGATAAATATAACAGTATTTATGTACTATATGTGAGCATGATCTGAATGAGGCAAAGGACACTTGCCCAACATACTCTGGGTGGGTATTTCCTCATGGTCATATGCTTTCGAATGGTGGTTGTGGTGTTTTCCCAAATTAACACGGGTTCCTTTTCCCTTTTTATTAGACATTTTCTTTGCTATACGCAGAGTCAGTGCTTGCAAGTTGGCAAGTATTGCCTTTGCGAAGCACCTGGGGTGATGTTTAATTTTCCCCAATCACTGGGTGGGGGCTCGAGCCAGTTCTGTTTTGCTTTGTTTTGTATGATGTTTCTTCTGTTTTGTATGGACCCTGACCCTTGCTGCCAGCTCCACCTGCCAGAAGGTTACACATACTTAGACTCTGTAAGGAGTTTGACATTCTGATAAGAAACATTAACACTATACAGAACCAACATAGCCCAGATCAAATGGATTAAAAAGTGGCTAATGGACAGCTCTCAAAAATAATTGTAAATAATTTCCATAAACCCATGGTCATTTGCATTAATTACATTACCCCTCCTTTAATTCTTTATTGATCGACTCCCATATCAGTCGCTCCATTGTCTTGCCTGGGATTAATGTCAGGCTGACAGGCCTGTAATTAGCTGTAATTAGCTGAGTTATCCCCTTTACCCTTTTTAAAAATTGGCATATTAGCGTTCTTCCAGGCTGCTAGGACTTTCCTAGCGCTCCAAGACTTATTGAAAATCAACATTAATGGTCCAGCATGCTCCTTACACAGCTGTTTTAAAACCCTTGGATGCAAGTTACCTGGACCTGCTGATTTTAAACTATCTAACTTCCGTAGCTACTGTTTAACATCCTCCTGATACACTAGAGGAATGGACAGAGTGTTATCATCACCATATGGTGAGACTATATGATCTATTTTTCCCAAATACAATACTGAAATATTTATTGAACACTTCTGCTCTTTCTGCATTGTTATTGATATTTCTACCATTTCCATCTAAGCATGGACCAATATCATTGTCAGGATAATTTTGGATCTTAATATAATTTAAAATATCTTTCTTGTTGCCATTAACTTTCCTGGCCATAGATTTCTTATTGTGTCCCTTTGCTTCCCTTATCAATTTTCTAGAAACTAGAACAATCAAGCAGAGATGAAGAGCACTCACCACAGCCCACATACCCCTCTCTGCAGTAGAGGCACATAGCACAGTGGTGAGGCGCTGGGGTCAGCACTAACTAAGACAGGAAAGCATGCTCTATTCTGCTCCCCAACAGGCTCTCTGCAGCATCAACAGTGCAATGGATGGTGAGAGTTACCTGAGCACACAACACCGGCATCTTCAGCATAATTGTAGTTATGGTCTCCCCAAGGCCTAGCCCTGCATTTGAAGATGGCAGCTTCTGCCCCTGTGCAGTTAACATCATTCAGCCAGGGACGGTGAGATCCTTGTCCAAATCTAGCCCCATGTGGCAGTGATAACGGTGTCCCACAGCCTAGCACACAACTCCAGCATCATTTAAGTCCAAGCTGCCATCACACCCAGTTCTCAACTGCTGGTTATGAAACACCTCGACTCTCATAGCCCAGCGATTATGGCCATTCACTTGCAGGAGCAAAGATACTTCTGAGATGCCTGAGCCTTCAAACACCCAAGGGAATAAACACTCAGGGAGGTTCCTGTGCCTCTGATTGCTAGAGACGCTGGGGAACGTAGCACCTTCCACTTAGGGGTCTAAATCGGCTGCGCACACAGCGACTGCCTGTTCCGGGCTGAATCTCCACCACTGACATCCAACTCTCATGGTGGGCCCTGAGCTGTTCCTTGCAGCACAGGCCCTTAGCACCACACAGGACTATTGGGATCTGCACTGACTGTGAGGGTAGACCCCCAACGGGTTTCATAGAATCATAGAATCATAGAATATTAGGGTTGGAAGGGACCTCAGGAGGTCATCTAGTCCAATCCCCTGCTCAAAGTAGGACCAATTCCCAACTAAATCATCCCAGCCAGGGCTTTGTCAAGCCGGACCTTAAAAACCTCTAAGGAAGGAGATTCCACCACCTCCCTAGGTAACCCATTCCAGTGCTTCACCACCCTCCCAGTGAAAAAGTTTTTCCTAATATCCAACCTAAACCTCCCCAACTGCAATTTGAGACCATTACTCCTTGTTCTATCATCTGGTACCACTGAGAACAGTCTAGATCCATCCTCTTTGGAACCCCCTTTCAGGTAGTTGAAAGCAGCTATCAAATCCCCCCTCATTCTTCTCTTCTGTAGACTAAACAATCCCAGTTCCCTCAGCCTCTCCTCATAACTCATGTGCTCCAGCCCCCTAATCATTTTTGTTGCTCTCCGCTGGACTCTTTCCAATTTCTCCACATCCTTCTTGTAGTGTGGGGCCCAAAACTGGACACAGTACTCCAGATGAGGCCTCACCAATGTCGAATAGAGGGGAACGATCACGTCCCTCGATCTGTTACCTGCAGTACAGGCCCTTAGCACCGTGCTGTGCTGAAAGCTTCCCAACCCGAACCCTACATCACCTACAGTAACATCATGGAGGGTTACCTGAGCACACAACACCGGCATCTTCTCCGTGGGTACAGTTATTGTCTCCCCAAGGCCGAGCCCTGCATTCGGTGAGGGCAGCTTCTGTCCCTGTGCAGTTGACATTATCCAACCAGATATGGTCAGATCCTGGCCCAAAGTAGGCCGCAGCAGGGGCTAATAACGCTGTCCCACAGCCCAGCTGCCTGCACACCACTCCAGCATCAGTTATGTCCCAGTTGTCATCACACACGGTTCCCCACTTCTTGTTACAAAACACCTCGACTCTCCCAGCGCAGCGACTCGGGCCGTTCACCAGTCGGAGCTGAGCCACTTCTGAGATGCAAGCGTCTGCAAACACCCAAGGGAATAAACACTCAGGGAGGTTTTTGTGCATCTGATCTCTTGTGTTGCTGGGGAATGTAGCGCCTTCCACTGAAGGATATGACTGGTCTCTGCACACAACCACTGCCTGTCGAGGGCTCCCCACCACTGACAATGCTAATCACTTGGGCAATGTTGAAGTTTGTCCACCCCCCTACCAGCCAGCTGTCACCTAGCTAGGCTGTCACCTAATTAGGCAGACTAGATGGCAGTCTGACCTACTCCTCCCACCAAAGCACTTTAAAAGATCACCCCCAGCACTGGTGTCAGGAACCTCCTGTTGAACAGATTTACACTCTCACTCCTGGCACTGGTATTCGCTCCAGTGGGATACTGTGCAGTGCTGCAGGGCAGATGCAGGCATAAGCATCTCGGTGATTGGGGGCTGAATACAGCCACCCATGTTATTAGTCGTTGCCTTAGCCTGACATCAGCATTGAATTTGCATGTGTTGGCTCCATAGCTCCCTGAAAACGTCACCCAGAGTCCATCCCCCTTAGAACTGCCTGGAGCGCAGGGACGCCTGGCAGGAACCTGCTGCGCACCAGGCTGACAATGGTTCCGACCAGTGCAGAGGCAATGCACACTTCCTACAAGCAGATCGGCCCCCTCCTGAAGCAAACACCTGCCCCTGCGGTTCCTCCTGACTTGCCACAACTGACTTGGCAACATCGTTTTGTGGCAGCGATTGCTGCACTCGTGTCTAGTGCTGCCAGCCCAGTACCAGTCTCAGATGAATGATGGCAGAGCTGGACTGACAGTTGTGTCCTCACACAGGGGCAGCAACTCTGGGATAGAGAGACTGGCGTGCTGATGGATTTTCAGAAGCTCTCACTCGTATCTGCCCATTTACAATCTGGGACGCAGATCCTGGACTAGGCTTAATGGGCCCCTGACTGGACTGGCCAGAGGGACTGCTGCAATGCAGAAACATGTCTTAGCCTGACCTTCTCAGTGTGCCTGTGGGGCAGCAATACAGAGAGAGTCACACGTGGTGGAGCAGAGCCCTATTAGAAGACAGGACCTTGAGGATGCACAGTCAGATGGCTGAACAAGCTAGAGGTAAGCAAGGTGGGAATGAGCTCTCCCCTGACAGCTAGTGATGATCTGGGGAGGGGAAAATGCTTCAGGACCAGACTGTATTAACTTGAATACACCCACTCTGCCTAGGTATCCAGCAATCAGCAATGTTGACTGATGCTGGGGTACAATTCACTGTAGTACTTGAATGTAGGGATAGTGAAATGTTGTTGCCCTGATTGTCTGAATAAAGGGCAGCGAACTGTGCTTAGCCTGCCCTTACTGAGGGGGTCACCCACAACTGAAGTGAACTCACTAATCAGGGGGCTCAGACACCAGACCCTTATCAAGAGTGAGAGGGGGTGGAGATGGGTGTTCCTACTGAGAGGTGTGCGCTCTGTGTAAGAGGTCTAGGCATGGTTCAATCTGCCCTTCACCACTCTTCAAAGATAGAGCTAATTAAGACTCCATTAGGAGCCTTTTTGGTTTAAGTGATCAATAGAGCTGAAATTACCTGCCCAGCCTGCTTCAGCACTGAGGTTTCCTCAGTAAGAGCTGACTGTCACGGAGAGCTGGGTGGAGCCTCAGGAGAGCAACCTGCAGAGGTCGCAGTAGAGAGCCAGTAGCCCACTCGTTGCCCTAATGGGGGCAAGATGTTTGTATGGGACACAGTTGACGAGAGATGTAAAATGTAGAATACGACATTCCAGAAGTGTTGAAGTGAAGCTTGTCACCTGCGCCATGGCACTCCCTTTGGCTGAGCCAATAGGCACATAGAACAAAGCACAGCCGTGGAGACAGACTATATTCACTGTCTGGGCCCAGTGGGGACCTGAGAATTTACAAAGACAAAGGACCCTCAGCACAAGTCTCTGAAGAGAGACCTCCTCTGGGAAGAGACAATGGTCTGTACCTACAAAGGAAGAGGAGAGGGGACAAGAGCTCCCTTTCACCCAGGAGGCAGCTAATAGTGTTTGTCTCAGGAACAGGAGATCACAGGCAAGCCTGGAGTAAAACCCTGGAAGGACTGTGTGGTGAGCGTTGTTCTACCAGACAGAAAAGTATCTCGTTCAACGAGTCTAAGCTCTAGTCTACGTGGTATGATTTTATTGGCCATGGAACCATTTCTTTCCAACCCTTCTCCTTGCTACCCCTTGAATCTCTACACTCTGTGAAATCACTTGTCCTTGGTGTGACTATGAAGGGATCTAGAGCTGTGTGTTGATTGGGGCAGAGATGGGAGGAGGAGCTGGTCGAAGCACGGGTCACTTGCTGGAGGATTCTCTGCACCTTGAACTACAAATGGAGAGCACCCCCCACTGACAGCCCCCTACCTCCAGCACAGGCCCCCTAGCACCCAGCTAGGACACTGGGACCAGCACTGACATGAAGAGGAGAGCGTGAGCGTCCCCTACTGAGCCCCCACACCACTCCCTGCAGCACAGGCCCATAGAACCGCACAGGGGAATTAGGCTTAGCACAGACTGAGAGGAGAGCGCTCCCTACTGGAACCGTCATATTGCTCCCTGAAACACAGGCCCGAAGCACCATGCTCAGGTTGTGAGGGGACAATGCCCCATAATGAGCTTCCCACTCTGCTTCCTGTAACATGCAGGGTGGCAGATGAAGGTTACCTGAGCACACAACACCAGCATCTTCTCCGTGGTTACAGTTATTGTCTCCCCAAGGCCGAGCCCTGCATTCAGTGAGGGCAACTTCTGTCCCTGTGCAGCGAACATCATCCAGCCAGATACGGTCAGATCCTCCCGCAAATCGAGCCCCTCCTGGGGCTGATAACGCCATCCCACAGCCCAGCTCCCTGCAGACGACTCCAGCATCAGTTATGTCCCAGCTGTCATCACACACGGTTCCCCACAGCTGGTTGTGAAGCACCTCGACTCTCCCAGCGCAGCGACTCGGGCCGTTCACCAGTCGGAGCTGAGCCACTTCTGAAATGCCAGAATCTGCAAAGCCCAAAGGGAATAAACACTCAGGGAGGTTCCTGTGCATCTGATGACTTGTGATGCTGGGGGATGTAGTCCCTCCCAATGACGGGTCTGAATAACCTCTGCAACTGCCCATTAGGGGTTCACGCCCCACTAGTGCTGTCAATTAATCACAGTTAACTCGGTCTCAGAGCAGCTGATCAATCTGGAGTCCGGTGGCACCTTAAAGACTAACAGATTTATTTGGTTATGCCCATAAATTTGTTATGCCCAAATAAATCTGTTAGTCTTTAAGGTGCCACCGGACTCCTTGTTGTTTTTGTGGATACAGAGTAACACAGCTACCCCCTGATACTTGATCCATCTGGGTGCGGGGTCACATGCCCTCCATCCCCACCCCCGAGCTGCTGCTTGGCTTATATCTAGCATGTTCATTCGGCCCTCCCACTATCGGCAGTTACGGGTTGTCTCTGGTGCTGGACCTGTGTTTCTCCAGCAGTGAGGAGGTAAGTGAGTGTCAGCACCAGAAACAGAAAGGGTAGAGGAGGTTCGAGGAAAATGTCATTCTGAGAACGAGCGGAATACCTGAAACATTTTATTTCAAACTCGGGCTGTCGATTAATCGCAATTAATTCATGCGATCAACACAAAAAAACAATCACAATTAAAAAAATTAATTGCAATTTTAAGCGCACTGTTAATAAAATTCCAATTGAAATGTATTAAATATATTGGATGTTTTTCTAAGTTTTCAAGCATATTGATTTCAATTACAACACAGAATACTAAGTGTACTGTGCTCACTTTTTATTATTATTTTGGATTACAAATATTTGCACTGTAAACATGATAAACAAAAGAAATCGTATTTTTAAATTCACCTCATAAAAGTACTGTAGTGCAATCTCTTTCTCGTATAAGTGCAAAATACAAATGTAGATTTTTTTTCTTGCATAACTGTAAAACTTAGAGCGTACATGTCCACTCACTCCTTCTTTTTGTTCAGCCAATCACTCAGACAAACAAGGTTTTTTACATATATGGGAGATAATGCTGCCTGCTTCTTATTTACAATGTCACCAGAAAGTTAGAACAGGCTTTGGCATGGCACTTTTGTAGCTGGCATTGGAAGTCATTTACGTGCTGGATATGCTAATCATTCATACGCTCCTTCATGCTTCGGAGACTATTCAAGACGACATGCATCCATGGTGATGATGCTCGTTAAATAAATAAGGTGTTAATTTAATTTGTGACTGAAATCCTTGAGGGAGAATTGTGTATCTCCTGCTATGTATTTTACCTGCATTCCACAATATATTTCATATTATACCAATCTCGCATAATGACAGTACATGTTGTTCGTTTTAGGAACACTGTCACTACAGATGTGACAAAACACAAAGAAGGTCCCAATATGAGATTTCTAAAGCTAAATACAGCACTTGACCCAAGGTTTAAGAATCTAAAGTTCCTTCCAAAATCTGAGAGGGACAAAGTGTGGAGCATACTTTCAGAAGTCTTAAAAGCGCAACACTCCAATGCGGAAACTACAGAACCTGAACAACCAAAAAAGAAAATCAACTTTCT
The DNA here is from genome assembly GCF_028017835.1 of Emys orbicularis. Lineage (NCBI taxonomy): Eukaryota > Metazoa > Chordata > Testudines > Emydidae > Emys > Emys orbicularis. The sequence continues at coordinate 8,616,525 of NC_088703.1, read as the reverse complement.
CCTAGTGGCATCTGACTGAGATAATGAAAATGAACATGTGTCCATCTGCACTGTTTTGGATCGTTATCGAGCTGAACCCATCATGAGCATGGACACATCCTCTGGAATGATGGCCGAAGCATGGGACATATGAATCTTTAGAGCATCTGACGCATAAATATTTTGCAACCCCAGCTACTACAGTGCCATCTGAACGCCTCCTCTCACTGTCAGATAACATTGTAAACAAGAAGCAGGCAGTAATATCTCGTGCAAATGTGAACAAACTTCTCTGTCTGAGTGATTGGCTTAACAAGCAGTAGGACTGAGTGGACTTCTAGAATCTAAAGTTTTACATTGTTTTATTTTTGATTGCAGTTATTTTTTGTACATAATTCTACATTTGTAAATTCAACTTTCAGGATAAAGAGCTGGCATGACAGTATGAGGTGAATTGAAAATACTATTTCTTTTGTTTCTATTTCACTGTGCAAATATTTGTACTAAAAATAAAGTGAGCACTGTACGCTTTGTATTGTGTATTGTAATTGAATTCAATTTATTTGAAAATGGAGAACACATCCCCCCCCCAAATTAAAATAAATGGTATTCTATTATTGTGCAAAGGCGCAATTAATTGCACGATTAATCACAGTATATTTGTTTAGTCACTTAACAGCCCTACTCCCCACCACTGACATGCAGCTACTTCTGGGGTGGAACAGGGCAGCTGAGAGATCAGGCACAGAAACTCATGGGCTATGTAGGAGAGGGAGTGAGGAAGAACCCAGTCTCCAGTCACAGCAGTGGGGGATATTACAGGTTCAGAGGTAATTAGCTGAGATGGAAATCACGCGGAGTGGCAGGGGTAGGAAAAACACATATAGGGACCCCTGAGCATCTGAAGCCTACATTTGACCCCAAATCCCACAAATGGGAACTACGGTTACCCAGCGCCCCATTGTGCTGTAGAGCAGCAGGGGGATCAGAGCTATCAGCAACGGGAAGGGTCTCTCACTGAGGCACACGTACTGCTCACTTGAACACATGCCCTAAGTGCTGTGCTGGGGCACTGGGCTCAGCACTGACTGAGGGAAGAGCGCCCCCTATTGAGGCCCCATCCCGCTCCCTGCAGCACAGGCATGTAGAACTGTGTGGGGAAAATGAGGTCAGCACTGATACCACGGGAAGAGTGATGCTTACTGTGACCCCCAATGGATTCCCTGCAGTACAGGCCCTTAGCACCATGCTGCGGCACTGGGGTCAACACTGATTCAGACAGGAGAGCTGGGTCTGTGCTGAAAGCTTCCCAGCCTGATCCCTGCACCACCCACAGTGATGTGATGGATGAAGGTTACCTGAGCACTCGACACCAGCATCTTCTCCGTGGGTACAGTTATTTTCTCCCCAAAGCCGAGCCCTGCAATCTGAGAGGGCAACTTCTGTCCCTGTGCAGTTGACATTATCCAGCCAAATATGGTCAGATCCTTGCCCAAAATGAGCTCCTCGTGGGGCTGATAACGCCGTCCCACAGCCCAGCTGCCTGCACACGACTCCGGCATCCTGTAAGTCCCAGCTTTCATCACACACAGTTCCCCACTGCTGGTTGTGAAACACCTCGACTCTCCCAGCGCAGCGACTTGGACCATTCACCAGTTGGAGCTGAGCCACTTCTGAGATGCCAGCATCTGCAAATACCCAAGGGAATAAACACTCAGGGAGGTTCATGTGCATCTGATCTCTTGTGTCACTGGGGAATGTAGTACCTCCTGCTGACAGGTCTCTGCACACAGCAACTGCCTGTCAAGAGCTCCCCATCACTGACCAGGCTAATCACTTGGGCAATGTTCAAGTTTTTTCACTCCCTTCCCAGCCAGCTGTCACCTAGTTAGGCAGACTGGACTTCAGTCTGACCTACTGCTCCCACTAGACACTTAATGAAAAAGATCATCCCCCGCACTGCTGGCAGAAACCTCCTGGGGAGCAGATTTACACCCTTACTCCTGGTGCTGGTATTCGCTCCAGTGCGACAGTGCTGTGGAGCAGACGCTGGCATAAGCATCTTGGTGACTGGGAGCTGATCACAGTCACCCATGTCATTAGCGGTTGCCTTAGCCTGACATCAGCATTGAATTTACATGTGTTGGCTCCATAGTTCCCTGAAAATGTCACCCAGGGTCCATCCCCCTTAGAACTGCCTGGAGCGCAGGGACGCCTGGCAGGAACCTGCTGCGCACCAGGCTGACAATGGTTCCGACCAGGGCAGAGGCAATGCTCACTTCCTACAAGCAGATTGGCCCCTCCTGAAGCAAACACCTGCCCCTGCGGTTCCTGCTGACTTGCCAAGACTGACTTGGCAACATGATTTTGTGGCAGCCATTGCTGCATTCGGGTCTAGTGCTGCCAGCCCAGTACCAGTCTCAGATGAATGATGGCAGAGCTTGGCTGACAGCTGTGAACTCACAGAGGGGCAGCAACTCTGGGATGGAGAGACTAGCGTGCTGATGAATATTAGAAGCCCTAACTTCTATCTGCCTATTTGCAACCTGGGATGCAGATCCTGGACTAGGCTTAATGGGCCCCTGACTGGACTGGACTGGCCAGAGGGACTGCTGCAATGCAGAGATTTGGCTTAGCCCGATTTCCTTACTGTGCCTGTGGGGCAGCAATACAGACAGTCACACATGGTGGCAGAGAGCCACTTCCCAATGTACCCTTGGATAGGCATTTTGCTCATGGTTTTACCTGTTTCTGGCATTAGTCATTAGGGCCAGCCCAACTACAAATGGAGAGAGCCCCTGAGGTGGGGCAGTCACCTTGCTCTGGCCCTGAAAGGGTTAAAAGCCAGTGCTTGGGGAAGGCTGGGGCTGAGAGCCAATGAGTATAGACTGATTGGGAAGGCAACCACAGCTGTGGCCACGCCCAGTTAGGAAACAGCTGGCCCTATAAAAGGGCTCCCTCCAGCTTTGGAGAGAGAAGGACTGGTAGCTCAGGGAACAGAACGGAACAGAGCTGGGGAAATGCAAGAGGAGCTCCAACCTGGCAACCCCCCCGGCTGCGGGCCTGTTTAAAGACCAAAACGGGTGCTGGGGTTGCAGAGGCTGCAGCCCAGGGTTAGTCAGAGGCAGCAGGTCCAACCCCCTTGCCAATGATGAGTGGCCTTTTACAGACTGCGGCGGGGGCTAGATGATGACTGGCAGTAGCCACTGAGGCAAGGTGTGTGTAAAGGGTGGAGGTTCCCCTGGGAGGGGAGACCCAGTGTGTGGGGGTACTGCAGTGGGCAGAACCCCAGGGTATGGGGCACCGGGGTCCGGGAGAGACACAGGGCCCTGAGGCAAGCGAGATATAGACCAGCAGAGGGTGCTCTGGAGACTGAGGAGCTAATTCCCAAGATGACCAGCAGGAGGCACTGCACCGGGGAGTCTAGCTTCAATACATCCCCTACTGCCACCCCACTACCTGCAGCACAGGCCCCCTAGCACCGCACTAGAGCACTGGGGCCAGCACTGACTTACTGGGGAGAGCGTGAGCATCACCTACTGAGCCCCCACACCGCTCCCTGCAGCACAGGCCCATAGAACCACACAGAGGAATTAGAGTCAGCACAGACTGAAAGGAGAGCGCTCCCTACTGGAACCGCCATATTGCTCCCTGAAGCACAGCCCCCAAGCACCACGCTGGAGTCAGCACTGGCTGTGATGGGACCATGCCCCATAATGAGCTTCCCACCCTGCTCCCTGCAACAGGCACGGTGGTAGATGAAGGTTACCTGAGCACACAACACCGGCATCTTTTCCGTGGTTACAGTTATTGTGTCCCAAAGGCCGAGCCCTGCATTGGGAGAGGACAGCTTCTGTCCCTGTGCAGTGGACGTCATCCAGCCAGATACGATCTGATCCTCGCCCAAATCGAGCTCCCCCAGGGGCTGATAACGCCGTTCCACAGTCCAGCTGCCTGCACACGACTCCAGCATGAATAATGTTCCAACCGTCATCACACACAGTTCCCCACTGCTCATTGAGAAGCACCTCGACTCTCCCAGCGCAGCGACTTGGGCCATTAACCAGTCGGAGCGGAGCCACTTTCGAAGAGCCTGAGAGAGCAAACACCCCAAGGGAATAAACACTCAGGGAGGTTTCTGTGCATCTGATCACTAGTGATTCTGGGGAACATAGCGCCTCCCACTGACGGGTCTGAACAGCCTCTGCAACAGCCTGTTAGGGGTTCACTCCCTGTCAATTTATCACAGTTAACTCATGCGATTAACTCAAAAAATTAATTGTGATTAAAAAAATTAATCACTATTAATCGCAGTTTTAATCACACTGTTAAACAATAGAATACCAATTGAAATATATTAAATATTTTGGATGTTTTTCTATGTAATTGAATATTGAATTGTATGTAATATACTGATTTCAATTATAACACAGAATACAATGTGTACAGTTCTCACTTTATATTATTACAGTTAAGGTTGTTTTATCTGGCATTAAATGCTGATTAACTAAGAGGGAGGGAGTTTGGGTGCGGGAGGGAGTGCTGGGCTGGGGGTTGGTGCGCAGGACGGGGTGTGTATCACGGGATCTGGGAGGACGTTTGGGTGCTGGAGAGAGCTCGGGGCAGGCAGTTGGGGCACGGGATGGAGTGCGGGGTGCCGGATCTGGGGGCCACTCACCTCGGGCGGCTCCCCAGAAGCGGCAACTTGTCCCAGCTGCTCCCAGGCGGAGGCACAGCAGGGGGCTTGGCGCACTCCCTCTACCCGCAGGCACTGCCCCCACAGCTCCCATTGGTCATGGTTCCCAGCCAATGGGAACTCTGCATCTGGCACTGGGAGGGGGCAGCACGCAGAGCCACCTGACACGCCACCGCTTAGCAGTAGCCGCAGCCCGGGACAGATCAGCACTTGTGGTGAGCCATCCGAGGTGAGTGGCCCCCGGATCCAACACCCTGCACCCCCTCCTGTGTACTAAGCCCCCTCCCACAGCCCTTGCTCTGCACCCTCTCCTGCGCCCGAACATCCTGCCGGCCCCGCGCCAACCAGACTATAAACCGACATTTCAATGAAGATCAGAAATGCTGATTTATAGAGCTTTCTAGTTGGTGAAGTGTCGGATAAAACAGCTTTTACTTTATTTTGGATTACAAATATTAGCACTGTAAAATGATAAAAGAAATAGCATTTTTCAGTTCACCTCATACATATACTGTAGTGCAAACTCTTTATTCTGAAAGTGAAATATTACAAATGTAGATTATATTATTTTTGTTACATAACTGCACACTTACTTCTTGTTCAGCCAATCGCTCAGACAAACAAGTTTGTTTACATTTACGGGAGATAACACTGCCTGCTTCTTATTTGCAACGTGACCCAAAAGTGAGAAAAGGCGTTCGCCTGGCATTTTTGCAGGTGGCATTGCAAGGTATTTACGTGCCACATATGCTGAACATTCACATCCTCCTTCATGCTTCGGCCACCATTCCAGACAACATGCTTCCATGCTGATGAAGCATGTTGGTGAAGCACTGGAATGGGTTACTTAGGGAGGTGGTGGAATCTCCTTCCTTAGAGGTTTTTAAGGCCCGACTGGACAAAGCCTTGGCTGGGATCATTTAGTTGGTGTTGGTCCTGCTTTGAGCAGGGGATTGGACTAGATGACCTCCTGAGGTCTCTTCCAACCCTAATATTCTATGATTCTATGATGCTCATTAAAAAAAGCAATGTATTAATTTAATTCGTAACTGAAATCCTTGTAGGGAAAATTGTGTATCTCCTGCTATATATTTTACCTGCCTTCTGCCATAGCTTTCATGTTACAGTCATCTCAGATGATTACCCAGCACATGTTGTTTGTTTTAAGAAGACTTTCACTGCAGTTTTGACAAAATACAAAGAAGGTACCAATGTGAGATTTCTAAACCTAGTTACAGCACTCGACCCAAGGTTTAAGAATCTGAAGCACCTTCCAAAATCTGAGAGGGACACGGTGTGGAGCATACTTTCAGAAGTCTTAAAAGAGCAACACTCCAATGCGGAAACTACAGAACCTGAACCACCAAAAAAGAAAATCAACCTTCTGCTGGTGGCATCTGATTCAGATGACGAAAATGAACATGCGTCAGTCCGCTCTGCTTTGGATTGTTATTGAGCAGAACCCATCATCGGCATGGACACATGTCCTCTGGAAAAGTGGTCAAAGCATGAAGGGACATATGAATTTTTTAGCGCATCTGGCATGTAAATATTTTGCAACATCGGCTACAACAGTGCCATGTGAATGCCTGTTCTCACTTTCAGGTAACATTGTAAACAAGAAGCAAGCAGCATTATCTCCTGCAAATGTAAACAAACTTGTCTCTATGAGTGTTTAGCTGAATGAGATATAGGACTGAGTGGACTTGTAGGATCTAAAATTTTTCATTCTTTTATTTTTGATTGCGGTTATTATTTGTAAATAATTCTACATTTGTAAGTTCAACTTTCAGGATAAAGAGTTGGAACTACAGTACTTGAATGAGGTGAATTCAAAATACTATTTCTTTTGTTTCTATTTCACTGTACAAATATTTGTACTAAAAATAAATATAAAGTGAGCACTGTACGCTTTGTATTGTGTATTGTAATTGAAATCAAAGTAGAAAATGTAGAAAGCATCCAAACAATTTGAAATAAACGGTTTTCTGTTATTGTGTAATGGAGCAATTAATTGCACGATTAATCACGATTAATCATGATTAATGATTAATCTCACAATTAGTCACAATTAATTTTTAATAACTTGACAGCCCTGCTTCCCACCACTACCATGCAACCACCTATGGGTTGGAACAGGGTAGATGAGAGACAGGGCACAGAAACTCATAAGCTGGAGAGGAAGTGAGGAAGAACCTGTCTCCAGTCACAGCAGTGGGGCATATTCCAGGTTCAGGGGTAATTAGCTGAGATGTAAATCACCCGGAGTGACGGGGATAGGAATCCCACACTTCATAAAGGGATCCCTGAGTGGATGCAGGATTCATTCAACCCCAAATCCCAGAAATGGGATTTACGGTTACCCAGTGCCCCGTTGTGCTGTAGCGGGGCAGGAGGATCACAGCTATCAGCAATGGGGAGGGTCTCTCACAGAGGAACACGTACTGCTCCTTGCAGCACAGGCCCTAAGTGGTGTGCTGGGGGCACTGGGACCAGCACTGACTTTGAGGGAATAATGCCCCCTAATGAGCCCCCATCCTGCTCTCTGCAGCACAGGCATGAAGAACTGTGTGGGGAAAATTGGGTGAGCACTGACACCATGGGAAGAGTGACACTTACTGTGACCCTGAACTGGTTCCCTGAAGTACAGGCCCTTAGCACCATGCTGGGGCACTGGGCTCAGCGCTGACTCAGACAGGAGAGCTGAGTCTGTGCTGAAAGCTTTCCAACCCGATCCCTGCAGCACTGACAGTGATGTGATGGATGAAGGTTACCTGAGCAGTCGACACCAGCATCTTCTCCGTGGGTACAGTTATTGTCTCCCCAAGGCCGAGCCCTGCAATCAGAGAGGGCAACTTCTGTCCCTGTGCAGTTGACATTATCCAGCCATATATGGTCAGATCCTCGCCCAAATCGAGCCCCTCGTGGGGCTGATAACACCATCCCACAGCCCAGCTGCCTGCATACGACTCCAGCATCCTGTAGGTCCCAGCTGTCATCACACACGGTCCCCCACTTCTTGTTATGAAACACCTCGACTCTTCCATTGCAGCGACTCGAACCATTTACCAGTCGGAGCTGAGCCACTTCTGAGATGCCAGCATCTGCAAACACCGAAGGGAATAAACACTCAGGGAGTTTCCTGTGCATCTGATCTCTCCTGTCGCTGGGGAATGTAGCACCTCCTGCTGACTTGTCTGACTGGTCTCTGAACACAGCGACTGCCTGTCAATGGCTCACCACCACTGACCAGGCTAATCACTTGGGCAGTGTTGAAGTTTGTTCACTCCCCTCCCAGCCAGCTGTCACCTAGTTAGTCACCACTCTTCAAGGCTAGAGCTAATTACGGCTCTATTAGGAGTCTTTTTGGTTTCAGTGATCACTAGAGCTGAAATCACCTGCTGTGAGACAGTGTTTCTGCCCACCTTGCTTCAGCACTGAGCTTTCCCCACTAAGAGCTGGTCTACACTACAGGGTTAGGTCGAATTTAGCTGCATTAGGTTTATTTTATAATGAATGCGTCTACACAAGCAACCCCATTCCATCGACCTAAAGGGCTCTTAAAATCGACTTCTGTACTCCTTTCCGGCGAGGGGAGTAGTGCTAAAATCGACCTTGCTGGGTTGAATTTGGGGTAGTGCGGATGTAAATCAACATTATTGGCCTCCGGGAGCTATCCCAGAGTACTCCAATGTGACCGTTCTGGACAATACTTTCAACTCCGATGCACTAGCCAGGTACACAGGAAAAGTCCCGGGAACTTTTGAATATCATTTCCTGTTTGGTCAGCATGGCGAGCTCAGCAGCACAGGTGACCATTCAGTCCCCCCAGAATCGCAAACGAGCTCCAGCATGGAGCGAACGGGAGACAATGGATCTGATTGCTGTATGGGGAGAAGAAATGCTAATATATATGCCAAAATCGCACAGGGCATGATGGACAGAGGCTACAACAGGGACACACAGCAGTGCCGTGTGAAAGTTAAGGAGCTCAGGCAAGCCTACCAAAAGACAAAGGAGGCAAAGGATCACTCTGGGTCAGAGCCCCATACATGCTACTTCTATGATCAGCTGCATGGCATTCTAGGTGGGGACCCTACCACTACCCCACCATTGTCCATGGACACCTGCAAGAGGGAAGTCTCACGCAACATGGAGGAGGATTTTGTGGATGAGGAAGAGGAGGAGGAGGAGAATGTGCAGCAGGCAAGCTGTGAATCTGTTCTCCCTGGTAGCCAGGACTTTTTAATCATCCTGGAGCCAATACCTTCCCAAGACGGGATCCCCAACCCTATAGGTGGAGAAAGCACCTCTGGTGAGTGCACATTTGTAACTACACTACAGGGTTTAAAAGCAATTTTGTTTAATGTTTGATTTGCCCTGAAGACTTGGGATGCATCCGCAGCCAGTACAGCTACTGGAAAAGTCTGTTAACGTGTCTGGGGATGGAGCGGGAATCTTCCAGGGACATCTCCATGAAGCTCTTCTGGAGGTACTCTGAAAGCCTTTGCAGTAGGTTTCTGGGGAGGGCTGCTTTATTTCATCCTCCACGGAAGGACAGTTTACCATGCCAAGCCAGTAGCAAGTAGTCTGCAATCATTGCAGCACAAAGCATGGCAGTGAATGGTCCTGGGTTTTGGTTGCATTCAAGCAACATTCAGTCTATATCTTTCTGTGTTAGCCTCAGGAGAGTGATATCATTCATGGTCACCTGGTTGAAATAGGGGAATTTTTGTAAGGGAATAGTAAAAGGACCCCATTCATGCTGGGCTGCTTGTGCTTTGCTAAAAGGGATCATCCCTGAGAATAGCCACGCGGTGGGGGGAAGGGATCATTCTAAATAGCCATACGGAAGGGTGTGGGGAGGTGTGTGCTGCAATTCCACCCAAAAACCAAAGCCCCTCCTTTTAAATGGCAAACCCAACCGGCATTGCTTGCTATGGGAAAGGAGGGCACTGCAGTTTGAAAATATTCCCACATGTTACGAAGGCGTTAGAAGCCAAACCCGCGTACCCTTTGGTTTACCATGGCTGCCTGGAAATCAAATTCTGTTGCCCAGCCATGTGTGATGTGTCACCATACTGGCAGGCGCTCAATATAAAAGGCAAAATGTGACCTTGTACCTAAAGCACATGTGCTGTCTGCTGTGAATTGCTTGATTCACTGTGAAAGAGTCTCCCTTTTGTTCTCAGAAATGTATCATCTTAAATTTTACCCTCCTTTTTATCCCACCGCAAGTGCAAATGTTTCTATGCTCCCCCCTATCATCTCCGTCCCTGAGGTTATCGCAGACTAGAAGGAAAAAGAACGTGCTCGCGATGACATGTTTTCCAAGCTCATGCAGTCCTCCCGCACTGATAGGGCACAGCTGAATGCATGGAGGCATTCAGTGGTAGAGTCCAGGAAAGCTTTAAGTGAGCGCAATGAGAAGAGGCAGGATGCAATGCTGAGGCTAATGGGGGAGCAAACGGACATGCTCAGGTTTCTGGTGGAGCTGGAGGAAAGCCAACAAGAGCGCAGACTGCTGCTGCATCCACTGTACAACCACCTACCCAAGTTCCATATCCTCCTCACCCAGACGCCCAAGAACGCGGGGTGGGGGGAGGCTCTGGGCACCCAGCCACTCCACTCCAGAGGATGGCCCAAGCAACAGAAGGCTGTCATTCAAATGGTTTTGACATGTAGTGCGGCTACAATAAGCAATGTAGCCTTGTCCTTCCCTCCACCCTTCCTCCCTTACCCACCCTACTCCACCCGGGCTACCTTACAAGTTATCTCCCTTTTTTTTAATTAATAAGGAAAGAATGAATGGTTTCCAAACAATAGTGACTTTATTTCCTTTGCCAGCTGTGATCGAAGGGGGGAGGGTGGTTGGCTTATAGGGAATTAAAATCAACAAAGGGGGCAGGTTTGCATCAAGGAGAAACACACACAATTGTCACACTGTAGTCTAGCCAGTCATGAAACTGGTCTTCAAAGCCTCCCTGATGCACAGCGCGCCTACCTGTGCTCTTCTAATTGCCCTGGTGTCTGGCTGTTCAAAATTGGCAGCCAGGTGATTTGCCTCAACCTCCCACCCTGCCATAAAGGTCTCCCCCTTACTCTCACAGATATTATGGAGCACACAGCAAGCAGTAATAACAATGGAAATATTGGTTGCGCTGAGGTCTAACCTAGTCAGCAAACAGTGCCAGCGAGCTTTTAAACATCCTAGGGACATTCTATCACCATTCTGCAATTGCTCAGCCTATAGTCGAACTGCTCCTTACTACTGTCCAGGCTGCCTGTGTATGGCTTCATGAGCCATGGGAGCAAGAGGTAGGCTGGGTCTCCAAGGATAACTATTGGCATTTCAAAATCCCCAACAGTAATTTTCTGGTCTGGGAAGTAAGTCCCTTCTTGCAGCTGCTCAAACAGCCCAGAATTCCTAAAGATGCAAGCGTCATGCACCTTTCCCGCCATCCCACATTGATGTCGGTGAAATGTCCCTTGTGATCCACCAGTGCTTGCAGCACCATTGAGAAGTATCCCTTGCAGTTTATGTACTGGTTGGGAAGGTGGTCTGGTACCAAGATAGCGATATGCGTCCCATCTATCGCCCCACCACAGTTAGGGAAACCCATTGCAGCAAAGCCATCCACTATGACCTGCATATTTCCCAGAGTCACTACCCTTGATAACAGAATGTCAGTGATTGCATTGAATCACAGGAGTCCCCACAATAGATTTGCCAACTCCAAATTGATTCCCGACTGACCAGAAGCAGTCAGGCATTGCAAGCTTCCACAGGGTTATCGCCACTCGCTTCTCAACTGTCAGAGCAGCTCTCATCTTGGTATTCCTGTGCTTCAGGGCAGGGAAAGCAACTCACAGAGTTCCAGGAAAGTGGCCTTATGCATGCAAAAGTTTCGCAGCCACTGGGAATCATCCCATACCTGCAACACGATGCAGTCCCACCAGTCTGTGCTTGTTTGCCGGGCCCAGAATCAGCGTTCCACTGTATCAACCAGCCCCACTGCCGCCATGATGTGGCAATTGCCACATCCCGTGCTTTCAGGAACGACTGTGTCCATTCCATATCCTCCTCACAATCATCCTAGTGCTGTCATCTCTTAGCCAGGTTCCACACATACTGCAGTATAATGCGCATGGTGTTTACTATGCTTGCAACAGAAGTGGTGAGCTGAGCAGACTCCATGCTTGCTGAGCTATGGTGTCTGCATGGGTAACCGAGGAAAAAAGGCGCAAAATAATTGTCTGCAGTTGCTTTCACGGAGGGAGGGGAGACTGACAACATGTACACAAAACCACCCGCAACAATATTTTTCCCCCTTCAGGCATTGAGAACTTAACCCAGAATTCCAATGGGCAGTGGAGACTGCGGGAACTGTGGGATAGCTTCCCACAGTGCACCGCTCCATGAGTTCATGCTAGCCATGGTGTGAGATGCACTCCGCCAACGTAATGCGCTTAGTGGGGACATACACAATCGCTGTATAAAATCGATTTCTAAAAATCGACTTCTATCAAATCGACCTAATTTCATAGTGTAGACATACGGTAAGAGCTGACAGTCACTGAGAGATGGGTGGAGACTCAAGAGAGTGTCCTGCAGAGGTCAGAATAGAGAGGCTGGGGGCAGCAGAAGGTGAGGGCGAGCAGAGTGGTGAGTGGCTGGCAGGGCAGCTGCCACTAGAGCCAGGAGCTCTCCTCCCTGCCCCCATGGTGGGAGCTGAACTCACACTGGGTCTTCACTAACCAAGGACAACCACTGTGAGTGGGGTGTGGTGGAGTCAGAAGGGAGGGGCACGTTAAAAGAACTTTGGGTTGCTGGACTCAAGATCCTGAGGCAAAAGACACTGGGGTAGGTGTTTTGTTCATGGTTTTATCTGTTTCCGGCGTTTTCTAAAGTTAATGCCCGGGAGCTTCCCTCCTTTTATTAAAAAAATGTCTTTTCTGCACTGAGACTGTGTTTTCAAGAGGGGACGCTTTGCCGCATAGAAGCACCCAGGGGGTGGTGTGTAATTGTCCCAGGTTACTGGGGTGGGGGCTCAAGCCAGATCTGTGTTATATTGCTGGAAATGAACCCCTAGATATTGAACCCGGCCCTGGTCCCTGCCAACTCCACTGGCAGAAGGGTTACATAGATATCAACTTGTGACATATACAAAAGAAGACTCCCCCCACTGACATGCAGCCATTTCTGGGGTAGGACAGGGCAGCTGAGAAACAGGACAGGGAATTATGTAGGCTGTGTAGGGCAGGAAGTGAGGAAGAGTTGTGTCTCCTGTCTCCAACTCTTGGGAAAGTTACAACTTCAAGACTAATTCCCTGAAATGCAAATCTGCTGGAACACAGTGATTAGGAACCAGACTCTTGAGAAATTGGCCCTGGATTTTTAGTTTGAGTGAGCGGCTGCAGGCTTCACTGACTCCAAATCCAACCAGTGGAAGCTGCAGTTACCCAGGTCCCCATTGTGCCACAGAGGCATCTGGCCCAGGCATAACTAGACACCAACTGGCAGAGGGCACAGGGATGCCTAGAGTTATACCGGGATCCCATGAGTGAGATATATGCACAATAGCTCACCAGAGATGGCATGTGAGGTCTCTAGCTAGAGACAGCAGCCTGCTGGTCACCTTAATGGGGGCAAGATGTTTGTATGGGACATAGTTGAAGAGAGATTTAAAATGTAGAATATGACACTCCAGAAGTGTTGAAGTGGAGCTTTCCACCTGCACCATGGCAATCCCTTTGGATGAGCCAATCAGCACATACAACAAAGCACAGCCATGGAGACAGGCTATATTCACTCTGGTCCCAGTGCGGGCTTGAGAATTTGCAAAGAGAAAGGACCCTCAGCACAAGACTCTAAAGAGAGACCTCCTCTGGAAAGAGACAATGGTCTGTACCTACAAAGAAAGACGAGAGGGGACAAGAGCTCCCTCTCACCCAGGAGGCATCTGACAGCGTTTGTCTCAGGAACAGGAGATCACAGCCAAGCCTGGAGTAAAACCCTGGAAGGACTGTGTGGTGAGCGTTGCTCTACCAGACAGAAAAGTATCTCATTCAGTGAGTCTAGGCGCTAGTCCGCGTGGTATGATTTTATTGGCCATGGAACCATTTCTTTCCAACCCTTCTCCTTGCTACCCCTCGAATCTCTACACTCTGTGAAATCACTTGTCCTTGGTGTGACTATGAAGTGATCTAGGGCTGTGCGTTGATCGGGGTAGAGATGGAAGGTTGAGCTGGTCACCTTGGGACCCTGTTCCTTTGGGAGCAGCATATCTGTGACTGCTGTGAATGCCCAGTGCGACAGGGACTGGGTGCTGCCAGGGCCGGCTCCAGGGTTTTGGCCGCCCCAAGCAGCCAAAAAAAAAAAAAAGCCACGATCGCGATCTGCGGCGGCAATTCAGCGGGAGTTCCTTCGGTCCGAGCCGGAGTGAGGGACCATCCGCCGAATTGCCGCCGAATAGCTGGACGTGCCGCCCCTCTCCGGAGTGGCCACCCCAAGCACCTGCTTGATGAGCTGGTGCCTGGAGCCGGCCCTGGGTGCTGCAGGGAGATGATCGGAGGACCAAGGGGTGATGTGTGCCTATTGCCAACCAGGAGAGAGGTAACCCCCCCAGAAGGCCTAGAGGGCACGGTTTGTGTGGCCTGTTTCCAAGGGAGTCAGGGAGCTACCCCCAGCGGGCACAGACAAGGCTTCCTCATCCTAGGGACTCATGGCACTGCACTGGGGCATTAGGGCCAGCAAAGCTGCAAATGGAGAGCGCCCCCAACTGAGACCCCCCTACATGCAGCAGAGGCCCCCTAGCACAGCACTAGGGAACTGGGGCCTGCACTGACTTCAAGGGGAGAGCATGAGCGTCCTCTCCTGAGCCCTCACTCCGCTCCCTGCAGCACAGGCCAATAGAACCACACAGGGGAATTAGGGTCAGCACAGATTGATAGGAGAGTGCTCCCTACTGGAACCGTCATATTGCTCCCTGAAGCACAGACCCCAAACACCATGCTGGGGTCAACACTGGCTGTGAAGGGACAATGCCCCATAATGAGCTTCCCACCCTTCTCCCTGCAACATGCAGGGTCGTAGATGAAGGTTACCTGAGCACACAACACCAGCTTCTTCTCCGGGAATACAGTTATTGTCTCCCCAAGGCTGAGCCCTGCATTCAGTGAGGGCAGCTTCTGTCCCTGTGCAGTTGACGTCATCCAGCCAGATACGGTCTGATCCTTGCCCAAATCGAGCTCTCCGAGGGGCTGATAATGCCGTCCCACAGCCCAACTGCCTGCACACGACTCCAGCATGACTTATGTCCCAGATGTCATCACACACAGTTCCCCACTGCTGGTTGTGAAGCACCTCGACTCTCCCAGCACAGCGACTTGGGCCATTCACCAGTCGGAGCTGAGCCAGACCTGAAATGCCAGAATGTTCAAACACCCCAAGGGAATAAACACTCAGGGAGGTTCCTGTGCATCTGATCACTAGTGACACTGGTAAATGTGGAGCCTCACACTCATGGGTCTGAACAGCCTCTGCAACAGCCTGTTAGGGGTTCACTCCCTGTCAATTTATATTATTACAGTTGAAGTTGTTTTATCCGGCGTGTTGGAGGAATGGGGGGCGCCGGTAAATGAAAAATGCAGGTTAACTAAGAGGGAGGAAGTTTGGGAGCGGGAGAGGGAGAGGGGCAGGCAGTTGGGGCGTGGTATAGGGTGTGGGGTGCTGGATCCGGGGGGCACTCACCCCAGGTGGCTCCCCGTTAGAGGCAACTTTTCCTGGCTGCTCCTAGGGGGAGGCGCAACAGGGAGCTTGGCGCGCTCCCTCCGCCTGCAAGAACTGCCCCCGCAGCTCCAATTGGCCATGGTTCCCAGCCAATGGGAGCTGTGCAGCTGGCACTGGGTGAGGGCAGCATGCAGAACCTCCTGACGCGCCTCCCTCTAGGAGTAGCCAGAGCCCAGGACAGGTCGGCACTTGCGGGGAGCCATCTGAAGTGAGAGGCTCCTGGATCCAACACCCCACACCCCCTCTCTTGTACTAAGCCCCCTCCCAAACTCAAAGTCCCTCCCAGAGCCCTTGCTCCGCACCCCCTCCTGCGCCCCAACTCTCTGCCGGCCCTGCACCAAGTGGACTATAAACAGGCATTTCAATGAAGATGAGAAATGCCAATTCATAGAGCTTTCCAGTTGGTGAAGTGTTGGATAAAACAGTTTTTACCATATTTGGGATTACGAATATTTGCACTGTAAAAATGGTAAAAGAAATAATATTTTTCAATTCACCTCATACAAGTACTGCAGTGCAACCTCTTTATTGTGAAAGTGCAACTTACAAATGTAGATTTTTTTTGTTACATGACTGCACTCAGAAAAAAAACGTAGAGCCTACACATTCTCTCAGTCTTACCTCTTGTTCAGCCAATCGCTCAGATAAACAAGTTTGTTTACATTTACGGGCGATAACGCTGCCTGCTTCTTATTTGCAATGTCACCCAAAAGTGAGAAGAGGCGTTTGCCTGGTACTTTTGCAGGTGTCATTTCAAGGTATTTACGTGCCAGATATGCTAAACATTCATACCCCCTTCATGCTTCGGCCACCACTCCAGACGACATATTTCCATGCTGATGATGCTCATTAAAAAAGTAATGTGTTTTACTCTGTATAAGCTTTATAATGAGTAAAACGGATTTGTTTGGTGTTTGGATCCCATTGGGAGCTGGGTCTCTGGGTGCTAGAGACAGGAGCACTTGCTAAGCCATTTTCAGTTAAGTCTGCAGCTTTGGGGGCATGGGTCATACTCTGGGTCTGCGTTGCAGCAGATTAGCATATCTGTCTCAACAAGACAGGGTTCTGGAGGCTCAAACTGGCAGAGAAAATGGGCTCAGAGGTAGTCTCAGCACATCAGGTGACAGTCCCAAGGGGGTTTCTGTAACCAAACCCATCACACTGGTATTCGCTCCAGTGCGATACTATGCAGTGCTGTGGGGCAGACGCTGGCATAAGCATCTTGGTGATTGGGAGCTGAACAAGGTCACCCATGTCATTAGCGGTTGCCTTAGCCTGACATCAGCATTGAATTTACATGTGTTGGCTCCATAGCTCCCTGAAAACGTCACCCAGAGTCCATCCCCCTTAGAACTGCCTGGAGCGCAGGGACGCCTGGCAGGAACCTGCTGCGCACCAGGCTGACAATGGTTCCGACCAGCGCAGAGTCAATGCACACTCCCTACAAGCAGATCAGCCCCCTCCTGAAGCAAACACTGGAGTGGCCAGAGGGACTGCTGCAATGCAGAGATTTGGCTTAGCCCCATCTTCTCAGTGTGCCTATGGGGCAGCAATACAGGCAGTCACACGTGGTGGAGGAGATCCCCATTGGAAGACTAGACCTTGAGGATGCACAGTCAGATGGCTGAACAAGCTAAAGGTAAGCAAGGTGGCAATGAGCTCTCCCCTGACAGCTAGTGATGAGCTGGGGAGGGGGAAAGGTTTCAGAATCAGACTGTGTTTACAAGAACACACCCACTCTGCCTAGGTATCCAGCAGACAGAGCTGTGTTGGCTGGTGCTGGGATACAATTCACTGTAGTAGACCAGGGAAATAACCCACTTCCTTCCCCAATGGACCAAGGGATGCTCCCCACCCATATACTTATCCGCTACACCGATACTTACTTGGACTCCTTATTCATTCCATGGGTGGCGTACCCGAGCCCACTTAATCACTGATGCTTTAAAAACCCTTGCACCCCAATCTGGGTCTAGGCAGGTTATGCGATATGTATGTATCTTTTCATCCTTGAAACGATACCTACAACACCCCATAACCCAAACCTGACCCCAGATGTACAGTACCTTGCCTCATAACTCGTGTATATTTCATTTTAAACATTCACTTTAATAAAATTTTGAATGCAGGGGTAGTGAAATGTTGTCCTGATTGTCCGAGTAAAGGGCAGCAGAACTGTGCTTAGCCTGCCCTGAATGAGGAGGTCACCCACAACTGAACTGAATTCACTAACCAGGGGGTCAGATACTACACCCCTATCAAGAGTGAGAGGGGTGGAGAGGGGTGTTTCTGCTGAGGGGTGTGGGCTCTGTGTAAGAAGTCTAGGCATGTTTTAATCTGCCCCTCACCACTCTTTAATTAAGTCTCCATTAGGAGTTTTTCGGTTTCAGTGATCACTAGAGCTGAAATCACCTGCTGTGAGACAGTGTTTCTGTCCAGCCTGCTTCAGCACTGAGGTTTCCCCACTAAGAGCTGACAGTCACTGAGAGCTGGGTGGAGACTCAAGAGAGCGACCTGCAAAGGTCACAGTAGAGAGGCCGGGGACATGTAGCCTGGGGTAGGACAGGGCAGCTGAGAAACAGGACAGGGAAATATGTAGGCTGTGTAGGACAGGAAGTGAGAAAGAATTGCATCTCCTCTGTCCAGCCTTTGGGGAAGTTACAAGTTTAGAACGAATTCCCTGAAATGCAAATCCGCCAGAACACAGTGATTGGGAAGCAGAGTCTTGAGAAATTGGCCCTGGATTTTTATTTTGAGTGAGTGGCTGCAGCCTCCATTGACAGCAAATCAGACCAGTGGAAGCTGCAGTTACCCCGGTCCTCATTGTGCCACAGAGGAATCTGGCTCAGAGATAACTAGACGCCAACTGGCAGAGGGCACAGGGATGCCTAGAGTTATACGGGGATCCCCTGTGTGAGATATATGCACAACAGCTCATCAGAGGTGGCATATGAGGTCTCTACCCAGAGCCAGCAGCCCACTCGTCACCCTAAAGGGGGAAAGATGTTTTTATGGGACATAGTTGAAGAGAGATGTAAAATGTAAAATATGAGGATCCAGAAGTGCTGAAGTGAAGCTTGTCACCTGCGCCAAGCCAATCCCTTTGGCTGAGCCAATCAGCACACAGAACAAAGCACATCCGAGGAGACAGGCTGTATTCACTCTCTGGGCCCAGTGGGGGCCTGAGAATTTGCAAAGACAAAGGACTCTCAGCAGAAGTCTCAGAAGAGAGACCCCCTCTGGAAAGACAATTGTTTGTACCTGTAACCCACACATCTTGTGGGTGTTGTGTTCTGTCCTATCTAGTTTCACTGAGAACACATATTTGAGATAAAATCAGTCTGCTCTACAACCTTAGCTAACAGCCCGTTGGTTTTTAGCTCATGCAGTAGAGACTCATGCACTACGCTTCAGAGGTCCCAGGTTTGATACTGATGACCGGGGTCTATCAGTCTTATATACCTACAAAGAAAGGGGAGAGGGGACAAGAGCTCCCTTTCACCCTGGAGGCGAATGACAGCGTTTGTCTCAGGAAAAGGAGATCACAGCCAAGCCTGGAGGAAAACCCTGGAAGGACTGTGGGGTGAGCATTGCTCTATCAGACAGAAAAGTATCTCGTTCAATGAGGCTCGGCTCTAGTCAGTGTGGTATGATTTTATTTGCCATGGAACCATTTATTTCCAACCCGTCTCCTTGCTACCCCTCGAATCTCTACACTCTGTGAAATCACTTGTTCTTGTTGTCACTATGAGGGGATAGTGAGGCTGTGTGTTGATCGGGCCAGAGGTGGAAGGTGGAGTTGGTCAGCTGGCGGCCCTGTTCCTTTGGGAGCAGCAGATCTGTGACTGCTGTGAATGCCCAGCCGGACAGGGGCTGGGCGCTGCTGGGGGCTGGAGTTTGCCTATCGTCAACCTGGAGAGAGACCACTCGACAAGGCCTGTCGGACACGGCTTTTGTGGCCTGTGGCCGAGGGAGTTGGGGAGCCATACCCCAGCAGGCACAGACAAGGCTTCCTCATGCCAGGGGCCCTTGGCACCGCATTGAGCCCGCACCCCATTCCCTACAGCACAGTCCCATAGAATCGCACAGGAGAATTAGGGTCAGCACCGACTGTGAGAGGAGCCCCTTACTTAAACCGCCATATTGCTCCCTGAAGCACAGGCCCCAAGCACCATGGTGGGGTCAGCACTGGCTGTGAGGGGACAATGCCCCGTAATGAACTTCCCACCCTGCTCCCTGCAACACACATAGTAGTGGAAGAAGTTTACCTGAGCACACAACTCCGGCATCTTCTCCATGGGTGCAGTTATTGTCTCCCCAAGGACGAGCCCTGCATTTGGAGAGGGCAACTTCTGTCCCTGAGCAGTGAACGCCAGCAAGCCAGATACGATCTGATCCTCGCCCAAATCGAGCCCCTCCTGGGGCTGATAACGCCGTCCCACAGCCCAGCTCCCTGCATACGACTCCAGCATCAGTTATGTCCCAGCCATCATCACACACGGTTCCCCACTGCTGGTTGTGAAGCACCTCGACCCTACCAGCGCAGCGACTCGGGCCTTTCACCAGTCGGAGCTGAGCCACTTCTGAAATGCCAGAATCTGCAAAGCCCAAAGGGAATAAACACTGAGGGAGGTTCCCGTGCATCTGATGACTAGTGACGCTGGGGGATGTAGTCCCTCCCAATGATGGGTCTGAATAACCTCTGCAACTGCACAAATAAATCTGTTAATCTTTAAGGTGCCACCGGACTCCTTGTTGTTTTTGTAGATACAGAGTAACACAGCTACCCCCTGATACTTGATCCATCTGGGTGCGGGGTCACATGCCCCCCCCCATCCCCACCCCCTAGTTGCTGCTTGGCTTATACCTAGCATGTTCATTCGGCCCTCCCACTATCGGCAGTTACGGGTTGTCTCTGGTGCTGGACCTGTGTTTCTCCAGCAGTGAGGAGCTAAGTGAGCGTCAACACCAGAAACAGAAAGGCTAGAGGAGGTTCGAGGAAAATGTCATTCTCAGAAAGTGCGGAATACCTGAAATATTTTATTTCAAACTCGGGCTGTTGATTAATCACAGTTAACTCACGCAATCAACACAAAAAAGTGAATCACAATTTAAAAAATTAATCGCAGTTTTAATCTGTAGTGGGGCGGCTGCCCCACTCCATGAGGAAAAGGGCTGGGAGAGGCCAGATAGGCTGCGCAGACCAGCAACCAATCAGCAAAGGCCTGTGGAGAGCCAATCAGGGCCAAGGAAGAGGCAGACAATCAGGGCCGGGCTGGGTCCTATACAAAGGCTGCCTAGCAAAGGAGAAGGCAGTCTTTCCCTGACTAGCAAGGGAGAAGGACTGGCTCCTGAGGAAAGGAGGTGGCACCTTAGACAGAGCAGTGCTGGCCAGGCTCCAGGAAGCAGAGGAGAGCTCCGACCCAGTTACCTGCCAGGCTGCAGCCCCTGCTAAAAAGGGTCGACAAGGTGCACAGGGCCAAAGGGGAAGTGGCCCAGAGAAGATAGCTGGACAAGAGGTGAGAGAAGGAGGGCAGAGAGAGGCTGCCACTAGAGGGTCCCTGGGTTGGTATCAAGAGTTGCGGGTGGGCCTGGGTCCCCCCCTTACCCCCTTGCACTGCACCTAGCCACGGAGGGGCTATACTTTGGGGTTGTGGTTGGCCACTGAAGCAGGTGGAAGCCGAAGACTGTCGTTAACCACCCCAGCCCCTGGAAGGGGGTGAGGGTGGAATAGTGGGCACTGCTAGAGGGCAGTGTCCTGGAGCGGACACCGCCGAGCGGGGAGCTACGTGGTTCCCAAACCAGCAGAGCAGACCACGGGTGAGAAACCACACTCAGAGGGTGCTCTGTAGCTGACAAGAGCTAATCCCTGGAGCAACCAGCAGGAGGTGCCAGACGGTGGTGAGTCCTGAACCCGTCACATAATCGCACTGTTACACAATAGAATTCCAATTGAAATTTATTACATATTTTGGATGTTTTTCTAAGTTTTCAAGCATATTGAATTGAATTACAACACAGAATACAAAATGTACTGTGCTCATTTGTTATTATTTTGGATTACAAATATTTGCACTGTAAACATGATAAAAGAAATCATATTTTTCAATTCATCTCATAAAAGTACTGTAGTGCAATCTCTTTCTCGTGCAAAATACAACTGTAGATTTTGTTGTTGTTGCATAACTACACTTAACAATGTAAAACCTAGAGCCTACACGTCCACTCACTCCTACTTCTTGTTCAGCCAATCGCTAAGACAAACAACTTTGTTTACATATATGGGAGATAATGCTGCGTGCTTCTGATTTTCAGTGTCACCAGAAAGTTACAACAGGCATTGGCATGGCACTTTTGCAGCTGGCATTGGAAGTTATTTATGTGCTGGATATGCTAACCACTCATATGCCCCTTCATGCTTCGGCCACCGTGGTGATAACGCTCGTTAAATAAATAATGTGTTAATTTAATTTGTGACTGAAATCCTTGGGGGAGAATTGTGTATCTCCTCCTATGTATTGTGTATTGTAATTGAATTCAATATATTTGCAAAATGGAGAAAACATCCCCCCCAAATTAAAATAAATGGTATTCTATTACTGTGCAAAGGCACGATTAATTGCACGATTAATCACGATACATTTTTTTTGTCACTTAACAGCCCTACTCCCACCCACTGCCATGCAGCCACTTCTTGGATGGAACAGGGCAGCTGAAAGATCAGGCACAGAAACTCATGGGCTGTGTAGGAGAGGGAGTGAGGAAGAACCCAGTCTCCAGTCACAGCAGTGGGGGATATTACAGGTTCAGAGGTAATTAGCTGAGATGGAAATCACCTGGAGTGGCAGGGGTAGGAAATCCACATAAAGGGACCCCTGAGCATCTGCAGGTTCCATTTGACCCCAAATGGCACAAATGGGATCTACGGTTACCCAGCGCCCCATTGTGCTGTAGTGGGACGGGGGATCAGAGCAAGCAGTGACAGGGAGGGTCTCTCACTGAGGCGCACGTACTGCTCCCTGCAGCGCAGGCTCTAAGTGATGTACTGGGGCACTGGGGACAGTACTGACTTCAAGGACAGAGAGCCCCCTACTGAGCCCCCATCGCAGGCATGTAGACCTGTGTGGGGGAAATGGGGTCAGCACTGACACTATGGGAAGAGCGACACTTACTGTGACCCCGAACTGGCAGTACAGACCCTTAGCACCATGCTGGGGCACTGGGGTCAGCACTGACTCAGACAAGAGAGCTGGGTCTGTGCTGAAAGCTTCCCAGCCTGATCCCTGCACCAACCGCAGTGATGTGATGAAGGAGAGTTACCTGAGCACTCGACACCAGCATCTTCTCCATGGGTACAGTTATTGTCTCCCCAAGGCCGAGCCCTGCAATCTGAGAGGGCAACTTCTGTCCCTGTGCAGTTGACATTATTCAGCCAAATATGGTCAGATCCTTGCCCAAAATGAGCCCCTCGTGGGGCTGATAACGCAGTCCCACAGCCCAGCTGCCTGCACACGACTCCGGCATCCTGTAAGTCCCAGCTGTCATCACACACGGTTCCCCACTGCTCGTTGTGAAACACCTCGACTCTCCCAACGCAGCGACTCAAACCGTTCACCAGTCGCAGCTGAGTCACTTCTGAGATGCCGGAGTCTGCAAACACCCAAGGGAATAAACAGTCAGGAAGGTTCTTGGGCCTCTGATCTCTCCTGTCGCTGGGGAACATAACGCTTCCCACCAACGGGTCTGACCGGTCTCTGCACAAAGTCACTGCCTGTCAAAGGCTCCCAACCACTGACCAGGCTAATCTCTTGGGCAATGTTGAAGTTTTTCCACTCCCCTCCCAGCCAGCTGTCACCTAGTTATGGAGACTGGACTTCAGTCTGACCTACTGCTCCCACTAGAGCACTTAATGAAAAAGTGATTGGGAGCTGAACATAGTTGCCCGTGCCATTAGCTTGCCTTAGCTTGACATCAGCATCGAATTTACAGGAACCTGTTGCGCACCCGGCTGACAATGGTTCCGACCAGGGCAGAGGCAATGCACACTTCCTACAAGCAGATCGGCCCCCTCCTGAAGCAAACACCTGCCCCTGCAGCTCCTGCTGACTTGCCATGACTGACTTGTCAACATCGTTTTGTGGCAGCCATTGCTGCACTCGTGTCTAGTGCTGCCAGCCCAGATGAATGATGGCAGAGATTTGGCTTAGCCCGATTTTCTCACTGTGCCTGTGGGGCAGCAATACAGACAGTCACACATGGTGGAGGAGAGACACTTCCCAATGTACCCTGGGATAGGAGTTTTGCTCATGGTTTTACCTGTTTCCGGCATTAGTAATTAGGGCCAGCCCAACTACAAATGGAGAGAGCCCCTGAGGCGGGGCAGTTACCCTGCCCTGGCCCTGAAAGGGTTAAAAGCCAGCGCTTGGGGAGGGCTGGGGCTGAGAGCCAATAAGTATAGACTGATTGGGAAGGCAGCCAGAGCTGGGGCCATGCCCAATTAGGAGACAGCTGGCCGTATGAAAGGGCTCCCTGCAGCTTTGGAGGGAGAAAGACTGGTAGCTCAGGGAACAGAACAGAGCTGGGGAAAGGCAAGAGGAGCTGGGGAGCTCCAGCCTGGCAAATCCCCAGGTTGAGGGCCTAGTTAAAGGCCAAAACAGGTACTGGGGTTGCAGAGGCTGCAGCCCGCGGTGAGGCAGAGGCAACTGGTCCAACCCCCTTGCCAACGATGAGTGGCCTTTTACAGACTGCGGTTTGCCCCAGTGAACGGGGGCTAGATGATGACTGGCAGTAGCGACTAAGGCAAGGTGGGTGTAAAGGGTGGGGGTTCCTCTGGGAGGGGAGACCCAGTGTGTGGGGGTACTGCTTTGGGCAGAACCACAGGATATGGGGCACCAGGGTCTGGGAGGGACACGGGGGTCTGAGGCAAGCGAGATATCGGCCAGTAGAGGGCATTCCCAAGAAGACCAGCAGGAGGCACGTGGTGCCTCTTGCTGGTCATCTTGTGAATGCCCCCTACTGACACCCCCTACCTGCAGCACAGGCCCCCTAGCACCGCACTAGGGCATTGGGGCCAGCACTGACTTACTGGGGATAGCATGAGTGTCCCGTACTGATCCCCCACACCGCTCCCGGCAGCACAGGCCCATAGAACCGCACAGGGGAATTAGGGTCAGCACAGACTGAGAGGAGAGCACTCCCTACTGGAACCACCATATTGCTCCCTGAAGCACAGGCCCCAACCACCATGCTGGAGTCAGCACTGGCTGTGAGGGGACAATGCCCCATAATGAGCTTCCCACTCTCCTCCCTGAAACATTCATGGTGGCAGACGAAGGTTACCTGAGCACACAACACCGGCATCTTCTCCATGGTTACAGTTATTGTCTCCCCAAGGCCGTGCCCTGCAATCGAAGAGGGCAGCTTCTGTCCCTTTGCAGATGATGTCATCCAGCCATATACGGTCAGGTCCTTGCCCAAATCGAGCTTTCCTAGGGGCCGATAATGCCGTCCCACAGCCCAGCTGCCTGCACACGACTCCAGCCTCAGTTATGTCCCAGCCATCATGACATACGGTTCCCCACTGCTGGTTGTGAAGCACCTCGACTCTCCCAGCGCAGCGACTTGGGCCATTCACCAGTCGGAGCTGATCCACTTCTGAAATTCCTAAGTCTGCAAAGCCCCAAGGGAGTTAACACTCAGGGAGGTTCCTGTGCATCTGATGACTAGTGATGCTGGGGGATGTAGTCCCTCCCAATGATGGGTCTGAATAACCTCTGCAACTGCCTGTTTGGGGTTCACTCCCCGTCAATTTATTGCAGTTAACTCACACAATCAACTCAAAAAATTAAGCATGATTAAAAAAATTAATCACTATTAATCACAGTTTTAATCACACTGTTAAAATACCAATTGAAATAAATTAAATATTTTGGATGTTTTTGTATGTTTTCAAATATATTGATTTCAATTACAACTCAGAATACAATGTGTACAGTTCTCACTTTATATTATTACAGTTAAGGTTGTTTTATCCGGCATGTTGGGGTAATGCTGAGGGGGGTGTTCTGGTAAATGAAAAATGCCGGTTGGGAGGGAGTGCAGGGCTGGGGGTTGGGGCATGGGAGCGGGTGTGGAGCACGGGCTCTGGGAGGAAGTATGGGTGCAGGAGGGGGCTCGGGGCAGGCTGTTGGGGCATGGGATAGGGTGCAGGGTGCCAGACTCATCGGACAGCACCCCGCAAGCAGCAACTTGTCCTGCCTTCTCCTAGGCAGAGGCGAAGCAGGGGGCTTGGCGCCCTCTGTCCGCCCACAGGCACCGCCCCCGCAGCTCCCATTGGCCATGGTTCCCAGCCAATGGGACCTGTGCAGCTGGCACTGGAGGGGAAGCACGCAGAGCAGCCTGTTGCACCTCCTCCGCTTAGGAGTAGCTGGAGCCCGGGAAAAGTCGCCACTTGCGGGGAGCCATCTGAAGTGAGTGGCCCCTGGATCCAACACAATGAAGCCCCTCCCATGTACTAAGCCCCCTCCCATATTCAAAGTCCCTCCCAGAGCCCTTCCTCTGCACCCCCTCCTGCGCTTCAACCCCCTGCCAGCCCCGCGCCAACCGGACTATAAACTAGCATTTCAATGAAGATCAGAAATGCCAATTTATAGAGCTTTCCAGTTGGTGTAGCCTCAGATAAAACAGCTTTTACTGTATTTTGGATTACATATATTACCACTGTTAAATGGTAAAAAAATAGTATTTTTCAATTCACCTTATACAAGTACTGTAGTGTAATCTCTTTATTGTGAAAGTGAAACTTACAAATGTAGATTTTTTTTTGGTTACATAACTGCACACTTACTTCTTGTTCAGCCAATCGCTCAGACAAACAAGTTTGTTTACATTTACAGGAGACAATCCTGCCTGCTTCTTATTTGCAACGTGACCCGAAAGTGAGAAGAGGCGTTCACCTGGCACTTTTGCAGGTGGCATCGCAAGTTATTTACGTGCCACATATGCTAAATATTCATATGCCTCTTCATGCTTCGGCCACCATTCCAGACGACATGCTTCCATGCTAATGAAGCATGCTAGTGAAGCACTGGAATGGGTTACCTAGGGAGGTGGTGGAATCTCCATCCATAGAGGTTTTTAAGGCCCGGCTTGACAAAGCCTTGGCTGGGATGATTTAGTTGGTGTTGGTCCTGCTTTGAGCAGAGGATTGGACTAAATGACCTCCTGAGGTCTCTTCCAAACCTAATAGTCTATGATTCTATAATGCTCATTAAAAAAGTAATGTGTTAATTTAATTTGTATCTGAAATGCTTGTAGGGAAAATTGTGTATCTCCTGCTATGTATTTTACCTGCCTTCGGCCATATCTTTCATGTTACAGTAGTCTAGGATGATGACCCAGCACATGTTGTTCGTTTTAAGAACACTTTCACTGCAGATTTGACAAAATACAAAGAAGGTACCAATGAGAGATTTCTAAAGCTAGCTACAGCACTCAACCCAAGGTTTAAGAATCTGAAGCACCTTCCAAAATCTGAGAGGGACGAGGTGTGGACCATGCTTTCAGAAGTCTTAAAAGAGCAACACTCCAATGCAGAAACTACAGAACCTGAACCACCAAAAAAGAAAATCAAACTTCCCCTGCTGGCATCTGACTCAGATGATGAAAATGAACATTTGTCAGTCTGCACTGCTTTGGATCATTATCGAGCAGAACCCATCATCGGCATGGACAAATGTCATCTGGAATAGTGGTCAAAGCATGAAGGGACATATGAATTTTTTAGCGGATCTGGCACCTAAATATTTTGCAACACCAGCTATAACAGTGCCATGTGAATGCCTGTTCTCACTTTCAGGTAACATTATAACAAGAATTGTCTGAGCGATTGGCTGAATGAGATGTAGGACTGAATGGACTTGTAGGATCTAAAATTTTACATTGTTTTATTTTTGATTGCAATTATTATTTGTAAACAATTCTATGTTTATAAGTTCAACTTCTCTGATAAAGAGCTGGCACTACAGTACTTATATGAGGAATTGAAAATACTATTTCTTTTGTTTCTTTTTTACAAATATTTGTACTTAAATATAAAGTGAGGACTGTACACTTTGAATTCTGAGTTGTAATTGAAATCAAAGTAGAAAATGTAGAAAACCTCCAAAAAAATTGAAATAAAGGGTTTTCTCTTATTGTGTAATGGAGCAATTAATTGCACGATTAATCATGATTAATCTTTAATCTCACAATTAATCACAATTACTTTTTTAATAACTTGACAACCCTACTCCCCACCAGTACCATGCAGCCACCTGTGGGGTGGAACAGGGTAGATGAGAGACAGAGCACAGAAACTCATGGACTGTGTAGGAGAGGAAGTGAGGAAGAACCCTGTCTCCAGTCACAGCTGTGGGGGATGTTACAGGTTCAGGGGTAATTAGCTGAGATGTAAATCACCCAGAGTGACAGTGATAGGAACCCACTCTTCATAAAGGGGTCCCTGAGTGGCTGCAAAATCCATTCAACCCCAAATCCCACAAATGGATCTATGGTTACCCAGCACTCCATTTTGCTGTAGCGGGGCAGGAGAATCAGAGCGATCAGTGACGGGGAGGGTCTCTCACAGAGGTGCACGTACTGTTCCCTGCAGTGCAGGCCCTAAGTGCTGTGCTTGGGCACTGGGGACAGCACTGACTTCGAGGGGAGTGCACCCCCTACTGAGCCCCCATCCTGTTCCCTGCAGCACAGGCATGAGGAACTGTGTGGGGAAAATGGGGTCAGCACTGACACCATGGGAAGAGCGACAGTTACTGTGACCCCGAACCGGTTCCTTGCAGTACAGGCCCTTAGGGGCCTCCGGGGCACTGGGGTCAGCGCTGACTCAGACAGGAGAGCTGGGTCTGTGCTGAAAGCTTCCTAGCCCGATCTCTGCAGCCCTGACAGTGATGTGATGGATGAAGGTTACCTGAGCACTCAACTCCAGCATCTTCTCCATGGGTACAGTTATTCTGTCCCACAGGCCGAGCCCTGCATTGGGTGAGGGTAACTTCTGTCCCTGTGCAGTTGACGTCAGCCAGCCAGATAGGTTCAGATCCTTGCCCAAAGTGAGCCCTGGTGGGGGCTGATAGCACCATCCCGCAGCCCAGCTGCCTGCACACGACTCCAGCATCCTGTAAGTCCCAGCTGTTATCACACACAGTCCCCCACTTCCTGTTATGAAATACTTCAACTCTCCCAGTGCAGCGACTCGAACCGTTCACCAGTCGGAGCGGAGCCACTTCTGAGATTCTGGAAGCTGCAAACACCCAAGGTAATAAATACTGAGGGAGGTTCCTGTGTATCTGAGCTCTCCTGTTGCTGGGGGATGTAGCATCTCCTGCTGACTGGTCTGACCGGTCTCTGCACACAACCACTGCCTGTCAAGGTCTCCCCACCACTGACCAGGCTAATCACTTGGGCAATGTTGAAGTTTGTCCACCCCCCTACCAGCCAGCTCTCACCTAGTTAGGCTGTCACTTAATTAGGCAGTCTGTCCTACTGCTCCCATTAGAACAAAATGAAAAAGATCACCCCCTGCATTGTCTTGATGCAGAAGCTGGCAGAAAACTCCTGGGAACCAGATTTACACCCTCACTTCTGGAGCTGATATTCTTTCCAGTGATATACTGTGCAGTGCTACAGGGCAGATGCTGGCATAAG
The DNA here is from genome assembly GCF_028017835.1 of Emys orbicularis. Classification (NCBI taxonomy): domain Eukaryota; kingdom Metazoa; phylum Chordata; order Testudines; family Emydidae; genus Emys; species Emys orbicularis. The sequence continues at coordinate 8,587,357 of NC_088703.1, read as the reverse complement.
CACCTTGATGACTGGGAGCTGAACAGTCACCCGTGTCATTAGTAGTTGCCTTAGCCTGACATCAGCATCGAAATTACATGTGTTGGCTTCATAGTTCCCTGAAAATGTCACCCACAGTCCATCCCCCTTAGATCTGCCTGGAGTGCAGGGATGATTGGCAGGAACCTGCTGCGCACCAGGCTGACAATGGTTCCGACCAGGGCAGAGGCAATGCACACTCCCTACAAGCAGATCGGCCCCCTCCTGAAGCAAACACCTGCCCCTGCGGTTCCTGCTGACTTGCCACGACTGACTTGGCAACATGGTTTTGTGGCAGCCATTGCTGCACTCGTGTCTAGTGCTGCCAGCCCAGTACCAGTCTCAGATGAATGATGGCAGAGCTGGGCTGACAGCTGTGTCTCTACAGAGGGGCAGCAACTCTGGGATACAGAGACTGGTGTGCTGATGAATTTCAGAAGCCCTAACTTCTATCTGTCTATTTGCAACCTGAGATGAAGATCCTGGGCTAGTCTTAACAGGTCCCTGACTGGCCTGGCCAGAGGAATTGATAGAATGCAGAGATTTGGGTAAGCCTGATCTTCTCACTGTGCCTGTGGGGCAGCAATAGAGATAGTCATACACGTGGTGGAGGAGAGCCCCATTGGAAGACTGGATCTTGAGGATGTAAACAAGGTGGGAATGAGCTCTCCCCTGACAGCTAGTGATGAACTGGGAAGGGGAAAAGGCTTCAGGACCAGATTGTGTTTATATAAACACACCCACTCTGCCTAGTATCCAGCAGACAGAGCTGTGTTGGCTGGTGCTGGGTTACAAATCACTGCAGTACTTGAATGCAGGGGGAGTGAAATGTTGTTGTCCTGATTGTCTGAGTAAAGGGCATCAGAACTTTGCTTAGCCTGCCCTGACTGAGGGGGTCACCCGCAACTGAACTGAACACACTAAACAGAGGGCTCATACACCAGACACATATCAAGAGTGAGAGGGGGTGGAGACGGGTGTTCCTGCTGATGGGTGTGGGCTCTGTGTAAGAGATCTAAGCATGGTTTAATCTGCCCCTCACCACTCTTCAGATAGAGTTATTAACGCTCTATTAGGACTCTTTTTTTAAGTGATCACTAGAGCTGTGAGACAGTATTTCTGCCCAGCCTGCTTCAGCACTGAGGTTTCCCCACTAAGAGCTGACAGTCACTGAGAGCTGGGTGGAGCCTCAGGAGAGCGACCTACAGAGGTCACAGTAGAGAGGCAGGGGGCAGCAGAAGGTGAGGGCCAGCAGAGTGGTGAGTGGCTTGTGGGTGGCATGTGAGGTCTCTACCAAAAGCCATCAGCCCGCTGGTCGACCTAACGGGGGCAAGATATTTGTATGGGACATAGTTGAAGAGAGATGTAAAATGTAGAATACGACACTCCAGAAGTGTGGAAGTGAAGCTTGTCACCTGCGCCATGGCAATCCCTTCGGCTGAGCCAATCAGCACATAGAACAAAGTACATGGAGACAGGCTATATTCACTGTCTGGGCCCAGTGGGGACCTGAGAATTTGCAAAGACAAAGGACCTTCAGCACAAGTCTCTGAAGAGAGACCTCCTGTGGGAAGAGACAATGGTCTGTACCTACAAAGAAAGAGGAGAGAGGACAAGAGCTTCCTTTCACCCAGGAGGCGGCTGACAGCTTTTGTCTCAGGAACAGGAGATCACAGCCAAGCCTGGAGTAAAACCCTGGAAGGACTCTGGGGTGAGCGTTGCTCTACGAGACAGAAAAGTATCTCATTCAACGAGTCTAGGCTCTAGTCTACGTGGTATGATTTTATTGGCCATGAAACCATTTCATTCCAACCCTTCTCCTTGCTACCCCTCGAATCTCTACACTCTGTGAAATCACTTGTCCTTCTTGTCACTATGAAGGGATCTAAGGCTGTGCGTTGATTGGGGCAGTGATGGGAGGTGGAGCTGGTCAGCTAGGGGCCCTGTTCCTTTGGGAGCAGCGGATCTGTCACTGCTTTGAGTGCCCAGTGGGACAGGGGCTGGGTGATGCAGGGAGACACATGGAGGGCTGGGGGTGGAATGTGCCTATTGCCAACCCGGAGAGAGGCCAACCCCTGAGGCCTCAAGGGCACAGCCTGTGTGGCCTGTGTCCAGGAGAGTCAGGGAGCTGAACCCCAGTAGGCACAGACCAGGCTTTCTCATGCCAGGGGCCTATGGCACCGCACTGGGGCATTGGTGTCAGCACAACTGCAAAGGGAAAGCACCCCGTACTGAGAGGGCCGGCTTTAGTCCGATTCAGCCGATTTGGCTGAATTGGGCCCCGTGCTAAGAGGGCCCCGCGCCACAGCTCTCCACCCCGCCCCCAGCTCACTTCCCCCTCCTCCCCTCCTCTGAACGCTCCGCCCCCTGCTCCTCCCCCTCCCCTGCTTCCCGCGAATCAGAGGTTCACGGGAAGTCTGAAAAGAAGCAGGGGTGGGCAGGCAGCACCAGGTTAGCTGGTAAGGCGGAGGGCATGAGAAGGGCTCCGGGGAGGCACGGCCCAGTCCGGCCCCGGTTCCAGCCGAGCATGCCGGCCCCAGCGGCTCCAGCCCGGCTCGGCTCCAGCCCGGCCCCTGCGGCACGGCTCGGGTCCGGCCTCGCCCCCACAGCTCGGGTCTGGCCCGGCCCTTGCGGCGTGGCGCGGCTCGGGTCCAGCCCGGCCCCCTCGGCTCGGGTCCGGTCCGGCACGGCCCCCTCGGCTCGGGTCCGGCTCAGCGCGGGCCTGGCCCCTGCGGCTCAGGTCTGGCCTTGCCCCCGTGGCACGGCACGGCATGGCTCGGGTCCGGCCCGGCACGGCCCCCGCGGCACGGCATGGCTCGGCTTGGCCCCCCCGCCCCTCACAGCCCGGCCCCCGCGCCTTGGCTCATCTCCGGCCGCCGAGCGGCTCCGGGCCAGACCCAAGCCCGGCGACCCCGGCAGGAGCGCGGCTCGATTCCTGGGGGCGGGGCTTGCCACAAACCCCGCCCCCAGGAATCGGGCCCCACTCTTTCTAAAGCCGGTCCTGCGTACTGACACCCCGTCCCCCTACCTTCAGCACAAGCCCCTTGGCACTGCACTAGGGCACTGGTGCCAGCACTGACTTCAAGGGGAGAGCGTGAGCATCCCCTACTGAGCCCCCACACAGCTCCCTGCAACACAGGCCCATAGAACTGCTCAGGAGAATTAGGGTCAGCACAGACTGAGAGGAGAGTGCCCCATACTGGAACCACCATATTGCTGCCTGAAGCACAGGCCCCAAGCACCATGCTGGGGTCAGCACTAGGGTTACCATTAGTCCGGATTCTCCCAGACATGTCCTGCTTTTTAGGTTAAAAATAGCATCCGGGGGGGAATGTGTAAATATCTTAAAATACCCGGCATTCTCCCCCCCCCCGCCGCCCCGCAGAGCACGGGGCGGGTGATAGGGCGGCCGGCTGGATTGAGCCACTTGCATGGTGCTCCAGCAGCCAGAGCCTCTCCTCCGCTTCCCCCTCCTCCTCTCTGCTGCAGCTTAAAATCACTGGCCATGCGGCGTCCGGCAGCTCTAGAGCTCCTCCCTCCTCCGCCTCCTCCCCCTCCCTGCTGCCCAGCGTGCCGCTCCCTGGGGAGAGCCGGGGCATGGCTGTTCTAACCTGCTTTTGCAGGGGGGAGAGAAGCGCCCCGCAGCAGAGAAAACAGAGAGTTTAGCTCGTCTGGAACCCTGGTGTCCGTTTCCTCACGGGGCGCTGGTTGTGCCCTCGCTGGAACGGAGCAGGGGCAGGGGGAGGGTGACTGCGGGGTACATGACCGATGGAAAGGATGCCTGGCAGCAGTAGCCGTGCCCAGCCTGGTGCTGGGTGCTGGGGGATAGATTTTGGGGATGATTTAAAAAAATAAAGCCCCAGACAGATGATGGTTAGAGGCCTTGGGGGGTCCCCCCATTAATGTCTTCTGAAGTCTCCCCACCCACAGGCCCTCTGAGCCAGTTGTGGCTATGTCCAGATGCCCCCTGGAGTGTGCTGCAGAGTGGCACGGTAAGGGAGCCAAGGGGTTGGAGAACTGGCAGGTAGGTTCTGGAGGGGGCAGTCAAGGGACAGGGAGTAGGGTGTTTGGATGGGTTGGAGGTTCTGGGGGGGCCTGTCAGAGGGCAGGGGTGTGGAGAGTGGTCGGAGCAGTCAGGGGACAGGGAGCAGTGGGGGTAGATGGGTTGGGGTTCTTGGGGGGGCAGTCAGGGCACAGGGAGTGGTTGGATGGGCGTGGGAGTCCCGGGGGTCTGTCTGGGGGCAGGGGTGTGGATACGGGTCGGGGCAGTCAGGGGACAGGTAGGGGGTAAGGTCCTAGGGGGGCAGTTAGGGTGGGGAGGTCTCAGGAGGGGGCAGTCAGGCGACAAGGAGCAGGGAGGCTTAGGTAGGGGGTGGGGTCCTGGGGGGCAGTTAGGGGCAGGGGTCCCAGGAGGGGGCAGTCAGGGGACAAGGAGCAGGGGTATTGGGGATTCTGAGGGGGGCAGTCAGGGAGCGGGAAGTGGGAGGGAGTGGATGGGGCAGGGTGGGGGTGGGGCAAGGGCGGGGATCCTCCCCGTCCTCTTTTTTGATTGTTGAAATATGGTAACTCTAGTCAGCACTGGCTGTGAGGGGACAATGGCCTGCAGTGAGCTTCCCACCTTCCTCCAAGTAACACGCAGGGTGGGACATGAGAGTTACCTGAGCACACAACACCGGCATCTCCTCCATGGTTACAGTAACTGTCTCCCCAAAACCGAGCCCTGCATTCAGAGAGGGCAACTTCTGTCCCTGAGCAGTGAACGTCAGCCAGCCAGATACGATCTGATCCTCGCCCAAATTGAGCCCTTCGTGGGGCTGATAACGCCGTCCCACAGCCCAGCTGCCTGCACACGACTCCAGCATCAGTTATGTCCCAGCGGTCATCACACACAGTTCCCCACTGCTGGTTGTAAAGCACCTCGACTCTCCCAGCGCAGCGATTCGGGCCTTTCACCAGTCGGAGCTGAGCGACTTCTGAAATGCCAGAATCTGCAAAACCCAAAGGGAATAATCACTCAGGGAGGTTCCTGTGCATCTAATCACTAATGATGATGGGGAATGTAGAGCCTCTCACTGGCAGGTCTGAACAGCCTCCACACATAGCTACCGCCTATCAGGGTTTCAATTCCCACCACTATTATGCCGCCGCCATAGGGGTGCAGCTGAGAAACAGGCGAGGGAAATCTGGCCCAGTCATTTAGGCAGGACATGGGACAGAATTCTGCATCCAGTCACAACGGTGCCAAATGTTAAAGGTTCATGGCTCATCAGCTAAGATGCTAATTTGCCAGGGCAATGGGTTTAGGAGCCTGATGCTTGACAGAGTGACCCAGGGTCCCTACTCCTTGTGAATGGCTGCAGGCTCCATCTGGAAATGAATCTGATCAGCGGGATTCATTGATCCCAAGGCCCAAAGTGCCCACTGTGACCACCTAGTCTGCCCTCCTGGGTAGCACAGGCCAGAGACCTGCCCCAGAGTAATTCCTAGGGCAGATCTTTCAGACACTTCCAATCCTCATTTAAAAATTGCCAGTGAGGGAGGATCCCCCACAGCCCTTGGAAAGATGTTCCAACAGTTAATAATCCTCATCGATACACATTCGCACTTTATCTGTAATCTAAATTTGTCTCTCTTCAACTGTGATCCATCATATCTTATTAATCACTTGCCTGTTAGATTGAAGAATCCTTTATTATCACATTTCTGTTCCCCATTATGATAATTATAGACTGTGCTCAAGTGACCCCTTCACCTTCTCTTTGTTAAACTAAACAGATTGAGCTCATTGCATCTATCACCACAAGGCAGGTTTTCTAATCCTTTGATCATTCTCATGGCTCTTTTCTGAACCTTCTTAAATATATCAGCATAGTTCTTGAATTGTGGGCACCAGAACTGGATGTGACATTCTATACCTTTTGGGAGCGCCCTGTAACCCCCATATTCTTCATTTACATATAATTATGATATTGCAAAGAAAGTAGGCCATGTGAGGTATCATGGGAAAGGTTATGATCTGCTGAAAACCATTGTTCCATCTAAATATGTGTATCAATAATGCATATAATATTATAAGAATTGAGTTGTAAAGTTTTCACTAAAATATGCTGTGGGTTTGGGAAGCACCCAGATACTAGCTCCCCAGAGACGATGACAAGAGAGCTAACAAACGCCCATGTGGATGTCCAACAACCATCAACAGCCATTATCCAGCAACAGAGTTACAATTCAGTGACTCATCTGCATAAGACCACACCCGGGAAATTGCTCAACCTTGCCTGGGGACTCAGCAATGCCCACCAGACATGCCTGGACTTGTGTTCTCCAAGCACATAGAACTAAGGGTATAAAACAGAACACAGGGAGCCCATGCTTGGCCTTTTCTCCCCCCGCCCCCCACCTATGTTGCAAGCAACAAGGACACTCAGAAGACTGACGACTCCAACAGAGAAGACTGGCCCAGGTTTCAAAGGTGAAATCTGTGTACAATGAACTGCAATATCCAGTGGGGTGAGAAAAACTGCTTAACCTAGATATTGCCCAGTCTAATAGGGTTGAGAGTTTAGACTGTGTGCTTATATTTTATTTTATTTTGTTAACGAACTCTGATTTTTTGCCTATCACTTATAATCAATTAAAATCTACCTTTTGTAATCAATAAATTTGTTTAACTACACCTCTACCCCAATATAACACTGTCCTCGGGATCCAAAAAGTCTTACTGCATTATAGGTGAAACTGTGTTATCTCGAACTTGCTTTGATCCACCGGAATGCGCAGCCGCCCCCCCGGAATGCTGCTTTACCGCGTTATATCCGAATTCGTGTTATATCGGGTCACGTTATATCGGGGTAGAGGTGTATTTATCTTTACCACTAAGTTTGCATGAAGTGTTTGGTAAATCTGCTCAGATTTACAAAGGCTGGAGTATATCCACTTTCCATTGATGAAGTGGTGAACCAATTAATAAATTTGCACTTCTCATCTTGAGCAGTGCAAGACGGTATATTCCTGAGGTACAAGGCTGGGAGCTGGGGGGGATTTGGCTGGTACCTTTCTCAGTGTGATTCATGAGTGGCTCTGGGAGCATTCATGCAATCTAGCTGGGTGTGGGGCTCCACAAGTGGTTGTGCTGAGTGATCACAGCGCCTGGAGGGGTTTGCTGCTTGTCACTAGCAAAGCATTGTGTGAGACAGCCCAGGCTGGAAAGAGTTAAGGGGACACAACGGTCCCACAGTCCCAGGTTGCACCCCGGGGACTCCGTCACACTGGACACAGGATTCCAGCAGCGTTCGCACCAGTGCAAACTATAGAGGTAAAATACCCCTCTACAGCTACTCAAGATTCCCCTGTGTTTGCATCCCAGGATTGCATTAGTCCTTCTGGTCACAGTATCACTCTGGGAGCTCCTTTTCATCTGATTATCCACCCCCACCCCCAAATCTTTCTCAGAGTCACTGCTTCCCAGGAGAGAGTCCCCACTCCTGTAAGTATGGCCTGTGTTCTGTGTTCCTAGATGTATAATTTTACATTTGGTCATATTAAAAGGCATCTTGTTTGCTTGTACCCAGCTTACCTAGCGATTCAGATCACTCTGTGTCACTGACCTGTCCTGTTCTCTATTTACTAGTCTCCCAATTTTTGTGTCATCTGCAAACTTTCTGACTGATGTTCTTATGTTTTGTTCCAATTCATGGTTTAAAATGATAGATAGCGTAAAGACAAGCAGTGATGCCTCAGGGCCCCAGTCAAAACACATTTCCCGATGATGATTCTCCATTCCCAATTACATTTTGAGACCAGTAAGTTGTCCAGTTTTTAATCAGTTTAAGGTGTGACACATTGATTTTGCATCATTCTTGTGCAGTGCCAAGTCGAATGCCTTACAGAAATCTAGAGAAACAAGGTGGGTGAGGTAATATCTTTCATTGGCCCAGATTCAGTTCATGAGCGAGACAAGCTTTGGAGCTCACACAGAGCTCTTCTTCAGGTCTGGGCTCCGTGTGGTTGGAAAGCTTGTCTCTCTCACCAAGAGAAGTTGGTCCAATAAAAGACATTACCTCACCCGCCTTGTCTCTCTCGTATCCTGGGACCAACATGGCTGCAACTACACTGCATACAAAAATGGCAGATGTCTAAGCAAAGCACATTCAGGGCTATGCCCTTTAGCAACCAAATCTCTCATCTCATTAAAATAAGATGAGGGGAAAGCAGTGGACATGTTATTCCTTGACTTTAGCAAAGCTTTAGATACGGTCTCCCACCGTATTCTTGCCAGCAAGTTAAAGAAGTACGGGCTGGATGAATGGACTATAAGGTGGTGTGACAAAGTTCCTCCTCTACCTTGGTGGGTCCTGCGCTTATTGGCCGATTTTGCTCACCTCAGAGATTCACAGTAGCCCTCAGTTTGGCCACTTTCGTGGCTCAAATCTGCCTTTCACTCAGATAACCTCATCACTGGCCAGCATGGGGAAAAAAGAGTAAGAACAATCCCCACAGTTTCTGCTTCTCCACCATGTGGGTTGGGGAACAGCCCAGAGACCTTCCCCTCTGGTGGAACCTCCTGTGTTGGATCAGGAGTTGGGAGGTTTGGGGGGAACCTGGCCCTGCCCTCGACCCCGGGTTCAGCCCAGGGCCCTGTGGACTGCAGCTGTCTAGAGTGCCTTCTGGAACAGCTGTGTGACAGCTACAATTCCCTGGGCTACTTCCCCATGGTCTCCTCCCAACACCTTCTTTGTCCTCACCACAGGACCTTCCTCCTCATGTCTGTTAATGCTTGTACTCCTCAGCCCTCCAGCAGCACGTTCTCTCACTCCCAGCTACTTATGCACACCTCACTAACTGGAGTGAAAGCCTTTTTAAACCAGGTGTCCTGATTGGCTTTAATTAATTCTAGCAGCTTCCCAATTGGCTACAGGTGTCCTAATTAACCTGCTTACCATAATTAGTTCTAGAATTTCCTGAGTGTTCTGGAATAGTCTCTGTTATCTTACCCAGGGAAAAGGGACCTGCTTAACCTGGAACTAATGTATCTACCTTCGACCACTTTCTTGTAGCCATGTGGCCTGACCCTGTCACAGTGGATAGAAAACTGGGTAGATTGTTGGGCTCAACGGGTAGTGATCAATGGCACCACGTCTAGTTGGCAGCCGGTATCATGCAGAGTGCCCCAAGGGTCGGTCCTGGGGCCGGTTTTGTTCAATACCTTCATTAATGATCTGGAGGATGGCGTGGATTGCACTCTCAGCAAGTTTGCAGATGACACTAAACTGGGAGGAGTGGTAGATACACTGGAGGGCAAGGATAGGATACAGAGGGACCTAGACAAATTGGAGGATTGGTCCAAAAGAAATCTGATGAGGTTCAAAAAGGACAAGAGCAGAGTCCTGCACTGAGGACGGAAGAATTCCATGCACTGCTACAGACTAGGGACCGAATGGCTAGGCAGCAGTTCTGCAGAAAAGGACCTAGGGGTTACAGTGGATGAGAAGCTGGATATGAGTCAACAGTGTGCCCTTGTTGCCAAGAAGGCTAACGGCATTTTGGTATAAGTAGGGACATTGCCAGCAGATCGAGGGACATCATCATTCCCCTCTATTTGACATTGGTGAGGCCTCATCTGCAGTACTGTGTCCAGTTTTGGGCCCCATACTACAAAAAGGATGTGGAAAAATTGGAAACACTCCAGCAGAGGGCAACAAAATTATTAGGGGTCTGGAGGAAATGACTTATGAGGAGAGGCTGAGGGAACTGGGATTGTTTAGACTGCAGAAGAGAAGAACGAGGGGGAATTTGATAGCTGCTTTCAACTACCTGAAAGGGGGTTCCAAAGAGGAGGGATCTAGACTGTTCTGAATGGTACCAGATGACAGAACAAGCAGTAATGGTCTCAAGTTGCAGTGGTGGAGGTTTAGGTTGGATATTAGGAAAAACTTTTTCACTAGGAGAGTGGTGAAGCACTGGAATGAGTTACCAAGGAGGTGGTGGAATCTCCTTCCTTAGAGGTTTTTAAGGTCAGGCTTGAAAAAGCCCTGGCTGGGATGATTTAGTTGGTGTTGGTCCTGCTTTGAGCAGGGGGTTGGACTAGATGACCTCCTGAGGTCCCTTCCAACTCTGATATTCTATGATTCTAAGACACCAAGTGAGTCTGACTAGAACTCAATGGTCACTGAGTGCCCATAGTGCTGTAGTTGGGTGCGGGTATCAGAGTGAGCAGAGGTGGGAGAGGGGCTCTCACAGTGAGGTACACACCTCAGCCTGCAGCACGGTACCCTAGCACTACGCTGGGGCATTGGGCTCAGCACTGACTCTGAGACAGGGCAGCCCCCTCCGGTGGTCCCCAAACTGCTCCCTGCAGCAAGGCCCTTAGACATGACCTGGGGCTTTGTGGTAATGCAGGAGTCTGCAGGGAGAGCAGCCTCCGCTGAGCCCCAGCACAGCATTTTGCATCAGGGTCAGAACTCACTGTGAGGGGAGAGCGCGCCAGTGAGTCCCTGAACTGCTTCTCACAGCACTCACAAGGGCATGATGAAGGAGGGTTACCTGAGCACACAATACCGGCATCTTCTCCGTGGTGACAGTTATGGTCTCCCCAAGGCCGAGCCCTGCATTCGGAGAGGGCAGCTTCAGTCCCTGTGCAGTTAACCTCATCCAGCCAAATTGAGCCAGATCCTTGTCCAAATCGAGCCCAGCCTGGGGCTGATAACGCCGCCCCACAGCCCAGCTGCCTGCACACGACTCCAGCATCAGTTAAGTCCCAGCTGTCATCACACACGGTTCCCCACTCATTGTTATGAAGCACCTCAACTGTCCCAGCACAGCGATTGGGGCCGTTCACCAGTCGGAGAGGACCTGGGTCTGGAATGACCGAGTCTGCAAATGCAATAAACACTCAAGGAGATTCCTGTTCATCTGATCACAAGTGATGCTGATGAATGTATCTCCTACCACTGATGGGTGTGACTGGCCTCCTCACACAGCCACTGCATGTCAAGGGCTCAGTCCCCACCACTGACATGCTGCCACTTCTGGGGTGGCACAGTGCAGCTGGGAGTCAGGGCACAGAAATATGATGACTGTACAGATAGGAGGTTGCAGGAAATGTTGTGTCCAGTCAGAGCTGTGGGGGATGTTACAGGTTCAGGACTAATGGTCGGTGGTGCAAATTGTCCAGCATGGCTGAGTTAGGAGCCCAACTCTTGTCAAAGTCACCCCGGGTTTCTAGTCCCCAGGAGCGACTGCAAGCTCTGTTTGAAACCAAGTCCCAGAGCTGGCGTCCATGCTTCCCCAGCACCCCATTGTGCCAGGGAGGGGTGGGGGATCAGAGCGGGGAGAGGTCCTCTCACTGTGCCCCACACACCACCCTCTGCAGCGCGTGCTCCCAAGCTCAGCTCTGGGGGATTGAAATCATCACTGACTGTGAGACGAGAGAACTCCCGGCTGAGCCCCATAACCTGCAGCACAAACCTTTTGTCAGCCAGCGGGAGGACTGGGGTCAGCCCAGACTGCTAGGGGAGAGTGCCCCCTACTGTGTTCCCAATCTGCTCCCTTCAGTACAGGCCCATAGCGCAGCGCTGGGGCACGGAAACTCAGACGGTGAACCAGGGGCTGGGCTGAAAGCTTCCTAATCCACTCCCTGCAGCACACACCCAGACATGAGAGATGAGGGTTACCTGAGCACTCAACAACAGCAACTTTCATGTGGTTACAGTTATTCTCTCCCCAAGGCCGAGCCCTGCATTCGGAGAGGGCAGCTTCTGTCCCTGTGCAGTTAACCTCATCCAGCCAGATACGGTCAGTTCCCTGTCCAAACCGAGACCCACGTGGAGCTGATAACGCCGTCCCACAGCCCAGCTGCCTGCACACAACTCTGGCTTCAGTTAAATCCCAGCTGTCATCACACACGGTTCCCCAATGCTGGTTGTGAAGCACCTCGACTGTCCCAACGCAGCGACTTGGGCCCTTCACCAGTCGGAGCTGAGTTAGTCCTGGGATGCCTGAGTCTGCAAATACCCCAAGGGGATAAACACTCAGGGATGGACTAGGAAAGGAATATGGGGCTTTTTCCCTATAGTTTACTCTGGCTCCCATTCAGTCCCAGTGTGGCAGACTGGCTGGCTCAGGGGGACTGAGAATGGGACACTGGGGGGTCCCCTCTGGAGGTCACCAGCTCTGATCCATCCCCTGGCAGGGGGGAATGGCTGACTCGTGGGATGGAGAATGGGACACAGGGTCTTTCCCCCCAAAGGACTCTGGCTCCAGTACAGTCTGTGCGAGGGGGATGAGCTGACACAGTACGTTGGGGGAAGGAGACCTGGGGCTTTTCCCCTGGAGGGCACCGGTTCCCGTTTGGCCCCAGCTCAGGCAGGGGCAGTGGCTGGCGTCGGGGAAACAGGCACTGGGCTTTCATGTCTGGGGCCCTGGGTCCAAGCTGGTAGTTAGTGGAAGCCGCAGCCATTGCAGCTCTCTGATGCCCAAAATGTGAAATGAGCTGCTGGGGTTAATTCCCCTCCGTGACAGGACAGGTGTGTGCAGCCCAGACCAGCCCTCAGTCTGAGCGGCTCCCAGGCGAGGGGCAAAGGACATAACTGGTCAGGAGACTGAACTGCCCTTTGCCCCTGCCTGGGCTCCCTCCCCGTCTGCACCCCGATGACCCTGCCTGACCGGAGCCAACAGTAGCAGCCTCAAGGGGCTTTAGTTCTGCTCCCCCAAAGCCTCCATTGGCCCTGACTGGGGCTGATTCAGCTCCTCTATATTCCACAGCATCCAGACAGACAGGGCCGTCCCGTGCTAAACTGAGCACTGTCCTGTGGCGACGGCACCTCGACAGCCCAGCTCCTGGTACCCCACCCCCACCTCTCACAGGCCCCAGCTGGTGTCACGGTGCCCCAGTGTATGTACACAGAACCTCTATTTGCCCTTTGCGGGGCGGGGGCAGCACTCACCAGCCACAGCCAGGGCTGAGCTGAAACAGCTCTAACAATAACTTAAGGCAAAAATGTCTGTTGGGGCAGATCATACCCCAGGGTAAATCTGGGCTCACCCCAGATTGATGCGGCTCAGCCAGCCACTGCCAGAGCCCAAATTTCAATCGGCCTTACTGGGCAAGGGTGAGCCCTTGAGAGGCTGGATGGCTGGGGCATTTCCACAGCTACACAACAGCCAGGATGCCCTGTGCTCTGCTCACTCTGCCACACAGCCCACCTTGTTAACAATTCACTGGTGGGGAAACTGAGGGAGTGATGGGCTGAGACCACAGGCTGAGTCTGGAGGAGGCAGGATTTGAACCCAAGTCTCCAGTCCTACACTTGAATGACAAGATTAAATAACCTTAACTCTGCCCTTCCTCTCCCCAATTTATGAGATAGCTGCACACTGCAGCATGCACGCCACACATACGGACATACCCCACACCCTCTGCCTATGTTTGTATTTACCTGCCATGGGGAATCCTGTCATGGAAGCTGAAAGAAAGCAAAGAGATGAGGTAAGTCTCTGTCTCCATGGCTGGTCACCTTGGGGATCTCCAAACACTGGCTGATGTAAGCAGTGGCCTGAGTGAGCTCTCCCCTGCCATCTGTTGATGCATTGAAAGTAGAGTGACCAGATGCCAAGAACAAACTATCGGGACAACTGCCCAAGCAAAAAAAAAAAAGCCAGAATGCCGGTGAAGCAAAAAAACCTCAAAAAACGAGCCAAAATATTGGGACAAATGGCGTCGCAACCATACATCCCTCGGGACGCAGGACAAACAGCTGAATATTGAGACAGAAAGACTCAGCTGCATGTTGTATTTCTATCTATCTACTGCCTCTCAGGGAGGTGGATTGCTTGCACCAATGGGAGAGCCCCTCCTGTCGGCATCGGTTGTATCTACACAGAAGTGCTATAGCTGCAGATCTGCCACTGTGCCACTGTAATTTTTCAAGTGCAAAAATGTTTCAAGACCCCCACACCCTGCACCCCTCAGGCCTGCCTTCCCCCCAGCCTGGAGTGTGACATCCTCACATGCTGTGTAATGGAGTTCTAAACTGTATTATACTGCTCAGCCACTAGGTGGTGATGTGTGTAAAATACCTTTTTTAAAGCTAACCTCAGCCATATCTGGCAGAGCATTAAAGGACCGTGGTGTGTAAAAGCAAGCTCTGTGACCAGTCCATGTCTGGAACAGAAGAACACGATGGTGTCCGGAGTAAACTAAGAACAGAAATAGAAGGAAGAAAGCAACAAAGGTTGCAGGATCTCTTCACCATGCCACTCTTCAATGCCCCAGAGAAGTTAAGCTTTCACAAACTTCACCATGGACACACTGGAAAGAAGATTTCACAAGATTTTACATTGCTGCCAAGCTACACAAAGAAACTGGAGAGACGCAGGTATCTTCTTTAGTGTCGGCTACGGGAAGCTGGCAGAAGATATCTTTAAATCCTTTCACGTTACTGAAGACAGTCACAAAGGTGACTATGAAAGGAGTCTGCCTATGTTCGATGCATACTTTATACCTCAGAGAAACGCGGCTTATGGAAGAGCTTGTTTTCACCAGAGAACTCAAAAATTAGGGGAAAGTTTTGAATGTTTTATAAGAGCTCCGCATAGATAGGCTGAAAACTGTGATTTTGGGAATGCAAAGCTTGAAAATATCACAGACAAGCTGGTTATTGGATTAACAGATAAAAACCTTTCACAACAGCTACAACTGAAGAGAGATTTAACTCTAGCCACAGCTATTCAAATAGCAAACCAGTCTGAATTAGTCAAACAACAGAACAAAAGACAGGAACAACTTGAAAAACATGAAACTAGCTTAGGCAATGTCTACACTAGCACTTGCTGCAGTATAACTTATGTCACTCTCGGGTCTGAAAAAGCCACCCCCCAAGCGATGTAAGTTACACTGACCTAAGCACCAGTGTGGACAGCACTATGTGGGCGGAAGAAGCTCTCCCACCGACATAGCTACCGCCGCTCACGGGGCTGGAGTAGTTAAGCCAACTGGAGAGCTCTCCCGTCAGCTCAGAGTGGTTACATTAGAGAGCTTACAGCAGCATCACTGCAGCTCCGCCGCTGAAAACTTCTAGTGTAGCTGTGGTCTTAGAAGGTTTAAACAGATGCTAGAGTGTTAAAGCTTATTATCATAATACCCCTGAAACCAGGAGAGAGAACACCCAGGCTAAGAGGGACAAATGCCAGCCTACATGCACAAGGAAAAAGTCCTAGCCCAAGAGATGATGCATGTCCAGCCAGCAGCACATGGTGTAATATTTCCATGAAATATGGACAATTTGCAGCTGTTTGCAGCACCAAAATAGTTTGGGAGCTGACTCAGATTACAGACAACCAAGAGCCGTTGTTTCTGGGATCCATCACGTGTGGATCCCAGAAACAACGGGGGGGAGGGATAGCTCAGTGGTTTGAGGATTGGCCTGCTAAACCCAGGGTTGTGAGATCAGTCCTTGAGGGGGCCATTTAGGGATCTGGGGCAAAAATCTGTCTGGGGATTGGTCCTGCTTTGAGCAGGGGATTGGACTAGATGACCTCCTGAGGTCCCTTCCAACCCTGATAGTCTATGATTCTATGACATAGAGCCTGGCTGGAGAGTGAAACTGAGTGTTCATGGCAAGACAATTGACTTGAAAATTGACTCAGGAGCTGATGTCTCAGACATCTCAGAAGGGACTTACATTCCCCTTCAATCCCTCCCAGAGCTGAAGTCACCTGACATTGCTGTGACTAGCCCTGGAGATATTCTGAACTGCATGGGCCAGTTCACCACAGAAACAACTTACTAAGACCAAAGCTTTGCATTCAGAGTGCATGTGATCAAAGAACCACAGACCAACAACCTTCTCAGATGCAGTATGGCAGCCGGAATGGGCCTAATGAGAAAAGTGGAAGAACTCACTGGAGGATTTGATGATATAACACAAAGTCTGCCTATGGAACTCTTTGTCAGGGGATGTTGTGAAGGCCAAAACTATAACAGGGTTCAAAAAAGAACTAGAGAAATTCATGGAGGATAGGTCCATCAATGGCTATTAGCCAGGATGGGAAGGGATGCAGCACCATGCTCTGAGTGTCCCTAGCCTCTTTTTGCCAGAAGCTGGGAGTGGATGACAGAGCATGGATCACTTGATGATTGCCCTGTTCTGTTCATTCCCTCTGAAGCAATTGGCATTGGCCACTGTTAGAAGACAGGATACTGGGCTAGATGGACCATTGCTCTTATCCAGTATGGCTGTTCTTATGGTCTTATGATATTGGGCTTTTGAAAGGAGATCCAGTACAAATCAACTTAAGAGACAATGCTGAACCATGCAGTGTACAGACACTCCCACCAGAGAGACCTTGAAGAGACTAGCTGCAGATTTAAGGAAATTCAGAGGCCGTCATTACCCGGTCATCATGGACTATTTTTCCAGGTATATAGAGATAATGTACTCGAAAGACATGTAACAGTGTTATTGAGAAACTGAAGTGCATTTTTGCTCACTTTGGTATTCCAGAACAACTAGTGACAGACAACGGACTACAGTTCACAACAGCAGAATTTGTCATTCCAAACGAAATATGATTTTGATCTTATCATGAGCCTCCCACATTACCCCAAGCGAACGGAGAGGCTGAAAGAGCTGTACAGACAGCCAAGAAAATTCTACAGCAGGAAGACCCATTCCTTGCTCTTCTGAGTTACATATCAACACCGATAGCAGCTGCTGGATATAGTCCAGCACAACTCCTGATGCGAAGACAAGTCAGAATGACTGGTCCAACTTGGGAAAAGAGCCTATTTCCAAATGGACCTGACATGAAGAGAGTCGCCAAATCACATAAAAAGGCTAAACTGATCTTATTGTAATGGCATTACGGGCAGGGGTACTGTAAAATGGCACCCTACCCCACCCTAAGTTATCTCGGTGGGACAAGAAGCAACCCATCTCTCACGAGCCCCACCGTTACCCAAAGGAATAAACTGGGCCCAATTCACTGTCTGTGGGAAGAGATGGGACACTAGTAACTCCAGGGGACTTCCTTCCCCCTATTTACCTAGTGAGGCTACACCAGCAGGGCCTTGCCTAAGGCTGCAACCCAATTACCACTTATCATCTGTGATGAAGCAGGGGGGGTTCTTGGTTTTTTCAATGGTTTGCATGCAGAGGGTGTGGGACTCAGTTTCCCTGTGTGTTACTGGTTTAATGAGGTGGTGGGAGAGGGAGCTTGTTGTTATAGAGGGCCAGCGAATGGCCTGAAGAATGGATACCCCAGCGACTGGTGACTTGGTGACCGGGAGGCCCAGTTCGGGAGTCACAGCCAGTTCTGGCTAGTGGGAGGACAATGGACTGCAGAGAGAGGACCCCGGTGACCTGTCCAGCTGGGTGCAGCCAGAGGGGAAACAAAGGATGGATGAGAGGAGAGGCTAAGAGAAGAGGAGGCCCAGGCGGCCTCTTTACCTGGGATAAAAGACAAAGGACACAGGGGGTGCTTGGGGGACGGTGATATCAGATGCGCAGCTGGAAGGAGGGGGCTTCTGGACTGGGGAGAGAGCAGCCAGAGCCACACTGGATGCAGGAGGGACCTAGATGCATTGTGCTGAGGGTTGCTAGGCACGAGGGCCCTGAGAACTGCCTGTGATGTGTTCAGATATTCAGTAATCCCTCCTGTTTTAAGCTGGCTGAGAGTCACTCCGGTCTAGAGATCAGGGTTGCATTATTACCTCTGGGAGGGAGGCCCCAGAGGTCCAGAGCGTGTAGACTCCCTCAGGGGTTCCACTGCGAGAGAGAGACATGCTGAGGGCTCAGAGAGGTGCGGTTCCAGGAGGCAAAGGGGCCTATGGCTGAGGGAGAATGGACACCCAAGGGAGAATGGACACCCAAGAATGGACACCCAAGGGAGAATGGACACCCTGAGGGAGAATGGACACCCAAGAAGGGCTGTCGCACAGAAGGGGATTCCTCCCAGGGACCGTAGAGAGCCAAGAGAAAGTTCCAGTCCTGTGAGTCCATGACATCCTTCCTCTTATGGGACCTCACAGCTGCTCATGAGACCTCAGGACTGAACCTGAATGCTGGAGACTATGGCAAAGGGCTTCCAAATTGCCTTGTTCCTTCACCACAGTACCTCCTTCCCAGCTTCTCCTCTTATCCACGTCGGGTCCATCTGCACGCTGGAGTGCTCCCATCCAGCTACTAGATAGATTCCCAATGAGTAACATTCCCCTAACTGGAGTAGTAGCTGTATCCACATCTAAGCTATTAAAAAGGGCACACACACAAAACTACAACTCAACTACAACAGATTTATCTCTCTCAGGAACAGCCAAAACCTGGGAGAAAACTTGTTAGCAGACTACAGAATATACTAAGCACTGAAAGGTTTTAAAATATACTAAACAAATTGTCACACTGTGGCCTACACCCGGATGGGAAGGATAATGAACTCTTTACTCTGTGTGTACACATACAAACCAACACACATTCAGCAGTAACAGTCTCTTCTCTGGGGTGCTGAAATTTGGCTCTTTGGTTTGCTAGCCCCAGAAGGGGGTGTGATGAGGGCGATGTCCCATCCCCCGGGATATGGCTTCCCTCGAAGTTCCACACAAATTATTACAGCTGTGTCCAGACTTCCCCCCTTTTTTCTCTTTTTGCGCTAGCCCCACATCTTCTCCCCCAAGAGAGAGCGCGGTGGGTCACTAGATGTTGTTCCCCAGTAGCTTTTGTGAGTGATGAAAACCCACCTCCCACACCAGTGAATGCCCCGGCCGAGTACTCACCGGGGCAGCAGGCTGCTCAGCCCCTGTAGCCAAGGGTCAACTGAAAAGGAGAGAAATCGAGAAAAGAAAAACCTGTCCTTCTCTGAGCCATGGACTCCCCGGCATGCTGCGAGGTGGGGCCGCCTTTGTCCAGGCTGTGCACGGCTAATGCAGGGGCCTTGCCTCAGGACCAGGTCAGACAAGCCTCTGTAGGGCTGGCTGCAGCCATCTGCCTGGCTCAGGGGCTCCCGGAAATGCCCCAGGCTGGGGTACTCATGGCTTCCTGCACAGCAGGTCTCAGGACAGTGTGTGTGTGGGGGGGCTGTTTCTGGGAACTCCCTGCTGCCCACTCACTCCCCCTCCCTGGGTCTCTGCCTGTCTCCTGCTCCCTCACAGCGATTTCCTGACTCCCCCCCCCCAGTTCGCCCCTGCAGCCTGTGTCTCTGCTGCTGGGTTCGCTCCCCTCCGTGGGGCTCTTCCAGACTGGGCCTGTCACAGTGTCATGGCGTGGCCCTGTCCCCTCACCAACCCTTCTCCCACACCCCTCAGAAACCCTCGTCTGACCCCTCATCCTCCTCACTGAACCTCACCCCACTCACCACTCCTTACCCCTCCTCCTGACTGATCCTGTCCCTGCCGCCCCACTGCCTCTCACCCCACTCGCCAGCACTTACCCCACTCACAGGCCCCACTCCTCTCATCAACCCTCACCCCGCCCCCTTGCTGGCCTCACCCTCTCAATGTCCCTGTCCCCATCCCTCACTGCTCCATGACCCACCCCCCTCAGCAATCCTGGTCCTGTCCCCGCACTGTTCCTGGCCACATTCACTGGCCCCACTCCCATCACTGAACCCAGCCCAACCTCCCTAGCTGACCCTGTATCCACTCCCCTCAGTGACCCTGTCCCTGTCCCTCACACTGACACTCACCCTGCCTGCTTCACTGACCATCGACCTGCCCTCTGACCAGCGCTGGCCCCATCCCCTCACCAACCCTGGCCTGGCCCCCCACGGACTATCACCCTGCCCCCCTCACGTACTCTCACCCTGGGCCCTGCCCCAGCCTCTCATCAACCCTTACCCCTCCCTCTTGCTGGCCCCACCCTCTCAATGTCCCTGACCCCGCCCCTCACCATCCCTGGCCCCATCCCCTTACTGACCCTCATCCCACTTGCTGGCCCCAGCCTTGCCTCCTTGCTTACTCCAGCCCCGCCCCACTCACCAGCTCCCACATATGTGGCTGGATCTTTACTCAGCCCCTCCCACCCTCTCACATGGCTTTTCTCCCCCTGGCTCTGCCCCAGCTCCTCCCCGTGGGCTGCTCTCACTTTCTCCTTCCCCAGCATGGATGGAGGCTGGGACCTGAGCTGGGCTACCTGATTGGCCCGGCTGCCTGGTCAATCAGAATGACTTCGGGCACTGGCTACTATCCATTGGCACTAATCTGGAGTTCTCTGATTGGCCAGAGGCCCTCTCAGTCCCAGGGTCCCAACTGCTCCTTGACCTCTCCCCTCTCTCCTGACATGGGGAGAGGGCAGCCAAACAACCCACCCAGTGCCAGTGAGGGCAGCCGGCCCCTACACGACAGACACATTTACAAGAGCCATCACTCAGTTTGAGACCTGCTGCGTCTGGAACATGTTGACCAGGAGAGAAAGGATGGACGGCTCCAGATATCATCAAGGATAGATCACAGTGACCAAGACCGACATGGGGAAGTTCAACAGAAACCATCCACAGAGCAAACCCAACAGACGGTGGATGCTGAACGAGAAGATGATGACTCAAGGATTCCAGAAGAACCACAGTCAGTCATTGTAACTAGCGGCCAGACAGATGGCCAAGCTGCTACTCGGCGTTTTGCAGTTAGGTGGTTTAGAGACACTGGATAGACTGATCCATCCTAAATTTCACAGCCAGCATGACAGTGTGAATAAATGGCAGGAACATGGAACTTAATGGGGGAGATGGACTGGGATGTTAACCTGTAGTGCTCTGCTCAGCCAATGAGTGGTGCTGTGTGTAACATCCCTTACGGAGCCAAACCTCAGCCATAACTGGCAGGGCATTAAAGGATCTAACAATGAACACAGCTGAGGTGGATGAGCAAGTTCTGTAGCCAGACCACACCTGGGACAGGAGCATGACACCCTGCTCCCCCCAGGTCTGGCCAGGCCTAGCACTCTCCCCAGTGTGTGTGTATGTGTGTGGCAGGGGGGAGAGGGGGCGGGACAGTTACGGTGAGTGACCTCCAACTGCCTCCTCAGTGTGTGTTTCTATGGGGGGGCAGTGAGAGCGTGTGAACTCCCTCTGCCCGCCCAGTGTACGGGGTGGGGGTTGTTACCATAGTTACCCTAGTCCTCTTTCACAGGGCATTAACTCAAATTAGGAACCTTCAGTTCACGCCAGCAGCGTCCACACAGCTCAGTCCGAGTGCAGCTCTTTGGTGAACTCTGCAATTCACACCCCCGCAGCTGGCTCTGTGAGCAGTGTAGACATGCCCTGTTACTGGGGAGGGTGCGTCCTTCTAAAATGGGGGAAATTGGGTTTAACAATAGGAGCACTGGAATTTGAGCAAGAAGCCAGGATCGTGGGTGAGCTGATAATGGGTTTGGATTTCACTGAGGCTAATAAGTACACAATGAATCAATGTAATATGTTCATTCTAGTGAACGAATTCTTCACCAGACTCGGGACCCCAGCAGTGCTGCTCTCAGATCAAGGGAGAAACTTTGAATGCAAAGTGTTTCTGCAGCTTTGTGAGATTCCAGGGGCTCCACAAACCTGCCCCAGCCCCGCACACCCAGCGCAGTCTGATAGGATGATAGGAAGTTTCAGTCTGATTCGGGGGTTTTACAGATTCATAGATTCCTAAGCCAAAGGGGACCACTGTGATCATCTAGTCTGAGTCCTGTATAGCACAGGCCAGAGACCTGCCCTGAAATAACTCCTAGAATGTTTAGAAAAACATCCAATCTTGAGTTAAAAGTTGTCAAAAAGTGATGGAGAATCCACCACGATCCTTGGTATATGCCTCATTCCAGCCTGAATTTTTCTGGCTTCAACTCCAGCTATTGGATCCTGTTCCTCCTTTCTCTGCTAGATTGAAGAGCCCATTATGAAATACTTGTTCCCCATGTAGATACTTACAGACTGTGATCAAGTCACCCCTTAACCTTCTCTTTGTTAAGCTAAACAGATTAAGTAGGTTTTCTAGTCCTTTACTCATTCTCATCAACATCTTTCTTGAATTGGGGACACCAGAACTGGACAGAGGATTCCAGCATAGATCACACCAGTGCCAAGTGCGGAGGTAAAATAAACTATCTACTTCCACTAGAGATTCCCCTGTTTGTGCAACACAAGATCACAGCAGCTCTTTTGGCCACAGTTTCTCACTGGCAGCTTGTATCCTGCTGATTATCCACCGTGATCCCCAAATTTTTTTCAGAGGTACTGCTTCCCAGGAGAGAGTGTAAGTATGGCAATGTTCTTGGTCCTTAGATGTATACATGTGCATGTAGTTGTATTCAAATGCATATTGTTTGCTTGCACCCAGTTTACAAAACGCCCCAATCTCTCAACCTGTCCTCTTCATTGTTTACACTCCCCCAACTGTGTCATTGTGATGTTACTGATATAACCTGTAACCGTATAGATCATTGTTGCAACCACTGTTATATATTTTCATCAAATATTGTACAAAGGTTGTCATGTAAGGTGTCTATGGGAAGATTATGATTTGCTGATTATGATTATGCTATCTGTATGTGTGTATCATTTTTGTAGTTGAAGTTATGAGTATTGGCTATGTACTTGTATCTCAATGTGTTTTGATTCTAAGTAGCCTCAGTGAAGCTTTTGGTCAGCTTCTTGAGAAAGGACTATTCTCAGTAAGTGCCCAGTCAAGAAACACTTAACTAACAATGAACTTTGGGAGATGCCAATCCACATCTGAGCTTTCCTGGGAACATACAAACTAACATGTAAACAATGGTGTCGGCCTGTAAAGAACTGAGTCATGCATAGACATGTGACTTGCCCATTTGACTCCAAACGCCATCTTGCTGCTGTGATTTCCCACAGTAAGAACAGAGGGGTGTCCTTCCACCGGCAGAAAATAGAAAAGGCCCTGAAAACCCCTCCATCTTGTCTTCAATCCTGCTTCTGACCTCTGGAGGGGCTTTGCTACAAACTGAAGCTCCGAAAAAAGGACTGAATGACCCATCCCAGCTGGGGATGTACTCTAGAGACTTGATTTGTAGAAGTTTATTCCA
Source organism: Emys orbicularis (assembly GCF_028017835.1). NCBI lineage: Eukaryota > Metazoa > Chordata > Testudines > Emydidae > Emys > Emys orbicularis. Next base: position 8,564,315 of record NC_088703.1, on the reverse strand, counting down.
TCACTGCTACAAGCCTGAACCAAGAACTTTGCCATTACTGTATGTAATTGATTCCATTTAACCAATTTTAACTCTCATTTAAATTTCTTTCTTTTTATGAATAAACCTTTAGATTTTAGATTCTAAAGGATTGGCAACAGTGTGATTTGTGAGTAAGATATGACTTGTATATTGACCTGGGTCTGGGGCTTGGTCCTTTGGGATCGGGAGAACCCTTTTTGTTTTACTGGGGCTTTGGTTTTCATAACTATTCATCCCCATAACTGGTGGCACTGGTGGTGATACTTTGAAACTGGAGTGTCTAAGGCAATTACTTGTATGACTTATAGTTAGCCAGTGGAGTAAAACCAAAGTCCTCTCTGTCTGCTGGTTTGGTGTGCCTTAGAAGTGAAGAAACCCCAGCCTTGGGCTGTAACTGCCCCGCTCTAAGCAATTTGTCCTGAATTGATACTCTCAGAAGTGTCCCACCAAAGGCAGCATTGTTACAATCATCAGCAAACTTTCTCAGTGATGAGCTCTTCTTTTAGTGTCCAGCGACAGAGCCATCGTCTGTATATTTGGGCTTACAAAGTAGATTGCTGGCCCTCTGGAAATGCTGCTGGGTGGTGAGAGGGAGCTGTGATTTGTAATATTAACTTGTCTTTGTTCTCCAGGTTCTGTCAGTGCCTATCTGAGTCTGAGAAGGGCTGTGTCTGGAGACAGCACATTTCATGGCTGACTGTGAGCCCAGTGGCTGTCTCTGGTTGTGCACCGGGCTGGGAGTGATGAGACCAGGGCTCCATTCCCAACAGCTGCTATCACATCCCCTCTCTGTGTTCCTACTGCCCCTTTCTATCCTCTCCATTTAGACTGAGCTCTTGGGGGCAGAGACTGCCTGTCACCCTGCCAGTGCAGAGCTCAGCACCACAGGGCCTTGAGCTCAGCATACAGTGCTGCCGTAACATGAATTCTTGTGTTTGCTGTGGCAAATTGCCAGCACTACTATGATGGGTCTCACGCTTTCTCTTCTTGGGGGGGCGTTCAGGGCACCATTTCTTGCCCCTGAACCGGGATATTCACTGCCCCACTAGTGTCCTAGAGGACGGGAGTGGAGAGGGAGGGACCTGGGCCCGCCCTCTATGCCGGGTCCCAGCCCTGGGGCCCTAGGGATAGTGGTAAACCACTTGAACTAGTAGTTCCTTCCCCTGGGCTACTTCCCTCTCCTGCCCTTCAGCTTGTGGGGGGCTTCCTGCCCTCCCTCTGCACAAGCCAGGTGTCCCTTTACCTAGGGTCTTGGTCTTCTTAGCCCACCGCAGCTTCTCCAAACTTTCCTCTGCTTCCCTCCAAACTGCTCTCTGCTCCCACACCAATCCACTCTGTTTCTACTCCTTCAAACTGTTCTCTGCTCCAACACCAATCCACTCTGCTCCAACTCCTTCCCCTGTCTGATTGAAGCAGGGGGGTTTTATCAGATGACTGGCTTCAGGTGCTCTAATTGGCTTCAGGTGCTCTAATTAATCTATAGCAAACTTTCTTCCCTCTACAGGGAATAAGGCTCCCTTCTAACCCTCTCCTGCTGCCCTCTGGCCACGCTGTATCACATCGCATAATAAATAATAGTTAAGAAATGGAGCCTCAAACACTGAACAAACACGGTAAGAGCAGGACAGGAGTTAGGTCATTCGGGGAATCCTGTGTGCAGTTCTGGTCACCCACATGCAGAACAGATGGATTCAGATGGGACCAGGTGCAGAGAAGGGCTGCTAGGGTGGTTGGGGGATGGAGGCTGGTCGTACGAGAGGAGCCTGGAAGAGCTTGGCTGGTTTAGCTGGCACAGCACAGGCTGAGCAGGGATCTGATTGCTCTGTATGAATCCATCGGGGGAACGCTGGGGAGGGAAAAGAGCTACTGAAGCCAAAGGACAGTGTTGGCCCAAGAAGAAATGGGGATAAACTGGCCAGGAGTCACGTTAGGCTGGAAATGAGAAGAAGGCTCAGAAACAGCCTCCGAATGGGTGAGGGGAGAACGCGCTAACTCACGTGAAGATGTATCGGGGGTAGCCGTATTAGTCTGTATCCACAAAAACAACAAGGAGTTGTTTTTAAAGACACCTTAAAGACTAACAGATTTCTTTGGGCATAAGCTTTCGTGGGTAAAAAACCTCACTTCTTCAGATGCATGTGAAGATGGCGCTTGATAAGTGTGTGACTGGGATTCTATAACATGCCCTTCCAGCCCTGTGTCCCGTGTTCCTAAAGAGACCAGCCGAGGGTGGCTGGGAAACACCTCCAGGATTCAGAGACATGCCAGTTTCTTTTTACTCTTTTAACACTTAACAAAAGTTAAACTAATTGTATTGTAAAATCGTACATGCAGCTAGATAGATGCTGGTTCCACACCCTGCTCTAACCACTGGCCCCCACTCCCTTCCCAAGGCAGGAATAGACCCCAGGAGTTCTGGTTCCCAGGACACAGCTACGCCGTGTCTGATGGGTGGGGCTGGAGAATCACAGGTTGCCCACAGTGCTATTCAAAGCCAGAGAAAGAGAAAAAGGAAAAGGCCACTCACCCCAAAACCAGGCCAGGAGGATGGGGATTCTTGTGTTCCCGGCTCCAGCGCAGGCAGCTGAGCTCCTGCCAAGGGGGTGCCCAGCTGGGAGCAGGAGGCACCCAGGAAACCCCATGTTCAAAGCACAGTCCTTGTGGGGCAGTGTGGCCAGGCGTTAGGGCAGGCGATCGTCCTTGTGAGAGAGGCAGGCTGAGCTCAGTGTGACAGTCAGAGGCTTGGATGCTGGGGAGATGGGGCAGCATCCAAGGGGGCAGGGACCAAAGGGGGCAGGAGGTGCGACAGGCCTCTCAATGCAGAGACCCCTCCCTCCGCGCCTCCCTGAAGTGACCCAGTGGGTGTGTGCGACTGAGCCCAGGGAGGAGAATTAACCTTCATGCCCTGCACTGTGGCTTTATTTATATCATTGGATTGTGAAATAAGCATTCCTGGAACATTCTGAGCAAACAAACCCCTCTTGCAACAGCTGGTTCTGGGACACATGGGGCAGAGGGGCTGTTCCTGGAACTGGTTCCCAGGGAATCAGCAGAACTGATCCACGGAAGCCTGGTGGACATGGGACAGGCACACGGGTTTGACTGCAGGTGCGAGGATCAGCCCATGCAGTTAAAGTGACGCTGAGGGCTGTGTGGACGCCCTTACTCCAGTTGAAGGAAGCTGAGGCTTGGCCTAATCTACACCTAAAGCTTAGGTCGACCCAACTACATCACTCAGGGGTGTGAAAAATTCAGACCCCTGGAGATGGGATTAAGCCAATCTAAGCCCTGGTGTAGACACCAGAAGGTGGAACGAAGAATTCACCCATTGGCCTGGCTACCGCTGCTTTGAGGGATGGATTAACTACGGCGATGGCAAAGCCCCTTCCATTGCTGTAGCGTCTGCATCATGACACCAAAGCAGCGTAGCAGCAATCCTGGTCTGTGCCACTGCTGCAGTTGTGGTGTAGACACAGCCCTTGTCTGCCCAGGGAAGGGGCATCACTGCACTGGCCTCACCCCATGGGGACACCCCTGTGTACCTAGAGCAGGTCCATTCACACCTGAGCTTATGCCCAAGCCACGTTCCCATATTGTTGTCTCTGCAAGTCCCAAAAGGACGCGGCCTCCTTGCAGATTGAGCGTCATGCAGTTCCATCTCTGGATAGCTCCTGAAGGCACTTAGGGTGGATGTTTGGTCTGTGCCCCTCCTTGGCAATCTCAGCGGAACAGGGAAGTGTTTGTTGCCTATATGATCACCGTCTACCTGGCAGCTTTCATTGGTAAACACGCTTCATAATTCATTGGTCTCTTGACCAAAGAGAGCCGCTAAATCTGAACCGAAAGCTGATGGAGGTGGGTGCTGGGTTTGGCTAACAAGGTCCTCACTGCTGATATTGTCTTGCCACTGCACATGGAGAAGCTGACAAAAGTGTCAAGAACTGAGAACGTTCCCATGGGGATAAGGCCTAATATGAGCTTTACCCCCAATCTGAATGGAGCCGGTGCCAGTCTGTGTAGCCGAGGCGTGCGGCTGCCAGGGCATCAACTGCTCCTGGCATCAACTGCTGCCACAGGGTCTTAGTTCCCCCCATCCACTAATGGCAGGGCATGATGCCCTTACCCTGCCCTTCCGCCCTAGCCCTGAGCCTCTCCAATGCCCCAAACCCCTCAACCCCAGCCCCAGACAGAGCCCTCATCCCCTTGCACCCTAACCCTGTGCCCCAGCCCTGAGCCCCCTCCTGCATCATGAACCCCTCATGCCCCACCCCACATCCCAACCCTCTGCCCTAGCCCTGAGCCCCCTCCCACACTCCAAACCCCTCATCCTCAGCCCCACAGCCCTCACCCCTGCACTCCCTCCTATCCCCAAACTCCCTCCGACAGCCTGCACCCCCTCCCCCTTCCCACACACCCCCTCCTGCACCCAAATTCCATCCCAGAGCCTGCACCCCTCACCCCCTCCTGCACCCCCACCCCTTGATCTAGCCGAGAGCCTGCCCCCAAACTCCCTCCCAGAGCTTGCACCCCTCATACCCTCCTGCACCTCCTCCCCCTGTCCCAGTCCGGAGCCTGCACCCAGTACCCAAACTCCCTCCCAGACCCTGCACCCCTCCTGCACCCTAATCTCCAGCCCACGGCCTGCACCCCAGACCTCTTCCCCCCACCCAAACTCCCTCCCAGAGCCTTAGGCAGATGTGGGGGGTGGAGTTTGGGGGGGGGGTGGAGTTTGGGCAACACCAAAATTTCTACAAACCTGCCACCCCTAGCAACTCCTAAACCTTTTCTGTCCTGCCTGTCCTGTCCTTCCTGAACAGTTTATATCCATCCATGACATTACTCCAGTCATGTGAGTTACCCCACCAAGTCTCTGTTATTCCAATCATGTCATAGTTCCTTGACTGTGCCAAGACTTCCAGTTGTCCCTGCTTATTTCCCAGGCTTCTTGCATTTGTGTATAGGCACTCAAGATAACTCACTGATCGTCCCGCTTTCTCAGTATCAGACAGGAGTCCTCCCCTCTTGCCATCTCCTGCTCATGCTTCCTCCTGGTATCCCATTTCCCCACTTACCTTAGGGCTTTGGTCTCCTTCCCCCGGTGAACCTAGTTTAAAGCCCTCCTCACTAGGTTAGCCAGCCTGCTTGCGAAGATGCTCTTCCCTCTCTTCGTTAGGTGGAGCCCGTCTCTGCCTAGCACTCCTCCTTCTTGGAAAACCATCCCATTGTCAAAGACTCCAAAGCCTTCTCTCCAACACCACCTGCGTAGCCATTCGTTGACTTCCACAATTCGACAGTCTCTACCCAGGCCTTTTCCCTGCACAGGGAGGATGGACGAGAACACCACTTGCACCTCAAACTCCTTTATCCTTCTTCCCAGAGCCATGTAGTCTGCAGTGATCCACTCAAGGTCATTCTTGGCAGTATCATTGGTGCCCACGTGAAGAGGAAGGAAGGGGTAGCGATCCGAGGGCTTGATGAGTCTCGGCAGTCTCTCCTTCACATCGTGAATTCTAGCTCCTGGCAAGCAGCAGACCTCTCGGTTTTCCCGGTCAGGGCGGCAGATAGATAACTCAGTCCCCCTGAGGAGGGAGTCCCCGACCACCACCATCGCCTCCTTGTCTTGGGAGCTGTGGTCGTGGAACCCCCATCCCTAGGAAAATGCATCTCATGCCTTCCAATCGGTGGCATCTCCTTCTGCTCCCTTCCCTCAGATGTATCATCTTTTCCATTTCCCAACTGTAAAGAAATCCATGTCCTAAAGTCCTATCCAAGATTAATTGTGCTTACTGGTTACAATTCACCAAAGTATTGAAAATGTGTTAGTGTGAGATTATCTGTTGTTTTTCCAATAATATTAGTTGAGGTTCTTTTCTTTAGTTTTGATTTTTGGTTAATGAGTGGAAATAAACATTGTGTTTATTGACACTGCTGATCTCACTGTTGGGCAATGATGTTCACACTATAATCCAGCTTGGAAAAGGCTCTAGGGGGCAAAGTTTCGGCAGAGCTGTTCTGCTAATGAACCCATATCTGCAAATGACCGAAGTATGTTAGAATAAGGTTATTTAAACAATTGTATAATTTTCTTACATACCCACGATAGATTTGTTCTTCAGTTTAGCTGCTGGCCTTGTTCCCCCTTTTGTTGGTGGTGAATAGTGCAGAAACTATGCTCTCCCTTGATATGAACCAATTTCTTCTTTATAAAGTTACAGTTTTTTGGTGGGTGGGGGAGGGCATGATGTGGCCACTACCTTGTAAACCACCTGGACTTTGGCCCTATTTCTGTTTGGATTCAAATTATGGATTTTTAATTGATCCGTGGTCAATTTTGATCACTTCATTTCTTTTTCTCACTTTTTCTATTTCCCACATCAGACCGAGCTTTTACCTTTCCTGGTCTGCTTCATCCTCCCCTCTCCCCATCATGTCCCATGGTCAGGTGGGACCCATTTTTATCTTTCCTAGACCTGGAACTAACAAAGGATTGAATAAAGAACAGGAGTACTTGTTGCAACTTAGAGACTAACAAATTTAGTTCAGCGTAAGCTTTCGTGGGCTACAGCTCACTTCTTCGGATGCATAGAATGGAATACACAGACAGAAGATATTTATACATACAGAGAACATGAAAAGGTGGAAGTACGCATACCAACTGTAAGAGGCCAATCAATTGAGATGAGCTATCAGCAGCAGAAGAAAAAAAACTTTTGAAGTGATAATCGAGATGACCCATAGAAGGTGTGAGGAGAACTTAACATGGGGGGAAAAAATTCAATTAGTGTAATGACCCAACCATTCCCAGTCTCTGTTTAAACCTAAATTAATTGTATCTAATTTGCATATTAATTCGAGTTCAGCAGTCTCTCTTTGGAGTCTGTTTTTGAAGTTTTTTTATTGCAAAATTGTCACCTTCAAGTCTGTCACTGAGTGGTTAGAGAGGTTGAAGTGTTCTCCCACTGGTTTTTGACTGTTATGATTCCTGATGTCAGATTTGTGTCCATTTATTCTTTTGCGTAGAGACTGTCCGGTTTGGCCAATGTGCATGGCAGAGGGGCATTGCTGGCACATGATGGCATATATCACATTGGTAGATGTGCAGGTGAATGAGCCCCTGATGGTGTGGCTGATGTGGTTAGGTCCCATGATGGTGTCACTTGAATAGATATGTGGACAGAGCTGGCATCGGGCTTTGTTGCAAGGATAGGTTCCTGGGTTAGTGTTTTTGTTGTATGGTGTGCGGTTGCTGGTGAGTATTCAGGTTGGGAGGCTGTCTGTAAGCGAGGACTGGTCTGTCTCCCAAGATCTGTGAGAGTGAGGGATCATCTTTCAGGATAGGTTGTAGATCTTTGATGATGCGCTGGAGAGGTTTTAGTTGGGGGCTGAAGGTGACGGCTAGTGGCGTTCTGTTATTTTCTTTGTTGGGCCTGTCCTGTAGTAGGTGGCTTCTGGGTACTCTTCTGGCTCTGTCAATCTGTTTTTTTCACTTCAGCAGGTGGGTATTGTAGTTTTAAGAATGCTTGATAGAGATCTTGTAGGTGTTTATCTCTGTCTGAGGGATTGGAGCAAATGCAGTTGTATCTTAGAGCTTGGCTGTAGACAATGGATCGTGTGGTGTGTCCTCGATGGAAGCTGGAGGCATGTAGGTAAGTATAGCGGTCAGTGGGTTTCCGGTATAGGGTGGTGTTTATGTGACCATCACTTATTAGCACAGTAGTGTCTAGGAAATGGACTGCTTGTGTGGATTGGTCTAGGCTGAGGTTGATGGTGGGATGGAAATTATTAAAATCATGGTGGAATTCCTCGAGGGCTTCTTTTCCATGTGTCCAGATGATGAAGATGTCATCAATGTAGCGCAAGTAGAGTAGGGGCGTTAGGGGAAGAGAGCTAAGGAAGCGTTTTTCTAAGTTAGCCATAAAGATGTTGGCATACTGTGGTGCCATGCTGGTACCTATAGCAGTGCCGCTGACTTGAAGGTATATATTGTCCCCAAATGTGAAATAGTTGTGGGTGAGGACAAAGTCACAAAGTTCAGCCACCAGGTTAGCCGTGATATTATTGGGGATACTATTCCTGATGGCTTGTAGTCCATCTTTGTGCGGAATGTTGGTGTAGAGGGATTCTACATCCATAGTTGCCAGGATGGTGTTTTCTGGAAGATCACCAATGGATTGTAGTTTCCTCAGGAAGTCAGTGGTGTCTCGAAGATAGCTGGGAGTGCTGGTAGCGTAGGGCCTGAGGAGAGAGTCCACATAGCCAGACAATCTTGCTCTTAAGGTGCCAATGCTTGAGTTGATTGGGAGTCCAGGATTTCCAGGTTTATGGATCTTGGGTAGCAAATAGAATACACCTGGTCAGGGTTCAAGGCATGTGTCTGTACAGATCTGTTCCTGTGCTTTCTCAGGAAGTTTCTTGAGCAAATGGTGTAGTTTCTTTTGGTAATCATCAGTGGGATCAGAGGATAATGGCTTGTAGAATGTGGAGATAGAGAGCTGCCTAGCAGCCTCTTGTTCATATTCCAACTTATTCATGATGACGACAGCACCTCCTTTGTCAGCCTTTTTGATTATGATGTCAGAGTTGTTCCTGAGGCTGTTGATGGCGTTGTGTTCAGCACGGCTTAGGTTATGGGGCAAGTGGTGCTGCTTTTCCACAATTTCAGCCCGTGCACGTTGACGGAAGCAATCTATGCAGAAGTCCAGTCTGTTGTTTCGACCTTCAGGAGGAGTCCATGCAGAATCCTTCTTTTTGTAGTATTGGTAGGAAGGATTCTGTGGGTTAGTATGTTCTTCAGAGGTGTGTTGGAAATATTCTTTGAGTCAGAGACGGCAAAAGTAGGATTCTAGGTCACCGCAAAACTGTATCATGTTCGTGGGTCTGGAAGGACAAAAGGAAAGGCCCCGAGATAGGACAGATTCTTCTGCTGGTTGAAGAGAATAGCTGGAAAGATTAACAATATTGTTGGATGGGGTAAGGGAGTTACTGTTGTGGCTCCTTGTGACATGTAGCAGTTTAGACAGTTTAGTGTCCTTTTTCTTTTGTAGAGAAGCAAAGTTTGTGTTGTAAATGGCTTGTCTAGTTTTTGTAAAGTCTATCCATGAGGAAGTTTGTGTGGAAGGTTGGTTTTTCATGAGAGTATCCAGTTTTGAGAGTTCAGTCTTGATCTTTCCCTGTTTGCTACATAAGATGTTGATCAGGTGGTTTTGCAGTTTCTTTGAGAGTGTGTGGCACAATCTCTCAGCATAGTCTGTGATATATGTAGATTGTAATGGATTTTTTACCTTTAGTCCTTTTGGTATGATGTCCATCCGTTTGCATTTGGAAAGGAAGATGATGTCTGTCTGTATCTGTACGAGTTTTTTCATGAAGTAGATGGATTTCCACTCCATAGGGCTAAATGCAGTGCCTTGCATAATGACAGGTTTCAAAGTAGCAGCCATCTTAGTCTGTATCTGCAAAAAGAAAAGGAGTACTTGTGACACCTTAGAGACTAACAAATTTAGTTCAGCATAAGCTTTCGTGGGCTACAGCTCACTTCTCCGAATGCATAGAATGGAACATACAGACAGAAGATATTTATACATACAGAGAACATGAAAAGGTGGAGGTACGCATACCAACTGTAAGAGGCCAATCAATTGAGATGAGCTATCAGCAGCAGAAGAAAAAAAACTTTTGAAGTGATAATCGAGATGACCCATAGAAGGTGTGAGGAGAACTTAACATGGGGAAAAAAATTCAATTAGTGTAATGACCCAACCATTCCCAGTCTCTGTTTAAACCTAAATTAATTGTATCTAATTTGCATATTAATTCGAGTTCAGCAGTCTCTCTTTGGATTCTGTTTTTGAAGTTTTTTTGTTGCAAAATTGTCACCTTCAAGTCTGTCACTGAGTGGTTAGAGAGGTTGAAGTGTTCTCCCACTGGTTTTTGAATGTTACACTGGTCTACAATTTTTGAGAAGTCATCTGCTTCAGAGATAAAATGTGCTATTTATTATGTATTTTGATGTGCTGAATTCAAATATGACAATTAAAACAACTGATTGGCTACTGTTTCTAAGATATTTAAGTTTTTACATTTTATGTCTATGTATATTGTGTAGAAAGTAGAGTTTTAATCATAAATTGTAAACCTAGGTCTTTTCATGTGTTTATGGTTGCTTTACATGATAATATTTCACCTGTCCTGTTTATGTAACACTTTAAAAATTAGCAAACGGGTTATATAAATAAAATTTATTATGAAAGAAAAGGCAAAAAACTATTATGGACATAGTTTAGTCCTATTCAGTGTCTACTCGGCGCTCCTTGGCTTGTCTCTTGGATTCATTAAATGGAGCATCTCTTGTCACTGTCCAGGAAAAGTCTGCAAGCATTGATGGGCTCCATTTGCCCTGATAGCGTTTCTCCATTGTTGCAATGTCCTGGTGAAATCACTCGCCATGCTCGTCGCTCACTGCTCTGCAGTTGGGTGGAAAAAAATCTAGATGAGAGTGCAAAAAATGTATCTTTAGTGACATGTTGCAACCAAGGCTTTTGTATGCCTTGAGGAGGTTTTCCACCAACAACCTGTAGTTGTCTGCCTTGTTGTTTCCGAGAAAATTTATTGCCACTAACTGGAAGGCTTTCCATGCCATCTTTTCCTTGCCACGCAGTGCATGGTCAAATGCATCATCTCGAAGAAGTTCATGAATCTGAGGACCTAAAGGACCTTCCTTTATCTTAGCTTCACTTAACCTTGGAAATTTTCCACGGAGGTACTTGAAAGCTGCTTGTGTTTTGTCAATGGCCTTGACAAAGTTCTTCATCAGACCGAGCTTGATGTGTAAGGGTGGTAACAAAATCTTCCTTGATTCAACAAGTGGTGGATGCTGAACACTTTTCCTCCCAGGCTCCAATGACTGTCGGAGTGGCCAATCTTTCTTGATGTAGTGGGAATCTCTTGCACGACTATCCTATTCGCAGAGAAAACAGCAGTACTTTGTGTATCCAGTCTGCAGACCAAGCAAGAGAGCAACAACCTTCAAATCACCACAAAGCTACCACTGATGTTGGTCATAGTTTATGCACCTCAAAAGTTTTTTCATGTTGTCATAGGTTTCCTTCATATGGACTGCATGACCAACTGGAATTGATGGCAAAACATTGCCATTATGCAGTAAAACAGCTTTAAGACTCGTCTTTGATGAATCAATGAACAGTCTCCACTCATCTGGATCGTGAACGATGTTGAGGGCTGCCATCACACCATCGATGTTGTTGCAGGCTACAAGATCACCTTCCATGAAGAAGAATGGGACAAGGTCCTTTTGACGGTCACGGAACATGGAAACCCTAACATCACCTGCCAGGAGATTCCACTGCTGTAGTCTGGAGCCCAACAGCTCTGCCTTACTCTTGGGTAGTTCCAAATCCCTGACAAGGTCATTCAGTTCACCTTGTGTTATGAGGTGTGGTTCAGAGGAGGAGGATGGGAGAAAATGTGGGTCCTGTGACATTGATGGTTCAGGACCAGAAGTTTCATCCTCTTCCTCTTCCTCGTCTGACTCAAGTGAGAATGATTCTGGTGCATCAGGAACCGGCAGTCCTTCTCCGTGGGGTACTGGGCATATAGCTGATGGAATGTTTGGATAATGCACAGTGCACTTTTTCTACTTTGACACATCTTTCCCAACTGGAGGCACCATGCAGAAGTAACAATTGCTGGTATGATCTGTTGGCTCTCTCCAAATCATTGGCACTGCAAAAGGCATAGATTTCCTTTTCCTGTTCAACCACTGGCGAAGATTTGTTGCACAAGTGTTGCAGCATATGTGTGGGGCCCACCTCTTGTCCTGATCTCCAATTTTGCAGCCAAAATAAAGGTGATAGGCTTTCTTAACCATAGTGGTTATACTGCGCTTTTGTGATGCAAAAGTCACTTCACCACAAACATAGCAGAAGTTATCTGCACTGTTCACACAAGTACGAGGCATCTCTGCTCACTTTGGCTAAACAGAAATGTGTCCCTTTGCAAAATCAAACACTGACAAATAAGAGAGCACGACACTGTATGATTTCTAGAGCTGATATAGGGCAATTTGTTCAGCAGAGTGATGTAAGCTTCGTTATGATTGCATCATCCATGACTTCTAGGAATAACATGATGCAATTCATATCATGTATGACACAATACCAGCTTCAGATTGCATCATTCATTGTTTTGCCTAAAAAGCAAGTACTGTCCAAACCCAGTCATAGATTTATTCATAGATCCAGTCAAAGATGTATTTTAGTCATTTCTGGTTTAAATTGAGATCCCTTCCCTTTATAACTCACTTATTCTCCGCCATTCCCAAGTCAAGGGTCGTATATACAGACCCAATAGCATATTTTGAAAACTAGAGCCAATCAACAATTTTAAGCATCATTTTCGTTCTCAATGACCCAGAATTAGTAAAGTTTGACTACATTTATTTCAGAAGCATTTTGGCTGTAGAGCAGTGTTATGATTCCTGATGTCAGATTTGTGTCCATTTATTCTTTTGCATAGAGACTGTCCGGGTTGGCCAATGTACATGGCAGAGGGATTGAATGATGACACTATTCAGGTGCCTGATAAAGAAATATTTGATCTAAGTACTCCTTATGGCTAATATTATAAATTGTGTTTCCTGGAACATCAAAGGGATGATCAAGGAGAAAAATAATGACCACCCATCAAAAACACGGAAAGCAGATATCATCTTCCTACGGGAACCGCACCTTAATGACATGGAGGCACAGAAATGAAGGAGGGGATGGATGGGGGAGGGGGTGTTTAACAATTTCCTCTCTGCAGCCAAAGATGTAGCAATATTGTTTCACAAAAGATGCAATTTACAAATTCCAGATGTAAATAAAGACGAGGAAGGTAGATATTTGCTGGTGAAGGCTAAGATCTCTGTCTCTCTATGTACCCTAACTCTTGTATATGGACCCAATAAAGATGATCCAAGTTTTTTAAAACATGTTTCTTTTTCCAAATTAATTAATAGCCCACCAAAATCAATCATCACAGCAGGAGATTTTGATGAGGTGTTGGACCCTTTTTTAAACACGTCAGACCAGCCCCAGCACACACAGTCACATGCTAGAAACATTATAAAAAATCATAAGGCAGAATTTGGGTTAAAAGATTTATGGCAGCTGTGGAACCCTACAATGGAGGATTTTACTTTGTTTCCTCCCCACCTTCCACATACGCATGAATAGTTTCTTCCTGGTTTCTTCAAATCTGATGGACTCCGTGCTTAATAATGAAATCAAGTCTATCATGAGCTCTGATCATGCACAAATGATACTGCAATTTTCCCCTCTGGAGATACATTGGACTTGTAAAAGATGGAGCCTGAACTCTCTTTGAAAGATAAACATTTTCAGAACTGTGTCACAGAAGAAATTTGTTTTTTCTTCAAAACAAATGACACACCAGAGATAGCCCCATCCACCCTATGGAATAAAAGCTTTCCTTTAGGGGAGGGTCATTTCCTACTCAGCGGGTAGGTACAGAGGTAGCCAGGCTAGGCTCTGGAATTAGCCGGACAACTGATAGTTCTGGATTTAGAATGTGCAAACTACCCTGCAAGAAAATCTTTCAAAAATAATTAATCATAGAATCATAGAAGATTAGGTTGGAAGAGACCTCAGGAGGTCACCTAGTTCAATCCCCTGCTCAAAGCAGGACCAACACCAACTAAATCAGCCCAGCCAGGGCTTTGTCAAGCTGGGCCGTAAAAACCTCTAATGGTGGAGATTCCCCCACCTCCGTAGGTAAGCTATTCCAGTGCTTCACCACCCTCCTAGTGAAATAGTTTTTCCTAATATCCAACCTAGACCTCCCCCTGCTTCTTCTTCTGGCTATGAAGCAAATACACCGACTTCAGCCCAAGCTAAGTTTGCTTTTTTTAGACTCAAATGAACATATGGGGGGAAGGGGGAGAGAGAGAAGGAAACATTCTTGCAGACAGATTAAAAGGTCCCCAATCATATAACTCAAATCAGAACAAGGGCAGGTTATTACTAATCAAAAATAAATCAAATGATCAATTTTTGAAATTCTACCAGTCTCTTTATAATGACAATTCTCCACCTAAGCTAGAAGAACTGAATGTTTTTGTGAAAGCCCTTGCAATCAGAGGAAATAATTGAGGCCCTGGAGGAAATGATCCCAGGCAAGACCCCTAGCCCTGATGACCCACTGATAGAATTGTATCAAAGCATCCAAGGACTACTGACTTCTAAGCTGTATGCATTTACGGAGATGCTTTAAAGAAAGGTACGTTACCTCCTACTATGAGGGAAACACTAATTACTGTACCACTTATACCTGTTAAGGATACACAAAAGTATAATAGCTATAGACCCATCTCTTTAATCAATACTGTGGGGCGGCAAGCGAGTGCCCAAGCAGTGGAGCATGTAAGGTGCCTCCTTACACCCACGCTTCCACCCAGGGTGGGAGGTGAACTCTGCAGATGAACCTCTGAACTCTGGGGCTGCACTGGCCAGGGACAGCCACTGTGAGTGGGATACAGAGAAGGGTCAGGCACATTAAAGGGACTTTTGGGTTGCTGGACTTAAGGATCTGAGGGAACAGGACACTGCCCAACTTACTTGAGGGTGGGTCCTTTGCTCATGGTTTATGTTTATGAACCCTGTTTGCGGTGTTTTCCCAAATTAATGCTGAGTTAATTCCCTCCTTTTATTAAAGGTTTTTGCTACACTCAGACTCCGTGCTTGCGAAAGGGGAAGTTTTGCCTCTCAGAGGTGCCTGGGGGTGGTGTGGTGTGTAATTGTCCCAGGTCACTGGGTGGGGGCTCAAGCTGGTTTTGTGTTGTATTGTTGAAAAGGAACCCCTAGATACTGAACCCGGCCCTGGTTGCTGCCAACTCTGACTGGCAGAAGGGTTACATTTTTGTCAGCACATCCAGGATGCCTGGGTCAGTACCCACCGCAAGCACATCTTGAGTGATCCATTCATTTGGGAAAACCATTTTGTTATATTTGGGGGAAATTACAGTTTGTATAATGGCTGTACACATGTTAGAGGATTGGTGCAAGGGGATGAATATTGACCCTAAAAATTGTCTTCTGGTGACAGAGGTGTTCAATGAGGGCTCAATAGAATCTATTTTAAGGGCAGCCACTGTTTGTGAGGGAGAAGGGGGCTTTTGCAGTCCTGTTTGAACTGCCAGTGGCTGTGGACCCTTTACAGGTTCTAAACGAGATAGCAGTGGAAAATGGTACGTGGAAGCTAATAGCCACTGGGAGCCAGTCCACACCAGCTCCTGCCTCCGATGTGGAGTTTTGAAAGGAAATGTCGGCCTTCTTGGGGAAAGACCTTGGCTGACATGCCGGGTCTATTGGGCTTTGATCCACAAGTCCCACGCTTGGGGGCTGCTCCCTCACCTGATGAGTGGGCAAAGGCTTTGGGGCAAGTGTTAGAAAAGGTTGTGCAGCCCCACCCTGACTCAAGCCCCTATCGTAAATTAAGGTTATTGTTGGGGGGTCCCAACCCAATACCGGGGGAAGAAGGGTTTGAACCCTGGCTGGAACACACCACTGAAATGCTGTAGGGGTCGGCAGTACCTGATGCTGAAAAGAGAAGGTGTCTAGTAGAGTGTCTCAGGGGTCCAGCGCTATATGTAATTTGCACCCTGAAGCTCAGTAACCCTGGGGTCTGGGTGAAGAACTGCCTAGAGGCCCTTGATCACACCTTTGGGAGAACCGAGGGCTCGGAGGATATTTACTGCAAGTTCCTTAATGCCAGACAACAAAAGGGTGAGAAGGTTTCTGCCTATATACAGAGGTTGGAGAAATTATTACAGAGAGCCATCATGAGGGGGGTAGTGGCTGTTGAGCAAATGGATCGGATTAGACTGGCTCAGATTGTGAGAGGAGTTCAATATCAGAACCCAATCCTACTCCACCTTTGATTAAGGGAACAACAAGAAAATCCACCAAGTTTCTCTCAGCTGATAAAAGAGGTCAGAGAGGAAGAGGAGAGGCAGGCACCTGGCAAGGTTTGGGAGATTCAGTCACACCAGGCAGCTGGCACAGCATCCATGCGAATGCCCAAGGCACTGATGGTGGATCCCCAAGAGGAACTTACCCAACAAGTGCAGGTCCTGACACAGAAGGTGGCTGAACTAGAGAATACCATCGATCCAGAAAAGACTTCAAGGTACAAGGAACTCCTGGCTGCCATGATCCAGAAGAGTACATTTAGAGCTCCTGCCCCACCCATGAAGCAAGGGAAAGGACAGTCCTTCTTCTGCTACAGGTGTGGCCAGGGTGGACACAGTGCTGCAAGGTGTCAGAATGAAGAGAATCCCACTCTAGTATATCAAAAGCTGAGGACCACTTGGGGAAAGTCGGGAAATGACTGAAGGACTTGGGAAGGGAGCTGCCCAGGCCAGCAGGAGTTGGCGGCTCCCCTGGAAAGAACCACACAGCCAGAATCCCACCAGGATTGATAGGACCTCAAGCGGAGGTCACTGTGAAGATTGAAGGGACAGAATGTAAAGCAGTGCTTGACACCAGGTCCCAGGTGACTATCATTTTTCAATCCTTCTACCAGCAGATACTTAGGCATCTGCCTATACAGCCCCTGACAGGACTTGGCCTGTGTGGCCTCAGCATGGATGAGTACCCTATCGAGGACATGTCATAATGCACCTGGAATTTCCAGAGGAGATCTCTGGGGTAAGACAAGAGGTGGACACTGCTGCCATAATATTCCCTGACCCTAAAGGAGTCTGATGTGTCCCTGCTAATAGGGACCAACTCCAGTATCTTTAAGGTACTCATGGATTACTGCAGACAGCGAGCAGAGGACCAATTCCTGAACACCTTGGTGATCCACACCCATTGTGCTGCAGCCTACAGAAAAATTGAGGACTCTAAAAAGGTGATGTCTGATTCACCAGTGGGAGCATTGAGGTACGCGGGCATGCCCCTCTTTGTGGTGCCTGCAATGACAGAAAAGGGGGGGATTGTAATGAGTACCTGCCTAAAAGGCAGTAAAGGAACATTAGCAATGTTAGAGCAGCCAGCTGAGGGAGGGCTCTCTGAAGCAGTGCTGGTTCCAGGGGAGTCATAACCCTACCTGCTGAAACCCAGAAAAAGGTGATTATACTGATTGCTAATGAAACAAGCCATGATATGGTTGTGAAACAAGGGTAGAAGATAGCAGACCTCTTTGAGCCTGAAACCATCATGAGACCCCAGTGTGAAGCTGAAGTTCCCGTGATAGAGCCTACAAAGTTTGACTTTGGAGATTCACTGCTGTCTGAGGAGTGAAGGATCGCCTGAGGAAGAAGCTTTGTGAAAAAATCTAAGGTATTCTCACTGCATGAGTGGGACATGGGATGTGCAGGAGGAGTGGAACACCACATCCGGCTACAAGACCCCCGACCCTTCAGGGACAGATCTAGGAAGATTGCTCTCTCTGAGATGGAATATGTGCGGTATCATCTTCAAAAGATGATCGTGAGTGGTATCATTATAGAGTCCCGCAGCCCCTACGCCTTTCCCACTGTGGTGATCCATAAGAAGACCGGGAAAATCCGGATGTGTATTGATTACCACACCCTAAACAGGCACACTGTAGTTGACCAATATACCATGCCTCGGGTACAAGATGCCTTGGACTGTTTTTTTTTGGGGGGGGGGGCAGTGGTCCTCTGTGTTGGATCTTTGAAGTGCATACTACCAGATCCCTCTAGGAGAAGAAGATAAGGAGAAGACGGCCTTAATTTGTCTGTTAGGGTTTTTATCAATTTGAGTGCATGCCCCAAGGGATTTCTGGAGCACCTGCTACATTTCAGCGTCTTATGGAGAAAGTTGTGGAAGACATGAATTTATTGCAAGTGTTAGTTTATTTGGATGACCTGATCGTGTTTGGAAGAACCTTGGAGGAGCATGAAGAAAGACTTCTTAAAGACTTCTAAGAAGCAGTTCTGCAGAAAAGGACCTGGGGATTACAGTGGATGAGAAGCTGGATATGAGTCAGCAGTGTGCCCTTGTTGCCAAGAAGGCTAATGGCATATTGGGTTGCATTAGTAGGAGCATTGCCAGCAGATCAAGGGAAGTGATTATTCCCCTCTATTCGGCACTGGTGAGGTCACATCTGGAGTATTGAGTCCAATTTTGGGCCCCCCACTATGGAAGGGATGTGGACAAATTGGAGAGAGTCCAGTGGAGGGCAACAAAAATTATCAGGGGGCTGGGGAACATGACTTATGAGGAGAGGCTGAGGGACCTGAGCTTGTTTAGTGTGCAGAAGAGAAGAGGGTGGGGGGGATTTGATCGCAGCCTTCAACTACCTGAAAGGGGGTTCCAAAGAGGATGGAGCTAGGCTGTTCTCAGTGGTGGCAGATGACAGAACAAGGAGCAATGGTCTCAAGTTGCAGTGGGGGAGGTCTAGGTTGGTTATTTGGAAACACTATTTCACTAGGAGGATGGTGAAGCACTGGAATGGGTTCCCTAGGGAGGTGGTGGAATCTCCATCTGTAGAGGTTTTTAAGGCCCAGCTTGGCTAGGCCCTGGCAGGGATGGTTTAGTTGGGGTTGGTCCTGCTTTGAGCAGGCGATTGAACTAGATCACCTCCTGAGGTCTCTTCCAACCCAAATCTTCTATGATTCTAAGTTCTGGATCGGTTGGAAGCCTATGGATTGAAGCTTTCAATTGACAAATGCCAGTTCTGCAGAACCTCGGTGAAGTACGTGAGTCACAGTGTGTCTCAAGAGGGTGTGAGTACTGATCCTGACAAAATAGATGCCCTCACTACATGGCCACGTCTAAGTAATTACCGAGAGCTCAAGACCTTTCTTGGATTTAGTGGCTACTACCACAGATTTGTGAAGAACTATGCTACCATTGTAAAACCCCCAAATGATCTTACTCGGGGGTTTCAGTCCAGCAAGAACAAATCTAAGACCAAGAATAAGGAGAGGTCCCCTAAGGCTCCTGAGCACAGACACTATGGCCCCTTAAAACCATTAGGACTACGGTGGGATGGGAAATGTGAAAGACAATTAATGATTTCCCAAAATGCCCTAACACATGCTCCAGTCCTAGTCTTTGCTGACCCATGCAAGCCATTTATCCTGCATACTGATGCCAATTTGGAGGGTCTGGGAGCAGTCCTGTACCAGGAAGTGTAAGGCAACTGTAAACCTATAGCCTTTGCCAGCTATGGGCTGTCTGATAGTGAAACTCGCTATCTCACCCACAAGCTGGAGTTCTTGGCCTTGAAATGGGCCATCACTGAGAAATTTTGAGACTACTTGTATGGTGCTCAGTTCCAGGTGTGGACAGACAACAATCCACTGACTTATGTGTTAACAAGTGCTAGGCTGGATGCTACAGGGCAGGGATGGGTGGCCACCTTGGCGAGCTATGAGTTCAGCATTAGTACCGATCAGGGAGAAGCAATGTAGATGCGGATGCATTGTCCTGGCGTCCGCAAGCATCAGAAGTTGCTGTGATACCCACGGCTGGAGTGACAGCTATTTGCAGTGTGAGTCATTGAGAGCCAGAGGCCCATGGGAGCCTTCATGGTGTGTTGCAGAAGCTCTGGGCCTGCCCCCTGGAAGCGTGTCTTCTGTCTCAGTGAACTATATTGCGTTGGACCAATCTCTGTTGCCCGTGCTCAATGTGGCTGAGTGGCAAGAAGCCCAGCTGCCAGATATGGAAATTTGTGATACACTACTTGCCAAAAGGGAGGGACGAAGCCCCGCTGCAATTATCCCACCTAACCCCAAGAGTAAACTACTATTGAGAGAATGGAACAAACTAAAATGGATTCAGGGAGTGCTGCAACGAATTACCATTGACCCTTTACAAAAGCAACGAGCTCAACTAGTGCTACCAAAGAGTACAGAGCCCTGGCCATGAGGACCCTGCATGATGGCTTTGGACATTTAGGGATGGAGAGGACCCTAGAACTTATTCGTAGTAGGTTTTATTGGCCCTGGATGGTGGAAGTCGTTCGTAGGAAATATGAGGCATGCTTTCGATGTGTTCAACAGAAAACGCTGCCCACTAGAGCTGCATATCTGAAGAATATCACTAGCAGCAAACCTTTGGAGCTGGTATGCATTGACTTCTCATCTTTAGAAGTGGACAAGAGGAATGTCGGGAACATTTAATAGTGACTGACCATTTTAAATA
The DNA here is from genome assembly GCF_028017835.1 of Emys orbicularis. Taxonomy (NCBI): domain Eukaryota; kingdom Metazoa; phylum Chordata; order Testudines; family Emydidae; genus Emys; species Emys orbicularis. The sequence goes on along the minus strand of NC_088703.1, from coordinate 8,544,096 downwards.
GTATGTGCAGACCAGAGGGCCACCACCGTCGCTCGAGTGCTGTGGGAGAAATATTTTTCAGTGTGTGGGTTCCCAGCTCAGCATACACTCCAACCAGGGGTGGGACTTTGAGAGTCACCTTCTGAAAGAGGTGCTGAGGATTTCAGGTGTGACAGGTTAGATCACAGAACCCCCCCTTGGGAGCTGCCAACTGATGTGCCAAAACCACTTCTGCCCCTGCTTTCCTGCCCTGGCAGCTTAGGACTTCAGTGCCCAGCCTGCTTTGAGCCAGACTCAATAGCCTGCTGAAAACCCAGACGCAGGTCTGAATCACTTCCCCTAACAGCTGCAGGTTTACCTGAAAGCAGCTAACAGAAGTGTTCTTGTCTTTAACACTCAGATGCCCAACTCCCAATGGGGTCTAAACCCAACTAAATCCATTTTAACCTGTATAAAGTGTGACAAGGTCGGGCCAGATGGCTACAGGAGAGTGGTAGAAGGTAGATATATTAGTCCCAGATTAAGTAGATCCCTTTTCCCTGGGTAAGGTAACAGGGGCAGTTCCAGAACAAGCAGGAACTTGCTGGAACTAATTAAGGCATGCGAGGAGCTGGGAGCAAGGGGCACTAGGAGCTGAGAGTGAGAAGGCATATTGCTGGAGGATTGAGGAGCACAAGCATTATAAGATACCAGGAGAAAGGTCCTGTGGTGAGGATAAAGAAGGTGTTGGGAGTAGGCCATGGGGAAGTAACCCAGGGAGTTGTAGCTGTCACACAGCTCTACTAGGAGGCACTCTAGACAGCTGCAGTCCACAGGCCCCTGGGCTTGAACCCGGAGTAGAGGGCGGGCCCGGGTTCCCCCCAAACCTCCCAACTCCTGATCAGACACAGGAGGAATTGACCTGGACTGTGGCTTCTACCAGAGGGGAAGGTCTCTGAGCTGTTTCCCGACCCACATGGTGAATCTGTGAGGCGAGTAATAAGCACAGGACCCACCAAGATAGAGGAGGAACTTGTCACAAAAGCTTATGGAGGGTAAACTCATAAATTGTTCACCCTCTATAACACTGGTAGAGAGATATGCACAGCTGTTTGCCCACCCAAGTATTAACATATACTCTGAGTTAATTAATAAGTAAAAAGTTATTTTATTAAATACAGAAAGTAGGATTTAAGTGGTTTCAAGTAGTGACAGGCAGAACAAAGTCAGTTACCAAGTAAAAGAAAATAAAACACGCCAGTCTATGTCTAATGCAGTAAGAAACTGAATACAGATAAGATCCTCACCAGTTCCAGAATGCTTCCCTTTACAGACTAATCTCCTTTTAGTCTGGGTCCAGCAATCACTCACACCCCTTGCACACTGTCCTTTGTTCCAGTTTCTTTCAGGTTTCTTTGGGGGTGGAGAGGCTCTCTCTTTAGCCAGCTGAAGATAAAATGGAGGGGTCTCCTACTGGCCTAAATAGACTCCCTCTTGTGGGTGGAGACCCCCTCCTCTCTCCTATGCAAAGTCCAGCTCCAAGATGCAGTTCTAGAGTCACCTGGGCAAGTCACATGTCCATGCATGACTCAGTTTTTACAGGCAGAAGCCATTGCCCACATGGTATCTTGAATGTCTCCAAGAAGACTTCTTATGTGGATTGGAGCATTCCAAGATGCATTGTTCCTGAAGTGCTTCCTGATTGGTCACTTAACTTTGCGAATTCCTTTCTCCAGGAACTGACCAAATGCTCTACTAAGGTTATTTAGAAGTCAAGCGAGTACATGGCCAATATTCATAACTTTGAGTACAAAAATGATACATGCATGCAAATAGGATTAATAGATTCAGTAGACCATAACCTTTTCAGAGATATGTTACATGGCATATGTAGCATACCACACATTCTAGTTATGTTATATATATATACATACACACACACACACATACATAAGCATATTTCCATAAAGCCTTATGGGGGGCACCGACCATCACAGCAGGAATTAAAAAGTCTAGGACAATGCCTTATCACCTGCAATGTGATCCTCAGCCAGAGAGGTTTAATCGCACTCTGTTAGATACGTTGGGGACTTTACAGCCAGAGCAGAAGGCAACCTGGAGCCAGCATGTTGCATTTTTGGTGCATGCCTACTGTGCCACAAAGAACGATGCTATGGGAGTCACCCCATATCTCTTGATGTTTGGGCGAGAACCAAGTTAACCCATAGATTTGTGCTTTGGCATATCAGAGGATGGCGATAGCCATGAGACTCATCAGCAGTATGTATCCCAACTAAGGGAAAAGCTGCAGGATGCTTATCTCTTAGCTACATCTGCAGCTCAGAAAAACTCAGACCATAACAAGCATCAGTATGATGCTAGGGTGTGTTTGCAGGAGCTCCAGCGAGGGGATAGAGTTCTGCTGCAAAATTTGGGTGTTGCTGTCAAACACAAGATAGCCGACAGATGGAAAGCGATACCTTACGTGGTGGTGGAAAAACTGGGAGATCTGCCGGTATACAAGATTAAACCCGAAGTGGGGCCAGGGCAAATAAAGACAGTACGTAGAAACCTTTTATTCCCTGTGCGGGAGCTGGTAGGCCCCCCTTACGAAGTGGACCACAACATGGCAACTGGGCAGAACAAACATGCTAGAGTTTGGACCCCCCACAGCTAACCTACCCCTGTTCAGCACATCTTAGAGTGAGTCTGAGGAGGAAGACACTACCATGGTGTATCCTAGAATGGAGATGAGATTTCAGTCTCAATCAGCTGAACGGAGGGAGAGCGCCACCTCTTCAGCCCTAAACCCCATGGCAGAAGTATTTAGGCTGATTGCTGGCACATTCGTGCCACCAATGAGACCACCCTGTGATGACACCTCTAGGTTATTGGACAGTGGAGCCATACAGGTAGAAGGTGTCCCAGCTGCCTTGGATGTCCCACTATTAGAATCAGAGATGCAGGGTCCTATGCCCGTAGCCGAGAAATCCGCAAAGGAACTTAATAATAATAATATATGGAGATAGACCTATCTCATAAAACTGGAAGGGACCTTGAAAAGTCATTGAGTGCAGTCAAGCACTGTCCCTGACAAAAAAAAAATTTCCCCCAAGATCCCTAAATGATTGAACTCACAACACTGGGTTTAGCAGGCCAATGCTCAAACCACTGAGCTATCCCTCCCTTGCCCAAGAAGATGTCCCCCCTGCCCCTGCATTTCCCACTCTCAATAGGTGGGACAGGGTTATAAGGCCAGTAAGCCTATTAACTTATGATGCATCTGGAGTGGCAAGTGAAGAACCAATACACTTAGTTCCCAGGCTTGTGGAAGCCATAGTGGGTTTCTTGAGGCCTTTTGGGGGAACTAATGAATTTGGTATAATATGGAGTGTGATTTGTCTGGGTGACAAATTCTTGGCTGAGGGAAGGATGTAAGCAGAGTCTGAATGAGCTCTCCCCTGACATCTAGTGGTGAGCTGTGGAAAAAAACTTCAGAAGCTGATCTCATTGCATGGACACACACAACCTGCGTAGGTGCTCAGCATGATGGGATTGCTTGCCCAAATAATCCCTTGTGGCTGGTGTTGTTGTGTGAACCGAGGGCAGCAGAACTGTACCTGGCATACCCCAATGGAGGGACTCACCCTCAACTGAACAGCACTCATTAGGCAGGGGACATGGGATCCAAAGCCCAATGAGTTCAGAGAGGGTGGGGACAGGTGCTTGTACCTTGGGATGCGGGCCCTGTTTAAGGCTCTTAGAAACCATTTGACCCTTCCTTTCTCCATGGTATAAAAAAAGCTAATTTAGACTCAATTGATAGTCTTGTTACACGCTGCAGAGCTGAAATCACTGATACCTAGGTCTAAGTAGTAGACCTATTTTGGGACAGTGTCTCTATTGCAAGAGACTACAGTAGTATACGGCTCGATAGTATTCATCACCATACCTTTTTAAAAGGTTTCCACGCCCCATTTAGGGATTATGTCCCGCCTTCCCACCCCATTTCCATCGGCACAGAAGTTTGGCACCGTCGGCCATTTTGATAATTTTTGTGTGTGTTTGGCTAGGGGAAGTGTTGTGTGTGTTTGTGCTTGGGTACATGGAGAGAAAAAGGTTGAAAGAAGAGAGTGAGAGAGTGTAAAGGTGAAAAAAGAAAGTTTGAGTAAGGTTTAGAGAAAAAAAAGGAAAGAAAGGTTATTTGGATGTGATTGAGTAAGGGTAGGTTATGAAAGAATAGAAAGATTTTTCTTTTTAAAGGGTTACTTAGTTTGAAAGAAGAAAGATTTTTAGTGAGTTTGAGTAAGGAGAGACGATGGTAAAGGCCTAGTTTGCTAGGCTATTAAAGAATAGAAAATTTTGAGATAAATGTAAAAGGTGTATTCAATACCAGGGTAGGTTAAGAAAAAAAAAGAGGTTAAAAGAAAGAACAGGGCAAGAAAAGGAAAAAGAGAGCCACTTTGCAAAAGGCAAAGATAGACAGCACATGGTGGAATCAGAATGAGAGAGAGAGAATAAGAAAGAGAGAAACAGGCAGAGCCTGTTTAGTAAGCACATGGTAAAAAAGTGAATAGAAAAGCATTTAAACTATTCAGTATCAGGGTAGGTTAAGCTACCTTAACCTACCCTGATACTAAATAGTTTAAATGCTTTTTTATTCACTTTTTTACCCTGTGCTTACCAAACAGGCTTTGCCTTAGTAAATTCCCTTTTTAAACCTAATTTTCAATATTATTTAACTGCTTTTTTCTTTACCTACCCTGGTATTGAATACACCTTTTACATTTATCTCAAAATTTTCTATTCTTTAATAGCCTAGCAAACTAGGCCCTTACCATCATCTCTCCTTACTCAAACTCACTAAAAATCTCTCTTCTTTCAAACTAACTAACCCTTTAAAAAGAAAAATCTTTCTATTCTTTCATAACCTACCCTTTAAAAGCCTCTCCTTACTCAATCACATCCAAATAACCTTTCTTTCCTTTTTTCTTTAAACCTTACTAAAACTTTCTTTTTTCATCTTTACACTCTCTCACTCTCTTCTTTCAACCTTTTTCTCTCCATGTACCCAAGCACAAACACACACACCACTTCTCCTAGTCAAACATACACAAATTTTCAAAATGGCCAACGGCGCCAAGCTTCGGCGCCAACAGAAAAGAGGTGGGAAGGCGGGACATAAGCCCTAAATGGGGGTGGAAACCTGTCAAAAAGGTATGGTGATGAATACTATCGAGCCATATACTACTGACTCCCCAGTGTGCACCAGCAGTGAGGCTTCCCCAATCACAGCTGAAATCACTGAAAGTTGTGTTAAGTGTGTGTGTGGGAGGGAGGGAGGCCATGAAGACATCATGGCAAATGGCCAGCCTGGCAGCTGTCGGCAAGGTGCAGCAAGTGGCCAGCAGGGAGGCTGGTGGGGAGGCGTGGCCAGAGCAGAGCCCCGCAGAGCCATGGCAATTGGCCATTGGGGTGACGAGTGAGTGCCCAAGCAGTGCAGCGTGTAAGGTGCTGCCTTACCCCCCCCACCTTCCACTGAACCTCTGAACTCTGGGGCTGCACTAGCCAAGGACAGCAACTGTGAGTGGGGTACAGAAAAGGGATGGGCACGTTAAAGGGACTTTTTGGTTGCTGGACTTAAGAACCGGAGGGAACAGAACACTGCCCAACTTACTTGGAGGTGAGTCTTTTGCTCGTGATTTAGGTTTATGAACCCTGTTTGTGGTGTTTTTCCAAATTAATGCTGAGTTAATTTCCTCTTTTCATTAAAAGTTTTTGCTACATTCAGACTCTGTGCTTGTGAGATGGGGAAGTTTTGGCTCTTAGGGGCACCCAGGGGTGGTATGTAATTGTCCCAGGTTACTGGGTGGGGGCTCGAGCCGGTTTTGTGTTGTATTGTTGAAAAGGAACCCCTAGATACTGAACCTGGCCATTGTTGCTGCTGGCTCCACCTGGCAAAAGGGTTACATATGGGATAAAACATTGTTTTCCACATGGACTAATAGTACAACTTTGAAAATACATATGGAGCAGAGTCATGTCAGGTCTGCATAGATTGGGATTCCATCTAGTATTGAAGGATAAGTGAAAATTTGTATTGTAGAAAGATATTCCACTGGAAGTTCCCCGCCCCCCTCCCCCCCCAAAAAATTGAAGGCAGGTACGTGCATTATTTAAAAAAAAAATAAAAGTTGTTGGTCAAATATTTCTTCCAATAACTCTTAACAAATTTTATCAAAAGGTGAAAAGAGTAATAGGTAATAAACTTGTTCTTAAATGTAACATAAAAGCAAATGAGCAAACGTATTTTGTAAATTGGAAAACAAAACTCCCTTAATTAAGGAATCAGGGTGGGGGGATATAAAATATATTACAAGGGAAGGTAAATCTTCACCAATAAGTAATGGAATCCCATATGGATTATGGAAAAACAAAACCAAATGTCAAAGCTCAGTAAAAAAAATGGAGCATTGATCATATGTAACCTAAATAATAAAAATAAAGGAGAATATGAAGCTTGTATCAAAATTAAGTCATTGGATAGTGTAAAAGTCATTAATACCTATATTAAAGTAAAGGAACAGGCAATAGTAATGAAAAAGGATTAGGATTCACAGAACCCTGTGAAATGTCCAGTTCTACAAGAAGGCCCTGTTAGTGAGCTCACAGCTACGTCTATACTGGTGTATTAATCAATCGAGTACAATTTATTCATATACCTGTTGTATTAAATTTATCTAATTGGTAAATGAGTGAATTTAGTAGTTTAAGGATACTAAGGTTGTATCTTTCTTTTCAGAACTTCTCATAGATAAAATTACTACTTATCAACAAGTACAAACTATTAACAATTTAGGTATTAAGATACAAACCAACCTTTATGTTTCCAGAAGAAAAGAAGGAATTAATCCTTTTTGAAGTTTTAAACACGATCACAGATTTATTTAGCACAAAGGGGCTAATTTGAAATAAGGTTCATGTTAAAAGATGCAAAAGGCATATCAATTATGTGATTCAGGAAAAGGCTAACAAAAGTAATTGACCCCATGTTAAAGGGAATTTATAGTTTAGCAATTGAAAAATTATATACAGTGTGTAATATGCATGAAATAACCAAATTGTTTAATGGAACTCAGAAGAATATTCATCAGTTGATAAAATATAATAATAATCAGGGGAAAAAAGCATTAACCTGGAAAGAAATTATTTGTTCATTATATGATGAATATGTAATAGATACTATTGATTATACCTGACAATTCTTGCAACTATGGGTATGTCTACACTTACCATTTAAAGCGCAAAAAGTCCCTTTTTTGCGCTAAAACCACGGGAGCGTCTACACTTGTTAATGACTTTTTGCGGTGAAACTCAGAAGTTTCACCGCAAAAAGAAAACCACCTTCATGAGAGGCATACAGCTCTTACTGCTGTTCTTTTTGCACTGCTGTGAAAGTGAAGACACGTTCTGGCAGTGTAAACACCCTTTGGACTCCGGAGGATATCCCACAGTTCCAAAAGGGACCACTCTGACTAGCATCTCCACTGCTCTGATGCAGGGACATCCGCCCCTCCCCCTGTAAGCCCCGCAAAATTTGAAGCTCCCTTTCCATTTGTTTGTAGATGTGGCGGGGAAAGCAGCCAGACAGCAGGAGGTTTAAAAAAAAAAAGAGAGACACGAAGAAATCAGGAAGTAATGGGGCTCCTGAGACATGAAGCAGGGCAGCACAGGGCACTGAGCAGGGACCCAGAATGCCTCCCGCTCCCCCCTTTTCCACAAGACCTATTGAGAGAGCTGCACTATGGGATAGCTGCCCTACAGCGCTGCTCTCATCGACGATGGAAGTGCTGGTAGTGTCAAAACTCTCTGATGCCTGAGGAATTGAGTGATTACATAAACCAGCACTTTACTTTCACCGGTTCCCTATCACCGGTGAAACTTACAGTGCAAAAACTCTGTAAGTGTAGACATACCCTAAGAGAAAAGTGCCCAAATTAATCAGAGATCAATAAATTTTGAATTGGCATTGTCCACACTGTATTGAAAAAACACGGAGGAGAGAAAATCAAATGCCAAACCAAATATAAAAAAAAACATTTTGTTGAATTAGAAACTTGGGATCTAAGACACCACCTCCAAATCATGACACATGTTATTTAAGAAAAACCTGTGACATTTTACAATCCTTATATGTCTCATTCACATTATCATTACTTGTCCATACAAATAAGGATGTATTTGATGAATTAGCTGTCAATTTCATAGAGAAATGTATCTATAAGGAATTCTATAAGGAATGTATGCAAATCCCTCTGCTGGTGGTGTATCACCAAAATGTCCAAACATGGAAAGACCCACAGATTGCTTGTTGCTCTCAAAAGGGGCATCAATGAATCTGTATGTATAATGTGTTTGAGGTAAAGATCCTACTGTGTGGCCAGCTGGAAAGGTACCAATGGCAATGCAACACTGGTATCATGTCCAGTGCAACTAACCAAACAAAGATCTCTTATGAAATGTGTGGTCTGACACAAAAAGTAACTATACTGTGTAGCAAATTATCACAAAAAATTCTATTCTCATAATGTTAGATGTATGTTCACAAATCCAAATTTTTGTTTTAAGCAACAGGTATCCACAGTTACTGGGCACCCGACAATATCTCCGGTACCTGTTTTTGAAAATGAAACTGTTATTCTCAGCAACCCAGATTATCAGAATCTGATTAGACAAAGTACACCAGTGCTTCATGCTTATCACCATTAACTTTACAGCTAAAACAATTGTAAAAAAGAAAAGATTAACATTTAATTAAAATTAGGAATGACATAAATAAGGCAAACCAAGCACTGTCTGAAATTTTGGATGGTAGCAACTCACATAAAGTATTCACTGCACCAAGAGGGATGAAAATTGACTGAAAGGAATGAATTATTGTACATAATATCCTCACTATGTGTACAATTGTATTAATCATTATTGTAAACTGTAATGTAATATGTATGTTACAGGAATCGTATTATCTCATTATCATTTTGATAGTGAGATAACACTCTACCCGTCAAGGGGGGAAGATGTAGCCAATGATTGTAGTTGATTGTTCATTTATTGTGTGATGTTATAATTAACAAATGTGTTATGTTATCATAGAATATCAGGGTTGGAAGGGACCTCAGCAGGTCATCTAGTCCAACCCCCTGCTCAAAGCAGGACTTAATCCCAACTAAATCATCCCAGCCAGGACTTTGTCAAGCCTGACCTTAAAAACCTCTAAGGAAGGAGATTCCACCACCTCCCTAGGTAACCCATTCCAGAGCTTCACCACCCTCCTAGTGAAAAAGTTTTTCCTAATATCCAATCTAAACCTCCCCCACTTCAACTTGAGACCATTACTCCTTGTTCTGTCATCTGGTACCACTGAGAACAGTCTAGATCCATCCTCTTTGGAGCCCCCTTTCAGGTAGTTGAAATCAGCTATCAAATCCCCTCTCATTCTTCTCTTCTGCAGACTGAACAATCCCAGTTCCCTCAGCCTCTCCTCATAACTCATGTGCTCCCGCCCCCTAATCATTTTTGTTGCCCTCCGCTGGAGTGTTTCCAATTTTTCCACATCCTTCTTGTAGTGTGGGGCCCAAAACTGGATACTGTACTCCAGGTGAGGCCTCACCAATGTCGAATAGAGGGGAACAATCACATCCCTCGATCTGCTGGCAATGCCCCTACTTATACAGCCCAAAATGCCGTTAGCCTTCTTGGCAACAAGGGCACACTATTGACTCATATCCAGCTTCTCGTCCATGGTAACCCCTAGGTCCTTTTCTGCAGAACTGCTGCCTAGCCACTCGGTCCCTAGTCTGTAACAGTGAATGGGATTCTTCCGTCCTAAGTGCAGGACTCTGCACTTGTCCTTGTTGAACCTCATCAGGTTTCTTTTGGCCCAATCCTCTAATTTGTCTAGGTCCCTCTGTATCCTATCCCTACCCTCCAGCGTATCTACCACTCCTCCCAGTTTAGTGTCATCTGCAAACTTGCTGAGGATGCAGTCCACACCATCCTCCAGATCATTAATGAAGATATTGAACAAAACCGGCCCCAAGACCGACCCTTGGGGCACTCTGCTTGAAACCGGCTGCCAACTAGACATGGAGCCGTTGATCACTACCCATTGAGCCCGACCATCTAGCCAGCTTTCTATCCACCTTATAGTCCATTCATCCAGCCCATACTACTTTAACTTGCTGGCAAGAATACTGTGGGAGACCATATCAAAAGCTTTGCTAAAGTCAAGGAATAACACATCCACTGCTTTCCCCTCATCCACAGACCCAGTTATCTCCTCATAGAAGGCAATTAGGTTAGTCAGGCATGACTTGCCCTTGGTGAATCCATGCTGACTGTTCCTGATCACTTCCTCTCCTCTAAGTGCTTCAGAATTGATTCCTTGAGGATCTGCTCCATGATTTTTCCAGGGGCTGAGGTGATATATGGTTATAAATAATCATTGTATGCTAAATAGAGTAAAATTGTAGGACTATAGAAATACAAGATTGATCAGTATGTAGAGGAAATAATCATGTATTAGGTATCAAATTAAGTAGGCTTGAAATGCAAGGCCTGTAGGCTGAGGCCTGCAAGATTTTAGCTTAGCTATTTTAGGCCGTGGAGCTAAGAAATGCTAACATGAGTAAGTGACCGAAGACTAACCCGATGCCCTAAGGTTATGGGAAAAGAGGTACCAAGTGGTAATATTGCAAAAAAATAGCCAGAAGATTAATTTTAAATCATAAAAATACTGTAAAGGCACATCTGTTTCCAACATGTGTCTAAACCATATGATATAGGTTGTGCGTCAACGCTAATGAGAATAAAGAGAGCCTACGAGAAATCGGGGTCCCTTAAGTTTTTAGGGGACATCAGACTAATAAGGAAAAAGAGGGTTGACACTCCTTTGGACATGTGCCGAATGTAGGTATAGACAGAATTACATTATAAAAGAGGATGCCCAGAATGGAAAAATTGAGCTCCCTATGGGAAACTCCAGGAGGAACCATCGCTATACTGATGATCAATCCATGAGAGACCCATCAGACCCTAACACTATTGTTAAGGATGTGAGTATAACTATATTTGTGACTTGTGCATAGGTCTGTATAGAATTTCTATATGGTTGGGTAATCATAACTTTAATTCTAACTTTACTAAAATTTGTAAAACAGACAAGACCTTGTACGTGTGAATGTATGTGTGGTCACTACACTGGTCTTTATGTGTTCCTAGAGGCTCTAAATCTGAAGCAAGTAACAGTGGCAACTTCTACTCTATTAACCTTGAAACTGTAGCTCCCTGAGCTGAAGCCATGGGGGTTGTAATACCACATTACAAAATTCACTGTAAGTAAAATAAAATGCTACAGGTTGACAAAGGTAACAGTGTTGATGTAATATACTTAAGTCAAACATCTTACTGAAGTCTATTACAGAGCAACATTTTAATTTAAACATTGGAATGATATAAAATTAACATCTCGAATGGTCCCTAGAATATGTATAAAGCACTTATGCTAAACAATCTGTTCCACCTTTTATTTAGCTGTGACACTCTGAGTACATTTCCCAGACCTGAAGAAGAGGTCAGTATAAACTGGAAAGCTTAGATGTTGGTCAACTAACAGATATTACCTCGCCCACCTTGTCTCTCTGATATCCTGGGACCAACATGGCTACAACAACACTGCATACAATTAACATGAAACACATTAAATGGATTAAAAACTGGCTAACAAATAGGTCTCAAAATGTAACCATAAAAAGGGAATCATGTGTTTCCAATGGGGTCCTGCAAGGATCAGCTTAATGTTTTTATCAATGAACTGGAAGAAAACATAAAATCATCACTGATAAGGTTTGCAAACGACACAAAATTGGGGGAGTGGTAAATAATGAAGAGGACAGGTCACTGATACAGAGTGATCAATAAGGATTGATTGGTAAACTGGGCACAAGCAAACAATCTGTGTTTTAACATGGCTAAATGTAAATATACATCTAGGAACAAAGAACTCAGGCCATATTTACAGGCTGGGAGACTCTCTGCTGGGAAGCAGTGACTGTGAAAAAGATTTGGGGGTTGTGGTGGATAATCAGCTGGACAAGAGCTACCAGTGTAACACAGTGGTCAAAAGGGCGAATGTGATTCTGGGATGTATAAACAAAGGAATATTGCATAGGAGCAGAGAGGTTATTTTACGTCTGTATTTGGCACTGATGTGACTGCTGCTGAAATACTGTGTCCAGTTCTGGAGTCCACAATTCAAGAAGGATGTTGATAAATTGGAGAGGGGTCAGAGAAGAGCCACGAGAATGATTAAAAGATTGGAAAACCTGCCTCATTGTGATAGACTCAAGGAGCTCAATGTAGTTAGCTTACAAAAGAGAAGGTTAAGGGATGACTTAATCACAGTCTATAAATACCTGCATGGGAAACACATATTTAATAATGGGCTTTTCAATTTAGCAGACAAGGGTATAACATGGTTCAATAGTTGGAAAGAGTGTCACCATAGGGAAAGCCTGTGTCAGAGTGCTCACTGTGAGATGCATGTACGGGTAATAGGTAAGGCGTTATGGATCTACACCAAACACCGTGTTCTTAAGGTCTGTGACGTGGGGCTGGTCACCAAACAGTGAGAAACAGCTTTCTTTCAGGCCAGGGGGGTTTATCTATCTGTCAGGCTACATGTCGAGGGAGTATTGTATGGCTCACAGTGGGCACCCACTGAGCTGAATGCTAACCAAGGGGTTGTGAGACCTTCCAGAGAGGGAATTTGCAGGAAGATATAAGCCAGCAGGAGGGGTCCTGGTTCCAAAAGAAGACGATGGATTGCTGGGCTATAACTAGGTAGAGCTACATGCTGTGTCCTTTACTAAGGGGACAAGCTGAAAGCACGGCTAGTTTCATGAAAAAAGGATCCCAGCCCGCTAAGCTGAAAAACGCCGTGAGCAATACTAGGTTCTAGGAGCGTGTTCTGATTTCATTCGATACGTATCCCTTTGTTTCCAATACTTCTCTCTACCTGCCATAGGCACCGACTTCCTCTGTTCCTGGGGGGTTTTCAACCCCAGCTCTGCCCCAGGCCCTGCCCCCACTCTATCCCTTCCCCCAAGCTCCCCACATCTTCTCACCCTGCTCCACCCCAGGCCGTGTCCCTGCTCCGTCCCAGGCCCCGCCCCCACTCCACTCCTTCACCCAAGCCCCCCCATCTTCCCACCCCTGCTCGACACCAGGCCCCGCCCCCACTCTACCTTTTCCCCCAAGGCCCCACCTCTTCCTGCCCCCTCCCTCCCAGCACCTCCAGCACACCACTGAACAGATAATCCGCAGTGCACCGGCAGCGCTGGGGGGGAAGGGGAGGAGCTGATCAGTGGGGCCGCTGGCAGGTGGGAGGCACTGTGGGGGAGCGGGAGGTGCTGATCCATGGGGCTACCGATGGGTACTGAGCACCCACTTTTTTTCTCCCCATGGGTGCTCCAGCCCCAGAACACCTGCGGGGTCGGCACCTGTGCTACCTGCTATTACTGGACTCTCTGCTCTTTGTTAAATAAACTTCCTCTTGTTTTTACTAGAGACATCTCTAAGGGCCATGTGCTGGGCAGTGGGGGAGGTGGAAGTGGCCTGCTGGGAGCTCTGTTCCTTTGGGAAGGGTGGATCTGGGAATGCTGTGAGCACCCAGTGGCACTGGGGCTGGACACTGCCAGGGGATGCTCAGAGGGCACACGGGTTCTGGGTGCCTATCACTAGCCTGTAGAGAGAGAACCATGCTTGAGACGCCAGAGACTGGTGGGTCAGGGAGCTGACCCCCAGTGGGCAGAGACAAGGCTCCCTTGCTCTAGCAGCAGGTGCCTCAAAACTCCCAGCAAGTGGGGGTGAGGGAACATATGTGGGTCCAGCCAGGATGTCCCTGCTGCCTGAAAACCAGAGGGTGGCAGGGCCACCGTCTTAGCCTTGGCAGTGTCGGGGACTGGGGAGCTGGCCACCACACAGCTGCATCACCAGCCACACCATAAGCTTGAGCGGTAGAACAGATCCGCAAGGCCACCGGAAGGCCTGAATGGCTGCACATGCACTTTATGGGCTAAAGAATAGCCAGTCAGAGGCTCTTATACCAGGAATTAAATTACCTCTTTTTACATAAAACCTTTAGCGTTTGTCTTTAGAAAGAATAGAAAGCCCCTCATGAAAGTTATGCCTAACCTTTATACTAGGGTTACCATATTTTAATTTTAAAAAAGGAGGACACTCCATGGGGCCCCAGCCCTGCCCCAACTCTGCCCCCAGCCCCGCCCCACCCCGCTCCTTCCCCAAAGTCCCCGCCCCAACTCTGCCCCCTCCCCTGAATGCTCCGCCCCCTGCTCATCCCCCTCCCCTGCTTCCCGCAAATCAAATGTTCGCGGGAAGCCTGAAACAGGGAGGCAGCAGGTAAGCTGGGGCTGGGGTGGGGTGCAGCCCAGTCCGGCCGAGCGGCTCCCTCTGGTGGCCGGCCAGCCCAGGCCAAGAGGCTCTGGCCCCGGCGTCTCCCACCTGGCTCGGCTCGGGCCCTGGGGCACCGGCCCCTGGCCGAGCACCCACGGCCCCGGCCCAGCACCCCCGGCCCCGCGCCAGCCCCCGGCCGCCGGCCGAGCACCCCCGGCCCGGCCCAGCACCGCTGGCCCCGGCCCGGCCCCCAGCCCAGCACCGCCAGCCCGGCCCGGCCCCCGGCCCAGCCCCGCCAGCCCTGGCCCGGACCCTGGCCCGGCCCGGCCCGGCCCCCGGCCGAGCACCGCCGGCCCTGGCCCGGCCCAGCCCCTAGCCCAGCACCGCCAGCCCGGCCCGGCCCCCGCCCGAGCACCGCCGGCCCCGGCCTGGCCCCCGGCCGAGCACCGCCGGCCCAGGCTCCCGGCCGAGCACCACTGGCCCCGGCCCGGCCGAGCACCACCGGCCCCAGCCCGGCCCCTGGCCCCCGGCCGAGCACCGCCAGCCCCGGCCCTGCCCCCGGCCGAGCACCGCCGGGCCCTCGCTATTTTCCCGGACATGTCCGGCTTTTTGGGATTTCCTCCCAGATGGGGATTTGAGGCCCAAAAAGCTGGACATGTCCGGGAAAATCCGGACATATGGTAACCCTATTTATACCAATTTCCCTTATTCCATTAACTTAAAGTAATGTATTTTTATAGCCTTTGATATTTATTGGAAATCAGACCATATTGACTTTAGCTATAAGGAGACTTTTAATTTAAACTTTTTAAAGCACAGGATATCCTTTGTAAAGTATGAAGATTTGGGGGGTTAATATAATACCCTGCCCCAACATATACAATAAAAAAGAGAAGCAATAATTCTGTAACTGCATGAAAGAGGGAGATGCAGCTTGGCCTTTCTCTCCCGTCAGCAAAGAGAAGATTTTCTGAACATTTAAAGCACAGGGGGACATGTCACTATAGATGACCCATATTTACATAAGTGCGTGTTTCAATAAAAAGTGAAGTTTAAAAAGACAGAAGCCCTGTATCAACATGGACGAATGAGTAACTAGTAAGGCGAGAGATGAGCATGCGGCATATTTGAAGCAGCATGTTTCCCTGCTGTCATTTACAGAGCAGTTTTACAAACAAAAAATAAAATTTTAAAACGAGAAGTCTGTAACGATGCTGCCTCTGGCAGGACACAACTGAGAGTATCAATTCCGGACAAATTGCTTAGAGCAGGGCAGTTACAGCCCAAGGCTGGGGGTCCTTTACTATTAAGGCAAACCAAACCAGCGAAACAGAGACGACTTCGGTCTCACCCCACTGGCTAACCATAAGTCATACAAGCAATTCCCCTAGACACTCCAGTTTCCCAGTATCACCACCAGTGACACTTGTTATGGGGATGAATGGTTATGAAAACCAAAGCCCCAGTAAAAGAAAAATGGTTCTCCTGATCCCAAAGGACCAAGCCCCAGAGCCAGGTTAATATACAAGTCAGATCTTACCCACAAATCACACTGTTGCCAATCCTTTAGAATCTAAAATCTAAAGGTTTATTCATAAAAAGAAAGAAATATAGACGAGAGTTAGAATTGGTTAAATGGAATCAATTACATACAGTAATGGCAAAGTTCTTGGTTCAGGCTTGTAGCAGTGATGGAATAAACTGCAGGCTTAAATCAAGTCTCTGGAACATCCCCAGCTGGGATGGGTCATCCAGTCCTTTGTTCAGAGCTTCAGTTTGTAGCAAGCTTCCTCCAGAAGTAAGAAGCAGGATTGAAGACAAAATGGAGGGGTTTCCAGGGCATTTTATATCCTCTTCCCTGTGGAAGGACACCCCTTTGTACTTACTGTGGGAAATCACAGCAGCAAGATGGAGTTTGGAGTCACATGGGCAAGTCACATGTCCCTGCATGACTCAGTTCTTTATAGATGGCAACCATTGCTCACATGCTACCTTGAACGTTCCCAGGAAGACTTCTTATATGGATTGGAGTCTCCCAAGGTCCATTGTCAGTTAAGTGTTTCTTGATTGGGCACTTAATTTGCAAATTCCTTTCTCAAGAAGCTGAACAAATGCTTCACTAATGCTATTTAGAATCAAACACATTGAGATACAATTACGTAGCCAATGTTCATAACTTCAATTACAAAAATGGTACACACATACAGATAGCATAACATAACCAGGAAATAATAACCTCTTCATAGACACCTCACACGACAACCTCTGTACAATATTTGCCGCAAATATGTAACAGTGGTTCCAACAATGATCTATACGGTCACAGTTTATGTCAATAACATCACAAAGTCATACTATTGTAACTGCATGAAGAAGGGAGGTAAAAATTGCCCCCTTTTACCCTTGTTATCTGAATAAACATGTCCCACACATCCACTCCCCTCTTTACAAAAAACTTGACGTTTGCAACAAAAGAATTTTTAATCACAGGATTAAAATTACTAGACTATCCTCAATTTTTAAAATAATGTAAGCATGTTTTTACAGCCTAAGAGATGCCAAGAGCAGGAAATAGATAAGTGCATTTCATTTCCACAACTAAATAATTAGCATCCCTGCGACACAACTTAAATAAAGATTGTAGTCATGTTTTGTCTAAATGACTTGCATAGTAAGAAAAATGCTGTAAAAATAGTTTTCAGGACTGTAAATTGCGAAGAAGTAAGTTCCTGTGGAATAGCAATATTATACAAAACCCTCATGTAAAGAAGGGGTTTACAATTTTAAAAAGTGGCAAAAGGCTCATCATAGCTTTCTAAATGTTTAAAGAAACTCGTTAAAGAATAATGTTAGTTTGCTTCTTAAAGTTTTGCCTAAATGAATTGACCAGAATATAAAACAAAAACAAAACAAGGGAACAAAAACTGCTCTAAGGAGTTATCACTTGTAAATCGTAAAGAAAGATTTAAAATGGAGGGTACAGTATAAAACCTACAACTGATAGATTTTACAATAAAAAAAATCTTAAAAGACAAAAGCCACAGCTTTGTGACTACTTGAGGTTCAGAGGAAAGACTTGAACCTCTGCCTGGGTTATCTGAAACAACAGCCTCAGCCCCACCACCACTGCCCCTTTCCTGCTTTAATTTTTCAGTTTATCTTTTCAAGCGCCTTTGCTAAACAGACAGCTTTTCATTCTATCAAATAAAGTTTAAAAAACAAACTTTTAAAAGTTTAATGTGTAAAACAAGACGGGGATAAGAGCTGGCCTGGATTTCCAGGGAATATTGATAACCGAGGAAAAGTTTTGTAGGTCACCATTCATTGTTAGTTGTCATGGGCAAGCGTTTGTCATACAGCAACATTTTCCCCCGCTATGGGGCATCATTTCCCCCATTCAGTGGACTACACCAGATTAATACAGACATCGAGGGATTACACGCGTGGAGATATTTTGTAGCAGTAAAGCAACAATTACTTTCTTTGTTGTTGTTTCTGACTTTTGTTTATCCACAGAGTCAAGGGGCCCTAAAGGATTATTTTCTGAGAAGTGACTGAAAAGAGACTAAAGCCCTGGAGCAGAGGGCCTTGGGGAATCAAAAGGCAGAGCTGAAGTGGAAGAGGGCAAGATACAAGTGAAGATTTGAAGAAGAGGGTTGGGGAGTTGAGTGGTTCTGGGCTACTTTGCAATGGCCCAGCCACCGTACAACCTATATTCCTAACCACAGGCACACGGGGCCCCTTGCTAGAGACACAGGCTGTCCACAGGCCTTTTGTAGTTGACACACTGTGACTGAAGGAGCATAAAATATCAAAATAATATAAGGGTGTGGCCTACTGCCCTCCTGACAACCCCCCTTCCCCAGACTCTGGAGCACAGACAGAAGTTTCTCCATACCTAGCGATAGGGTGACCGTACGTCCGGGTTTTCCTGGATATTTCCTCTTTTTTGATCCTCCGCCCTCTGTCCTGGCAGATTTGTCAAATAAGAGGCAATGTCCGGAATTTTTGTGAGCCGAGGTCACAACTCAGATAAATCTCTGATTGGTCCCTTCCCTGCAGCCACAGCAGCCGGATCCCACCATGGATGGTGGAATAGGGTGGCCACTTTTTACCGGCTGTAAGGATGAGTGATGGGGAGAGGGGGGCAGAGGCGGCGTGAGAGAGTGGGTTCAAGGGAAAGGGGTGGCACAAGGGCAGGGGCTTGGGGAGAAGGAGCGGTGCGAGGGAGGGGAGTCCAGGGGAAGGGGTGATGTGAGTGCGGGGGCTCTGAGAGAAGGGGCGGCACGAGGGCGTGGGCTCTGGGAGAAGTGGTGTTGTGAGAACGGTGGCTCTGGGGGGAGGGATGGTGCGAGGGCAGGGGCTCTGAGAGAAGGGGCGGAGCCAGGGATGGAGTTCAAGGGGAAGGGGCTGAGTCAGGGCAAGGGCTCTGGGGGTAGGGGCGGTGTGAGGGCGGGGGCTCTGGGAGAAAGGGCTGTGCGAGGACAGGGGCTCTGGGGGAAGCGGCGGTGCCAGGGCAGGGGCTCTGGGAGAAGGGGTGGTGCAAGGGTGGGGGCTCTGGGAGAAGGGGCGGCGCGAGGGCAGGGGCTCTGGGGAAAGGGGCAGTGTGAGGGCGGGGGCTCTGGGAGAAAGGGCTGTGTGAGGACAGGGGCTCTGGGGGAAGCGGCGGTGCCAGGGCAGGGGCTCTGGGAGAAGGGGTGGTGCAAGGGTGGGGGCTCTGGGAGAAGGGGCGGCGCGAGGGCAGGGGCTCTGGGGAAAGGGGCTGCATGAGGGCAGGGGCTCTGGGGAAAGGGGCGGTGTGAGTGCAGGTTCTCTGGGAGAAGGGGCAGCGCGAGGGCAGGGGCTCTGGGGGAAGGGGCGGTGCGAGGGCAGGGACTCTGAGGGAAGGGACGGTGTGAGGGATGGAGTTCAAGGGGAAGGGGCTATATGAGGGCAGGGTCTCTGGGAGAAGGGGCAGCGCGAGGGCAGGGGCTCTGGGGGAAGGGGCTTTGTGAGGGAGGGGAGTCCAGGGGAAGGGGCGGCGCGAGGGCAGGGACTCTGGGGGAAGGGGTGATTCGAGGGCAGGGACTCTGCGGGAAGGGGCGGTGCAAGGGCAGGGGCTCTGGAGGAAGGGGCAATGCGAGGTCAGGGACTCTGGGGGAAGGGGCGGTGCGAGGGCGGGGGCTCTGGGGAAAGGGCCGGTGTGAGGGATGGAGTTCAAGGGGAAGGGGCTATATGAGGGCAGGGTCTCTGGGAGAAGGGGCGGTGCCAGGGATGGAGTTCAAGGGGAAGGGGCGGTGCGAGGGCAGGGGAAACGGGCGGCATGACGGGTGTCGCCACTGTTCAGTCGCCGGTGGCCCCCCCACTCTTAGGAAGCTTCTGGTGCCCCTGGATCCCACCCACATAGTCTTGGGGACGGAGAGAGGCCTACAGGGAGGCGCTGAGTAACAGTTGGTGCTGTGTCCCGGGTCTACGCCAGCCACCCTGCCACCATGACAAGGAGTTTCACTGCCCCCCAACTCGAGAGTGAGGCTGCAGTACCCCCTCCAACATTCCTCCAGTATCCTTCCCAGTACACACACACCCCTCCAGTACCCCCCAAACATCCCCACCAGCACCCCCCAGATCCCCTCTTTCCCCCACAATAGTGTCCTCTTTGGGGGAACCTGAACTATGGTAACCTTAACTAGGGAGAGGCCAATGGGCTTTTGATGCGTCCACTAAGAAAGTATCTCACAAGTGTTGGCCTCTTGTGGAAAGATGGAAGTACCTAATTTCTAGAGCCCTGCACGCTCGCGGATATCTGCTTTATAGCCACAGATATCCATGGATCATTTTTGTGGATTGTGGCTCAGATGCGGATACAAATTTTGTATCCATGCAGGGCTCCACTAATTTCACCCCCCAGGGATGGAAGAGGATGGACTTGCTGATAGTGCTACATTATCATTATACACACAATTCCATAGAGCTATAGACATTAAGGCCAGAAGGGACCTTCATGATGATTTGGGCTGACTTGCACATTGCAGTGAAATGCACAACAGGGCTCGTGCCTGGACACAGCTGTCATCTCCGAATCTAGCAGTGTAATATTATGGAAGGGTGCCGGTGGGAAGGTTAGAGGGGAGCTCTCTGTATCTGTAACTGCGGCCCATTCCTTTCCAATAAGCAAGGCACCATCATGCAGCTGCACTCAGTTCTGCACCTTATCTACACACTAGAAACAATCATGATCATTTACTGGGGGCCCGGGCTGGCTGCTGCACAGACTGGCGGGCCTGGTGCCCCGAGCTCAAAGTGCATTGGGCGCAGACAGAAAGACGGGGTCTGGCGCCCCAAGCTCAGAGTGCATTGGGCACACACAGACAGGGCCTGGCTCACCGAGCTCAGAGGGCATCGGACACAGACAAACAGACAGGGCCTGGCACATTGGGCACAGACAGACAAACAGGACCTGGCACCCCGAGCTCAGGGGGCATCGGGCACAAACAGACAGACAGGGCCTGGCGCAGCGGGCACAGGCAGACACCCGTAGTCAGTCTCTCCCCATAGCTCGTCTGCATGTGGGGCTGGTTGCTTTGTGGGGAAGGAGCCGGCTGTCCCTGTGCACCTGACAATGGTTCTGCAGGTCACACCACATGCTGTCTGCATGGCTGGGCACAGGCTGCTCAGGGATGGGCATGGGAGCTGCACCAGGGAAAGCTGGGGGGGGGGACGGAGCAGGGGAGCCTTCCAAGGCAGCTGGGGAGGGTAATGGGGGAGCTGAGACCTCCAGCCAGTAGCCGCAGCCCCCAGACGAGCCCCATCAGCGTCCCCACAGTCCAGGCAGCTGTCAGCCCTGGGGCTGCTCTGTGCAGGATCCCACCGGCCGGTCTCTCACTGCAGGCTGAGCCCAGCCCAGCCCAGCCCGGCGGCATGCGCCTCTCACAGCACCGCGTCTTCCCTCACCAGCCGGGTCATCTCGCTGTCGGGCTGCTCAGGGGGCTCTGGATTTGCTGCTCCCTGGGGCCGGGCCGGGGTCCCTGGAGCCCCCAGCGCCTCCATGTGCACATGGCCTGCAAACAAGAGGACAGGGTGAAGTGCCCAGGCTAGGGTTGCCAACTTTCTAATTGCACAAAACCGAACACCCTTGCCCGACCCCCTGCCCCGAGGCCCCACCCCTGCCCCTTCTCTGAGACCCCACCCACCTCCCTCCAGCCCCCTCCCTCTATCACTTGCTCTCCCCGACCCTCACTCACTTTCACGGGGCTGGGGCAGGGGCTTGGGGTGCGGGAGGGGGTGAGGCTTCCAGATGGGGGTATGGGCTCTGGGGTGGGGCCAGAAATGAGGGGTTCAGGGTCTGGGAGGGGGCTCCAGTCTGGGGTAGGGGGTTGGAGTGTGGGAGTGAGTGAGGGCTCTGGCTGGGGGTGTGGGCTCTGGGGTGGGGCTGGGGATGAGGGGTTTGAGGTGCAGGAGGGGGCTCCAGGCTGGGGCCAAGGGATTTTGAGTGCGGGATGGGGCTCAGGGTTGGGGCAGGGGGTTGGGGTGCGGGTGGGGGTGCAGGGTCTGGGAGGGAGTTAGGGTGCAGGACGGTGTTCCGACCTGGGGCAAGGGGTTGGGGTGCGGGTCCGGGCTCTGGGAGGGAGGGTGCAGGAGGGGGTTCTGACCTTGGGCAGGAGGTTTGGGCTTTGGGTGTGGGCTCTGGGAGGGAGAGTGCAGGAGGGGGTTTTGACCTGGGGCAGGGGGTTGAGGTGCGGGTGGAGGTGTGGGGTCTGGGGTCTGGGAGGGAGTTAGGGTGCAGGAGGGGGTTTTGACCTGGGACGGGGGTTGGGGTGTGGGCTCTGGGAGGGAGGGTGCGGGCGGGATTTTTGACCTGGGGCAGGGGCTTCAGGGTGTGGGCTCCGGCCAGGCAGCGCTTACCTCAGGCAGCTCCCAGTCAGCAGCGCAGCGGGCTTAAGGCAGGCTCCCTGCCTGTCCTGGCTCCACGCTGATCCTGGAAGCGGCCGGCATGTCCGGCCCTAAGGCAGAGGCACAGTCACCAGGGGGCTCTGCACAGTGCGTGCTTCCTGCACCAGCAGGCACTGCCCCCCACATCTCCCACAGAGCTTGGTTCCTGGCCAATGAGAGCTGCGGAGCCGGGGCTGGGGGCAGGAGCAGCATGCGGAGCTTCCCTGATCACCCCTGTGCCTAGGGGTTGCAGGGACATGGCGGCCACTTCCAGGGAGCTGCGCAGATCCAGGGCAGGGAGGGAGCCTGCCTTAGCCCTGATACGTCACCAATTGGACTTTTAATGGCCTGGTCAGTGGTGCTGACCCGAGCCACCACAGTCTCATTTCAACCGGGCGTTCCAGTCAAAAAACGGATGCCTGGCAACCCTAGCCACCCCCAGCCCACCCTCACCCAGCATGCCAGGGTGCCTTGTGAATGGGACCCCACTGCCAGGGCAGGGCTGTAGGGACGGGGCACCCGCAGGCCGGGACAGTGGGCCTGTGCATGGCAGTTAGAGCAGAGACCCCAGTAGCTGTGAGAGCAGAAGGTTCCCATGCAGGGAGGCAGCCCAGGGCATGGACAGGGCACTGGGCTGTTGCTCAGGGATATTGGGCTCCAGCTGGGGCTGGATTCCGGGTCAGGATGGCAAGGCAGCCCTTGTCCCAGCTCCTCTTCCCCTCCCGTGCAGGGCATCGTGCCTTGCAGCGCTGTGCTCGGGGTTCAGGGCTCTTACCCAGGGAGTTCCCAGTGGCTCTGTCCTGACGCATCCTCCAGCAGAGCAGGATCCCACAGATCAGCACCCCGAGGGCACCCAGGCCGAGGAGCACAGACCAGAGTAGCCCAGGGCCTGGGGAGAGAACCAGGAAATGAGCTGTGCCCCGTCTCTGCCCCACAGCCCCTGAGACCGACTCCCTCCCCATCCACAGGCCCCTGCCAAGGCTGACTCCCTCCCCTGCCCCATAACCCCCATGGGTGACCATACATCCAGTTTTGGCCAGGACAGTCCCTTTTTTAAGCCCTGTCCCAGCCATCCTGAATTTTTTGGCAAACGTGGGCATATGTCAAAAAGTGGGGTGCAGAGCAACTTTGGGGGGCAGGTGGCAATGCCAGCTCCGTGCAGGGGGAGAGGCAGGGGTCGGGAGGGGGGCAGGCAGGGCTTGGGTGCGTAGCGACACCAGCCCAGCTTGGCATGAGGGGGCAGGCAGGACTCAGGTGAGTGGCTTGGACCAGCCCTGCACAGTGGGGGGACCCATGTGGTGTTCCGTTTTCCCTTTGGGAAATATGGTTACCCAACCCCCCAACCCCCCCCCCCCCCCGCCAGAGGCAGATTTAGGTTTCCTGCGGCCCTGGGCCAGAGCAAGTGGGGGCTCCTCCGTACCTCTTCTACCTGCAACCCCACCCATGGCCCCATCCTGTTCTGCCTCTTCCCCGGAAGCCCTGCCCTTGGTCCACCCACAGCCCTGACCCATTCCACCTTCCATTTCCTCCTCTCTGCCCCCCCACCACTGCAGCCCCAAGGCCGAAGAAGCTCTGTTCCCCCTGCCACAGTCCCGGGACTGCAGTGGGGAGCAAGCACTCCTCTAGTCCCGAGGCTGCAGCAGTTGCCAACTTTCTACTCGCCCAAAACCAAACACCCTTGCCCCGCCCCATGCCCCGCTCCTCTTCTGAGGCCCTGCCCATGCCCCGCCTCTTCTCCAAGTCCCCACCCCGGCTCACTTCAATCCTTCCCCCCATCGCTTGCTTTCCCCACCCTCACTCACTCGCTCATTTTTACCGGGCTGGCTCAGGAGGCTGGGGTGCTGGGGGGGGGATACGGGCTCTTGATGGGGGGCAGACTCTGATGTGTGGCCGGGCATGAGGGATTTGGGGTGAAGGTGGGGGCTGAGGGCTGGGGTGTGGGAAGGGGTGAGGGCTCCAGCTGGGGCTGTGAGCTCTGAGGTGGGGCTGCAGATGAGGGGTTTTGGGTGCAGGAGGGGGCTCTGCGCTTGGGCTCAGGGGTTCAGAGGGTGGGAGAGGGCTCTGGGCGGGGGTAGGGGGTTGGGGTACGGGGGATGTGAGGGCTCTGTCTGGGGGTGCAGGTTCTGGGGTGAGGCTGGGGATGACAGGTTTGGGGTGTAGGAGGTTTCTCTGGGCTGGGACCAAGGGGTTTGGAGGGCAGGAGGGGGATCAGGGCAGGGAGTTGGGGCATGGTGGGTGAGATGAGGGCTCTGGTTGGGGTGTGCGCTCTGGGGTGGAGCTGGGGATGAGAGGGTTGGGGTGTAGGAGGGTGCTCTAGGCTGGAATCGAGGGGTTTGGAGGGCAGGAGGGGGATCAGGGCTGGGGCTGGGGCAGGGGGTTGGGGCCTCGGAGGGGGTCAGGGTGCAGTCTCCAGGTGGCACTTTCCTCAAGCTGCTCCCAGAAGCAGCGGCATGTCCCCCCTCCAGCTCCTACACAGAGGTGTAGCCAGGAGGCTCTGCATGCTGACGGCCCCACAGGCACCGCTCCCACAGCTCCCATTGCCTGTGGTTCCTGGACAATGGGAGCTGCGGAGGCGGTGCTTGGGGCAGGGGTAGCGTGTGGAGCCCCCTGGCTGCCCTACGTGTATGAGCTGGAGAGGAGACATGCCAGCTGCTTCCTGGGAGCCGCAGAGAGCCTGCCAGCCCAGCTGCATGGCGACGCCAACCGGCCAGTCAATGGCCCAGTCAGCAGTGCTCACCGTAGCCACCAGGATCCCTTTTGGACCAGATGTTCCAATCAAAAACTGAGCACCTGGTAAACGAAGCTGGGGCTTCCCCCGTCCTGCCCGCCTGCCCAGTGCTTCTGCCAGGGATTGAATTCACCTGGAGCTTCTGCTAGGGCTCTGGGCTTCTGTTGCCCCACAGAGGATTTCTGCTGGGGGTGGGGCCCCCATTTTTCCAGGCCCGCAAATGGCTGGGGCCACTGGGTGTGGGACCCAGAAGGCCCATTGTATAATCCACCACTGGCCATGGCTGACTCCCTCCCGTGCCCCACAGCCCCTATGGGGCCAATTCTGACCCCCACTCCACAGCCCACCCTGCGGCCACCTCCCTGCCCCGTCCCACAGCCCCATGGAGAGCTGAGTCCATTCCCCTCAGCACCTTGGCCGCTGACCCTGTCCCCCTGCCACAGGCCCCGAGGAGGAGCACGGCATGTGGAGCTGTGCAGGGCCCTGCGCTGGGGGTGGCTCATAGGTCCCAGCTCAGACTCCAGCCTGAACACAGGTCATGAATTTGGGGATGGAGGAAGCTCTGACTACTGCCCCCAGGGACCATTCCCAGCCCAAGGAGTGTGGGGGGGGGGTTAGAGAGAGGGTTGGGGGCACCAGCTCCCAGAGGCCCCTCCCCAGCTGCTCCCACAAGCACTACCCCGCAGACTCCTCCCCCAGGCCCCACAGGCTCTCTGCCCCCCAGATCTGTGCTCTGGGTCTGCCTGCAGGAGTAGCAGCCTCCACCACCGGAGCCAGGGCTGGCAGGAGAGGGAGCCTCATCACGAAGGAGGCTGCTCAGAGACCCAGGAGTGGTGCCCCAGGCTGAGCAGGGCTGTGGGAACCGCTGGGACAGCCAGTAACCTCAGTGTGGTGGGCAGAAGCCCATGCGCTGCCCCCCTGGAGACCGGCCTCCCCCTGGAATGGCCAGGGTGTCACCCCCGCCCACCCCGTGTCTGCAGGGACATTGGCATGGCTACGGTGCTGGGCACTCACCGGCCTGCCCGGCACACACCACGCTGGCCTCAGAGCCATTGCCACACAGCCCAGGACCCAGCCGGCTCAGGTGGCACTCGCTGATGAGAGACTCCTGGCCTGAGCAGCTCAAGCCCTCCAGCCAGACGTCGCCGGCCCCGTGGCCGAACTGAGCAACCCCCGGGGCTGACAGCGCCATGCCACAACCCAGCTGCTTGCATACCACCCCCGCCTCCGGCAGGCCCCAGCCGGCGTCACACAAGGCACCCCAGGTGTCGTTAATCAGCACCTCCACTCGCCCAGAGCAGGGGCTTGGGCCACTCGTCAACTGCAGCCTCAGCTGGCCCTGATCTGAAACACAAAGCACAGGGCATGAGAGGCTGTTCCCAGCCGCCAGGTGCCCGGATACACAGCACCGCACGTGGGGGAATGGGGGGTTCTGCACAGAGCAAAGAGGAGCCATTTCTATATCAACCCACCCGTGTGTGTGCACGCGCACTCACAAACACACACTGCACCCCCCTAAACACAATGCCACACAAGCAGACACACACACACACAATCCCAAGCACAACCCCCATATGTCCCTGTGCACACCCACACATTGCCTGAAACACACACATTGCCACATGCACACGCACTGCCGCACATGTATGCAAATATTCATAGACTGACATGTGCACACCCCTTCACACACACACCTGCACAAACACTGCCAATCATAAATATAAAGGAAAGAGTACGGGGTAAGGGGTTAAGAAGCTTAAATAACCTTGTTGGCACCTGACCAGAAGGACCAATAAGGAAAGAAGATACTTTCAAATGGGGTGTGTGTGTTTGTGCTCTCTTTGTTTGTTCCCTCTCCAGATGGACAGAGAGACCAGGCAGGTACAACATCTCCTGAAAACCTACCTGAAATGAACCATGTAACATTACAAAAATTGTAAGTAAGGCAAGGAGATGTGTTAGGTTATCTGTTGTTTTAGCTTGTGAATTTTCCCTATGCTAAGAGGTAATTTTATTTCTGTTTTTTGTAACTGTGAAGCTGAGTCCTGTGGGGAGTCCTCTGTGTTTTAAATCCTTTTATTACCCTGTAAAGTTACCTTCCCTCCCGATTTTGCAGGTGTGATTCTTTTACATTTTCTTTATAATAAAGTTCTTCTTTTAAGAACCTGATTGATTTTAGTGTCCTAAAGATAAAGGGTCTGGTCTGTACTTACATTAAAGACAATTGATTGGTATATTATTCTTAAGCCTCCCCAGGAAAGGGGGTGAAGAGGTTTGGGGGGATATTTTGGGGGAATAGGGATTCCAAGTGACCCGTCCCTGAATTTTTGGTTAAATCACTTGGTGGTGGCAGCAATACCATCCAAGGACAAGGAAAGGAATTTGTGCCTTGGGGAATTTTTTAACCTAAGCTGGTAGAATATAAGCTTAGGGGGTCTTTCATGCGGGTCCTCACATCTGTAGCCCAGAGTTCAGAGTGGGGAGGGAACCCTGACACTGCCACAAACAGGTACAGAGACAATCACACACAAAACCTGAAACGCGCGCACACACACACACCACCACACTGAGGCTGACTTCCAGGGGTTAGCACCCTCTTCAGATCCCCCACCCCACTTCCAGCAGCAGAGGCTCCTATCGCACTGGGTGTTACCTGAGCACACAACACTGGCATCTTCTCCGGGGTTACAGCCATGTTCTCCCCAAGGCTTAGCCTTGCATTCGGTGAGGGCAGCTTCTGCCCCTGTGCACTGAACCTCATCCAGCCACACACGGTCAGATCCTTGTCCAAAGTGAGCCCCACGTGGTGCTGATAACGCCATCCCACAGCCCAGCTGCCTGCACACGACTTCAGCATTGGACAAGCCCCAGCTGCCATCACACACGGTTCCCCACTGCTGGTTGTGAAGCACCTCCACTCTCCCAGCGCAGCGACTTGGGCCGTTCACCAGTCGGAGCGGAGCCACTTCTAAGATGCCTGAGCCTGCAAACACCCAAGGGAATAAACACTCAGGGAGGTTCCTGTGCATCTGTTCTCTAGTGACACAGGGAACGTAGCACCTTGAGACACAGGACTGGCTGGAGAGGCAGGCTCTGGAAATTGAAAGGAAGGAAACTGTCAGCTGTTGCTTGTTTCTACTGTGTTCAGGGAAACAGGACTTTGTAAATAAACCAGATTGCACCAAAGAAACACTTGACTTATGTAAACAATTCCTCCTCTTCCCAGAAACATCCGTCACGTCTCCACTATGGCTAATGCAACCATCAGGCAACACTCCTCATTTAGGAAGAGCAGAGTGGGCATACGGCAGTGGGGGGTGGCACCCTGACTTGCTTTACAGTTAGTAAGCACTCAGCAGTGTTGGACATGGAAAGTGTAGGGAACACTGTTCCCATTGAGACATGCAATAGGGCAGGGTTGCCAACTGACTAATCGCGCAAGACCGAACTGCCGTGAAACAATTCCGAAAGCAGATGTTTTAGAAAAATGTCCAATCTTGATTCCAAAATTGCCAACAAGGGAGAGTCCACCACACCGCTTGGAAAATTGTTCCAATGCCTAATTACTCTCACTGTTACAAATGTACGCCTTATTGAGAGTCTGAATGTGTACAGCTTCAACTTCCAGCCAGTGGATCGTACTGTACCCTTCTCAGCTGGACAGTTTGTTTCCTATATAGGTACTTATAGACTGTGATCAAGTCACTTGTGATGGGATGAGGGAACCCCGTCCAGTGTGGGGTGAGTGCATCCTATCCTCCGAGCCGCCCTCTGCCTCAGGGTGGTGAGGCCAAATGGCTAGAGCCGATATAATTACCTTTGCCTCCAGGACTGTACAGCCTAGTGGTCAGAGTCAATTCGGCTGCCCTTGGGTAGAGAACCTAATGGTAAGGTTTATATGGCTGCCCTCTCCCTTAGTGCTGTGTCCCAATGGCCAGAGTCAGCAGAGTTGCTCCTATCCACAAGGGGGTAAGGCTTTGCAGCCAGAGCCAATGGGCCACCACCTGAGGGGAAGGGGTGGCTGGAGTGGATGGAATCTGACAACGGAACACACTTCACGTCACAAGTCGTTCAAAAGATATCGGATGCCCTACAGATCCCCTGGAAGCTCCACACGCCATGGCGACCGCAGGCCAGTGGGGTAGTGGAACGTACAAATCAGACTCTTAAGCGACACCTCTCAAAGGTCTGCCAAGAGGCTTCTCTTCAATGGCCTGATGCCTTACCCCTCGTTTTGCTCCGCATTCGCGCTCTCCTAAAGGGCAGGTTAGGGCTCAGTCCCTTCGAGATTATGTTTGGAAGGGCATGGCCTATGAATGGTACACCGGTTCTGGCAGGGGAGTGGGAAATGGGGTGTGGCTTCTTATCTCAGTATATGTGCTTTCTGTCTGCTGTTCTCTGTTCTCTCCACAGGTATACCAAAGATTTGCAGCCTCTCCCGCTGGATGCCCCGATCCACTCCTTGCAGCCAGGTGACTCCGTTCTCGTTCATACCTGGAAGGACGAGCCTCTCCAAGAGAAGTGGAAGGGACCCCACACCGTCCTGTTGGTTTCCCATACAGCAGCAAAGGTCGAAGGACACAAAAACTGGATCCATCACTCTCGTCTAAAAGCAATGCCCGCTCCTGAACGGTGGACTGTCCAGCTTGCAGAGAAGACTGCCAGTGACGATCTGGGACTTAAACTGTTATTCAGGCGACAATAATGTCTGCTGGGAATGCCCTGTGATCTCTTTGGACAGTCACAGCGCACTCCCCGCAAGAACTCTGAGCATTGGTTGTGTTTATTTTCACAGGGCCGGCCTAACCTGGTGGCCTGGTCCCTTTTGTTTTTAATCTGCCTGCTATTGGTAATTGTTATTTTGTGGGTATTTGGGGAATTGTAATTGTTAGGCCCTAGGGTTACCTGCCCAAAATGGAATCAGGTCCAGGGTCTGCCACAGTGGTACTCTTTGCCATAGGGACAGTCCTCTTGTTAACTCCCATTTCCCCCCAAACACATGCGGGATGGAAAGAAATCCTTACTAACTTGGAAACCAACACATATGAGTCCCTGAAGGTTTGCTTTGCCCAAGAGTTTAACCTCTCTAACTGCTGGATATGCTCCCAAATCCCGCACCACGCAGCAGGGTTACCCTGGAGGGTAGTTCCCCAAAATTGGTCAGATATCTGTTGGGGATGGTTCAGTAGGGGGAAAGATGCCCCGGGTACCCCCTTGTCGCAAAACTGTACCATTGAATCCCAGTATGCATTAAGGGACGACCCCTGGAAGCCGCAGGCCAACTCAACGCACATCCCTTTCCCATTAGGCTGCGGTCAGTGGCCCCCGGGTTGGTGTGCTATCGACAGTTCCAGTCCAGCAATCACACCTGGTCTGCTGGGAATAGCACCTGTCAGTATTATTTATCCCCTGACAGTGACGCTTCTATCCCTGTCTATGTTAATGGCAAATCCGACTCTGCCACCCGGTTCGGAGTGTTTAATGACAGACAAACAGATAGGTGGAGTAGCGGTTATAATGGCTTGGTAGGGAATGGCCACTCCTTTTACATTTGTGGAACCTCTGCCTATAAGTGGCTACCGCATCGGTGGTATGGAAGCTGTTATCTAGGATATCTTGCCCCTCCCCTTCGTGTCCTCCCTAAACTGCCCCCTGGCCACCCCAGGCAGAGTAGATCTTTGTATGCCACCCCAGAGCCCATTAAGGAAGGAGACAGGTTGCGTATGATCCTCCTCCCCTCCTATGGGGTGGGACGGCTGACTCAATTTTATCGTAGGCTCTCTGTGTTTCTCACCAAGTATGCCAATGAGACCTTGGCCATAGAGAAAAGCCTTAATTCAGAGCTTTACCAGCTCCGGTTGCTGTCCTTGCAGAACAGACAGGCCTTAGATTATGTTTTAGCCTCCCAGGGTGGGGTGTGTGCCCTTATTGGAAATGAATGTTGTACTTATGTCCCGTAAAACTCACAGGACATTAACAAGCACATCCTGTCAGACGAACAGGCTTTCGAGCAGTGGAAGGCCCAGGAAAGGGAACCCACAGTTTTCGATTCCCTTTGGAGTTGGTTGCCCGACCTGGGAGGACTGGGGGGTGGCCTTGTGCGTCTCCTCCTCACAGATGTGGTACTGTGCCTGGTCACCCTCCTCCTGATCACTTGTTTTAAGATGCTCCTCCATAAGCTTTGTGTCCCCCATTCCCCAACAGTCCCAGCATACCCTCTCATTGAGAACCCCAGCTCCATGGCACTCAGTCGTATCTTGTCCACAGAATATGAGAAAACTCAGCCAAAAGCTTGTTGAGTATTCTCAAAGGAGGGAGTTGTTGGTGTCACTAGGCATAACCCTAGGTAACTCGGGAGGGTGGAAGACCACGAGTGTCAATGAAGCCTTCCTGCACTAGGCCTAAGTGAACCAAAGTCCATCCATGTTTAAACTCTAATCGACCTCAAAAGCCAGGTGCAAAAATTGGAATGTGTAACAGCCAGTTATCAGTTGCAGCACCTCTCATACCGGTCCCAAGCGGTAATAATGAGGCCTGCATGTTTCTGGCTGAAGGGAAAATAACAGTTCAAAGGGGAAAAGGACAAGATAACGGTTTAAAGAAGTGTTACTAACTAGCTAGACTTATAGCCGCCAAGATGATTTAACTGCTTAAATGTATAAACATAACTGCTATAGGGAGAAGGGAAGGGGGAAGGGGGAGGAAGAGGGGGGGAAAGAAAAGGGAATAGCTTAGCTGCAAAAATGTATAAAAAGAGAAAAGGTGCTTGTGATGGTGTGCTTGATTTGAGATGTACCAGTCTCCTTGCACCGCTTTGAGATCTCAAATAAATGTTGATTGCTTCTCCACCCTGGTGTGTTCATTGGCACGAAGCACACTGGGCAACGAACCCCGCTGTTGCTGTCCTCGGGCCCTCTGTGCGGCAACAAAGGCCTCTTACCACAGCACACATACTCCTCTCTGCAGTAGAGGCCCATAGCACAGTGATGGGGCTCTGGGGTCAGCACTAACTCTATTGAGCTTCCCAACAGGCTCTCTGCAGCATCAACAGTGCAATGGAGGGTGAGAGTTACCTGAGCACACAACACCGGCATCTTCCGCATAATTGTAGTTATGGTCTCCCCAAGGCCTAGCCCTGCATTTGAAGTTGGCAGCTTCTGCCCCTGTGCAGTTAACCTCATCCAGCCAGGGACGGTCAGATCCTTGTCCAAATCTAGCCCCATGTGGCTCTGATAACGCCGTCCCACAGCCTAGCACACAACTCCAGCATCATGTAAGGCTGCCATCACACCCAGTTCCCCACTGCTGGTTATGAAACACCTCGACTCTCCCAGCCCAGTGATTGTGGCCATTCACTTGCTGGAGCAAAGACACTTCTGAGATGCCTGAGCCTTCAAACACCCAAGGGAATAAACACTCAGGGAGGTTCCTGTGCCTCTGGTTGTTAGAGATGCTGGGGAACGTAGAGCCTTCCACTTTGGGGTCTAAATCGGCTCCATACACAGCGACTGCCTGTCCCGGGCTGAATCTCCACCACTGACATCCAGCTCTCATGGTGGTCCCTGAGATGTTCCCTGCAGCACAGGCCCTTAGCACCACACTGGACTATTGGGATCTGCACTGACTGTGAGGGTAGAGCAACCGCGTGCTGAGCCCCCATGCCACTCCCTGCAGCACAGGCATGTAGAAGTGTGGAGGAGATATGAGATCGGCACTGACACCATTGGAAGAGCAACATTACTGTGACCCCCAACGGGCTCCCTGCAGTACAAGCCCTTAGCACCATGCTGGGGTACTGGGGTCAGCGCTGACTCAGACAGGAGAGCTGGGTCGGTGCTGAAAGTTTCCCAACCCGAACCGTACAGCACCTACAGTAACATCATGGAGGGTTACCTGAGCAGTCAATGGGCAGTAATTGAGGAAGAATTGGGTCTCCTATGTCCAGCTCTTGGGGAAGTTACAAGTTCAGGACTAATTCCCTGAAATGCAAATCCGCCGGAACACAGTGATTGGGAACCGGACTCTTGAGAAATTGGCCCTGGATTTTTAGTCTGAGTGAGTGGCTGCAGGCTCCATTGACACCAAATCCGACCAGTGGAAGAAGCAGTTACCCAGGTCCCCAATGTGCCGCAGAGGAGTCTGGCCCAGAGATGAGTAGACGCCAACTGGCAGAGGGCACAAGGATGCCTAGAGTTATTTGGGGATCCCCTGGGTGAGATATATGCACAATAGCTCACCAGAGGTGGTATGTGAGGTCTCTACCAAGAGCCAGCAGCCCACTCATTGCCCTAATGGGAGCAAGATGTTTGGATGGGACATAGTTGAAGAGAGATGTAAAATGTAGAATATGAGGCTCCAGAAGTGTTGAAGTGAAGCTTGTCACCTGTGCCATGGCAATCCCTTCGGCTGAGCCAATCAGCACATAGAACAGAGCACAGCCATGGAGACAGGCTATATTCACTGTCTGGGCCCAGTGGGGGCCTGAGAATTTGCAAAGACAAAGGACCCTCAGCACAAGTCTCGGAAGAGAGACCCGCTCTAGGAAGACAATGGTCTGTACCTGTAACCCACACATCTCGTGGGTGTTGTGTTCTGTCCCATCTAGTTTCACCGAGAACACATATTTGAGATAAAATGACTCTGCTCTACAACCTTAGCTAACAGCCCATTAGTTTTTAGCTCATGCAGAAGAGACTCATGCAGTAAGCTTCAGAGGTCCCAGGTTTGATCCCGATGACCGGGGTCTATCTGCGTTATATACCTACAAAGAAAGAGGAGAGGGGACAAGAGCTTCCTTTCACCCTGGAGGTGGCTGACAGTGTTTGTCTCAGGAACAGGAGATCACAGCCAAGCCTGGAGTAAAACCCTGGAAGGACTGTGGGGTGAGCGTTGCTCTACCAGACAGAAAAGTATCTCATTCAACGAGTCTAGGCTCTAGTCAGCGTGGTATGATTTTATTGCCCTGGAACCATTTCTTTCCAACCCTTCTCCATCCTACCCCTCAAATCTCTACACTCTCTGAAATCACTTGTTCTTGTTGTCACTATGAAGTGATCTCAGGCTGTGCGTTGATCGGGGCAGAGATGGGAGGTGGAGCTGGTCAGCTGGGGGCCCTGTTCCTTTGGGAGCAGCAGATCTGTGACTGCTGTGAATGCCCAGCGGGACAGGGGCTGGGTGCTGCTGGTGGCTGGAGTTTGCCGATCGTCAACCTGGAGAGAGACCCCCCCTCAAGACCTAGAGGACACAGCTTGTGTGGCCTGTGTCTGAGGGAGTTGGGGACCTGCCCCCCAGCAGGCACAGACAAGGCTTCCTCATGCCAGTGGCCCTTGGCACCGCATTGAGCCCACACCCCACTCCCTACAGCACAGGCCCATAGAACCGCACAAGGGGATTAGGGTCAGCACTGACTGTGAGAGGAGCCCCTTACTTAAACCACCATATTGCTCCCTGAAGCTCAGGCCCCAAATCACCATGGTGGGGTCAGCACTGGCTATGAGGGGACAATGCCCCGTAATGAGCTTCCCACCCTGCTCCCTGCAACATGCATGGTAGTGGAAGAAGTTTACCTGAGCACACAACACCAGCATCTTCTCTGTGGTTACAGTTATTGTATCCCCAAGGCTGAGCCCTGCAATGGGAGAGGGCAGCTTCTGTCCCTGTGCAGTGAACATCATTCAGCCAGATAGGGTCTGATCCTCGCCCAAATCGAGCCCCTCCTGGGGCTGATAACGCCGTCCCACAGCCCAGCTGCCTGCACACAACTCCAGCATCAGTTATGTCCCAGTTGTCTTCACACACGGTTCCCCACTCTTGGTTGTGAAGCACCTCGACCCTCCCAGCGCAGCGACTCGGGCCGTTCACCAGTCGGAGCTGAGACACTTCAGAGATGCCGGAGTCTGAAAACACCCCAAGGGAATAAACACTCAGGGAGGTTCCTGTGCATCTGATCTCTCGTGTCACTGGGGATCGTAGCACCTCCCGCCAACGGATCTGACCGGTAGCTGCACACAGCCACTGCCTGTCAAGGGCTCCCCACCACTGACCAAGCTAATCATGTGGCCAATGTTGAAGTTTGTCCACCCATCTCCCAGCCAGGTGTCACCTAGTTAGGCAGACGGGACGGCAGTCTGACCTACTGCTCCGACCAAAGCACTTATAAAGATCACCCCCGCACTGCAGTCAGGAACCTCCTGGGGAGCAGATTTACACCCTCACTCCTGGCGCTGGTATTCGCTCCAGTGCAATACTGTGCAGTGCTGCAGGGCAGACGCTGGCATAAGCATCTTGGTGACTGGGAGTTAAACATAGTCACCCGTGTCCTTAGTGGTTGCCTTAGTCTGACATCAGCATCCAATTTACATGTGTTGGCTCCATACCTCCATAAAAATGTCACCCAGAGTCCATCCCCATTAGAACTGCCTGGAGCGCAGGAACGCCTGGCAGGAACCTGCTGCGCACCAGGCTGACAATGGTTCCGACCAGGGCAGAGGCAATGCACACTTCCTACAAGCAGATCGGCCCCTCCTGAAGCAAACACCTGCCCCTGCGGTTCCTACTGACTTGCCACAACTGACTTGGTAACATCGTTTTGTGGCAGCCATTGCTGCACTCGTGTCTAGTGCTGCCAGCCCAGTACCAGTCTCATATGAAGGATGACAGAGCTGGGCTGACAGCTGTGTCCTCACAGAGGGGCAGCAACTCTGGGATAGAGACACTGGCGTGTTGATGGATTTTCAGAAGCCTTAACTTGTATCTGCCCATTTACAATCTGGGACGCAGATCCTGGACTAGGCTTAATGGGCCCCTGACTGGACTGGCCAGAGGCACTGCTGCAATGCAGAAAAGTGGCTTAGCCTGATCTTCTCAGTGTTCCTGTGGGGAGCAATACAGACAGTCACACGTGGTGGAGGAGAGCCCCATTAGAAGACTGGACCTTGAGGATGCACAGTCAGATGGCTGAACTAGCTAGAGGTAAGCAAGGACAGAATGAGCTCTCCCCTGACAGCTAGTGATGAGCTGGGGAGGGGAAAAGGCTTCAGGACCAGACTGTATTTACATCAACACACCCACTGTGCCTAGGTATCCAACAGACAGGTGTGTTGGCTGATGCTGGGTTACAAATCATTGTAGTAATTGAAAGTGGGGTAGTGAAATGTTGTTGTCCTGATTGTGTGAATAATGGACAGCAGAACTGTGCTTCCTCTGCCCTGAATGAAGGGGTCACCCACAACTGAACTGAACTCACTAACCAGGGGGCTCAGATACCAGACCCCTATCAAGAGTGAGAGGGGGTGAAGATGGATGTTCCTGCTGAGGGGTGTGGGCTCTGTGTAAGTGGTCTAGGGGTGGTTTAATCTGCCCCTCACCACTCTTCAAAGATAAAGTTAATTAAGGCTCCATTAGGAGTCTTTTTGGTTTCAGTGATCACTAGAGCTGCTGTGAGACAGTGTTTCTGCCCAGCCTGCTTCAGCACTGAGGGTTCCCCACTAAGAGCTGACAGTCACTGAGAACTGGGTGGAGCCTCAGGAGAGCGACCTGCAGAGGTCACAGTAGAGAGCCAGCAGCCCACTCATCACCCTAATGGGAGCAAGATGTTTGTATGGGACAGAGTTGAAGAGAGATGTAAAATGTAGCATATGAGGCTCCAGAAGTGTTGAAGTGAAGCTTGTCACCTGCGCCATGGCAATCCCTTCGGCTGAGCCAATCGGCACATAGAACAAAATACAGCTGTGGAGACAGGCTATATTCACTGTCTGGGTCCAGTGGGGGCCTGAGAATTTACAAAGACAAAGGACCCTCAGCACAAGTGTCAAAGTTCCTTCCCCACTCTGAACATTAGAGTACAGATATGGCGACCTGCATGTAAACTTCTAAGCTTAATTACCAGCTTAAATCTGGTTTTGCTACCACCACTCCCAAGTGCTAACTCCCTGCCCTGGGTAGCCTTGAGAGACTGCTCCACCAATTCCCTGGTGAACACCGATCCAAAACCCCTTGGATCTTAAAACAAGGAAAAATTAATCAGGTTCTTAAAAAGAAGGCTTGTAATTAAAGAAAGAAAGGTAAAAATCATCTCTGTAAAATCAGGATGGAAAATAACTTTACAGGGTAATCAGATTCAAAGAGCCCAGAGGAATCCCCTCTAGCCTTAAGTTCAAAGCTACAGCAAACAGAGATAAACACTCTAGCAAAAGGAACATTTACAAGTTGAGAAAACAAAGATAAACCTAATACACCTTGCCTGGCTGTTACT
The DNA here is from genome assembly GCF_028017835.1 of Emys orbicularis. Taxonomy (NCBI): domain Eukaryota; kingdom Metazoa; phylum Chordata; order Testudines; family Emydidae; genus Emys; species Emys orbicularis. Next base: position 8,506,777 of record NC_088703.1, on the reverse strand, counting down.
TACAAGTTTGAAATATGAGAGACTTGTTCAGAAGATTTGGAGAGCATGGACTGATGTCTGGTCCCTCTTAGTCCCAAGAGTGAACAAAAACCAAAACAAAGAGCACAAACAAAAGCCTTCCCCCCACCAAGATTTGAAAGTATCTTGTCTCCTTATTGTTCCTTTGGGTCAGGTGTCAGCCAGCTTACCAGAGCTTCTTATCCTTTTACAGATAAAAGGATTTTGGAGTCTCTGGCCAGGAGGGATTTTATAGTATTGTACACAGGAGGGCTGCTACCCTTCCCTTTATAGTTATGACAACAAGTCTCTGAAGAGAGACCTACTCTGGGAAGAGACAATGGCTTGTACCTACAAAGAAAGAGGAGAGGGGACAAGAGCTCCCCTTCACCCAGGAGGCGGCTGACAGCGTTTGTCTCAGGAACAGGAGATCATAGCCAAGCCTGGAGTAAAACCCTGGAAGGGCTGTGGGGTAAGCGTTGCTCTACCAGACAGAAAAGTATCTCGTTCAACGAGTCTAGGCTCTAGTCAGCGTGGTATGATTTTATTGGCCATAGAACCATTTCTTTCCAACCCTTCTCCTTGCAACCCCTCGAATCTCTACACTCTGTGAAATCATTTGTCCTTGGTGCTTGGTGTGACTGCACTGGGGCATTAGGGCCAGCACAACTACAAATGGAGGACCCCCACACTGACAACCCCCTACCTCCAGCACAGGCCCACTACCACAGCACTAGGGCACTGGGGCCAGCACAGACTTCAAGGGGAGAGCGTGAGTGTCCCCTACTGATCCCCCACACCGCTCCCTGCAGCACAGGCCAATAGAGCCACATAGGGGAATTAGGGTCAGCACAGACGGAGAGGAGAGCGCTCCCTACAGGAACCGCCATATTGCTCCCTGAAACACTGGCCCCAAGCACCATGCTGGGGTCAAGACTGGCTGTGAGGGGACAATGCCCCATAATGAGCTTCCCACCCTGCTCCCTGCAACATGCAGGGTGGTAGATGAAGGTTACCTGAGCACACAACACCGGCATCTTCTCCGTGGTGACAGTTATTGTCTCCCCAAGGCCGAGCCCTGCATTCGGTGAGGGCAGCTTCTGTCCCTGTGCAGTGAACATCATCCAGCCAGATAGGGTCTGATCCTCGCCCAAATCGAGCCCCTCCTGGGGCTGATAACGCCATCCCACAGCCCAGCTGCCTGCACACGATTCCAGCATCATTTATGTCCCAGCTGTCATCACACACGGTTCCCCACAGCTGGTTGTGAAGCACCTCAACTCTCCCCGTGCAGCGACTCGGGCCGTTCACCAGTCGGAGCTGAGCCACTTCTGAAATAACTGAGTCTGCAAAGCCCCAAGGGAATAAACACTCAGGGAGGTTCCTGTGCATCTGATCACTAGTGATGCTGGTAAACATGGAGGCTCCAACTCACAGGTCTGAACAGCCTGTGCAACAGCCTGTTAGGGGTTCACTCCCTGTCAATTTACATTATTACAGTTGAAGTTGTTTTATCCGGCGTGTTGGGGAAATGGGGAGCACCAGTTTGTGGTGGAGCCTCAGGAGACCAACCTGCAGAGGTCACAATAGAGAGGCTGTGGACATGTAGCCTGGGGTAGGACAGGGCAGCTGAGAAACAGGACAGGGAAATATGCAGGCTGTGTAGGGCAGTAATTGAGGAAGAATTGGGTCTCCTATGTCCAGCTCTTGGGGAAGTTACAAGTTCAGGACTAATTCCCTGAAATGCAAATCTGCCGGAACACAGTGATTGGGAACCGGACTCTTGAGAAATTGGCCCTGGATTTTTAGTCTGAGTGAGTGGCTGCAGGCTCCATTGACACCAAATCCGACCAGTGGAAGAAGCAGTTACCCAGGTCCCCAATGTGCCGCAGAGGAGTCTGGCCCAGAGATGAGTAGACGCCAACTGGCAGAGGGCACAAGGATGCCTAGAGTTATTTGGGGATCCCCTGGGTGAGATATATGCACAATAGCTCACCAGAGGTGGTATGTGAGGTCTCTACCAAGAGCCAGCAGCCCACTCGTCGCCCTAATGGGAGCAAGATGTTTGGATGGGACATAGTTGAAGAGAGATGTAAAATGTAGAATATGAGGCTCCAGAAGTGTTGAAGTGAAGCTTGTCACCTGTGCCATGGCAATCCCTTCGGCTGAGCCAATCAGCACATAGAACAGAGCACAGCCATGGAGACAGGCTATATTCACTGTCTGGGCCCAGGGGGGGCCTGAGAATTTGCAAAGACAAAGGACCCTCAGCACAAGTCTCGGAAGAGAGACCCGCTCTAGGAAGACAATGGTCTGTACCTGTAACCCACACATCTCGTGGGTGTTGTGTTCTGTCCCATCTAGTTTCACCGAGAACACATATTTGAGATAAAATGACTCTGCTCTACAACCTTAGCTAACAGCCCATTAGTTTTTAGCTCATGCAGTAGAGACTCATGCAGTAAGCTTCAGAGGTCCCAGGTTTGATCCCGATGACCGGGGTCTATCTGCGTTATATACCTACAAAGAAAGAGGAGAGGGGACAAGAGCTCCCTTTCACCCTGGAGGTGGCTGACAGTGTTTGTCTCAGGAACAGGAGATCACAGCCAAGCCTGGAGTAAAACCCTGGAAGGACTGTGGGGTGAGCGTTGCTCTACCAGACAGAAAAGTATCTCGTTCAACGAGTCTAGGCTCTAGTCAGCGTGGTATGATTTTATTGCCCTGGAACCATTTCTTTCCAACCCTTCTCCATCCTACCCCTCAAATCTCTACACTCTCTGAAATCACTTGTTCTTGTTGTCACTATGAAGTGATCTCAGGCTGTGCGTTGATCGGGGCAGAGATGGGAGGTGGAGCTGGTCAGCTGGGGGCCCTGTTCCTTTGGGAGCAGCAGATCTGTGACTGCTGTGAATGCCCAGCGGGACAGGGGCTGGGTGCTGCTGGTGGCTGGAGTTTGCCGATCGTCAACCTGGAGAGAGACCCCCCCTCAAGACCTAGAGGACACGGCTTGTGTGGCCTGTGTCTGAGGGAGTTGGGGACCTGCCCCCCAGCAGGCACAGACAAGGCTTCCTCATGCCAGTGGCCCTTGGCACCGCATTGAGCCCACGCCCCACTCCCTACAGCACAGGCCCATAGAACCGCACAAGGGGATTAGAGTCAGCACTGACTGTGAGAGGAGCCCCTTACTTAAACCACCATATTGCTCCCTGAAGCTCAGGCCCCAAATCACCATGGTGGGGTCAGCACTGGCTATGAGGGGACAATGCCCCGTAATGAGCTTCCCACCCTGCTCCCTGCAACATGCATGGTAGTGGAAGAAGTTTACCTGAGCACACAACACCAGCATCTTCTTTGTGGTTACAGTTATTGTATCCCCAAGGCTGAGCCCTGCAATGGGAGAGGGCAGCTTCTGTCCCTGTGCAGTGAACGTCATCCAGCCAGATATGGTCAGATCCTCCCCCAAATCGAGCCCCTCCTGGGGCTGATAACGCCATGCCACAGCTCAGCTGCCTGCATACGACTCCAGCATCAGTTATGTCCCAGCTGTCATCACACACGGTTCCCCACTGCTGGTTGTGAAGCACCTCGACTCTCCCAGCGCAGAGACTCGGACCATTCACCAGTCGGAGCTGAGCCACTTCTGAGATGCCGGAATCTGCAAAGCCGAAAGGGAATAAACACTCAGGGAGGTTCCTGTGCAACTGATCACTACTGATGCTGGGGGATGAAGTCCCTCCGAATGACAGGGCTGAATAACCTCTGCAACTGCCCATTAGGGGTTCACTCCCCACTAGGGCTGTCAATTAATCACAGTTAACTCCGTCTCAGAGCAGCTGATCAATCTGGAGTCCAGTGGCACCATAAAGACTAACAGATTTATTTGGGCATAGATTTGATACTTGATACCCCTCATACTTGATCCATCTGGGTGCGGGGTCACAAGCCCTGCATCCCTGCCCCCGAGCTGCTGATTGTCTTATGGCTAGCATGTTCATTCACCCCACCCGCCCCCCACACACTATCGGCAGTTACGGGTTGTCTCTGGTGCTGGGCCTGTGTTTCTCCAGCAGTGAGGAGGTAAGTGAGCATCAACACCAGAAACAGAAAGGCTAGAGGAGGTTCGAGGAAAATGTCATTCTCAGAAAGTGCAGAATACCTGAAACATTTTAATTCAAACTAGGGCTGTCGATTAATCGCAATTAACTCATGTGATCAACACAAAAAATTTAATCACAATTAAAAAAATTAATCGCAATTTTAAATGCACTTTTAAACAATAGAATTCCAATTGAAATTTATTAAATATTTTGGATGTTTTTCTATGTTTTCAAGCATACTGATTTCAATTACAACACAGAATACAAGTGTACTGTGCTCACTTGTTATTATTATTTTGGATTACAAATATTTGCACTGTAAACATGATAAACAAAAGAAATTGTATTTTTCAATTCACCTCATAAAAGTACTGTAGTGCAATCTTTTTCTCGTGTAAGTGAAAAATACAAACGTAGATTTTTTGTTGTTGCATAACTGCACTTAACAATGTAAAACTTAGAGCCTACATGTCCACTCACTCCTACGTCTTGTTCAGCCAATTGCTAAGACAAACACATTTGTTTACATATATGGGAGACAATGCTGCCTGCTTCTCATTTACAATGTCATCAGAAAGTTAGAACAGGTGTTCGCATGGCACTTTTGTAGCTGGCATTGGAAGTCATTTACGTGCTGGATATGCTAATCATTCATATGCCCCTTCATGCTTTGGCGACTATTCAAGACGACATGCATCCATGGTGATGACGCTCATTAAATAAATAATGTGTTAATTTAATTTGTGACTGAAATCCTTGGGGGAGATTTGTGTATCTCCAACTATGTCTTTTACCTGCATTCTGCCATATATTTCATATTATACCAATCTCACATGATGACAGCACATGTTGTTCGTTTTAAGAACACTTTCACTACAGATGTGACAAAACGCAAAGAAGGTCCCAATATGAGATTTCTAAAGCTAGATACAGCAATTGACCAAAGGTTTAAGAATCTAAAGTTCCTTCCAAAATCTGAGAGGGACAAAGTGTGGAGCAGACTTTCAGAAGTCTTAAAAGAGCAACACTCCAATGCGGAAACTACAGAACCTGAACAACCAAAAAAGAAAATCAACCTTCTCCTGGTGACATCTGACTCAGAGGATGAAAATGAACATTTGTTGGTCTGCACTGCTTTGGATCGTTATCTAGCAGAACCCATCATGAGCATGGACACGTCCTCTGGAATGATGGCCGAAGCATGAAGGGACATATAAAACTTTATGCATCTGACGCATAAATATTTTGCAACCCCAGGTACTACAGTGCCATGTGAACGTGTGTTCTCACTTTCAGCTAACATTGTAAACAAGAAGCAGGCAGTAATATCTCCGGCAAATGTGAACAAACTTCTCTGTCTGAGTGATTGGCTGAACAAGAAGTAGGACTGAGTAGACTTCTAGAATCTAAAGTTTTACATTGTTTTATTTTTGATTGCAGTTATTTGTAATTGCAGTAATTCTACATTTGTAAGTTCAACTTTCCTGATAAAGAGATTGCAGTACAGTACATGTATGAGGTGAATTGAAAATACTATTTCTTTTGTTTCTATTTCACTGTGCAAATACTTGTACTCTAAAATAAATATAAAGTGAGCACTGTACGCTTTGTATTATGTATTGTAATTGAATTCAATATATTTGAAAATGGAGAAAACATCCCCCCAAAATTAAAATAAATGGTATTCTATTATTGTGCAAAGGCACGATTAATTGCACGATTAATCACGATACATTTTTTTAGTCACTTAACAGCCCTACTCACCACCACTGCCATGCAGCCACTTCTGGGGTAGAACAGGGCAGCTGACAGATCAGGCACAGAAACTCATGGGCTGTGTAGCAGAGGGAGTGAGGAAGAACCCAGTCTCCAGTCACAGCAGTGGGGGATATTACAGGTTCAGAGGTAATTAGCTGAGATGGAAATCACCTGGAGTGGCAGGGGTAGGAAACCCACATAAAGGGACCCCTGAGCATCTGCAGGCTCCATTTGAAGTCTCCATAGGACCCCAAATCCTACAAATGGGATTTACGTTTACCCAGCGCCCCATTGTGCTGTAGCAGCTGTAGAGCAGCGGGGGATCAGAGTGATCAGTGCCAGGACACGATCTCTTACTGAGGCGCATGTACTGCTCCCTGGAGCGCAGGCCCTAAGTTCTGTGCTGGGGCACTGGGGACAGCACTGACTTCGAGGACAGAGAGCCCCCTACTGAGCCCCCACCCTGCTCCCTGTAGCACAGGCATGTAGAACTGTGTGGGGACAATGGGGTCAGCACTGACACCATGGGAAGAGCGACACTTACTGTGACCCTGAACCAGCTCCCTGCAGTACAGGCCCTTAGCACCATGCTGGGGCACTGGGGTCAGCGCTGACTCAGACAGGAGAGCTGGGTCTGTGCTGAAAGCTTCCCAGCCCGATCCCTGCACTACCCTCAGTGACGTGATGGAGGAGGGTTACCTGAGCACTCGACACCAGCATCTTCTCCGTGGGTACAGTCATTGTCTCCCCAAGGCCGAGCCCTGCAATCGGAGAGGGCAACTTCTGTCCCTGTGCAGTTGACATTATTCAGCCAAATATGGTCAGATCCTTGCCCAAAATGAGCCCCAACTAGGGCTGATAACGCCGTCCCACAGTCCAGCTGCCTGCACACGACTCCAGCATCCTGTAAGTCCCAGCTGTCATCACACACGGTTCCCCACTGCTGGTTGTGAAGCACCTCGACCCTCCCAGCGCAGTGACTAGAACCATTCACCAGTCGGAGCTGAACCACTTCTGAGATGCCGGAGTCTGCAAACACCCAAGGGAATAAACACTCAGGGAGGTTCCTGTGCATGTGATCTCTTGTGTCGCTGGGGAATGTAGCAAATCCTGCTGGCAGGTCTCTGCATAGAACGACTGCCTGTCAAGGGCTCCCTACCACTGACCAGGCTAATCACTTGGGCAATGTTGTCCACTCCCCTCTCAGCCAGCTGTCACCTAGTTAGGCAGACTGGACTTCAGTCTGACCTACTGCTCCCACTAGAGCACTTAATGAAAAAGATCACCCCCCACACTGCTGGCAGGAACCTCCTGGGGAGTAGATTTACACCCTCACTCCTGGCACTGGTATTCACTCCAGTGCGATACTGTGCAGTGATGCGGGGCAGATGCTGGCATAAGCATCTTGGTGATTGGGAGCTGAACACAGTCACCCGTGTCATTAGTGGTTGCCTTAGCCTGACATCAGCATTGAATTTACATGTGTTGGCTCCATAGCTCCCTGAAAACATCACCCAGAGTCCATCCCCCTTAGAACTGCCTGGAGCGCAGGGACGCCTGGCAGGAACCTGCTGCGCACCAGGCTGACAATGGTTCTGACCAGTGAGGAGGCAATGCACACTTCCTACAAGCAGATTGGCCCCTCCTGAAGGAAACTGGGGCCAGGACTGACTTACAGGGGAGAGCGTGAGCGTCCCCTACTGAGCCCCCACACTGCTCATTGCAGCCAGCGGCAGCTGGTGCCTGGGGTGGAAAGCCGCGGGGGGTGGCCTGCCGGTCGCTGTGAGGGCGGCAGCCAGGCTGCCTTCGGCGGCGCGCCTGCGGGAGGTACACCGGTCCAGCTGATTCGGTCGCAATTCGGTGGCGGGTACGCCGAAGCTGCAGGACCAGCGGAACTCCCGCAGCCATGCTGCCGAATCCACGGGAACGGGGACCTCCTGCAGGCGTGCTGCCAAAGGCAGCCTGCCTGCCATTGTTGGGGCGGCAAAAAAGCTAGAGCCGCCCCTGCCTGCAGCACAGGCCCATAGAACCGCACAGGGGAATTAGGGTCAGCACAGACTGAGAGGAGAGCACTCCCTACTGGAACCGCCATATTGCTCCCTGAAGCACAGGCCCCAAGTACCATGCTGGGGTCAGCACTGGCTGTGAGGGGACAATGCCCCATAATGAGCTTCCCGCCCTGCTCCCTGCAACACACGGGATGGTAGACAGGGCCGGTGCAAGGATATTTTGCGCCCTAGGTGAGACTTCCACCTCGTGCCCCCCCCCAAATAAATAAATCACATACATTATACACAATACACGGTCACAGAGTAACATGTTATAATTTAGAATTTATGTTTCCGCGCTTTAAGTTTAGCAAATTTAGAAACAAGTTCCTCCTAGTCAATGCTGTGAGCAGTGTCATGTTCTGTTGACAATGTAGATAGCCCAACAAGTCTTTGTTGCAACATTGATGTTTGCATGTATGTTTTTATCAACTTGAGCTTCGAGAAGCTTCGCTCACCAGTGGCCACAGAAACTGGGAGAGTCAAGAGGATGCGAAGAGCAATAACTGTGTTAGGGACACTATCTGTCAGCTTATTTTCCCATATGAAGTTCAATACATCTTGCGGTGATGAACTCCTTTGGACTCGTCTTGCAATAGCTTGCAATTCACTGCACAAGTCAAAGGCATCAATATCTTTGGATTCACCGTGTTTCAAAGCTTTCTCCAGATTCAAGCAATGTTCCATAATTTGCTTTGGTGTTTTATTTTGCAAACTGTAAACATCATATATGAAGCCATATACTGAACTAATTTGCTGCATCAATGTGAATCTTTCTTCAACCGAATGTATTGCTGTGTCAATGACTGCAAAGTAAAAGTTCACTTTGAATTTTTCTTTCAGATTATAAATAGGTTCGTCATCTGCTTCATATGTGAACCGCTTCCTCTTCTTTCTAATACGGATTGGATCTGGTTCAAAAAGTGCCGGTACATCCAACTCCTCCACAAGTTCACCTGCATCTACCAATGTTTTCTCAAAGGCTGCATCACTTCTGCGGCCCACAAGAAACTTCTTGGTTTCTCCAAGTTGATTAATGGCATCACATATGTCAAATTCTTTTGCCTGAAGTTGTTTGCTAGTCATGTTGATCTCAAACAATATGTCATACCACAAAACAAGAGAAACAAGAAACTTGAAACTAGAAATGGCTTTTGTAAGAGCCTTTGCATCAATGCATGACGTATTGCCAGATGATCCTGTTAGAGTAGTGTCTTCATAGATGTCTACCAGAGCATCATAGATGTCACCAAGCTGATAGCGAAGAGGTTCCAAGGCATAGATTCGACTTTCCCATCTTGTTTCACTCAATGGTTTAACTGTGAGATTAGATACGTGGCATGTTAGAACTTCCCAGCGATGTGTAGAAGATGAGAAATACACATAGACACGTTGAACTAAATCAAAGAAGGCGGTTGCCTCCAAGCACCACTTTGAGGCATCATTAACAACCAAATTCAATGAATGTGCATTGCAAGGAACGAAAAAGGCTCGTGGATTAATATCCAAAATTCTTCACTGGACACCATTTTATTTCCCTTTCATATTGCTCCCTTTATCGTAGCCTTGACCATGCAAGTTTTCTATAGGCAGTGACATCTCTTCTAACTGGTGAAGAATAGTTTCTGTCATACCAGCTCCAGTTGTCTCCGTAAGTGACACAAATCCCAAGTGTTCCTTTATGCATACTGATTCAGTCTCATTCTCGGTCTCTGAAGTAGGCCTATCCACAAACCGAATGATCGTGTCCTGCATCTGGTGTACAATCTACAATGATCGAAAAGTATTTTTCAGCACGAGCAGATGCTAGGATTTTTTGTTTGATGGCATTGGATAGAAGCTGAATAAGCTCATTCTGTATGTCTTTCCCTAGGTAATGTACATGCATCTCCTGGTCCTTAATCCTGCGAAGATGCTCATCCATAAGCGGGTCAAACAAAGCTAGATATTCAACAAATTTGAGGAAGTTCCCATTACCAGAAGTGTGCAGTTTTTCATGTGTTCCCCGAAAGGCCAGGTTTTGCACACCAAGAACTCTGACCAAAGCAATCAGACGTTTTAGTATTTGCTGCCAATACTGTTCTTCTTGCTTAATCAAGTGCAAATGTTCTTCATCAATTGTTCTCTTGTATTTCAATCGCAGTTCAAGTTCCTTCCATGTTTGAACATTCGTCAAATGTTCACTGCTTTTCTCGTGCCGTGAAAGAATTGCAGACATGTTTTTCCAATCCCTTGAGCCTTTTCAGAAAGAGATGATATGCCAATAGTACTACTGCCAAACAACTTGCAGCAGAAGCAAAAGACAGAATCACTTGATGTGGAATACTGCAGCCACTGACGGTGCATTTCTTCTCCATTAACAAGTCTACGTTTGTAATGAATTGTCGAGAATTTTCTTTGCTTACTATCTTTGGGAAAATCGAACTGCTGAACTTGTTCCGGCCCATGTTCCACCAGAATTTGTCGGACTTGATCATCGCATTTGGCCCAAGTAGCAGGATCACTAAAGCTCAAATTCAAATGAGTGACATTTTCGCTTTCACGGTCTTCCAAGTTTTGATCCTCGCGTGTCTCATTTGATTCATCTTCAATATTCAGATTAGGTTCTTCAAACTCTTCTTCAACTTGTGAAACTCCCATCCCCACCTCCATCTCTGCTTGATCCTTTGGCATTGAACTACCTTCGTCTCTGGCCAGTGGATGGAGATATTTCAGAGACGAACCTTCTTGCTTGCTTTCTTCTTTTTGCTTATCAGCCTTCCGCTTACGAAATTGTGCCCCAGACCTTTTTTTTTTATCTGCCATGAGGCTGCATCAACTGAAAACGAAAAAAAAAATGAAATTTTATTCCTATCAGTTCTTTTTCTTGTTCACTATTAAAAATAAAGGATAGAGAATACATGTCACTTACTATAATTCACTATTTGAATTTCATCAACTGTTTGACGTAAATATTGATTAAAAGATCAAGATGACTTTCCCTTAAAATTAAGCAGTGTTGATTGTAATCAGAAATACACCCTTTTTAGTCATGTATACTTCCTTCCTTCATATCAAAATCTGACTGGGAGTGCTGCGGAATCCATTCTGTCCAACCAGCCATGCACCTCCAAATGATTAAAAACATCAAATGGTACAAACTCAATTTGAATGGAAAGTTCCATTTTCTAACTAAATAGGTCACACACTCTCAAATGGTTGCCAAGTGATCTCTGTGGTGGTATGCTCATCTGCTCTAAATGCCTACTAACTTCCCTGTGAGAATAATCTTTGACTTTGATCCAATGAAAGCAGGATGGAAAAGCCCCTCCCCCCCCCCCAGAAGACCTAAGACATGATGGCTGGATGACATAAACAGACACCTGTCCCTCACAGGCACTACCTCATAACATGCCAATTTTGCTCAGGACAGAACATCATAGAGGAATATTATGCATTCAGTGGTCTCTACACTGGCCAAGCAACATCATGACAACTAACCTAACCAGTCCATCCAACTTTTTTGACTGCTTCTTGGGCACTGGTGAGGGGTAGCGGTGCCAGACTGAGCCCGGTGACAGGGGTGCACTACAAGTCTACAAACCGAGGCAAGGTGCTGGGCCTAGAGTCCTGCCGACACTGCTGTCCTGCGCCAAGTGGAGCGCAGCCTCCATGAGGAGAGAACTCAAACAAATATCACGCTCCTTCTGCGTGATTCCCCCAAGCACTTCTTCAGGCAGCTGCTATGGGGGTCACTCACAGGTTTAGGCCTGCCTGTTGCAGGCATAACACAGCAGCAGGGCTTAAAATTCAGACAGGGCTGCCCAGAGAATTCAGGGGGCCTGGGGCAAAGCAATTTCGGGGGCCCCTTCCATAAAAAAAAGTTGCAATACTATAGTAACATGTATTTAGAAATGTAAAAAATAACTAGTGAAATACATTCAAAAATTAATTTGTAATAATTTGAAAATACACTAAATACATTATTTAAAAACATTAAAAGCTGTAATAGTATGTATACATTTGCAATTACATAATGGGCTGTTGCTGGGTGATGGTGATGGTTGGTACCAATGGGCTGTCGCCAGGGCCGGCTCCAGGGTTTTGGCCGTCCCAAGCAGCCAAAAAAAAAAAAAAAAAAAAAAGCCGCGATCGCGATCTGCGGCGGCAATTCGGTGGGAGGTCCTTTGCTCTGAGCGGGAGTGAGGGACCGTCCGCCGAATTGCCGCCAAATACCTGGACGTGCCACCCCTCTCCGGAGCATCCACCCCAAGCACCTGCTTGACAAGCTGGTGCCTGGAGCCGGCCCTGGCTGTCGCTGCCTGGGGGTGGTGCTGCTGTTGCCCAGGGCTGGGTGGGGAGCTGGGCTCTGGGTTCGGGGGTGACTGGCTCACAGGGGCTGAGCTCAGGGCTGTGGGAAGATGAGGTTGGGGGGTGTCCAGCTCAGAAGGGCTGGGCTCGGAGCTGGGGGTCAGGGCTGTGGGGGGGATGGGGTCGGGGGGGTTCCATCTTAGAGGGGCTGGGCTCGGAGCTGGGGGTTAGGGCTGTGGGGGGGATGGGGTCGGGGGGGGTTCGGCTCAGAGGGGCTGGGCTCGGAGCTGGGGGTCAGGGCTGTGGGGGGGATGGGGTCGGGGGGGTTCCGGCTCAGAGGGGCTGGGCTCGGAGCTGGGGGTCAGGGCTGTGGGGGGGATGGGGTCGGGGGGGTTCCGGCTCAGAGGGGCTGGGCTCGGAGCTGGGGGTCAGGGCTGTGGGGGGGATGGGGTCGGGGGGGTGCCCGGACTCAGCCCCTTACCATGCCGCTTACCCCCTCTCCCAGGAGCCTCTGACATACTCGTGGGGCAGGGGGAGCCTCCGACATACTGCAGAGCCCGGGGCCTGGGGCAAATTGCCCCACTTGCCCCCCCCCAGGCAGCCCTGAACTCGGATACCAGGCATGACAGAGGCTGGAGCAGGGAGAGGGGGCACTGGAGCAGCTCAGCTCCGTAGGCTGCTGTCCTCTCCAGCCACCCACGCAGAAGGGGAGCAGGAGCAGGGACCAGCCAAGGACCAAGGGGGCAGGAGCACAGGCGCCTGAGGCCGAGCTGTGTGGGAAAGCGCTTACCTTGCCCAACGCAGGGGCGTCGGGGTCCTCTGTCTTCCTCCACTCCACCAGACTGCCGCCTGAGGCTCTTTTCTTCTCCATGCCCCCCCGCTGGGGCTGACCTGGAGGCTGAGCCAGGAGGCAGCCAGCGGCCCCTTTCCTCCAGAAGCCCTGCTGAGTCGCGCCCGTTGCCGTCGCCGGACTCGTGCCACGTGCAGTATGCAGAGCTGCGGAGCTCTGCCCAGCCGCCGGCGCCCCCGCCGGCAATGAGAACAATGGCATGAGGGAGAGGGAGTCTGAGCCGCTGGCAGTTAGCCCAGGGCTTCCCAGGGGTGCCGGTGGCACCCCTGGGCTGCCTGCCGGTGGCTCAGTCTCCCTCTCCCTCTCCCTCCCAGCGCAGCGGCCGCAGGAACACTTGAAAAAAAATTGGGGGCGCCGCTTTTTGACGCCCCCAAATCTTGGCGCCCTAGGCAACCGCCTAGGCCACCTAAATGGTAGCACCGGCCCTGGTGGTAGATGAAGGTTACCTGAGCACACAACACCGGCATCTTCTCCATGGTTACAGTTACTGGCTCCCCAAAGCCGAGCCCTGCATTCAGAGAGGGCAGCTTCTGTCCCCGTGCAGTGAACGTCATCCAGCCAGATACGGTCTGATCCTCCCCCAAATCGAGCTCTCCCAGGGGCTGATAACGCCGTCCCACAGCCCAGCTGCCTGCACACCACTCCAGCATCAGTTATGTCCCAGCTGTCATCACACACGGTTCCCCACTGCTGGTTGTGAAGCACCTCGACTCTCCCAGCGCAGCGACTTGGGCCGTTCACCAGTCGGAGCTGAGCCACTTCTGAGATGCCAGAGTCTGCAAACACCCCAAAGGAATAAACACTCAGGGAGGTTCCTGTGCATCTGATCACTAATGTCACTCGTGAATGTGGAGCCTCCCACTGACGGGTCTGAACAGCCTCTGCAACAGCCTGTTAGGGGTTCACTCCCTGTCAATTTATCGCAGTTAACTCACGTGATGAACTCAAAAAATTAACCGTGATTAAAAAAAATTAATCACTATTAATCGCAGTTTTAATCACACTGTTAAACAATAGAATACCAATTGAAATAGAAAAAACATCCAAAATATTTAATATACATTTTCAAATATATTGATTTCAATTACAACTCACAATACAATGTGTACAGTGCTCACATTATATTATTACAGATAAGGTTGTTTTATCCGGCATGTTGGGGGAATGTGGGGTGGCGGTAAATGAAAAATGCTGGTTAATTAAGAAGGAGGGAGTTTGGGTGCATGAGGAAGTGCAGGGCTGGGGGTTGGGGTGTGGGAGAGGGTGTGCATCACGGGCTCTGGAAGGAAGTTTGGGTGCGGGAGAGGGCTCAGGGCAGACAGTTGGGGCACGGGATGGAGTGCGGGGTGCCGGATCCGGGGGCCACTCATCTCGGGTGGCTCCCTGGAAGCGGCAACTTGTCCCAGCTGCTCCCAGGCAGAGGTGCAGCAGGGGGCTTGGCGCACTCCCTCCGCCTGCAGGCACTGGCCACGCAGCTCCCATTGGTCATGGTTTCCAGCCAATGGGAGCTGTGCAGCTGGCACTGAGCAGGGGCAGCACGCAGAGCCGCCTGAAGTGGCACCGCTTAGGAGTAGCCAGAGCCCAGAACAGGTTGCCACTTGTGGGGAGCCATCTGAGGTGAGAGGCCCCCGGATCCAACACCCTGCACCCCCTCCCGTGTACTAAGCCCTCTCCCACACTCAAAGTCCCTCCCAGAGCCCTTCCTCTGTACCCCCTCCTGCTCCCCAACCCCCGCCGGTCCCACGCCAACTGGATTATAAACCGAGATTTCAATGAAGATCAGAAATGCCGATTTATAGAGCTTTCCGGTTGGTGAAGTGTCGGATAAAATAGCTTTTACTGTATTTTGGATTACAAATATTACCACTGTAAAATGGTAAAAGAAGTAGTATTTTTCAGTTCACCTCATACAAGTACTGTAGTGCCAGCTCTTTATTGTGAAAATGAAACTTACAAATGTAGATTATATTATTTTTTGTTACATAACTGCACACTTACGTCTTGTTCAGCCAATCGCTCAGACAAACAAGTTTGTTTACATTTACAGGCGATAACGCTGCCTGCTTCTTATTTGCAATGTCACCCGAAAGTCAGAAGAGGTGTTCGCATGGCACTTTTGCAGGTGGCATTGCAAGGTATTTACATGCCAGATATGCTAAATATTCACATGCCCCTTCACGCTTTGGCCACCACTCCAGACGACATGCTTTCATGCTGATGAAGCATGCTGGTGAAGCACTGGAATGCGTTCCCTAGGGAGGTGGTGGAATCTCCATCCTTAGAGGTTTTTAAGGGCCGGCTTGACAAAGCCTTGGCTGAGATGATTTAGTTGGTGTTGGTCCTGCTTTGAGCAGGGGATTGGACTAAATGACCTCCTGAGGTCTCTTCCAAACCTAATAATCTATGATTCTATAATGCTCATTAAAAAAGTAATGTGTTAATTTAATTTGTAACTGAAATCCTTGTGGGGAACATTGTGTATCTCCTGCTATGTATTTTACCTGCCTTCGGCCATATCTTTCATGTTACAGTAGTCTAGGATGATGACCCAGCACATGTTCGTTTTAAGAACACTTTCACTGCAGATTTAACAAAATACAAAGAAGGTACCAATGAGAGATTTCTAAAGCTAGCTACAGCACTCAACCCAAGGTTTAAGAATCTGAAGCGCCTTCCAAAACCTGAGAGAGATGAGGTGTGGAGCATGCTTTTCAGAAGTCTTAAAAGAGCAACACTCCAATGCGGAAACTACAGAACCTGAACCACCAAAAAAGAAAATAAACCTTCTCCTGGTGGCATCTGACTCAGATGATGAAAATGAACATTTGTCAATCTGCACTGCTTTGGATTATTATCAAGCAGGACCCATCATCAGCATGGACGCATGTCCTCTGGAATGCTGCTTGAAGCATGAAGGGACATATGAATTTTTAGTGGATCTGGCACGTAAATATTTTGCAATGCCGCTACAATAGTGCCATGTGAATGCCTGTTCTCACTTTCAGGTAACATTGTAAACAAGAATCAAGCAGCATTATCTCCTACAAATGTAAACAAACTTGTCTCTATGAGCGTTTAGCTGAACAAGTTATAGGACTGAGTGGACTTGTAGGATCTAAAATTTTACATTGTTTTATTTTTGATTGCAGTTATTATTTGTAAATCAGTCTACATTTGTATGTTCATAAAGGGATCCCTGAGTGGCTGCAGGATTCATTCAACCCCAAATCCCACAAATGGGATTTACGGTTATCCAGCACCCCATTGTGCTGTAGCGGGGCAGGGGGATCAAAGTGATTAGCAGCGGGGAGGGTCTCTCATTGAGGCACAAGTACTGCTCCCTGCAGTGGAGGCCCTAAATGCTGTGCTGGGGGCATTGGGACCAGCACTGAGCCCCCATCCTGCTCCCTGCAGCAGAGGCATGAAGAACTGTGTGGGGAAAATGGGGTCAGCACTGATACCATGGGAAGAGTGACACTTACTGTGACCCCGAACTGGCTCCCTGCAGTACAGGCCCATAGCACCATGCTCGGGCACTGGGGTCAGTGCTGACTCAGACAGAAGAGCTGGGTCTCAGCTAAAAGCTTTCCAACCTGATCCCTGCAGCACTGACAGTGACGTGATGGATGAAGGTTACCTGAGCACTCGACACCAGCATCTTCTCCGTGGGTACAGTTATTGTCTCCCCAATGCCAAGCCCTGCAATCGGAGAGGGCAGCTTCTGTCCCTGCGCAGTTGACATTATCCAGCCAGATACGGGCTGATCCTCGGCCAAATTGAGCCCCTCGTGGGGCTGATAACGCTGTCCCACAGCCCAGCTGCCTGCACACAACTCCAGCATCAGTTATGTCCCAGCCGTTATCACAGACAGTTCCCCACCGCTGGTTGTGAAACACCTCGACTCTCCCAGCGCAGCGACTCGAACCATTCACCAGTCGGAGCTGAGCCACTTCTGAGATTCTGGAGTCTGCAAACACCCAAGGGAATAAACACTCAGGGAGGTTCCTGTTCATCTGATCTCTCCTGTCACTGGGGAATGTAGCACCTCCTGCTGACAGGTCTGACCAGTCTCTGAACACAGTGACTGCCTGTCAATGGCTCACGACCACTGACCAGGCTAATCACCTGGGCAATGTTGAAGTTTGTTCACTCCCCTCCCAGCAAGCTATCAACTAGTTAGGCAGACTGGACTTCAGTCTGACCTACTGCTCCCACAAGAGCACCTAGTGAAAAAGATCACCCCTGCACTACCTTCATGCAGAAGCTGGCAGGAACCTTCTAGGGAGCAGATTTACACCCTCACTCCTGGCACTGATTGTGATGTTATTGACATGAACTGTGACCATAGAGATCATTGTTGCAACCAGGGTCCTATGGTTACAACAGGTTTTGTACAGAGGAGGCGAAGTGGGGCAGACGCTGGCATAAGCATCTTGGTGATTGGGAGCTGAACACAGTCACCCGTGTCATTAGTGGTTGCCTTAGCCTGACATCAGCTTCTAATTTACATGTGTTGGCTCCATAGCTCCCTGAAAACGTCACCCAGAGTCCATCCCCATTAGAACTGCCTGGAGCGCAGGGACGCCTGGCAGGAACCTGCTGCGCACCAGGCTGACAATTGTTATGACCAGGGCAGAGGCAATGCACACTTCCTACAAGCAGATCTGCCCCATCCTGGAGCAAACACCTGCCCCTGCGGTTCCTGCTGACTTTCCATGACTGACTTGGCAACATCGTTTTGTGGCAGCCATTGCTGCACCCGTGTCTAGTGCTCCCAGCCCAGTACCAGTCTCAGATGAATGATGGCAGAGCTGGGCTGACAGCTGTGTCCTCACAGAGGGGCATCAACTCTGGGATAGAAAGCTTGATATCCTGATGAATCTCAGAAGCCCTAACTTGTATCTGCCTATTTCCAACCTGGGACGCAGATCTTGGACTAGGCTTAATGGGCCCCTGACTGGACTGGCCAGAGGAATTGCTGAAATGCAGAAAAGTGGCTTGGCCTGATCTTCTCAGTGTGCCTGTGGGGCAGCAATACAGACAGTCACACGTGGTGGAGCAGAGTCCGATTAGAAGACTGGACCTTGAGGATGCACAGTCAGATGGCTGAACAAGCTATAGGTAAGCAAGGTCGGAATGAGCTCTCCCCTGACAGCTATTGATGAGCTGGGGAGGGGAAAAGGCTTCAGGATCAGACTGTATTTACATGAACACACCCACTGTGCCCAGGTATCCAGCAGACAGAGCTGTGTTGGCTGGTGCTGGGTTACAAATCACTGTAGTACTTGAAAGCAGGGGGAGTGAAATGTTGTTGTCCTGATTGTCTGAGTAACGGGCAGCAGAACTGTGCTTAGCCTGCCCTGACTGAGGGGGTCACCCGCAACTGAACTGAACCCACTAAACAGAGGGCTCATACACCAGACACATATCAAGAGTGAGAGAGGGTGGAGATGGGCGTTCCTGATCAGGGGTGTGGGCTCTGTGTAAGGGGTCTAGGCATAGTTTAACATGCCCCTCACCACTCTTCAAAGATATAGTTAATTAAGGCTCCATTAGGCGTCTTTTTGGTTTCAGTGATCACTAGAGCTGAAATCACCTGCTGTGAGACAGTGTTTCTGCCCAGCCTGCTTCAGCACTGAGGTTTCCCCACTAAGCCCTGGTCTACACTACAGGGTTAGGTCGAATTTAGCAGCATTAGGTCTATTTTATAATGAATGCGTCTACACAAGCAACCCCATTCCGTCGACCTAAAGGCCTTTTAAAATCAACTTCTGTACTCCTCTTCAGCGATGGGAGTACTGCTAAAATCGACCTTGCTTGGTTGAATTTGGGGTAGTGAGGATGCAAATCAACGTTACTGGCCTCCGGAAGCTATCCCACAATGCTCCAATGTGACCGCTCTGGACAGTACTTTCAACTCCGATGCACTAGCCATGTACACAGAAAAAGTCCCGGGAACTTTTAAATTTCATTTCCTGTTTGGTCAGCGTGGTGAGCTCAGCAGCACAGGTGACCATGCAGTCCCCCCAGAATCGCAAACGAGCTCCAGCTTGGAGCGAACGAGAGACACTGGTTCTGATTCCTGTATGGGGAGAAGAATCTGTGCAGGCAGAACTCTGATCAAAAAGAAGAAATGCTAATATATATGCCAAAATCACACAGGGCATGATGGACAGAGGCTACAACAGGGACACACAGCAGTGCCGCGTGAAAGTTAAGGCGCTCAGGCAAGCCTACCAAAAGACAAAGGAGGCAAATGGTCACTCTGAGTCAGAGCCCCATACATTCCACTTCTATGATCAGCTGCATGGCATTCTAGGGGGGGACCCTACCACTACTCCACCATTGTCCGTGGACACCTGTAAGGGGGGGAGTCTCAGGCAACATGGAGGAGGATTTTGTGGATGAGGAAGCGGAGGAGGAGGAGAATGTGCAGCAGGCAAGTGGTGAATCCATTCTCCCCGGCAGCCAGGACCTTTTCATCACCCTGGAGCCAATACCCTCCTAAGGCGGGATCCTCGACCCTGAAGGCGGAGAAGGCACCTCTGATGAGTGCACATTTGTAACTACAGTACAGGGTTTAAAAGCAATAGTGTTTAATGTTTGATTTGCCCTGAAGACTTGGGATGCATCCGCGGCCAGTACAGCTACTGGAAAGGTCTGTTAATGTGTTTGGGGGTGGAGCAGGAATCCTCCAGGGACATCTCCATGAAGCTCTCCTGGAGGTACTCTGAAAGCCTTTGCAGAAGGTTTCTGGGGAGGGCTGCCTTATTTTATCCTCCACGGAAGGACACTTTACCACACCAAGCCAGTAGCAAGTAGTCTGGAATCATTGCAGCACACAGCATGGCAGTGAATGGTCCTGGGTTTTGGTCGCATTCAAGCAACAATTGGTCTATAGCTTTCTGTGTTAGCCTCAGGAGAGTGATATCATTCTTGGTCACCTGGTTGAAGTAGTTGAACTGCTCCTTACTACTGTCCAGGCTGCCTGTGTATGGCTTCATGATCCATGGGAGCAAGGGGTAGGCTGGGACTCCAAGGATAACTATTGGCATTTCAACATCCCCAACAGTAATTTTCTGGTCTGGGAAGTAAGTCCCTTCTTGCAGCTGCTCAAACAGCCCGGAGTTCCTAAAGATTCGAGCGTCATGCACCTTTCCCGCCATCCCAAGTTGATGTTGGTGAAATGTCCCTTGTGATCCACCAGTGCTTGCAGCACCATTGAGAAGTACCCCTTGCAGTTTATGTACTGGTTGGCAAGGTGGTCTGGTACTAAGATAGAGATATGCGTTCCGTCTATCGCCCCAACACAGTTAGGGAAACCCATTGCAGCGAAGCCATCCACTATGACCTGCATATTTCCCAGAGTCACTACCCTTGATAACAGAATGTCAGTGATTGCATTGGCTACTTGAATCACAGCAGTCCCCACAATAGATTTGCCAACTCCAAATTGATTCCCGACTGACCGGTAGCAGTCAGGCATTGCAAGCTTCCACAGGGCTATCGCCACTCGCTTCTCAACTGTCAGAGCAGCTCTCATCTGTTGAATAGTGGGGAATGATCATGTCCCTAGATCTGCTGGCAATGCCCCTACTTATACAGCCCAAAATGCTGTTAGCCTTCTTGGCAACAAGGGCACACTCTCAACTCATAGCCAGCTTCTTGTCCACTGTAACCCCTAGGTCTTTTTCTGCAGAACTACTGCCTAGCCGTTGGGTCCCTAATCTGTAGCAGTGCATGGGATTCTTCCATCTTAAGTGCAGGACTCTGCACTTGTCCTTGTTGAACCTCATCAGGTTTCTTTTGGCCCAATCCTCTAATTTGTCTAGGTCCCTCTGTATCCTATCCGTACCCTCCAGCATATCTACCACTCCTCCCAGTTTAGTATCATCTGCAAACTTGCTCAGAGTGCAGTCCACACCATCCTCCAGATCATTAATGAAGATATTGAAGAAAATCGGCCCCAGGACTGACCCTTGGGGCACTCCGCTTGATACCGGCGGCGAACTAGACATGGAGCCATTGGTCACTACCCAATGAGCCTGATGATCTAGCCAGATTTCTATCCACCTTATAGTTCATTCATCCAGCCTATACTTCTTTAACTTGCTGGCGAGAATACTGTGGGAGACCGTATCAAAAGCTTTGTTAAAGTCAAGGAGTAACACATCCACTGCTTTCCCCTCATCCACAGACCCAGTTATCTCATCATAGAAGGCAATTAGGTTAGTCAGGCATGACTTGCCCTTGGTGAATCAATGTTGACTGTTCCTGCTCACTTTCCTGTCCCCTAAGTGTTTCAGAATTGATTCCTTGAGGACCTGCTCCATGATTTTTCCAGGAACTGAGGTGAGGCTCATTGGCCTATAGTTCCCCGGATCCTCCTTCTTCCCTTTTTTAAAGATGGGCACTACATTGGCCTTTTTCCAGTCACCCGGGACCTCCCCCCAATCGCCATGAGTTTTCAAAGATAATGGCCAATGGCTCTGCAATCACATCCGCCAACTCCTTTAGCACCCTCGGATGTAGCGCATCCAGTCACATGGATTTGTGCTCATCCAGCTTTTCTAAATAGTCCCAAACCACTTCTTTCTCCACAGAGGGCTGGTCACCTCCTCCCCATGCTGTGTTGCCCAATGCAACAGTCTGGGAGCTGACCTTGTTCATGAAGACAGAGGGGGGGAAAAGCATTGAGTACATTAGCTTTTTCCACATCCTCTGCCACTGGGTTGCCTCCCTCATTCAGTAAGGGGTCCACACTTTCCTTGACTTTCTTCTTGTTGCTAACATACCTGAAGAAACCCTTCTTGTTACTCTTAATATCTCTTGCTAGCTGCAACTCCAAGTGTGATTTGGCCTCCCTGATTTCACTCCTACATGCCTGAGCAATATTTTTATACTTCTCCCTGGTCATTTGTCCAATCTTCCACTTCTTGTATGTAAGCAGAGTCAGGATGAGCTCTACCCTGACATCTAGTGGTGAATTATGGTGAGTGTGGAAAAGAACTCCAGGGGCTGATCTTGTTTGCATAGGCACACCCACCCGCCTGGCATGAGACAACAGCAACTGATAGTGGTTACTTTGGATGGGGTGGGATCCCCAGTTTCTCTGTTATTGGGGCAGGAGAAATAAAGTGTTGTTACCCTGATTATGTGAATCAAGGACAATGAAACTGTTTTATGACAGAGGATCTCACCATCACCTAAGTAGCACTCGCTAGACAAGGGACAACCCAGTGAATTGAGAGAGGATGGGGACAAGTATTTATATCTGATGGTATGGGCATCCTTTGAGGGCCTGAAACACCAATTGCACCATCTCCTCTCTCCACTGTTGAATGTCAGAGCTAACTTTGATTCTATTAGGAGTCTAGTTTCAGGCTGCTGAGCTGAATTCACTTTGGGCCAATGGTGCACCAGCACTGGGGCTCCCCTACTACGAGCTGAAATCATAAAAGAGCTGAGATCACTGAGTGCTTTGTTAACTAGTGGGGGAGCCTGAAGCTATACTGCTAAGCGGCTGGTGGAGCAGTTTGCGGGGATGGCTAGAGGAGCAGTGAGAGGTGTGGGGACGGTTGGAGCAGCCCAAGGAACGGCGAGCAGAGCCATTTGGGGGGATGGCTGGAGTGGCTCAACAAGTCAGTGTGCGGAGCGGAGCCATTTGCGGGGACGGCTGGAGCGGCTCGTAGAGCAGAGTAGTTCATGGGACGGCAGGAAGTGGACTGGCTCATGGTGAAGGCTGCGGCGGAACCCCACGGAGAGATGGCCGGTCGGCCTCTGATCATGTAAGGTGCCCCTTAACACCCTGCGTGCCCCCTTTTACTCTGGGGCTGCACTGACCAGGGACAGAAACTTTGGGGGGTTGTTGGACTTTTGGGACTTTGGGTGGTTGCTGGACCCAAGAGACTTTGGGGGTGTTGGACTTTGGGGACTCTGGGTGATTTTTGGGTTGCTGGATTCAAGAACCAAAGGGAAAGGACACGGCCCAATTTGCTGGGGTGGGTCTTTTGCTCATGGTTTGTGTTAGGAATCCTGTTTGTGGTGTTTTTTTTCCCAATTTAATGCTGATGTCGTTTACCTCATGCTATTAAACATTTTCTGCTACACTCAGACTCCGTGCTTGCGAGAGGGGAAGTATTGCCTCTTAGAGGCGCCCAGGGGGTGGTATGTAATTGTCCCAGGTCACTGGGTGGGGGCTCGAGCCAGTTTTGCATTGCGTTATGGAAACAGAACCCCTAGATACAGAACCTGGCCCTTGTTGCTGCCAACTTAGATGGGCAGAAGGGTTACATGTAAGCTTCTTTTTTGTGTTTAAGATCAGCAAGTATTTCACTGTTAAGCCAAGCTGGTCGCCTGCCATATTTACTATTCTTTCTACACATTGGGATGGTTTGTTCCTGCAACCTCAGTAAGGATTCTTTAAAATACAGATTTAAAATATTCCTTTAAAATAAAAAGAAGAAGACTCCCCGCACTGACAAGCAGCCACTTCTGGGGTAGGACAGGGCAGCTGAGAATCAGGACAGGGAAATATGTAGGCTGTGTAGGACAGGAAGTGAGGAAGAATTCCGTCTCCTGTGTCCAGCCTTTGGGGAAATTACAACTTTAAGGCTCAATTCCTGAGATGCAAATCCACCGGAACACAGTTATTCGGAAACAGACTCTTGAGAAAATGGCCCTGGATTTTTAGCTAGAGTGAGTGGATGCAGGCTCCATTGACAATAAATCCAACCAGTGGAAGCTACAGTTACCCAGCCCCCCATCATGCTGCAGAGGGGTCTGGCCCAGGGATAACTAGACGCCAACTGGCAGAGGGCACAGGGATGTCAGGAGTTACACTGGGATCTCCTGGGTGAGATATATGCACAATAGCTCACCAAAGGTGTCATGTGAGGTCTCTACCAAGAGCGAGCAGCCGACTGGTAGACCTAACGGGGGCAAGATGTTTGTATGGGACATAGTTGAAGAGAGACGTAAAATGTAGAATATGAGGCTCCAGAAGTGCTGAAGTGAAGCTTGTCACCTGTGCCATGGCAATCCCTTCGGCTGAGCCAATCAGCACATAAAACAAAGCACAGCCGTGGAGACAGGCTATATTCACTGTCTGGGCCCAGTGCGGGCTTGAGAATTTGCAAAGACAAAGGACCCTCAACACAAGTCTCTGAAGAGAGACCTCCTCTGGGAAGAGACAATGGTCTGTCCCTACAAAGAAAGATGAGAGGGGACAAGAGCTCCCAGGAGGCGGCTGACGGTGTTTGTCTCAGGAACAGGAGATCACAGCCAAGCCTGGAGTAAAACCCTGGAAGGACTGTGGGGTGAGCGTTGCTCTGCCAGACAGAAAAGTATCTCGTTCAATGACTCTAGGCTCTAGTCAGCGTGCTATGATTTTATCGGCCATGGAATCATTTCTTTCCAACCCTTCTCCTTGGTACCCCTCGAATCTCTACACTCTGTGAAATCACTTGTCCTTGTTGTCACTATGAAGGTATGTAGAGCTGTGCGTTGATCGGGGCAGAGATGGGAGGTGGAGCTAGTCAGCTGGGGGCCCTGTTCCTTTGGGAGCACCAGATCTGTGACTGCTGTGAATGCCCAGCGGGACAGGGGTTGGGTGCTGCTGGGGGCTGGAGTTTGCCGATCTTCAACCTGGAGAGAGACCACCCCACAAGGCCTAGAGGACACAGCTTGTGTGGCCTGTGTCTGAGGGAGTTGGGGACCTGCCCCCCAGCAGGCACAGACAAGGCTTCCTCATGCCAGGAGCCCTTGGCACCGCATTGAGCCCACACCCCACTCCCTACAGCACAGGCCCATAGAACCACATAAGTGAATTAGGGTCAGCACCGACTGTGAGAGGAGAGCGCCCCTTAGTTAAACCGCCATATTGCTCAATGAAGCTCAGGCCCCAAATCACCATGGTGGGGTCAGCACTGGCTGTGAGGGGACAATGCCCCGTAATGAGCTTCCCACCCTGCACCCTGCAACACAGATGGTAGTGGAAGAAATTTACCTGAGCACAAAACACCGGCATCTTTTCGGTGGTGACAGTTATTGTCTCCCCAAGGCCGAGCCCCGCAATCAGAGAGGGCATCTTCTGTCCCTGTGCACTGAACATCATCCAGCCAGATTGGGTCTGATCCTCGCCCAAATCGAGCACCTCCTGGGGCTGATAATGCCGTGCCACAGCTCAGCTGCCTGCATACGACTCCAGCATTAGTTATGTCCCAGCTGTCATCACACACGGTTCCCCAGTGCTGGTTGTGAAGCACCTCGACTCTCCCAGCGCAGAGACTCGGACCATTCACCAGTCGGAGCTGAGCCACTTCTGAGATGCCGGAATCTGCAAAGCCGAAAGGGAATAAACACTCAGGGAGGTTCCCGTGCATCTGATCACTACTGATGCTGGGGAATGAAGTCCCTCCGAATGACAGGTCTGAATAACCTCTGCAACTGCCCATTAGGGGTTCACTCCCCACTAGGGTTGTCAATTAATCACAGTTAACTCGGTCTCAGAGCAGCTGATCAATCTGGAGTCCGGTGGCACCTTAAAGACTAACAGATTTATTTGGGCATAAATTTGATACTTGATACCCCTCATACTTGATCCATCTGGGTGCGGGGTCACAAGCCCCCCATCCCTGCCCCCGAGCTGCTGCTTGGCTTATGCCTAGCATGTTCATTCGCCCCACCCGCCCCCCACACACTATCGGCAGTTACGGGTTGTCTCTGGTGCTGGACCTGTGTTTCTCCAGCAGTGAGGAAGTAAGTGAGCGTCAACACCAGAAACAGAAAGGCTAGAGGAGGTTTGAGGAAAATGTCATTCTCAGAAAGTGTGGAATACCTGAAACATTTTAATTCAAACTAGGGCTGTTGATTAATCACAGTTAACTCACGCAATCAACACAAAAAAGTGAATCACAATTAAAAAAATTAATCGCAGTTTTAATCTGTAGTGGGGCGGCTGCCCAACTCCATGAGGAAAAGGGCTGGGACAGGCCAGAGAGGCTGCGCAGACCAGCAACCAATCAGCGAAGGCCTGTGGAGAGCCAATCAGGTCCAAGGAAGAGGCAGCCAGTCAGGGCCGGGCAAGGCTCTATATAAAGGCTGCCTAGCAGGAGGAGAGGCAGTCTCTCCCTGACTAGCAAGGGCGAAGGACTGGCTCCTGAGGAAAGGAGGTAGCACCTTAGACAGAGCAGTGCTGGGCAGGCTCCAGGAAGCAGAGGAGAGCTCCGACCTAGTTACCTGCCAGGCTGCCCCTGCTAAAAAGGGTCGACAAGGTGCACAGGGCCAAAGGGGAAGTGGCCCAGGGAAGATAGTCGGACAAGAGGGGAGAGAAGGAGGGCAGAGAGAGGCTGCCACTAGAGGGTCCGTGGGTCAGGACCCAGAGTAGCGGGTCGGTCTGGGTCCCCCCCTTACCCCATTGCTCTGCACCTGGCCACGAAGAGGCTAGACTTTGGGGTTGTGGTTGGCCACTGAAGCAGGTGCAAGCCGGGAGGGGGTGAGGGTGGAGTAGTGGGCACTGCCAGAGGGCACTGTCCTGGAGCAGACACTGCTGACTGGAGAGCAACGCGGTTCCCAAACCACCAGAGCAGACAACGGACGAGACACCACACGCAGAGGGTGCTCGGTAGCTGACAAGAGCAACCAGCAGGAGGTGCCAGCCGTGATGAGTCCTGAACCCGTCACATAATCGCACTGTTAAACAATAGAATTCCAATTGAAATTTATTAAATATTTTGGATGTTTTTCTATGTTTTCAAGCATATTGATTTCAATTACAACACAAAATACAAAGTGTACTGTGCTCACTTGTTATTATTATTTTGGATTACAAATATTTGCATTGTAAACATGGTAAAAGAAATAATATTTTTCAATTCACCTCATAAAAGTACTGTAGTGCAATCTTTCTTGTGTAAGTGCAAAATACAAATGTAGATTTTTGTTGTTGTTGCATAACTGCACTTAACAATGTAAAACTTACAGCCTACATGTCCACTCACTCCTACGTCTTGTTCAGCCAATCGCTAAGACAAACAACTTTGTTTACATATATGGGAGATAATGCTGCCTGCTTCTTATTTACAAGGTCACCAGAAAGTTAGAACAGGCATTGGCATGGCACTTTTGCAGCTGGCATTGTAAGTTATTTACGTGCTGGATATGCTAACCATTCATATGCCCCTTCATGCTTCGGCCACCGTGGTGATAACGCTCATTAAATAAACAATGTATTAATTTAATTTGTGACTGAAATCCTTGGGGGAGAATTGTGTATCTCCTGCTATGTATTGTGTATTGTAATTGAATTCAATATATTTGAAAATGGAGAAAACATCCCCCCAAAATTAAAATAAATGGTATTCTATTATTGTGCAAAGGCGTGATTAATTGCACGATTAATCACAATACATTTTTTTTGTCACTTAACAGCCCTACTCCCCACCACTGCCATGCAGCCACTTCTGGGGTGGAACAGGGCAGCTGAGACATCAGGCACAGAAACTCATGGGCTGTGTAGGAGAGGAAGTGGGGAAGAATCCAGTCTCTAGTCATAGCCGTGGGGGATATTTACAGGTTCAGAGGTAATTAGCTGAGATGGAAATCACCCGGAGTGGCAAGGGTAGGAAACCCACATAAAGGGACCCCTGAGAGTCTGCAGGCTACATTTGACACCAAATCCCACAAATGGGATCTACGGTTACCCAGCGCCCCATTGTGCTGTAGTGGGACGGGGGATCAGAGCAAGCAGAGACAGGGAGGATCTCTCACTGAGGCACATGTACTGCTCCCTGCAGCGCAGGCCCAAAGTGCTGTGCTGGGGCACTGGGGACAGCACTGACTTCGAGGACAGAGAGCCCCCTCCTGAGCCCCCATCCGGCTCCCTGCAGCACAGGCCTGTAGAACTGTGGGGGAACAATGGGGTCAGCACTGACACCATGGGAAGAGCGACACGTACTGTGACCCTGAACCAGCTCCCTGCAGTACAGGCCCTTAGCACCGTGCTGGGGCACTGGGGTCAGCGCTGACTCAGACAAGAGAGCTGGGTCTGTGCTGAAAGCTTCCCAGCCCGATCCCTGCACCACCCACACTGACGTGATGGAGGAGGGTTACCTGAGCACTTGACACCAGCATCTTCTCCATGGGTACAGTTATTGTCTCCCCAAGGCCGAGCCCGGCAATCGGAGAAGGCAACTTCTGTCCCTGTGCAGTTGACATTATTCAGCCAAATACGGAAAGATCCTTGCCCAAAATGAGCCCCAACTGGGGCTGATAATGCCATCCCACAGCCCAGCTGCCTGCACACGACGCCAGCATCCTGTAAGTCCCAGCTGGCATCACACACGGTTCCCCACTGCTGGTTGTGAAACACCTCGACTCTCCCAGCGCAGCGACTTGAACCGTTCACCAGTCGGAGCGGAGCCACTTCTGAGATGCCGGAGTCTGCAAACACCCAAGGGAATAAACAGTCAGGGAGGTTCCTGGGCATCTGATCTCTCCTGTTGCTGGGGAACGTAGCGCCTCCCGCCGACAGAGCTGACCGGTCTCTGCACACAGCCACTGCCTGTCAAGGGCTCCCCACCACTGACCAGGCTAATCACTTGGGCAATGTTGAAGTTTGTCCACTCCCCTCCCAGCCAGCTCTCACCTAGTTAGGCAGACTGGATGGCAGTCTGACCTACTGCTCCAACTAGACACTTAATTAAAAAGCTCATCCCCTGCACAGCTGGCAGGAACCTCCTGGGAAGCAGATTTACACCCTCACTCCTGGCGCTGGTATTCGCTCCAGTGCGATACTGTGCAGTGCTGTGGGGCAGACGCTGGCATAAGCATCTCGGTGACTGGGAGTTAAACATAGTCACCCGTGTCATTAGTGGTTGCCTTAGTCTCACATCTGCATCCAATTTACATGTGTTGGCTCCATAGCTCCCTGAAAACGTCAACCAGAGTCCATCCCCCTTAGACCTGCCTGGAGCGCAGGGACGGCTGCCAGGAACCTGCTGCGCACCAGGCTGACAATGGTTCCGACCAGGGCAGAGGCAATGCACACTTCCTACAAGCAGATCGGCCCCTCCTGAAGCAAACTCCTGCCCCTGTGGTTCCTGCTGACTTGCCACATCTGACTTGGTAACATCGTTTTGTTGCAGCCATTGCTGCACTCATGTCTAGTGCTGCCAGCCCAGTACCAGTCTCAGATGAATGATGGCAGAGATTTGGCTTAGCCCAATTTTCTCACTGTGCCTGTGGGGCAGCAATACAGACAGTCATACTTGGTGGAGGAGAGCCACTTCCCAATGTACCCTGGGATAGGTGTTTTGCTCATGGTTTTACGTGTTTCCGGCATTAGTCATTAGGGCCAGCACAACTACAAATGGAGAGAGCCCCTGAGGCGGGGCAGTTACCCCACTCTGACCCTGAAAGGGTTAAAAGCCAGTGCTTCAGGAGGGCTGGGGCTGAGAGCCAATAAGTATAGGCTGATTGGGAAGGCTGGGGCCATGCCCAATTAGGAGACAGCTGGCCCTATAAAGGACTGGTAGCTCAGGGAACAGAACAGAACAGAGCTGGGGAAAGGCAAGAGGAGCTGGGGAGCTCCAGCCTGGCAAATCCCCAGGCTGCAGGCCTAGTTAAAGGCCAAAACAGGTCCTGGGGTTGCAGAGGCTGCAGCCCGGGGTTAGGCAGAGGCAGCTGGTCCAACCCCCTTGGCAATGATGACACTGCGGTTTGCCCCAGTGAGCGGGGGCTAGATGATGACTGGCAGTAGCCACTGAGGCAAGGTGGGTGTAAAGGGTGCGGCTTCCCACGGGAGGGGAGACCCAGTGTGTGGGGGTACTGCAGTGGGCAGAACCCCAGGGTATGGGGCAACAGGGTCCGGGAGGGACACGGGGGCCTGAGGCAAGCGAGATATCGGCCAGCAGAGGGTGTTCTGGAGGATGAAGAACTAATTCCCAAGATGACCAGCAGGAGGCACCATGCCGGGGAGTCTAGCTTCAATACAGCCCCCTACTGCCACCCCCTACCTGCAGCACAGGCCCCCTAGCAATGCACTAGGGCACTGGGGCCAGCACTGACTTACTGGGGATAGCATGAGTGTCCCGTAATGAGCCCCCACACCACTCCCTGCACAGGCCCATAGAACCGCACAGGGGAATTAGGGTCAGCACAGACTGAGAGGAGAGCGCTCCCTACTGGAACCACCATATTGCACCCTGAAACACAGCCCCCAAGCACCATGCTGGGGTCAGCATTGGCTGTGAGAGGACAATGCCCCATAATAAGCTTCCCATCCTCCTCCCAGCAACATGCAGGGTGGCAGATGAAGGTTACCTGAGCACACAACACCGGCATCTTCTCCGTGGTCACAGTTACTGTCTCCCCAAGGCCGAGCCCTGCATTCGGTGAGGGCAGCTTCTTTCCCTGTGCAGTGAACGTCATCCAGCCAGATAGGGTCTGATCCTCGCCCAAATCGAGCCCCTCCTGGGGCTGATAAGGCCGTCCCACAGCCCAGCTCCCTGCACACGACTCCAGCATCAGTTATGTCCCAGCCGTCATCACACACGGTTCCCCACTGCTGGTTGTGAAGCACCTCGACTCTCCCAGCGCAGCGACTTGGGCCGTTCACCAGTCGGAGCTGAGCCACTTCTGAGATACCAGAGTCTGCAAACACCCCAAGGGAATAAACACTCAGGGAGGTTCCTGTGCATCTGATCCGTAGTGATGCTGGGGAACATAGTGCCTCCCACTGACAGGTCTGAACAGCCTGTTAGGGGTTCACTCCCTGTCATTTATGGCAGTTAACTCACACAATCAACTCAAAAAAATTATCGTGATTCAAAAAATTAATCACTATTAATCGCAGTTTTAATCACACTGTTAAATAATAGAATACCAATTGAAATAAATTAAATATTTTGGATGTTTTTCTATGTTTTCAAATATATTGATTTCAATTACAACTCAGAATGCAATGTGTTTTCACTTTACATTGTTACAGTTAAGGTTGTTTTATCTGGCCTGTTGGGGGAACGGGGGGGGGCGGGTGTTCCGGTAACTAATATATGGAGATATATCTATCTCATAGAGCTGGAAGGGACCCCAAAAGGTCATCATGTCTAGCCCCCTGCAGCAGGACCACGTACTGACTTTTGCCCCAGATCCCTAAGTGGTCCCCTCAAGGATTGAACTCACAACCCTGGGTTTAGCAGGCCAATGCTCAAACCACTGAGCTATCCCACCCCCTATAAAAATGAAAATGAAACTAAGAGGGAGGGAGTTTGGATGCGGGAGGGAGTGCCCTGCTGGGGGTTGGGGTGCGGGAGGGGATGTGGAGCATAGGCTCTGGGAGGAAGTTTGGGGGCAGGAGGGGGCTTGGGGCAGGCTGTTGGAGCATGGGATGGGGTGCAGGGTGCCGGATCCGGGGGCCAAACACATCGGACAGTGCCCCGCAAGCGGCAACTTGTCCCGGCTGCTCCTAGGCGGACGTGCAGCAGGGGGCTTGGCGCCCTCCCTCTGCCCGCAGGCGCCACCCCCGCAGCTCCCATTGGCCATGGTTCCCAGCCAATGGGAGTTGTGCAGCTGGCACTGGGAGGGGAAGCACGTAGAGCCGCCTGACGCACTTAGGAGTAGCTGGAGCCCGGGAAAAGTCGCCACTTGCGGGGAGCCATCCGAGGTGAGCAGCCCCTGTATCCAACACCCTGCACCCCCTCCCGTGTACTAAGCCCCCTCCCACACTCAAAGTCCCTCCCAGAGCCCTTGCTGTGCTCCCCCTCCTGCACCCCAAACCCCTGCTGGCCCTGCACCAACCGGTCTATAAACCAGCATTTCAATGAAGATCAGAAATGCCGATTTATAGACCTTTCCGGTTGGTGAAGTATCGGATAAAGCAGCTTTTACTGTATTTTGGATTACAAATATTACCACTGTAAAATGGTAAAAGAAGTAGTATTTTTCAGTTCACCTCATACAAGTCCTGTAGTGCAATCTCTCTATTGTGAAAGTGAAACTTACAAATGTAGTTTTGTTTTGTTGTTGTTGTTTTTTTGTTACATAACTGCACACTTACTTCTTGTTCAGGCAATTGCTCAGACAAACAAGTTTGTTTACATTTACGGGAGATAACGCTGCCTGCTTCTTATTTGCAATGTCACCCGAAAGTGAGAAGAGGCGTTCGCATGGCACTTTTGCAGGTGGCATTGCAAGGTATTTATGTGCCAGATATGCTAAATATTCACATGCCCCTTCACGCTTCGGCCACCATTCCAGACGACATGCTTCCATGCTGATAAAGCATGCTGGTGAAGCACTGGAATGGGTTCCCTAGGGAGGTGGTGGAATCTCCATCCTTAGAGGTTTTTAAGGGCCTGCTTGACAAAGCCTTGGCCAAGATGATTTAGTTGGTGTTGGTCCTGCTTTGAGCAGGGAATTGGACTAATTGACCTCCTGAGGTCCCTTCCAACCCTGATATTCTATGATTCTAAGACACCAAGTGAGTCTGACTAGAACTCAATGGTCACTGAGTGCCCATAGTGCTGTAGTTGGGTGCGGGGATCAGAGTGAGCAGAGGGGCTCTCACAGTGAGGTACACACCTCAGCTTGCAGCACGGTGCCCTAGCACTACGCTGGGGCATTGGGGTAAGCACTGACTCTGAGACAGGGCAGCCCCCTCCTGTGGTCCCCAAACTGCTCCCTGCAGCATGGCCCTTAGACACGACCTGGGGCTTTGTGGTAATGCAGGAGTCTGCAGGGAGAGCAGCCTCCGCTGAGCCCCAGCACAGCATTTTGCATCAGGGTCAGAACTCACTGTGAGGGGAGAGCGCGCCAGTGAGTCCCCGAACTGCTTCTCACAGCACTCACAGGGGCATGACGAAGGAGGGTTACCTGAGCACACAATACCGGCAACTTCTCCGTGGTGACAGTTATGGTCTCCCCAAGGCTTAGCCCTGCATTCGGAGAGGGCAGCTTCAGTCCCTGTGCAGGTAACCTCATCCAGCCAAATTGGGCCAGATCCTTGTCCAAATTGAGCCTAGCCTGGGGCTGATAACGCCGCCCCACAGCCCAGCTGCCTGCACACGACTCCAGCATCAGTTAAGTCCCAGCTGTCATCACACACGGCTCCCCACTGCTGGTTGTGAAGCACCTCGACTCTCCCAGAGCAGCGATTTGGGCCGTTCACCAGTCGGAGCTGAGTTAGTTCTGGGATGCCTGAGTCTGCAAATACCCCAAGGGGATAAACACTCAGGGATGGGCTAGAGGAAAGGAATATGCGGCTTTTCCCCTATAGTTTACTCTGGCTCCCATTCAGTCCCAGTGTGGCAGACTGGCTGGCTTAGGGGGACTGAGAATGGGACACTGGGGGGTCCCCTCTGGAGGTCACCAGCTCTGATCCATCCCCTGGCAGGGGGGAATGGCTGACTCGTGGGATGGAGAATGGGACACAGGGTCTTTCCCCCCAAAGGACTCTGGCTCCAGTACAGTCTGTGCAAGGTGGATGAGCTGACACAGTACATTGGGGGAAGGAGACCTGCGGCTTTTCCCCCGGAGGGCACCGGTTCCCATTTGGCCCCAGCTCAGGCAGTGGCAGTGGCTGGCGTTGGGGAAACAGGCACTGGGCTTTCACATCTGGGGCCCTGGGTCCAAGCTGGTAGTTAGTGGAAGTCACAGCCATTGCAGCTCTCTGATGCCCAAAATGTGAAATGAGCTGCTGGGGTTAATTCCCCTCCATGACAGGACAGGTGTGTGCAGGCCAGGCCAGCCCTCAGTCTGAGCGGCTCCCAGGCGAGGGGCAAAGGACATAACTGGTCAGGAGACTGAACTGCCCTTTACCGCAGCCTGGGCTCCCTCCCCGTCTGTGCCCCGATGCCCCTGCCTGACCGAAGCCAATAGCAGCAGCCTCGTGGGGCTTTAGTTCTGCTCCCCCAAAGCCTCCACTGGCCCTGACTGGGGCTGATTCAGCTCCTCTATATTCCACAGCATCCAGACAGACAGGGCCGGCCCCGTGCTAAACTGAGCACTGTCCTGTGGCGACGGCACCTCGGCAGTCCAGCTCCTGGTACCCCACCCCCACCTCTCACAGGCCCCAGCTGGTGTCACGGTGCCCCAGTGTATATACACAGAACCTCTATTTGCCCTTTGTGGGGGGGGGGGGGGGAGGCGGCACTCACCAGCCAGGGCTGAGCTAAAACAGCTCTAACAATAACTAAAGGCAAAAATATCTGTTGGGCAGATCATACCCCAGGGTAAATCTGGGCTCACCCCAGATTGATGCGGCTCAGGCAGCCACTGCCAGAGTCCAAATTTCAATCGGCCTTACTGGGCAAGGGTGAGCCCTTGAGATGCTGGATGGCTGGGGCATTTCCCCAGGTACCCAACAGCCAGGATGCCCTGGGCTCTGCTCACTCTGCCACACAGCCCACCTTGTTAACAATTCACTGGTGGGGAAACTGAGGGAGTGATGGGCTGAGACCACGGGGTGAGTCTGGAGGAGGCAGGATTTGAACCCAAGTCTCCAGTCCTACACTTGAACGACAAGATTAAATAACCTTAACTCTGCCCTTCCTCGCCCCAATTTATGAGATAGCTGCACACTGCAGCATGCACGCCACACATACGGACATACCCCCCACACCCTCTGCCTATGTTTGTATTTACCTGCCATGGGGAATCCTGTCATGGAAGCTGAAAGAAAGCAAAGAGATGAGGTAAGTCTCTGTCTCCATGGCTGGTCACCTTGGGGATCTCCAAACACTGGCTGATGTAAGCAGTGGCCTGAGTGAGCTCTCCCCTGCCATCTGTTGATGCATTGAGAGTAGGGTGACCAGATGCCAAGAACAAAATACCGGGATAACTGCCCAAGCAAAAAAAAGCCAGAATGCTGGCGAAGCAAAAAAACCCCAAAAACGACCGAGCCAAAATATCGGGACAAATGGCATCCCGACCATACATCCGTCGGGACGCGGGACAAACAGCTGAATATTGGGACAGTCCCAATTTTATCAGAGGTCTGGTCACCTTAACTGAGAGAGAAGACTCAGCTGCATGTTGTATTTCTATATTTCTACTGCCTCTCAGGGAGGTGGATTGCTTGCACCAATGGGAGAGCCCCTCCTGTCGGCATCGGTTGTATCTACACAGAAGTGCTATAGCTGCAGAGCTGCCACTGTGCCACTGTAATTTTTCAAGTGCAGAAATGTTTCAAGACCCCCACATCCTGCTCCCCTCAGGCCTGGCTTCCCCCCAACCTGGAGTGTGACAGCCCCACATGCTGTGTAATGGAGTGCTAAACTGCATTATACTGCTCAGCCACTAGGTGGTGATGTGTGTAAAATACCTTTTTTAAAGCTAACCTCAGCCATATCTGGCAGAGCATTAAAGGACCGTGGTGTGTAAAAGCAAGCTCTGTGACCAGTCCATGTCTGGTACAGAAGAACACGATGGTGTCCGGAGTAAACTAAGAACAGAAATAGAAGGAACAAAGCTACAAAGGTTGCAGGATCTCTTCACCATGCCACTCTTCAGTGCCCCAGAGAACTTCAGCTTTCACAAACTTCACCATGGACACACTGGAAACAAGATTTCACAAGATTTTACATTGCTGCCAAGCTACACAAAGAAACTGGAGAGACGCAGGTATCTTCTTTAATGTAGTCTATGGGAAGCTGGCAGAGGATATCTTTAAATCCTTTCACGTTACTGAAGACAGTCACAAAGGTGACTATGAAAGGGGTCTGCCTATGTTCGATGCATACTTTATACCTCAGAGAAACGCGGCTTATGGAAGAGCTTGTTTTCACCAGAGAACTCAAAAACTAGGGGAAAGTTTTGAATGTTTTATAAGAGCTCCGCATAGATAGGCTGAAAACTGTGATTTGGGGAATGCAAAGTTTGAAAATATCACAGACAAGCTGGTTATTGGATTAACAGATAAAAACCTTTCACAACAGCTACAACTGAAGAGAGATTTAACTCTAGCCACAGCTATTCAAATAGCAAACCAGTCTGAATTAGTCAAACAACAGAACAAAAGACAGGAACAACTTGAAAAACATGAAACTAGCTTAGGCAATGTCTACACTAGCACTTGCTGCAGTATAACTTATGTCACTCAGGGGTCTGAAAAAGCCACCCCCCAAGCGATGTAAGTTCCACTGACCTAAGCACCAGTGTGGACAGCACTATGTGGGTGGAGGAAGCTCTCCCACCGACATAGCTACCGCCGCTCACGGGGCTGGAGTAGTTAAGCCAACTGGAGAGCTCTCCCGTCAGCTCAGAGTGGTTACATTACAGCGCTTACAGCAGCATCGCTGCAGCTCCGCCGCTGTAAACTTCTAGTGTAGCTGTAGCCTTAGAAGGTTTAAACATGCTAGAGTGTTAAAGCTTATCATCATAATACCCCTGAAGCCAGGAGAGAGAACACCCAGGCTAAGAGGGACAAATGCCAGCCTACATGCACAAGGAAAAAGTCCTAGCCCAAGAGATGATGCATGTCCAGCCAGCAGCACATGGTGTAATATTTCCATGAAATATGGACAATTTGCAGCTGTTTGCAGCACCAAAATAGTTTGGGAGCTGACTCAGATTACAGACAACCAAGAGCCGTTGTTTCTGGGATCCGTCCATCCATCACTTGTGATGACATAGAGCCTGGCTGGAGAGTGAAACTGAGTGTTCATGGCAAGACAATTGACTTTAAAATTGACTCAGGAGCTGATGTCTCAGACATCTCAGAAGGGATGAGATGGGCTGTATGCTTGCTTGGTTTCTAAGTAAGCTTTGGGAGGCATTTGGTCAGCTTCTTTAGGAAGGAATTCGCCAGGTTAAGTACCTGATCAGGAAACACTTGGAAAACAATGCATCTTGGAATGCTCCAAACCACATAAGAAGTCTTCCTGGAGACATGCAAGATACCATGTGGACAATGGCTTCAGCCTGTAAAGACTGAGTCATGCAGGGACATGTGACTTGTCCAGGTGACTCCAGAACTCCATCTTGGAGCTGGACTTTGCATAGGAGGGAGGAGGGGGGTCTCCTCCCACAAGAGAGAGTCTATTTAAACCTGGGGGAGTCCCCTCCATCTTGTATTCAGCTGGCTAAAGAAGGAGCCTCTCCACCCCCCCAGGATACTTGAAAGAAACTGAAACAAAAGACAGTAACTACAGGGGTTGTGAGAGATTGCTGGACCCAGGCTAAAGGGAGATTAGCCTGTAAAAGGGAGCATTCTGGAACTGGTGAGGAACTTATCTGTATTTAGTTTGATTAGGCATAGATTTGCGCATTTTATTTTATTTTGCTTAGTGACTTACTTTGTTCTGTCTGTTACTACTTGGAACCACTTAAATCCTACTGTCTGTATTTAATAAAATCACTTTTTATTTAGTAATTTACTCAGAGTGTGTATTAATACCTGAGGGAGCAAACAACTGTGCATATCTCCCTATCAGTGTTATAGAGGGCAAACAATTTATGAGTT
Organism: Emys orbicularis; assembly: GCF_028017835.1. Classification (NCBI taxonomy): domain Eukaryota; kingdom Metazoa; phylum Chordata; order Testudines; family Emydidae; genus Emys; species Emys orbicularis. The sequence continues at coordinate 8,469,277 of NC_088703.1, read as the reverse complement.
TGCCCTGCATAAGCTTTATGCAGGGTAAAACGGATTTATCTGGGTTTAGACCCCATTGGGAGTTTGGCATCTGAGTGCTAAAGACAAGCACACTCCTCAATCCCTCCCAGAGCTGAAGTCACCTGACATTGCTGTGACTAGCCCTGGAGATATTCTGAACTGCATGGGCCAGTTCACCACAGAAACAACTTACTAAGACCAAAGCTTTGCATTCAGAGTGCATGTGTTCAAAGAACCACAGACCAACAACCTTCTCAGATGCAGTATGGCAGCCGGAATAGGCCTAATGAGAAAAGTGGAAGAACTCACTGGAGGATTTGATGATATAACATAAAGTCTGCCTATGGAACTCTTTGTCAGGGGATGTTGTGAAGGCCAAAACTATAACAGGGTTCAAAAAAGAACTAGAGAAATTCATGGAGGATAGGTCCATCAATGGCTATTAGCCAGGATGGGAAGGGATGCAGCACCATGCTCTGAGTGTCCCTAGCCTCTTTTTGCCAGAAGCTGGGAGTGGACGACAGAGCATGGATCACTTGATGATTGCCCTGTTCTGTTCATTCCCTCTGAAGCAATTGGCATTGGCCACTGTTAGAAGACAGGATACTGGGCTAGATGGACCATTGCTCTTATCCAGTATGGCTGTTCTTATGGTCTTATGATATTGGGCTTTTGAAAGGAGATCCAGTACAAATCAACTTAAGAGACAATGCTGAACCATGCAGTGTACAGACACTCCCACCAGAGAGACCTTGAAGAGACTAGCTGCAGATTTAAGGATATTCAGAGGCTGTCATTACCCGGTAATCATGGACTGTTTTTCCAGGTATATAGAGATAATGTACTCGAAAGACATGTAACAGTGTTATTGAGAAACTGAAGTGCATTTTTGCTCACTTTGGTATTCCACAACAACTAGTGACAGACAACGGACTACAGTTCACAACAGCAGAATTTGTCATTCCAAACGAAATATGATTTTGATCTTATCATGAGCCTCCCACATTACCCCAAGCGAACGGAGAGGCTGAAAGAGCTGTACAGACAGCCAAGAAAATTCTACAGCAGGAAGACCCATTCCTTGCTTTTCTGAGTTACATATCAACACCGATAGCAGCTGCTGGATATAGTCCAGCACAACTCCTGATGCGAAGACAAGTCAGAATGACTGGTCCAACTTGGGAAAAGAGCCTATTTCCAAATGGACCTGACATGAAGAGAGTCGCCAAATCACATAAAAAGGCTAAACTGATCTTATTGTAATGGCATTAGGGGCAGGGGTACTGTAAAATGGCACCCTACCCCACCCTAAGTTATCTCGGTGGGACAAGAAGCAACCCATCTCTCACCAACCCCACCGTTACCCAAAGGAATAATCTGGGCCCAATTCACTGCCTGTGGGAAGAGATGGGACACTAGTAACTCCAGGGGACTTCCTTCCCCCTATTTACCTAGTGAGGCTACACCAGCAGGCCTTGCCTAAGGCTGCAACCCAATTACCACTTATCATCTGTGATGAAGCAGGGGGGGTTCTTGGTTTTTTCAATGGTTTGCATGCTGAGGGGGTGGGACTCAGTTTCCCTGTGTGTTACTGGTTTAATGAGGTGGTGGGAGAGGGAGCTTGTTGTTATAGAGGGCCAGCGAATGGCCTGAAGAATGGATACCCCAGCGACTGGTGACTTGGTGACCGGGAGGCCCAGTTTGGGAGTCACAGCCAGTTCTGGCTAGTGGGAGGACAATGGACTGCAGAGAGAGGACCCCGGTGACCTGTCCAGCTGGGTGCAGCCAGAGGGGAAACAAGGGATGGATGAGAGGAGAGGCTAAGAGAAGAGGAGGCCCAGGCGGCCTCTTTACCTGGGATAAAAGACAAAGGACACAGGGGGTGCTTGGGGGATGGTGATATCAGATGCGCAGCTGGAAGGAGGGGGCTTCTGGACTGGGGAGAGAGCAGCCAGAGCCACACTGGATGGAGGAGGGACCTAGATGCATTGTGCTGAGGGTTGCTAGGCACGAGGGCCCTGAGAACTGCCTGTGATGTGTTCAGACATTCAGTAATCCCTCCTGTTTTAAGCTGGCTGAGAGTGACTCCGGTCTAGAGATCAGGGTTGCATTATTACCTCTGGGAGGGAGGCCCCAGGGGTCCAGAGCGTGTAGACTCCCTCAGGGGTTCCACTGCGAGAGAGAGACATGCTGAGGGCTCAGAGAGGTGCGGTTCCAGGAGGCAGAGGGGCCTACGGCTGAGGGAGAATGGACACCCAAGGGAGAATGGACACCCAAGAATGGACACCCAAAGGAGAATGGACACCCTGAGGGAGAATGGACACCCAAGAAGGGCTGTTGCACAGAAGGGATTCCTCCCAGGGACCGTAGAGAGCCAAGAGAAAGTTCCAGTCCTGTGAGTCCATGACATCCTTCCTCTTATGGGACCTCACAGCTGCTCATGAGACCTCAGGACTGAACCTGAATGCTGGAGACTATGGCAAAGGGTTTCCAAATTGCCTTGTTCCTTCACCACAGTACCTCCTTCCCAGCTTCTCCTCTTATCCACGTCGGGTCCATCTGCACGCTGGAGAGCTCCCATTCAGCTACTAGATAGATTCCCAATGAGTAACATTCCCCTAACTGGAAAAGTAGCTGTATCCACATCTAAGCTATTAAAAAGGGCATACACACAAAACTACAACTCAACTACAACAGATTTATCTCTCTCAGGAACAGCCAAAACCTGGGAGAAAACTTGATAGCAGGCTACAGAATATACTAAGCAGCTGAAAGGTTTTAAAATATACTAAACAAATTGTCACACTGTGGCCTACACCCGGATGGGAAGCATACTGAACTCTTTACTCTGTATGTACACATACAAACCAACACACATTCAGCAGTAACAGTCTCTTCTCTGGGGTGCTGAAATTTGGCTCTTTGGTTTGCTAGCCCCAGAAAGGGGTGTGATGAGGGCGATGTTCCATCCTCCGGCTTATGGCTTCCCTTGAAGTTCCACACAAATTATTACAGCTGTGTCCAGACTTCCCCCCTTTTTTCTCTTTTTGAGCTAGCCCCACATCTTCTCCCCCAAGAGAGAGCGCGGTGGGTCACTAGATGTTGCTCCCCAGTAGCTTTTGTGAGTGATATAAACCCACCTCCTACACCGGTAAATGCCCCGGCCAAGTACTCACCGGGGCAGCAGGCTGCTCAGCCCCTGTAGCCAAGGGTCAACTGAAAAGGAGAGAAATCGAGAAAAGAAAAACCCGTCCTCCTCTGAGCCATGGACTCCCCAGCATGCTGCGAGGTGGGGCCGCCTTTGTCCAGGCTGTGCACGGCTAATGCAGGGGCCTTGCCTCAGGACCAGGTCAGACAAGCCTCTGTAGAGCCGGCTGCAGCCATCTGCCTGGCTCAGGGGCTCCCGGAAATGCCCCAGGCTGGGGTACTCATGGCTTCCTGCACAGCAGGTCTCAGGACAGTGTGTGTGTGTGGGGGCTGTTTCTGGAAACTCCCTGCTGCCCACTCACTCCCCCTCCCTGGGTCTCTGCCTGTCTCCTGATAAATAAATTAAATAAAAAAAGATAAATAAATTAATGGAGATATCCCATCTCCTAGAACTGGAAGGGACCTTGAAAGGTCATCGAGTCCAGCCCCCTGCCTTCACTAGCAGGACCAATTTTGATTTTGCCCCAGATCCCTAAGTGGCCCCCTCAAGGATTGAACTCACAACCCTGGGTTTAGCAGGCCAATGCTCAAACCACTGAGCTATCCCTCCCCCCTCACAGCGATTTCCTGACCCCCCCTCCCCAGTTCGCCCCTGCAGCCCGTGTCTCTTCTGCTGGGTTCGCTCCCCTCCATGGGGCTCTGCCAGGCTGGGCCTGTCACAGTGTCATGGCGTGGCCCTGTCCCCTCACCAACCCTTCTCCCACACCCCTCAGAAACACTCGTCTGACCCCTCATCCTCCTCACTGAACCTCACCCCACTCACCACTCCTCACCCCTCCTCCTGACTGATCCTGTCCCTGCCGCCCCACTGCCTCTCACCCCACTCGCCAGCACTTACCCCACTCACAGGCCCCACTCCTCTCATCAACCCTCACCCCGCCCCCTTGCTGGCCTCACCCTCTCAATGTCCCTGACCCCATCCTTCACTGCTCCATGACCCACCCCCCACAGCAATCCTGGTTCTGTCCCCGCACTGTTCCTGGCCACATTCACTGGCCCCACTCCCATCACTGAACCCAGCACCACCTCCCTAGCTGACCCTGTATCCACTCCCCTCAGTGACCCTGTCCCTGTCCCCTCACACTGACACTCACCCTGCCTGCTTCACTGACCATCGCCCTGCCCTCTGACCAGCCCTGGCCCCATCCCCTCACCAACCCTGGCCTGGCCCCCCATGGACTATCACCCTGCCCCCCTCACATACTCTCACCCTGGGCCCTGCCCCAGCCTCTCATCAACCCTTACCCCTCCCCCTTGCTGGCCCCACCCTCTCAATGTCCCTGACCCCGCCCCTCACCATCCCTGGCCCCATCCCCTTACTGACCCTCGTCCCACTTGCTGGCCCCAGCCTTGCCCCCTTGCTTACTCCAGCCCCGCCCCACTCACCAGCTCCCACATATGTGGCTGGGTCTTTACTCAGCCCCTCCCACCCTCTCACATGGCTTTTCTCCCCCTGGCTCCGCCCCAGCTTCTCCCCGTGGGCTGCTCTCACTTTCTCCTTCCTCAGCATGCATGGAGGCTGGGATCTGAGCTGGGCTACCTGATTGGCCCGGCTGCCTGGTCAATCAGAATGACTTCGGGCACTGGCTACTATCCATTGGCACTAATCTGGAGTTCTCTGATTGGCCAGAGGCCCTCTCAGTCCCAGGGTCCCAACTGCTCCTTGACCTCTCCCCTCTCTCCTGACATGGGGAGAGGGCAGCCAAACAACCCACCCAGTGCCAGTGAGGGCAGCCGGCCCCTACACAACAGACACATTTACAAGAGCCATCACTCCGTTTGAGACCTGCTGCGTCTGGAACATGTTGACCGGGAGAGAAAGGATGGACGGCTCCAGATATCATCAAGGATAGATCACAGTGACCAAGACCGACATGGGGAAGTTCAACAGAAACCATCCACAGAGCAAACTGAACAGACGGCATATGCTGAACGAGAAGATGATGACTCAAGGATTCCAGAAGAACCACAGTCAGTCATTGTAACTAGCGGCCAGACAGATGGCCAAGCTGCTACTCGGCGTTTTGCAGTTAGGAGCCCAGGGTGGTTTAGAGACACTGGATAGACTGATCCATCCTAAATTTCACAGCCAGCATGACAGTGTGAACAAATGGCAGGAACATGGAACTTAATGGGGGAGATGGACTGGGATGTTAACCTGTAGCGCTCTGCTCAGCCAATGAGTGGTGCTGTGTGTAACATCCCTTACGGAGCCGAACCTCAGCCATAACTGGCAGGGCATTAAAGGATCTAACTATGAATACAGCTGAGGTGGATGAGCAAGTTCTGTAGCCAGACCACACCTGGGACAGGAGCATGACACCCTGCTCCCCCCAGGTCTGGCCAGGCCTAGCACTCTCCCCAGTGTGTGTGTGTGTGGCGGGGGGGGGAGGGGGCGGGACAGTTACGGTGAGTGACCTCCAACTGCCTCCTCAGTGTGTGTGTCTATGGGGGGGGGCAGTTAGAGCGTGTGAACTCCCTCTGCCCACCCAGTGTATGGGGTGGGGGTTGTTACCATAGTTACCCTAGTCCTCTTTCACAGGGCGTTAACTCAAATTAGGAACCTTCAGTTCACTCCAGCAGCGTCCACACAGCTCAGTCCGAGTGCAGCTCTTTGCTGAACTCTGCAATTCACACCCCTGCAGCTGGCTCTGTGAGCAGTGTAGACGTGCCCTGTTACTGGGGAGGGTGCGTCCTTCTAAAATGGGGGAAATTGGGTTTGAAAGTAGGAGCACTGGAATTTGAGCAAGAAGCCAGGATCGTGGGTGAGCTGATAATGGGTTTGGATTTCACTGAGGTTAATAAGTACACAATGAATCAATGTAATGTGTTCATTCTAGTGAACGAATTCTTCACCAGACTCGGGACCCCAGCAGTGCTGCTCTCAGATCAAGGGAGAAACTTCGAATGCAAAGTGTTTCTGCAGCTTTGTGAGATTCCAGGGGCTCCACAAACCTGCCCCAACCCCGCACACCCAGCGCAGTCTGATAGGATGATAGAAAGTTTCAATCTGATTCGGGGGTTTTACAGATTCATAGATTCCTAAACCAAAGGGGACCACTGTGATCATCTAGTCTGAGTCCTGTATAGCACAGGCCAGAGACCTGCCCTGAAATAACTCCTAGAATGTTTAGAAAAACATCCAATCTTGAGTTAAAAGTTAAAAGTGATGGAGAATCCACCACCATCCTTGGCAAATGCCTCATTCCAGCCTGAATTTTTCTGGCTTCAACTCCAGCTATTGGATCCTGTTCCTCCTTTCTCTGCTAGATTGAAGAGCCCATTATGAAATACTTGTTCCCCATGTAGATACTTACAGACAGTGATCAAGTTACCCCTTAACCTTCTCTTTGTTAAGCTAAACAGATTAAGTAGGTTTTCTAGTCCTTTACTCATTCTCATGGCTCTTCTCGGAGCCCTCTCCAACTCATCAACATCTTTCTTGAACTGGGGACACCAGAACTGGACACAGGATTCCAGCATTGATCATACCAGTGCCAAGTGCGGAGGTAAAATAAACTATCTACTTCTACTAGAGATTCCCCTGTTTGTGCATCACAAGATCACAGCAGCTCTTTTGGCCACAGTTTCTCACTGGGAGCTTGTATCCTGCTGATTATCCACCGTGACCCAGAAATTTTTTTCAGAGGCACTGCTTCCCAGGAGAGAGTGTAAGTATGTAAATATGGCAATGTTCTTGGTCCTTAGATGTATACATGTGCATGTAGCTGTATTAAAATGCATATTGTTTGCTTGCACCCAGTTTACAAAACGCCCCAATCTCTCAACCTGTCCTCTTCATTATTTACACTCCCCCAACTGTGTCATTGTGATGTTACTGATATAACCTGTAACCGTATAGATCATTGTTGCAACCACTGTTATATATTTTCATCAAATATTGTACAAAGGTTGTCATGTAAGGTGTCTATGGGAAGATTATGATTTGCTGATTATGATTATGCTATCTGTATGTGTGTATCATTTTTGTAGTTGAAGTTATGAATATTGGCTATGTACTTGTATCTCAATGTGTTTTGATTCTAAGTAGCCTCAGTGAAGCTTTTGGTCAGCTTCTTGAGAAAGGACTATTCTCAGTAAGTGCCCAGTCAAGAAACACTTAACTAACAATGAACTTTGGGAGATGCCAATCCACATCTGAGCTTTCCTGGGAACATACAAACTAACATGTAAACAATGGTGTCGGCCTGTAAAGAACTGAGTCATGCATAGACATGTGACTTGCCCATTTGACTCCAAACACCATCTTGCTGCTGTGATTTTCCACAGTAAGAACAGAGGGGTGTCCTTCCACGGGCAGAAAATAGAAAAGGCCCTGAAAACCCCTCCATCTTGTCTTCAGTCCTGCTTCTGACCTCTGGAGGGGCTTTGCTACAAACTGAAGCTCTGAAAAAAGGACTGAATGACCCATCCCAGCTGGGGATGTACTCTAGAGACTTGATTTGTAGAAGTTTATTCCATCACTGCTACAAGCCTGAACCAAGAACTTTGCCATTACTGTATGTAATTAATTCCATTTAACCAATTGTAACTCTCATTTAAATTTCTTTCTTTTTATGAATAAACCTTTAGATTTTAGATTCTAAAGGATTGGCAACAGTGTGATTTGTGAGTAAGATCTGACTTGCATATTGACCTGGGTCTGGGGCTTGGTCCTTTGGGATCGGGAGAACCCTTTTTGTTTTACTGGGGCTTTGGTTTTCATAACTCTTCATCCCCATAATGAGTGGCACTGGTGGTGATACTTTGAAACTGGAGTGTCTAAGGCAATTACTTGTATGACTTATGGTTAGCCAGTGGGGTAAAACCAAAGTCCTCTCTGTCTGGCTGGTTTGGTGTGCCTTAGAAGTGAAGAAACCCCAGCCTTGGGCTGTAACTGCCCTGCTCTAAGCAATTTGTCCTGAATTGATACTCTCAGAAGTGTCCCACCAAAGGCAGCATTGTTACAATCATCAGCAAACTTTCTCAGTGATGAGCTCTTCTTTTAGTGTCCAGCGACAGAGCCATCGTCTGTATATTTGGGCTTACAAAGTGGATTGCTGGCCCTCTGGTAATGCTGGTGGGTGGTGAGAGAGAGCTGTGATTTGCAATATTAACTTGTCTTTGTTCTCCAGGTTCTGTCAGTGCCTACCTGAGTCTGAGAAGGGAGGTGTCTGGGGACAGCACATTTCATGGTTGACTGTGAGTCCAGTGGCTGTCTCTGGTCATGTGTTGTACACCACCAAGCACAGCGGCAGTGCTGATGGGCACCGGGCTGGGAGAGATGAGACCAGGGCTCCGTTCCCAACAGCTGCTATCACATCCCCTCTCTGTGTTCCTATTGCCCCTTTCTATCCTCTCCATTTAGACTGAGCTCTTGGGGGCAGAGACTGCCTGTCACCCTGCCAGTGCAGAGCCCAGCACCACAGGGCCTTGAGCTCAGCATACAGTGCTGCCGTAACATGAATTCTTGAGTTTGCTGTGGCAAATTGCCAGCACTACTATGATGGGTCTCACGCTTTCTCTTCTTGGGGGGGGGGGGCGTTCAGGGCGCCTTTTCTTGCCCCTGAACCAGGATATTCACAGCCCCACTAGTGTCCTAGAGGACGGGAGTGGAGAGTGAGGGAACCGGGCCCGCCCTCTATGCCGGGTCCCAGCCCTGGGGCCCTAGGGATAGTGGTAAACCACTTGAACTAGTGGTTCCTTCCCCTGGGCTACTTTCCTCTCCTGCCCTTCAGCTTGTGGGGGGCTTCCTGCCCTCCCTCTGCACAAGCCAGGTGTCCCTTTACCTAGGGTCTTGGTCTTCTTAGCCCATCGCAGCACTTCTCCAAACTTTCCTCTGCTTCCCTCCAAACTGCTCTCTGCTCCCACACCAATCCACTCTGTTTCTACTCCTTCAAACTGTTCTCTGCACCAACACCAATCCTCTCTGCTCCAACTCCTTCCCCTGGCTGATTGAAGCAGGGGGGTTTTATCTGGTGACTAACTTCAGGTGCTCTAATTGGCTTCAGATGCTCTAATTAATCTATAGCAAACTTTCTTCCCTCTACAGGGAATAAGGCCCCCTTCTAACCCTCTCTTGCTGCCCTCTGGCCATGCTGTATCACATTGCATAATAAATAAGAGTTAAGAAATGGAGCCTCAAACACTGAACAAACACGGTAAGAGCAGGACAGGAGTTAGGTCATTCGGGGAATCCTGTGTGCAGTTCTGGTCACCAGCACACAGGACAGATGGATTCAGACGGGACCAGGAGCAGAGAAGGGCTGCTAGGGTGTTGGGGGATGGAGGCTGGTCATACGAGAGGAGCCTGGAAGCGCTTGGCTGGTTTAGCTGGCACAGCACAGGCTGAGCAGGGATCTGATTGCTCTGTATGAATCCATCGGGGGAACGCTGGGGAGGGAAAAGAGCTACTGAAGCCAAAGGACACTGTTGGCCCAAGAAGAAATGGGGATAAACTGTCCAGGAGTCACGTTAGGCTGGAAATGAGAAGAAGGCTCAGAAACAGCCTCCTAATGGGTGAGGGGAGAACGCGCTAACTCACGTGAAGATGTATCGGGGGTAGCCGTATTAGTCTGTATCCACAAAAAACAACAAGGAGTCCGATGGCACCTTAAAGACTAACAGATTTCTTTGTGCATAAGCTTTGGTGGGTAAAAATTCTCACTTCTTCAGATGCATGTGAAGATGGCGCTTGATAAGTGTGTGACTGGGATTCTATAACATGCCCTTCCAGCCCTGTGTCCTGTGTTCCTAAAGAGACCAGCTGAGGGTGGCTGGGAAACACCTCCAGGATTCAGAGACATGCCAGTTTCTTTTTACTCTTTTAACACTTCACAAAAGTAAAACTAATTGTATTGTAAAATCGTACATGCAGCTAGATAGACCCTGGTTCCACACCCTGCTCTAACCACTGGCCCCCACTCCCTTCCCAAGGCAGGAATAGACCCCAGGAGTTCTGGCTCCCAGGACACAGCTATGCCATGTCTGATGGGTGGGGCTGGAGAATCACAGGTTGCCCACAGGGCTATTCAAAGCCAGAGAAAGAGAAAAAGGAAAAGGCCACTCACCCCAAAACCAGGCCAGGAGGATGGGGATCCTTGTGTTCCCAGCACCTGCGCAGGCAGCTGACCTCCTGTCAAGGGGGTGCCCAGCTGGGAGCAGGAGGCACCCGGGAAGTCCCATGTTCAAAGCACAGTCCTTGTGGGGCAGTGTGGCCAGGCGTTAGGTCAGGCGATCGTCCTTGTGAGAGAGGCAGGCTGAGCTCAGTGTGACAGTCATAGGCTGGGACGCTGGGGAGATGGGGCAGCACCCAAGGGGGCAGGGACCAAAGGGGGCAGGAGGTGTGACAGGCCTCTCAATGCAGAGACCCCCTCCCTCCGCACCTCCCTGAAGTGACCCAGTGGGTGTGTGCGACTGAGCCCAGGGAGGAGAATTGACCTTCATGCCCTGCGCTGTGGCTTTATTTATATCATTGGATTGTGAAATAAGCATTCCTGGAACATTCTGAGCAAACAAACCCCTCTTGCAACAGCTGGTTCTGGGACACATGGGGTGGAGGGGCTGTTCCTGGAGCTGGTTCACAGGGAATCAGCAGAACTGATCCACGGAGGCCTGGTGGACATGGGACAGGCACATGGGTTTGACTGCGGGTGCGAGTAGGGTGACCAGACAGCAAGTGTGAAAAATCGGGACAGGGGGTGGGGGGTAATAGGATCCTATATAAGAAAAAGACCCCAAAATCGGGACTGTCCCTATAAAATCGGGACATCTGGTCACCCTAGGTGCAAGGATCAGCGCATGCAGTTAAAGCAATGCTGAGGGCTGTCTGGGTGCCCTTACTCCAGTTGAAGGAAGCTGAGGCTTGGCCTAATCTACACCTAAAGCTTAGGTCGACCCAGCTACATCACTCAGGGGTGTGAAAAATTCAGACCCCTGGAGACGGGATTAAGCCAATCTAAGCCCTGGTGTAGACACCAGAAGGTGGAATGAAGAATTCACCCATTGGCCTGGCTACCGCTGCTTGGAGGGATGGATTAACTACGGCGATGGCAAAGCCCCTTCCATTGTGTAGCGTCTGCATCATGACACCACAGCGGCGTAGCTGCAACACTGAGCTGTGCCACTGCTGCAGTTGTGGTGTAGACACAGCCCTTGTCTGCCCAGGGAAGGGGCATCACTGCACTGGCCTCACCCCATGGGGACACCCCCGTGTACCTAGAGCAGGTCCATTCACACCTGAGCTTATGCCCAAGCCACGTTCCCATGTTGTCATCTCTGCAAGTCCCAAAAGGACGCGGCCTCCTTGCAGATTGAGTGTCACGCGGCTCCGTCTCTGGATACCTACTGAAAGCGCTCAGGGTGGATGTTTGGTCTATGCCCCCCTTGGTGATCTCAGCGGAACAGGGAAGTGTTTGTTGCCTATGTGATCACCGTCTACCTAGCAGCTTTCATTGGTAAACACGCTTCATAATTCATTGGTCTCTTGACCAAAGAGAGCCGCTGAATCTGAACCGAGAGCTGATGGAGGCGGGTGCTGGGTTTGGCTAACAAGGTCCTCACTGCTGATATTGTCTTGCCCCTGCACATGGAGAAGCTGACAAAAGTGTCAAGAACTGAGAACGTTCCCATGGGCATAAGGCCTAATATGAGCTTTACCCCCAATCTGAATGGAGCTGGTGCCAGTCTGTGTAGCCGAGGCGTGTGGCTGCCAGGGCATCAACTGCTCCTGGCATCAACTGCTGCCACAGGGTCCTAGTTCCCCCCATCCACTAATGGCAGGGCACGCTGCCCTTACCCTGCCCTTCCGCCCTAGCCCTGAGCCTCTCCAACGCCCCAAGCCCCTCAACCCCAGCCCCAGACAGAGCCCTCATCCCCCTGCACCCTAACCCTCTGCACCAGCCCTGAGCCTCCTCCTGCATCATGAACCCCTCATGCCCCACCCCACATCCCAACCCTCTGCCCTAGCCCTGAGCCCCCTCCCACACTCCAAACCCCTCATCCTCAGCCCCACAGCCCTCACCCCTGCACTCCCTCCTATCCCCAAACTCCCTCCCACAGCCTGCACCCCCTCCCCCTTCCCACACACCCCCTCCTGCCCCCAAACTCCCTCCCAGAGCCTGCACCTCCTCCCTCTGCACCCCATCCCACCCCAAACTCCCTCCTAGAGCCTGCACCGCTCACCCCCTCCTACACCCCCACCCCTTGATCTAGCCCAGAGCCTGCCCCAAAACACCCTCCCAGAGCCTGCACCTCTCATACCCTCCTGCACCCCCACCCCCTGCCCCAGCCCGGAGCCTGCACCCAGCACCCAAAGTCCCTCCCAGAGCCTGCACCCTGCACCCCTCCTGCAACCTAATCCCCAGCCCAGGGCCTGCACCCCAGACCTCTTCCCCCCACCCAAACTCCCTCCCAGAGCCTTAGGCAGATGGGGGGGTGGAGTTTGGGGGGTGGAGTTTGGGCACCACCAAAATTTCTACAAACCTGCCACCCCTAGCAACTCCTAAACCTTTTCTGTCCTGCCTGTCCTTCCTGAACAGTTTATATCCATCCATGACAGTACTCCAGTCATGTGAGTTACCCCACCAAGTCTCTGTTATTCCAATCATGTCATAGTTCCTTGACTGTGCCAAGACTTCCAGTTGTCCCTGCTTGTTTCCCAGGCTTCTTGCATTTGTGTATAGGCACTCAAGATAACTCACTGATCGTCCCGCTTTCTCAGTATCAGACAGGAGTCCTCCCCTCTTGCCATCTCCTGCTCATGCTTCCTCCTCGTATCCCATTTCCCCACTTACCTTAGGGCTTTGGTCTCCTTCCCCCGGTGAACCTAGTTTAAAGACCTCCTCACTAGGTTAGCCAGCCTGCTTGTGAAGATGCTCTTCCCTCTCTTTGTTAGGTGGAGCCCGTCTCTGCCTAGCACTCCTCCTTCTTGGAAAACCATCCCATTGTCAAAGACTCCAAAGCCTTCTCTCCAACACCACCTGCGTAGCCATTCGTTGACTTCCACAATTTGACGGTCTCTACCCAGGCCTTTTCCCTGCACAGGGAGGATGGACGAGAACACCACTTGCACCCCAAACTCCTTTATCCTTCTTCCCAGAGCCATGTAGTCTGCAGTGATCCACTCAAGGTCATTCTTGGCAGTATCATTGGTGCCCACGTGAAGAAGCAGGAAGGGGTAGCGATCCGAGGGCTTGATGAGTCTCGGCAGTCTCTCCATCACATCGTGAATTCTAGCTCCTGGCAAGCAGCAGACCTCTCGGTTTTCCCAGTCGGGGCGGCAGATAGATGACTCAGTCCCCCTGAGGAGGGATTCCCCGACCACCACCACCGCCTCCTTGTCTTGGGAGCGATGGTCGTGGAACCCCCATCCCTAGGACAATGCATCTCATGCCTTCCAATCGGTGGCGTCTCCTTCTGCTCCCTTCCCTCAGATGTAGCATCTTTTCCATTTCCCAACTGTAAAGAAATCCATGTCCTAAAGTCCTATCCAAGATTAATTGTGATTGCTGGTTACAATTCACCAAAGTATTGAAAATGTGTTAGTGTGAGATTATCTGTTGTTTTTCCAATAATATTAGTTGAGGTTCTTTTCTTTAGTTTTGATTTTTGGTTAATGAGTGGAAATAAACATTGTGTTTATTGACACTGCTGATCTCACTATTGGGCAATGATGTTCACACTATAATCCAGCTTGGAAAAGGCTCTACGGGGCAAAGTTTTGGTAGAGCTGTTCTGCTAATGAACCCATATCTGCAAATGACCGAAGTATGTTGGAATAAGGTTATTTAAACAATTGTATAATTTTCTTAGATACCCACGATAGATTTGTTCTTCAGTTTAGCTGCTGGCCTTGTTCCCCCTTTTGTTGGTGGTGAATAGTGCAGAAACTATGCTCTCCCTTGATATGAACCAATTTCTTCTTTATAAAGTTAGTTTTTTGGTGGGTGGGGGAGGGTATGATGTGGCCACTCCCTTGTAAACCACCTGGACTTTAGCCCTATTTCTGTTTGTATTCAAATTATGGATTTTTAATTGATCCTTGGTCAATTTTGATCACTTCATTTCTTTTTCTCACTTTTTCTATTTCCCACATCAGACCTAGCTTTTACCTTTCCTGGTCTGCTTCATCCTCCCCTCTCCCCATCATGTCCCATGGTCAGGTGGGACCCATTTTTATCTTTCCTAGACCTGGAACTAAAAAAGGATTGAATAAAGAACAGGAGTACTTGTGGAACCTTAGAGACTAACAAATTTATTTCAGCGTAAGCTTTCGTGGGCTACAGCTCACTTCTTCGGATGCATAGAATGGAACACACAGACAGAAGATATTTATACATACAGAGAACATGAAAAGGTGGAAGTACGCCTACCAACTGTAAGAGGCCAATCAATTGAGATGAGCTATCAGCAGCAGAAGAAAAAAAACTTTTGAAGTGATAATCGAGATGACCCATAGAAGGTGTGAGGAGAACTTAACATGGGGGAAAAAATTCAATTAGTGTAATGACCCAACCATTCCCAGTCTCTGTTTAAACCTAAGTTAATTGTATCTAATTTGCATATTAATTCGAGTTCAGCACTCTCTCTTTGGAGTCTGTTTTTGAAGTTTTTTTGTTGCAAAATTGTCACCTTCAAGTCTGTCACTGAGTGGTTAGAGAGGTTGAAGTGTTCTCCGACTGGTTTTTGAATGTTATAACACTGGTCTACAATTTTTGAGAAGTCGTCTGCTTCAGAGATAAAATGTGCTATTTATTATGTATTTTGATGTGCTGAATTCAAATATGACAATTAAAACAACTGATTGGCTACTGTTTCTAAGATATTTAAGTTTTTACATTTTATGTCTATGTATATTGTGTAGAAAGTAGAGTTTTAATCATAAATTGTAAACCTAGGTCTTTTCATGTGTTTATGGTTGCTTTACATGATAATATTTCACCTGTCCTGTTTATGTAACACTTTAAAAATCAGCAAAAGGGTTATATAAATAAAATTTATTATGAAACAAAAGGCAAAAAAACTATTATGGACATAGTTTAGTCCTATTCAGTGTCTACTCGGCGCTTCTTGGCTTGTCTCTTGGATTCATTAAATGGAGCATCTCTTGTCACTGTCCAGCAATAGTCTGCAAGCATTGATGGGCTCCATTTGCCCTGATAGCGTTTCTCCATTGTTGCAATGTCCTGGTGAAATCGCTCGCCGTGCTCGTCGCCCACTGCTCTGCAGTTCAGTTGAAAAAAATCTAGATGAGAGTGCAAAAAATGTATCTTTAGTGACATGTTGCAACCAAGGCTTTTGTATGCCTTGAGGAGGTTTTCCACCAACAACCTGTAGTTGTCTGCCTTGTTGTTTCTGAGAAAATTTATTGCCACTAACTGGAAGGCTTTCCATGCCATCTTTCCCTTGCCACGTAGTGCATGGTCAAATGCATCATCTCGAAGAAGTTCACGAATCTGAGGACCAACAAAGACACCTTCCTTTATCTTAGCTTCACTTAACCTTGGAAATTTTCCACAGAGGTACTTGAAAGCTGCTTGTGTTTTGTCAATGGCCTTGACAAAGTTCTTCATCAGACCCAGCTTGATGTGTAAGGGTGGTAACAAAATCTTCCTTGATTCAACAAGTGGTGGATGCTGAACAATTTTCCTCCCAGGCTCCAATGACTGTTGGAGTGGCCAATCTTTCTTGATGTAGTGGGAATCTCTTGCACGACTATCCTATTCGCAGAGAAAACAGCAGTACTTTGTGTTTCCAGTCTGCAGACCAAGCAAGGGAGCAACAACTTTCAAATCGCCACAAAGCTGCCACTGATGTTGGTCATAGTTTATGCACCTCAAAAGTTGTTTCATGTTGTCATAGGTTTCCTTCATATGGACTGCATAACCAACTGGAATTGATGGCAAAACATTGCCATCATGCAGTAAACCAGCTTTAAGACTCGTCTTCGATGAATCAATGAACAGTCTCCACTCATCTGGATCGTGAACGATGTTGAGGGCTGCCATCACACCATCGATGTTGTTGCAGGCTACAAGATCACCTTCCATGAAGAAGAATGGGACAAGATCCTTTTGACGGTCACAGAACATGGAAACTCTAACATCACCTGCCAGGAGATTCCACTGCTGTAGTCTGGAGCCCAACAGCTCTGCCTTACTCTTGGGTAGTTCCAAATCCCTGACAAGGTCATTCAGTTCACCTTGTGTTATGAAGTGTGGTTCAGAGGAGGAGGATGGGAGAAAATGTGGGTCCTGTGACATTGATGGTTCAGGACCAGAAGTTTCATCCTCTTCCTCGTCTGACTCAAGTGAGAATGATTCTGGTGCATCAGGAACCGGCAGTCCTTCTCCGTGGGGTACTGGGCGTATAGCTGATGGAATGTTTGGATAATGCACAGTGCACTTTTTCTTCTTTGACACACCTTTCCCAACTGGAGGCACCATGCAGAAGTAACAATTGCTGGTATGATCTGTTGGCTCTCTCCAAATCATTGGCACTGCAAAAGGCATAGATTTCCTTTTCCTGTTCAACCACTGGTGAAGATTTGTTGCACAAGTGTTGCAGCATATGTGTGGGGCCCACCTCTTGTCCTGATCTCCAATTTTGCAGCCAAAATAAAGGTGATAGGCTTTCTTAACCATAGTGGTTATACTGCGCTTTTGTGATGCAAAAGTCACTTCACCACAAACATAGCAGAAGTTATCTGCACTGTTCACACAAGTACGAGGCATCTCTGCTCACTTTGGCTAAACAGAAATGTGTCCCTTTGCAAAATCAAACACTGACAAATAAGAGAGCACGACCCTGTATGATTTCTAGAGCTGATATAGGGCAATTTGTTCAGCAGAGTGATGTAAGCTTCGTTATGATTGCATCATCCATGACTTCTAGGAATAACATGATGCAATTCATATCATGTATGACGCAATACCAGCTTCAGATTGCATCATTCATTGTTTTGCCTAAAAAGCAAGTACTGTCCAAACCCAGTCATAGATTTATTCATAGATCCAGTCAAAGATGTATTGTAGTCATTTCTGTTTGAAATTGAGATCCCTTCCCTTTATAACTCACTTATCCTCCACCATTTCCAAGTCAAGGGTCGTATATACTGACCCAATAGCATATCTTGAAAACTAGAGCCAATCAACAATTTTAAGCATCATTTTCGTTCTCAGTGACCCAGAATTAGTAAAGTTTGACTACATTTATTTCAGAAGCATTTTTGCTGTAGAGCAGTGTTATGATTCCTGATGTCAGATTTGTGTCCATTTATTCTTTTTCATAGAGACTGTCTGGGTTGGCCAATGTACATGGCAGAGGGATTGAATGATGACACTATTCAGGTGCCTGATAAAGAAATATTTGACCTAAGTACTCCTTATGGCTAATATTATAAATTGTGTTTCCTGGAACATCAAAGGGATGATCAAGGAGAAAAATAATGACCACCCATCGAAAACACGGAAAGCAGATATCATCTTCCTACGGGGAATGCACCTTAATGACATGGAGGCACAGAAATGAAGGAGGGGATGGATGGGGGAGCGGGTGTTTAACAATTTCCTCTCTGCAGCCAAAGATGTAGCAATATTGTTTCACAAAAGATGCAGTTTACAAATTCCAGATGTAAATAAAGACGAGGAAGGTAGATATTTGCTGGTGAAGGCTAAGATCTCTGTCTCTCTATGTACCCTAACTCTTGTATATGGACCCAATAAAGATGATCCAAGTTTTTTAAAACAAGTTTCTTTTTCCAAATTATTTAATAGCCCACCAAAATCAATCATCACAGCAGGAGATTTTGATGAGGTGTTCGACCATTTTTAAACACGTCAGACCAGCCCCAGCACACACAGTCACATGCTAGAAACATTATAAAAGATCATATGGCAGAATTGGGGTTAAAAGATTTATGGAAGCTGTGGAACCCTACAATGGAGGATTTTACTTTGTTTCCTCCCCACCTTCCACATACGCATGAATAGTTTCTTCTGGTTTCTACAAATCTGATGGACTCAGTGCTTAATAATGAAATCAAGTCTATCATGAGCTCTGATCATGCACAAATGATACTGCAATTTTCCCCTCCAGAGATACATTGGACTTGTAAAAGATGGAGCCTGAACTCTCTTTGAAAGATAAACATTTTCAGAACTGTGTCACAGAAGAAATTTGTTTTTTCTTCAAAACAAATGACACACCAGAGATAGCCCCATCCACCCTATGGAATAAAAGCTTTCCTTTAGGGGCAGGGTCATTTCCTACTCAGCGGGTAGGTAGAGAGGTAGCCAGGCTAGGCTCTGGAATTAGCCGGACAACTGATAGTTCTGGATTTAGAATGTGCAAACTACCCTGCAAGAAAATCTTTCAAAAATAATTAATCAAAGAATCATAGAAGATTAGGTTGGAAGAGACCTCAGGAGGTCATCTAGTTCAATCCCCTGCTCAAAGCAGGACCAACACCAACTAAATCAGCCCAGCCAGGGCTTTGTCAAGCTGGGCCGTAAAAACCTCTAAGGGTGGAGATTCCCCCACCTCCGTAGGTAACCTATTCCAGTGCTTCACCACCCTCCTAGTGAAATAGTTTTTCCTAATATCCAACCTAGACCTCCCCCTGCTTCTTGTTCTGGCTATGAAGCAAATACACCCACTTCAGCCCAAGCTAAGTTTGCTCTTTTTAGACTCAAATGAACATATGGGGGGAAGGGGGAGAGAGAGAAGGAAACATTCTTGCAGACAGATTAAAAGGTCCCCAATCATATAACTCAAATCAGAACAAGGGCCGGTTATTACTAATCAAAAATAAATCAAATGATCAATTTTTGAAATTCTACCAGTCTCTATATAATAACAATTCTCCACCTAAGCTAGAAGAACTGAATGTTTTTGTGAAAGCTCTTAGCCTCCCACACATCTCAGAAGAGCAGCCGGCCGGGCTGGCCTCTCCCTTGCAATCAGAGGAAATAATTGAGGCCCCAGAGGAAATGATCCCAGGCAAGACCCCTGGCCCTGATGACCCACTGATAGAATTGTATCAAAGCATGCAAGGAATACTGGCTTCTAAGCTGTATGCATTTACGGAGATGCTTTAAAGAAAGGTACGTTACCTCCTACTATGAGGGAAACACTAATTACTGTACCACTTAAACCTGTTAAGGATACACAAAAGTATAATTGCTATAGACCCATCTCTTTAATCAATACTGCGGGGTGGCAAGCGAGTGTGCAAGCAGTGGAGCATGTAAGGTGCCTCCTTACACCCAAGCTTCCACCCAGGGTGGGAGGTGAACTCTGCAGATGAACCTCTGAACTCTGGGGCTGCACTGGCCAGGGACAGCCACTGTGAGTGGGGTACAGAGAAGGGTCGGGCACGTTAAAGGGACTTTTGGGTTGCTGGACTTAAGGACCTGAGGGAACAGGACACTGCCCAACTTACTTGAGGGTGGGTCTTTTGCTCATGGTTTATGTTTATGAACCCTGTTTGCGATGTTTTCGAAAATTAATGCTGAGTTAATTCCCTCTTTTTATTAAAGGTTTTTGCTACACTCAGACTCCGTGCTTGCAAAAGGGGAAGTTTTGCCTCTCAGAGGTGCCTGGGGGTGGTGTGTAATTGTCCCAGGTCACTGGGTGGGGGCTCAAGCTCGTTTTGTGTTGTATTGTTGAAAAGGAACCCCTAGATACTGAACCCGGCCCTGGTTGCTGCCAACTCTGACTGGCAGAAGGGTTACATTTTTGTTGGCTCATCCGGGATGCCTGGGTCAGTACCCACCGCAAGCACATCTTGAGTGATCCATTCATTTGGGGAAACCATTTTGTTATATTTGGGGGAAATTACAGTTTGTATAATGGCTGTACACCTGTGAGAGGATTGGTGCAAGGGGATGAATACTGACCCTAAGAACTGTCTTCTGGTGACAGAGATGTTCAATGAGGGCTCAATAGAATCTATTTTAAGGGCAGCCACTGTTTGTGAGAGAGAAGGGGGCTTTCGCAGTACTGTGTGAGCTGCCAATGGCTGTGGGCCCTTTACAGGTTCTAAGCAAGACAGCAGTGGAAAAGGGTACGTGGAAGCTAATAGCCACTGGGAGCCAGTCCACACCACCTCCTGCCTCTGATGTAGAGTTTTTAAAGAAAATGTCGGCCTTCTTGGGGAAAGACCTTGGCTGACATGCCGGGTCTGTTGGGCTTTGATCCAAGAGCCCCACGCTTGGGGGCTGCTCCCTCACCTGATGAGTGGGCAAAGGCTTTGGGGCAAGTGTTAGAAAAGGTTGTGCAGCCCCACCCTGACTAAAGCCCCTATCGTAAATTAAGGTTATTTTTGGGGGGTCCCAACCGAATACCAGGGGAAGAAGGGTTTGAACCCTGGCTGGAACACACCACTGAAATGTTGTAGGGGTAGGCAGTACCTGATGCTGAAAATAGAAGGTGTCTAGTAGAGTGCCTCAGGGGTCCAGCGCTATATGTAATTTGCACCCTGAAGCTCAGTAACCCTGGGGTCCAGGTGAAGGACTGCCTAGAGGCCCTTGATCACGCCTTTGGGATAACCGAGGGCTCGGAGGATATTTACTGCAAGTTCCTTAATGCCAGACAACAAAAGGGTGAAAAGGTTTCTGCCTATATCTAGAGGTTGGAGAAATTATTACAGAGAGCCATCATGAGGGGGGTAGTGGCTGTTGAGCAAATGGATCGGATTAGACTGGCTCAGATTGTGAGAGGAGTTCAATATCAGAACCCAATCCTACTCCACCTTTGATTAAGGGAACAACAAGAAAACCCACCGAGTTTCTCTCGGCTGATAAAAGAGGTCAGAGAGGAGGAGGAGAGGCAGGCAGCTGGCAAGGTTTGGGAGGTTCTGTCACACCAGGCATCTGGCACAGCATCCATGTGAACACCCAAGGCACTGATGGTGGATCCCCAAGAGGAACTTACCCAACGAGTGCAGGTCCTGACACAGAAGGTGGCTGAACTAGAGAATACCATCGATACAGAAAAGACTTCAAGGTACAAGGAACTCCTGGCTGCCATGATCCAGAAGACTACATTTAGAGCTCCTGCCCCACCCAGGCAGCAAGGGAAAGGACAGTCCTTCTTCTGCTACAGGTGTGGCCAGGGTGGACACAGTGCTGCAGGGTGTCAGAATGAAGAGAATCCCACTCTAGTATATCAAAAGCTGAGGACCACTTGGGGAAAGTCGGGAAATGACTTAAGGGCTTGGGAAGGGAGCCACCCAGGCCAGCAGGAGTTGGTGGCTCCCCTGGAAAGAACCACACAGCCAGAATCCCACCAGGATTGATAGGACCTCGAGCAGAGGTCACTGTGAAGATTGAAGGGACAGAATGTAAAGCAGTGCTTGACACCAGGTCCCAGGTGACTATCATTTTTCAATCTTTCTACCAGCAGATACTTAGGCATCTGCCTATACAGCCCCTGACAGGACTTGGCCTGTGTGGCCTCAGCATGGATTAGTACCCCTATCGAGGGCATGTCATAATGCACCTGGAATTTCCAGAGGAGATCTCTGGGGTAAGACAAGAGGTGGACACTGCTGCCATAATATTCCCTGACCCTAAAGGAGTCTGATGTGTCCCTGCTAATAGGGACCAACTCCAGTATCTTTAAGGTACTCATGGATTACTGCAGACAGTGAGCAGGGGACCAATACCTGAACACCTTGGTGATCCACACCCATTGTGCTGCAGCCTACAGAAAAATTGAGGACTCTAAAAAGGTGATGTCTGATTCACCAGTGGGAGCATTGAGGTACGCGGGCATGCCCCTCTTTGTGGTGCCTGCAATGACAGAAAAGGAGGTGATTGTCATGAGTACCTGCCTAAAAGGCAGTAAAGGAACATTAGCAATGTTAGAGCAGCTGGCTGAGGGAGGGCTCTCTGAAGCAGTGCTGGTTCCAGGGGAGTCATAACCGTACCTGCTGAAACCCAGAAAAAGGTGATTATACTGATTGCTAATGAAACAAGCTATGATGTGGTTGTGAAACAAGGGCAAAAGATAGCAGACCTCTTTGAGCCTGAAACCATCATGAGACCCCAGTGTGAAGCTGAAGTTCCGGTGATAGAGCCTACAAAGTTTGACTTTGGAGATTCACCGCTGTCTGAGGAGTGAAGGATCACCTGAGGAAGAAGCTTTGTGAAAAAATCTAAGGTATTCTCACTGCATGAGTGGGACATGGGATGTGAAAGAGGAGTGGAACACCACATCCGGCTACAAGACCCCCGACCCTTCAGGGACAGATCTAGGAACATTGCTCTCTCTGAGATGGAAAATGTGTGGTATCATCTTCAAGAGATGATCATGAGTGGTATCATTACAGAGTCCCGCAGCCCCTACGCCTTGCCCACTGTGGTGATCCGTAAGAAGACCAGGAAAATCCAGATGTGTATTGATTACCACACCCTAAACAGGCGCACTGTAGTTGACCAATATACCATGCCTCGGGTACAAGATGCCTTGGACTGTTTTTTTTGGGGGGGGGCAGTGGTCCTCTGTGTTGGATCTTCGAAGTGGATACTACCAGATCCCTCTAGGAGAAGAAGATAAGGGGAAGACGGCCTTAATTTGTCTGTTAGGGTTTTTATCAATTTGAGTGCATGCCCCAAGGGATTTCTGGAGCACCTGCTACATTTCAGCATCTTATGGAGAAAGTTGTGGAAGACATGAATTTATTGCAAGTGTTAGTTTATTTGGATGACCTGATCGTGTTTCAAAGAACCTTGGAGGAGCATGAAGAAAGACTTTTTAAAGACTTCTAAGCAGCTGTTCTGCAGAAAAGGACCTGGGGATTACAGTGGATGAGAAGCTGGATATGAGTCAGCAGTGTGCCCTTGTTGCCAAGAAGGCTAACGGCATATTGGGTTGCATTAGTAGGAGCATTGCCAGCAGATCGAGGGAGGTGATTATTCCCCTCTATTCGGCACTGGTGAGGTCACATCTGGAGTACTGAGTCCAATTTTGGGCCCCCCACTACAGAAGGGATGTGGACAAATTGGAGAGAGTCCAGTGGAGGGCAACAAAAATTATCAGGGGGCTGGGGAACATGACTTATGAGGAGAGGCTGAGGGACCTGAGCTTGTTTAGTCTGCAGAAGAGAAGAGGGTGGGGGGGGGGGGATTTGATCGCAGCCTTCAACTACCTGAAAGGGGGTTCCAAAGAGGATGGAGCTAGGCTGTTCTCAGTGGTGGCAGATGACAGAACAAGGAGCAATGGTCTCAAGTTGCAGTGGGGGAGGTCTAGGTTGGTTATTAGGAAACACTATTTCACTAGGAGGGTGGTGAAGCACAGGAATGGGTTCCCTAGGGAGGTGGTGGAATCTCCATCTGTAGAGGTTTTAAGGCCTGTCTTGGCTAAGCCCTGGCAGGGATGGTTTAGTTGGGGTTGGTCCTGCTTTGAGCAGGGGGTTGAACTAGATCACCTCCTGAGGTCTCTTCCAACCCAAATCTTCTATGATTCTAAGTTCTGGATCGGTTGGAAGCCTATGGATTGAAGCTTTCAATTGACAAATGCCAGTTCTGCAGAACCTCGGTGAAGTACGTGGGTCACATTGTGTCTCAAGAGGGTATGAGTATTGATCCTGACAAAATCGATGCCCTCACTACATGGCCACGTCCAAGTAATTACCGAGAGCTCAAGTCCTTTCTTGGATTTAGTGGCTACTACCACAGATTTGTGAAGAACTTTGTTACCATTGTAAAAACCCCAAATGAGCTTACCCGGGGGTTTCAGTCCAGCAAGAACAAATCAAGACCAAGAATAAAGGGAGGTCCCCTAAGGCTCCTGAGCACAGACACTATGTCCCCTTAAAACCATTTGGATTACGGTGAGATGAGAAATGTGAAAGGGCATTTTGGGAAATCATTAATTGTCTAACACATGCTCCAGTCCTAGTCTTTGCTGACCCATGCAAGCCATTTATCCTGCATACTGATGCCAGTTTGGAGGGTCTGGGAGCAGTCCTGTACCAGGAAGTGGAAGGCAACTGTAAACCTGTAGCCTTTGCCAGCTATGGGCTGTCTGATAGTGAAACTCGCTATCCCACCCACAAGCTGGAGTCCTTGGCCTGGAAATGGGCCATCACTGAGAAATTTTGAGACTACTTGTATGGTGCTCAGTTCCAGGTGTGGACAGACAACAATCCACTTACTTATGTGTTAACAAGTGCTAGGCTGGACGCTACAGGGCAGGGATGGGTGGCCACCTCGGCGAGCTATGAGTTCAGCATTAGTACCGATCAGGGAGAAGCAATGTAGATGCGGATGCATTGTCCTGGCATCCGCAGGCATCAGAAGTTGCTGTGATACCCACGGCTGGAGTGACAGCTATTTGCAGTGTGAATCATCGATATCCAGAGGCTCATGAGAGCCTTCATGGGTGTGTTGCAGAAGCTCTGGGCCTGCGCCCTGGAAGCGTCCCTTCTGCTTCAGTGAACTATATTGCATTGGACCAATCTCTGTTGCCCGTGCTCAATGCGGCTGACTGGCAAGAAGCCCAGCTGCAAGATATTGAAATTTGTGATACACTACTTGCCAAAAGGGAAGGACGAAGCCCCACTGCAATTATCCCACCTAACCCCAAGAGTAAACTACTATTGAGAGAATGGAACAAACTAAAATGGATTCAGGGAGTGCTGCAACGAATTACCACTGACCCTTTACAAAAGCAACGAGCTCAACTAGTGCTACCAAAGAGTACAGAGCCCTGGCCATGAGGACCCTGCATGATGGCTTTGGACATTTAGGGATGGAGAGGACCCTAGAACTTATTCGTAGTAGGTTTTATTGGCCCTGGATGGTGGAAGTCGTTCGTAGGAAATATGAGGCATGCGCTCGATGTGTTCAACAGAAAACGCTGCCTACTAGAGCTGCATATCTGAAGAATATCACTAGCAGCAAACCTTTGAAGCCGGTATGCATTGACTTCTCATCTTTAGAAGTGGACAAGAGGAATGTCGGGAACATTTAATAGTGACTGACCATTTTAAATAGTATGCGCAGACCACAGGGCCACCACCGTCGCTCGAGTGCTGTGGGAGAAATATTTTTCAGTGTGTGGGTTCCCAGTTCAGCGTACACTCCAACCAGGGTGGGACTTTGAGAGTCATCTTCTGAAATAGGTGCTGAGGATTTCAGGTGTGACAGGTTAGATCACAGAACCCCCCCCTTGGGAGCTGCCAACTGATGTGCCAAAACCACTTCTGCCCCTGCTTTCCTGCCCTGGCAGCTTAGGACTTCAGTGCCCAGCCTGCTTTGAACCAGACTCAATAGCCTGCTGCAAACCCAGACCCAGATCTGAATCACGTCCCCTAACAGCTGCAGGTTTACCTGAAAGCAGCTAACAGAAGTGTTCTTGTCTTTAACACTCAGATGCCCAACTCCCAATGGGGTCTAAACCCAAATAAATCAATTTTACCCTGTATAAAGTGTGACAAGGTCGGGGCAGATGGCTACAGGAGAGTGGTAGAAGGCAGATATATTAGTCCCAGATTAAGTAGATCCCTTTTCCCTGGGTAAGGTAACAGGGGCAGTTCCAGAACAACCAGGAACTTGCTGGAACCAATTAAGGCATGCGAGGAGCTGGGAGCAAGGGGCACTAGGAGCTGAGAGTGAGAAGGCATATTGCTGGAGGATTGAGGAGCACAAGCATTATAAGATACCAGGAGAAAGGTCCTGTGGTGAGGATAAAGAAGGTGTTAGGAATAGGCCATGGGGAAGTAGCCCAGGGAGTTGTAGCTGGCACACAGCTGTACCAGGAGGCACTCTAGGCAGCTGCAGTCCACAGGGCCCTGGGCTGGAACCCGGAGTAGAGGGCGGGCCTGGGTTCCCCCCAAACCTCCCAACTCCTGATCAGACACAGGAGGAATTGACCTGGACTGTGGCTTCTACCAGAGGGGAAGGTCTCTGAGCTGTTTCCCGACCCACATGGTTAATCTGTGAGGCGAGCAAATCCTCCAATAAGCGCAGGACCCACCAAGGTAGAGGAGGAACTTTGTCACAAAAGCTTATGGAGGGTAAACTCATAAATTGTTCACCCTCTATAATACTGGTAGGGAGATATGCACAGCTGTTTGCCCACCCAAGTATTAACATATACTCTGAGTTAATTAATAAGGAAAAAGTGATTTTATTAAATACAGAAAGTAGGATTTAAGTGGTTTCAAGTAGTGACAGGCAGAACAAAGTCAATTACCAAGTAAAATAAAATAAAACACGCCAGTCTATGTCTAATGCAGTAAGAAACTGAATACAGATAAGATCCTCACCAGTTCCAGAATGCTTCCCTTTACAGACTAATCTCCTTTTAGTCTGGGTCCAGCAATCACTCACACCCCTTGCACACTGTCCTTTGTTCCAGTTTCTTTCAGGTATCTTTGGGGGTGGAGAGGCTCTCTCTTTAGCCAGCTGAAGATAAAATGGAGGGGTCTCCTACGGGCCTAAATAGACTCCCTCTTGTGGGTGGAGACGCCCTCCTCTCTCCTATGCAAAGTCCAGCTCCAAGATGCAGTTCTAGAGTCACCTGGGCAAGTCACATGTCCATGCATGACTCAGTTTTTACAGGCAGAAGCCATTGCCCACATGGTATCTTGAATGTCTCCAAGAAGACTTCTTATGTGGATTGGAGCATTCCAAGATGCATTGTTCCTGAAGTGCTTCTTGATTGGTCACTTAACTTTGCGAATTCCTTTCTCCAGGAACTGACCAAATGCTCTACTAAGGTTATTTAGAAATCAAGCCAGTACATGGCCAATATTCATAACTTTGAGTACAAAAATGATACATGCATACAAATAGGATTAATAGATTCAGTAGATCATAACCTTTTCAGAGATATGTTACATGACATATGTAGCATACCACACACATCTCTGAAAAGGTTATGATTAGGTTATACACAAACACACACACACACATATTTCCATAAAGCCTTATGGGGGGCACCGACCATCACAGCAGGAATTAAGAAGTCTAGGACAACGCCTTATCACCCGCAAGGTGAGAGGTTTAATCGCACTCGGTTAGATACGTTGGGGACTTTACAGCCAGAGCAGAAGGCAACATGGAGCCAGCATGTTGCATTTTTGGTGCATGCCTACAGTGCCACAAAGAACAATGCTACGGGAGTCACCCCATATCTCTTCATGTTTGGGCGAGAACCAAGATTACCCATAGATTTGTGCTTTGGCATATCAGAGGATGGCGATAGCCATGAGACTCATCAGCAGTATGTATCCCAACTAAGGGAAAAGCTGCAGGATGCTTATCTCTTAGGTACATCTGCAGCTCGGAAAAAATCAGACCATAACAAGCATCAGTATGATGCTAGGGTGTGTTTGCAGGAGCTCCAGCCAGGGGATAGAGTTCTGCTGCAAAATTTGGGTGTTGCTGGCAAACACAAGCTAGCCGACAGATGGAAAGCGATACCTTACCTGGTGGTGGAAAAACCGGGAGATCTGCCGGTATATAAGATTAAACCCGAAGTAGGGCCAGGGCAAATAAAGACAGTACGTAGAAACCTTTTACTCCCTGTGTGGGAGTTGGTAGGCCCCCCTTACGAAGTGGACCACAACATGGCAACTGGGCAGAAAAAACATGCTAGACAGTGGACCCCCCACAGCTAACCTACCCCTGTTCAGCACATCTGAGAGTGAGTCTGAGGAGGAAGACACTATCATGGTGTATCCTAGAATGGAGACGAGATTTCAGTCTCAATCAGCTGAACGGAGGGAGAGCACCACCTATTCAGCCCTAAACCCCATGGCAGAATTTTTTAGGCCGATTGCTGGCACATTCGTGCCACCAATGAGACCACCCTGTGATGACACCTCTAGGTTATTGGACAGTGGAGCCATACAGGTAGAAGGTGTCCCAGCTGCCTTGGATGTCCCACAATTAGAATCAGAGATGCAGGGTCCTATGCCCGTAGCCGAGAAATCTGCAAAGGAACTTAATAATAATAATATATGGAGATATACCTATCTCATAAAACTGGAAGGGACCTTGAAAGGTCATTGAGTCTAGTCCCCTGCTTTCACTAGCAGGACCAAGCACTGTCTCTGACATAATTTCCCCCCCAAGATCCCTAAATGGCCCCCTGAAGGATTGAACTCACAACACTGGGTTTAACAGGTCAATGCTCAAACCACTGAGCTATCCTTCCCTTGCCCAAGAAGATGTCCCCCCTGCCCCTGCATTTCCCACTCTCAATAGGCGGGACAGGGTTATAAGGCCAGTAAGCCTGTTAACTTATGATGCACCTGGGGTGGCTAGTGAAGAACCAATACACTTATTTCCAGGCTTGTGGAAGCCATAGTGGGTTTCTTGAGGCCCTTTGGGGGGAACTAATGAATTTGGTATAATATGGAGTGTGATTTGTCGGGATGACAAATTCTTGGCTGGGGGGAGGATGTAAGCAGAGTCTGAATGAGCTCTCCCCTGACATCTTGTGGTGAGCTGTGGAAAAAGACTTCAGAAGCTGATCTCATTGCATGGACACACCCACGCTGCCTAGGTGCTCAGCATGATGGGATTGCTTGCCCAAATGATCCCTTGTGGCTGGTGTTGTGTGAAGCGAGGGCAGCAGAACTGTACCTGGCATACCCCAATGGAGGGACTCACTGTCAACTGAACAGCACTCATTAGGCAGGGGACATGGGATCCAAAGCCCAATGAGTTGAGAAAGGGTGGGGACAGGTGCTTGTACCTTGGGGTGCGGGCCCTGTTTAAGGGTCTTAAACACCATTTGACCCTTCCTCTCTCCATGCTATACAAAAAGAGATAATTTAGACTCAATTGAGAGTCTTGTTACACGCTGCAGAGCTGAAATCACTGATACCTAGGTCTAAGTAGTAGACGTACTTTGGGACAGTGTCTGTATTGCAAGAGACTGCAGTAGTATATGGCTCGATAGTATTCATCACCATACCTTTTTGACAGGTTTCCATGCCCCATTTAGGGCTTATGTGCCACCTTCCAACCCCGTTTCCACTAGCACCAAAGTTTGGCACCGTTGGCCATTTTGAAAATTTGTGTGTGTGTATGTTTGCCTCGGGGAAGTGTTGTGTGTGTTTGTGCTTGGATACATGGAGAGAAAAAGGTTGAAAGAAGAGAGTGAGAGAGTGTAAAGGTGAAAAAAGAAAGTTTGAGTAAGGTTTAGAGGAAAAAAAGGAAAGAACGGTTATTTGGATGTGATTGAGTAAGGAGAGGCTTTTAAAGGGTAGGTTATGAAAGGATAGAAAGATTTTTGTTTCTAAAGGGTTAGTTAGTTTGAAAGAAGAGAGATTTTTAGTGAGTTTGAGTAAGGAGAGACGATGGTAAGGGCCTAGTTTGCTAGGCTATTAAAGAATAGAAAATTTTGAGATAAATGTAAAAGGTGTATTCAATACCAGGGTAGGTTAAGAAAAAAGCAGTTAAATAATATTGAAAACTAGGTTTAAAAAGGGAATTTACTAAGGCAAAGCCTGTTTGGAAAGCACAGGGTAAAAAAGTGAATTAAAAAAGCATTTAAACTATTCAATACCAGGGTAGGTTAAGAAAAAAAGAGCCCCCTTTGCAAAGGGCAAAGGTAGACAGCACATGGTGGAATCAGAATGAGAGAGAGAGAGAATAAGAAAGAGAGAAGCAGGCAGAGCCTGTTTAGTAAGCACATGGTAAAAAAGTGAATAGAAAAGCATTTAAACTATTCAGTATCAGAGTAGGTTAAAGGAAAAAAGAGGTTAAAAGAAACAACAGGGCAAGAAAAGGGAAAAGAGAGCCCCTTTGCAACCCCAGGTTTTTAGTGACAGACAGTTTATATTCCCCTTATTCTGTAAACCACTGGATTAGAGAGAAGATTGCTTCTTCCACCACTTTTTAACCAATAGAGGTGAAAGTTTTGTAAAGGAATAAACACTTTAAAAGACAAGCCTAAATGAAGACACATTCATTTGGTATAGGTGTGTCAGTAACATGTGAGTCTGCAGAAACAACCCAAACTTAAAAACACAGAAAGCCTGTTTATAGAAGTAATGTATAGTGACAAAAAAGTTTTAAACTAAAGTGTGTTATTTTTTAGTTAATACAATTTGAAACAGCAGGCTTTCACAGCAAAGCCAATGTTAGCAAAAACAGCCTCTGTGAGTTAGTGTATCAGAGATAAGAAGGCCAGAACATAACAAGAAAGCCCTAGCCCTGCTTTTAAAACAAAATGATGCCAAATACTGGTATTAGAAAGAATAGTAACTTTAACTGTAAATAAGCTCACTATAGAAAATAAAAACTTTTTACAATGAAAGTTTAAAAAAGGTAAAGTATATAGCCAGAGATCCTCCCACCTTTTTTCCCAGAAAAAAAAACCAAGTAAGCCCCCCCCCCCCCCCGCTCTGCTCTTATCTAAACAACCAGGACCTTTTTTGTTTTTTTCCACCCTGTAAGAAAAGCTGGTCAACACATAATATAAACCATTTAAAAATGTATTTTCAAAGTAATGCCTAACCCCCCCCCCTTTTTCTAATTTATTAAATAGACACTGAAAAGACGAGCCTATATGAAGACAGAGCCCTTTATTTAACATTTTAACTAACTCACAGAGGCTGTTTTTGCTAACATTGGCTTTGCTGTGAAACCCTATTGTTTCAAATTGTGTTTACTAAAAAATAACACACATTAGTTTAAAACTTTTTTGTCACTATACATTACTTTTATAAACAGGCTTTCTGTGTTTTTAAGTTTGGGTTGTTTCTGCAGACTCAAATGTTACTGTAAAAGGGCTACATGGCGGGAAAAATGCTGGGGGTCTGTTTCTTTAGATAAGAATAAAACAGTTAAAAGGGAAGGGGGAGAGAGGAGGGAAGTGGGGAGAGAAGGGAGTTGGCTCTTGTTTAAAATCTTGGAACTCTAGGATTTGTTCAGAAAAATGAATTCTATGATGCTGTTGTAGAACAAACTCTGATTGGGCTGATCCAAAGGCGGTGATAACAAGTCTGAGAGGGTCTGAACCGGGGAAGTTGCCTCATTCTACAGAAAGACTTAAAAGGTAAGAATTCTCTCTCTCTCTCTCTCTTTCTGATTCAACCACGTGCTGTCTATCTTTGCCCTTTGCAAAGGGGCTCTCTTTTCCCTTTTCTTGCCCTGTTCTTTCTTTTAACCTCTTTTTTCCCTTAACCTACTCTGATACTGAATAGTTTAAATGCTTTTCTACTCACTTTTTTACCATGTGCTTACTAAACAGGCTCTGCCTGCTTCTCTCTTTCTTATTCTCTCTCTCATTCTCATTCCACCATGTGCTGTCTATCTTTTCCCTTTGCAAAGGGGGCTCTCTTTTCCCTTTTCTTGCCCTGTTCTTTCTTTTAACCTCTTTTTTTTCTTAACCTACCCTGGTATTGAATAGTTTAAATGCTTTTTTATTCACTTTTTTACCCTGTGCTTTCCAAACAGGCTTTGCCTTAGTAAATTCCCTTTTTAAACCTAGTTTTCAATATTATTTAACTGCTTTTTTCTTAACCTACCCTGGTATTGAATACACCTTTTACATTTATCTCAAAATTTCCTATTCTTTAATAGCCTAGCAAACTAGGCCCTTACCATCGTCTCTCCTTACTCAAACTCACTAAAAATCTCTCTTCTTTCAAACTAACTAACCCTTTAGAAACAAAAATCTTTCTATTCTTTCATAACCTACCCTTTAAAAGCCTCTCCTTACTTAATCACATCCAAATAACCTTTCTTTCCTTTTTTTCTCTAAACCTTACTCAAACTTTCTTTTTTCATCTTTACAATCTCTCACTCTCTTCTTTCAACCTTTTTCTCTCCAGGTACCCAAGCACAAACACACACAACACTTCCCCTAGTCAAACACACACAAATTTTCAAAATGGCCGATGGCGCCAAGCTTCGGCGCCAATGGAAATGGGGTGGGAAGGCGGGACATAAGCCCTAAATGGGGCATGGAAACTTGTCAAAAAGGTATGGTGATGAATACTATCGAGCCGTATACTACTGACTGCCCAGTGTGCACCAGCAGTGAGGCTCCCCCAATCACAGCTGAAATCACTGAGAGCTGTGTTAAGTGTGTGTGTGTGTGGGGGGGCCATGAAGACATCATGGCTAGTGGCCAGCCTGGCAGCTGTCGGTGAGGTGCAGCAAGTGGCCAGCAGGGAGGCTGGTGGGGAGGCGTGGCCAGAGCAGAGCCCCGCAGAGGCATGGCAATTGGCCGTTGGGGTGACAAGTGAGTGCCCAAGCAGTGCAGCGTGTAAGATGCCGCCTACCCCCCCCTTCCCTTGCCTTCCACACAGGGTGGGAGGTGAACTCTGAAGATGAACCTCTGAATTCTGGGGCTGCACTGGCCAAGGACATCAACTGTGAGTGGGGTACAGAGAAGGGATGGGCACGTTAAAGGGACTTTTCGGTTGCTGGACTTAAGAGCCTGAGGGAACAGGACACTGCCCAATTTACTTGGAGATGAATCTTTTGCTCATGATTTAGTTCAAGTTTATGAACCCTGTTTGCGGTGTTTTTCCAAATTAATGCTGAGGTAATTTCCCCTTTTCATTAAAAGTTTTTGCTGCACTCAGACTCTGTGCTTGTGAGATGAGGAAGTTTTGGCTCTTAGGGGCACCCAGGGGGTGGTATGTAATTGTCCCAGGTTACTGAGTGGGGGCTCGAGCTGGTTTTATGTTGTATTGTTGAAAAGGAACCCCTAGATACTGAACCTGGCCATTGTTGCTGCTGGCTCCACCTGGCAGAAGGATTACACTTGGGATAAAACATTGTTTTCCACATGGACTAATAGTACAACTTTGAAAATACATATGGTGCAGAGTCATGTCAGGTCTGTGTAGATTGGGATTCCATCTAGTATTGAAGGATAAGTTAAAATTTGTAAAAAGTACAGGAGTACTTGTGGCACCTTAGAGACTAACAAATTTATTAGAGCATAAGCTTTCGTGGGCTACAGCCCACTTCTTCGGCTGCATATAGAGTGAAACATATTGAGGAGATATAGATACACACATACAGAGAGCATGAACAGGTGGGAGTTGTCTTACCAACTCTGAGAGGCCAATTAAGTAAGAGAAAAAAACTTTTGAAGTTTTAAAATTTGTATTGTAGAAAGATATTCCACTGGACGTTCCCCCCACCCACCCCCAAAAAAATTGAAGGAAGGTACATGCATTATTTTAAAAAAAATTAAAAGTTGTTGGTCAAATATTTCTTCCAATAACTCTTAACAAATTTTATCAAAAGGTGAAAAGAGTAATAGGTAATAAACTTGTTCTTAAATGTAACATAAAAGCAAATGAGCAAATGTATTTTGTAAATTGGAAAACAAAACTCCCGTAATTAAGGAATCTGGGGGGGGATATAAAATATATTACAAGGGAAGGTAAATCTTCACCAATAAGTAATGGAATCCCATATGGATTATGGAGAAACAAAACCAAATGTCAAAGCTCAGTAAAAAATGGAGCATTGGTCATATGTAACCTAAATAATAAAAATAAAGGAGAATATGAAGCTTGTATCAAAATTAAGTCATTGGATAGTGTAAAAGTTATTAATAAATATATTAAAGTAAAGGAACAGGCAATAGTAATGAAAAAGGAATAGGATTCACGGAACCCTGTGAAATGTCCAGTTCTACAAGAAGGCCCTGTTAGTGATCTCACAGCTATGTCTATACCGGGGTATTAATCAATCGAGTACAATTTATTCATATCCCTGTTGTATTAAATTTATCTAATTGGTAAATGAGTGAATTTAGTAGTGTAAGGATACTAAGGTTGCATCTTTCTTTTCAGAACTTCTCATAGATAAGATTACTACTTATCAACAAGTACAAACTATTAACAATTTAGGTATTAAGATACAAACCAACCTTTATGTTTCCAGAAGAAAAGAAGGAATTAATCCTTTTTGAAGTTTTAAACACTATCACAGATTTATTTAGCACAAAAGGGTTAATTTGAAATAAGGTTCATGTTAAAAGAGTCAAAAGGCATATCAATTATGTGATTCAGGAAAAGGCTAACAAAAGTAATTGACCCCATGTTAAAGGGAATTTATAGTTTAGCAACTGAAAAATTATATACAGTGTGTAATATGCATGAAATAACCAAATTGTTTAATGGAACTCAGAAGAATATTCATCAGTTGATAAAATATAATAATGATCAGGAAAAAAAAGCATTAACCTGGAAAAGAAATTATTTGTTCATTATATGATGAATTGTAATAGATACTATTGATTATACCTGACAATTCTTGCAACTCTGGGTATGTCTACACTTACAATTTAAAGTGCAAAAAGTCCCTTTTTTGCGCTAAAACCACGGGAGCGTCTACACTTGTTAATGACTTTTTGCGGTGAAACTCAGAAGTTTCATCGCAAAAAGAAAACCACCTTCATGAGAGGCATACAGCTCTTACTGCTGTTCTTTTTGCACTGCTGTGAAAGTGAAGACACGTTCTAGCAGTGTAAACACCCTTTGGTCTCCGGAGGATATCCCACAGTTCCAAAAGGGACCACTCTGACCAGCATCTCCACTGCTCTGATGAAGGGACATCCGCCCCTCACCCTTTAAGCCCCAGGAAATTTGAAGCTCCCTTTCCCTTTGTTTGTAGATGTGGCGAGGAAAGCAGCCAGACAGCAGGAGGTTTAAAAAAAAAAGACAGGAAGAAACCAGGAAGTAATGTGGCTCCTGAGACATGAAGCAGGGCAGCACAGGGCACTGAGCAGGGACCCAGAATGCCTTCCGCTCCCCCCCTTCCCACAAGTCCTATCGAGAGAGCTGCACTATGGGATAGCTGCCCTACAGCGCTGCTCTCATCGACGATGGAAGTGCTGGTAGTGTAAACACTCTCTGACGCCTGAGGAATTGAGTGATTACATAAACCAACACTTTACTTTCACCGGTTCCCTATCACCGGTGAAAGTTACAGTGCAAAAACTCTGTAAGTGTAGACATACCCATATGTCTACATAAGACTTAAGAGAAAAGTGCCCAAATTAATCAGAGATCAATAAATTTTGAATTGGCATTGTCCACACTGTATTAAAAAAACACGGAGGAGAGAAAATCAAATGCCAAACCAAATATTAAAAAAAACATTTTGTTGAATTAGAAACTTGGGATCTAAGACACCTCCTCCAAATCATGACACACGTTATTTAAGAAAAACCTGTGACATTTTACAATCCTTATGTGTCTCATTCACATTATCATTACTTGTCCATACAAATAAGGATGTATTTGATGAATTAGCTGTCAATTTCATAGGGAAATGTATCTATAAGGAATTCTATAAGGAATGTATGCAAATCCCTCTGCTGGTGGTGTATCACCAAAATGTCCAAACATGGAAAGACCCACAGATTGCTTGTTGCTCTCAAAAGGGGCATCAATGGATCTGTATGTATAATGTGTTTGAGGTAAAGACCCTACTGTGTGGCCAGCTGGAAAGGTACCAATGGCAATGCAACACTGGTATCATGCCCAGTGCAACTAACCAAACAAAGATCTCTTATGGAATGTGTGGTCTATGAGAAAAAGAAACAATACTGTGTAGTAAATTATCACAAAGAATTCTATTCTGATCATGTTAGATGTATGTTCACAAATCCAAATTTTTGTTTTAAGCAAAGGTATCCACAGTCACTGGGCACCCGACAATATCTCTGGTACCTGTTTTTGAAAATGAAACTGTTATTCTCAGCAACCCAGATTATCAGAATCTGATTAGACAAAGTACACCAGTGCTTCATGCTTATCACCATTAACTTTACAGCTCAAACAATTGTAAAAAAGAAAAGATTCACATTTAATTAAAATTAGGAATGACATAAATAAGGCAAACCAAGCACTGTCTGAAATTTTGGACGGTAGCAACTCATATAAAGTATTCACTGCACCAAGAGGGATGAAAATTGACTGAAAGGAATGAATTATTGTACATAATATCCTCACTATGGGTACAATTGTATTAATCATTACTGTATACTGTAATGTAATATGTATGAGACAGGAATCCTATTATCTCATTATCATTTTGATAGTGAGATAACACTCTACCTGTCAAGGGGGGAAGATGTAGCTAATGATTGTAGTTGATTGTTCATTTATTGTGTGATGTTATAATTAACAAACGTGTTATGTTATCATAGAATATCAGGGTTGGAAGGGACCTCAGGAGGTCATCTAGTCCAACCCCCTGCTCAAAGCAGGACCAATTCCCAACTAAATCATCCCAACCAGGGCTTTGTCAAGCCTGAACTTAAAAGCCTCTAAGGAAGGAGATTCCACCACCTCCCTAGGTAACCCATTCCAGTGCTTCACCACCCTCCTAGTGAAAAAGTTTTTCCTAATATCCAATCTAAACCTCCCCCACTTCAACTTGAGACCATTACTCCTTGTTCTGTCATCTGGTACCACTGAGAACAGTCTAGATCCATCCTCTTTGGAGCCCCCTTTCAGGTAGTTGAAATCAGCTATCAAATCCCCCCTCATTCTTCTCTTCTGCAGACTGAACAATCCCAGTTCCCTCAGCATCTCCTCATAACTCATGTGCTCCCGCCCCCTTATCATTTTTGTTGCCCTCTGCTGGAGTGTTTCCAATTTTTCCACATCCTTCTTATAGTGTGGGGCCCAAAACTGGATACTGTACTCCAGGTGAGGCCTCACCAATGTCGAATAGAGGGGAACAATCACGTCCCTCGATCTGCTGGCAATGCCCCTACTTATACAGCCCAAAATGCCGTTAGCCTTCTTGGCAACAAGGGCACACTATTGACTCATATCCAGCTTCTCGTCCATGGTAACCCCTAGGTCCTTTTCTGCAGAACTGCTGCCTAGCCACTCGGTCCCTAGTCTGTAACAGTGAATGGGATTCTTCCATCCTAAGTGCAGGACTCTGCACTTGTCCTTGTTGAACCTCATCAGGTTTCTTTGGGCCCAATCCTCTAATTTGTCTAGGTCCCTCTGTATCCTATCCCTACCCTCCAGCGTATCTACCACTCCTCCCAGTTTAGTGTCATCTGCAAACTTGCTGAGGATGCAGTCCACACCATCCTCCAGATCATTAATGAAGATATTGAACAAAACCAGTCCCAAGACCGACCCTTGGGGCACTCCGCTTGATACCGGCTGTCAACTAGACATGGAGACGTTGATCACTACCCATTGAGCCCGACGATCTAGCCAGCTTTCTATCCACCTTACAGTCCATTCATCCAGCCCATACTTCTTTAACTTGCTGGCAAGAATACTGTGGGAGACTGTATCAAAAGCTTTGCTAAAGTCAAGGAATAACACATCCACTGCTTTCCCCTCATCCACAGACCCAGTTATCTCCTCATAGAAGGCAATTAGGTTAGTCAGGCATGACTTGCCCTTGGTGAATCCATGCTGACTGTTCCTGATCACTTTCCTCTCCTCTAAGTGCTTCAGAATTGATTCCTTGAGGACCTGCTCCATGATTTTTCCAGGAACTGAGGTGATATATGGTTATGAATAAACATTGTATGCTAAATAGAGTAAAATTGTAGGACTATAGAAATACAAGATTGATCAGTATGTAGAGGAAATAATCATGTATTAGGTATCTAGTTAAGTAGGCTTGAAATGCAAGGCCTGTAGGCTGAGGCCTGCAAGATTTTAGCTTAGCTATTTTAGGCCGTGGAGCTAAGAAATGCTAACATGAGTAAGTGACTGAAGACTAACCCGATGCCCTAAGGTTATTGGAGAAGAGGTACCAAATGGTAATATTGCAAAAAAATAGCCAGAAGATTAATTTTAAATCATAAAAATACTGTAAAGGCACATCTGTTTCCAACATGTGTCTAAACCATATGATATAGGTTGTGCGTCAACACTAATGAGAATAAAGAGAGCCTACGAGAAATCGGGGTCCCTTAAGTTTTTAGGGGACATCAGACTAATAAGGAAAAAGAGGGTTGACACACCTTTGGACATGTGCCGAATGTAGGTATAGAGAGAATTACATTATAAAAGAGGATGCCCAGAACGGAAAAATTGAGCTCCCTATGGGAAACTCCAGGAGGAACCATCGCTGTACTGATGATCAATCCATGAGAGACCCATCAGACCCTAACACTATTGTTAAGGATGTGAGTATAACTATATTTGTGACTTGTGCATAGGTCTGTATAGAATTTCTATATGGTTGGGTAATCATAATTTTAATTGTAACTTTACTAAAATTTGTAAAACAGACAAGACCTTGTACGTGTGAATGTATGTGTGGTCAGTACCTTGGTCTTTATGTGTTCCTAGAGACTCTAAATCTGAAGCAAGTAGCAGTGGCGACTTTTACTCTATTAACCTTGAAACTGTAGCCCCCTGAGCTGAACCCATGTGGGTTGTAATACCACTATACAAAATTCACTGTAAATAAAATAAAAGGCTACAGGTTGACAAAGGTAACAGTGTTGATGTAATATACTTAAGTCAAACATCTTACTGAAGTCTATTACAGACCAACATTTTAATTAAAACATTGGAATGATATAAAATTAACATCTTGAATGGTCCCTAGAATATGTATAAAACACTTATGCTAAACAATCTGTTCCACCTTTTATTTAGCGGTGACGCTCTGAGTACATTTCCCAGACCTGAAGAAGAGGTCAGTGTAAACTCAAAAACTTAGACGTTGGTCCACTAACAGATATTACCTCGCCCACCTGGTCTCTCTGATATCCCGGGACCAACATGGCTACAACAATACTGCATACAATTAACATGAAACACATTAAATGGATTAAAAACTGGCTAACAAATAGGTCTCAAAATGTAACCATAAAAAGGGAATCATGTGTTTCCAATGGAGTCCTGCAAGGATCAGCTTAATGTTTTTCTCAATGAACTGGAAGAAAACATAAAATCATCACTGATAAAGTTTGCAAACGACACAAAATTGGGGGAGTGGTAAATAATGAAGAGGACCGGCACTGATACAGAGTGATCTGGATTGATTGGTAAACTGGGCACAAGCAAACAATCTGTGTTTTAACATGGCTAAATGTAAATATATATCTAGGAACAAAGAACTCAGGCCATATTTACAGGCTGGGAGACTCTCTGCTGGGAAGCAGTGACTGTGAAAAAGATTTGGGGGTTGTGGTGGATAATCAGCTGGACAAGAGCTACCAGTGTAACACTGTGGTCAGAAGGGCGAATGTGATTCTGGGATGTATAAACAAAGGAATATTGCATAGGTGCAGAGAGGTTATTTTACATCTGTATTTGGCACTGATGTGACTGCTGCTGGAATACTGTGTCCAGTTCTGGGGTCCACAATTCAAGAAGGATGTTGATAAATTGGAGAGGGGTCAGAGAAGAGCCACGAGAATGATTAAAAGTTTGGAAAACCTGCCTCATTGTGATAGACTCAAGGAGCTCAATCTAGTTAGCTTACAAAAGAGAAGGTTAAGGGATGACTTGATCACAGACTATAAATACCTGCATGGGAAACACATATTTAATAATGGACTTTTCAATTTAGCAGAGAAGGGTATAACATGATTCAATGGTTGGAAAGAGTGTCACCATAGGAAAAGCCTGTGTCAGAGTGCTCACTGTGAGATGTATGTACGGGTAATAGGTAAGGCGTTATGGATCTACACCAAACAACATGTTCTTAAGGTCTGTGACGTGGGGCTGGTCACCAAACGGTGAGAAACAGCTTTCTTTCAGGCCAGGGGGGTTTATCTATCTGTCAGGCTACATGTCCAGGGAGTATTGTATGGCTCACAGTGGGCACCCACTGAGCTGAATGCAAACCAAGGGGTTGTGAGACCTTCCAGAGAGGGAATTTGCAGGAAGATATAAACCAGCAGGAGGGGTCCTGTTTCCAAGAGAAGACGATGGATTGCTGGGCTATAACTAGGTAGAGCTACATGCTGTGACCTTTACTAAGGGGACAAGCTGAGAGCACGGCTAGTTTCATGAAAAAAGGATCCCAGCCCGCTAGGCTGAAAACGCCGTGAGCAATACTAGGTTCTAGGAGCGTGTTCTGATTTCATTCGATACGTATCCCTTTGTTTCCAATACTTCTCTCTACCTGCCATAGGCACCGACTTCCTCTGTTCCCGGGGGGTTTTCAACCCCAGCTCTGTTCCAGACCCTGCCCCCACTCTACCCCTTCCCCTAAGCCCCCCACATCTTCTCACCCCGCTCCACCCCAGGCCATGTCCCCGCTCCGTCCAAGGCCCCGCCCCCACTCCACTCCTTCACCCAAGCCTCCACCTCTGCCCCACCTCTTCCTGCCCCCTCCCTCCCAGCACCTCCAGCACACCACTGAACAGCTAATCTGCAGTGCACCGGCGGCACTGGGGGGGAAGGGGAGGAGCTGATCAGTGGGGCCGCTGGCAGGTGGGAGGCGCTGTGGGGGAGCAGGAGGTGCTGATCCACGGAGCTACCGATGGGTACTGAGCACCCATTTTTTTCTCCCCATGGGTGCTCCAGCCGCAGAGCACCCATGGGGTCGGCGCCTGTGCTACCTGCTATTACTGGAATCTCTGCTCTTTGTTAAATAAACTTCCTCTTGTTTTTACTAGAGACATCTCTAAGGGCCATGTGCTGGGCAGTGGGGGAGGTGGAACTGGCCTGCTGGGAGCTCTGTTCCTTTGGGAAGGGTGGATCTGGGAATGCTGTGAGCACCCAGTGGCACTGGGGCTGGACACTGCCAGGGGATGCTCAGAGGGCACACGGGTTCTGGGTGCCTATCACTAGCCTGTAGAGAGAGAACCATGCTTGAGACGCCAGAGACTGGTGGAGGCAGGGAGCTGACCCCCAGTGGGCAGAGACAAGGCTCCCTTGCTCTAGCAGCAGATGCCTCAAAACTCCCGGCAAGTGGGGGTGAGGGAACATATGTCGGGCCAGCCAGGATGTCCCTGCTGCCTGACAACCAGAGGGTGGCAGGGCCACAATCTTAGCCTTGGCAGTGTCAGGGACTGGGGAGCTGGCCACCACACAGCTGCATCACCAGCCACACCATAAGCATGAGTGGTAGAACAGATCCGCGAGGACTCCGGAAGGCCTGAAGGGCTACACATGCACTTTATGGGCTAAAGAATAGCCAGTCAGAGTCTCTTCTTAAGACATGTCATAGAATTGCATTTTCCTGAACCAATCAGGATGTGTCTAGAGGTGCGGTTATTGATAAAACATTCACCTCTCTTGCTGAGTTTAACGAATAAACAACAAGCACTGTACATAAGCTGTTGTAGAAACAGACCTGCCTCTAAAACGATTGTGTTAGTTTGCTTTTTAAAGTTTTGCCTAAATGAAACCTGCTCTAAAAACGTATTGCTGTAAAGAAAGCTTTAGATTTACAGACTATATACAGAACACATACAGTCTCACTTAAAAGAAAAAACAGCATAGATGTAAGCAGAGT
Organism: Emys orbicularis; assembly: GCF_028017835.1. Lineage (NCBI taxonomy): Eukaryota > Metazoa > Chordata > Testudines > Emydidae > Emys > Emys orbicularis. The sequence goes on along the minus strand of NC_088703.1, from coordinate 8,427,665 downwards.
CAGGATGAGCTCTACCCTGACATCTGGTGGTGAATTATGGCGAGTGTGGAAAAGAACTCCAGGGGCTGATCTTGTTTGCATAGGCACACCCACTCGCCTGGCATGGAACAACAGCAACTGAAAGTGGTTACTTTGGCTGGTGTGGGATCCCCAGTTTCTCTATTATTGGGGCAGGAAAGTGGACTGGCTCGTGGTGAAGGCTGCGGCGGAACCCCCACGAAGAAACAGACGGCTGGCCAGCCTTGGATCACGTAAGGTGCCCCTTAACACCCTGCGTGTCCCCCCCTTTTTGCTCTGGGGCTGCACTGACCAGGGACAGAGACTTTGGGGGTTGTTGGACTTTTGGGACTTTGGGTGGTTGCTGGACCCAAGAGACTTTGGGGGTGTTGGACTTTGGGGACTCTGGGTGATTTTTGGGTTGTTGGATTCAAGAGCCAAAGGGAAAGGACACAGCCCAATTTGCTGGGGTGGGTTTTGCTCATGGTTTGTGTTATGAATCCTGTTTGTGGTGTTTTTCCAATTTTATGCTGATGTCGTTTACCTCATGTTATTAAACATTTTCTGCTACACTCAGACTCCGTGCTTGCGAGAGGGGAATTATTGCCTCTTAGAGGTACCCAGGGGGGTGGTATGTAATTGTCCCAGGTCACTGGGTGGGGGCTCGAGCCGGTTTTGCATTGTGTTATTGAAACGGAACCCCTAGATACAGAACCCGGCCCTTGTTGCTGCCAACTTAGATGGGCAGAAGGGTTACATATATAAAACTGTTGATAACACATTTTACCAGAGATAAGAATGCCCTTTTTTCTCCACACCATTTTTCTTGACTAACTTTTTTAAAAATCTAAATGCTATGAAACCAAGTAAAGTTTTAACAAATAAACTTTTAAAACACCAATGAAAAGGTGCATGTGTGTAGATTTCTTTATTTCCCAAAGGTATGTAAATTTAGAAGACATCCTTATTTCATTTGACTTTTATACCAGGAATTAAATTACCTCTTTTTACATAAAACCTTTAGCATTTGTCTTTAAAAAAGGTAGAAAGCCCCTCATGAAAGTTATGCCTAACCTTTATACCAATTTCCCTTATTCCATTTACTTAAAGTAATGTATTTTTATAGCCTTTGATATTTATTGGAAATCAGACCATATTGACTTTAGCTATAAGGAGACTTTTAATTTAAACTTTTTAAAACACAGGATATCCTTTGTAAAGTATGAAGATTTGGGGGGTTAATATAATACCCTGCCCTAACATATACAATAAAAAAGAGAAGCAATAATTCTGTAACTGCATGAAAGAGGGAGATGCAGATTGGCCTTTCTCTCCCATCAGCAAAGAGAAGATTTTCTGAACATTTAAAGCACAGGGGGACATGTCACTATAGATAACCCATATTTACATAAGTGCGTATTTCAATAAAAAGTGAAGTTTAAAAAGACAGAAGCCCTGTGTCAACATGGACGAATGAGTAACTAGTAAGGCGAGAGATGAGCATGCGGCATATTTGAAGCAGCATGTTTCCCTGCTGTCATTTACAGAGCAGTTTTACAAACAAAAAATAAAATTTTAAAAAGAGAAGTCTGTAACGATGCTGCCTCTGGCAGGACACAACTGAGAGTATCAATTCAGGACAAATTGCTTAGAGCAGGGCAGTTACAGCCCAAGGCTGGGGGTCCTTTACTATTAAGGCAAACCAAACCAGCGAAACAGAGATGACTTCAGTCTCACCCCACTGGCTAACCATAAGTCATACAAGCAATTCCCTTAGACACTCCAGTTTCCCAGTATCACCACCAGTGACACTTGTTATGGGGATGAATGGTTATGAAAACCAAAGCCCCAGTAAAAGAAAAACAGTTCTCCTGATCCCAAAGGACCAAGCCCCAGACCCAGGTCAATATACAAGTCAGATCTTATCCACAAATCACACTGTTGCCAATCCTTTAGAATCTAAAATCTAAAGGTTTATTTATAAAAAGAAAGAAATATAGATGAGAGTTAAAATTGGTTAAATGGAATCAATTACATACAGTAATGGCAAAGTTCTTGGTTCAGGCTTGTAGCAGTGATGGAATAAACTGCAGGCTTAAATCAAGTCTCTGGAACATCCCCAGCTGGGATGGGTCATCCAGTCCTTTGTTCAGAGCTTCAGTTTGTAGCAAGGTTCCTCCAACAGTAAGAAGCAGGACTGAAGACAAAATGGAGGGGTTTCCGGGGCCTTTTATATTCTCTGCCCTGTGGAAGGACACCCCTTTGTTCTCACTGTGGAAAATCACAGCAGCAAGATGGAGGTTGGAGACAAATGGGCAAGTCACATGACCATGCATGACTCAGTTCTTTACAGACGGCAACCATTGCTCACATGCTACCTTGAAAGTTCCTAGGAAGACTTCTTGTGAGGATTGGAGTCTCCCAAGGTCCATTGTCAGTTAAGTGTTTCTTGACTGGGCACTTAATTTGCAAATTCCTTTCTCAAGAAGCTGACCAAATGCTTCACTACTGCTGTTTAGAATCAAACACATTGAGATACAATTACATAGCCAATGTTCATAAGTTCAACTACAAAAATGATGCATGCATACAGACGGTATAATCATAACCAGGAAATCATAACCTTTTCCTAGACATCTCACATGACAACCTTTGTACAATATTTGCTGCAAATATATAACAGTGGTTGCAACAATGATCTATACTGTCAGTTTTATGTCAATAACATCACAAAGACATACTTTTGTAACTACATGAAAGAGGGAGATAAAAATTGGCCCCTTTTACCCTTGTTATCTAAATAAACATGTCCTACACATCCACTCCTCTCTGTCGCTAAACAGACAGCTTTTCATCCTATCAAATAAAGTTTAAAAAACAAACTTTTAAAAGTTTAACATGTAAAACAAGACGGAGGATAAGAGATCTGGCCTGGATTTCAGGGGGATATTGATAACCAAGAAACCTTTTTTAGTGAAAGTTTTGTAGGTCAGCATTCATTGTTAGTTGTCATGGGCAAGCGTTTGTCATACAGCAACACTTTCCCCCGCTATGGGGCATCATTTCCCCCATTCAGTGGACTACACCAGATAAATACAGACATCGAGGGATTACACACTTGGAGATATTTTGTAGCAGTAAAGCAACAATTACTTTCTTTGTTGTTGTTTCTGACTTTTGTTTATCCTCACAGTCAAGGGGCCCTAAAGGATTATTTTCTGAGAACTGACTGAAAACAGACTAAAGCCCTGGAGCAGAGGGCCTGGGGGAAATCAAAAGGCAGAGCTGAAGTGGAAGAGGGCAAGTTCCAAGTGAAGATTTGTAGAAGAGGGTTGGGGAGTTGAGTGGTTCTGGGCTACTTTGCAATGGCCCAGCCACCCTACAACCTATATTCCTAACCACAGGCACACGGGGCCCCTTGCTAGAGACACAGGCTGTCCACAGGCCTTTTGTAGTTGACACACTGTGACTGAACGAGCATAAAATATCAAAATAATATAAGGGTGTGGCCTACTGCCCTCCTGTCAACCCCCCTTCCCCAGAGTCTGGAGCACAGACAGAAGTTTCTCCTTACCTAGCGATAGGGTGACCGTACGTCTGGGTTTTCCCGGATATTTCCTCTTTTTTGATCCTCCGCCCTCTGTCCTGGCGGATTTGTCAAATAAGAGGCAATGTCCGGAATTTTTGTGAGCCGAGATCACAGCTCAGATGGAGCTCTGATTGGTCCCTTCCCTGCAGCCACAGCAGCAGGATCCCACCATGGATGGCGGAATAGGGGGGCTACTTTTGACCAGCTGTAAGGATGAGTGACAGGGAGAGGGGAGAAGGGGCTCTGTGAGGGTGGGGGCTCTGGGGAAAGGGGCAGTGTGAGGGCAGGGGCTCTGGGGGAAGGGGGGTCCCCAGCTCAGAGTGTGTTGGGCACAGACAGACAGACAGGGCCTGGCACATCGGGCACAGACAGATAGACAGGGCCTGGTGCATCAGGCACAGGCAGACACCCGTAGTCAGTCTCTCCCCATAGCTTCTCTACATGTGGGGGTGGTTGCTTTGTGGGGAAGGAGCCGGCTGTCCCTGTGCAGCTGACAATGGTTCTGCAGATCACACCACATGCTGTCCCCATGGCTGGGCACAGGCTGCTCAGGTTTGGGCATGGGACCTGCATCAGGGAAAGCTGGGGATGGGGATGGAGCAGAGCCGCCTTCCAAGGCAGCTGGGGAAGGTAATGGGGGAGCTGAGACCTCCAGCCAGCAGCCTCAGCCCCCGGACGAGCCCCATCAGAGTTCCCACAGTCCAGGCAGCTGGCAGCTCTGGGGCTGCTCTGTGCAGGATCCCACCAGCCCATCTCTCACTGCAGGCTGAGCCCAGCCCAGCCCGGCTGGCATGCGGCTTTCACAGCACCGCTGGGTCTTCTCGCTGTTGGGCTCCTCGGGGGGCTCTGGATTTGCTGCTTCCTGGGGCCAGGCCGGGGTCCCTGGAGCCCACAGCTCCTCCATGTGCACATGGCCTGCAAGCAAGAGGACAGGGTGAAGTGCCCAGGCTAGGGTTGCCAACTTTCTAATTGCACTAAACAGAACACCCTTGCCCCACCCCCTGCCCTGAGATCCCACACCTCCCCCTTCTCTGAGGCCCCCCTCCCTCCAGCCCTCCTCCCTCGCTCTCCTGCACCCTCACTCACTTTCACTGTGCTGGGGCAGGGGGTTGGGGTGCAGGAGGGGGTGAGGGTTCCAGCTGGGGGTGTGGGCTCTGGGGTGGGGCCCAAAATGAGGGGTTCAGGGTGTGGGAGGGGGCTCCAGTCTGGGGCAAGGGGTTGGGGTGTGGGAGTGGGTGTGGGATCTGGGGTGGGGTGAGGGATGAGGGGTTTGAGGTGCAGGAGGGGGCTCCAGGCTGGGGCCAAGGGATTTGGAATTTGGGAGGGGCTCAGGGCTGGGGCAGGGGGTTGAGGTGCGAGTGGAGGTGTGGGGTCTGGGAGGGAGTTAGGGTGCAGGAGAGTGTTCCGACCTGGGGAAGGGGGTTGGGGTGTGGGTGCAGGCTCGGGGAGAGAGGTTGCGGGATGGGGTTTTGACCTGGGACAGGGGGTTCGGGGTTCAGGCTCCGGCCAGGCGGCGCTTACCTCAGGAAGCTCCCAGCGGCCTTAAGGCAGGCTCCATGCTGCTCCTGGAAGCAGCCAGCATGTCAGGCCCCGAGGCAGAGGCAGAGCCACCAGGTGGCTCTGAACGGTGTGTGCTGCCTGCGCCAGCAGGCACTGCCCCCACATTTCCCATAGACCTTGGTTCATGGCCAATGAGATCTGCGGTGCCAGCGCTGGGGACAGGGGCATCATGTGGAGCTTCCCTGATCACCCCTGTGCCTAGGGGTCACAGGGACATGGCGGCCACTTCCAGGGAGCTGTGCAGATCTAGGGCAGGGAGGAGGCCTGCCTTAGCCTTGCTGTGCCACCGACTGGACTTTTTATGATTCCAGTCAAAAAACCGATGCCTGGCAACCCTAGCCCCCTCCCAGCCCCCCCTCACCCAGCATCCCAGGGCACCTTGTGAATGGGATCCCACTGCCAGGGCAGGGCTGTAGGGATGGGGCACCCGCAGGCTGGGACAGTGGGCCTGTGCATGGCAGTCAGAGAAGGGACCCCAGCAGCTGTGAGAGCAGAAGGTCCCCATGCAGGGAGGCAGCACAGGGCATGGACAGGGCACTGGGTTGCAGCTCAAGGATACTGGGCTGCAGCTGGGGCTGGATTCCTGGGTCAGGACGGCAGGTCAGCCCTTGTCCCAGGCCCCGCTTCCCCTCCCCTGCGGGGGTTCAGGGCTCTTACCCAGGGGGTACCCAGCAGCTCTGTTCCGACGCATCCTCCAGCAGAGCAGGACCCCGCAGATCAGCACCCCGAGGGCACCCAGGCCGAGGAGCACATAGTAGAGTAGCCCAAGGCCTGGGGATAAAGCCAGACAATGAGCTGTGCCCCATCTCTGCCCCACAGCCCTTGAGACTGACTCCATCTCCACACACAGCCCCCCACCAAGGCTGACTACCTCCCTTGCCCCATCACCCCCCTGGGTGACCATATATTCCGTTTTGGCCAGGACAGTCCCTTTTTTAAGCCCTGTCCCAGCCGTCCAGACTTTTTTGCCAAACGTGGGCATTTGTCAAAAAGTGGAGTGCAGAGGAACATTGGGGGGCAGGCAGCGATGCCAGCCCCGTGCAGGGGGAGTGGCAGGCAGGGCTCGGGTGAGTAGCGACACCAGCCCCAGCCTGGCATGAGGAGGCAGGCAGGACTCGGGTGAGTGGCTCGGACCAGCCCTGCAGGGTGGGGGAAGAGGGCTTCGGCTAGCCCCATGCAGTGTTCCATTTTCCCTTTGGGAAATATGGTCACCCTACCCCAGGGTCCCCCACAGCCAGAGGCAGATTTAGGTTTCCTGGCACCCTGGGTCAGAGCAACTGGGGGCACCTCCCTACCACTTCCGCCTGCATCCCCGCTCAGGGCCCCATCCCGTTCTGTCTCTTCCCCCACAGCCCTGCCCTTGTTCCACCCAAAGTCCTGACCCATTCCACCCCTGCACTGCAGCTCCACAATCCATTTGCTCCTCTCAGCCCCGCCCCCCACTGCAGCCCCAAGGCAGGAGAAGCTCTGTCCCCCCTGCCAGAGTCCCAGGGCTGCAGTGGGGAGCGAGCACTCCTCCAGTCCCGGGGCCGTTGTGGGTTACCAACTTTCTACTCACACAAAACTGAACACCCTTGCCCCACCCCCTGCCCCGCTCCTCCTCTGAGGCCCTGCCCATGCTCCGCCCCTTCTCCAAGGCTCCGCCCCCACTCACTCCATCCTCCCTCCCTCCATTGCTTGCTCTCCCCACCCTCACTCACTTGCTCATTTTCACCGGGCTGGCTCAGGGTGCTGGGGTGCTGGGGGGCGGTATGGGCTGTGGCTGGGGGTGCAGGCTCTGATGTGTGGCCTGGGATGAGGGATTTGGGGTGAAGGTGGGGGCACTGGGCTTGGGCTCAGGGGTTCAGAAGGCGGGAGAGGGCTCCGGGCTGGGGCAGGGGGTTGGAGTGCAGGGGGGGTGCGGGCTCCAGCTGGGAGTGCGGGCTCTGGTGTGGGGTTCGGTATGAGGGGCTTGGGGTGTAGGAGGGTGCTCCGGGCTGGGACCGAGGGGTTCTGAGACTGGGAGGGGGATCGGGGCTGGGGCAGGGGGTTGGGGCCCGGGAGGGTGTCAGGGGTGCAGGCTCCAGGCAGCGCTTACTTCAAGCAGCTCCCGGAAGCAGCGGCATGTCCCCCTCCAGATGCTATGTGGAGACATGGCCAGGAGGCTCTACGTGCTGTCTGGTCCACAGGCACCAGCCCTGCAGCTCCCATTGCCCGTGGTTCCCAGCCAATGGGAGATGCGGAGGCAGTGCTGGGGGCGGGGGTAGCATGCTGAGCCCCCTGGCTGCCCTACATGTAGGAGCCAGAGGTGGGACATGCTGGCTGATTCCAGGGAGCCACAGGGAGCCTGCCAGCCCAGCTGCGCAGCGACGCCAACCGGACAGTCAATGGCCTGGTGAGCGGTTCTGACCATAGCCACCAGGATCCCTTTTCAACCAGATGTTCCCGTCAAAAACTGAACACCTGGTCACCCAAGCTGGGGCTTCCCCCATCCCACCCACCCGCCCGGTGCTTCTGCCGGGGATTGAACTCAGGGCACGGGGGCTTCCCCCGCCCCTCTCACCTGGCGCTTCTGCTAGGACTCTGGGCTTCTGTTGCCCCGCGGCAGATTTCTGCTGGTGGTGGGGCACCCATTTTTCCAGGGCCCCCCAGTTGGCTGGGGCCCCTGGGCACAGGCTCCAGAACGCCCATTGGATAATCAGCCAATGCCCATGGCTGACTCCCTGCCCTGCCCTGCCCTGCAGTCCCTATGGGGCCGACTCTGACCCCCACTCCACAGCCCCACCCTGAGGCCACCTCCATACCCCATCACACAGCCCCACGCAGAGCTGACTCCATCCCCCCCCTCAGCACCTTGGCCGGCGACCCGTACGCCTCCCACAGCCCCGAGGAGGAGCGTGGCGTGTGGAGCTGTGCAGGGCCCTGCACTGGGGGTGGTTCACAGGTTCCAGCTCAGACTCCAGCTTCAACACAGGTCACGCATGTGGGGCTGGAGGGAGCTCTGACTACTGCCCCCAGGGATCATTCCCAGCCCAAGGAGTGGGGGGGGGGTTGGGTTATTGAGGGGGTTGGGGGCACCAGCTCCCAGAGGCCCCTCCCCAGCTGCTCCCACAGGCACTGCCCCCCAGACTCCTCCCCCAAACCCCATAGGCTCTCTGCCCCCCAGATCTGTGCTCTGGGTCTGCCTGCAGGGGTAGCAGCCTCCAGCTCCGGAGCCAGGGCTGGCAGGAGAGGGAGCCCTGTGGTGGAGGAGGCTGCTCAGAGACCCAGGAGTGTTGCCCCACACTGAGCAGGGCTGTGGGAACCACTGGGACAGCCAGTAACCTCAGTGTGGTGGGCAGGAGCCCTGGCACTGCCCCCCTGGAGACCAGCCTCCCCCTGGCATGGCCAGGGTGTCACTCCCCCCCACCCCATGTCTGCAGGAACATGGGCATGGCTATGGCGCTGGGCACTCACCGGCCTGCCCGGCACACACCACGCTGGCCTCAGAGCCACGGCCACACAGCCCGGGACCCAGCCACCTCAGCTGGCACTCGCTGATGAGAGACTCCTGGCCCGAGCAGCTCACGCCCTCCAGCCAGACATCGCCGGCCATGGGGCCGAACTGAGCAACTCCCGGGGTCGACCGCGCCGTGCCGCAGCCCAGCTGCTTGCACACCACCCCCGCCTCCGGCAGGCCCCAGCCGGCGTCACACACGGCACCCCAGGTGTCGTTAATCAGCACCTCCACTCGCCCGGAGCAGGGGCTTGGGCCACTCGTCAGCCGCAGCCTCAGCTGGCCCTGATCTGAAACACAAAGCACAGGGCATGAAAGGCTGTTCCCAGCTTCCAGGCGCCCTGATACACAGCACCGCATGCGGATGGGGTGTGTGTGTCTGCACAGAGCAGAGAGGAGCCATTTCTATATTACTCCATCCGTGTGTGTGCACGTGCACTCACAAACACAAACACACACACACACACTGCACCCCCTACACACAATGCTACACAAGCAGACACACACACACAATTCCATGCACAACCTCCAAACATCCCTCTGCACACCCACATATTGCCTCAAACACACACACTGCCACATGCAGATGCACTGCTGCACATGTATGCAAATATTCATAGACTGTCCCATGCACACCCCTTCACACACACACCTGCACAAACACTGCCACAAACAGGTACATAGACAATCACACACAAACTCAGAAACACACACACTCCAACACACCTAGGCTGACTTCCAGGGGTTAGCACCCTTTGCAGATCCCCCACCCCACTTCCAGCAGCACAGGTTCCTACCACCCTGTTTGTTACCTGAGCATACAACACTGGCATCTTCTCCGGGGTTACAGCCATGCTCTCCCCAAGGCTTAGCCTTGCATTCGGTGAGGGCAGCTTCTGCCCCTGTGCACTGAACCTCATCCAGCCACACATGGTCAGATCCTTGTCCAAAGTGAGCCCCACGTGGCGCTGATAACGCCGTCCCACAGCCCAGCTGCCTGCACACGACTTCAGCCTCGGACAAGCCCCAGCTGTCATCACACACGGTTCCCCACTGCTGGTTGTGAAGCACCTCGACTCTCCCAGCGCAGCGACTTGGGCCGTTCACCAGTCGGAGCGGAGCCACTTCTGAGATGCCTGAGCCTGCAAACACCCAAGGGAATAAACACTCAGGGAGGTTTCTGTGCATCTGATCTCTAGTGACACAGGGATCGTAGCGCCTTGAGACACAGGACTGGCTGGAGAGGCAGACTCTGGAAATTGAAAGAAAGGAACAGGGCTGGCTCTGGCTTTTTTGCCGTCCCAAGCCAAAAAAAAAAAAAAACAACCTGTGGGGCGGCCGGAGCAGCAGAGCAAAAAAACCTGCGGGACGGCCAGAGCACGGGTGCAGGGGGACTCCCTGTGCTGCAGACGTGCCCTGGGCAGCGGGGGGGTGGGGGAGGGAGTGGGGGGAGAGAGAGAAGGGGAGTGGCGAGGGCTTCCTTCAGCGGGGCGCTCGCCACGCAGCCCCTCCCACCATACCGCCTCCTGGGAGGGCTCCGCGCTGCTGCGGTCCTCAGGCAGGGAAGGATGAGGGCTGCCCTGCCAGGCTTGCTACAGACCTGGCATCAGCTGGGTCAGACGGAGTGCGCAGCCCGCTCCCAGTAGGGCACTCCCCTCCTCCACGCCACTGCCCCCTAAAGGGCGGCCACAGCGGCGAACCAAAAAGAAAAAAACCAAGCAAAAAAAAAAAAAGGATTGGATGGAATGCCGCCCCTTAGAATCTGCCGCCCCAAGCACAAGCTTGCTCGGCTGGTGCCTGGAGCCAGCCCTGGGAAGGAAACTGCCAGCTGTTGCTTGTTTCTACTGTGTTCAGGGAAACAGGAATTTGTAAATAAACCAGATTGCACCAAAGAAATGCTTGACTTGTGTAATCAATTCCTCCTCTTCCCAGAAACACCCATCAAGGCCCCACTATGGCTGGAGCACATGACTTATGAGGAGAGGCTGAGGGAACTGGGATTGTTTAGTCTGCAGAAGAGAAGAATGAGGGGGGATTTGATAGCTGCTTTCAACTACCTGAAAGGGGGTTCCAAAGAGGATGGATCTAGACTGTTCTCAGTTGTAGCAGATGACAGAACAAGGAGTAATGGTTTAAAGTTGCAGTGGGGGAGGTTTAGGTTGGAGATTAGGAAAAAACTTTTTCAGTAAGAGGGTTGTGAAGCACTGGAATGGGTTACCTAGGGAGGTGGTGGAATCTCCTTCCTTAAAGGTTTTTAAGGTCAGGCTTGACAAAGCCCTGGCTGGGATGATTTATTTGGGGATTGGTCCTGCTTTGAGCAGGGGGTTGGACTAGATGGCCTCCTGAGATCCCTTCTGTGACGAAGTGGGGTTTGTTCTTGTTTTCTGTGGGGTTTCGATGGTTTGCATGCAGAGGGGATGGGACTCAGTTTCCCTGGGTGTTACTGGTTTAACGAGGTGAGGGGAGAGGGAGTTTGTTGTTACAGAGGACCGGAGAGGGAACTTGGGACCCCAGCCAATGGCCTGAAGGATGGAGACCCCAGCGACCAGTGGCCTGGCGACCCGGAGACCCAGCTCAGGAGTTACAGATGGTTCTGGCCAGTGGGAGGACAATGGGCTGCAGAGAGAGGACCCAGTGACCTAACCAGCCGGTTCCAGCCAGAGGACAGAAGAGAGGAGAGGAGGCCCCAGTTTACGACCCTGTTTACCTGGAGAGAAGACAATGGACAGAGGCGGGGCTTGGGGCCGGGGATCTCAGATGCCGAGCTGGGAGGCAGGGGGGCTCTGAGCTGAAGAGGGGGACCAGGCAGAGCCCACCTGGATGCAGAGAGACTGGGGTGTGCTGACCCTGAGGGAGGCCAGGCCTGAGGCCCTGAGAGTTTCCTGTGCTGTGTTCAACTCTCAATAAACCCTCCTGTTTTATGCTGGCTGAGAGTCACTCCGGTCTAGAGAACAGGGTTGCATCATCCTCTTTGGGGGTGGTGGAGGTCCCGGGGGGTCCAGAGCGAGAGGACTCCCTGAGGGGGCCCACGGCGAGAAACGGGGTGCTAAGGTTCAGAGGTGCGGCTCCAGGAGGTGGAGGGGCCTGACCCCGAGAGAGAGTGGACCCCCGAGAAGGGCTGTCTCACTAAAAGGGGCACCCCCCACGGACCATACGGGGCCGCGAGTGGGCATGATCTGTGAGTCCATGACACCTTCCAACCCTGATATTCTATGATTCTATGAATGGAATGCCCGTGCAGGAAGGACAGAAGGTGCAGCAGCGGCTACACGACTGGAAAAAGTATCCTGGAAAAGAATCCCAAACTTAAAAAGAATCCCATTCCAATCAGGTGTGTGCACACGCACATGCACGGTGGCTGGAAGATTTTTTCCAGCATCCATTGGATCGGTCTGGGCACCCCCTGGAGTCGTGCCTTCATAGCGCTCAATATAGGGCCCTGCCAACCCGCCACAGTTCCTTCTTGCCAGCTACTCCAACAGAGGGGTAGGAGGGTGGGTATTGGAATGGACATGAACAACACATCTCAAAGAACAGTTACGAGAAGTGAGTTACCATTTTTTCTTCTTCGAGTGCTTGTTCATGTCCATTCCAATCAGGTGACTCCCAAGCCCAAGTTCAGGAGGTGGGGTGGGATTCGTCCACTGATTGGAGTACTGCTCATCCGAAGGCCACATCGTCTCTGGCCTGCTGGGTAATCGCACAGTTCGCGGCAAAAGTGTGAATGGAGGACCATGTCGCCTCTCTGCAGATTTTCTGGGTGGGAACCTGAGCCAGGAACGCTGTAGATGAAGCCTGCGACCTGGTGGAGTGTGCAGTGATCGGAGGTGCGGGAACACTGCCAGGTTGTAGCACTCACAAATACAGGACACTATCCATGATGAGATGCATTGGGATGACACAGGCTGACCTTTCATCCTGTCCACCACTGCCACGAACAACTGGACTGATCTTCTGAATGGTTTCGTTCTCTCGATGTAAAAGGCCAGTGCCCTATGGACATCCAGAGAGTGGAGTCTCTGCTCCCTGCTGGTGGAATGCTGCTTAGGGTAGAATACCAGGAGAAAGATGTCCTGGTTGATGTGAAACTGCCACACAACCTTCGGGAGGGAAGCAGGGTGAGGCCTGAGCTGAACCTTGTCCATTTAGAACATGGTGTAGGGAGGGTCTGATGTTAGGGCCTGGATCTCAGACACCTCCTGGCCGAGTTTATTGCTACCAGGAACGCAACCTTGTAAGAGAGGTAGAGCAGGGAGCATGTTGCTAACAGCTCAAAGGAGGGCCCCATGAGCCTAAAAAGGACGAAGTTGAGGTCCCAGGCAGAGACCGGCTGATAGACATGAGGGTATAGCCTGTTGAGCCTTTTTAGGAATTGGCTGACCATGGGGTTTGTGACAGTGTACCCCATAAGGCTTTATGGGGGGTGCTTATAAATGTATGTATGATATAACTGGAATAGGTTTTGTGCTGCTTGTGCCATGTAACATATCTCCGTAAAGGTTATGGTCTATTATATCTATTCATCCTATTTGTACATATATATCATTTTCTATTTGAGGTTAAGAATATGGGCTGTATGCTTGCTTGGTTTCTAAGTAAGCTTTGTGAGGCATTTGGTCAGCTTCTTTAGGAAGGAATTTGCCAGGTTAAGTACCTGATCAGGAAACACTTGGGGAACAATGCATCTTGGAATGCTCCAATCCACATAAGAAGTCTTCCTGGAGACATGCAAGATACCATGTGGACAATGGCTTCGGCCTGTAAAGACTGAGTCATGCAGGGACATGTGACTTGCCCAGATGACTTCAGAACTCCATCTTGGAGCTGGACTTTGCATAGGAGGGAGGAGGGGGGTCTCCGCCCACAAGAGAGAGTCTATTTAAACCCGTGGGAGACCCCTCCATTTTGTCTTCAGCTGGCTAAAGAAGGAGCCTCTCCACCCCCCAGGATACTCGAAGGAAACTGGAACAAAGGACAGTAACTACAGGGGGTGTGAGTGATTGCTGGACCCAGGCTAAAAGGAGATTAGCCTGTAAAAGGGAGCATTCTGGAACTGGTGAGGAACTTATCTGTATTTAGTTTGATTGGACATAGATTTGCGCATTTTATTTTATTTTACTTGGTGACTTACTTTGTTCTGTCTGTTACTACTTGGAACCACTTAAATCCTACTTTCTGTATTTAATATAATCACTTTCTACTTAGTAATTCACTCAGAGTATGTATTAATACCTGGGGGAGCAAACAACTGTGCATATCTCTCTATCAGTGTTATAGAGGGCGAACAATTTATGAGTTTACTCTGCATAAGCTTTATACAGGGTAAAACAGATTCATTTGGGTTTAGACCCCATTGGGAGTTGGGCATCTGAGTGCTAAAGACAAGCAAACTTCTGTGAGCTGTTTTCAGGTAAACTTGCAGCTTTGGGGCAAGTGATTCAGACCCTCGGTCTGTGTTGGAGCAGACGGGAGTGTCTGGCTCAGCAAGACATGGTGCTGGAGTCCTGAGCTGGCAGGGAAAACAGGAATAGAAGTAGTCTTGGTACATTAGGTGGCAGCTCCCAAGGGGGTTTCTGTGATCCAACCCGTCACAGGGTTAGCAAATACCGAGCGGCCCTGCATGCCTGGGTGGAAGGCCGAGATGGCAGCTAAGTGCACCCTTATAGAAGATGAGAGACCCTCCTGCTTTAGAAGGAGGAGGTAGTCCAGAATGAGCAGCACTGAATCTAGCGTTGGGGGCAAATGGCGCTGTGCCGACCAGATTGAAAATCTCTTCCACTTGGCGAGGTATGTGGCTCTCGTAGAGGGTTTCCTACTGCCAAGGAAGACCTGTTTAACCTGGTCTGAACAGGAAAGCGCCAATGGATTTAACCACGGAGCTTCCATGCTGGGAGATTAATCAATTGGAGGTTTGGGTGTTGGAGACGTATGTGATCTTGTGTGAGAAGGTCTGGGGAAAGCGGCAAGGTAATCAGGGCTCCCATGGACATGTCTAGAAGGGATGTGTACCATTGCTGATGGGGACAGGCCAGTGCTATCAGTATGATCCAAGCTCGATCTCTACGGATCTTGAGCAGCACCTTGTGAACGAGTGGTATGGGTGGAAAGGTGTATAGGAGAGAACCTCCCTAATGGAGGAGGAACGCATCCATGCTGGAGCCTGGGCTGTGATTCTGGAAGGAGAAGAACTGCTGGCACTTCCTGTTGCGTCACGTGGCAAAGAGGTCTATCAGGGGAAAACCCCACCTCTGGAAGTTTGAAATTGTGACCTCTGGGCGAAGGGACCACTCGTGGCTGTGGAAGGACCTGCTGAGGAGGTCCACCTGCTCGTTCTGTACCCCAGGGAGGTACGACGCCGGCAGGTGAATTGAATGTTCTACACAGAAGTCCCATAGCATGAGGGCTTCTTGGCACAGGGGAGAGGAGCGTGCACCCCCGTTTGTTGATATAGAACATTGCTGTTATATTGTCCGTCATGACTGATACACATTGTTTTGTTAGGTAAGGATGGAAGGTCTGGCATGCTAGGCGCACCACTCTCAGTTCTTTGACATTGATGTGAAGACCCAGATCTGCTTGCGACCAGAGGCCTTGAGTTCTGCAGTCTCCCAGATGAGCTCCCCAGCCCAAGTCTGACGCGTCCGTCACCAATGACAGAGACAGCTGTGGGGAGGCAAAGGGAACCCGAGCACACCTGCTGCACGTCAATCCACCACTGGAGGGAGTCAAGGACCAGGTGAGGCAAAGTCACGATCCTGTCCAAGCTGTCCCGGGCCAGGTGATACACTGATGCCAGCCATGACTGGAGCAGTCGAAGCCTGAGTCTGCTGTGCTTCACCACGTAGTTACAGGCAGCCATGTGTCCGAGGAGTTTCAGGCAGTTCCTTGCTGTAGTGGTGGGGAACTGCATGAGGCTTCAGACTATGTTGTTGAGGGCCTGAAACCTCGCCTGTGGCAGGTATGCCCTGGCTTGGGTCGAGTGCAGCACTGCCCCTATTAACTCTATCCTCTGGATGGGAGACAGGCTGTCGAAGGTGGCCCTGATAAATCTGACCTGAGCTTCTACTTGCGTCCTGGAGCGGCCTTTGATCAGCCAGTCGTTGAGGTATGGAAATAACTGTACCTGGTGCCTTCGCAAGAACACGGCGACGACTGCCATGCACTTGGTGAAGACTCGAGGTGCTGCTGACAGGCCAAACGGGAGGATGGTAAATTGGTGGTGGGTACTGCTGACCACAAACCTGAGGTACTTCCTGTGGGGCTGAGTGATTGCGATATGAAAGTACGCATCCTTCAAGTTGAGGGCGGCATACCTATCTGCTGGATCTAGTGAGGGGATGATGGAGGCCAAGGAGACCATGCGGAACCTGAGTTTCTTTATGAACTTGTTGAATTCTCACAGGTCCAGGATAGGCCTGAGGCTGCCTTTGGCTTTCGGTAATAGGAAATACCGGGAATAAGAAACCCTTGCCCCTGTGCTCCAGAGGAACCTCCTCCCCTGCCCCTAGAGATAGGAGCAACTGCACCTCCTGCTCGTGAGAAGGGTCCCTGAAAATGGATGGGGAAGAAGGGTGGAAGGGTGGGAGGGCACAAAATTGGATGGAGTATCCCCTCTCTACCGTGCGGAGCACCCAGCAGTCCGAAGTGATACGGGACCATGCACGGTAGAAAGGGGACAGTCAGGAGGAAAAGGTAAGGCAGGGTAGATCCAGTCTCTGATCTGGTGTGCCGTCCTTCAAAAGGCCGGTTTAGGGCCAGAAGGCAGCTTGAGCTGGCCAGAGCCCTGGCCTGAAGATGGGTGTTGCCTCCTCCTGCCACTCCTGTTCCTCCTCCGAGAACCATCCTGTCAGTTTGGCTGATGGAATCTCAGAGGAGGTTGTGGCCTGATGTGTCTCTGCTGAGTGGTGGGAGTGTGCAAGCCCAACGACTTGAGGGTGGCTCGTGAGTCTTTCAGGTTGTGCAGCCTCTTGTCTGTCTTTTCAGAAAAAAAGAGTCACATCCTCAAATGGGAGGTCCTGAATAGTTTGCTGGACCTCATAGATTCATAGATTCATAGATTCTAGGACTGGAAGGGACCTCGAGAGGTCATCGAGTCCAATCCCCTGCCCGCATGGCAGGACCAAATACTGTCTAGACCATCCCTGATAGACATTTATCTAACCTACTCTTAAATATCTCCAGAGATGGAGATTCCACAACCTCCCTAGGCAATTTATTCCAGTGTTTAACCACCCTGACAGTTAGGAACTTTTTCCTAATGTCCAACCTAGACCTCCCTTGCTGCAGTTTAAGCCCATTGCTTCTTGTTCTATCCTTAGAGGCTAAGGTGAACAAGTTTTCTCCCTCCTCCTTATGACACCCTTTTAGATACCTGAAAACTGCTATCATGTCCCCTCTCAGTCTTTTCTTTTCCAAACTAAACAAACCCAATTCTTTCAGCCTTCCTTCATAGGTCATGTTCTCAAGACCTTTAATCATTCTTGTTGCTCTTCTCTGGACCCTTTCCAATTTCTCCACATCTTTCTTGAAATGCGGTGCCCAAAACTGGACACAATACTCCAGCTGAGGCCTAACCAGAGCAGAGTAGAGCGGAAGAATGACTTCTTGTGTCTTGCTCACAACACACCTGTTAATACATCCCAGAATCATGTTTGCTTTTTTTGCAACAGCATCACACTGTTGACTCATATTTAGCTTGTGGTCCATTATAACCCCTAGATCCCTTTCTGCCGTACTCCTTCCTAGACAGTCTCTTCCCATTCTGTATGTGTGAAACTGATTTTTTCTTCCTAAGTGGAGCACTTTGCATTTGTCTTTGTTAAACTTCATCCTGTTTAACTCAGACCATTTCTCCAATTTGTCCAGATCATTTTGAATTATGACCCTGTCCTCCAAAGCAGTTGCAATCCCTCCCAGTTTGGTATCATCCGCAAACTTAATAAGCGTACTTTCTATGCCAATATCTAAGTCGTTAATGAAGATATTGAACAGATCCGGTCCCAAAACAGACCCCTGTGGAACCCCACTCGTTATGTCTTTCCAGCAGGATTGGGAACCATTAATAACAACTCTCTGAGTACGGTTATCCAGCCAGTTATGCACCCACCTTATAGTAGCCCCATCTAAATTGTATTTGCCTAGTTTATCGATAAGAATATCATGCGAGACCGTATCAAATGCCTTACTAAAGTCTAGGTATACCACATCCACAGCTTCTCCCTTATCCACAAGACTCGTTATCCTATTGAAGAAAGCTATCAGATTGGTTTGACATGATTTGTTCTTTACAAATCCATGCTGGCTGTTCCCTATCACCTTACCACCTTCCAAGTGTTTGCAGATGATTTCCTTAATTACTTGCTCCATTATCTTCCCTGGCACAGAAGTTAAACTAACTGGTCTGTAGTTTCCTGGGTTGTTTTTATTTCCCTTTTTATAGATGGGCACTATATTTGCCCTTCATAAGGGAGTCTGAAGAGCCCCTTCTCAGGGCCACCCCAGTAGCCGTGACCCTAGTGGTGGCATCAGCAGTGTTCAATGCGGCCTGGAGGGAGCCCGGGAGACTAGCTTCCCCTCTTCCACCAAGGCTGAGAACTCGGCTCCGGAGTCCGACAGGAGGAGCTCTGTAAATTTGCCCATCGCCACACAAGTGTTATACAAGTACCTGCTGACGATGGCCTGCTGGTTCAAGATACAGAACTTCAGACCCACTGTAAAACAGACCTTTCTCTCGACAAGGTCTAGTTGCTTAGCCTCCCTGTTTTTTGGGAGGGCCCTTGGAAGCCCCGTCTCTCATGCTAGTTAGCATCATCCACCACCAGAGAGTCGGGGGAGGGTGGGAGTATAAATGTTCTAACCCTCTGGAGGGCATGAAATAACACCTCTCATTGCGCTTGGCAGTGGGTGGCAAGAAAGCTGGGGTCTGCCACAGGGTCTTGGTGGTGTCCACAATGGTTTTAATGAGTGGTAGGGCAATACAGGAAGATCCTGAGGGGGTGAGGATGTCCACCGTGGGCTCAGCCTCCTCGACTACCTCCTCGGCCCTAATGCCCAGACCCTGAGCTGTCCTACACAGCAATTGCTGCAGCACCCTGTTTTCCACACGCGCCAGGGCTACAGCTGTACCCACCAATGCTTCATCAGGTGAGGATGAAGAGGAATCACTTAAAAGGAGTGGATGCTCCCTGCCAAGGAGTCCCTCGACTCTCAGGGCAGTGTCGGTGCCAATGGTGCGCTTGACGGTGCCAGGGCTGTAGATGCCAAACCCAGTGTTGGCACCGCCATCAGTACATTCGGAAGAACTGTCGATGGAGCTGGTGCCAATCCCCCTGTCTGAGCTGATGAAGATGATGGGCCTGTTGCCAGCATCGGCGCCGGGGTCGTTGGTGCCTGCGCCGTAGTCGATGTAGATAACGGTGCTGGTGTGGAAGTCGGGCACATTGGTGTTGCTGAGGTCAGTGCCAAGGGCGGTGCTGGTGCTGAAGTGTTGGTGTATGGGCAGGCGCTGAGGGAAGCTGCGTAGCCAATGCTGGGATGAAGGTGGCTGAGGCCACAGAAGTTGCAGCGGAACGGCATTCTTGGGTCCCTCCCTGGCCTTGATGAAAGACCCAGGGGGTCCAGAATGGCCACTGTGGTGGATTCTGCCACTGTGGTGGCCAGGCCTGGGGCTCTCTCCTGTCTCTCCTGGACCGTGATCTTTGGCTCCCTTCTCCTGGATCGATAGGAGCTGGACTCTGACTCTGAGGTCTCCGAGATTGAAGACCACGGAGAAGCTGAGCCTCAGTGCCTCGAGCATTGAGAGCTTGGAGAGCGGTTAGGTTCTCTGTCCGAGTGGGCCAGTGCCGAGAGACGTGGAGAGGGGTAGCGCCTGGACATCATATCTGGCTTCCCTCTTGACTGCATTGGGGGGCGGGGTGGGTCCGCCAGCACGGGAGGTTCTTCCCTCCTCGGGGGCAAGAAGGGCGCTGTAAGGTGCAAGAGGTCCTGAGCAGCTTGGAAAGCCTCCAGCATCAAAGGGAGCTGTAGCTGCTGTGTAGGGACCGGTGACCATGGGGGACCCAGACTCAACTGCCTCACCTGGGTAGGAGTCAACGCTGCACCAGTAGGGGATTCAGAGCTGTGGCCCTCCTGGGGTCTCACTTCTCTGGATTTAGCCGGAGGTGAGCGACTGCTTTGGGGTCAGGGTGGGCTGAAAGAGACTTTGAACTGTGAGCAACGAAACTCTCTCCTTTTGTTTGATTTCTGCTGTGTTCAGCGAGACGGGACTTTGTACATGCTTTGTAAATAACCAGGACTGCGTTGCAGAAATCCAGCAATGTTAATAACTGTCTCCTTCCTCTTACTTTATATTCCCCCACTTATACATCGCAGGATCACATTCGCCCGCTTAGTTACAGCATCTTCAAACTCTCCTTCTATCAGAAACAACCCACTTGGCCCTGAAAATTAGCTAACTGCTCAGATCAAAAAGAAGTAACTACAGTAAAAAGTAGTATTTGTAATGTATCAGGAACAAACAGAAATCCTAGGAATGGCCTAGATCCGATGCATGGCAGGGATGGTAAAATTGTCAATAAGGATGCAGAAAAGGCAGACATGGGAGATCAATATTTCTGTTTTGCCTTTGGGAAGAAGCAGGATTACAGGTTCCGTTGATAAATATAACAGTATTTATGTACTATATGTGAGCATGATCTGAACGAGGCAAAGGACACAGCCCAACATACTCTGGGGTGGGTATTTGCTCATTGTCATATGCTTTTGAATGGTGGTTGTAGTTTTTTCCCAAATTAATGCAGGTTCCTTTTGCCTTTTTATTAGATATTTTCTTTGCTATACGCTATACACAGTCAGTGCTTGATTACACAGTGGGATCATAGATTCATCGACTCCAAGGCTAGAACGGACCTTTGTGATCATCTAGTCTGATCTCCAGTACAGGGCAGAGAACTTCTCCCAGAATAATTCCTAGAGCAGATCTTTTACAGAAACATCCATTCTTGACTCAACAATTGTCAGCGGTGGAGAATCCATCACAACCTGTGGTAAATTGTGCCGGTGGTTAATTACCCTCACCATTCTAAATGTATGCCTCATTTCCACTCTGAATTTGTCTGCCTTCAACTTCCAGCCGTTGGATCCTGTTCTACCTTTCTCTGCTAGATTGAAAACCCCATTACATATTTATTCCCCAGGTAGATTCTTGTAGACTGTGATCAAGTCACCTCTTACCCTTCTCTTTGTTAATATATTCAGCTCCTTGAGCCTATCACTGTAAGGCAGGTTTTCTTATCCTTTAATCGTTCTTGTGGCTCTTCTATGACCCTCTCCGAATTATCAACATCGTTCCTGGATTGTGGGTACCAGAACTGAATACTGTATTCCTGCAATGGTCACAGCAGTGCCAAAATATAGAGGTAAAATATCCTCTCTACTGCTGCTCATGATTCCTCTCCTTATACATCCCAGATTGCATTACCCTTTTGATCACAGAGTCTCAGTGGGAGCTCATGCCCAACCGATTGTCCACCTCAACCTGGAAATCTGTTTCTGAGCCACTGCTTCTCAGGATATAATCGCCCACCATGTAAACATGATCTGCATTCTTTGTTGCTACATGTAGATATTTACATTTAGCCATGTTAAAATGCATATTGTTTGCTTGCACCTAGCTTATCAAGCTATCCAGATCACTCTGAATCAGTGACCTGTCGCCCTCCCCCAATTTTTGTATCATCTGCAAAGTTTAACACCTATGATTTTATATTTTTTCCAAGTCATTGATAAAAATGTTAAATACCATAGACCCAAGAACCACTCCCTGCGATGTTAATTTTATACTGTTCTAGCTTTTTAATCAAAATGTTGTGCAGTATCTAACAGAACTCTAAGTATATTTCATCAACACTATTACTTTTCTCAACCAAACTGGTAATATCATCAAAAAAAGATATCAAGTTAGTTTGACAAGACCATGTTCACTTGCATTAATTACATTACCCTCCTTTAATTCTTTATTGATCAACTCCCATATCAGCCACCCCATTGCCTTGCCTGGGATTGATGTCAGGCTAAAAGGCCTGTAATTAGCAGAGTTATCCCTTTTACACTTTTTATAAATTGGCACAACATTAGCTTTCTTCCAGGCTGCTGGAGCTTTCCTAGCACTCCAAGACTTATTGAAAATCAACATTAACGGTCCAGCATGCTCCTTACTTGGCTGTTTTAAAACCCTTGGATGCAAATTACCTGGCCCTGCTGATTTTAAACTATCTAACTTATGTAGCTTCTGTTTAACATCCTCCTGATATATTAGTGGAATGGACAGAGTGTTATCATCACCATATGGTGAGACTATATGATCTGTTTTTCCCAAATACAGAAGAGAAATATTTATTGAACACATCTGTTCTTTCTCCATTGTTATTGATATTTCTACCATTTCCAACTAAGCATGGACCGTTATCATTGTCAGGATTCTTTTGTTTCTTAATATATATTAAAAACTCCTTCTTGTTGCCATTCACTATGCTGGCCATAGATTTCTTATTGTGTCCCTTTGCTTCCCTTATCAATTTTCCACAAACTAGAACAATCAAACAGAGATGAAGGCCTCTCCACACAGCACACAGACCCCTCTCTGCAGTAGAGGCCCATAGCTCAGTGGTGGGGCACTGGGATCAGCACTAACTCAGACAGAAAAGCATACTGTATTGAGTTTCCCAACAGGCTCTCTGCAGCATCAACTGTGCAATGGAGGGTGAGAGTTACCTGAGCACACAACACCAGCAACTTCTCCGTGGGTACAGTTATTATCTCCCCAAGGCCGAGCCCTGCAATCGGAGAGGGCAACTTCTGTTCCTGTGCAGTTGACGTCATCCAGCCAGATACGGTCAGATCCTCGCCCAAATCGAGCCCCCCATGGGGCTGATAACGCCGTCCCACAGCCCAGCTGCCTGCATACGACTCCAGCATCAGTTATGTCCCAGCCGTCATCACACACGGTTCCCCACTGCTGGTTGTGAAGCACCTCGACTCTCCCAGCGCAGCGACTTGGGCCGTTCACCAGTCGGAGCTGAGCCACTTCTGAGATGCCAGAGTCTGCAAACACCCCAAGGGAATAAACACTCAGGGACGTTCCTGTTCATCTGATCACTAGTGATGCTGGGGGACAACTCTGTACAGCCTCTGCAAAGCCTGTTAGGGGTTCACTCCCTGCCAATTAATCACAGTTAACTCATGCAATTAACTCAAAAAATTAACCGTGATTAAAAAAATTAATCAGGCTTAATCACAATTTTAATGGCACTGTTAAACAATAGAATACCAATTAAAATTTATTAAATATTTAACGTTTTTCTATGGTTTCAAATATTTTGATTTCAGTTACAACACAGAATACAATGTGTACAGTTCTCACTTTATATTATTACAGTTAAAGTTCTTTTATCCGGCATGTTGGAGGAATGGGGGGTGCCGGTAAATGAAAACTACCAGGTACCTAAGAGGGAGGGAGTTTGGGTGTCGGAGTGGATGCGTGGCTGGGGTTGGGGTGCGGGAGGGGATGTGGAGTACAGGCTCTGGGAGGAAGTTTGGGTACGGGGGGGCTCAGGGCAGGCAGCTGGGGTGTGGAATGGGGTGCGGGGTGCCAGATCCAGGGGCTACTCACCTCAGGCGGCTCCCAGCAAGCGGCAACTTGTCCCAACTCCTCCTAGGTGGAGGCACGGCAGGTGGCTTGGCACACTCCCTCCACCCACAGGTGCCACCCCCATAGCTCCTATTGGCTGTGGTTGCCAGCCAATGGGAGCTGTGCAGCCAGTCTGTGGGAGGGCAGAACGCAGAGCTGCCTGATGTGCCTCTGGTTAGGAGTAGCCAATCCTGGAACAATTCGCCACTTCTGGGGAGCAATGCGAAGTGAGCAGCCCCTGGATCTTACACCCCGCACCCTTCCCGCATAATAAGCCCCCTCCCACACCCAAAGTCGCTCCCAGAGTCACGCTCCACACCCCCTCCTGCACCCCAACACCCTGCCAGCCCCGCACCAACCGGACTATAAACCAGCATTTCAATGAAGATCAGAAATGCCAATTTATAGAGCTTTCTGGTTGGTGAAGAGCTGGAAAAAACAGCTTTTACTGTATTTTGGATTAGAAATATTTGCACTGTAAAAACGGTAAAAGAAATAGTATTTTGCAATTCACCTCATACAAGTACTGTGGTGCAATCTCTTTATTGTGAAAGTGCAACTTACAAATGTAGATTTTTTTTGTTACATAACTGCACTCAGAAAAAAAAAAAAAAAAAGGGAAAACTTAGAGACTACACGTCCTCTCAGTCTTACTTCTTGTTCAGCCAATCGATCAGACAAACAAGTTATTTTACATTTACGGGAGATAATGCTGCCTGCTTCTTATTTGCAGTGTCACCAGAAAGTGAGAAGAGGCGTTCACATGGCACTTTTGTAGGTTGCATTGCAAGGTATTTACGTGTCAGATATGCGAAACATTCACATGCCCCCTCATGCTTCAGCCACCATTCCAGACGACATACTACCATGCTCATGATGCTCGTTAAAAGCAATGTGTTAATTTAATTTGTGACTGAAATCCTTGGGGGAGAATAGTGTGTCTCCTCCTATGTATTTTACCTGCATTCTGCCATATCTTCCATGTTACAGTAGTCTCAGATGATGACAGTATATGTTGTGCATTTGAAGAACACTTTCACTACAGATTTGACAAAACACAAAGAAGGTATATGTGATGCTCTGTACCTCACGGGATCACCCAGCAGCCCCATATTCATCCTTATAAAATGCTTGTGTGGTATCCAATGCAAAGTTTGTCATATTGGGTGTCTTCGGAAGGCTCATGATGCATGTTGTTATAGTGATGTTATAGTAATTTTTCTTGCAGTAATGTTATAGTAATGTTATAGGTTATAATTTCATGTATATAGTTATGAGGCTGAAAATGTATCCTCATGGCTTAAAATATACCAGGAAAAAACTCTCTAAGAGCAGAGGGGCAGTTCACACCTCATTGAGGCATGTATGGGACAAACCCAGCCAAGCCTCACAGGAACAAAGGATACCGGCCTAGGCAGCAACAAAAGGATCTGTTGCACTCTCGAGTGAGTTACCCCCCCTTCCTTTGTCAGTTTGGGATTGCGATGAGGTAATGCTCACCTGACTCTGAAGGGGGGGGCAAAGCAAAGAGGGAAGAAAGAACATGATAAAAGGGAGAAATGTTTGCCATACTCTTCCTCTCTCTTCCACCTACAACTACAGACACCACACCAAGCGACTGAAGCACTGATCAAAGGGGAGAGCCTGGCTGAAGAGTAACCAGCTAGCCGGTGATAAGAAGCATCTAAGTTTGTAAGGGCACTGAAAGTGTTAAGATCAGCTTAGAATGGGTTTTTCTTTTATTTCACTTGACCAAATCTGACTTGTTATGCTTTGACTTATAATCACTTAAAATCTATCTTTATACTTAATAAATCGGTTTGTTTGTTCTACCTGAAACAGTGTGTTTGGTTTGAAGCATGTCAGAGACTCCCCTTGGGAAAACAAGCCTGGTACATATCAATTTCTTTATTAAATTGATGAACTCATATAAGCTTGCAGCATCCAGCAGGTATAACTGGACACTGTAAGATGGAGGTTCCTAGGGTTTTGTCTGGGACCAACGATATTGGCTAGTGTCATTTGGTTGCACAATCCAAAGACAAGCTTACATGTCAGAGGCTGTGTGTGAACAGCCCAGGAGTGGGGGTTCTCACAGCAGAGCAGGGTAAGGCTACCTCCCCGAGTCAAGGATTGGAGTGACCTAGCAGATCACCGGTCCAGCTAACACCAGTGGGGAACGTCATAGTACCAATGTGAGATTTCTAAAGCTAGCTACAGCACTCGACCCAAGGTTTAAGAATCTGAAGCGCCTTTCAAAATCTGAGAGGGACGAGGTGTGGAGCATGCTTTCAGAAGTCTTAAAAGAGCAACATTCCAATGTGGAAACTACAGAACCTGAACCACCAAAAAAGAAAATCAACCTTCTGCTGGTGGCATCTGACTCAGATGATGAAAATGAGCATTTGTTGGTTAGCACTGCTTTGGATCGTTATCGGGCAGAACCCATCATCAGCATGGACACATGTCCTCTGGAATGATAGTTCAAGCATGAAGGGACATATGAATTTTTACCACATCTGGCACATAAAGATTTTTTTTCACCAGCTACAACAGTGCCATGTGAATGCCTGTTCTCACTTTCAGGTAAAATTGTAAACAAGAAGCAAGCAGCATTATATCCTGCAAAGGTAAACAAACTTGTCTGTCTGAGTGATTGGCTGAATGAGATGTAGGACTAAGTGGACTTGTAGGATCTAATATTTTACATTGTTTTATTTTTTATTGCAGTTATTATTTGTTAACCATTCAACATTTGTAAGTTCAACTTTCCTGATAAAGAGATTGCACTACAGTACTTGTATGAGATGAATTGAAAATACTATTTCTTTTGTTCCTTTCTTACAGTGCAAATATTTGAAATGAAAAATAAATATAAAGTGAGCACTGTACAGTTTGTATTGTGTATTGTAATTGAAATAAATATATTTGAAAATGTAGAAAACATCCCAAAAAATTGAAATAAATGGTATTCTGTTATTGTGTAAAGACGTGATTAAATGTGCAATTAATCATGATTAATTTTTTTAATAACTTGACAGCTATACTCCCCTCCACTACCATGCAGCCACCTGTGGGGTGGAACAGGGTAGATGAGAGACAAGGCACAGAAACTCATAAACTGTGAGGAAGAATCCTGTGTCCAGTCACAGCAGTGGGGGATATTCCAGGTTCAGGGTTACTTAGCTGAGATGTAAATCATCCAGAGTGACGGGGATAGGAACCCACACTTCATAAAAGGATCCCTGATTGGCTGCAAAATCCATTCAACCCCAAATCGCACAAATGGGATCTACGGTTACCCAGCGTCCCAATCTGCTGTAGCGGTACAGGGGGATCAGAGCGATCAGTGACAGGGAGGGTCACTCACGGAGGCACACATACTGCTCCCTGCAGCGCAGGCCCTACTTGGTGTCCTGGGGCACTGGGGCCAGCACTGACTTCGAGGGGAGAGTGACCCCTGCTGAACCCTCATCTTGCTCCCTGCAGCACAGGCATGTAGAACTGTGTGGGGAAAATGGAGTCAGCACTAACACCATGGGAAGAACGACATTTACTGTGACCCTGAACCTGGTCCCTGCAGTACAGGCCCTTAGCACCATGCTGGGGCACTGGGTTCAGCACTGACTCAGACAGGAGAGCTGGGTCTGTGCTGAAAGCTTCCCAGCCTGATCCCTGCACCACCCACTGTCATGTGATGGATGCAAGTTACCTGAGCACACAACACCGGCAGCTTCTCCATGGGTACAGTTATTCTCTCCCCAAGACTGCACCCGGCAATCAGAGAGGGCAGCTTCTGTCCCTGTGCAGTTGACATCATCCAGCCAGATACGGTCTGATCCTCGCCCAAATCGAGCACCTCCTGGGGCTGATAACGCCGTCCCACATCCCAGTTGCCTGCACACGACTCCAGCATCCTGTAAGTCCCAGCTATCATCGCACACGGTTCCCCACCGATGGTTGTGAAACACCTCGACCCTCCCAGCGCAGTGACTCCTGCTGTTCACCAGTCGGAGCTGAGCCACTTCTGAGATGCCAGCGTCTGCAAACACCCAAGGGAATAAACACTCAGGGAGTTTCCTGTGCAACTGATCTCTCGTGTTGCTGGGGAATGTAGGGCCTCCTGCCGATCGATCCGACTGGTCTCTGCACACAGCAACTGCCGGTCAAGAGGTCCCCACCACTGACCAGGCTAATCACGTGGCCAATGTTGAAGTTTGTCCACTGCCCTCCCAGCCAGCTGTCACCTAGTTAGGCTGTCACCTAATTAGGCAGATGCTGGCATAAGCATCTTGATGATTGGGAGCTGAACAGTCACCCGTGTCATTAGTTGTTGCCTTAGCCTGTCATCAGCATCCAATTTACATGTGTTGGCTCCATCACTCCCTGAAAACGTCAACCAGAGTCCATCCCCCTTACAACTGCCTGGAGCACAGGGACGGTTAGCAGGAACCTGCTGTGCACCAGGCTGACAATGGTTCCGACCACTGCAGAGGCAACGCACACTTCCTACAAGCAGATCGGCCCCATCCTGAAGCAAACACCTGCCCCTGTGGTTCCTCCTCACTAGCCACGACTGACTTGGCAACATCGTTTTGTGGCAGCCATTGCTGCACTCGTGTCTAGTGCTGCCAGCCCAGAACCAGTCTCAGATGAATGATGGCAGAGCTGGGCTGACAGCTGTGTCCTCACAGAGGGGCAGCAACTCTGGGATGGAGACTGGCATGCTGATTGATTTTCAGAAGCCCTAACTTGTATCTGCCCATTTACAACCTGGGATGCAGATCCTGGGATAGGCTTAATGTGTCCCTCACTGTACTGACCACAGGAATTGCTGCAATGCAGAAATGTGGCTTAGCCTGATCTTCTCAGTGTGCCTGTGGGACAGCAATACAGACAGTCACACGTGGTGGAGGAGAGCCCCATTAGAAGACTGGACCTTGAGGATGCACAGTTAGATGGCTGAACATGCTAGAGGTAAGCAAGGTCAGAATGAGCTCTCCCCTGACAGCTAGTGATAAGCTGCGGACGGGAAAAGGCTTCAGGACCAGACTGTATTTACATGAACACACCAACTCTGCCCGGTATGCAGCAGACAGAGCTATGTTGGCTGGTTCTGCATTACAATTCACTGTAGTATTTGAATGCAGGGGTAGGGAAACTATGGCCTGCGGGCCAGATCCGGCCTGTCAGGGCTATGGATCCGGCCCATAGGATTGCCACCCGCGTGGCGCCACTGGCCCCGCAACAATCCCGGAACCGGCTGGACCACCTCCCTGCGACCCCTGGGGGTGAGGCGGGGGACAGAGGGCTCTGTGTGCTCCCCTCGCCTGTAAGCACCGCCCCCCACAACTCCCATTGCCCAGGAATGGGGAATCGCGGCCAATGGGAGAGTCAGGGGAGGTACACGCAGGCGAGGGCAGCGCATGGAGCCCTCTGCCCTCCCCGAGGGGCCACAGGGACGTGGTGCCGGCCACTTCCGGGAGCAGCGCGACGCGGCACGGAACCAGGGCAAGCAGGGAGCCTACCCTGGCTCTTGTGCGAGCCGCTGACATCCCAGAACCACTCCAGGTAAGCAGCCCACAGCTGGAGCCCGCATCCTGAATCCCACCTCACTCTGCCTGCACCCCAACACCCTGCCGCACCTAGCATGCCTCCTGCAATACAACCCCCTTTCCCTGAGCCCTCTGCTGCACCCTCCAGCCCTCCTGCACCCCAACCCCTGCCCTCAGCCCCCTGCCACACCCCACAGCCCACCTGCACCCAACCCCCTTCCCTGAGCCCCATCCCACACCCCGCACCCCTCCTGCACCCCATCTCCCTACTCTAAGCCACCTCCCACACTCTGCACCCCCTCCTACACACCAACCCCCTTACCTGAGCCACCCAGATGTGGCCCTCGGGCCAAAGAGTTAATGAATGCTCCATTGGCTGTCTTTTTGATTTAAGTCAGTGGTCCCCAACCTTTCAGAGTAGCGGGCGACAGACGAATAGCGGCCAAAATGCCACGGTGGAGCACGGCCGCTGGACAAGCAGCCGCCGAAATGCCGCCGAGAAGTGGCAACACCAAGGAGCGTCACCACTGAAACGTTGCCAAGAAGCAGCATCATCAAGAGGCGTCTCCGCCGAAATGCCGACGGCGGGGCGCTCCCTTGTCAGTAGGCGGACACACATAGATGCCCCGGCGTGCGCCATGTCATCCACGGGCACTGCATTGGGGACCACTGGTTTAAGTGATCACTAGAGCTGAAATCACCTTCTGAGAGACAGTGTTTCTGTCCAGCCTGCTTCAGCACTGAGGTTTTCCCCACTAAGAGGTGACTGTCACTGAGGGCTGGGAGGAGGTTCAAGAGAGCGACCTGCAGAGGTCACAGTAGAGCGGCCGGGGGCAGCAGAAGGTGAGGGTGAGCAGAGTGGTGAGTGGCTGGCAGGGCAGCTGCCACTAGAGCAAGCACCCAGACAGCAGAGCGAACCAGGCGCTCTCCTCCCTGCCCTCATGGTGGGAGCTGAACTCACACAGGTGCACCTCTGAACTCTGGGTCTTCACTAACCAAAGGCAACCACTGTGAGTGGGGTGCAGTGGAGGGAAAAGGGAGGGGCACCATACACGAAATTTTAGTTGCTGGACTCAAGAACCTGAAGAAAAAGACACTGCCCAACATACTCTGGGGTAGGTGTTTTGCTCATGGTTTTATGTTTACAAAATCCTGTTTGTGGCGTTTTCCCAAGTTAATGTCAGGGGCTTCCCTCCTTTTATTAAACATTTCAGAGTGGGAGCCGTGTTAGTCTGTATCAGCAAAAACAATGAGGAGTCCTTGTGGCATCTTAGAGAGTAACAAATTTATTTGAGCATAAGCTTTCATGGGCTAATACCCACTTCATCAGATGCATGGAGTGAAAAATACATTAGGCAGTATATATATTAAAGCACATGAAAAAATAGGAGTTGCCTGACCAAGTGGTGGGTCAGTGCTAACGAGGCCAATTCAATCAAGGTGGGAGTGGCCAATTTCCAACAGTTGAGAAGAAGGTGTGAGTATCAACAGAGAGAAAATTTCTTTTTCTAGTGACCCAGCCACTCCCAGTTTTTATTCAGGCCTAATTTGTTGGTGTCCAGTTTGAAAATTAATTCCAGTTCTGTAGTTTCTCGTTGAAGTGTTGTTGAAGTTTTTTTGTTGAAGAATGGCCACTTTTAAGTCTGTTATTGAGTGTCCAGGGAGATTGAAGTGCTCTCCTACTGGTCTTTGAATGTTACAATTCTTGATGTATAATTTGTGTCCATTTATTTTTTTGCGTAGAGACTGTACAGTTTGGCCAATGTACATGGCAGAGGGACATTGCTGGGAATGGGTGACGTCCATCCTGATTGAATTGGTCTCGTTAGCACTACAAAAACTAATTCTCCCTCTGTTGATATTCGCCAGTTCTTGTCAACTGTTGGTAACTGGCCACTTCCACCTTGATTGAATTCACCTCGTTACCACGAACCCCTGTGTTAGCCCACAAAAGCTTATGCCCAAATAAATTTCTTAGTCTCTACGGTGCACAAGGACTCCTCGTTGTTTTTCTCATTATTAAAAAGTTTCATTTCTTCACTGAGACTCTGTGGTTGCAAGAGGGGAACCTTTCCCTCATAGCAGCACCCTGAGGGTGGTGTGTAATTGTCCGAGGTTACTGGGTGGGTGCTCAAGCTGGATCTGTGTTATATTGCTGGAAAGGAACACCTACATATTGAATCTGGCCCTGGTCCCTTCTGACGCCACTGGCAGAAGGGTTACATAGATATCGACTTGTGACGTACACAAAAGAAGAAGATTCCCCCACTGACCTGCAGCCACTTCTGTGGTAGGACAGGGCAGCTGAGAAACAGGACAGGGAAATATGTAGGCTGTGTAGGACAGGAAGTGAGGAAGAACTGCATCTCCTGTGTCCAGCTCTAGGGAAAGTTACAACTTCAGGACTAATTCTGTGAAATGAAAATCCGCCAGAACACAGCGCTTAGGAAAGGGAGTCTTGAGAAATTGGCCCTGGATTTTTCATTTGAGTGAGCGGCTGCAGGCTCCATTGACACCAAATGAAACCAATGGAAGCTGCAGTAACCCAGATCCCCATTGTGCGGCAGAGGAGTCTGGCCCAGAGATAAGTGGACGCCAACTGGCAGAGGGCACAGGGATGCCAAGAGTTATATGGGGATCCCCTGGGTGAGATATATGCACAATAGCTCACCAAAGGTGGTATGTGAGGTCTCTAACAAGAGCCAGCAGCCCACTCATTGCCCTAATGGGAGCAAGATATTTGTATGGGACATAGCTGAAGAGAGATATAAATGTAGAATATGATGCTCCAGAATTGTTATAAATAAACAGAGATATCTTATCTTCTAGAACTGGAAGGGACTTTGAAAGAAAGATCATTGAGTCCAGTCCCCTGCCTTCACTAGCAGTACCAAGTACTAATTTTGGCTCCTGATTCCTAAGTGGCCCCCTCAAAGATTGAACTCACAACCCTGGGTTTAAGAGATCAATGCTCAAACCACTGAGCTATCCCTCCCCTCCAAGTGAAGTATGTCACCTGCGCCATGGCAATCCCTTTGGCTGAGTCAATCAGCACATAGAACACAGCACAGCCATGGAGATAGGCTATATTCACTGTCTGGGCCCAGTAGGGGGCTCAGAATTTACAAAGACCAAGGACCCTTAGCACAAGTCTCCAAAGAGAGACCACTTCTGGGAAGAGACAATGGTCTGTACCTACAAAGAAAGAGGAGAGGGGACAAGAGCTCCCTTTCACCCAGGAGGCGGCTGACAGCGTTTGTCTCAGGAACAGGAGATCACAGCCAAGCCTGGAGTAAAACCCTGGAAGCACCTTGGGGTGAGCGTTACTCTACCAGACAGAAAAGTATCTTGTTCAATAATTCTAGGCTCTAGTTAACGTGGTATGATTTTACTGGCCATGGAACCATTTCTTTCCAACCCTTCTCCTTGCTACCCCTCAAATCTCTACACTCTGTGAAATCACTTGTCGTTGATGTGACTATAACGGGATCTAGAGCTGTGTGCTGATTGGGGCGGAGGTGGAGCTGGTCACCTTGGGACCATGGTCCTTTGGGAGCAGTAGATCTGTGACTGCTATGAATGCCCAGCGAGAGAGGCACTGGGTGGTACAGGGGGACGTTCAGAGGACTGAGGGGTGAAGTGTGCCTATTGCCAACCTGGAAAGAGGTCACCCCCCTCCCCAAGGCCTAGAGGGCATGGCTTGTGTGGCCTGTGGCTGAGCGAGTCGGGGAGCTGTCCCCCAGTGGGCACAGACAAGGCTTCCACATGCTAGGGGCCCATGGTACTGCACTGGGGCATTAGGGCCAGCACAACTGCAAATGGAGAACGCTCCCTACTGACACCCCCCTACCTGCAGCACAGGCCTCCTAACACTGCACTAGGGCACTGGGGTCGGCACTGACATCAAAGGGAGAGTGTGAGCGTTCCCTACTGAGCCCTCACACCTCTCCCTCTAGCACAGGCCCATAGAACCCCACAGGGGAATTAGGGACAGCACAGACTGAGAGGAGAGCCTCCCTAGTGGAACCATCATATTGCGCCCTAAAGCACAGACCCCAAGCACCATGCTGCGGTCAGCTCTGGCTGTGAGGGGACAAGGCCCGCTAATGAGCATTCCACCCTGCTCCCTGCAACGTGCATGGTGGTAGATGAAGGTTACCTGAGCACACAACACCGGCATCTTCTCCGTGGGTACAGTTATTCTCTCCCCAAGGCTGAATCCTGCAATCGGAAAGGGCAGCTTCTGTCCCTGTGCAGCTGATATCATCCAGCCAGATACGGTCAGATCCTTGCCCAAATCGAGTCCCTCCTGGGGCTGATAACGCCATCCCACAGCCCAGCTGCCTGCACACAACTCTGGCATCCTGTAAGTCCCAGCTGTCACCACACACGGTTCCCCAGAGCTGGTTGTGAAGCATCTCGACCCTCCCAGCGCAGCGACTCGGGCCGTTCACCAGTTGGAGCTGAGCCACTTCTGAGATGCCAGAGTCTGCAAACACCCAAGGGAATAAACACTAAAGGAGGTTCCCGTGCATCCGACCACTAGTGTTGCTGTGGAAAAAATGGTTACCTACCTCTCGTATCTGTTGTTCTTCGAGATGTGTTGCTCATGTCCATTCTAAAAGGTTTTTTCCCTAGCAGTACCAGTCGGATTGGCTGTGGAGACCCCCTGGAGTGGCACCTTCATGGCTGTGTATATAGGTACCTGCCGACCCGCTGCCTGCTCAGTTCCTTCTTGCCGGAATACTCCAACAGAGGGGAGGCAGGTGGCATTTGGAATGGACATGAGCAACACATCTCAAAGAACAACAGTTACGAGAGGTAGGTAACTGTTTTTCTTCTTCAAGCGATTGCTCATGTGCATTCCAATAGGTGACTCCCAAGCAGTTTCCCTGGGGGAGGGGTTGGAATTCACCTATTTGAGGAATGCAGGATTGCCCTGCCAAAGGCTACATCATCCCTTGCCTGTTGGGTCATGGCGTAGTGTGACGTGAAGGTGTGGATAGAGGAACACACTGCTGCCTTGCATATTTCCTGGATATGGACCTGCGCTAGGAATGCTGAGGACAACGCCTGAACTCTTGTGGAGTGCACCACCTGAAGCCACGTTCTTCACCTCCTTGTAATGGCGGTGGCCATAGTCCAAGCTGCCGAGTCTGCCACGTCTAACACAGCCTGGAGGGAGGTTCTCAAGACCACTTTGCCCTCCTCGAGAAGAACGCTAAACTTCTTGCAGGAGTCAGCCAGAAGCAACTCCTGGAATTTTGCTAATGAGTTCCAGGAATTGAAAGCGGCTGAGTACCGCTTGCTGGTTGGCCACTTGAAGCTAGAGCCCCCCGGTCGAGTAGACCTTTCAGCCGAAAAAGTCCAGCTTCTTAGTGTCCCGTGACTTTGGGGTGGGACCTGGCTGTACCTGTCACTCCTTATGATTTGCCGCATTGACCACCAGAGTCCCCAGTTGGGGGTGGGTGAAAAGGTGTTCATACCTTTTCTGTGGCAAAAAATTGCTTCTCTCCACCTCTTTAGCAGTGGATGGTATTGAGGCTGGAGTCTGCCACAGCACCCTAGGAGTGTTCTGGATCGTTCTTATCAGGGGAAGACCACCATAGAGGATGTCCACTATCGGGTCCCACTCCTCAGTGACCTCTTCTGCCTGGAGATTCAGGTTTAGGGACACCTTCCTAAGAATGTCCTGGTATCCCCTGGTGTCCAACACCAAAGGGTGATGGTGGTGTCCTCCACTGCCTCATCCAGTAAGGAGAAGGCCCATGGGACTGGGTCTTCTTGCCCTACTGGCCCTCTGGAGGCTTGGTCAGGTGCCTCTGTCCCCCCCCCCCCCGTGACTGGACGTGGCTGCAGTACAACTAGTGGCACTGGTTTGGGTGCTGTGCCTGAGCATGACGGCCCAGAGTCCCTGTCTCATTCGGGGTCCTCAAGAGCCCTGGGGGTGTGGTGAGCCACGGACGTTTCTTGGGAGTCTAGGGGGGTGGTTACCCCACTCCTGCCTGAAGGGGATAAAGCAGCCCTGGAGAGGGCTGCAGCGGAGAAAGCTGGGCTGATTGGTAAAGCAGCCATAGCTGTGGTCAGTTTAATCAGGGCCCAGATGGACTTATAAGAAGGCTGGGGCCAGAAGCAGAAGAGAGACACACTATTTCTAGTCTCAGAGAGAGAAGGACCTGACTGTCTGGGAAGCTGAGAAGAGTATCTAGGCTGAAGCAGCACTGGGGAAGGGCAGAGGGAGCTGGGGAGCTCCATCCTAGCAAAGTCCCAGGCTGCAGGCCAAGCTAAGGGCTCACAAAAAGGTACTGGGGCTGCAGAGGGGCATCCCAGATAAAGGCAGAGGCAGCAGGTCTAACCCCCCTTGCCGATGATGAGTGGTTTACAGACTGCAGTCTGCCCCTGTGAGCGGGGGCTAGATGATGACTGGCAGTAGCCAATGAGTCAAGGTGGGGATAGGGGGTTCGCGGTTCCCCTGGGAGGGGAGACCCAGAGTGAGGGGGCACTGAGGTGAGCAGAACCCCTGGGCAAAGGGCACCGGGATCCAGGAGGGACATGGGGGCCAGTTGCAGGTGAGACCTGAGCCAGCAGAGGGCGCTCCGGAGCTGGAAAAGAGCTAATTCCCTGGACAACCAGCAGGAGGCGCCGCACCGGTGAGACGTCGCCCTGCCACAGGGAGGGAACGGGGTGCAGACGCCACCCTGGAGCCCTGACCCTGAGTCTGATGATAGGTCAAAGGAGTGCAAAAGGGCCATTGTACTGGGCCCTGCCATTGGAGGGGCCAGGAGACTGCCAGTGCCGATGAGTCCACCCCTCTGCAGTGCCAGGACTGGGGCTGGGAGCAGGAGCAGTACTGGCTGCTTCGAGAGACAGAAGACTCAGCGTCTGACTCAGATAAGTACTCTGTGCCTGACCACAGGAGGGCAGAGCCCGACAGTGCCGGGGAGCAGCACCAAGGTGATGGTGAGCGGTGCCATAACATCATGGGCTTGCCGTAATGATGAACTAGGGGTGATGCCGCCATCGGTGCCACAAAGGGTGCCGGAGCCATATGCGGTGCTGCCATAGATGCTGCAGCCGGTGCCGTCGTCGGTGCCACTTACGGTGCCTGAGCTTGCGGTGCCGGAGCTCACACCTGCGAGGCAAGGGTCTGCGCTATAATGGCAGTAAGGTCCCGCGCTGCATCATAGGTGTCCGGTGTGGAGGGGAGTCCACCAGCACCGTACTTGATGGGCCTCCAGTTGGGGCCCGAGTCAACGGTAACGGGTCTTCAGATCCAGACCGTGGGATTCCAGCTGCAAGACGCACTCCGTTGGAATCCCCTCGCGGATTTTGGATGGAGGAACGAACCCTGTCCGCCTTCTTTTTCTTATGCAGCACCGGGTACTGTGAGCGGTGCCGCCAGGTAGCACTGGCCTTACGAGCAGGGCAGCAGTGTCCATGCTCCGTGGAGGAGTCCTTTCCTGGTGCCGGGACATCCCGCACCAAGGCCGGGGGGCTGCGCACCGATGATGCCGGTGCCATTTCCGGTGCTGGCTGGGTGCAGAGAGCTGACTCCATCAGAAGTAGCTTTTAATGATAGTCCCGCTCTCTCTTAGTCCTGGATCTAAAACTCCAGCAAATTGGGCACTTGTCTGTCTGATACCCTCTCCTAGGCACTTGAGACAAGGAGTGTGTGGATCGCATGTGGGCATAGGTTTCGAACACCTCTCGCACGCCTTGAACTCCTG
The DNA here is from genome assembly GCF_028017835.1 of Emys orbicularis. Lineage (NCBI taxonomy): Eukaryota > Metazoa > Chordata > Testudines > Emydidae > Emys > Emys orbicularis. The sequence goes on along the minus strand of NC_088703.1, from coordinate 8,391,076 downwards.
TGACCGAGACAGGCCCAGGTGCCTGGGGAAACTGGGGTGGGGGGGAAGCCCCCCAAAGTAAGCCCAACTTACTAGAAACTACTATACAACTTACTATTAACTATCTGCAACTAAGAAAAGGGAACCATTAGGTAGGCACTTGCGAATGCAAGAGACTGATCTGCTCCAACGACCGTCACTGGCGGTAAGAACGAACTGCGCAGGCGGTGGGTCAGCAGACCTATATACACCGCCATGAAGGCACCATTCCAGGCGTCTCCACAGCCGACCCGATGGGTACAGCTAGGGAAAAACCTTCTGACGATCATGCACGCAGCGCGTACACACCTATTGGAATGCACATGAGCAATCACTCAAAAAAGGACATAGTGCCTCCCACTGACGGGTCTGAACAGCCTCTGCAACAGCCTGTTAGCGGTTCACTCCCTGTCAATTAATCACAGTTAACTCAAAAAAAAAATGATTAAAAAAATTAATCACGATTAATCGCAGTTTTAATCACACTGTTAAATAATAGAATATCAAATGAAATGTATTAAATATTTTGCATGTTTTTCTATATTTTCAAATATATTGATTTTAGTTACAACACAGAATACAATGTGTACAGTTTTCCCTTTATATTATTACACTTTAAGTTGTTTTATCCGGCATGTTGGGGGAATGGGGGGTGGCGGTAAATGAAAAATGATAGTTAACTAAGAGGGAGGAAGTTTGGGTGCAGGATGGGGCTCAGGGTAGGCAGTTGGGGCGCGGTATCGGGTGCAGGGTGCCGGATCCAGGGCGACCTCAGGCAGCTCCCCGGAAGCAGCAACTCGTCCCCGCTGATCCTAGGTGCAGGCACGGCAGGCGGGTTGGCGCACTCCCTCCGCTGGCAGGCACTGCCCCCGGAGCTCCCATTGCCCGTGGTTCCCAACCAATGGGAGCTGTGCAGCTGGCACGGGGGGTGGGCAGAATAGAGAGCCACCTGACGAGCCTCCACTTAGGAGTAGCCAGAGCCTGGGACAGGTCTCCGCTTACGGGGAGCCATTCAAGGTGAGAGGCCCCTGGATCTTACACCCAGCACCCTCTCCCACATACCAAGACCCCTCCCACACCCCAAGTCTCTCCCAGAGCCCGCGCTTCAAACCCCCTTCTGTGCCCCAGCACCCTGTCAGCCACAGATTATAAATGGGCATTTCAATGAAGATCAGAAATGCCAATTTATAGAGCTTTCCTGTTGGTGAAGTGCTGAAAAAAAACAGTTTTTACTATATTTTGGATTAGAAATATTTTCACTGTAAAAATGGTAAAAGAAATAGTATTTTGCAATTCACCTCATACAAGTATTGTAGTGCAATCTCTTTATTGTGAAAGTGCAACTTACAAATGTTGATTTTTTTTTCAGAGTAGCAGCTCTCTGTATGTGTGTATATATATCTCCTCAATATATGTTTCACTCTATATGCATCCGAAGAAGTGGGTTGTAGCCCACGAAAGCTTATGCTCTAATAAATTTGTTAGTCTCTAAGGTGCCACAAGTACTCCTGTTGATTTTTTTTTGTTACATAACTACACTCAAAAAAACCCCAACAATGGAAAATTTAGAGCCTACACATCCTCTCAGTCTTACTTCTCATTCAGCCAATTGCTCAAACAAATTTGTTTACATTTACGGGAGATAATGCTGCCTGTTTCTTATTTGCAATGTCACCAAAAAGTGAGAAGAGGCGTTCGCATGGCACTTTTGTAGGTGCTTTTCAAGGTATTTACGTGCCAGATATGCTAAACATTCACATGCCCCTACATGCTTCGGCCACCATTCCAGATGACATGCTACCATGCTGGTGATGCTCGTTAAAAAAAGCGATGTGTTAATTTAATTTGAGACTGAAATCCTTGAGAGAGAATTCTGTATCTCCTGCTATGTATTTTACCTGCATTCTGCCATATCTTTCACATTACAGTAGTCTCGGATGATGACTCAGAAAATGTTGTTCATTTTAAGAACACTTTCACTGCAAATTTCACAAAATGCAAAGGTACCTGTGACCCTCTGTACCTCGGGAAATCACCCAGCACCCCCATGTTCATCCTTATAAAATGATTGTGTGGTATCCAATATGAAGTTTGTCATGTTGTGTGTCTTCAGGAAGCTCATGATGCACTGAGCTTTGTTGTTATAGTGATGTTATAGTAATTGTTGTTGCAGTTATGTTATAGCAATGTTACAGGTTATAATTTCATGTATATAGTTATGAGGCTGAAAATGTATCCTCATGGTTTAACATAAGCCCAGGGAAAAACTCTCTAAGAGCAGACGGATAGTTCACACCTCATCAAGGCATGTATGGGACAAACCCAAACCAGCCTCACAGGAACAAAGAATGTTGGCTTAGGCAGCAACAATAGGCTCTGTTGGACTCTCGAGTGAGTCACCCCCCTTCCCTTGGTCGGTTTGGGACTGCGGTGAGGTAATGCTCACCTGATCCTGAAGAGGGGGGGACAAAGCCAAGAGGGAAGAAAGAACATAATAAAAGAGAGAAATGTTTGCCAAGCTCTTCCTCTCTTTTCCACCTACATCTAAAGACACCACACCAAGCGACTGAAGCGCTGATCAAAGGGGACAGCCTGTCTGAAGAGCAACCAGCACGCCCGTCGTAAGAAGTATCTAAGTTTGAAAGGGCATTAAAAGTGTTAAGATCAGCTTAGAATGTGTTTTGCTTTTATTTTATTTGACAAAATCCGACTTGTTATGGTTTGACTTATAATCACTTAAAATCTATCTTCATAGTTAATAACTCAGTTTGTTTGTTCTACCTGAAGCAGTGTGATTGGTTTGAAGCGTGTCAGAGACTCCCCTTGGGATAACAGGCCTGGTACATATCAATTTCTTCGTTAAATTGATGAATTTATATAAGCTTGGAGCATCCAGCGGGGATTACTGGACACTGCAAAACAGAGGTTCCAAGGGTTGTGTCTGGGACCGGTGATATTGGCTAGTGTCATTTGGTTGTACATTCCAAGGAGCAGCTTACATGTCAGAGGCTGTGTGTGAACAGCCCAGGAGTGGGGGTTCTCACAGCAGAGCAGGGTATGGCTGGCTCCCAGAGTCAAGGATTGGAGTGACCTAGCAGATCACCAGTCCAGATAACACCAGAGGGAAACATTACAGTACCAATGTGAAATTTCTAAAGCTAGCTACAGCACTCGACCCAAGATTTAAGAATCTGAAATGCCTTCCAAAATCTGATAGGGACAAGGTGTGGAGCATGCTTTCAGAAGTCTTAAAAGAGCAAAACTCCAATGCAGAAACTACAGAACCTGAACCACCAAAAAAGAAAATCAACCTTCTGCTGGTGGCATCTTACTCAGGGTATGTCTATACTTACCCGCTGGTTCGGCGGCAAGCAATCGATCTTCTGGGATCGATTTATCACATCTTGTCTAGACAGGATAAATCAATCCCAGAAGTGCTCTGTGTCGACGTAATCCTACTCCGCGAGAGGAGTAGGCGGAGTCAACGGGGGAGCCTGCCTGCCGCGTGTGGACCCGTGGTATGTACCTTTAAGTTCAAACTAAGATACTTCGACTTCAGCTACCTTATTCACGTAGCTGAAGTTGCATATCTTAGTTCGAACTGGGGGCTTAGTGTGGACCAGCCCTCAGATGATGAAACTGAACATTTGTCGGTCTGCACTGGTTTGGATAGTTATCGAGCAGAACTCATCATCAGCATGGACGTATGTTCTCTGGAATGGTAGTCGAAGAATGAAGGGACATATGAATTTTTAGCGCATTTGGCACATAAATATTTTGCTACACCAGCTTAAACAGTGCCATGTGAATGCCTGTTCTCACTTTCAGGTAACATTGTTTACCTTTGCAGGAGATAATGCTGCTTGCATCTTGTTTACAAACTTGTTTGTCTGAGCGACTGTATGAATAAGCTGTAGGACTGAGTGGACTTGTAGATTCTAAAATTGTACATTGTTTTACTTTTGACTGCAGTTATTACTTGTAAATCATTCAACATTTGTAAGTTCAACATTCCTGATAAAGAGATTGCACTACAGTACTTGTAGGAGGTGAACTGAAAATACCATTTCTTCTGTTTCTTTTTTATAGTGCAAATATTTGTACTTAAAAATAAATATGAAGTGAGCACTGTACAGTTTTAATTTTCTTTTTTAATTGAAATCAATATATTTGAAAATGTAGAAAAGATACCAACAAATGAAATAAATGGTATTCTATTATTGTGTAAAGGCGCTATAAATTATGCACTTAATCATGATTAATTTTTTATCTCCCAATTAATCACGATTATCTTTTTAATAACTTCACAGCCCTACTCCCCACCACTACCATGCAGCCATCTGTGGTGTGGAACAAGGTAGATGAGAGACAGGACACAGAAACTCATGAGCTGTGTAACAGAGGAAGTGAGGAAGAACCCTGTCTCCAGTCATAGCAGTGGGGCATATTTCAGGTTCAGGGGTAATTAGCTGAGATGGAAATCACCCGGAGTGATGGGGATAGGACACCCACACTTCATAAAGGGATACCTGAGTGGCTGCAGGATCCATTCAACCCCAAATCCAACAAATGGGATCTACCGTTACCCAGCATCCCATTGTGCTCTAGCAGGGTGGGGGGATCAGAGTGATCAGCGACGGGGCACACAGAGGCACACGTACTGCTCCCTGCAGCGCAGTCTCTATGTGCTGTGGTGGGCCACTGGGGCCAGCACTGACTTCGATGGGAGAGTGCCCCCTACTGAGCCCCCATCTTGCTCCCTGCACCACAGGCACATAGAACTGTGTGGGGGAAATGGAGTCAGCACTGACACCATTGGAAGAACGACACTTACTGTGACCCCAAACCTGCTGCCTGCAGTACAGGCCCTTAGCACCATGCTGGGTCACTGGGGTCAGCACTGACTCAGACAGGAGAGCTGGGTCTGTGCTGAAAGATTCCCAGCCCGATCCCTGCACCACCCACAGTCATATGTTGCACTGAAACATGCATGGTGGTAGATGAAGGTTACCTGAGCACACAACACCGGCATCTTCTCCGTGGGTACAGTTATTGTCTCCCCAAGGCCAAGCCCTGCAATCAGAGAGGGCAGCTTCTGTCCCTGTGCAGTTGACGTAATCCAGCCATATAGGGTCTGACCCTCGCCCAAATCGAGCCCCCAGTGGGGCTGATAACGCCGTCCCACAGCCCAGCTGCCTGCATATGACTCCAGCATCCTGTAAGTCCCAGCCGTCATCACACACGGTTCCCCACTGCTGGTTGTGAAGCACCTCGACCCTCCCAGCGCAGTGACTCCTGCTGTTCACCAGTCGGATCTGAGCCACTTCTGAAATGCCAGCGTCTGCAAACACTGAAGGGAATAAACAATCAGGGAGGTTGCTGTGCAACTGATCTCTTGTGTCACTGGGGAACGTAGCGCCTCCCGCCGACGGATCTGACCAGTCTCTGCACACAGCCACTGCCTTTCAAAGGCTCCGTGCCACTGACTAGACTAATCAGGTGGTCAATGCTGAAGTTTGTCCACTCCCCTCGCAGCCAGCTGTCACCTAGTTAGGCTGTCACCTAATCAGGCAGACTGGACGGCAGTCTGTCCTACTGCTCCCCCTAGAGCACTTAAAAAGATCACCCCTGCACTGCTGGCAGGAACCTCCTGGGGAGCAGATTTACACCCTCACTCCTGGCGCTGGTATTCGCTCCAGTGCGATACTGTGCAGTGCTGTGGGGTAGACGCTGGCATAAGCATCTTGGTGACTGGGAGCTGAATACAGTCACCGGTGTCATTAGTGGTTGCCTTAGCCTGACACCAGCATCCAATTTACATGTGTTGGCTCCATAGCTCCCTGAAAACGTCACCCAGAGTCCATCCCCCTTAGAACTGCCTGGAGCGCAGGGACGCCTGGCAGGAACCTGCTGCGCACCAGGCTGACAATGGTTCCGACCAGGGCAGAGGCAATGCACACTCCCTACAAGCAGATCGGCCCCCTCCTGAAGCAAACACCTGCCCCTGCGGTTCCTCCTGACTTGCCACATATTACAGGTTCAGGGGTAATTAGCTGAGATGTAAATCACCTGGAGTGAAGGGGATAGGAACCCCACACTTCATAAACAGATCCTAGCCCTATTGTGCTGTAGTGGGGCAAGGGGACCAGAGCGATCAGCGATGAGAATGTCTCTCACAGAGGCACACGTACTGCTCCCTGCAGCGCAGGCCCTAAGTGCTGTGCTGGGGCACTGGGACCAGCGCTAACTTTGAGGGCAGAGCACCCCCTACTGAGCCCCCATCCTGCTCCCTGCAGCACAGGCATGTAGAACTATGTGGGGAAAATGGGGATACCATGGGAAGAGCGACAGTTACTGTGACCCTGAAACAGCTCCTTACAGTACAGGCCCTTAGCACCATTCTGGGGCACTGGGGTCAGCGCTGACTCAGACAGGAGAGCTGGGTCTCTGCCAAAAGGTTCGCAGCCTGATCCCTGCACAATACACAGTGACGTGATGGATGCAAGTTACCTGAGCACACAACACCGGCATCTTCTCCATGGGTACAGTTATTCTCTCCCCAAGGCCGAGCCCTGCAATCGGAGAGGGCAACTTCTGTCCCTGTGCAGTTGACGTTATCCAGCCAGATACGGTCCGACCCTCGCCCAAATCGAGCCCCTACTGGGGCTGATAACGCCGTCCCACAGCCCAGCTGCCTGCATACAACTCCGGCATCCTGTAAGTCCCAGCTGTCATCACACACGGTTCCCCACTGCTGGTTGTGAAGCACCTCGACTCTCCCAGAGCAGCGATTTGGGCCATTCACCAGTCGGAGCTGAGCCACTTCTGAGATGCCAGCATCTGCAAACACCCAAGGGATAAACACTCAGGGAGGTTCCTGTGCATCTGATCTCTTGTGTCGCTGAGGAACGTAGCGCCTCTGTCCAGTCTCTGCACACAGCAACTGCCTGTCAAGGGCTCCCCACGACTGACCAGGCTAATCACTTGGGCAATGTTGAAGTTTGTCCCCTCCCCTCCTAGCCAGCTGTCACCTAGCTAAGCTGTCACCTAGTTAGGCAGAGTGGACGGCAGTCTGTCCTACTGCTCCCACTAGAACACTTAAAAAGATCACCCCCTGCACTGCTGGCAGGAACCTCCTGGGGAGCAGATTTACACCCTCACTCCTGGCGCTGGTATTCGCTCCAGTGCGATACTGTGCAGTGCTGTGGGGCAGACGCTGGGATACGCATCTTGGTGATTGGAGGCTGAACACAGACACCCATGTCATTAGCGGTTGCCTTAGCCTGACATCAGCATCAAATTCCATTGCTCCCTAAAAACGTCACCCAGAGTCCATCCCCCCTAGAACTGCCTGTGCAGAGGCACTGCACACTTCCTACAAGCAGATCGACCCCCTCCTGATGCAAACACCTGCCCCTGCGGTTCCTCCTGACTTGCCACGACTGACTTAGTAACATGTTTTTGTGGCAGCCATTGCTGCACTCGTGTCTAGAGCTGCCAGCCCAGAACCAGTCTCAGATGAATGATGGCAGAGCTGGACTGACAGCTGTGTCCTCACAGAGGGGCAGCAACTCTGGGATAGAGACTGGTGTGCTGATGCATTTTCAGAAGCCCTAACTTGTATCTGCCCATTTTCAACCTGGGACGCAGATCCTGGGCTAGGCTTAATTGGCCCCTGACTGGACTGGCCAGAGGCACTGCTGCATTGCAGAAATGTGGCTTAGCCTGATCTTCTCAGTGTGCCTGTGGGACAGCAATACAGACAGTCACACGTGGTCGAGGAGAGCCCCATTAGAAGACTGGACCTTGAGGATGCACAGTCAGATGAACATATACACAGTCAGGTGGCTGAACAATCTAGAGCAGGGGTGGGCAAACTACGGCCCATGGGCCGGATCCGGCCTGTCAGGGCTTTGGATCCAGCCCATGGGATTGCCACCCACGTGGCGCCACTGGCTTCGCGCCACTCCCAGAAGTGGCCGGCATCACGTCCCTGTGACCCCTGAGGGTGAGGTGGGGGACAGAGGGCTCAAAGTGCTGCCCTTGCCTGTAGGCACTTCCCCCCACAGCTCCCATTGGCCAGGAACAGGGAATCGCGGCCAATTGGAGAGTCAGGGGAGGTACACACAGGCGAGGGCAGCGTTTGGAGCCCTCTGCCCTCCCCCAGGGGCCACAGGGACATAGTGCCATGCACTTCCAGGAGCAGTGCGACGCAGCGCAGAGCCAGGGCTAGCAGGCTCCCTGGCTCTGGTGCACGCCGCAGACACCCCGGAGCCACTCCAGGTAAGCATCCCCCAGCCGGAGCCCGCACCTTGAACCCCCACCTCACGCTGCCTGCACCCCAAACCCCTGCCACACCTCGCACCCATCCTGCACCCCAACCCACTGCCTGAGCACCCTGTAGCACCTCATGAATCATAGAATATCAGGGTTGGAAGGGACCTCAGGAGGTCATCTAGTCCAACCCCCTGCTCAAAGCAGGAGCAATTCCCAACTAAATAATTCCAGCCAGGGCTTTCTCGAGCCTGACCTTAAAAACTTCTAAGGAAGGAGATTCCACCACCTCCCTAGGTAACCCATCCCAGTTCTTCACCACCCTCCTAGTGAAAAAGATTTTCCTAATATCCAACCTAAACTTCCCCCACTGCAACTTGAGACCATTACTCCTTGTTCTGTCATCTGGTACCACTGAGAACAGTCAAGATCCATCCTCTTTGGAACCCCCTTTCAGGAAGTTGAAAGCAGCTATCAAATCCCCCCATATTCTTCTCTTCTTCAGACTAAACAATCCCAATTCCCTCAGCCTCTCCTCATAAGTCATGTGCTCCAGACCCCTAATCATTTTTGTTGCCCTCCGCTGGACTCTTTCCAATTTTTCCACATCCTTCTTGTAGTGTGGGGCCCAAAACTGGACACAGTACTCCAGATGAGGCCTCACCAATGTCGAATAGAGGGGAACAATCACGTCCCTCGATCTGCTGGCAATGTCCCTACTTATACAGCCCAAAATGCCGTTAGCCTTCTTGGCAACAAGGGCACACTGTTGACTCATATCCAGCTTCTCGTCCACTGTAATCCCTAGGTCCTTTTCTGCAGAACTGCTTCCTAGCCATTCGGTCCCTAGTCTGTAACAGTGTATGGGATTCTTCCGTCCTAAGTGCAGGACTCTGCACTTGTCCTTATTAAACCTCATCAGGTATCTTTTCGCGCAATCCTCTAATTTGTCTAGGTCCCTCTGTATCCTATCTCTACCCTCCAGCATATCTACCACTCCTCTCAGTTTAGTGTCATCTGCAAACTTGCTGAGAGTGCAGTCCACGCCATCCTCCAGATCATTAATGAAGATATTGAACAAAACCGGCCCCAGGACCGACCCTTGGGGCACTCCGCTTGACACGGAGCCATTGATCACTACCCGTTGAGCCCGACAATCTAGACAGCTTTCCATCCACTTTATAGTTCATTCATCCAGCCCATACTTCTTTAACTTGCCGGCAAGAATACTGTTGGAGACTGTATCAAAAGCTTTGCTAAAGTCAAGAAATAACACATCCACTGCTTTACCCTCATCCAGAGACCCAGTTATCTCCTCATAGAAGGCAATTCGGTTAGTCATGCATTACTTGCCCTTGGTGAATCCATGCTGACTGTTCCTGATCACTTTAATCCCCTCTAAGTGCTTCAGAATTGATTCCTTAAAGATCTGCTCCATGATTTTTCCAGGGACTGAGGTGAGGCTGACTGGCCTGTAATTCCCAGAATCCTCCTTCTTCCCTTTTTTAAAGATGGGCACTACATTAGCCTTTTTCCAGTCATCCGGGACCTCCCCCGATCACCATGAGTTTTCAAAGATAATGGCCAATGGCTCTCCAATCACATGCACCAACTCCTTTAGCACCTTTGGATGCCGCACATCCAGCCCCATGGACTTGTGCTCGTCCAGTTTTTCTAAATAGTCCCAAACCACTTCTTTCTCCACAGAGGGCTGATCACTGCCTCCCCATACTATGCTGCCCAGTGCAGCAGTCTGGGAGCTGACCTTGTTTGTGAAGAGAGAGGCAAAAAATGCATTGAGTACATTAGCTTTTTCCACATCCTCTGTCACTAAGTTGCCTCCCTCATTCAGTAAGGGGCCCACACTTTCCTTGACTTTTTTCTTGTTGCTAACATACCTGAAGAAACCCTTCTTGTTACTCTTAACATCTCTTGCTAGCTGCAACTCCAAGTGTGATTTGGCCTTCCTGATTTCACTCCTGGATGTGTGAGCAATATTTTTATACTCCTCCCTGGTCATTTGTTCAATCTTCCACTTCTTGTAAGCTTCTTTTTTGCATTTAAGATCAGCAAGGATTTCACTGTTAAGCCAAGCTGGTCGCCTGCCATATTTACTATTCTTTCTACAAATCAGGATGGTTTGTTCCTGCAACCTCAATAAGGATTCTTTAAAATACAGCCACCTCTCCTGGACTCCTTTGCTCCTCATGTTATTCTCCCAGGGGATCCTGCCCGTCAGTTCCCTGAGGGAGTCAAAGTCTGCTTTTCTGAAGTCCAGAGTCCGTATTCTGCTGCTCTCCTTTCTTCCTTGTGTCAGGATCTTGAACTCGACCATCTCATGGTCACTGCCTCCCAGGTTCCCATCCACTTTTGCTTCCCCTACTAATTCTTCCCGGTTTGTGAGCAGCAGGTCAAGAAGAGCTCTGCCCGTAGTTGGTTCCTCCAGCACTTCCACCAGGAAATTGCTCCCTACACTTTCCAAAAACTTCCTGGATTGTCTGTGCACCGCTGTATTGCTCTCTCAGCAGATATCAGGGTGATTAAAGTCTCCCATGAGAACCAGGGCCTGTGATCTAGTAACTACTGCTAATTGCCGGAAGAAAGCCTCGTCCACCTCATCCCCCTGGTCTGGTGGCCTATAGCAGACTCCCACCACAACATCACCCTTGTTGTTCACACTTCTAAACTTAATCTAGAGACTCTCAGGGTTTTCTGCAGTTTCATACCGTAGCTCTGAGCAGTCATACTTCCCTTTTACATACAATGCAACTCCCCCACCTTTTCTGCCCTGCCTGTCCTTCCTGAACAGTTTATATCCATCCATGACAGTACTCCAGTCATGTGAGTTATCCCACCAACTCTCTGTTATTCCAATCACATCATAGTTCCTTGACTGTGCCAGGACTTCCATTTCTCCCTGCTTGTTTCCCAGGCTTCTTGCATTTGTGTATAGGCACTTAAGATAACTCGCGGATTGTCCCGCTTTCTCAGAGACAGGAGTCCTCCCCTCTTACACTCTCCTGCTCGTGCTTCCTCCGGTAACCCATTTCCCCACTTACCTCAGGGCTTTGGTCTCCTTCCCCCGGTGAACCTAGTTTAAAGCCCTCCTCAGTAGGTCAGGCATCCTCCTGCACCCTCCTGCACCCCGCATCCCTCCTGCACCTAACCCCCTGCCCTCAGCCCCCTGCTGCACCCCACACCCTTCGTGCACCCCAACCCCCTGCTCTAAGCCCCCTCCCGCACTCTGCACTCCCTCCTACACCCCAACCCCCTTCCCTGAGCCACCCAGATGTGGCCCTCAGGCCAAAAAGTTTGCCCACGTCTGAGGTAGAAGTAAGCAAGTTTGGAATGAGTTCTCCCCTGACAGCTACTGATGAGCTGGGGAGGGGAAAAGGCTTTAGGACCAGACTGTATTTACAAGAATACACTCACTCTATCTAGGTATCCAGCAGACAGAGCTGTGTTGGCTCGTGCTGGGTTACAAATCAGTATAGTACTTGAATGCAGAGGTAGTGAAACGTTGTTGTCCTGATGGAGAAAAGGGAAGCAGAACTGTGCTTAGCCTGCCCTGACTGAGGGGATCACGCACAACTAAACTGAACTCACTAACCAGACACCAGACCCCTATCAAGAATTAGAGGGGGTCGAGATGGTGTTCCTCCTGAGGGGTGTGGACTCTGTGTAAGGGGTTTTGACATGGTTTAATCTGCCCCTCACTACTCTTCAAATATAGATTTAAATAAGGTTCCATTAGCTGGGATGATTTAGTTGGTGTTGGTCCTCCTGCTTTGAGCAGGGGATTGGACTAGATGACTTCCTGAGGTCCCTTCCAACCCTAATATTCTATGATTCTGTGAGTATAAGGCTCCATTAGGAGTCTTTTTGGTTTAAGTGATCACTAGAGCTGAAATCACCTGCTGCAAGACAGTGTTTCTGCCCAGCCTGCTTCAGCACTGAGGTTTCCCAACTAAGAGCTGGCAGTCACTGAGAGCTGGGTGGAGCTTCAAGAGAGCGACCTGCAGAGGTCACAGTAGAGAGGCTGGGGACAGCAGAAGGTGAGGGTGAGCAGAGTGGTGAGTGGCTGGCAGGGCAGCTGCTACCAGAGCAAGCACCCAGACAGCAGAGCGAGCCAGGCACTCTCCTCCCCACCCTCATGGTGGAAGCTGAACTCACAAAGGTGCACCTCTGAACTCTTGGTCTTCACTAACCAAGGACAACCACTGTGAGTGGGGTGCGGTGGAGGGAGAAGGGAGGGGCACATTAAAGGAACCTTTGGTTGCTGGACTCAAGTTCCTGAGGCAAAAGACATTGCCCAACATACTCTGGGGTAGGTGTTTTTCTCATGGTTTAATATTTATAAATCCTGTTTCTGGCCTTCCCTCCTTTTATTAAAAAGTTTCTTTTCTGCACTGAGATTCTGTGCTTCTAAGAGGGGAAACTTTGCCTCATAGAAGCACCCAGGGGATGGAGTGTAATTGTATCAGTTTACTGGGTGGGTGCCCAAGCCGAATCTGTATAATATTGCTGAAAAGGAACCTCTAGATATTGAAGCCGGCCCTGGTCGCTTCCGACGCCATTGGCAGAAGGGTTACATAGATATCGACTTGTGACATACAAAAAAGAAGAAGACTCCCCCCACTCATATGCAGCCACTTCTGGGGTAGGATAGGGCAGCTGAGAAACAGGACAGGGAAATATGTAAGCTGTGTAGGACAGGAAGTGAGGAAGAATTGCGTCTCCTGTGTCCAGCTCTTGGGGAAGTTACAATTTCAGGACTAATTCCCTGAAATGTAAATCCTCTGGAAGACAGTGATTAGGAACCAGACTCTTCAGAAATTGGCCCTGGATTTTTAGCTTGAGTGAGCAGCTGCAGGCTCCGTTGACACCAAATCCAGCCAGTGGAAGCTGCAGTTACCCAGGTCCCGATTGTGCCGCAGAGGAGTGTGGCCCAGAGATAAGTAGACGCCAACTGGCAGAGGACACAGGGATGCCTAGAGATATACGGGGATCCCCTGGGTGAGCTATATGCACAATAGCTCACCAAAGGTAGGTTGTGAGGTCTCTACCAAGAGCCAGCAGTCCACTGGTTGACCTAATGGGGGCAAGATGTTTGTATGGGACATAGTTGAAGAGAGATGTAAAATGTTGAATATGATGCTCCAGAAGTGTTGAAAAGAAGTGTGTCACCTGTGCCATGGCAATCCCTTCGGCTGAGCCAATCAGCACATAGAACAAAGCACAGCTGTGGAGACAGGCTATATTCCCTGTGTGGGCCCAATGGGAGCTTGAGAATGGGAGGTGGGATAGCTCAGTGGTTTGAGCATTGACCTGCTAAACCTAGGGTAGTGAGTTCAATTCTTCAGGGGGCCATTTAGGGATCTGGGGCAAAAAAATCTGTCAGGGACAGTACTTGGTCCTGCTGTGAAGGCTGGGGACTGGACTTAATGACCTTTCAAGGTCCCTTCCAGTTCTATGAGATAGGTATAGCTCCATTTAAAAAAAAATTTACAAAGACAAAGGACCCTCAACAAAAGTCTCTGAAGAGAGCTCTTCTCTGGGAAGAGACAATGGTCTGTACCTACAAAGAAAGAGGAGAGGGGAAAAGAGGTCCCTTTCACTGAGAAGGCAGCTGATAGCGTTTGTCTCAGGAACACGGGATCACAGCCAAACCTGGAGTAAAACCCTGGAAGGACTGTGGGGTGAGCATTGCTCTAACAGACAGAAAAGTATCTCGTTCAATGAGTCTAGGCTCTAGTCAGCACGGAATGATTTTACTGGCCATGGAAACATTTCTTTTCAACCCTTCTTCTTCCTAACCCTCGAATCTCTACACTCTGTGAAATCATTTGTACTTGGTGTGACTATGAAGGGACCTAGAGCTCTGTGTTGATTGGGGCAGAGATGAGAAGTAGAACTGGTCACCTTGGGACCCTGGTCCTTTGGGAGCAGCAGATCTGTGACTGTTGTGAATGCCCAGCATGACAGGGACTGGGTATTGCAGGGGGACGCTCGGAGGACTGAGGGGTGAAGTGTGCCTATTGCCAACCTGGAAAGAGGTCACCCCCCTCCCCAAGTCCTAGAGGGCATGTTTTGTGTGGCCTGTGGCCGAGGGAGTCGGGGAGCTGTCCCCCAGTGGGCACAGACAAGGCTTCCACATGCTAGGGGCCCATGGCACTGGATTGGGGCATTAGGGCCAGCAAATCTCCAAATTGAGAGAGCCCCCTTCCAACACCCCCCTACGTGCAGCAAAGGCCCCATAGCACCCCACTAGGGCTCTGGGGCCAGCACTGACTTCAAGGGGACAGCATAAGTGTCCCCTCCTGAGCCCCCACACTGCTCCCTGAAGCACAGGCCAATAGAACTGCACGGGGGAATTAGGGTCAGCACAGACTGAGAGGAGAGCGCTCCCTACTGGAACCGCCATATTGCTCCCTGAAGCACAGGCCCCAAGCACCATGCTGGGGTCAGCTCTGGCTGTGAGGGGACAAGGCCCCGTAATGAGCTTCCCACAGTGCTCCCTGTAACATGCATGGTGGTAGATGAAGATTACCTGAGCACACAACACCGGCATCTTCTCCGTGGGTACAGTTACTGTCTCCCCAAGGCTGAGCCCTGCAATCGGTGAGGGCAGCTTCTGTCCCTGTGCAGTGAACATTGTCCAGCCATATAGGGTCAGATCCTTGCCCAAATCGAGCTCTTCCTGGGGCTGATAATGCCGTCCCACAGCCCAGCTGCCTGCACACAACTCCGGCATCCTGTAAGTCCCAGCTGTCATCACACACGGTTCCCCAGAGCTTGCTGTAAAGCACCTCGACTCTCCCAGCGCAGCGACTCGGGCCGTTCAGCAGTCGGAGCTGAGCCATTTCTGAGATGCCAGAGTCTGCAAACACCCAAGGGAATAAACACTCAGTGAGTTTTCTGTACATCCGATCACTAGTGATACTGGTGAAAAAATGGTTACCTACCTCTCGGAACTGTTGTTCTTCGAGATGTGTTGCTCATGTCTATTCTGAAAGGTGTGCACACGCTGCGTGCATGATCGCTGGAAGATTTTTTCCCCTTGTGGTACCCATCAGGTGGGCTGTGGAGACCCCTGGAGTGGCATCTTCATGGCGGTGTATATAGGTCCCTGCCGACCCACTGCCTGCTCAGTTCCGTCTTGCCGGAATATGACAGAGGTGAGGCAGGTGGGATTTGGAATGGACATGAGCAACACATGTCAAAGAACAACAGTTACGAGAGATAGGTAACCGTTTTTCTTCTTCGAGTGATTGCTCATGTGCATTCCAATAGGTGACTCCCAAGCAGTTTCCCTGGGGGAGGGGTTGGAGTTCACCTGGTTAAGGAATGCAGGACTGCTCTGCCAAAGGCTGCATCATCCCTTGCCTGTTGGGTAATGGCGTAGTGTGATGTGAAGGTGTGGACAGAGGACAATGTTGCTGCCTTGCATATTTCCTGGATAGGGACCTGTGCCAGGAATGCTGCGGATGATGCCTGTGCTCTCGTAGAGTGCACCGTAAGCGACCTACCCGCTGCGTCTGGGTGGAAGGCCGAAATGGCAGCCAGATGTACCCTGAGAGATGATATTGCCAAGCCCTGCTGCTTGAGGTATAACAGGTAGTCCAAAACAAGAGGAATTGGCGCTACCCGCTTGGAGGCGTCGGCCGACAAAATGTCCACCACAGGGTCCTCAACTTCCGTCACCTCCTCCACCTGCAGGTTCATGTTCTGTGCCACCCTATGAAGCAGGTCCTGGTGAGCACAAAGATCTATAGGTGGAGGGCCAGAAGAGGACGTGCCTGCCACGGCTTCGTCAGGCGAGGATGAGGAGGACAATCCCTGGACTAGTGGGTCCTGGGGAAGGTCAGGTTGAGGAGGGTCCGGTTGCCCTAGGTCCACGTCCGTAGGGACATCAGCCTGTTCAGGCGGTAGGGTGGTCGCCTCCGAAGTTATAGGGGGAGGACGGCTAACAGTTGCTTCAGGTACCCTAGGCTCCGAATGAGCCAAGCGGGAAGCGCCTGAGGGGCCACCTTGGGCTTGGTGGTATGCCCAAGGGGTCCAGAAGGACCATTGTGGGGGACCCTGGTCGGGATCGTGCCCTCCATCTGGCCCCTGGCTAGCATCATCCGCATCCTGACCATGGACATTATAGCCACTTGCCGCTTGGGACGCCGCCGAATTCAGACGAGAAGGCCAAGGTGGTGCCGAACACACTTGGTGTGTTGAACTGTCGCGGTCTACCGATCCGCGTCTGGGCGCTGGGGACCGGTGCCACTGTCCCGAGCGGTACCATGATCGGGAGCGGGACCGACGGTCATAACGGTGCTGGAGGTCGATCTAGATCTGGACAAAGACAGACAGTGCGGGCAGTGCCGCGACCGGCTGCGCGATGAACGGTGCCAGGATCAGTGCCGGGAGCTGGATCGGTACCGATCGTACCGGGAGGGAGACCTTCGAGAGGTGGAGTGGTGCCACGAGTACGACCGGCGCCGAGATGGAGATCGGTGCTGGGAATGCGAGCGACGCAGAGACCGGGACCATCTACGGGACCGGAACCGCGACCGGGATCATGATCGAGAGCAGTGCCGAGCTGTTTCACCCTGCGATGGAGGTCGCATGAAGGTGGGCTTCCCTATGGATGGGACAGTCCGCACCGGCGGTGCCGGAGGGTGAGACGGTCCAGGCTCAGGCAGCGCGATCAGGTCACGAGCAATGGAGAAGGTCTCTGGAGTGGACGGCAGGCCCAGCTCAACCACGGTGTGCACCGGGGAGCTTATATGCACCGGACTCAATGGCGCTTGAGGCGCCGGAATCGATGGTGCTGGAGTTGGCGCCTTCGCGGTGTGGTCCGGTAAGGCGCGCTGCTCCACTGAGGCCACAGGCCGTGCTTGCAACTCTGGAGGAGCAGCAGCAGGTGGTTTGTGCTGCTTCTTGGGCTGCGGAGACAGCGAGTGGTGCCGCGTCTGTACCGGTGCCGGAGACGTCCAGTGCCGAGGGACCTTGCTGGTGCTGGGTTGCTCTGGTGCTGGAGGCACGCTGCAGACTGACGGTGCCTCTTCTGCGCGCGGTGCGAGGGGCACTGGGCTAAGTGCCTTTTCCATCAGGAGCTGTTTTAGATGGAAGTCCCACTCCTTTTTTGTCCGAGGCTTGAAAGGGATATCCCTCCCTGAGAGGGGAGGGATAGCTCAGTGGTTTGAGCATTGGCCTGCTAACCCCAGGGTTGTAATCCTTGAGAGGGGCATTTGGGGATTATTATTTTTTAGGTTGGATATTAGGAAAAACTTTTTCACTAGGAGGGTGGTGAAGCACTGGAATGCGTTACCTAGGGAGGTGGTGGAATCTCCTTCCTTAGAAGTTTTTAAGGTCAGGCTTGACAAAGTCCTGGCTGGGATGATTTAGTTGGGATTAGGTTCTGCTTTGAGCAGGGGGTCGGACTAGATGACCTCCTGAGGTCCCTTCCAACCCTGATATTCTATGATTCTATGAAATGCAGCACTTATCAGGTTGATGAGCTTTCCCCAGGCACTTCAAATGGGAGTCGTGGGGGTCTCCAATGGGCATCGGCTTGAGACAGGCCGAGCACAGCTTGAAGCCCGGAGACTTGGGCATAAACCCTGGTACCGGGGCGGAGGAATGGGGATAAACCCCGTTTCCTCAACTAATATACACTATATACACTATATATACAAAACTTACTAAGAACTACTCTAAAACTGCTAAAAACTGGTAAACTACACTAAAGAACTAACTATAATACAACGAGTAAGCTAGGGATGTGGAGGTCAGGTATGCCGCTCTCCACAGTTCCAACGGCCATCAAGGACGGTAAGAAGGAAGTGAGGGAGCGCTGGGTCGGCAGGGGCATATATCCGCCACCACTCCAAGGGGCACCTCAGCCAACCCACCGAGAGTTGCTAGGGTAAAAATCTTCCGACGATCATGCACGCGGCGCGCACACACTTATTGGAATCGATATGAGCAAGCACTCAAAGAAGAACTTCACTTTCCTCATGGTATGTGTTGTGGTCTCACAGATCCAGGATAGGCCAGAGCCCACCCTTAGCCTTTGGGGGGAAATAGCGGGAGTAGAACCCCTTGCCCCTGAACTCCTGAGGAACCTCCTCTATTGCCCCTAGAGCAAGGAGTGATTGCACTTCCTGCAAGAGGAGTTGTTTGTGAGAAGGGTCCCTGAAGAGGAAAGTGGAAAGGGGGTGGGAGAACAGGAGGGAACAGAATTGGATAGAATATCCCACCCATACCGTGCTCAGGACCCAGTGATCGGAAGTGATCTGGGACCAAGCACGGTAGAAGCGGGAGAATTGATTCACAAAGGGAGGGTAAGGATCCAAATTCAATACTGATGCTCCGTCCTCGGGCGCATTTTCAAAAGTTTGGCTTCGGGCCTAGGGGCTCTTTGGCCAAACCCTGGCCTTAGGCTGAGGAGGACTGTGGCGGGCGCCTCCTATTATTCCTGCCCCGTCTCCTGGATGAGTCTCGCCTCGGAGGCCCAGAGAAGAAGGGAGATGGGGGCTGAGGCTTAAATGACTTTTTTGGGGTGCAGGGGTATGCATCCCCAAAGACTTTAGGGTCGCCTGCGAGTCCTGAAGGCTATGCAGGCAAGAGTATGTATTTTGGGCAAACAGGCCTGCATGGTCAAAGGGGAGGTCCTGGATTGTGTTCTGGACGTCAGATGGTATACCCAACACCTGGAGCCACACGCTGCGCCTCCTTGTAATGGTGGTGGCCATAGTCCAAGCTGCTGAATCTGCCACGTCTAACATGGGCTGGAGGGATGCTCTCGAGACCACTCTGCCCTCCTCGAGGAGCGCGCTAAACTCCTTGTGAGGGTCAGTCGGGAGTAACTCTTGGAATTTTGCTGACAAATTTCAGGAAATGAAAGCAGCTGAGTACCGTTTGCTGGTCGGCCACTCGAAGCTGGAGCTGCCCCAGTGGAGTAGACCTTTCGGCTGAAAAGGTCCAGCTTCTTAGCATCCTGTGATTTTGGGGTGGGACCTGGCTGCCCTTGTCGCTCCTTCTGATTTGCCGCATCGACCACCAGAATCCCCGGTTGGGGGTGGGTGAAAAGGTGTTCGTACCCTTTCTTTGGCAAAAAATAGCTACTCTCTACCCCTTTAGCAGTGGGTGGTATTGAGGCCAGAATCTGCCAGAGCACCCTAGGAGAGTTCTGGATCGTTCTTATTAGGAGCAAGGCCACCCTAGATGGACCCTACGGGGCAAGGATGTCCACCATAGGGTCCAACTCCTCTGTAACCTCCTTTGCCTAGAATTCAGGTTTAGGGCCACCCTCCTGAGAAGGTCCTGCTGTCCCCTGGTGTCTATCACCGGAAGGATAGTGGTGGTTCCTGCCATCGCCTCGTCCAGCGAGGAGGAGTTCCATGGGACTGGGTCCTCCTGCCCTTCTGCCTCTCTGGAGGCTGGGTCGGGTCCCTCAGTCCCCCCTGTGACTGGAGGTAGCTCCAGTACAACTGGTGGCACTGGTTCTGGCGCTGTGCCTAAGTGTGATGGCCCAGAGTCCCTGTCTCATGTGGGCTCCTCAGGAACCCTGGGGGTGTGGTGGGCCACCAAAATTGCTATGGGAGTGGGGAAATGAGTGCAGAAGCCATCGGTGCGGCCCTGGAGCACTGGCCCTGAGCCTGATGATAGGTCCAAGGAGACCAAAAGGGCCATTGTACTGGGCCCTGCCACTGGGGTAGCCAGGAGACTGTCAGTGCTGATGAGTCCACAGCTCTGCAGTGCTGGGACTGGTGCCAGGAGTGGGAGTAGTACTGGCTGCTTCGAGAGACAGAAGACTCAGCGTCCAACTCAGAGAAATATTCAGTGTCTGACTACAGGAGGGCGGAGCCCGACAGTGCCAGGGAGCGGTACCAAGGTGATGGTGAGCAGTGCCGTAACAACATGGGCTTGCCACGATGATGAACAAGGGGTGGTGACGCCATCGGTGCTGCAACTGGTGCTGGAGATCTATGCTGCAACACAATAGATGATGCAACCTGTGCCGTCATCAGTGCCGTAGACAGTGTCTGAGCTTGCGGTGCCAGAGCTCACACCTGCGGGGCCAGGGACTGTGCCGTCATGGCACTGAGGTCCCGTGCTGCCTCGTAGGTGGCCGGTGTGGAGGGGAGGTCGAGCTCTTACTCAAAATCCTCCCAAGTCGGGGAGTCCACCAGCATCGGATTCGATGGGCTTCCAGTTGGGGCCGGAGTCAACAGTGCCGGATCTTGAGGTCCAGACTGTGGGTGTCCCACCGCAGGATGCACTCCACCGGAATCCCCTCGCGGATTCTTGACGGGGGAATGAGCCCTGTCCGGCTTCTTTTTCTTATGCAGCACGGGGGACTGTGAGTGATGCCGCCTGGTAGCACTGGCTTTACAAGCAGGGCAGCAGTGCTGGTGCTCCTTGGAGGAGTCCTTTCCAGCTGCTGGGATATCCCGCACCAAGGCCGGGGGGCTGCGCACCAATGATGCCAGTGCCATTTCCGGTGCCGGCTGGATGCGGAGAGCCAACTCCATCAGGAGGAGGTTTCAATGATAGTCCCGCTCTCTCTTAGTCCTGGGTCTGCAGCTCCTGCAAATTGGGCACTTGTCTGTCTGATACTGTCTCCTAGGCACTTGAGACAAGGAGTGTGCGGATCGCTTGTGGGCATAGGTTTCGCACACCTCTTGCACACCTTAAACCCCTGTGACCGATGCATGCCCAGGTGCCTGGGAAAACTAGGGTGGGGGGAAAGCCCCCAAAGTCAGCCCACCTTACTAGAAATTACTATATAATCTACTATTAACTATCTACAACTAAGAAAAGGGAACCACTAGGTAGGCACTTCGGAATGCAAGAGACTCACCTGCTCCAACAACCGTCACTGGTGGTAAGAAGGAACTGAGCACATGACAGGTCAGCAGAGACCTATATAAACCGCCATGAAGACGCCACTACAGGGGTCTCCACAGCCGACCCGATGGGTACCGCTAGGGAAAAACCTTCCGATGATCGTGCATGAGGCGCGCACATCTAGTGGTATGAACATGAGAAATCATGCAAAGAAGAACATAGCAACTCCCACTGATGGGTCTCAACATCCTCTGCAAAAGCCTGTTAGGGGTTGACTCCCTGTCAATTAATCACAGTTAACTTACGCGATTAACTAAAAAAAAAATCATGATTAAAACAATTAATCATGATTAATCGCACTGTTAAACAATAGAATATCAATTGCAATTTATTAAATATTTTGCATGTTTTTCTATGTTTTCAAATATATTGATTTCAATTACAACACAGACTACAATGTGTATAGTTCTCACTTTATATTATTACAGTTAAAGCTGATTTATCCGGCATGTTGGGGAAACAGGGAGTGCCGGTAAATGAAAAATGCTGGTTAACTAAGAGGGAAGGAGTTTGGGTGCGGGAGGGAGTGTGGGGCTGGGAGTTGGGGTGCACGAGGGGGTGTGGAGCGCGGGCTCTGCGAGGACGTTTGCGTGTGGGAGGGGGCTCGGGGCACGCAGTTGGGGCACGGTATCGAGTGCAGGGTGCCGGATCTGGGGCACTCACCTCGGGTGGCTCCCCACAAGAAGCAACTTGTCCCAGCTCCTCCTAGGTGGAGGCGCAGCAGGCGGCTTGGTGCACTATATCCGCCCGCATGTGCCACCCCCGCAGCTCCCATTGCCCGTGGTTGCCAGCCAATACGAGCTGTGCAGCTGGCATGGGGGGGGGCAAAATACAGAGCCACCTGTCGCGCCTCTGCTTAGGAGTAGCCAGAGCCCAGGACAGGTCGCCGCTTACGGGGAGCCATCCAAGGTGAGCGGCCCATGGATCTTACACATCGCACCCCCTCCCGTGTACTAAGATCCCTCCAAAGCCTGCGCTCCACACTCACTCCTGCACCCCAGCACCCTGCCGGCACCACGCCAACCGGACTATAAACGGGCATTTCAATTAAGATCAGAAACACCGATTTATAGAGCTTTCCTGTTGGCGAAGTGACAGAAAAAACAGCTTTCACTGTGCTGTGCTTTCATTTGACAAAATACGACTTGTTATGTTTTGACTTATAATCACTTAAAATCTATCTTCATAGTTAATAACTCAGTTTGTTTGTTCAACCTGAAGCACTGTGTTTGGTTTGAAGCGTGTCAGAGACTCCCCTTGGAATAACAAGCCTGGTACATACCAATGTCTTTGTTAAATTGATGAACTCATATAAGCTTGCAGCGTCCAGCGGGCATAACTGGAGACTGCAAGAAGGAGGTTCCTAGGGTTATGTCTGGGATCGGCAATATTGGCTAGTGTCATTTGGTTGCACAATCCAAGGAGCAGCTTACATGTCAGAGGCTGTGTGTGAACAGCCCAGGGGTGGGGGTTATCACAGCAGAGCAGGGAAAGGCTGGCTCCCAGAGTCAAGGATTGGAGTGACCTAGCAGATCACCGGTCCAGATAACACCAGAGGGGAACGTCACAGAACCAATGTGAGATTTCTAAATCTAGTTACAGCACTCAACCCAAGGTTAAAGAATCTGAAGTGCCTTTCAAAATCTGATAGGGACAAGGTGTGGAGCATGCCTTCAGAAGTCTTAAAAGAGCAACACTCCAATGTGGAAACTACAGAACCTGAACCACCAAAAAAGAAAAGCAACCTTCCGCTGGTGGCATCTGACTCGGATGATGAAAATGAACATTTGTTGGTCTGCACTGCTTTGGATCATTAGTGAGCAGAACCCATCACCAGCATGGACGCATGTTCTCTGGAATGGTGGTCAACGCATGAAGGGACATATGAATTTTTACTGCATCTGGCACATAAATATTTTGCTACACCAGCTACACCAGTGCCATGTGAATGCCTGTTCTCACTTTCAGGGAACATTGTAAAAAGAAGCAAGCAGCATTATCTCCGGCAAAGGTAAACAAATTTCTCTGTCTGAGCAATTGACTGAATGAGATGTAGGACTGAGTGGACTTGTAGGATCTAAAATTTTACATTCTTTTATTTTTGATTGTGGTTATTATTTGTAAATCATTCTACATTTTTAAGTCCAACGTTCTTGATAAAGAGATTGCACTACAGTATTTGTATGCGGTGAACTGAAAATAATATTTGTTTTGTTTCTTTTTTAAAGTGCAAATATTTGTATCCAAAAATAAATATAAGGTGAGCACTGTACACTTTGCATTCTGTGTTGTAAGTGAAATCTATTTGAAAATGTAGAAAACATCTAGAAAATTTGAAATAAATAGTAGTCTATTATTCTGTAAAGGTGCAATTAATTGTACAATTAATCACGATAAATTTTTTATCTCACAATTAATCACAATTATCTTTTGAATAACTTGACAGCCCTACTCCCCACCACTACCATGCAGCCACCATGTGGGGTGGAACAGAGAAGATGAGAAACAGGGCACAGAAACTCATAAGCTGTGTAGGAGAGGAAGTGAGGAAGAACCCTGTCTCCAGTCACAACAGTGGGACATATTACAAGTTTATGGGTAATTAGCTGAGATGTAAATCACCCGGAGTGACATAGATAGGAATCCCACATTTCATAAAGGTATCCTTGAGTGGCTGCAGGATCCATTCAACCCCAAATCCCACAAATGGGATCTACGGTTACCCAGCACCCTATGGTGCTGTAGCCGGAAGGGTCTCTCACAAAGGCACACATACTGCTCCCTGAAGCACAGACCCTAAGTGGTGTGCTGGGGCACTGGCCCAGCACTGACTTAGAGGGGAGAGCACCCCCTACTGATCCCCCATCCCGCTCCCTGCAGCACAGACATGTAGAACTGTGAGGGGAAATGGGGTCAGCACTGATAGCATGGGAAGAGAGACACTTACTGTGAACCCAAAATGGCTCCTTACAGTACAGGCCATTAGCACCATGCTGGGGCACTGGGGTCAGCGCTGACTCAGACAGGCGAGCAGGGTCTTTCCTGAAAACTTCCCACCCTGATCCCTGAACCACCCATAGTGACGTGATGGATGCAAGTTACCTGAGCACACAACACCGGCATCTTCTCCGTGGGTACAGTTACTCTCTCCCCAAGTCTGAACCCTGCAATCGGAGAGGGCAACTTCTGTCCCTGTGCAATTGACGTCATCCAGCCAGATACCATCTGACCCTCGCCCAAATCGAGCCCCTCCTGGGGCTGATAATGCCGTCCCACAGCCCAACTGCCTGCATACGACTCCAGCATCCTGTAGGTCCCAGTTGTCATCGCACACGGTTCCCCACCGATGGTTGTGAAGCACCTCGACTCTCCCAGCGCAGTGACTCGGGCTGTTTACCAGTCGGAGCTGAGCCACTTCTGAGATGCCAGCGTCTGCAAACACCCAAGGGAATAAACACTCAGGGAGTTTCCTGTGCAACTGATCTCTCTTGTCACTGGCGAATGTAGCGCCTCCCGCCAACAGATCCGATTGGTTTCTCCACACAACCACTGCCTGTCAAGGGCTCCCCACCACTGACCAGGCTAATCAGGTGGCCAATGTTGAAGTTTGTCCTCTCCTCTTGTCCATCTGTCATCTAGTTAGGCTGTCACCTAATTAGGCAGGCTCGACTGAAGTCTGACTTATTGAGCTCACTAGAGCACTTAAAAAGATCACCCCCCACACTGCTGGCAGGAACCTCCTGGGGAGCAGATTTACACCCTCACTCCTGGCGCTGGTATTCGCTCCAGTGCAACAGTGTGCAGTGCTGCAGGGCAAACACTGTCATTAGCATCTTGGTTACTGGGAGCTGAACACAGTCACCCGTGTCATTAGTGGTTGCCTTAGCCTGACATCGGCATCGAATTTACATGTGTTGGCTCCATCGCTCCCTGAAAACGTCACCCAGAGTCCATCCCCCTTAGAACTGCCTGGAGCGCAGGGACGCCTGGCAGGAACCTGCTGTGCACCAGGCTGACAATGGTTCCGACCAGTGCAGAGGCAATGCACACTCCCTACAAGCAGATTGGCCCCCTCCTGAAGCAAACACCTGCCCCTGCGGTTCCTGCTGACTTGCCACGACTGACTTGGCAACATCGTTTTGTGGCAGCTATTACTGCACTCCTCTCTAGTGCTGCCAGCGCAGTAACAGTCTCAGATGAATGATGACATAGCTGGGCTGACAGCTGGGTCCTAACACAGGGGCAGCAGCTTTTGGATAGAGAGACTGGCGTGCTGTTGGATTTTCAGAAGCCGTAACTTTTACCTGCCCATTTACAACCTGGGACGCAGATCCTGGATTAAGCTTAATGGACCCCTGACTGGACGTACCAGAGGAATTCCTGGAATGCAAAATTGTGGCTTAGCCTGATCTTCTCAGTGTGCCTGTGGGGCAGCAATACAGACAGTCACAAGTGGTGGAGCAGAGCCCTGTTAGAAGACTGGACCTTGAGGATGTACAGTCAGATGGCTGAACAAGCTAGAGGTAATCAAGGTGGGAATGATCTCTCCCCTGACAGCTAGTGATGAGCTGGGGAAGGGGAAAGGCTTCAGGACCAGACTGTATTTACAAGAACATACCCACCTAGGTATCCAGCAGACAGAGCTGTGTTGGCTGGTTCTGGGTTACAATCACTGCAGTACTTGAAGGCAAGGGTAGTGAAATGTTGTTGTCCCGATTGTCTGAGTAAAGGGCAGCAGAACTGTGCTTAGCCTGCCCGGACTGAGGGGGTCACCCACAACTGAACTGAGCTCACTAACCAGGGGGCTCAGACACCAGACACCTATAAAGAGTGAGAGGGGGTGGAAATGGGTGCTCCTTCTGAGGGGCGTGGGCTCTGTGTAAGAGGACTATACATGGTTTAATCTGTCCCTCACCACTCTTCAAAGATCGAGTTAATGAATGCTCCATTGGCAGGTTTTTTCTGGTTTAAGTCAGTGGTCCCCAACCTTTCAGTGTGGCGGGCACCAGACGACTAGACACCGAAATGGGGCCGAGGAGCGTGAGCGCCGGACAAGCAGCCGCCGAAATGCCACCGAGAAGTGGCAACGACAAGGAGCGTCACTGCTGAAATGCCGCCAAGAAGCATCAGCATCAAGAGACATCACTGCCGAAATGCCACTGAGAAGCAGCGAAATCAAGAGGTGTCGCCACCGAAATGCCGCGGAGAAGCTGCGGCATTTCGGCGGTGAGGCTTCTTGACATTCCTGCTTCTCAGCGGCATTTCAGAGGTTGCTTCTCTAACCAAGGACAATCACTGTGAGTGGGGTGCAGTGGAGGGAGCAGGAAGGGGCACCAGACACGAACTTTTAGCGGGTGGACTGAAGAAGCTGAAGCAAAAGAGACCTCCTCTGGGAAGAGACAATGGTCTGTACCTACAAAGAAAGAGGAGAGGGGACAAGAGCTCCCTTTCACCCAGCAGGCAGCTAACAGTGTTTGTCTCAGGAACAGGAGATCACAGCCAAGCCTGGAGTAAAGACCTGGAAGGACTGTGGCGTGAGCGTTGCTCTACCAGACAGAAAAGTATCTCATTCAATGAGTCTACGCTCTAGTCAGCGTGATATGATTTTATTGGCCATGGAACCATTTCTTTCCAACCCTTCTCCTTGCTACCCCTCCAATCTTTACACAGATTGTGTGGCCTCTGGCCGAGGGAGTCGGGGAGCTGCCCCCTAGCGGGCACAGACAAGGCTTCCACATGCTAGGGGCACATGGCACTGCACTGGGGCATTAGGGCCAGCACAACTACAAAGAGTGCACCCTACTGACACCCCTCTACCTGCAGCACAGGCACCCTAGCACATCACTAGGGCACTGGGGCCGGCACTGACATCAAGAGGACAGCGTGAGCATCCCCTACTGAGCCCTCACACCGCTCCTGCAGCACAGGCCCATAGAACCGCACAGGGGAATTGGAGTCAGCACAGACTGAGAGGAGAGTCTCCCTAGTGAAACCATCATATTGCGCCCTAAAGCACAGACCCCAAGCACCATGCTCGGGTCAGAACTGGCTGTGAGGGGACAGTGCCCGCTAAAGAGCTTCTCACCCTGCTCCCTGCAACAGGCAGGGTGGTAGATGAAGGTTACCTGAGCACACAACACCGGCATCTTCTCCGTGGGTACAGTTATTCACTCCCCAAGGCCAAGCCCTGCAATCAGAGAGGGCAACTTCTGTCCCTGTGCAGTTGACGTCAGCCAGCCAGATACGGTCAGATCCTCGCCCAAATCGAGCCCTTCCCGGGGCTGATAACGCCATCCCACAGCCCAGCTGTCTGCACACGACTCCGGCATCCTGTAAGTCCCAGCTGTCATCACACAAGGTTCCCCAGAGCTCGTTGTGAAGCACCTCGACCCTCCCAGCGCAGCGACTCGGGCCGTTCACCAGTTGGAGCTGAGCCACTTCTGAGATGCCAGCGTCTGCAAACAGCCAAGGGAATAAACATTCAGGGAGGTTCCTCTGCATCCGATCACTAGTGATGCTGTGGAAAAAAAGGTTACCTACCTCTCGTAACTGTTGTTCTTCAAGATGTATTGCTCATGTCCATTCCAATAGATGTGCACACACTGCGTGCACGATCGTTGGAAGTTTTTTTCCCCTAGCGGTACCTGTCGGGTGGACTGTGGAGACCCCTGGAGTGGTGCCTTCATGACAGTGTATATCGCTCACTGCCGACCGACCACCTGCTCAGTTCCTTCTTGCCGGAATATTCCGACAGAGGGGAGTCAAGTAGTATTTGGAATGTACATGAGCAACACATCTCAAAGAACAATAGTTACGAGAGATAGGTAACCATTTTTCTTCAACTGTTTGATCATGTGCATTCCAATAGGTGACTCTCAAGTAGTTTCCCTGGGGGAGGGGTCAGAGTTCACCTGGTTGAGGAATGCAGGACTGCCCTGCCAAAGGCTGCATTGTCCCTTGCCTATTGGGTAATGGTGTAGTGTGACATGAAGGTGTGGATAGAGGACCACGTTGCTGCCTTGTATATTTCCTGGATAGGGACCTGCGCCAGGAATGCTGCGGATGATGCCTGCACTCTCGTGGAGTGCACCATAAGCGAAGGGGCTGGAATTTTAGCCAGGTCATGAGAAGTCCTGATACAGGATGTGATCCATGATTAAATGCGCTGGGACGAGAACGGAAGCCCCTTCATCCTTTCTGCGATTGCAATAAAGAGCTGTGGTGACTTACGAAATGGGGTTGGGCGGCCAATATAGAATGCTGGGGCAGGCCTGACATCCAAGGAATGGAACATGTTTTCTCTGTTACTGGCATGTGGCTTAGGGAAAAACACAGGTAAAAATATGTCCTGGTTCATATGAAACTTGGAGACTACCTTTGGCAGAAACGCGGGGTGAGGGCGTAGCTGCAGCTTGTCTTTATTTACTGTATAGGAGGGCTCGGAAGTCAGCGCTATGAGCTGGAATACCCTTCTGGGTGAGGTTATGGCCACCAGAAAGGCCACCTTCCAGGAAAGGCAGGACAGAGGGCAGGTCACCCTGGGCTCGAAAGAGGGCCCCATGAGCATGGACAGGACCAGGTTGAGGTCTATGTGGGGAAAGCCTCCGTCTCTGGAAAATCGAGTGTGTGATGTCTGGCCTGACGGACCATTCCTGACCATGAAACGAGCAGCTGAGGTGATCAGCTAGCTCGTTTTATGATCCCGGAAGGTGCGACGCCTCTAGGTGTATCGAGTGAGCCATGCAAAAGTCTCACAGCTCGAGGGCTTCCTAGCTCAGGGAGAGGAACAAACATTACCCTGTTTGTTTATATAGAACATCGCTGCATCACAGACACACATGCGCTCTGAAGGGGAGCCTGGAACGCTTGGCATGCCAGACGAACCACCCTCAGCTCCCTTACATTGATGTGCAGCAATCGTTCTGCATGGGCCCATAGGCCTTGGGTTCTGATATTGCCCAGGTGCACTCCCCAACCAAGCACCGAGGCGTCCTTGACTAGCGATAGCGTAGGTTGCAGTTTGGCAAAGGGTACTCCTGCTGCAGCAACCAGTGGCGAGACTTGAGAATGCGAGTGGGGAGGGTAACTATCTGGTCCAGTGGGTCTCTGCCCAACCTGTGTACCCTCACCAAACACGCCTGGAGGGGGCAAAGGCGTAACCTGGTGTGCTGGACCACGTATGTGGACACCGCCATATGCCCCAACAGTTTCATGCAATTTCTGGCCATGGTTGTGGGGAATCACTGAAAGTTTTTGATAATGTCCGTGAGGTGCTTGGAAGCGCAGCTCGGGCAGGAACGTCCTGGCCTGTGTGGAGACCACGAGAGTGCCTATGAATTCTATTCTCTGCGTCGGGGCTAGTGTGGATTTGGGCACATTCAATATGAGGCCCAGCCTGAGGAAGGTGGCCCGAGCCAGAGAAACGTGCTCTGCAGCCTGTTCTTGCGATTCAGCCTTGATGAGCCAGTCGTCCATGAACGGGAATATTGCACCTGACGCTTGCGGAGTAAAGCTGCAAAGACCACCACACACTTTGTGAATACCTGGGGGGCTGCCAAGAGCTGAAACGGGAGCACCCTGACCTGGTAGTGCTAGCCGCTGACCACAAAATGAAGAAAACATCTGTGGGCCAGATAATGTAGATATGAAAGTTCTCATCTTTCAAGTCTAGGGTGGCACACCAGTCCCGCGGATCCAGGGAAGGAATGATGGAGACCAGAGAAACCATGTGAAACTTCACTTTCATGATGAATGTGTTGAGGTCTCACAGACCCAGGATAGGCCAGAGCTGACCCTTGGCCTTGGTGATGAGGAAATAGCGGGAATAGTACCCCTTGTCCCTGAACTCCTGAGGAACCTCCTCCATTGCCCATAGAGCGAGGAGCAATTGCACCTCCTGCAAGCAGAGTTGTTTGTGAGAAGGCTCCCTGAAGAGGAATGGGGAAAGGGGGTGGGAGGGCAGGAGGGAACAGAATTGCATAGACTATCCCATCCGTACCATGCTCAGGACCCAGTGATCTGACATGATCTTGGACCAAGCACGGAAGAAGCGGGAGAATGGATTCACAAAGGGAGGGTAAGGATCCGAGTTTGATACTGATGCTCCGTCCTCCGGCGCATCTTCAAAAGTTTGGCTTCGGGCCTGGGGGCTGTTTGGCTGAACCCTGGATTCGGCCTGGGGAGGACTGTGGCGGGCGCCTCCTGTTATTCCTGCCCCATCTCCTGCACGAGTCTTGCCTCGGAGGCCCAGAGTAGAAGTGAGACGGGGGCTGAGGCTTAAATAGCTTTCTTTTGGGTCCAGAGATGTGGATTCCCAAAGGCTTTAAAGTCACCTTTGAGTCCTTAAGGCTGTGCAGGCAAGAATCCGTACATTGGGCAAACAGGCCTACATGGTCAAAGAGGAGGTCCTGCATCGTGTTCTGGACTTCAGGTGGTATCCCCAACACCTGCAGTCACGTTCTGCACCCCATTGTAATGGCGGTGTCTATAGTCCAAGCTGCCCAGTTTGCCGCATCTAACACAGCCTGGAGGGAGGTTCTCAAGACCACTTTGCCCTCCTGGAGAAGAGCGCTAAACTCCTTGCACGAGTCCACAGGAGCAAGTCCTGGAATTTTGCTAACGAGCTCCAGGAATTGAAAGCGGTTGAGTACCGCTTGCTGATCGGCCACTCAAAGCTGGAGCCCCCCGGTCGAGTAGACCTTTCGGCCAAAAAATCCAGCTTCTTAGTGTTCCGTGACTTTGGGGTGGGATCTGGCTGCACGTGTCACTCCTTATGATTTGCCACATCGACCACCAGAGTCCCTGGTTGGGGGTGGGTGAAAAGGTGTTCGTACCCTTTCTGTGGCAAAAAATAGCTTCTCTCCACCCCTATAGTGGTGGGTGGTATTGAGGCTGGAGTCTGCCACAGCACCCTAGGAGTGTTCTAGATCATTCTTATCAGGGGCAAGGGCACCCTAGAGGATGTCCACCATCGGATCCAACTCCTCCGTGACCTCCTCTGCCTGAAGATTCAGGTTTAGGGACACCCTTCTAAGAATGTCCTGGTGTCCCCTGGTGTCCATCTCCAAAGGGTGATGGTGGTGCCAGCCACTGCCTCGTCCAGTGAGGAGGAGGAGGAGGCCCGTGGGACTGGGTCTTCTTGCCCTACTGGCTTTCTGGAGGCTGGGTCAAGTGCCTCTGTCCCCCTGTGACTGGACGTGGCTGCAGTACAACTAGTGGCACTGGTTTGGGTGCATGATGGCCCAGAGTCCCTGTCTCATGCGGGGTCCTCAGGAGCCCTGGGAGTGTGGCGAGCCACTGAAGTTTCTGGGAGGGTTGTAGGGGGGTGTGCACCCCACTCCTGCCTGAAGGGGATAAAGCAGCCCTGGAGAGGGCTGCAGCGGAGAAAGCTGGGCTGATTGGGAAAGCAGCCACAGCTGTGGTCAGCTTAATCAGGGCCCAGCTGGCCCTTATAACTGGGCTGGGGCCAGAAGCAGAAGAGAGACACGCTCTATCTAGGGTGAAGCAGCACTGGGGAAGGGCAGAGGGAGCTGGGGAGCTCCATCCTAGCAAAGTCCCAGGCTTCAGGCCAAGCTAAGGGCCCACAAAAAGGTACTGGGGCTGCAGAGGGGCATCCCAGATAAAGGCAGAGGCAGCAGGTCTAACCCCCCTTGCTGATGATGAGTGGTTTACAGACTGCAGTCAGCCCCAGTGAGCAGGGGCAAGATGATGACTGGCAGTAGCCACTGTGTCAAGGTGGGGATAAAGGGTTGGGGTTCCCCTGGAAGGGGAGTCCCAGAGTGAGGGGGCACTGCGGTGGGCAGAATCCCTGGGCAAAGGGCACCGGGGTTCGGGAGGAACACGGGGGCCAGCGGCAGGCAAGACCTCAGTCAGCAGAGGGCGCTCCCGAGCTGGAAACGAGCTAATTCCCTGGACAAGGAGCAGGAGACGCCGCACCGGTGAGACATCACCCCGCCACAGGGAGGGAATGGGGTGAGATGCCACCAATACGGCCCTGGAGCCCTGACCCTGAGTCTGATGATAGGTGAAATGAGTGCAAAAGGGCCATTGTACTGGGCCCTATCATTGGAGGGGCCAGGATACCACCAGTGCCAATGAGTCCACAGCTCTGTGGTACCGGTACTGGTGCCGGGAGCGGGAGCGGTACTGGCTGCTTCAAGAGACAGAAGACTCAGCGTCTGACTCAGATGAGTACTCTGTGCCTGACCACAGGAGGGCAGCGCCCGACAGTGCCGGGGAGCGGTACTGGGGTGATGGTGAGCGGTGCCGTAACATCATGGGCTTGCCGTAATGGTGAACCGGGGCAGAGCCACCACCAGTGCCACAAAGGGTGCTGGACCCATATGCAGGGCTGACATAGATGCTGCAGCCGGTGCCGTCGTCGTTGCCACTTACGGTGCCTGAGCTTACCGTGCCGGAGCTCACACCTGCGAGGCTGGGGACTGCGCCATCATGACAGTAATGTCCCGCGTTGCCTCATAGGTGTTCGGCGTGGAGGGGTGGTTGAGCTCTTCCTCCAAATCCTCCCGAGTCGGGGAGTCCACCAGCACCGGATTCCATGGGCTTCCAGTTGGGACCAGAGTCAACAGTGCCGGGAATTGATGTCCAGACCGTGGGTGTCCTCCTGCATGACGCACCCCACTGGAATCCTCTTGCGGCTTCTTGATGGGGGAACGACCCCTGTCCGCCTTCTCTTTCTTATGCAGCGCCGGGGACTGTGAGCGGTGCCATCTGGTAGCACTGGCCTTAGAAACAGGTACTGGTGCTCCTTGGAGGAGGCCTTTCCGGGTGCCGGGACATCCCCCACCGAGGCCGGGGCATTACGCACCGATGATGCTGGTGCCATTTCCGGTGCCGGCTGGGGGCGGAGGGCTGACTCCATCAGGAGGAGCTTTCAATGATAGTCCCGCTCTCTCTTAGTCCTGGGTCTGAAGCTCCTGAAAATTGGGCACTTGTCTGTCTGATACTGTCTCTTAGGCACTTGAGACAAGGAGTGTGTGAATTGCCTCTGGGCATAGCTTTTTGCACACCTCTCATACGCCTTAAACTCCTGTGACCAAGGCATGCCCAGGTGCCTGGGAAAACTGGGGTGGGGGGAAAGCCCCCCAAAGTAAGCCCAACTTACTAGAAACTACTATGTAAACTAACTATTAGCTATCTACAACTAAGAAAAGGAAACCACTACGAAGGCACTTGCAAGTGCAAGAGATTGTGCTGCTCCAACGACCGTTACTGGCGATAAGAAGGAATTGAGCAGGCAGCGGGTCATCAGGGACCTATATACACCGCCATGAAGCCGCCACTCCAGGGGTCTCCACAGCTGACCCAACGGGTACCGCTAGGGAAAAGCCTTCTGACGATCATGCACGCGGTGCGCACACACCTATTGAAATGCACATGAGCAATCATTCAAAGAAGGACATAGTTCCTCCCACTGACAGGTCTGAATAGCCTCTGCAACAGCCTGTTAGGGGTCCACTCCCTGTCAATTAATCACAGTTAACTCAAAAAAATAATAATGATTAAAAAAATTAATCACGATTAATCGCAGTTTTAATCGCACTGTTAAACAATAGAATATCAATTCAAATTTCTTAAATATTTTGGATGTTTTTCTATATTTTCAAATATATTGATTTTAGTTATGACACAGAAGACAATGGCCCATGGTTTCCTGCCAATGGGGGCTGTGGCCTAAACCACCTGCCGCATCCCACATCCCTCCTGCACTCTGATACCCTTCCCTAAACCCTGTTGCACCCCACACCCTTCCTGCACCCCAACCCCCTGCTCTAAGCCCCTTCCCGCACTCTACACCCCCTCCTATACTCCAACTCCCTTCCCTGACTGACAATGACTAAAGTGAAATCCCTGCAAGCTACATGGGCGCTTTTTAAAGATACCATAATAGAGCCCCAACTTCAATGTATACCCCAAATTAAGAAACACCGTAAAAGAACTAAAAAAGAGCCACCGTGGCTTAACAACCATGTAAAAGAAGCAGTGAGAGATAAAAAGACTTCCTTTAAAAAGTGAGGCAAATAGAAAGGAGCATAAACACTGCCAAATTAAGTGCAAGAATGTAATAAGAAAAGCCAAAGAGGAGTTTGAAGAAGGGCTAGCCAAAAACTCCAAAAGGTAATAACAAAAGGTTTTTTAAGTACATCAGAAGCAGGAAGCCTGCTAAACAACCAGTGGGGCCCCTTGATGATCGAGATACAAAAGGAGTGCTTAAAGACGATAAAGTCATTGCGGAGAAACTAAATGGATTCTTTGCTTCAGTCTTCACTGCTGAGAATGTTGGGGAGATTCCCAAACCTGAGCTGGCTTTTGTACATGACAAATCTGAGGAACTGTCCATTCCAAATCCCACCTGCCTCCCCTCTGTCGGAGTATTCCTGCAAGAAGGAATTGAGCAGGTGGTGGATTGGAAGTGACCAATATACACTGTCATGAAGGCACCACACCAGGGGTCTCCACAGCTGACATGACAGGTACCGCTAGGGGAAAAAACTTCCAACGATCGTGCACACAACATGAGCACACCTATTGGAATGGACATGAGCAACACATCTCGAAGAACAACAGTTACGAGAGGTAGGTAACCGTTTTTCTTCTTCGAGTGATTGCTGATGTGCATTCCAATAGGTGACTCCCAAGCACTTTCCCTGGGGGAGGGGTCAGAGGTCACCTGGTTGAGGAATGCAGGACTGTCCTGCCAAAGGCTGCATCATCCCTTCCCTGTTGGGTAATGGCGTAGTGTGATGTGAAGGTGTGGACAGAGGACCATGTTGCTGCCTTGCATATTTCCTTGATAGGGACCTGTGCCAGGAATGCTGCGGACGATGTCTACATTCTCATAGACAGGGGCGGCTCTAGGCACCAGCAAAGCAAGCACGTGCTTGGAGCAGCCCATTTGCAGCGGCAGCAGGGATCCAGCATGGGAGCTGAGAACCAACAGGGGGTCCTGGGAGCTGTAGTTCCTTGGTTAGCTCCCTGCCTAGAGCCAGCCTTGGAGCAGGGAAAGAACTACATTTCCCAGCATTCCCTTGGCCACTACCAACAGGAAAGAGGGGGAGGGAGTGAGGAAGCTGAGACCTCATGCTGTAGCCTGCTGTGAATGGAGAGCTGAGCTGTGAGTAGGGATTCCATATTTTAACATTCAAAAAATAGGACACTCCACGGGGAGGGAGGGTAGCCCCACCCTGCCCCCATCCACTCCCTCTGACTGCCCCCCACAGAAACCCCAACCCATCCAACCCCCCTGCTCCCTGTCCCCTGATCACCCCCTCCCGGGACCCCTTCCCCAACTGCCCCCCAGGACTCCACCCCCTATCTAAGCCCCACTGGTCCTTGTATCCAACTTCCCCCTTCCTGAGACCCGCCCCGAACTTCCCCTCTAGGACCCCACCCTCTACCTGTCCCCTGACAAACCCCTGGGACTCCCATGCCTATCCAACTGCTGCCTGTCCCCTAACTGCCCCCCCAAACCCCTGACCCATCTAACCCCCCCTTCTCCCGGCCCCTGACTTCCCCCCCGAACCTCCGCCCCATCCAACCCCCCCTGCTCCCTGTCCCTTGACTGCCCCCCCCCCGGAACTCCCTACCCCTTCTGCAACCCCCCAACCCCCTTACCGTGCCACTCAGACCAGCGTGTCTGGCTTCGTGCAGCGCCAGACACACTGCTGCATACATGCTGCTGTGCTCTCCTGCGGAGCCACAGGCTCCCCCCCCCAGCACCTGCCTTCCAGATTTGAACACCTCAAAATTCAGGAGTGCTCAAGCTCAGTTTGGGCAGCTGTTACTTCATTTCTCCCAAATCAAATATACTGATCCACTGTAACTTGCTGTAGAAAAAGTAGGATAACATTGAGCAAGAAATGTTTCTCAGTGGTTATTAGGACTGGAATTGCTATTTTCAACAGCCATTGCCTTTTGTTTGTTTGTTTGTTTAAAAGGAAGACAGTAATATTGCATTGGCAAATTCCCCATAGAAAGAAAGAGTGGAACAAAAGAATAATAAAGGCACCTCAACTTTTCCTCATTTATGTAGGACAGTCTTATAATATGCATCCAGATATCCTCCAATCACACAAGCTGAAAATTGTTCCACTTTACTGCAGTTCTGTAACCATATGGGAACCAATCCTGTCTGTGTTCTGTGCACATCTAAAATTCCTGCTGAATGACCTGCCGTGGGAGCGAGTTACCAGTGACCCAGGGCTGCGGCGGAAGGAGGGTGCAGGTGGGGGGGGGTGAGCCCAGGGCTGGGGCGGCAGGAGGTGTGTGTGTGTGGGGGGGGCAATGGTGGGGGGGTAGGGGGAACCCAGAGCTGGGGCAGCAGGGTGTGTGTGTGGGAGAGCCCAGGGATGGGGTGGCAGGGGGGTGCGGGTGGGGGAGGTGAGAGCCCAGGGCTGGGGCGGCAGGGGGGTGCGGCGAGGAGCCCAGGGCTGGGACAGGGGGCAGCCAAAAATTTTTTTGCTTAGGGCGGCAAAAAACCTAGAGACGGCCCTGCTCATAGAGTGCACCGTAAGCGAAGGGGCTGGAATTTTAGCCAGGTCGTAGCAAGTCCTGATACAGGACGTGATCCATGATGAAATGCGCTGGGATGAGATCAGAAGCCCCTTCATCCTTTCTGCGATTGCAATAAAGAGCTCTGGTGACTTACAAAATGGCTTTGTGTGCTCAGTATACAATGCTAGGGCACGCCTGATGTCCAGAGAATGGAACATGGGCTCTCTGTTACTGAGATGTGGCTTACGAAAGAGCACAGGTAAAAATATGTCCTGGTTCACATGAAACTGGGAGACTACCTTTGGCAGAAACGCGGGATGAGGGCGTAGCTGCACCTTGTCTTTATAAAAGACCGTATTATAGTGGGGCTCGGAAGTCAGCTCTCTGAGCTTGGCTACCCTTCTGGCCAACATTATGGCCACCAGAAAGGCCACCTTCCAGGAAAAGTAGGACAGAGAGCAGGTTGCCATGGGCTCGAAAGGGGGCCCCGTGAGCGTGGACAGGACCAGGTTGAGGTCCCACTGGGGAATGGGCCATTGTACCTGAGGATAAAGTCTGTCCAAGCCCTTTAAAAACCAGCCCACCATGGGATTACCGAAGACTGACCTACCCGCTGCCCCCAGTTGGAAGGCCGAAATGGCAGCCAGGTGTACCCTGAGAGATGATATTGCCAACCCCTGCTGTTTGAGGTATAACAGGTAGTCCAAAATAAGGGGAATTGGCGCTAGCTGCGGTTCGGTGCCCCTCTGCAGAGACCAGTTGGACAAGCACTTCCACTTTGCCAGGTGCGTGGCATGAACTGAGAGTTTCCCACTTCCCGGCAGGACCTCACTCACTGGTTCCAAACACTGAAGCTCAAGAGGGTTCAGCCATGGAATTTCCGTGCCATGAGGTGTAGGAACTCCATGTTGGGGTATTGTAGGTGGCTGTGGTCCTGTGTGATGAGGCTCAGGCACACAGGAAGGGCTACTGGTCTGTCCACTGAGAGGTTCATCAGCAGGATGAACCAGTGCTGGTGGGGCCACACTGGAGTTATGAGGATAATTGAAGCCCTGTCCCAGCAAGTCTTAAGGAGGACTCTGTGTACCCACAGTGACTTGATCGATTCAAGTTACCTGAGCACACAACACCAGCACCTTCTCCGTGGAAAATTTATCGTGTCCCCAAGGCCGAGCCCTGCAATCGGAGAGGGCAACTTCTGTCCCTGTGCAGTTGACATAATCCAGCAATATAGGGTCAGATCCTCGCCCAAATCGAGCTACTCGTGGGGCTGATAAAGCCGTCCCACAGCCCAGCTGCCTGCATACAAATCGAGCATCGTGTAAGTCCCAGCTGTCATCACAAACGGTTCCCCACTTCTGGTTGTAAAGCACCTCAACCCTCCCAGCACAGCAACTCAGGCCATTCACCAGTTGGATCTGAGCCACTTCTGAGATGCCAGCGTCTGCAAATACCCAAGGAAAGAAACACTCAGGGAGGTTCCTGTGCAACTGATCTCTCGTGTCACTGGGGAACGTAGCGCCTCTGTCCAGTTTCTGCACAGAGCAACTGCCTGTCAGTGTCTCCCCACCACTGACCAGGCTAATCACTTGGGCAATGTTGAAGTTTGTCCACTGCCCCCCCACGGCCAGCTGTCACCTAGCTAGGCTGTCACCTAATTAGGCAGACTGGATGGCAGTCTGCCCCACTGCTCCAACTAGAGCACTTAAAAAGTTCACCCCCTGCACTGCTGGTGGAAACCTCCTGTGGAGCAGATTTACACCCTCACTCCTGGCACTGGTATTTGCTCCAGAGCGATACTGTGCAGTGCTGTTGGGCAGACGCTGGCAGAAGCATCGTGGTGATTGGGAGTTGAACACAATCACCCATGTCATTAGTGGTTGCCTGAGTCTGACATCAGCATCGAATTCCATCGCTCCCTGAAAATATCACCCAGATTCCATGCCCCCTAGAACTGCCTGTGCAGAGGCAATGCACACTTCCTGCAAGCAGATCGGCCCCCTCCTGAAGCAAACACCTGTCCCTGCGGGTCTTCCTGACTTGCCATGACTGACTTGGCAACATGGTTTTGTGGCAGCCATTGCTGCATTCTTCTCTAGTGCTGCCAGCACAGTACCAGTCTCAGATGAATGATGGCAGAGCTGGGCTGACAGCTGTGTCCTCACACAGGGGCAGCAACTCTGGGATAGAGACTGGCGTGCTGATGCATTTTCAGAAGCCCTAACTTGTATCTGTCCATTTACAACCTGGGACGTAGATCTTGGACTAGGCTTAATGGACCCTTGACTGGACTGGCCAGAGGAATTGCTGCAATGGAGAAATTTGGCTTAGCCTGATCTTCTCAGTGTGCCTGTGGGGCAGCAATACAGACAGTCCCACGTGGTGGAGGAGAGCCGCGTTAGAAGACTAGACACTTTGCCAGGTACGTGGCACGAGTAGACAGATTCCCACTTCCCAGCAGGACCTCACTCACTGGTTCCAAACACTGAAGCTCAAGAGGGTTCAGCCATGGAATTTCCACGCCATGAGTTGGAGGAACTCCAGGTTGGGGTGTTGTAGGTGGCTGTGGTCCTGTGTGATGAGGCTCAGGCACACAGGAAGGGCTACTGGTCTGTCCACTGAGAGGTTCAACAGCATGGTGAACTAGTGCTGGTGGGGCCACGCTGGCGCTATGAGGATAATTGAAGCTCTGTTCCAGCAAGTCATAAGGAGGACTGTGTACAGCAGGTGACTTGTCCATGAAAGGTGAAAGGCGTCTGCGATGCAGCCTGGGCTGTGGTTCAGGAAAGAGCAGAATTGCTGGCACTTCCTGTTGCTCTGCATCATGTAGAGGTCTATGAAAAATTGAGTGTGCGATGTCTGGCCTGAGGTGACTGTGAAACGAGTGGCTGAGGTGATCGGCTAGCTCGTTTTGTGCTCCCGGAAGATGCGATGCCTCCAGGTGTATTGAGTGGGCCATGCAAAAGTCCCACAGCTCAAGGGCTTCCTAGCTCAGGGGAGAGGAACAAGCACTACCCTGTTTGTTTATAGAGAACATCGCTGCACCACCGACACACATGCACTCTGAAGGTGAGCCTGGAACGCTTGGCATGGCAGACGAACCGCCCTCAGCTCCCTTACATTGATATGCAGTGATACTTCTGCATGGGACCATAGGCCTTGGGTTCTGATATTGCCCAGGTGCGCTCCCCAACCGAGCGCTGAGAAGTCTGTGACTAGCAATAGCGTAGGTTGATGTTTGGCAAATGGTACTCCCGCACAGACCACTTGTGGTTGCAGCCACCAGTGGAGAGACTCGAGAATGCGAGTGGGGAGGGTAACTATCCGGTAACTATCCGGTCCGGTGGGTCCCTGCCTAGCCTCTGTACTCGCGCCAACCACACCTGGAAGGAGCGAAGGCGTAACCTGGTGTTCTTGATCGTGTATTTGAAGGCCGCCATATGCCCGAACAGTTTCATGCAATTTCTGGCTGTGGTTGTGGGGTGTCGCTCCTTATGATTTGCCGCATTGACCACCAGAATCCCCGGTTGGGGGTGGGTGAAAAGGTGTTCGTACCCTTTCCGCGGAAAAAAATAGCTTCCCTCTACCCCTTTAGCAGTGGGTGGTATTGAGGCCAGAATCTGCCAGAGCATCCTAGTAGTGTTCTGGATCATTCTTATCAGGGGCAAGGGCACCCTAGATGGACCCCACAGGGCAAGGATGTCCACCATAGGGTCCAACTCCTCTGTAACCTCCTCTGCCTGGAGATTCAGGTTTAGGGCCACCCTCCTGAGAAGGTCCTGCTGTCCCCTAGTGTCTATCACAGGAAGGATAGTGGTGGTTCCTGCCACCGCCTCGTCCACTGAGGAGGAGGTCCATGGGACAGGGTCTTCCTGCCCTTCTGCCTCTCTGGAGGCTGGGTCGGGTCCCTTGGTCCCCCCTGTGACTGGAGGTAGCTCCAGTAAAACTGGTGGCACTAGTTCTGGCGCTGCGCCTAAGTGTGATGGCCCAGAGTCCCTGTCTCGTGTGGACTCCTCAGGAATCCTAGGGGTGTGGCGAGCCACCAAAGTTGCTGTGGGGGTGGGGAACAGGGTGCAGAAGCCATTGATGCGGCCCTGGAGCCCTGACCCTGGGCCTGATGCTAGGTCCAAGGAGTCCAAAAGGGCCATTGTACTGGGCCCTGCCACTGGGGTATCCAGCAGACTGTCGGTGCCCTGTCAATTAATCACGGTTAACTAACGCGATTAACTAAAAAAAAAAAACGTGATAAAAAAAATTAATAATGATTAATCGCACTTTTAAACAATAGAATATCAATTGCAATTTATTCAATATTTTGCATGTTTTTCTATGTTTTGAAATATATTGATTTCAATTACAACACACAATGCAATGTGTATAGTTCTCACTTTATATTATTACACTTAAAGTTGTTTTATCCGGAATGTTGGGGGAATGGGGTGTGCCAGTAAATGAAAAATGCTGGTTAACTAAGAGGGAGGGAGTTTGTGTGCGGGAGGGAGTGTGGGTCTGGGAGTTGGGGCGTGCAAAGGGGTGTGGAGTAAGGGCTCAGCAAGGACGTTTGGGTGTGGGAGGGGTCTCAAAGCAGGCAGTTGGGGCACGGTATCGAGTGCAGGGTGCCGGATCTGGGGCACTCACCTCGGGTGGCTCCCCACAAGAAGCAACTTGTCCCGGCTCCTCCTAGGTGGAGGCGCGGCAGGCAGCTTGGTGCACTATATCCACCTGCATGTGCCACCCCACAGCTCCCATTGGCCGTGGTTGTCAGCCAATGGGAGCTGTGCAGACGGCATGGGGAGGCAAAATGCAGAACCACCTGGCGCGCCTCTGCTTAGGAGTAGCCAGAGCCCAGGACAGGTCGCCGCTTACGGGGAGCCATCCAAGGTGAGCGACCCATGGATCTTACACCTTGCACCCCCTTCTGCGTACTAAGACCCCTCCCTAAGCCCGTGCTCCACACCCCCTCCTGCACCCCAGCACCCTGCCGGCACCACGCCAACCGGACTATAAACAGGCATTTCAATTAAGATCAGAAATACCAATTTATAGAGCTTTCCTGTTCATGAAGTGATGGAAAAAACAGCTTTTACTGTGTTTTGCTTTCATTTAACAAAATACGACTTGTTCTGTTTTGACTTATAATCACTTAAAATCTATCTTCATAGTTAATAACTCAGTTTGTTTGTTCAACCTGAAGCACTGTGTTTGGTTTGAAGCGTGTCAGAGACTCCCCTTGGAATAACAAGCCTGGTACATATAAATTTCTTTGTTAAATTGATGAACTCATATAAGCTTGCAGCGTCCAGCGTGCATAACTGGAGACTGCAAGAAGGAGGTACTTCGGGATGTGTCTGGGATCGGCAATATTGGCTAGTGTCATTCGGTTGCACAATCCAAGGAGCAGCTTACATGTCAGAGGCTGTGTGTGAACAGCCCAGGGGTGGGGGTTATCACAGCAGAGCGGGGAAAGGCTGGCTCCCACAGTCAAGGATTGGAGTGACCTAGCAGATCACCAGTCCAGATAACACCAGAGGGGAACGTCACAGAACCAATGTGAGATTTCTAAAGCTAGTTACAGCACTCGACCCAAGATTTAAGAATCTGAAGTACCTTTCAAAATCTGATAGGGACAAGGTGTGGAGCATGCTTCCAGAAGTCTTAAGAGAGCAACACTCCAATGTGGAAACTACAGAACCTGAACCATCAAAAAAGAAAATCAACCTTCCGCTGGTGGCATCTGACTCAGATGATGAAAAAGAACATTTCTCGGTCTACACTGCTTTGGATTGTTAGTGAGCAGAAGCCATCATCAGCATGGACACATGTTCTCTGGAATGGTCGTCGAAGCGTGAAGGGACATATGAATTTTTATCGAATCTGGCAGATAAATATTTTGCTACACCAGCTACAACAGTGCCATGTGAATGCCTGTTCTCACTTTCAGGTAACATTGTAAACAAGAAGCAAGCAGCATTATCTCCTGCAAAGGTAAACAAATTTCTCTGTCTGAGCAATTGGCAGAATGAGATGTAGGACTGAGTGGACTTGTAGGATCTAAAATATTACATTGTTTTATTTTTGATTATGGTTATTATTTGTAAATGATTCTAAATTTTTAAGTTCAACTTTCCTGATAAAGAGATTGCACTACAGTACTTGTATGAGGTGAACTGAAAATAATATTTGTTTTGTTTCTTTTTTACAGTGCAAATATGTGTAATCAAATATAAATATAAAGTGAGCACTGTACACTTTGTATTCTTTATTGTAATTAAAATCAATATATTTGAAAATGTAGAAAACATCTCAAAAAATTGAAATAAATAGTAATCTATTATTCTGTAAAGGTGCGATTAATTGTATAATTAATCATGATAAATTTTTTATCTCACAATTAATCACAATTATCTTTTTAATCACTTGACAGCCCTACTCCCCACCACTACCATGCAGCCACCCTGTGGGGTGGAACAGAGTAGATGAGAGACAGGCCACAGAAACTCATAAGCTGTGTAGGAGAGGAAGTGAGGAAGAACCCTGTCTCCACCCACACTATGGGGGATGTTACAAGTTTATGGGTAATTAGCTGACATGTAAATCACCCGGAGTGACATAGATAGGAACCCCAAACTTC
This sequence comes from Emys orbicularis, assembly GCF_028017835.1. NCBI lineage: Eukaryota > Metazoa > Chordata > Testudines > Emydidae > Emys > Emys orbicularis. The sequence continues at coordinate 8,347,734 of NC_088703.1, read as the reverse complement.
ATAAAGGGATCCTTGAGTGGCTGCAAGATACATTCAACCCCAAATCACACAAATGGGATCTACGGTTACCCAGCGCCCCATTGTGCTGTAGCTGGGAGGGTCTCTCACAAAGGCACACGTACTGCTCCCTGCAGCACAGACCCTAAGTGGTGTGCTGGGGCACTGGCCCAGCACTGACTTAGAGGGGACAGCACCCCCTACTGATCCCCTATCCCACTCCCTGGACCACAGCCATGTAGAACTGTGTGGAGCAATGGGGTCAGAACTGATACCATGGGAAGAGAGACAATTATTGTGAACCCAAAATGGCTCCTTTCAGTACAGGCCCTTAGCACCATGCTGGGGCACTGGGGTCAGCGCAGACTCAGACAGCAGAGCTGGGTCTGTGCTTAAAGCTTTCCGGCCTGATCAATGCACCACCCAAAGTGACGTGATGGATGCAAGTTACCTGAGCACACAACACCGGCATCTTCTCCGTGGGTACAGTTATTCTCTCCCCAAGCCTCAACCCTGCAATCGGAGAGGGCAATTTCTTTCCCTGTGCAGTTGATGTCATCTAGCCAGATACCATCTGACCCTCGCCCAAATCGAGCCCCTCCTGGAGCTGACAACGCCGTCCCACAGCCCAGCTGCCTGCATACGACTCCGGCATCCTGTAAATCCCAGTTCTCATCGCACACGGTTCCCCATCGATGGTTGTGAAGCACCTCGACTCTCCCAGCACAGTGACTCGGGCTGTTCACCAGTTGGAGCGGAGCCACTTCTGAGATGCCAGCGTCTGCAAACACCCAAGGGAATAAACACTCAGGGAGTTTCCTGTGCAACTGATCTCTCTTGTTGCTGGGGAACGTAGCGCCTCCCGCCGACGGATCTGACCAGTCTCTGCACACAGCCACTGCCTTTCAAAGGCTCCGCGCCACTGACTAGACTAATCAGGTGGTCAATGTTGAAGTTTGTCCACTCCCCTCCCAATCAGCTCTCTCCTAGTTAGGCTGTCACCTAATTAGGCAGGCTCGACTGCAGTCTGATTTACTGCTCCCACTAGAGCACTTAAAAAGATCACCCCCCGCACTGCTGGCAGGAACCTCCTTGGGAACAGATTTACAGCCTCACTCCTGGCACTGGTATTCGCTCCAGTGCAACAGTGTGCAGTGCTGCAGGGCAAACACTGTCATTAGCATCTTGGTGACTGGGAGCTGAACTCAGTCACCGGTGTCATTAGTGGTTGCCTTAGCCTAACATCAGCATCGAATGTACATGTGTTGGCTCCATAGCTCCCTGAAAACGTCACCCAGAGTCCATCCCCCTTAGAACTGCCTGGAGCGCAGGGACGCCTGGCAGGAACCTGCTGCGCACCAGGCTGACAATGGTTCCGACCAGTGCAGAGGCAATGCACACTTCCTACAAGCAGATCGGCTCCCTCCTGAAGCAAACACCTGCCCCTGCGGTTCCTGCTGACTTGCCATGACTGACTTGGCAATATCATTTTGAGGCAGCTATTTTTGCACTCCTCTCTAGTGCTGCCAGCCCAGTACCAGTCTCAGATGAATGATGACATAGCTGGGCTGACAGCTGGGTCCTCACAGAGGGGCAGCAACTCTGCGATACAGAGACTGGTGTGCTCATGGATATTCAGAAGTCCTAACTTGTATCTGCCCATTTACTACCTGGGACACAGATCCTGGATTAAGCTTAATGGACCCTTGACTGCACTGGCCAGAGGGACTGCTGCAATGCAGTAACGTGACTTAGCCTGATCTTCTCAGTGTGCCTGTGGGGCAGCAATACAGACAGTCACAAGTGGTGGAGCAGAGCCCTGTTAGAAGACTGGACCTCGAGGATGCACAGTCAGATGGCTGAACAAGCTAGAGGTCAGCAAGGTGGGAATGAGCTCTCCCCTGACAGCTAGTGACGAGCTGGAGAGGGGGAAAGGCTTCAGGACCAGAGGGTATTTTCAAGAACACACCCACTCTGACTAGGTGTCCAGCAGAAAGAGCTATGTTGGCTGGTTCTGGGTTACAATTCACTGTAGTACTTGAATGCAGGGGTAGTGAAATGTTGTTGCCCTGATTGTCTGAGTAAAGGGCAGCAGAACTGTATTTAGCCTGCCCGGACTGAGGGGGTCACCCACAACTGAACTGAACTCACTAACCAGGGGGCTCAGACACCAGACACCTATCAACAGTGAGAGGGAGTGGAGATGGGTGTTCCTTCTGAGGGGTGTGGGCTCTGTGTAAGAGGTCTAGGCATGGTTTAATCTGCCCCTCACCACTCTTCAAAGATCGAGTTAATGAATGCTCCATTGGCAGTCTTTTTGGTTTAAGTCAGTGGTCCACAACCTTTCAGTGTGGCGGGCAGCAGACGACTAGCCACCGAAATTCCGCCGAGGACCGCGGGCGCCAGATAAGCAGCTGCAGAAATGCCGCTGAGAAGCGGCAATGACATGGAGCATCGTCGCCGAAATGCCGCCAAGAAGCAGAGGCATTTTGGTGGCGATGCTTCTTGACATTGCTGCTTCTCGGCGGCATTTCAGTGGCTGCTTCTCGAGCGGCCATGCTCCTCGGCGGCGGGGCAGTCCCTTGTCAGTAGGCGGGCACACATTGATGCCCCGGCATGCGCCTTGGCAGCCGCAGGCACCGCATTGGGGACCACTGGTTTAAGTGATCACTAGAGCTGAAATCACCTGCTGTGAGACAGTGTTTCTGTCCAGCCTGCTTCAGCACTGAGGTTTTCGCACTAAGAGCTGACAGTCACTGAGGGCTGGGAGGAGGTTCAAGAGAGCGACGTGCAGAGGTCAAAGTAGAGCGGCTGGGGACAGCAGAAGGTAAGGGCCAGCAGAGTGGTGAGTAGCTTGCAGGGCAGCTGCCACCAAAGCAAGCACTCAGACAGCAGAGCGAACCAGGTGCTCTTCTCCCTGCCCTCATGGTGGGAGCTGAACTCACACAGGTGCACCTTTGAACTCTGGGTCTTCACTAACCAAGGACAACCACTGGGAGTGGGATGCAGTGGAGGGAGCAGGGAGGGGCACCATAAACAAACTTCTAGTTGCTGGACTCAAGAACCTGAGGAAAAGACATTGACCAACATACTCTGGGGTAGGTGTTTTGCTCATGGTTTCATGTTCACAAAATCCTGTTTGTGGGGTTTTCCCAAGTTAATGTCAGGGGCTTCCCTCCTTTCATTAAACATTTCAGAGTGGGAGCTGTGTTAGTCTGTATCAGCAAAAACAATGAGGAGTCCTTGTGGCATCTTAGAGAGTAACAAATTTATTTGAGCATAAGCTTTCGTGGGCTAAAACCCACTTTATCAGATGCATGGAGTGAAAAAGACATTAGGCAGTATATATATTACAGCACATGAAAAGATGGGAGTTGCCTGACCAAGTGGGGGGTCAGTGCTAACGAGGCCAATTCAATCAAGGGGGAAGTGGCCAATTCCCAACAGTTGAGAAGAAGGTGTGAGTATCAACAGAGAGAAAATTACTTTTTGTAGTGACCCAGCCACTCCCAGTTTTTATTCAGGCCTAATTTGTTGGTGTCCAGTTTGCAAATTAATTCCAGTTCTGCAGTTTCTCGTTGAAGTGTTTTTGAAGTTTTTTGTTGAAGAATGGCCACTTTTAAGTCTGTTATTGAGTGTCCAGGGAGATTGAAGTGCTCTTCTCATGGTCTTTGAATGTTACAATTCTTGATGTATGATTTTTGTCCATTTATTCTTTTGCGTAGAGACTGTAGAGTTTGGATAATGTACATGGCAGAGGGGCATTGCTGGGAATGGGCAACGTCCACACTGATTGAATTGGTCTCGTTAGCACTACAAAAAGTAATTTTCCCTCTGTTGATATTCACCACTTCTTGTCAACTGTTGGTAACTGGCCACTTCCACCTGGATTGAATTGGCCTCGTTACCACTAACCCCCGATTTGGCAACTCCCATCTTTTCATGTGCTGTAATATATATACTGCCTACTGTATTTTTCACTCCATGCATCTGATGAACTGGGTTTGAGCCCACGAAAGCTTATGCCCAAATAAATTTCTTAGTTTCTAAGGTGCCACAAGGACTCCTCGTTGTTTTTCTGTTTATTAAAAAGTTTCTTTTCTGCACTGAGACTCTGTGCTTGCAAAAGGGGAAGTTTTGCCTTGTAGCAGCATGCAGGGGATGGTGTGTAATTGTCCGCGGTAACTGGGTGGGTGCTCAAGCTAGATCTGTGTTATATTGCTGGAAAGAAACCCCTAGATATTGAATCTGGCCCTGCTCGCTTCCGACGCCACTGGCAGAAGGGTTACATAGATATTGACTTGTGACGTACACAAAAGAAGAAGACTCCCCCCACTGACATGGAGCCACTCTGGGGTAGGACACAGCAGCTGAGAAACAGAACAGTGAAATATGTAGGCTGTGTAGAACAGGAAGTGAGGAAGAATTGCACCTCCTGTGTCCAGCTCTTGGGAAAGTTACAAGTTCAGGACTAATTCCGTGAAATGCAAATACGCCAGAACACAGTCAATAGGAACCGGATTCTTGAGAAATAGGCCCCAGATTTTTAGGTTGAGTGAGCGGCTGCAGGCTCCGTTGACACCAAATCCAACCAGTGGAACCTGCAGTTACCCGGGTCCCCATTGTGCCGCAGAGTAGTCTGGCCCAGAGATAAATAGACACCAACTGGCAGAGGGCACAGGGATTCCTAGACTTATACGGGGATACCCTGGATGAGATATATGCACAATAGCTCACCAGAGGTGGCATGTGAGTTCTCTCAAGAGCCAGCAGCCTGCTGGTCGACCTAATGAGAGCAAAATATTTGTTTGGGATACAGCTGAAGAGAGATATAAAATGTAATATATGATACTCCAGAAGTGTTGAAGTGAAGCTTGTCACCTGCGCCATGGCATTCCTTAGGCTGAGCCAATCAGCACATAGAACAATGCACAGCTATGGAGACAGGCTATATTCACTGTCTGGGCCCAGTGGGGGCCTGAGAATTTACAAAGACAAAGGTCCCTGAGCACAAGTCTCCAAAGAGAGACCACTTCTGGGAAGAGACAATGGTCTGTACCTACAAAGAAAGAGGAGAGGGGACAAGAGCTCCCTTTCACCCAGGAGGCGACTGACAGCGTTTGTCTCAGGAACAAGAGGCACAGCCAAGGCTGGAGTGAAACCCTGGAAGGACTGTGGCGTGAGCATTGCTCTACCAGACAGAAAAGTATCTCGTTCAATGAGTCTAGGCTCTAATCAGAGTGATATGATTTTATTGGCCATGGAACCATTTCTTTCCAACCCTTCTCCTTGCTACCCCTCAAATCTCTACACTCTGTGAAATCACTTGTTGTTGGTGTGACTATGAAGGGATCTAGAGCTGTGTGCTGATTGGGGCAGAGATGGGAGGTGGAGCTGGTCACCTTGGGACCCTGTTCCTTTGGGAGCAGCAAATCTGTGACTGCTGCGAATGCCAATCGAGACAGGGACTGGGTGGTACAGGGAGACGCTCGGAGGGCTGAGGGATGAAGTGTGCCTATTGCCAACCTGGAAAGAGGTCACCCCCCTCTCCAAGGCCTAGAGGGCACGGCTTGTGTGGCCTCTGGCCGAGGGAGTCAGGGAGCTGCCTCCCCATCGGGCAAAGACAAGGCTTCCACGTGCTAGGGGCCCATGGCACTGCACAGGGGCATTAGGGCCAGCAAAACTACAAACAGAGAGCGTCCCCTACTGACACCCCTCTACTGCAGCACAGGCCCATGGAACCGCACAGGGGACCTAGGGTCAGCACAGACTGAGAAGAGAGCACTCCCTACTGGAACCGTCATGTTGCTCCCTGAAGCAGAGACCCCAAACACCATGCTGGAGTCAGCACTGGCTTTGAGGGGACAAGGTCCGCTAATGAGTTTCCCACCCTCCTCCCTACAACAGGCAGGGTGGTAGATGAAGGTTACCTGAGCACACAACACCGGCATCTTCTCCATGGGTACAGTTATTCTCTCCCCATGGCCAAGCCCTGCAATTGGAGAGGGCAACTTCTGTCCCTGTGCAGTTGACGTCAGCCAGCCAGATATGGTCAGATCCTCTCCCAAATCGAGCCCCTCCTGGGGCTGATAACGCCGTCCCACAGCCCAGCTGTCTGCACACGACTCCGGCATCCTGTAAGTCCCAGCTGTCATCACACACGGTTCCCCAGAGCTGGTTGTGAAGCACCTCGACCCTCCCAGCGCAGCGACTCGGGCCATTCACCAGGTGGAGCTGAGCCACTTCTGAGATGCCAGCCTCTGCAAACACCCAAGGGAGTAAACATTCATGGAGGTTCCTGTGCGTCCGATCACTAGTGATGCTGTGGAAAAAATGATTACCTACCTCTCGTAACTGTTCTTCTTTGAGATATGTTGCTCATGTCCTTTCCAATAGGTGTGCACACACTGCGTGCATGGTCGTTGTAAGTTTTTTTCCCTAGCGGTACCTGTCGGGTGGGCAGTGGAGACCCCTGGAGTGGGGCCTTCATGACAGTGTATATCGGTCACTGCCGACCCGCCACCTGTTCTGTTCCTTCTTGCCGGAATATTCTGACAGAGGGGAGGGAGGTGGGATTTGGAATGGACATGAGCAACACATCTCATAGAACAATAGTTTCAAGAGGTAGATAACCGTTTTTCTTCTTCAAGTGATTGCTCATGTGTATTCCAATAGGTGACTCCCAAGTAGTTTCCCTGGGGGAGGGGTCAGAGTTCACCTGGTTGAGGAATGCAGGACTGCCCTGCCAAAGGCTGCATTGTCCCTTGCCTATTTGCTAATGGCGTAGCGTGATGTGAAGGTGTGGATAGAGGACCATGTTACTGCTTTGCATATTTCCTGGATAGGGACCAGCGCCAGGAACGCTGCGGACAACGCCTGCGCTCTTGCGGAGTGCACCGTAAGAGAAGGGGCTGGAATTTTAGCCAGGTCGTAGCAAGTCCTGATACAGGACGTGATCCACGATAAAATATGCTGGGACGAGATCGGAAGCCCCTTCATCCTTTCTGCGATTGCAGTAAAGAGCTGTGGTGATTTACGAAATGGCTTTGTTTGCTACATGTAGAATGCTAGGGCACGCCTGACGTCCAAGAAACGTCCATGTGCTCTCTGTTACTGGCATGTGGCTTAGGGAAGAACACAGGTAAAATATGTCCTGGTTCATATGAAACTGGGAGACTACCTTTGGCAGAAATGCAGGGTGAGGGAGCAGCTGCACCTTCTCTTTATTTAAAGCCGTATAGGAGGGTTTGGAAGTCAGCACTCTGAGCTGGGATACCCTTCTGGCCGAGGTTATGGCCACCAGAAAGGCCACCTTCCAGGAAAGGCAGGACAGAGGGCAGGTCACCATGGGCTCGAAAGGGGGCCCCATGAGCGTGGACAGGACCAGGTTGAGGTCTATGTGGGGAAAGCCTCCGCCTCTGGAAAATCGAGTGTGTGATGTCTGGCCTGAAGGACCATTCCTGACGTTAAACGAGCAGCTGAGGTGATCAGCTAGCTCTTTTTGTGCTCCCGGAAGGTGCGACGCCTCTAGGTGTATTGACTGAGCCATGCAGAAGTCCCACAGCTCAAGGGCTTCCTAGCTCAGGGGAGAGGAACAAGCACTACCCTGTTTGTTTATATAGAACATCACGGCACCACCGACATACATGCGATCTGAAGGTGAGCCTGGAAAGTTTGGCATGCCAGACGAACCGCCCTCAGCTCCCATATATTGATGTGCAGCAATAGTTCTGCGTGGGACCATAGGCCTTGGATTCTGATATTGCCCAGGTGCGCTTCCCAACCGAGCGCCGAGGGGTCCATGACTAGCGATAGCGTAAGATGGGGTTTGGCAAAGGGTACTCCTGCTGCAACCACCAGTGGAGAGACTCGAGAATGCGAGTGGGGAGGGTAACTATCCGGTCCAGTGGGTCCCTGCCCAGCCTGTGTACCGTCGCCAAACATGCCTGGAGGGGGCGAAGGCGTAACTTGGTGTGCTGGGCCACGTATGTGCAGGCCGCCATATGCCCCAACAGTTTCATGCAATTTCTGGATGTGCTTGTGGGGAATCAGTGAAGGTTTTTGATAATGTCCGTGAGGTGCTTGGAAGCGCAGCTCGGGCAGGAACGTCCTGGCCTGTGTGGAGTCCATGAGAGCTCCTATGAATTCTATTCTCTGCGTTGGGGCTAGGGTGGATTTGGGCACATTCAAAATGAGTCCCAACCTGTGGAAGGTGGCCCGAGCCTGTGACACAAGCTCTGCAGCCTGTGCTTGCGACACGGCCATGATGAGCCAGTTGTCCAGGTACGGAAATACTTGCATCTGATGTTTGCGGAGGAAGGCTGCAACGACCGCCACACACTTTGTGAATACCCGGGGGCCGCCAAGAGCTCAAACGGGAGCACCCTGAACTGGTAGTGCTGGCCACTGACCACAAAATGAAGAAAACGTCTGTGGGCTGGATAATGGAGAAATGAAAATACTCATCTTTCAAGTCTAGGGTGGCATGCCAGTCCCCTGGATCCAGGGAAGGAATGATGGAGACTGGCGAGACCATGTGAAACTTCACTTTCCTCATGAATGTGTTGAGGTCTCGCAGATCCAGGATAGGTCAGATCCCACCCTTGGCCTTGGGGATGAGGAAATAGCGGGAGTAGAACCCCTTGCCCCTGAACTCCTGAGGAACCTCCTCCATTGCCCATAGAGCGAGAAGCGATTGCACCTCCTGCAAGCAGAGTTGTTTGTGAGAAGGGTCCCTGAAGAGGAACTGGGAAAGGGGGTGGGAGAGCGGGAGGGAACAGAATTGCATAGAATATCCCATCCGTACCATTCTCAGGACCCAGTGACCTGACGTGATCTTGGACCAAGCACAGAAGAAGCGGGAGAATGGATTCACAAAGGGGGAGTAAGGATCCATGTTTGATACTGATGCTCCATCCTCCGGCACATCTTCAAAAGTTTGGCTTCGGGCCTGGGTGCTGTTTAGCCGAACTCCGGCCTTGGCCTGAGGAGGAGTGTGGTGGATGCCTCCTGTTATTCCTGCCCCGTCTCCTGGACGAGTCTTGCCTCGGAAGCCCAGAGTAGAAATGAGATGGGGTCTGAGGCTTAAATGGCTTTCTTTGGGGTGCAGGGTGTGGATCCCCAAAGGCTTTAAAGTCACCTCTGAGTCCTTAAGGTTGTGCAGGCGAGAATCCGTATTTTGGGCAAACAGGCCTGAACGGTCAAAGAGGAGGTCCTGGATCGTATTCTGGACTTCAGGTGGTATCCACCATCCACCATCGGGTCCAACTCCTCTGTGACCTCCTCTGCCTGGAAATTCAGGTTTAGGTACACCCTCCTAAGAATGTCCTGATGTCCCCTGCTGTCCATCGCCAAAGGGTGATGGTGGTGCACGCCACGGCCTTGTCCAGTGAGGAGGAGGCCCATGGGAATGGGTCTTCTTGCCCTACTGGCTCTCTGGAGGCTGGGTCGGGTGCCTCTGTCCCTGCCTCCCCCATGACTGGATGTGGCTGCAGTACAACTAGTGGCAGTAAGGTCCCACCTGAGCATGATGGCCCAGAGTCCTTGTCTGATGCGGGGCTCTCAGGAGCCCTGGGTGTGTGACGAGCCACCAACGTTTCTGCGGGAGGTGTAGGGGGGTGGTCACCCCACTCCTGCCTGAAGGGGATAAAGCAGCCCTGGAGAAGGCTGCATTGGAGAAAGCTGGGCTGATTGGGAAAGCAGCCACAGCTGTGGTGAGCTTAATCAGGGCCCAGCTGGCCCTTGTAAGAGGGCTGGGGCCAGAAGCAGAAGAGAGACACACTCTATCTAGGGTGAAGCAGCACTGGGCAGTAGCAGAATTACCATGGAGACACTGGCTCCACGGAGCCGGGCCCACACTCCAGGGGGGCCCCGACCAGGCCCACTCTTCTCCGCCCCCAGCTCTCACCTCCTATGGTGTGCAGGGTGCTGTGTAGTTGTGGTGGGATGTCAGCGGGAGGCGTCTCTAGGCAGGGGGTGCTTGGCATAGTGATCTGTGGGAGAAGTCTCTGGGTGAGGGGGCACTGGAATAAGAGCAGGGCACAGAGCAGGGGGCAGTGTGGAAGGGGTACACTGGCAGTGCAGGGCTGGGCGGGCCAGTGTCCGTCTAGCAGTTTGGGGTTGGTAAATAGTGCCCTTGTGCTGGGCTGAGTGGGGCCACTCCTGCTGCGCTGCGTCTCATTGCCCCCAACCGGCCCCTCGCTCTGCAGACTGCACCCAATCACATTCCCTATTTCCCCAATGGGGGCCCACAATGATTTTTGGCGCCGGGTCCACAAAAGTTAATCCGGCCCTGGCACTGGGGAAGGGCAGAGGGAGCTGCGGAGCTCCATCCTAGCAAGGTCCCAGGCTGTAGGCCAAGCTAAGGGCCCACAAAAAGGTACTGGGGCTGCAGAGGGGCAGCCCAGATAAAGGCAGAGGCAGCAGGTCTAACCCCCTTGCCGATGATGGCTGGTTTACAGACTGCAGTCTGCCCCAGAGAGCAGGGGCTAGATGATGACTGGCAGTAGCCACTGAGTCAAGGTGGGGATAGGGGTTTGGGGTTCCCCTGGAAGGGGAGACCCAGAGTGAGGGGGCACTGCAGTGGGCAGAACCCCTGGGCAAAGGGCACTGGGGTCTGGGAGGGACACGGGGAGCAGCGGCAGGTGAGACCTTAGCCAGCAGAGGGCGCTCCGGAGCTGGAAAAGAGCTAATTCCCTGGACAACCAGCAGGAGAGGCCGCACCGCTGAGACGTCACCCCACCACAGGGAGGGAACGGGGTGCAGATGCCATCAATGTGGCCCTGGAGCCCTGACCCTGAGTCTGATGATAGGTGAAATGAGTGCAAAAGGGCCATTGTACTGGGCCCTGACATTGGAGGGGCCAGGAGACCGCCAGTGCCGATGAGTCCACAGCTCTGCGGTTCCGGGACCGGTGCCGGGAGCGGGAGCAGTACTGACTGCTTCGAGAGACAGAAGACGCAGCATCTGACTCAGGCTAGGTCTACACTACAGCGGGGGGTCGACCTAAGATACGCAACTTCAGCTACGTGAATAGCGTAGCTGAAGTGGCGTATTTTAGGTCGACTTACCTGGCTGTGAGGACGGCGGCAAGTCGACCGCTGCCGCGCCGCCGTCGACTCCGCTACCGCCTCTTGCCGCGGTGGATTTCCGGAGTCGACGGTAGAGCCATCAGGGATCAATTTTATCGCGTCTTCACTAGACGCGATAAGTCGATCCCCGATAGACCGATTGCTACCCGCCGATCCGGCGGGTAGTGAAGACGTGCCCTCAGACGAGTACTCTGTGCCTGACCACAGGAGGGCGGAGCCCGACAGTGCCGGGGAGCGGTACCGGGGTGATGGTGAGCGGTGCCGTAACATCATGGGCTTGCTGTAATGAAGAACCAGGGTGGAGCCGCCACCATTGCCACAAAGGGTGCCAGACCCATATGCGGCGCTCCCATAGATGCTGCAGCCGGTGCCATCGTCGGCGCCACTTATGGTACCTGAGCTTGCAGTGCCGGAGCTCACACCTGCGAGGCTGGGGACTGTGACATCATGGCAGTAAGGTCCCGCGCTACCTCGTAGGTGTCCGGCGTGGAGGGGAGGTCGAGCTCTTCCTCCAAGTCCTCCCGAGTCAGGGAGTCCACCAGTACTGGATTCAATGGGCTTCCATTTGGGGCTGGAGTCAACAGTGCTGAGTCTTGAGGTCCAGACCCTGGGTGTCCTCCTGCATGACGCACCCCGATGGAATCCTCTTGCGGCTTCTTGATGGGGGAACGACCCCTGTCTGCCTTCTCTTTCTTATGCAGCACCGGGGACTGTGAGCGGTGCCGCCTGGTAGCACTGGCTTTACGAACAGGTACTGGTGCTCCTTGGAGGAGGCCTTTCCGGGTGCCGGGACATCCCCCACCGAGGCCGGGGCATTACGCACCGATGATGCTGGTGCCATTTCCGGTGCCGGCTGGGGGTGGAGGGCTGACTCCATCAGGAGGAGCTTTCAATGATAGTCCCGCTCTCTCTTAGTCCTGGGTCTTAAGCTCCTGCAAATTGGACACTTGTCTGTCTGATACCATCTCCTAGGCACTTGAGACAAGGAGCGTGTGAATTGCCTGTGGGCATAGGTTTCGCACACTTCTAGTATGCCTTAAACTCCTGTGACCGAGGCATGCCCAGGTGCCTGGGGAAACTGGGGTGGGGGGAAAGCCCCTCAAAGTAAGCCCAACCTACTAGAAACTACTATATAACAAACTATTAGCTATCTACAACTAAAAAAAGGAAACCACTACGAAGGCACTTGCAAGTGCAGGAGATTGAGCTGCTCCAACGACCGTCACTGGTGGTAAGAAGGAACTGAGCAGGCAGCGGGTCGGCAGGGACCTATATACAACTCCATGAAGGCGCCACTCCAGGGGTCTCCACAGCCGACCCGATGGGTACCGCTAGGGAAAAACCTTACGATGATCATGCACGCAGCGCGCACACACCTATTGGAATGCACATGAGCAATGACTCAAAGAAGGACATAGTGCCTCCCACTGACAGGTCTGAACAGCCTCTGCAATATCTTGTTAGGGGTTCACTCCCTGTGAATTAATGTTAACTCAAAACAATAATAATGATTAAAAAAATTAATCACGATTAATCACAGTTTTAATCGCACTGTCAAACAATAGAATATCAATTGAAATTTATTAAATATTTTGGATGTTTTTCTATATTTTCAAATATATTGATTTTAGTTATGACACAGAATACAATGTGTACTGTTCTCACTTTACATTATTACAGTTAAAGTTGTTTTATCCAGCATGTTGGGAGAAAGGGGGGTGCTGGTAAATGAAAAATGCTGGTTAACTAAGAGGTAAGGGGGTTGGGTGCGGGAGGGAGTGAGGGGCTGGGGGTTGGGGCACGGGTTCTCGGAGGGAGTTTGGGTGCAGGAGGGGGTCCAGAGCAGGGAGTTGGGGCATGGTATCGGGTGCAGGGTGCCGGATCTAGGGCCACCTCAGGCAGCTCCGCGGAAGCAGCAACTCTTCCCGGCTGATCCTAGGCGGAGGCACGGCAGGCGGGTTGGTGGACTCCCTCCGCCCACAGCTCCCAGTGGCTGTGTTTCCCAGCCAATGGGAGCTGTGCAGCTGGCACGGGGAGCGGGAAGAATACAGAGCCACCTGACGCGTCTCCGCTTAGGAGTAGCCAGAGCCCGGGACAGGTCACCGCTTACGGGGAGCCATCCAACGTCAGAGGCCCTGGATCCAACACCCTGCACCTGCTCCCACATACCAAGATCCCTCCCACACCCAAAGTCCCTCCAAGAGCCTGCGCTCCAAACCTCCCTCTGTTCACCAGCACCCAGCCAGCCCCATGCCAACAGGATAATAAACCCGAATTTCAATGAAGATCAGAAATGCCAATTTATAGATCTTTCCTGTTGGTGAAGTGCTGGAAAAAACAGTTTTTACTATATTTTGGATTACAAATATTTGCACTGTAAAAATGGTAAAAGAAATTGTATTTTGCAATTCACCTCATACAAGTACTGTAGTGCAATCTCTTTATTGTGAAAGTGCAATTTACAGATGTAGATTATTATTTTTTGTTACATAACTGCACTCAAAAAAACCAACAATGGAAAACTTAGAGCCTAAACATCATCTCAGTCTTACTTCTCATTCAACCAATCGCTCAGACAAACAAGTTTGTTTACATTTAAGGGAGATAATACTGCCTGCTTCTTATTTGCAATGTCACCCAAAAGTGAGAAGAGGCGTTCGCATGGCACTTTTCTAGGTGGCACTGCAAGGTATTTATATGCCAGATATGCTAAACATTCACATGCCCCTACCTGCTTTGGCCACCATTCCAGATGACATGCTACCATGCTGATGATGCTCGTTAAAAATGCAATGTGTTAATTTAATTTGTGACTGAAATCCTTGGGGGAGAATTCCGTATCTCCTGCTATGTATTTTACCTGCATTCTGCCATATCTTTCATCTTACAGTAGACTTGGATGATGACTCAGCACATGTTGTACATTTTAAGAACACTTTCACTGTAAATTTCACAAAAACGCAAAGAAGGTACCTGTGACTCTCTGTACCTCGGAGAATCACCCAGCACCCCCATGTTAATTCTTATAAAATGATTGTGTGGTATCCAATAAAAAGTTTGTCATGTCGGCTGTCTTATGAAGGCTCATAATACACTGAGCTTTGTTGATATAGTGATGTTATAGTAATTGTTGTTGCAGTAATGTTATAGCAAAGTTACAGGTTATAATTTCATGTATAAAGTTATGAGGTTGAAAATGTATCTTCATGCTTTAAAATAAGCCCAGGCAAAAACTTTCTAAGAGCAGAAGGGCAGTTCACACCTCATCAAGGCATGTATGGGACAAATCCAGCCCAGCCTCACAGGAACAAAGAACGCTGGCCTAGGCAGCACCAAAAGTATCTGTTGGACTCCCCTTCCCTTGGTCAGTTTGGGACTGCAGTGAGGTAATGCTCACCTGACCCTGAAGAGGGTGGGGCAAAGCCAAGAGAGAAGAAAGAACATGAAGAGAAATGGAGAAATGTTTGCCATGCTCTTCCTCTCTCTTCCACCTACATCGACAGACACCACACCAAGGGGTTGAAGGGCTGATTAAAGAGAAAAGCCTGGCTGAAGAGCAACCAGCTAGCTGGTGGTAAGAAGTATCTAAGTTTCAAAGGCCACTAAAAGTATTAAGATAAGCTTAGAATCCGTTTTGCTTTTATTTCATTTGACAAAATCCGACTTGCTATGCTTTGACTTATAACCACTTAAAATCTATCTTCATAGTTAATAAATTAGTTTGTTTGTTCTACCTGAAGCAGTGTGTTTGGTTTAAAGAGTGTCAGAGACTCCCCTTGGGATAACAAGCCTGGTGCAAACCAATTTCTTTGTTAAATTGGCGAACTTACATAAGCTTGCAGCATCCAGTGGGGATAACTGGCCACTGCAAGACGGAGGTTTCTAGGGCTCTGTCTGGGACCGGCGATATTGGCTAGTGTCATTCAGTTGCACAATCCAAGGAGCAGCTTACATGTCAGAGGCTGTGTGTGAACAGCCCAGGAGTGGGGGTTCTCACAGCAGAGCAAGGTAAGGCTGGCTCCCAGAGTCAAGGATTGGAGTGACCTACCAGATAAGCGGTCCAGATAACACCAGAGGGGAACATTACAGTACCAATGTGAGATTTCTAAAGCTAGCTACAGCACTCGACCCAAGGTTTAAGAATCTGAAGTGCCTTTCAAAATCTGAGAGGGATGAGATGTGGCGCATGCTTTCAGAAGTCTTAAAAGAGCAACACTCCAATGTGGAAACTACAGAACCTGAACCACCAAAAAAGAAAATCAACTTTCCGCTGGTGGCATCTGACTCAGATGATGAAAATGAACATTTGTCGGTCTGCACTGCTTTGGATCGTTATCGGGCAGAAGCCATCATCAGCATGGACGCATGTTCCCTGGAATGGTAGTCGAAGCATGAAGGGACATATGAATTTTTACTGCATCTGGCACATAAATATTTTGCTACACCAGCTAAAACAGTGCCATGTGAATGCCTGTTCTCACTTTCAGGTAATATTGTTTACCTTTGCAGGAGATAATGCTGCTTGCATCTTGTTTATAAACTTGTCTGTCTGAGAGACTGGATGAACAAGCTGTAGGACTGAGTGGACTTGTAGGATCTAAAATTTTACATTGTTTTATCTTTGATTGTAGTTATTATTTGTAAATAATTCTACATTTCTAAACTCAACTTTCCTCATAAAGAGATTGCATTACAGTAATTGTATGAGGTGAACTGAAAATAATATTTGTTTTGTTTCTTGTTTACAGTGCAAATGTGTAATCAAAAATAAATATATAGTGAGCACTGTACAGTTTGAATTCTGTGTTGTATTTGAAATAAATATATCTGAAAATGTAGAAAACATCCCAAAAAATGAAATAAATGCTACTCTATTATTGTGTAAAGGTGCAATAAATTATGCAATTAATTATGATTATTTTTTTATCTCACAATTAATCACGATTAACTTTTTAATAACTTCACAGCCCTCCTCCCCACCACAACCATGCAGTCACCTGTAGCATGGAACAGGGTAGATGAGAGACAGGGCACAGAACTTCATAAGCTGTGTAGGAGAGGAAGTGAGGAACAACCCTGTTTCCTGTCACAATAGTGGGGCATATTACAACTTTATGGGTAATTAGCTGAGATGTAAATCACCCAGAGTGACATAGATAGGAACCCCAAACATCATAAAGGGATCCTTGAGTGGCTGCAGGATCAATTCAACCCCAAATCACACAAATGGGATCTACGGTTACCCAGCGCCCCATTGTGCTGTAGCCAGGAGGGTCTCTCACAGAGGAACACGTACTGCTCCCTGCAGCACAGACCCTAAGTGGTGTGCTGGGGCACTGGCCCAGCACTGACTTTGAGGGGACAGCACCCCCTCCTGATCCCCCATCCTGCTCCCTGGAGCAGAGGCATGTAGAACTGTGAGGGGAAATGGGGTCAGCACTGATACCATGGGAAGAAAGACACTTTCCAAAATGGCTCCTTACAGTACAGGCCCTTAGCATCATGCGGGGGCATTGGGGTCAGCGCTGACTCAGACAGGCGAGCTGGGTCTCCCCTGAAAGCTTCCCAGCCCCATCCCTGCACCACCCACAGTGACGTGATGGATGCAAGTTACCTGAGCACACAACACCGGCATCTTCTCTGTGGTTACAGTTACTGTCTCCCCAAGGCCGAGCCCTGCAATCGGAGAGGGCACCTTCTGTCCCTGTGCAGTTGACGTCATCCAGCCAGATACGGTCAGATCCTTGCCCAAATCGAGCCCCTCCTGGGGCTGATAACGCTGTCCCACAGCCCAGCTGCCTGCACACAACTCCGGCATCCTGTAAGTCCCAGCTGTCATCACACACGGTTCCCCACTTCTGGTTGTGAAGAACCTCGACCCTCCCAGCGCAGTGACTTGGGCTGTTCACCAGTCGGAGCTGAACCACTTCTGATATGCCAGCGTCTGCAAACACCCAAGGGAATAAACTCTCAGTGAGGTTCCTGTGCATCTGATCTCTCGTGTCTCTGGGGAACGTAGCGCCTCCCGCCGATGGATCTGACTGGTCTCTGCACACAGCCACTGCCTGTCAAGGGCTCCCCACCATTGACCAGGCTAATCACTTGAGCAATGCTGAAGTTTGTCCACTCCCCTCCCAGCTAGCTGTCACCTAGTTAGGATGTCACCTAATTAGGTAGACTGGAAGTCACTCTGACCTACTGCTCCCATTAGAGCACTTATAAAGATCACCCCCCACACTGCTGGCAGGAACCTCCTAGGGAGCAGATGTACACCCTCACTCCTGGCACTGGTATTCGCTGCAGTGCTGTGGGGCAGACGCTGGGATAAGCATCTTGTTGACTGGGAGCTGAGCACAGTCACCCGTGTCATTAGTGGTTGCCTTAGCCTGACATCAGCATCAAATTTACATGTGTTGGCTCCATAGCTCCCTGAAAACGTCAACCAGAGTCCATCCCCCTTAGAACTGCCTGGAGCGCAGGGATGCCTGGCAGGAACCTGCTGCGCACCAGGCTGACAATGGTTCCAATCAGTGCAGAGGCAATGCACACTTCCTACAAGCAGATCGGCCCCCTCCTGAAGCAAACACCTGCCCCTGCGGTTCCTGCTGACTTGCCACGACTGACTTGGCAACATTGCTTTGTGGCAGCCATTGCTGCACTCGTGTCTAGTGCTGCCAGCCCAGTACCAGTCTCAGATGAATGATGGCAGAGCTGGGCTGGATTTTCAGAAGCCCTAACTTGTATCTGCCCATTTACAACCTGGGATGCAGGTCCTGGGCTAGGTTTAATGGGCCCCTGACTGGACTGGACAGAGGAATTGCTACAATGCAGAAATTTGGCTTAGCCTGATCTTCTCAGTGTGCCTGTGGGGCAGCAATACAGGCAGTCACACGTGGTGGAGGAGAGCCCCGTTAGAAGACTGGACCTTGAGGATGCACAGTCAGATGGCTGAACAAGCTAGAGGTGAGCAAGGTGGGAATGAGCTCTCCCCTGATAGCGAGTGATGAGCTGCGGAAGGGGAAAGGCTTCAGGAGCAGATGGTATTTGCAAAACACAGCCACTCTGCCTAGGTATCCAGCAGACAGAGCTATGTTGGCTGATGCTGGGTTACAATCACTGTAGTACCTGAATGCAGGGGTAGTGAAATGTTGTTGTCCTGATTGTCTGAGTAAAGGGCAGCAGCAATGTGCTTAGCCTGCCCTGACTGATGGGGTCATCCACAACTGAACTGAACTCACTAACCAGGGGGCTCAGATGTAAACAGAGTCAGAATGGGCTCTACCCTGACATCTGGTGGTGAGAACTTCAGGGCAGACCCACCCTTGCCTAGCATGATGGACTGCTTGCCCAAATGGTCACTTTGGCTGCTGTGGGATCCCCAGTCTCTTCGTTATTGGGGTAGGAGTAATGAAGTGTTGTTATTCAGGTTATGTGAATCAAGGACAGTAGAACTGTACTTGGGGTTTTATGATGGAGGGGCTCACCCTCAACTGATTTGCACTCGCTAGGCAAGGGACATGGGTTCCAAAACCCAGTGAATTGAGAGAGGCTGGGATAGGCATGTATATCTGGTAGTGTGAGCCCCTTCTGATGGCCCTAAACACAGGGCCAGTGCTACCATTAAGGTGAACTAGGTGGTTGCCATGAGCGCCAAGATTTGGGGGTGCCAAAAAGCGGTGCCCCCAATTTCCCCCCCCCCACGGCAACTCCCCACCCCCCCGGCCCAGGGAGCCATGTGGCATCTCCCCACGCCAGCTCACCTCTGCTCCATCTCCTCACCAAGCATACCGCCCCCGCTCTAATTCTCCTTCCCTCCCAGGCTTGCAGCGCCAAACAGCTGATGGGCGCCGCAAGCCTGGGTGGCGGGAGAAGTGGAGCAGCAATGTCGTGCCCGGGGAGGGGGCGTAGCAGAGGTGAGCTGGGGTGGGGAGCTGCCGCACGGCTCCCTGGGCCGAGGTGGTGGGGAGCTGCCACGGGGGGGGTGCTTCAGGGCGGAGGGGGTGAGCTGCCGCAGGGCTCCCCACCCCAGCTCACCTCTGCTATGCCCCCTCCCCGAGCATGCCATCGCAGCTCCACTTCTCCCCGCCTCCCAGGCTAGCGGTGCCAATCAGCTGTTTGGCGCCGCAAGCCTGGGAGGGGAAGAAAATTAGAGCAGGAGCGGTGTGCTCGGGGAGGAGGCGGAGCAGAGGTGAGGTGGGGTGGGGAGCTGCCGCACAGCTCTCCGGGCCGGGGGGGCTGCTGCGGGGGGGCGCCTCAGAGCGGAGGGGGGGTGGGGAGCTTCTGCAGGGCTAGGGGGAGGCTGAGGGGATAAGAGCACATTATAAAAAATGTAAAAAAACAATGGGGGGCAGGGTCTGGCCAGGAGCTAGGGTGAGGGAGGGGACTCAGGGTTGGGGCAGGAGGTTGGGGATGTGGAGTGCTTACCTGGGCAGCTCCTGTTTGGTGTGAGGAGTGCAGAAGCTCCCATTGGGTGCTCAGGGTGGGGGTGGGGATGTGGAGGGGTGCAGGAGTTAGGGCATGGGGGGGCTGGGTATGTGTGGGGGTGCAGGAGTCAGGACAGGGTGCTGGGTGTGAGTGAGGGGGTGCAGGGGTCAGGGCAAATGGCTGGGTGTGTGGGCTCAGGTCATGGGGTACTCACGGCAGGGGGCTGGAGACATAGGTGCTGACTTTTGGTTTTGCTGGTGGGTGCCCTCCCTAGGCCCCACCACCACTCTGCTCCTCCCCTCCCTGCTCACCACTCGCTCCACTCTGCCATAAGAACATAAGAACATAAGAAAGGCCGTACTGGGTCAGACGAAAGGTCCATCTAGCCCAGTATCTGTCTACCGACAGTGGCCAATGCCAGGTGCCCCAGAGGGAGTGAACCTAACAGGCAATGATCAAGTGATCTCTCTCCTGCCATCCATCTCCATCCTCTGACGAACAGAGGCTAGGGACACCATTCTTACCCATCCTGGCTAATAGCCATTTATGGACTTAGCCACCATGAATTTATCCAGTCCCCTTTTAAACATTGTTATAGTCCTAGCCTTCACAACCTCCTCAGGTAAGGAGTTCCACAAGTTGACTGTGCGCTGCGTGAAGAAGAACTTCCTTTTATTTGTTTTAAACCTGCTGCCTATTAATTTCATTTGGTGACCCCTAGTTCTTGTATTATGGGAATAAGTAAATAACTTTTCCTTATCCACTTTCTCAACATCACTCATGATTTTATATACCTCTATCATGTCCCCCCTTAGTCTTCTCTTTTCCAAACTGAAGAGTCCTAGCCTCTTTAATCTTTCCTCATATGGGACCCTCTCTAAACCCTTAATCATTTTAGTTGCTCTTTTCTGAACCTTTTCTAGTGCTAGAATATCTTTTTTGAGGTGAGGAGACCACATCTGTACACGGTATAGATGCCCCCTCCTCCGAGCACCTCTGCCAGTTTGGGGGGAGGCTATTTTCAGCATATTTATACACAGAGAAAAATGGTGGGTGAGGTAATATATTTTATTGGACCAGCTTCTGTTGGCGAGAGAGACAAGCTTTTGAGCTTTCACAGAACTCTTCTTCAGGAAGAAGAACTCTATGAAAGCTCCAAAGCTTGTCTCTCTCTCACACCAACAAAAGTTGTTCCAATAAAAGATATTAACTCACCCACCTTGTTGCTCTAATTTCCTGGGAACAACAGGGCTACAACACAGCATACAAAAATGCAAGATTCACATGAACAGCACAGAGTGACCATCACACCAGGACACTATTTTCAGAATTCATCTTAGCATAATGTCAACATCACACCAAGGAAGTAGCACTACCATCACAATAAGATAAATATAGCCACATGTGCATGCCAACAATTCACAGTACACGCACACTGGGATCCACACAGCAGGATAGTAGTGTCCGTTTAGCTCTCAGCTTAGTGGGGATACACTCAGGGTTCAGCTAAACACAAGGGTACCTGCAAATAGCTGTACTAACAGCAGGATCTACACTGGCCCAAGAGGAGGAGTTGCAAGTCAGGGCACTAATTCCCAATCCCAGTGCAAGGCAATATGGGATCCAGGCACCAGGTCTTTAGTACCAGAATTTGTACTCCCAGGAGAGTGGGATGGAATTATAGAAGTTACAGGGGGAAAAGCCCTCTGTGATCATCCTGGCTCAGTCCATCGCCCTGCCAATGCAGGGCTGATCCTTACTGAATGTTTTGTCCAATCTCCTTTTAAAAGTCCCAAGCCTTGGAGTTTCTAGCTGTGACACTCTATATACCAGGGGTTCTCAGACTGGGGGTCAGGACCCCTCAGGGGGTCATGAGGTTATTACTTGGGAGGTCACAAGCTGTCAACCTCAAACCCCGCTTTGCCTCCAGCATTTATAATGGTGTTAAATATATAACAAGTGTTTTTAATTTATAAGGGGGAATCGCACTCAGAGGCTTGCTGTGTGAAAGGGGTCTCCAGCACAAAAGTCTGAGAGCCACTGCTCTATACCTCGGGGGAGCGGCGTGCTCCGCAGTGTGAGCCCCATAGTCATCATCTGTATATATTTTTTATATTTCATATAAAGCTTGCCATGTAAGGTATCATGGGAAAGCTGAAACCCACTGTTTTGTCAAAATAGGTATATCATTAAAGTGTATAAAGTGATGAGATTGTGCTGTATGGTGTGAATGAAATATGCTGCAAATTTGGGAGTAGCCCAGAAGGCAACTCCCCAGAAACAGCAAGGCATTTGACCAAATGGCTGGGTGGATGTTAAACAACCATCACCAGCCATTGTGCAGCAAGTGAATGACGATTAGCAATTCAATGACCATCACCTGAGAATTATTCAACCCTGGGACTCAGCAATGCCCACGCCCCCCCGCCAACATGATCACTAGCCCTTTCCTCGGGAGACAATTCCATCCACACCCCAAGGCAGAGATTGCACTGCTAGTACGGTTTCCCCTGATAGCTTCAGTTTTCCGTTCCTACTTCCCCCATTCCCCCCCCCCCACAACATGGTGCCTGGACTTGTGTTTGCCAGAGCACATGGACTAAACACATACTACAACAGCAGATAGTTCCAGCCTTTCCTTGGGAGACAATTCCATCCACACCCCAAGGCAGAGATTGCACTGCTAGGATGGTTTCCCCTGATAGCCTCAGTTTCCATTTCCTACCCCCCCACCCCAACCCTCTTCCCCACTGCCTCTTCCCTTCCACCCCCCTAAGAGGCAGTCACCCAGATGCCAGGGAGGGGGACCAAGCGCACTATATGGACATGTGGCCACTGTCTTTGAGAGGCAGGTGTCTCTGCCTGGGCAGGGAGAACAGCAGAGGAGACCAGGAGATGCTCCCGCACCCGCCCGCCCACTCACCATGCCCGTCCTGGTCCAGCTGCCCGGCAGGGCCTGGTACTCTCAGTCTCTCTGTGCTGTGGGGGTGCAGGGAATGTTTTTGGAGATGCCTCTGGCTGAACCCCCTGCCAAATGCAGAGAGCGGGGTGGCAGCTGGTGCCCCCCACCATGCAGATGGCCACCCCGCCAGCAGCCAGTTCTCAGCACAGCCACCTGGGAAGGGGTTTCAGTCCCCCCCAGCCACCCTCACCCCAAGACCCCCTTTGAAATACACTTACCAGCTCAGCTGCTGCTACTGGCTGCCTTTAGTTGGGTGAGAGGTTGAAGTGAGGCTAGGAGCTGCTCAGCTGCACTAGAGCCACAGACAGCAGCCTGCTGCCCAGGAGAAGCAGATAGGAGAAGGTGGCGGGGCTGCACCTGTGGGGACGCTCAGCCCCTGCTCCAGGAGCAGAGTTCCACTCGCTGATTGGCTGGTGGCCAAAAAACACCTAAACAGCACTGCCCACTACACACTGATCAGCAACTCAGAGCCGGAAAACCATCCTTGATGGGTGGCTCTGCAATGATTCCCCCTCCCCGCCGAACAGCTGATGGCTCGTGGGCCCCAGGGCCCCATTCTCACTCTTCCCCAAGGCCCGGCCCCGCCTCTCCTCCTCCCAGGAGCGGCTAGCTTGCTGGATCTCAGCCATTCCCCCTCCCCTACCTCCTGCTGCTGGGAGACAATTGATCGGCAGCAGGGAGAGGCAGGGCACGCACGCAGCACTGGGGGAGGAGCTTGGCTGCTGTGGCAAAGCCTCCCTTGCTACACATCAGGAGCCCAGCGCCAGCAGCGGTAAAGAGCGGGGAGCAGAGAAGAGCGGCTGCCCTGGGCCCTTTTGGACCGTGGGCCCGGCGCCATGGCAAATCTGCTATAGTCCCTACCACCCCATCCCTTCGCTTTCAGGGTAGTCATAAATAATTGATGTAATCAGGATGGTTTCTACGCGTATGTTCTGTTCCTGCCATTATCATGTTAAGTGTTCTTTCCCTCCCTCTGTCTCGCTGAAACAATGTTTGTCTCTGTAAGTACACAATAAATGCAAATGGATTAATAAGAAAATGTATATAACTGGTCACTGTAACATCATACTTTTGAAGCTGTTTATCAGTCTTCCCAGTGCCGTGAATAAACCTCTTCAGTATTGTCTGTGCTGCCTGATTCTTGGGGGAAAGGATCTCCTTTCTTCACAGTTTGGAGCAGTGAGCAGGGTGTGATTAGGAATTCTTGGAGAGTGTCTCACAACCAGGAATAGAGGTGAGTACCCTTTTACTTACCACCTCTAGTGCACACCTTGGTTTGGGACTCCCCAAGGCACCCCTTTGCACCCCCTTTTTTTTTAAATAGGAATCACATATCGGACACACAAACAAGAGGACTGAACAGGATTGTGTTTGTGGCCAGGGTTTTCGGGTTGCAGGGACCGCTGTAGGCAAAAGCTGCAACACCAAGTACTGAGCATCAGAGCATGCTTCAGTAGGTCGGAGAACAAGGGTTCCCGGTCGGTTCCCGGTCGGTTCCCCTGAAATGCCACTTCAGTGGATTTCAGGAAGCTGGGAAACAATATCGTACGACTTGCCCCAGGGCGCATCAATAATACCCTCTGCGGGGTACTTCAGCGAGGCATACTGGTTCCCTGTTCCTAGATAGTTCATAATTATTTAAATTCCTGGACTAACAGGGGGTACCTCACTTCATTCAGTACCCCTCTTAAAAATGGGGGGTATATTACAAATTTATTGGAAGCAATCAAAAACCATCCAAAGTGGCTGTAGTCAAAATCAAGGCACATACCAGAAACAATGACCCCTCTTTCCCTTGCAAATGCAGCCGCAGACAAGGAGGCTAAAGATGTTGCCACAATGCCCCAGGACAATTTCCGAGTAGCAGCCACCCAAATTCTTAATTTAAAACAAATTTCTCTACCTGAGATACAAGAGCAATGTCTGAAAGAGGAAAAATGGACATGGATTATAAATGCCTGCAAAACTGACAAAACCAACACCTGGGTCACAGAATGTTGAAAACCGAAGGACAGAATGTCAATTTACAAATACTCCTCTAGAACAAACAAACCATTCTATTTCCAGGGCCTTGGATGGATCGGTCAAAATTCACAACGTTTATAAGGCCACTAATGGGTTGGGAGAGTATCGGTGTGAATGTTTGTGGGAGGGTTGGGTACTCTTTATTAACCTAACAGTCGGGACCAGCTACAGTTTCTAATGCACCAATATGTTATTCGGGCCCTCACAGCCAAAAGACAAAAACATAGTATCTTAAGTAATATTGGAGGATTTTTTGGAAACACCAATTCTATACTAAATATGCTTAACCTAAATTCTGAGAGGTCATACAATTCTTGGGTCAAAAGCCAAACCACCCAAGCCCTTAGACATACTAACACAGGTTTATCCTATGCTCTTACTGCAATTGATGTAGCAATAAAGTATTTTACAAAATCATTAGAAAGACCTCAGATGCTATAGTCAACCAGGCCAAGTCACAAGCTAAAGGCCGTGCTTGTGATATGCTGGCTCGTGACGTATTTAACATTGCAAGAGAAGACATGCTAGATGTATGCCTGGGTTTCCCCCCTTCCCATACCCTTTCTTCCCCCACCCTTGCCCACATTGCAAGCGTTTCCACTCAATTGACAGTGGCCTCTTTACTTCCTCCAGACTCACCCTTCTCCTTTAATTTCCTCCTTGTGTATCCCTCTGTTATTCCTACTCATGTGTTTTCTTCTTCTTTCCATTTTAAGTCTATTGGATATGTAACTAACAATACAATGTACAAAGTAGGGCTGTCTGAATATCTGGCACCATCCCCCCACAATACCATACTAATGACAACATTGGACTGTTGCACAGAGACAAATAGCTATATCGTGTGTTCCTGTTCTATTCTCCATACTTTAACTCCGTCTTCTTCTATTGTTGTGGATGTCCTTCCTCTTATGCATGCTGAACCTGCTGTGCAAGTATCCGCTACTCAGTAGTGTTTTATCACTGCTGCATCTGACTACATGAATGGACCACTGCAGTGCCAGGCAAACGCTTCCATGTGCCTGCAGATTACTGACTCATTTACCCTAGGTGATGTGCACCTCCCCGGCCATGTGTTGACTGGAATCACAACGGCTCCTCGGTGGTATGACAACCTATACCTGGACAACACACCGATTCAACTGGCCAAGGAGCTGCTACTCAAAGTGGTCCTGGCTGCTGCTTCTGCGTCTGCCACCGTTCATAACAGCATCATTAAAGGCTGCATCCAAGTTCAACTCTCCAATCAAACCATCACACGACTGAAGGATCCTGTTTGTAATGCATCTTACAACCCCAACTCCTGGTAAACTATTGTACAAATAACAGCCATTGCTGCTTCTATATTTCTGTTACTAACCTCTATTGTCATGCGCGTGTACTTTAGACACATGCTTAAAAATCTCACTATGCTTCCTACCTTTGCCCCCTTCCCCCAACTCCCCTCTTCCTCCCCTCGCCCACCTCCCTTAGGTAACCCTAAGACAGATCATGTAAACCAAAGCATTAAAGTATTGACTACATCTCACCTGGGAGTTTGATTTGTCAAACGGGAGGGAACTTTTAGGCAAGGAGTTAAAAATTCAGTTAGCAGCTGAGGCAGAAACCCATGTAACTAACAAGCAGGCCCAGGGACAATGGCAGCTGTAAACACTTGATAACTTAAATGGTCAGATGTCCACACAGTCACTTGGCCTCTCAGTAAGGAAGAACAGTACAAACCCTCCACAGCTCTCCGGATATCTGTAAACACTCACCTCATTATGTTAAGTGTTCTCTCCCTCCCTCTCTCTCTCTGAAAAAATGTTTGTCATTGTAACTACATAATAAATGCAAATGCATTAATAAGAAAATGTATATAACTGGTCACTATAACATCATACTTTTGAAGCTCTTTATCAGTCTTCCTCGTGCCATGAATAAACCTCTTCAGTATTGTCTGTTCTGCCTGATTCTTCGGGGAAAGAATCTCCTTGCTTCACAACACCAACTGTCAGAGGGCACAGGGATGCCTAGAGTTATACAGGGATCCCCTGGGTGAGATATATGCACAATAGCTCACCAAAGGTGCCAGGTGATGCCTCTACCAAAAGCCAGCAGCCTGCTGGTCCATCTAATGGGAGCAAGAAGTTTGTATGGGACATAGTTGAAGAGAGATGTAAAATATAGAATATGATGCTGCAGAAGTGTTCAAGTGAAACTTGTCACCTGCGCCATGGCAATCCCTTCGGCTGAGCCAATCAGCACATAGAAAAAAGCACAGCCAGAGACAACACAGCCGTGGAGACAGGCTATATTCTCTGTCTGGGCCCAGTGGGGGCCTGAGAATTTACAAAGACAAAGGTCCCTCAGCACAAGTCTCCAAAAAGAGACCACTTCTGGGAAGAGACAATGGTCTGCACCTACAAAGAAAGAGGAGAGGAGACAGGAGCTCCCTTTCACACAGGAGACAGCTCACAGTATTTCTGTCAGGAACAGGAGATCACAACCAAGCCTGCAGTAAAACCATGGAAGGACTGTGCAGTTAGCGTTGCTCAACCAGACAGAAAAGTATCTCGTTCAATGACTCTAGGCGCTAGTCAGCGTGCTATGATTTTATTAGCCAAGGAGCCATTTCTTTCCAAGCCTTCTCCTTCCTACCCCTCGAATCTCTACACTCTGTGAAATCACTTGTGCTTGGTGTGACTATGAAGGAATCTAGAGCTTTCTGTTGATTGGAGCAGAGATGGGAGGTGGAGCTGGTCACCTTGGGACCGTGGTCCTTTGGGAGCAGCAGACATGTGACTGCTGTGAATGCCTAGCGAGACAGGGACTGGGTGCTGCAGGAGGACACTCCGAGGGCCGAGGGGTGAAGCATGCATATTACCAACCTTGACAGCGGTCACCCACCTCCACAAGGCCTAGCGGGAACAGCTTGTTTGGTTTGTGGCCGAGGGTGTCGGGGAGCTGCCCCCAGCGGGCACAGACAAGGCTTCCTCATGCTAGGGGCCCATGGCACTGCACTGGGGCATTAGGGCCAGCACAACTGCAAACGGAAAGCACCCCCAGCTGACACCCCCCTACGTGCAGTACAGGCCCTTAGCACCATGCTCGGGCACTGGGGTCAGCGCAGACTCAGACAGGAGACCTGAGTCTGTGCTGAAAGCTTCCCAGCCCGATCCCTGTACCACCCACAGTGATTTGATAGATGCAAGTTACCTGAGCACACAACACCGACATCTTCTCCGTGCGTACAGTTATTTTCTCCCCAAGGCCGAGCCCTGCAATCAGAGAGGGCAACTTCTGTCCCTGTGCAGTTCATGTTATCCAGCCAGATACGATCTGACCCTCGCCCAAATCGAGCCCCTCCTGGAGCTGATAACGCCGTCCCACAGCCCAGCTGCCTGCATACGACTCCTGCATCTTGTAAGTCCCAGTTGTCATCGCACACGGTTCCCCATCGATGGTTGTGAAGCACCTCGACCCTCCCAGCGCAGTGACTTGGGCTGTTCACCAGTCGGATCTGAGCCACTTCTGAGCTGCCAGCGTCTGCAAACACCCAAGGGAAGAAACACTCAGTGAGGTTCCTGTGCATTTAATCTCTCGTGTTGCTGGGGAACTTAGCGCCTCCTGCAGATGAATCTGATCGGTCTCTGCAAACAGCAACTGCCTGTCAAGGGCTCCCCACCACTGACCAGGCTAATCAGGTGGCCAATGTTGAAGTTTGTCCACTCCCCTCCCAGCCAGCTCTCACCTACTTAGACTGTCACCTAATTAGGCAGACTGGACTGCTGGTATTCGCTCCAGTGCAATACTGTGCAGTGCTGTGAGGCAGATGCTGGCATAAGCATTTTGGCGATTGGGAGCTGAACACATTCACCCATGTCATTAGTGGTTTCCTTAGCCTGACATCAGCATCAAATTTACATGCTTTGGCTCCATCACTCCCTGAAAATGTCACCTAGAATCCATCCCCATTAGAACTGCCTGGAGCGCAGGCACGGCTGCCAGGAACCTGCTGCGCACCAGGCTGACAATCGTTCTGACCAGGGCAGAGGCAATGCACACTTCCTACAAGCACGTTGGCCCCTCCTCAAGGAAACACCTGCCCCTGCGGTTCCTCCTGACTTGCCACGACTGACCTGGCAACATCATTTTGTGGCAGCCATTGCTGCACTCGTGTCTAGTGCTGCCAGGCCAGTACCAGTCTCGGATGAATGATGACAGAGCTGGGCTGACAGCAGTGTCCTCACAGAGGGGCAGCAACTCTGGGATAGAGAGACTGGCATGCTGATGGATTTTCAGAAGCCCTAACTTGTATCTGCCCATTTACAACCTGAGATGGAGATCCTGGAATAGGCTTAATGGGCCCCTGACTGGACTGGCCAGAGGGACTGCTGCAATGCAGAGATTTGGCTTGGCCTGATCTTCTCAGTGTGCCTGAGGGCAGCAGTCACACGTGGTGTAGCAGATCCCTGTTAGAAGACTGGACCTTGAGGATGCACAGTGAGATGACCAAACAAGCTAGAGGTGAGCAAGGACAGAATGAGCTCTCCCCTGATAACGAGTAATGAACTGCGGAGGGGGAAAGGCTGGTATTTACAAGAACACAGCCACTCTGCCTAGGTATCCAGCAAACAGAGCTGTATTGGCTGATGCTGGGTTACAAATCACTGTAGTACTTGAATGCAGGGGTAGTGAAATGTTGCTTTCCTGATTGTCTGAGTAAAGGGCAGCAGAACTGTGCTTAGCCTGCCCGGACTGAGGGGGTCACCCAGAACTGAACTGAACTCACTAACCAGGGGTCTCAGACACCAGATCCCTATGAAGAGTGAGAGGGGGTGGAGATGGATGTTTCTGCTCAGGGGGTGTGCGCTCTGTGTAAGAGGTCAAGGCATGGTTTAATCACCGCTCTTCAAAGATAGAGTTAATGAAGGCTCCATTCGGAGTCTTTTGGGTTTAAGTGATCACTAGAGCTGAAATCACCTGTGTGGAAGCAGAGCAAGACCTGACAGGGACTTGAAGGGGATGTCAATGCAAACAGTCCTTCTGTGAGCAAGTGTCAGGCTAGCTGTTAGCCTAATAATGCGAGATTTGTAGAAGCGAGGGTTGTATGAGGTGAGTGGGAAAGAACTGTGTGAGAAGTTGTTGCGACCTTGTGTAGATATATGGAATGTAGACTAGAGTCTAAATAAGTGAGGAAAATAAGATATCAGGATGGCCTATGTATAAACATTATGCAGCTGTTGCTTATTATTGTATGTAACAAAAAGTATAAATGCTTGCCTTAATTGTTTATCTTTCGAGAGACCTGCCTAGGTGGGGAAACCCTGTGTCCTAGTGCACTCTCGCCCTCTACGCAATTGCTTGAGATAATAAAGTATCTGCCTTTGCTGCACCCAACCAAAGAGTGAGAACTGTGTTTTTCTTCGACACCTGCTATGAGACAGTGTTTATGCCAAGCCTGCTTCAGCACTTAGGTTTCCCCACTAAGAGCTGACAGTCACTGAGAGCTGGATGAAGCCTCAAGAGAGCGACCGGCAGAGGTCACAGCGGAGAGGCCGGGGGCAGCAGAAGGTGAGGGCCAGCAGAGTGGTCAGTGACTGGCAGGGCAGCTGCCATCAGAGCAAGCACCCAGACAGCAGAGCGAGCCAGGCACTCTCCTCCCTGCCCCCTATGGTGGGAGCTAAACTCACACATGTGCACCTCTGAACTCTGGGTCTTTACTAACCAAGGACAACCACTGTGAGTGGGGTGCAGTGGAGGGAGAAGGGAGGCGCACCTTAAAGGAATTTTAGGTTTCTGGACTCAAGAACCTGAGGCAAAAGACACTGCACAACATACTGTGCGGGAGGTGTTTTGCTCATGGTTTTATGTTTATAAATCCTATTTGTGGCGTTTTCCCGAATGAATGCCAGGGGGCTTCCATCCTTTTATTAAAAAGTTTCTTTTCTGCACTGAGACTCTGTGCTTCCAAGAGGGGAATCTTTCCCTTGTAGAAGCACGCAGAGGGTGGTGTACAATTGTTCCAGGTTACTAGGTGGGAGCTCAAGCCGGATCTATACTCTTGAGAAATTGGCCCTGGATTTTTAGTTTGAATGAGCGGCTGCAGACTCTATTGACACCAAATCCAACCAGTGGAAGCTGCAGTTATCCAGGTCCCCATTGTGCTGCAGAGGAGTCTGACACCGAGATAAGTAGACGCCAACTGGCAGAGGGCACAGGGATGCCTAGAGTTATACAGCGATCCCCTGAGTGAGATATAGACATAGACAGCTGCAGAGGCAGAGGAGCCTGCAAACAGAGCTGTAAACAGGGGAGTTGGAGTTGGAGTTGGCAAGGGGAGTTTGTGGGGAAGACTAAGAGAGCCAGGCAGAGGAATAGACAGGGTAGTGAAGGGAGTGTGTGCTGGTCTGGCAGTGTTTTGGTGCTCATTGGGGGTTTGTTTTGCTGTGGGTGGTGGTGTTTTGCTTTTGGTTTTGTTTCCTGGACTAACAGGACTTAGCTGAGAAGGCTATGACAGATACAGAGGCAGCAGTGGTAGTGACACAAGCAGTGGAAGACACAATGAGGATGACTGGATGTGGAAGCTGCGGCATGTACATGATCCTGGAGTGGGTACCTGAAAAGCGTTTCTTCTGCATGAAATGCTGCCTGATAAAGCTGATGGAAGAAAAGATCTGAGGATTGGAGATGCAGGTGGAAACTCTGGCTGAGTTTAGAAGGGGGTTTGAGTGGATGATGGAGCAAAGACATGAGGAGGCTGAAGGGAAAAGCTCAGACTTGCAGATGGAAGCAGGACCAAAGAACTCTGAGGGGAGACTGCTGGGAGAGGAACGTGGACAGTGGAAGCATGTGACTAAGAGAACTGGGCTGATGAAAAGACGGGCTGGTGAAGGAGAAATGGAGCTCAGGAACAGGTTTGCTGAGTTGGAAAATGAAGAAGGGGCACAGCAGGTGGTCGCTGAAGGTGAGAGGGCAAGGAAGAAGAGAAGAGCAGGTAGTGCTGTAGGAAGAGTCAATGGAGATAACAACACCAAATATGAACCCGAGGAGGATATGGGATGGGTTGCAGAGGATTGCAAGGGACAATAGAAATTGAGAGGACTTTCAGCCAGAGGGAGCAGGGGATAGACCGGAGAATCGCACCATCACCAGGAAAAGGCAGGTCTACGTGATTGGGGACTCCTTACTGCGAAGAATAGACAGGCCTGTAACTAGAGCTGATCCGGATAACCGAAGGTTGTGCTGTCTGCTGGGTGCTAACATACAGGATGTGGACCTGAGGCTGAAAAGGATCCTAACAGGAGTGGGAAAGAATCATCTGATTGTCCTTCGTGTGGGAACAAATTATACGGCTAGATTCTCGCTAAAACCTATCAAGGGAGACTATGCCAGGCTGGGGAAGACGCTTAAGGAAATCGAGGCTCAGGTGAACTTCAGTGGGATTCTGCCTGTTCCTAGAGAAGGGCAACAAAGGTGTGACAAGATTATGATGATCAACAGATAGCTCAGACAGTGGTGCTATAAGTAGGGCTTTCGGATGTATGGCCACTGGGAAGCATTCATGGACAGAGGACTGTTCTCTCAGGATGGACTTCACCTGACTAGGGCGGGAAATGGATTTCTAGGATGGAGTCTGGCACAACTGATTAAGAGATCTTTAAACTAGGAAATTGGGGGAGATGGTTGGGAGATTTCCAGGTAATCTCCATGCCGGATTTTAACATTGAGAGGGAAGAAAATGAAGTAAGAAAGGATACAGCCGTGGGTAGGAGAATGGACATAAGGAGGAAGGGTAGTGTAGATACAAGACTAATAGGTGATACTGGCGGTAGAATATCTGTGCCTAATTGGGTAAAGAATGTGAGAGAAGCCAAAGAGCAAAAATTAAGATGTTTGTACACTAATGCGAGGAGCCTAGGTAACAAAATGGAGGAACTAGAGCTATTGGTGCAGGAAGTGAAACCAGATATTATAGGGATAACAGAAACATGGTGGAATAGTAGTTGTGACTGGTATGTGCTGTTTATAAAAGACAGAAATAAAGGCAAAGGTGGTGGAGTAGCATTGTATATCAATTGTGAGGTAGACTGTAAAGAAATAAGAAGTGATGGAATGGATAAAACAGAGTCTGTCTCGGCAAAAATCACATTGGAGAAGAAAGCTACGAGAGCCTCCCCTGGGATAATGTTTGGGTGTGCTACAAACCGCCGGGATCTGATTTGGATAAGGATGGAGACCTCTTTAATATTTTCAGGGTAATAAATACTAAGGGAATTGTGTGATCATGGGAGACTTTAACTTCCCAGATATAACTGGAGGACAAGTGCTAGTAATAATAATAGGGCTCAGATTTTCCTGGATGCGATAGCTGATGGATTCCTTCACCAAGTAGTTGCTGAACCAACAAGAGAGAATGCCATTTTAGATTTGGTTTTGGTGAGTAGTGAGGACCTCATAGAACAAATGGTTGTAGGGGACAACTTTGGTTGGAGCAATCATGAGTTAATTCAGTTCAATCTAAATGGAAGGATAATCCTGGGAGACTGCAGAGATTCCAGAAAACTGGAAAAGGGCAAACATAGTGCCCATCTATTAAAAGGGAAATAAAAACAACCCAGGAAACTACAGACCAGTTAGTTTAACTTCTGTGCCTGGGAAGATAATGGAGCAAGTAATTAAGGAAATCATCTGCAAACACTTGGAAGGTGGTAAGGTGATAGGGAATAGCCAGCATGGATTTGTAAAGAACAAATTGTGTCAAACCAATCTGATAGCTTTCTTTGATAGGATAACGAGTCTTGTGGATAAGGGAGACGCTCTGGATGTGGTATACCTAGATTTTAGTAAGGCATTTGATACGGTCTCGCATGATATTCTTATCGACAAACTAGGCAAATACAATTTAGATGGGGCTACTATAAGGTGGGTGCATAACTGCCTGGATAACCGTAAAAGAGAACTGGATACATTAATGGAGGTTAAGTCCATTAATGGCTAATAGCCACGATGGGTAAGGAATGGTGACCCTAGACTCTGTTTGTCAGAGGGTGGAGATGGATGGCAGGAGAGATATCACTTGATCATTAGGTGTTAGGTTCACTCCCTCTGGGGCACCTGGCATTGGCCACTGTCGGTAAACAGGATACTGGGCTAGATGGACTTTGATCTGACCGAGTATGGCCGTTTTATGTTCGTATGTAAAACCCTGGAAGGACTGTGGGGTAAGCGGTGCTCTACCAGACAGAAAAGTATCTCGTTCAATGAGTCTAGGCTCTAGTCAATGTGGTATAATTTTATTTGCCAATAGAACAATTTCTTTCCAACCCTTCTCATTGCTACCCCTCAAATATGTACACTCTTTGAAATCACTTGTCCTTGGTGTGACTAGGAAGGGTTCTAGAGCTGTGTGTTGATTGGAGCAGAGATGGGAGGTGGTCTGTGACTGCTGTGAATGCCCAGTGGGACAGGGACTGGGTGCTGCAGGGGTACGCTCGGACGGCCGAGGGGGTGAAGTGTGCCTATTGCCAACCTGGAGAGAGGTCAACCTTCTCTCAAAGGCCTACAGGGCACTAGAGGGCACGGCTTGTGTGGCCTGTGGCCGAGGGAGTCAGGGAGCTACCCCCCAGCGGGCACAGATAAGGCTTCCTCATTCTAGGGGCCCATGGCACCGCGGTGGGGCATCAAGGCCAGCATAACTGCAAACGGAGAGCGCCCCCTACTAACGCACCACTACCTGCAATACAGGCCTTTAACACCATGCTGGGGCACTAGGGTCAGTGCTGACTGAGGGCAGATCTTCACTACCTGCCAGATCGGAGGGTACTGATTGATCTATTGGGGATTGATTTATCGTGTCTAGTGTAGACGGGATAAAATAGATCCCCGATGGCACTCTCCGTTGACTCCGGAACTCCAGCTCGCGAGAGGAGGAAGCGGAGTCGACGGGGGAGTGGCAGCAGTCGACTCGCTGCTGTCCTCACAGCCAGGTAAGTCGACCTAAGATACGCCGACTTCATCTATGCTATTCGCGTAGCTGAAGTGGCGTATTTTAGGTCGACCCCACTCCCCAGTGTAGACCAGGGATCAGACAGGAGAGCTGGGTCTGTGCTGAAAGCTTCCCAGCTCAATCCCTGCACCACCCACAGTGACGTGATGGATGCAAGTTACCTGA
Organism: Emys orbicularis; assembly: GCF_028017835.1. Classification (NCBI taxonomy): domain Eukaryota; kingdom Metazoa; phylum Chordata; order Testudines; family Emydidae; genus Emys; species Emys orbicularis. The sequence continues at coordinate 8,313,080 of NC_088703.1, read as the reverse complement.
GCACACAACACCGACATCTTCTCCGTGGTTACAGTTATTCTCTCCCCAAGACCGAGCGCTGCAATCAGAGAGGGCAACTTCTGTCCCTGTGCAGTTGACGTCATCCAGCCAGATACGGTCAGATCCTTGCCCAAATCGAGCCCCTCCTGGGGCTGATAATGCCGTCCCACAGCCCAGCTGCCTGCATACGACTCCGGCATCCTGTAAGTCCCAGCTGTCATCACACACGGTTCCCCACTGACGGTTGTGAAGCACCTCGACCCTCCCAGCGCAGTGACTCCTGCTGTTCACCAGTCGGATCTGAGCCACTTCTGAGATGCCAGCGTCTGCAAACACCCAAGGGAATAAACACTCAGGGAGGTTTCTGTGCATCTGATCGCTTGTGTCACTGTGGAACGTAGCGCCTCCTGCAGACGAATCTGACCGGTCTCTGCACATAGCAACTGCCACTGACCAGACTAATCACTTCGGCAATGTTGAAGTTTGTTCACTCCGCTCCCTGCCAGCTCTCACCTACTTAAACTGTCACCTAATTAGGCAGACTGGACTGCAGTCTGCCCAGCCTGCTTCAGCACTGAGGTTTCCCCACTAAGAGCTGACAGTCACTAAGAACTGGGTGGCGCTTCAACAGAGCGACCTGCAGAGGTCACACTAGAGCGGCCGGGGGCAGCAGAAGGTGAGGGCGAGCGGAGAGATGAGTGGACGGCGGGGTAGCTGCCACCAGAGCCAGCACCCAGACAGCAGAGCGAGCCAGGCGCTCTCCTCCCCGCCCCAAAGGTGGGAGCTGAACTCACACAGGTGCACCTCTGAACTCTGGGTCTTCGCTAACCAAGGACAACCAGTGTGAGTGGGGTGTGGGGAGAGAGAAGGGGGGGCACCTTAAAGGAAATTTTGGTTGCTGGACTCGAGAACCTGAGGCAAAAGACACTGCCCAATATATTCTCGGGATGGTGTTTTGCTCATGGTTTCATGTTTATAAATCCTGTTTCTGGCGTTTTCCCAAGTTAATGCCGGGGGCCTTCCCTCCTCTTATTTAAAAGTTTCTTTTCTTCACTGAGACTCTGTGTGTAACTTTAGCGCCCTCGTGGCCCAGATGGAGTCTGCTCTGCAGGCAGCTCTGGCCAAGAGAAGGCGTGCGCAGGAACGCAGCAGGAGAAATCCCTTCCACCCCAGGGGCACCTGTTCCAAACCCCCCAGAGTGAACACACACACACACAGGAAAAGTACAGTGGATATAACAAGGGAAATATTTATTTACAGAGGGATGAGAGGAGAAAAACAACAAGGGGAAATATAGAGGGAGCAGTAAGACAGGGCTGCATCCAAGCCAAGGCCCCACAGGCCCAGTGGTAGCACAGTCTGACAGGGCAGACACCGAGCAATGTGTCTGCACACAGAGTTCAGGAGTCCTGAGCAAAGTTCCAGTCCAGTGGTGAGTCTTGGGTGCTCCTGGTCATCTTCGGCGCCAGTGAACTTTCCCCCAACAAACCCCTCCGGTGCCCCCTTCTGCCGCTCTCTGCAAAGCCACACAGAGCGACCACCTCCCCACTTAACTATCTAGCAACCTCCCTCCTTGTCCCCAATGCAGTGTCACAAGCCCCAGTACTCGCAGCTCTGGGCAGCAGTGATACTGGGTCCAGCTCCAGCCTGTCCTTCTTGGGCAGTTCCTCCCTGGCACAGTGCTCCTCCTGGGTCCTGTCCTGGGGTGTTCCCAATCGGCCCTGTCCTTCCCAGTCTTCAGGCAGGCTCTCTGCTGCTTCACTTTTCCAGGGCCTGCAGGCTGCCTCTCCCTCTCCCTGGAGCTCCAGTGCTGCCCCCTGGAGTTACCCTCCTTTTTTCTTACTCTCCCCCTCCCCCTTAGGAAAAAGATTTAAAGGGCCATGCTCTTTAAACCCCAAAGGGGTTACACTCTCCCCCCCCAAAAGAAATAATCCTTGATGTCCCCATCAAGGTAGGCAACTTTAAACCATGGATTTCCAGTAGGAGACCCAGGGCCCCCATTTATCAGAAGCATTTCCATCATTTATCCCACAGGACCCCGAGGGGTGGAACAGGTTTTCCATGAGGCAGCTTGCCCTCCGTGGCACCCCAGGGATCTGTAGGTCACTGGGTTCCCCTAACCGATCATACGTCAGCACACACCTGGGCTTCCCTTCCCTAGAGGAACGTCTAGGCTGGCTGTTGGGTATTGGCTGAGGTGATACCACTGAACATGGAGGCAAGATGATGGGTTCTTGAGGCACAAATTTGAGTGCATTTGGGTTTAAAGTGGCTGTTTGGGGTACAGGGTTTTCTGCCTGCACTGAACCTTTCTCATCATGTTTTTGGGGGGTCTCCACAGCTTGGGACAGTGGGGCCTCGGGAGTGCTCAGTGTGGGTTCTTCCCCTTCACCATCTTTTTGTGTGACAACAAGAGGATCCATTAGGGTTGGGGCATTTCAAACTGGATGTTTGCCAGACCCCATTTCATCCTCACTCTTTGAGGAGCTGGGTGTTTGCAAAGGACAGGTATATTTCCGTCGTTGGGACCGTGTCCGACTCGCAGGGCCGGGAGTCTCAGAATTTGTGGAAACATTTTTATGGGGAAACAATACTTGTTCTACAGGTAACAGATGATTCCGGTGGAGAGGTTTGGTGGGGCCGTGACTGCCCTCAGGACGTATGCGATACACTGGTAGATTCCCAAGTTTCTTCTCTATAATGTATGGGTGTGACTTCCAACGATCTGCAATTTTCTGTTTTTCCTGTAGTCCGAGATTTCGGGCCAAAACTCGGTCCCCAACCTGAATCTCCTGTTGCCTCACTTGCTGATCATATCGGGTTTTATGCTTTTGATTTTGGTGACCAGCTGCTTGCGTCGCTATGCCTCCTTTAGTTGATTTCTTAAGCGAGTCACATACCCCAAGTATGTTTCTGGGAGTGCCCCATTTGAAGACACTCCAAAACAGAGTTTAATTGGCAACCGGGCCTTTTGACCGAACATTAACATGTATGGTGTGAACCCAGTTGCATCGTGTTGAGTGCAGTTATACACATGTACCAAATGCTCCACGTGCTGGCTTTAGTATTTTTTTTGCTCAGGCTTCAGAGTTCCCAGCATGTTCAGTAGTGTGCGGTTGAATCGTTTTGGTAGTGGATCCCCTTGGGGATGATAAGGGGTGGTGCGTGATTTTTTTGATCCCCATGATCTTACAAAGTTCTTTTATTAACCGACTTTTAAAATCCCGTTCCTGATTTGAGTGTAGTTTGGCGGGCAACCCATAATGGATGAAGAACTTTTCCCACAGGATTTTGGCAACTGTGGACGCTTTTTGATCTTTGGTGGGATAAGCCTGGGCATAACGAGTAAAATGGTCCGTGATCACCAAGATATTTGCAGTAACCCGGCGGTTAGGCTCTAATGACAGAAAGTCCATAAAGACAAACTCCATGGGTGCAGAACTTGTAATGCTGACAAGAGGAGACGCTTGCTTAGGCAGAGTCTTTCGATGGATACATCTGGTGCAGGTGCGAATATGGTGGGTGATGTCAGGCCCCATCCGGGGCCAATAGAATCTTGCCTTAACTAGGGCCTTCAATTGCTCGACTCCCAGATGCCCCATTCGATCGTGGCAGGCCTCTAACATGCCTCGCCGGTACTTCTGCGGTAGCACCAATTGCTTAAGGTGAGGCCTCTGGGGATGCTTCTGCCCTCGGTAAAGTCGTCCATCCCGAAACAATAGGCGATCCCATTCTTTCAGCAAAAGGGCCTCCTTTGGATGACTTGGTCGAATAGCCCTGGGATCCTTTCCCCTTTCCAATGCATAAAGAATGTCCTTTATTCGTGGATCAGCTTGCTGGGCATGCTCCACCTTTTGATCCTTTAGTTTGGGCAGCTGAGGGTCCTGTACTCTAGTAAAACTTGAGTAGACTATGGGTATGGCTTTTGGTGGTGCACCCAGACAGTTAATTGCTTGTTTTTCATTGGCTGTGGATTTTTTCTCCACAATGGATACCCATTGGCATAAAGCTCTCAATTCAGGGGTCTCCACATTTATTTGGTTATTGGGTAATAAATCCTTAGAGTGAGGCTGCCTAGACAAGGCATCTGCATCCATGTTTGTTCGACCAGGTCGATACTGCAGAGTGAAATCATAGGCAGAGAGTGCCGCTAACCATCGGTGCCCTGCTATGGATAATTTTGCTGTTGTTTTCATGTATGTTGAAGGATTATTATTGGTTTTTACAGTGAACTTGGTCCCATAGAGGTAGTTACGGAACCTCTCTGTGATGGCCCATTTTAATGCCAGGAACTTCACTTGATGAGCAGGGTAGTTTCTCTCAGGCGGTGTGAGACCCCGACTTGCAAACGCTACCGGTTGGAGTTTGCCCTCACGCGCTTGATAAAGGACAGTGCCTAAACTGGTGTAGCTTGCATTAACATGAAGTTCATATGGCTGGGTGGGATCAGCGTACACCAAAACAGGTGCTTGCGTGAGCTGTTGAATGATTTTACGGAAAGCTTCTTCACACTCAGCAGTTCACCGCTTTCCAAAAGGTGCACCCACATTAAAGTATTGATGCCGAGGTGAGTTTTCCTTCTTCTTATTTGTGTGGGGGGGTATCCCTTGGTGAGCTCTGTGAGTGCATGTACAATGTACGAAAAATTCTTGATAAACTTGCGGTAATAGCCACAGAATCCCAGAAACTACCGTAATTCCTTGAGAGTTGTGGGCCTTGGCCAGGTGGTTACCGCCTTCACCTTCTCTGGGTCTGTAGCTATACCATCTGCAGACACTATGTGTCCCACATACCGCACGGATGTCTGGCAGAAAATGCACTTGTCTAAGGAGAACTTGAGGCCAGCCTGTTCCAAACGATCCAGGACTTTGCACAGCCGAGTCTCGTGTTCTTCTAAAGTGCGCCCGAACACTATGATGTCATCCAGGTACACCAGACACTCCAACAGGTGCATGTCCCCTACCACCCGCTCCAGATACTCCCTGAGGCATGCGATTAAATTGGTAAAACCCTAAAGGGCAGATGAATGCTGTCTTTTCCCGGTCCTCTGGTGCCATGGGCACTTGATAGTATCCACTGCGGAGGTCAAGGACAGAGAACCAGCAGCTACCATTCAGACTATTCAAGGCGTCATCCACCCGGGGCATTGTGTATTGGTCAGGGGTCGTCCGCCGGTTCAGAGTGCGATAGTCAATGCACATGCGCACCTTTCCACTTTTTTTTTCGTACTACAACGATCGGCGATGCGTAGGGGCTCCTGGATTTCTCAATGATACCTGCTTGAACCAGTTCCTGTAGGTGCTGCCTCACATCTTTAATATCAGCGGGGGCTAATTGTCTTGACCTCTCTCGAAAAGGCCGACCATCCTGCATTTGGATATGGTGCTTCACATCATGTGCACACCCAACATCCCATTCGTGCATAGAGAAAACAGCCTTCCTTTTGACTAACTTCTCACACAGGTGGTTCTTCCACTCAGCAGGAATGGGGGAATCCCCAAACTGGAAACTATCCCTCCCAAAAGGTCTAGCCTTGGTCTTTTCTTGGGATGGGGGACCCCTTGCTCGCTGGTATGCGGCTTTACATAAAGCATGCATTGGCAGCTCCTGCAGATAGTTGTTCCCTGCCATTTCATGGCATTTCCACGCCAATTTTTGGAACAGGTTTGCATTTGTTCCTAGGATTAAAGGTGCATACTTTCTTTCCTTTGGATTTGGACAGACCAGTGCCAATGTTTCTATTTCCTGGTTTACCCCTGCAACATTCTTTGGAAACTGAACATTTAACAGGATATATCCCAGATAAGGACAGGAGTCACAGCCAATTCCCCAGACTGTCAGGCCAGACAGGGGATGCAAGGGTAAATGCTGCCGGTGTTCTCGGTAGTAAGATTCATAGAGTATGGTGACCTGTGATCCGCTGTCCAGCAATGCCTCACACGATCGTCCTTCTATACGAACGGGTACTATAGCCTGGGGGCCTATCAGCCCATCTGGGTAACCCCTGTTTGTGGTTTTTTCTGGGGAGCCTTGGAATTTCAGGGGCTTGGGTTGCTTCTTCCCCAAGCCCGGTTGGTGTTTCCCTGAAGCTTCCTAATGGTCTGCTGCAATCTTTGAGATACCCTTGCATGATCTGTCTTGTTTTGGCAGTCCAAGGCATAGTGACCATTTCTTCCACAGTTATAACAGAAACCTTTTCGCTGGCTATCACCCCTCCTGCTACTCTCCCCTCTTGAGGATGGCACAGTATGTCCCTGAGCCTTCATTATGGCCACTTCTTGGGTCAAATTTCTCAGTGCTGCTGCCACTGACGGGGCATCTTCCATCTCTTCAAGCACTGTAGTGGTGCGACTCCCTGCCATCTTCGGCTGCACTACTGCATCCACTTGCAACAATCGCTCCTCCTCTTCACGTATCTTTCGAATGAGCTTGTGGAATGGGGGTGGGTTTTGGGCCCGCTCCCTCAGCTGCAGTCGCCACAACATCAACCCATCTTGTCGGGTGCCCCGAAGGATTTGGTCCAACCTAGCGGAATCAATGCTCTTGGTGGGGATGCCCTCCTTCCGCACTACCTGCTGTAGCAAATCCTTTAGTCTCCTGATGAAATTCGACAATCGTTCATGGGGCTCCTGATAGGTATGGCGGAACCGATAATACAGGTCTTCACTGCTATTAGTAGTACCTTAGACACTCTCAAGAGCGGTTAAATAGTCTTGCACTGTGGCAGCTGGTTGTGAGTCTTTCAGGGCTTGGATAATTCACATGGCAGGTCCCCTCAGACTCTCAAGCACACGTTTCCGCTTCTCAGCATCAGAGCATTTCCACTCTTGGACAAGTGGCACCATAAAATCCCTCCAGGTCTCGTAATCCTCCTCTCCTGGGGGTACAGGTGACACCCCCGCTTGTATGGAGCACTTTTATATACCGGCCTCAATGCATCTTTGAGAGTGTTTCCCAGCTCTTTGGCCCATCCCACCAGTCTGGGTGCTGCAGGTGTTGGAGCCCCTCCTAATGCCAAAATTAATTCTTCTCTTGTCCGCTTCTCATCCACCATCAGAGCTTGCAATTTCTGTGCTAAAGAATCCACCTCAAGTGACACAGGCACACTAGGCGGGGACTGCTCTGCTCCCAGAATTGTCCAGGGAATACCTTCTACTTGCACCTCTTTGGGCACTTTATCAAGATCTGTTTCCTTGGAGTGAGTACATAGTGCTACCATGCCCTTCACTTTGCGGTTGTAAATACGGGTGCGGACCTTTACTCTCCCCAGTATTTCAGCTGCATCTAAGCTCTCCTCAATTTCATTTGGTTCCATCTTTTCTGGGAACCCCGCCACCAGCACAGCTTTGGTTACTGGGATTTGTGCCCCTTGGCACAGGTTTTCTAATAATCCTCTCTTCATTTTTTTTTTTTTTTTTTACTGAGATTGAACCCGGCCTTAGTCACTTCCGACGCCACTGGCAGTACGGTTACATAGATATTGACTTCTCACATACACAAAAGAAGAAGATGGCCCCAATGACATTCAGCCACTTCTGGGGTAGGTCAGGGCAGCTGAGAAACAGGACAGTGAAATATGTAAGCTGTATAGTACAGGAAGTGAGGAAGAATTGTGTCTCATGTGTCTAGGTCTTGGGGAAGTTACAACTTCAGGAATAATTCCCTGAAATGCAAATCTGCCGGAACACAGTGCTTAGGAACCGGACTCTTCAGAAATTGGCCCTGCAGGCTCCATTGACACCAAATTCAACCAGTGGAAGCTGCAGTTACCCAGGTCCCCATTGTGCTGCAGAGGAGTCTGGCCCAGAGATAAGTGGATGCCAACTGGCAGAGGGCACAGGGATGCCTAGACTTATACGGGGATCCAAAGGGTGAGATACATGCACAATAGCTCACCAGAGGTGGTATGTGAGGTGTCTACCAAGAGCCAGCAGCCAGCAGCCCACTGGTCACCCTAATGGGGGCAAGATGTTTGTATGGGACATAGCTGAAGAGAGATGTAAAATGTAGAATATGATGCTTCAGAAGTGTAGTGAAGCTTGTCACCTGCGCCATGGCAATCCTTCGGCTGTGCCAATCAGCACATAGAACAATGCACAGCTGTGGAGACAGGCTATATTCACTGTCTGGGCCCAGTGGGGGCCTGAGAATTTACAAAGACAAAGGTCCCTCAGCACAAGTCTGGGCTGAGTGGGGGCCTGAGAATTTAACCCTCAGCACAAGTCTCCAAAGAGAGACCACTTCTGGGAAGAGACAATGGTCTGTACCTACAAAGAAAGAGGAGAGGGGACAAGAGATCCCTTTCACCCAGGAGGCGACTGACAGCGTTTGTCTCAGGAACAAGAGACACAGCCAAGCCTGGAGTAAAACCCTGGAAGGACTGTGGCGTGAGCGTTGCTCTACCAGACAGAAAAGTATCTCGTTCAATGAGTAAAGGCTCTAGTCAGCGTGATATGATTTTATTGGCCATGGAACCATTTCTTTCCAACCCTTCTCCTTGCTACCCCTCAAATCTCTACACTCTGTGAAATCACTTGTTGTTGGTGTGCTTATGAAGGGATCTAGAGCTGTGTGCTGATTGGGGCTGAGATGGGAGGTGGAGCTAGTCACCTTGGGACCCTGTTCCTTTGGGAGCAGCAGATCTGTGACTGCTGTGAATGCCCAGCAAGGAAGGGACTGAGTGGTACAGGGAGACACTCGGAGGGCTGAGGGGTGAAGTGTGCCTATTGCCAACCTGGAAAGAGGTCACCCCCCTCTCCAAGGCCTAGAGGGCATGGCTTGTGTGGCCCCTGGCCAAGGGAGTCGGGGAGCTGCCCCCCATCGGGCAAACACAAGGCTTCCACATGCTAGGGGCCCATGGCACTTCACTGGGGCATTAGGGCCAGCACAACTACAGAGAGCGCCCCCTACTGACACACCTCTACCTGAAGCAAAGGCCCCCTAGCACCACACTAGGGCACTGGGGCTGGCACTGACATCAAGAAGAGAGCTTGAGCGTCCCCTACTGAGCCCTCACACCGCTCCCTGCAGCACAGGCCAATAGAACCGCACAGGGGAATTAGGGTCAGCACAGACTGAGAGGAGAGTGCTCCCTATTGGAATTGCCATACTGCTCCCTGAAGCACAGACCCCAAGCACCATGCTGCGGTCAGCTCTGGCTGTGAGGTGACAAGGCCCGCTAATGAGTTTCCCACCCTCCTTCCTACAAGGCAGGGTGGTAGATGAAGGTTACCTGAGCACACAACACCGGCATCTTCTCCATTGGTACAGTTATTCTTTCCCCAAGGCCAAGCCCTGCAATCGGAGAGGGCAACTTCTGTCCCTGTGCAGTTGATGTCAGCCAGCCAGATACGGTCTGATCCTCGCCCAAATCGAGCCCCTCCTGGGGCTGATAACGCCGTCCCACAGCCCAGCTGCCTGCACACGACTCCGGCATCCTGTAAGTCCCAGCTGTCATCACACACGGTTCCCCACTTCTGGTTGTGAAGCACCTCGACCCTCCCAGCGCAGCGACTCGGGCCGTTCACCACTCGGAGCTGAGCCACTTCTGAGATGCCAGCGTCTGCAAACACCCAAGGGAATAAACATTCAGGGAGGTTCCTGTGCGTCCGATCTCTAGTGATGCTGTGGAAAAAACGGTTACCTACCTCTCGTAACTGTTCTTCTTCAATATGTGTTGCTCATGTCCATTCCAATAGATGTGCACACACTACGTGCACGATTGTTGGAAGGTTTTTCCCCCTAGCGGTACCTGTCGGGTGGGCTGTGGAGACCCCTGGTGTGGTGCTTTCATGACAGTGTATATCGGTCACTGCCGACCCGCCACCTGCTCAGTTCCTTCTTGCCGGAATATTCCGACAGAGGGAAGACAGGTGGGATTCGGAATGGACATGAGCAACACATCTCACAGAGCAATAGTTACGAGAGGTAGGTAACCGTTTTTGTTCTTCAAGTGATTGCTCATTTGCATTCCAATAGGTGACTCCCAAGTAGTTTCCCTGGGGGAGGGGTCAGAGTTCACCTGGTTGAGGAATGCAGGACTGCCCTGCCAAAGGCTGCATCGTCCCTTGCCTTTTGGGTAATGGCGTAGTCTGACGTGAAGGTGTGAATAGAGGACCACATTGCTGCCTTGCATATTTCCTGGGTAGGGACCTGTGCCAGGAATGCTGCGGACAACGCCTGTGCTCTTGTGGAGTGCACCGTAAGCGAAGGGGCTGGAATTTTAGCCAGGTCGTAGCAAGTCCCGATACAGGACATGATCCATGATGAAATGCGCTGGGACGAGATCGGAAGCCCCTTCATCCTTTCTGCTATTGCAATAAAGAGCTGTGGTGATTTACGAAATGGCTTTGTGTGGCCAATGTACAATGGTAGGGAACGCCTGACATCCAAGGAATGGAACATGTGTTCTCTGTTACTGGCATGTGGCTTAGGGAAGAACACAGGTAAAAATATGTCCTGGTTCATATGAAACTGGGAGACTACCTTTGGCCGAAACGCGGGGTGAGGTCGTAGCTGCACCTTGTCTTTATTTAAGACCGTATAGGATGGCTCGGAAGTCAGCGTTCTGAGCTGGGATACCCTTCTGCCCGAGGTTATGGCCATCAGAAAGGCCACCTTCCAGGAAAGGCAGGACAGAGGGCAGGTCGCCATGGGCTCGAAAGGGGGCCCCATGAGCATGGACAGGACCAGGTTGAGGTCTATGTGGGGAAAGCCTCCACCTCTGGGAAATCGAGTGTGTGATGTCTGGCCTGAAGGATCATTCTTGACTGCGAAATGAGCAGCTGAGGTGATCAGCTAGCTTGTTTTGTGCTCCCGGAAGGTGTGACGCCTCTAGGTGTATCGAGTGAGCCATGCAAAAGTCCCACAGCTCAAGGGCTTCCTAGCTCAGGGGAGAGGAACAAGCACTACCTTGTTTGTTTATATAGAACATCGCGGCACCACCGACACACATGCACCCTGAAGGTGAGCCTGGAATGCTTGGCATGCCAGACGAACCGCCCTCAGATCCCTTACATTGATGTGCAGCGATAGTTCTGTGTGGGACCATAGGCCTTGGGTTCTGATATTGCCCAGGTGCGCTCCCCAACCGAGCGCTGAGGGGTCCGTGACTAGCGATAGCGTAGGATGGGGTTGGGCAAAGGGTACTCCTGCTGCAACCACCAGTGGAGAGACTCGAGAATGCCAGTGGGGAGGGTAACTATCCGGTCCAGTGGGTCCCTGCCAAGCCTGTGTACCCTCGCCAAACACGCCTGGGGGGGGCAAAGGCGTAACCCGATGTGCTGGACCACGTATGTGCAGGCCGCCATATGCCCCAACAGTTTCATGCAATTTCTGGCCGTGGTTGTGGGGAATCAGCGAAGGTTTTCGATAATGTCCATGAGGTGCTTGGAAGCGCAGCTCGGGCAGGAACGTCCTGGCCTGTGTGGAGTCCAAGAGAGCTCGTATGAATTCTATTCTCTGCATCGGGGCTAGGGTGGATTTGGGAAGGTGGCCCGAGCCACTGACACATGCTCTGCAGCCTGTGCTTGTGACACGGCCTTGATGAGCCAGTTGTCCAGGTACGGAAATACTTGCACCTGATGTTTGCGGAGGAAGGCTGCAACGACCGCCACACACTTTGTGAATACCCGGGGGCCGCCAAGAGCCCAAACGGGAGCACCCTGAACTTGTAGTGCTGGCCGCTGACCACAAAATGAAGAAAACGTCTGTGGGCCGGATAATGGAGATATGGAAGTACTCATCTTTCAAGTCTAGGGTGGCATACTAGTTCCCTGGATCCAGGGAAGGAATGATGGAGACCAGAGAGACCATGTGAAACTTCACTTTCCTCATGAATGTGTTGACGTCTCGCAGATCCAGGATAGGCCAGAGCCCACCCTTGGCCTTGGGGATGAGGAAATAGCGGGAGTAGAACCCCTTGCCCCTGAACTCCTGAGGAACCTCCTCCATTGCCCATAGAGCGAGAAGCGATTGCACCTCCTGCAAGCGGAGTTGTTTGTGAGAAGGGTCCCTGAAGAGGAACTGGGAAAGGGGGTGGGAGGGCAGGAGGGAACAGAATTGCATAGAATATCCCATCCATACCATTCTCAGGACCCAGTGATCTGACGTGATCTTGGACCAAGCACGGAAGAAGCGGGAGAATGGATTCACAAAGGGAGGGTAAGGATCCAAGTTTGATACTGATGCTCCATCCTCGGGCACATCTTCAAAAGTTTGGCTTTGGGCCTAGGGGCTGTTTGGCCGAACCCCGGCCTTGGCCTGAGGAGGACTGTGGCGGGTGCCTCCTGTTATTCCTGCCCCGTCTCCTGGACGAGTCTTGCCTCGGAGGCCCATAATATAAATGAGATGGGGACTGAGGCTTAAATGGCTTTCCTTGGGGTGCAGGGTGTGGATCCCCAAAGGCTTTAAAGTCACCTTTGAGTCTTTAAGGTTGTGCAGGCGAGAATCCGTATTTTGTGCAAACAGGCCTGCACGGTCAAAGAGGAGGTCCTGGATCGTGTTCCGGACTTCAGTTGGTATCCCCGACACCTGCAGTCACGTTCTGCGCCTCATTGTAATGGCGGTGGCCATCGTCCAAGCTGCCGAGTCTGCCGCTTCGAACACAGCCTGGAGGGAGGTTCTCAAGACTACTTTGCCCTCCTCGAGGAGGGCGCTAAACTCCTTGCACGAGTCTGCCAGGAGCAACTTCTGGAATTTTGCTAACGAGCTCCAGGAATTGAAAGCGGCTGAGTACCGCTTGCTGGCTGGCCACTTGAAGCTGGAGGCCCCCTGTCGAGTAGACCTTTCGGCCAAAAAATCCAGCTTCTTAGTGTTCCGTGACTTTGGGGTGGGACCTGGCTGCACCTGTCACTCCTTATGATTTGCCACATCGACCACCAGAGTCCCTGGTTGGAAGTGGGTGAAAAGGTGTTCATACCCTTTCTGTGGCAAAAAATAGCTTCTATCCACCCCTATAGTGGTGGGTGGTATTGAGGCTGGAGTCTGCCACAGCACCCTAGGAGGATGTCCACCTTCGGGTCCAACTCCTCCGTGACCTCCTCTGCCTGGAGATTCAGGTTTAGGGACACCCTTCTAACAATGTCCTGGTGTCCCCTGGTGTCCATCGCCAAAGGGTGATGGTGGTGCCCGCCACTGCCGCGTCCAGTGAGGAGGCCCGTGGGACTGGGTCTTCTTGCCCTACTGGTTCTCTGGAGGCTGGGTCGGGTGCCTCTGTCCACGCCTCCCCTGTGACTGGACGTGGCTGCAGTACAACTAGTGGCACTGGTTCGGGCGCTGTGCCTGAGCATGATGGCCCAGAGTCCCTGTCTCATGCGGGGTCCTCAGGAGACCTGGGGGTGTGGCGAGCCACTGATGTTTCTCGGGGGGGTGTAGGGAGGTGGGCACCCCACTCCTGCCTGAAGGGGATAAAGCAGCCCTGGAGAGGGCAGCATCGCAGAAAGCTGGGCTGATTGGGAAAGCAGCCACAGCTGTGGTCAGCTTAATCAGGGACCAGCTGGCCCTTATAAGAGGGCTGGGGCCAGAAGCAGAAGAGAGACACACTCTATCTAGGGTGAAGCAGCACTGGGGAAGGGCAGAGGGAGCTGGGGAGCTCCATCCTAGCAAAGTCCCAAGCTGCAGGCCAAGCTAAGGGCCCACAAAAAGGTACTGGGGCTGCAGGGGGCAGCCCAGATAAAGGCAGAGGCAGCAGGTCTAACCCCCTTGCCAATGATGACTGGTTTACAGACTGCAGTCTGCCCCAGAGAGCAGGGGCTAGATGATGTCTGGCAGTAGCCACTGAGTCAAGGTGGGGATAGGGGTTTGGGGGTTCCCCTGGAAGGGGAGACCCAGAGTGAGGGGGCACTGCGGTGGGCAGAACCCCTGGGCAAAGGGCACCGGGATCGGGAGGCCAGCGGCAGGCGACACCTCAGTCAGCAGAGGGCGCTCCGGAGCTGGAAAAGAGCTAATTCCCTGGACAACCAGCAGGAGACGCCGCACCGGTGAGACGTCACCCCGCCACAGGGAGGGAATGGGGTGCAGACGGCACCAATGCGGCTCTGGAGCCCTGACCCTGAGTCCTATGATAGGTCAAATGAGTGCAAAAGGGTCATTGTACTGGGCCCTGCCATTGGAGGGGCCAGGAGACCGCCAGTGCCGATGAGTCCACAGCTCTGCGGTACCGGGACCGGTGCCGGGAGCAGGAGCAGTACTGGCTGCTTCGAGAGACAGAAGACTCAGCGTCTGACTCAGACGAGTACTCTGTGCCTGACCACAGGAGGGCGGCGCCCGACAGTGCCGGGGAGTGGTACTGGGGTGATGGTGAGCGGTGCGGTAACGTCATGGGCTTGCCGTAATGGTGAACTGGGGCGGAGCCACCACCAGTGCCACAAAGTGTGCCGGACCCATATGCAGTGCTGACGTAGATGCTGCAGCCGGTGCTGTCGTCGGTGCCACTTACGGTGCCTGAGCTTGCTGTGCCAGAGCTCATACCTGCGAGGCCGGGGACTACGCATTCATGGCAGTAAGGTCCCGCGTTGCCTCATAGGTGTCCGGCGTTGAGGGGAGGTTGACCTCTTCCTCCAAATCCTCCCGAGTTGGGGAGTCCACCAGCACCGGATTCGATGGGCTTCCAGTTGGGACCAGAGTCAACAGTGCCGGGAATTGATGTCCAGACCATGGGTGTCCTCCTGCATGACGCACCCCACTGGAATCCTCTTGCGGCTTCTTGATGGGGGAACGACCCCTGTCCGCCTTCTCTTTCTTATGCAGTGCCGGGGACTGTGAGCGGTGCCGCCTGGTAGCACTGGCCTTAGAAACAGGTGCTGGTGCTCCTTGGAGGAGTCCTTTCCTGGTGCCGGGATATCCCGCACCGAGGCGGGGTCACTACGCACCAATGATGCCGGTGCCATTTCCGGTGCCAGCTGGGGGCGGAGGCTCGACTCCATCAGGAGGAGCTTTCAATGATAGTCCCGCTCTCTCTTAATCCTGGGTCTGAAGCTCCTGCAAATTGGGCCCTTGTCTATCTGATACTGTCTCTCAGGCACTTGAGACAAGAAGCGTGTGAATCGCCTGTGGGCGTAGGTTTTCGCACACTTCTCGTACGCCTTAAACTCCTGTGACCGAGGCATGCCCAGGTGCCTGGGGAAACTGGGGTGGGGAGAAAGCCCCCCAACCTACTAGAAACTACTATATAACAAACTATTAGCTATCTACAACTAAGAAAAGGAAACCACTATGAAGGCACTTGAGAGTGCAAGAGATTGAGCTGCTCCAACGACCATCACTGGCATTAAGAAGGAACTGAGCAGGCAGCGGGTCATCAGGGACCTATATACACCTCCATGAAGGCGCCACTCCACAGCCGACCCCACAGGTACCGCTAGGGAAAAACCTTCCGACGATCATGCACGCGGCGTGCACACACCTATTGAAATGCACATTAGCAATCATTCAAAGAAGGACATAGTGCCTCCCACTGACATGTCTGAATAGTCTCTGCAACAGCCTGTTAGGGGTTCACTCCCTGTCAATTAAGCACAGTTAACTCAAAAAAATAATAATGAATAAAAAAATTAATCACGATTAATCGCAGTTTTAATCGCACTGTTAAACAATAGAATATCAATTGAAATTTATTAAATATTTTGGATGTTTTTCTATATTTTCAAATATATTGATTTTAGTTATGACACAGAATACAATGTGTACAGTTCTCACTTTATATTATTACAATTAAAGTTGTTTTATCCGGCATGATGAGGGAATGGAGGGTGCTGGTAAATGAAAAATGCTGGTAAACGAAGAGGGAGGGGGGTTGTGTGTGGGAGGGAGTACGGGGCTGGGGATTGGGGCAGGGCTGGGGCATGGGCTCTGGGAGGGAGTTTGGGTGCAGGAGGGGGCCCAGGGCAGGCAGTTGGGGCGCAGTATCGGGTGCAGGGTGCCGGATCCAGGGCCACATCAGGCAACTCCCTGGAAGCAGCAAGTCATCCCGGCTGATCCTAGGTGGAGGCATGGCAGGCGCGTTGGTGCACTCCCTCCGCACGCAGCTCCCAGTGGCCGTGGTTCCCAGCCAATGGGAGCTGTGCAGCTGGCATGGGGGGCGGGCAGAATACAGAGCCACCTGACGCGTCTCCGCTTAGGAGTAGCCAGAACCCGGGACAGGTTGCTGCTTACGGTGAACCATCCAAGGTGAGAGGCCCATGAATCTTACAACCCGCACCCGCTCCCACCTACCAAGACCCCTCCCACACCCAAAGTCCCTCCCAGAGCCCACGCTACAAACCCCCTTCTGTGCCCCAGCACCCTGCCAGCCTCGCACCAACCGGAGTATAAACCGGAATTTCAATGAAGATCCGAAATGCCGATTTATAGAGCTTTCCTGTTGGCAAAGTGTTGGAAAAAACAGTTTTTACTATATTTTGGATTACAAATATTTGCACTGTAAAAATGGTAAAAGAAATAGTATTTTGCAATTCATCTCATACAAGTACTGTAGTGCAATCTCTTTATTGTGAAAGTGCAACTTACAAATGTTGATTTTTTTTGTTACATAACTGCACTCAAAAAAACCAACAATGGAAAACTTAGAGCCTACACATCCTCTCAGTCTTACTTCTCATTTAGCCAATCGCTCAGACAAACAAGTTTGTTTACATTTACGGAAGATAATGCTGCCTGCTTCTTATTTGCAATGTCACCCAAAAGTGAGAAGAGGCATTCCATGGCATTTTTGAAGGTGGCACTGCAAGGTATTTACGTGCCTGATATGCTAAACATTCACATGCCCCTACATGCTTCGGCCACCATTCCAGATGACATGCTACCATGCTGATGATGCTCGCTAAAAAAGCAAACTGTTAATTTAATTTGTGACTGAAATCCTTGGGAGAGAAATCTGTATCTCCTGCTATGTATTTTATATGCATTTTGCATATCTTTCATATTACAGTGGTCTCGGTTGATGACTCAGCACATGTTGTTCATTTTAAGAATAATTTCACTGCAAATTTCACAAAACGCAAACAAGGTACTTGTGACTCTCTGTACCTCGGGGAATCACCCAGCACCCCCATGTTCATCCTTATAAAATGATTGTGTAGTATCCAATACAAAGTTTGTCATGTCGGCTGTCTTCGGAAGGCTCATAATACACTGAGCTTTGTTGTTATAGTGATGTTATAGTAATTGTTGTTGCAGTAATGTTACAGGTTATAATTTCACATATATAGTTATGAGGTTGAAAATGTATCCAAATGGTTTAAAATAAGCCCAGGCAAAAACTCTCTAAGAGCAGAAGGGCAGTTCACACCTCATCAAGGCATGTATGGGACAAACCCAGCCCAGCCTCACAGGAACAAAGAACGCTGGCCTCGGCAGCAACAATAGGATCTGTTGGACTCTCGAGTGAGTTACCCCCCTTCCGCTGGTCAGTTTGGGACTGCAGTGAGGTAATGCTCACCTGACCCTGAAGAGGGTGGGGCAAAGCCAAGAGGGAAGAAAGAACATGATAAAAGGGAGTAATGTTTGCCATGCTCTTCCTCTCTTTTCCACCTACATCTACAGACACCACATCAAGCGACTGAAGCGCTGATTAAAGGGGAGAGCCTGGCTGAAGAGCAACCAGCTAGCTGGTGGTAAGAAGCATCTCAGTTTCAAAGGGCATTCAAAGTGTTAAGATCAGCTTAGAATGTGTTTTGCTTTTATTTCATTTGACAAAATCCGACTTGCTATGCTTTGACTTATAACCACTTAAAATCTATCTTCATAGTTAATAACTCAGTTTGTTTGTTCTACCTGAAGCAGTGTGTTTGGTTTGAAGCATGTCAGATACTCCCCTTGGGATAACTAGCCTTGGGGATATACATTTCTTTGTTAAATTGACAAATTTAGATAATCTTGCAGCATCCAGCGGGGATTACTAGGGTTTCTAGGTTTCTGTCTGGGACCGGCGATATTGGCCGGTTGCATGATCCAAGGAGCAGCTTACATGTCAGAGGCTGTGTGTGAACAGCCCAGGAGTGGGGGTTCTCACAGCAGAGCAGGGTAAGGCTGGCTCCCAGAGTCAGGGATTGGAGTGACTTAGCAGATCAGCAGTCCAGATAACACCAGAGGGGAACATTACAGTACCAATATGAGATTTCTAAAGCTAGCTACAGCACTCGACCCAAGGTTTAAGAATCTGAAGTTCCTTCCAAGATCTGAGAGGGATGAGGTGTGGAGCATACTTTCAGAAGTCTTAAAAGAGCAACACTCCAATGCGGAAACTACAGAACCTGAACCACCAAATAAGAAAATCAACCTTCTGCTGGTGGCATCTGACTCAGACGATGAAAATGAACATTTGTCGGTCTTCACTGCTTTGGATCGTTATTGGGCAGAACCCATCATCAGCATGGACGCATGTTCTCTGGAATGATAGTCAAAGCATGAAGGGACATATGCATTTTTATCACATCTGGCACATAAATACTTTGCTACACCAGCTAAAACAGTGCCATGTGAATGCCTGTTCTCACTTTCAGGTAACATTGTTTACCTTTGCAGGGGATAATGCTGCTTGCATGTTGTTTACAAACTTGTCTGTCTGAGCAACTGGATGAACAAGCTGTAGTACTGAGTGGATTTGTAGGATCTAAAATT
Organism: Emys orbicularis; assembly: GCF_028017835.1. Taxonomy (NCBI): domain Eukaryota; kingdom Metazoa; phylum Chordata; order Testudines; family Emydidae; genus Emys; species Emys orbicularis. The sequence continues at coordinate 8,294,462 of NC_088703.1, read as the reverse complement.
TTACATTGTTTTATCTTTGATTGCAGTTATTATTTGTAAATCATTCAACATTTCTAAGTTTAACTTTCCTGATAAAGAGATTGCACTACAGTACTTGTAGCAGGTGAACTGAAAATACTATTTCTTTTGTTTCTTTTTTACAGTGCAAATATTTCTACTGTACAGTTGGAATTCTGTGTTGTAATTGAAATAAATATATTTGAAAATGTATAAAACATCCCAAAAAATGAAATAAATGGTATTCTATTATTGTGTAAAGGCACAATAAATTATGCGATTAATCGTGATTAATTTTTTATCTCACAATTAATCTCGATTAACATTTTAATAACCTCATAGCCCTCCTCCTCACAACTACTATGCAGCCACCTCTAGCATGGAACAGGGTAGATGAGAGACAGGGCACAGAAACTCATAAGCTGTGTAGGAGAGGAAGTGAGGAAGAACCCTGCCTCCAGTCACAACAGTGGGGCATAATACAAGTTTATGGGTAATTAGCTGAGATGTAAATCACCCGGAGTGACATAGATAGGAACCCCACACTTCATAAAGGGATCCCTGAGTGGCTGCAGGATCCATTCAACCCCAAATCCCAGAAATGGGATGTATGGTTACCGCCACCCGATTGTGCTGTAGTGGGGTAGGGCGATCATAGCGAACACCGACGGGGAGGGTCTCTCACAGAGGAACATGTACTGCTCCCTGCAGCACAGGCCCGAAGTGGTGTCCTGGGGCACAGGGGCCAGCACTGACTTTGAGGGGAGATTGCCCCCTGCTAAACCCCCATCCCACTCCCTGCAGCATAGGCACACAGAACTGTGCAGGGAAAATGGGGTCAGCACTGACACCATGGGAAGAGCGACACTTAGTGTGACCCTGAAACAGCTCCCTACAGTACAGGCCCTTAGCATCATGTTGGGGCACTGGGGTCAGCGCTGACTCAGACAGGAGAGCTGGGTCTATGCTGAAAGTTTCCTAGCCCGATCCCCACACTACTCACAGTGACATGATGGATGCAAGTTACCTGAGCACACAACACCGGCATCTTCTCCGTGGGTACAGTTATTGTGTCCCCAAGGCCGAGCCCTGCAATCAGAGAGGGCAACTTCTGTCCCTGTGCAGTTGACGTCATCCAGCAATATACGGTCAGATCCTGGCCCAAATCTTGCTCCTCGTGGGGCTGATAAAGCCGTCCCACAGCCCAGCTGCCTGCATACAACTCCAGCATCCTGTAAGTCCCAGCTGTCATCACATACGGTTCCCCACTTCTGGTTGTAAAGCACCTCAACCCTCCCAGCGCAGCGACTTGGGCCATTCACCAGTTGGATCTGAGCCACTTCTGAGATGCCAGCATCTGCAAACACCCAAGGAAAGAAACACTGAGGGAGGTTCCTGTGCAACTAATCTCTCGTGTCGCTGGGGAACGTAGCGCCTGTGTCCAGTCTCTGCACAGAGCAACTGCCTGTCAGTGTCTCCCCACCACTGACCAGGCTAATCACTTGGGCAATGTTGAAGTTTGTCCACTGCCGCCCCACCCCCCGGCCAGCTGTAACCTAGCTAGTCTGTCACCTAATTAGGCAGACTGGACGGCAGGCTGCCCCACTGCTCCGACTAGAGCATTTAAAAAGATCACCCCCTGCACTGCTGGCAGGAACCTCGTGGGGAGGAGATTTACACCCTCAATCCTGGCACTGGTATTTGCTCCAGAGCGATACTGTGCAGTGCTGTTGGGCAGACGCTGGCAGAAGCATCTTGGTGATTGGGAGTTGAACATAATCACCCATGTCATTAGTGATTGCCTGAGCCTGACATCAGCATCGAATTCCATAGCTCCCTGAAAACGTCACCCAGAGTCCATACCCCCTAGAACTGCCTGTGCAGAGGCAATGCACACTTCCTGCAAGCAGATCGGCCCCCTCCTGAAGCAAACACCTGTCCCTGTGGGTCTTCCTGACTTGCCATGACTGACTTGGCAACATCGTTTTGTGGCAGTCATTGCTGCACTCTTCTCTAGTGCTGCCAGCCCAGTACCAGTCTCAGATGAATGATGGCAGAGCTGGGCTGACAGCTGTGTCCTCACACAGGGGCAGCAACTCTGGGATAGAGAGACTGGCGTGCTGATGCATTTTCAGAAGCCCTAACTTGTATCTGCCCATTTACAACCTGGGACGCAGATCTTGGACTAGGGTTAATGGGCCCTTGACTGGACTGGCCAGAGGAATTGCTGCAATGGAGAAATTTGGCTTAGCCTGATCTTTTCAGTGTACCTGTGGGGCAGCAATACAGACAGTCCCACGTGGTGGAGGAGAGCCCCGTTAGAAGACTAGATCTTGAGGATGCACAGTCAGATGGCTGAACAAGCTAGAGCAAGGGTGGGAAAATTACGGCCCGCGGGCTGGATCTGGCTTGTCAGGGCTTTGGATCTGGCCCATGGGATTGCCACCCCTGTGGCGCCACTGGCCCTGCACCACTCTCAGAAGCGCCCGGCACCACGTTCCTGCGGCCCCTGGGGGTGGGGTGAGGGACAGATGGCTCAGCGCACTGCCCTCGCCTGTAGGCACCGGCTCCCACAGCTCCCATTGACCAGAAACGGGGAATCGCAGCCAATGGGAACATCAGAGGAGGTACACAAAGCCGAGGGCAGTGCACGGAGCCCTCTGCCCTCCCCCAAGGGCTGCAGGGATGTGGTGCCGTCTACTTCTGGAAGCAGTGCGACGCGGCGCAGAGCCAGGGCAAGCAGGGAGCCTGCCCTGGCCCTGGTGCATACCGCTGATGCCCCGGAGCCACTCCAGGTAAGCAGCCCCCAGCCCGCACCCTGAACCCCTATCTCACCTTGCCTGCACCCCAACCCCTTGCCGCACCTCGCGCGCCTCCTGCACACCAACCTCCTGCCCTAAACCACCTGCCGCATCCCACACCCCTCCTGCACTGTGATCCCCTGCCCTAAGCCCTGTCGCACCCCGCACCCTTCCTGCACCCCAACCCTCTGCTCTAAGCCCCCTCCCGCACTTTACACCCCCTCCTATACCCCAACCCCCTTCCCTGAGCCACCAAGATGTGGCCCTCGGCCAAAAAGTTTGCCCACACCTGAGGTAGAGGTAAGCAAGTTTGGAATGAGTTCTCCCCTGACAGCTAGTGATGAGCTGGGGAGGGGAAAAGGCTTCAGGACCAGACTGTATTTACATGAACACACTCACTCTGCCTAGGTATCCAGCAAACAGCTGTGTTGGCTGATGCAGGGTTAGAAATCAATCGAGCTCATCACCGGTCACCAACAGTACCAGGAGGCGTGAGCTGGAGCAACATCATGCATCGACTATGAGAAAGAGACTGAGAGACTTTTTCCATTGGACCATATGAACTGGAACCATAAACTCACTGAACATTAAATCTCACCAAATGAGGGTAAATCCATCCTCATCGTCGTATCCGCTCATTAAACTCCACACCTGAACATAGCCATTATATGAACAACATACCCTCATATCTCGATGTCTGTACTTTGACCCGTTAACCTTTTACCCCCAATTGGGGATATTGCAGATTATGTATTCTTTACGCCACCTGATCCTAAACTGAATTTCGCACCCCTTGATAATCTGTATGTTATTCCTTGATAACCAGAAACTTCTACGCTTAAACTTAAACCTGTGTTGTTTGATGCTGGGTTACAAATTACTGTAGTACTTGAATGCAGGGGCAGAGAAACTTAATAATAGTGGGGTATTTCAATTATCCCCATATTGACTGGGAACATTTCACTTCAGGACGAAATGCAGAGATAAAATTTCTCGATACTTTAAAGGACTGCTTCATGGAGCAGCTGGTACGGGAACCCACAAGGGGAGAGGCAACTCTAGATTTAGTCCTGAGTGGAGCGCAGGAGCTGGTCCAAGAGGTAACTAGAACAGGACCGCTTGGAAATAGTGACCATAATACAATAGCATTCAACATCCCTGTGGGGGGAAGAACATCTCAACAGCCCAACACTGTGGCATTTAATTTCAAAAGGGGGAACTATGCAAAAATGAGGGGGTTAGTTAAACAGAAGTTAAAAGGTACAGTGACTAAAGTGAAATCCCTGCAAGCTGCATGGGCGCTTTTTAAAGACACCATAATAGAGGCCCAACTTAAATGTATACCCCAAAATAAGAAACACAGTAAAAGAACTAAAAAAGAGCCACCTTGGCTTAACAACCATGTAAAAGAAGCAGTGAGAGATAAAAAGACTTCCTTTAAAAAGTGAGGCAAATAGAAAGGAGCATAAACACTGCCAAATTAAGTGCAAGAATGTAATGAGAAAAGCCAAAGAGGAGTTTGAAGAGCGGCTAGCCAAAAACTCCAAAGATAATAACAAAATGTTTTTAAAGTACATCAGAATCAGGAAGCCTGCTAAACAACCAATGGGGCCCCTTGATGATCGAGATACAAAAGGAGCGCTTAAAGACAAAAAAGTCATTGCGGAGAAACTAAATGGATTCTTTGCTTCAGTCTTCACGGCTGAGGATGTTGGGGAGATTCCCAAACCTGAGCTGGCTTTTGTAGGTGACAAATCTGAGGAACTGTCCATTCCAAATCCCACCTGCCTCCCCTCTGTCGGAGTATTCCGGCAAGAAGGAACTGAGCAGGTGGCAGGTCGGAAGTGACCGATATACACTGTCATGAAGGCACCATTCCAGGGGTCTCCACAGCCAACACGACAGGTACCTCTGGGGAAAAAAACTTCCAACGATCGTGCACACAGCATGGGCACACCTATTGGAATGGACATGAGCAACACATCTAGAAGAACAACAGTTACGAGAGGTAGGTAACCGTTTTTCTTCTTCGAGTGATTGCTGATGTGCATTCCAATAGGTGACTCTCAAGCACTTTCCCTGGGGGAGGGGTCAGAGGTCACCTGGTTGAGGAATGCAGGACTGTCCTGCCAAAGGCTGCATCGTCCCTTGCCTGTTGGGTAATGGCGTAGTGTGATGTGAAGGTGCGAACAGAGGACCACGTAGCTGCCTTGCATAATTCCTTGATAGGACCTGTGCCAGGAATGCTGCGGACGATGTCTGCGCTCTCATAGAGTGCACTGTAAGCGAATGGGTTGGAATTTTAGCCAGGTCATAGCAAGACCTGATACAGGACATGATCCATGATGAAATGCGCTGGGACGAGATCGGAAGCCCCTTCATCCTTTCTGCGATTGCAATAAAGAGCTCTGGTGACTTACAAAATGGCTTTGTGCGCTCAGTATAGAATGCCAGGGCACACCTGATGTCCAGAGAACGGAACATGGGCTCTCTGTTACTGAGATGTGGCTTAGGAAAGAACACAGGTAAAAATATGTCCTCGTTCACATGAAACTGGGAGACTACCTTTGGCAGAAACGCGGGGTGAGGTCGTAGCTGCACCTTGTCTTTATAAAAGACCGTATTATAGTGGGGCTCGGAAGTCAGTGCTCTGAGCTTGGCTACCCTTCTGGCCAACATTATGGCCACCAGAAAGGCCATCTTCCAGGAAAAGTAGGACAGAGAGCAGGTTGCCATGGGCTCGAAAGGGAGCCCCATGAGCGTGGACAGGACCAGGTTGAGGTCCCACTGGGGAATGGGCCATTGTACCTGGGGATAAACTCTGTTCAAGGCCTTGAGAAACCAGCCCACCATGGGATTACTGAAGACTGACCTACCCGCTGCCCCCGGTTTGAAGGCCAAATGGCAGCCAGGTGTACCCTGAGAGATGATATTGCGAACCCCTGCTGCTTGAGGTATAACAGGTAGTCCAAAACAAGGGGAATTGGCGCTAGCTGTGGTTCAGTGCCCCTCTCCAGAGACCAGTTGGAAAAGCACTTCCACTTTGCCAGGTATGTGGCGCGAGTAGAGAGTTTCCCACTTCCCAGCAGGACCTCACTCACTGGTTCCAAACACTGAAGCTCAAGAGGTTTCAGCCATGGAATTTCCGCGCCATGAGGTGGAGGAACTCCAGGTTGGGGAGTTGTAGGTGGCTGTGGTCCTCTGTGATGAGGCTCAGGCACACAGGAAGGGCTACTGGTCTGTCCACTGAGAGGTTCATCATTATGGTGAACCAGTGCTGGTGGGGCCACGCTGGTGCTATGAGGATAATTGAAGCTCTGTCCCAGCAAGTCTTAAGGAGGACTCTGTGTACAGCAGGTGACTTGTCCATGAAAGGTGAAAGGCGTCGGCGATGCAGCCTGGGCTGTGGTTCAGGAAAGAGCAGAATTGCTGGCACTTCCTGTTGCTCTGCATCATGTAGAGGTCTATGAAAAATTGAGTGTGCGATGTCTGCCCAGAGGTGACTGTGAAACGAGCGGCTGAGGTGATCGGCTAGCTCGTTTTGTGCTCCCAGAAGATGCGATGTGTATCGAGTGGGCTATGCAAAAGTCCCACAGCTCAAGGGCTTCCTAGCTCAGGGGAGAGGAACAAGCACTACCCTGTTTGTTTATATAGAACATCACTGCACCACCGACACACATGCGCCCTGAAGGTGAGCCTGGAACGCTTGGCATGCCAGACGAACCGCCCTCAGCTCCCTTACATTGATATGCAGTGATATTCTGCGTGGGACCATAGGCCTTGGGTTCTGATATTGTCCAGGTGCGCTCCCCAACCGAGCGCTGAGGAGTCTGTGACTAGCGACAGCGTAGGTTGAGGTTTGGCAAAGGGTACTCCTGCTGCAGCCACCAGTGGAGAGACTCGAGAATGCAAGTGGGGAGGGTAACTATCCGGTCCAGTGGGTCCCTGCCTAGCCTCTGTACTCGCACCAACCACACCTGGAGGGAGCGAAGGCGTAACCTGGTGTTCTTGATAACGTATTTGCAGGCCGCCATATGCCCCAACAGTTTCATGCAATTTCTGGCCGTGGTTGTGGGGAATCGGCGAAGGTTTTTGATAATGTCCATGAATGCTTGGAAGCGCAGCTCTGTCAGGAAAGCCCTGGCCTGTGTGGAGCCCAAGAGAGCTCCTATGAATTCTGTTCTCTGCATCGGGGCTAGTGTGGATTTGGGCACATTCAATATGAGGCCCAGCCTGTGGAAGGTGGCCTGAGCCAGAGACACATTCTCTGCAGCCTGTGCTTGCGACTCGGCCTTGATGAATACTTGCACCTGACATCTGCGGAGGAAGGCTGCAACGACCAACACACACTCTTTGTGAATACCCGGGGGGCTGCCAACAGCCCAAATGGGACCAACCTGAACTGGTAGTGCTGGCCGCTGACCACAAAACAAAGAAAACATCTGTGGGCCGGAATAATGGCGATATGAAAGTATGCATCTTTCACGTCTTGGGTGGCATACCAGTTCCCTGTATCCAGCGAAGGAATGATGGCAGCCAGAGAGATCATGTGAAACTTCACTTTCCTCATGAATGTGTTGAGGTCTCACAGATCCAGGATAGGCCGGAGCCCACCCTTGGCCTTGGGGATGAGAAAATAGCAGGAGTAGAACCACTTGCCCCTGAACTTCTGAGGAACCTCCTCTATTGCCACTAGAGCGAGGAGTGATTACACCTCCTGCAAGAGGAGTTGTTCGTGAAAAGGATCCCTGAAGAGAAACGGGGAAAGGGGCTGGGAGGGCGAGAGGGAACAGAATTGGATAGAATATCCCATCCGTACCGTGCTCAGGACCCAGCCATCTGAAGTGATCTGGGACCATGCATGGTAGAAGCGGGAGAATCGATTCACGAAGGGAGGGTAAGGATCCAAATTCAATACTGATGCTCCGTTCTCGGGCGCATCTTCAAAAGTTTGGCTTCGGGCCTAGGGGCTGTTTGGCCAAACCCTGGCATTGGCTGAGGAGGACTGTGGCGGGCGCCTCCTGCCCCGTCTCCTGGATGAGTCTTGCCTCAGAGGCCCAGGGTAGAAGTGAGATGGGGCTGAGGCTTAAATGGCTTTCTTTGAGGTGCAGGGGTGTGGATCCCCAAAGACTTTAAAGTCTCCTGCGAGTCCTGAAGGCTGTGCAGGCAAGAGTCTGTATTTTGGGCAAACAGGCCTGCACGGTCAAAGGGGAGGTCCTGGATGGTGTTCTGGACCTCAGGTGGTATCCCCGACACCTGCAGCCACACGCTGCTCCTCCTTGTAATGGTGGTGGCCATAGTCAAAGCCGCTGAGTCTGCCATGTCTAACGTGGCCTGGAGGGATGTTCTCGAGACCACTCTGCCACCAGAGGGGGAACGTCACAGAACCAATGTGAGATTTCTAAAGCTAGTTACAGCACTCGACCCAAGGTTTAAGAATCTGAAGTGCCTTTCAAAATCTGAGAGGGACAAGGTGTGGAGCATGCTTTCAGAAGTCTTAAGAGAGCAACACTCCAATGTGGAAACTACAGAACCTGAACCACCCAAAAAGAAAATCAACCTTCCGCTGGTGGCATCTGACTCATATGATGAAAAAGAACATTTGTTGGTCTGCACTGCTTTGGATCGTTAATGAGCAGAGGCCATCATCAGCATGGACGCATGTTCTCTGGAATGGTGGTCGAAGCATGAAGGGACATATGAATTTTTATCACATCTGGCACATAAATATTTTGCTACACCAGCTACAACAGTGCTATGTGAATGCCTGTTCTCACTTTCAGGTAACATTGTAAACAAGAAGCAAGCAGCATTATCTCCTGCAAAGGTAAACAAATTTCTCTGTCTGAGCGATTGACTGAATGAGATGTAGGACTGAGTGGACTTGTAGGATCTAAAATTTTACATTGTTTTATTTTTGATTACGGTTATTATTTGTAAATGATTCTAAATTTTTAAGTTCAACTTTCCTGATAAAGAGATTGCACTACAGTACTTGTATGAGGTGAACTGAAAATAATATTTGTTTTGTTTCTTTTTTACAGCGCAAATATGCATAATCAAATATAAATATAAAGTGAGCACTGTACAATTTGTATTCTTTGTTGTAATTGAAATCAATATATTTGAAAATGTAGAAAACATCTCAAAAAATTGAAATAAATAGTATTATATTATTCTGTAAAGGTGCAATTAATTGCATAATTAATCATGATAAATCACAATTATCTTTTTAATAACTTGACAGCCCTACTCCCCACCACTACCATGCAGCCACCCTGTGGGGTGGAACAGAGTAGATGAGAGACAGGGCACAGAAACTCATGGGCTGTGTAGGAGAGGAAGTGAGGAAGAACCCTGTCTCCACCCACACTGTGGGAGATGTTACAAGTTTGTGGGTAATTAGCTGAGATGTAAATCACCCAGAGTGACATAGATAGGAACCCCACACTTCATGAAGGGATCCTTGAGTGGCTGCAGGATCCATTCAACCCCAAATCACACAAATGGGATCTACGGTTACCCAGCGCCCCATTGTGCTGTAGCCGGGAGGGTTTCTTACAGAGGCACACGTACTGCTCCCTGCAGCACAGACCCTAAGTGGTGTGCTGGGGCACTGGCCCAGCACTGACTTACAGGGGACAGCACCCCTTACTGATCCCCCATCCCACTCCCTGGAGCACAGGCATGTAGAACTGTGTGGGGCAATGGGGTCAGCACTGATTCCATGGGAAGAGAGACAATTACTGTGAACCCCAAATGGCTGCTTACAGTACAGGCCCTTAGCACCATGCTGGGGCACTGGGGTCAGCACAGACTCAGACAGGAGAGCTGGGTCTGTGCTTAAAGCTTTCCGGCCCGATCAATGCACCACACAAAGTGACGTGATGGATGCAAGTTACCTGAGCACACAACACCGGCATCTTCTCCGTGGGTACAGTTATTCTCTCCCCAAGCCTCAACCCTGCAATCGGAGAGGGCAACTTCTTTCCCTGTGCAGTTGACGTCATCTAGCCAGATACCGTCTGACCCTCGCCCAAATCGAGCCCCTCCTGGAGCTGACAACGCCGTCCCACAGCCCAGCTGCCTGCATACGACTCCGGCATCCTGTAAGTCCCAGTTGTCATCGCACACGGTTCCCCATTGATGGTTGTGAAGCACCTCGACCCTCCCAGCGCAGTGACTCGGGCTGTTCACCAGTTGGAGCGGAGCCACTTCTGAAATGCCAGCGTCTGCAAACACCCAAGAGAATAAACACTCAGGGAGTTTCCGGTGCAACTGATCTCTCTTGTGGCTGGGGAATGTAGCGCCTCCTGCCGACGGATCTGACCGGTCCCTGCACACAGCCACTGCCTGTCAAAGGCTTCGCGCCACTGACCAGGCTAATCAGGTGGCCAATGTTGAAGTTTGTCCACTCCCCTCCCAGCCAGCTCTCTCCTAGTTAGGCTGTCACCTAATTAGGCAGGCTCGACTGCAGTCTGACTTACTGCTCCCACTAGAGCACTTAAAAAGATCACTCCCCGCACTGCTGGCAGGAACCTCCTTGGGAACAGATTTACAGCCTCACTCCTGGCACTGATATTCGCTCCAGTGCAACAGTGTGCAGTGCTGCAGGGCAAACGCTGTCATTAGCATCTTGGTGATTGGGAGCTGAACACAGTCACCCGTGTCATTAGTGGTTGCCTTAGCCTGACATCAGCATTAAATTTACCTGTGTTGGCTCCATCGCTCCCTGAAAACGTCACCCAGAGTCCATCCCCCTTAGAACAGCCTGGAGCGCAGGGACGCCTGGCAGGAACCTGCTGCGCACCAGGCTGACAATGGTTCCGACCAGGGCAGAGGCAATGCACACTCCCTACAAGCAGATTGGCCCCCTCCTGAAGCAAACACCTGCCCCTGCGGTTCCTGCTGACTTGCCATGACTGACTTGGCAACATCGTTTTGAGGCAGCTATTATTGCACTCCTCTCTAGTGCTGCCAGTGCAGTACCAGTCTCAGATGAATGATGACATAGCTGGGCTGACAGCTGGGTCCTCACAGAGGGGCAGCAACTCTGCGATACAGAGACTGGTGTGCTGATGGATATTTAGAAGCCCTAACTTGTATCTGCCCATTTACTACCTGGGACACAGATCCTGGATTAAGCTTAATGGACCCCTGACTGGACTGGCCAGAGGGACTGCTGCAATGCAGTAACGTGACTTAGGCTGATCTTCTCAGTGTGCCTGTGGGGCAGCAATAGAGACAGTCACAAGTGGTGAAGAAGAGCCCTGCTAGAAGACTGGACCCTGAGGATGCACAGTCAGATGGCTGAACAAGCTAGAGGTGAGCAAGGTGGGAATGATCTCTCCCATGACAGCTAGTGACGAGCTGGAGAGGGGGAAAGGCTTCAGGACCAGAGGGTATTTTCAAGAACACACCCACTCTGACTAGGTGTCCAGCAGAAAGAGCTATGTTGGCTGGTTCTGGGTTACAATTCACTGTAGTACTTGAATGCAGGGGTTCTGAAATGTTGTTGCCCTGATTGTCTGAGTAAAGGGCAGCAGAACTGTACTTAGCCTGCCCGGACTGAGGGGGTCACCCACAACTGAACTGAACTCACTAACCAGGCGGCTCAGACACCAGACACCTATCAACAGTGAGAGGGGGTGGAGATGGGTGTTCCTTCTGAGGGGTGTGGGCTCTGTGTAAGAGGTCTAGGCATGGTTTAATCTGCCCCTCACCACTCTTCAAAGATCGAGTTAATGAATGCTCCATTGGCAGTCTTTTTGGTTTAAGTCAGTGGTCCACAACCTTTCAGTGTGGCGGGCAGCAGACGACTAGCCGCCTAAATTCCGCCGAGGAGTGCGGGCACCAGATAAGCAGCTGCAGAAATGCCGCTGAGAAGCGGCAATGACAAGGAGGGTTGTCGCCGAAATGCCGCCAAGAAGCAGAGGCATTTTGGTGGCGATGCTTCTTGACATTGCTGCTTCTCGGCGGCATTTCAGTGGCTGCTTCTCGAGCGGCCACGCTCCTCGGCGGCGGGGCGCTCCCTTGTCAGTAGGCGGGCACACATTGATGCCCCAGCATGAGCCTTGGCAGCCGCAGGCACCGCATTGGGGACCACTGGTTTAAGTGATCACTAGAGCTGAAATCACCTGCTGTGAGACAGTGTTTCTGCCCAGCCTGCTTCAGCACTGAGGTTTCCCCACTAAGAGCTGACAGTCACTGAGAGCTGGGTGGAGCTTCAAGAGAGCGACCTGCAGAGGTCACAGCGGAGAGGCCGGGGGAGCAGAAGGTGAGGGTGAGCAGAGTGGTGAGTAGCTTGCAGGGCAGCTGCCACCAGAGCCAGCACCCAAACAGCAGAGCGAACCAGGCGCTCTCCTCCCTGCCCCCATGGTGGGAGCTGAACTCACACAGGTGCACCTTTGAACTCCGGGTCTTCACTAACCAAAGGCAACCACTGTGAGTGGGATGCAGTGGAGGGAGCAGGGAGGGGCACCATACACAATCTTCTAATTGCTGGACTCAAGAACCTGAGGAAAAGACATTAACCAACATACTCTGGGGTAGGTGTTTTGCTCATGGTTTCATGTTTACAAAATCCTGTTTGTGGGGTTTTCCCAAGTTAATGTCAGGGGCTTCCCTCCTTTCATTAAACATTTCAGAGTGGGAGCCGTGTTAGTCTGTATCAGCAAAAACTATGAGGAGTCCTTGTGGCATCTTAGAGAGTAACAAATTTATTTGAGCATAAGCTTTCGTGGGCTAAAACCCACTTTATCAGATGCATGGAGTGAAAAATACATTAGGCAGTATATATATTACAGCACATGAAAAGATGGGAGTTGCCTGACCAAGTGGGGGGTCAGTGCTAACGAGGCCAATTCAATCGAGGTGGGAGTGGCCAATTCCCAACAGTTGAGAAGAAGGTGTGAGTATCAACAGAGAGAAATTTACTTTTTGTAGTGACCCAGCCACTCCCAGTTTTTATTTAGGCCTAATTTGTTGGTGTCCAGTTTGAAAATTAATTCCAGTTCTGCAGTTTCTCGTTGAAGTGTTTTTGAAGTTTTTTGTTGAAGAATGGCCACTTTTAAGTCTGTTATTGAGTGTCCAGGGAGATTGAAGTGCTCTCCTACTGGTCTTTGAATGTTATAATTCTTGATGTATGATTTGTGTCCATTTATTCTTTTGCGTAGAGACTGTAGAGTTTGGATAATGTACATGCCAGAGGGGCATTGCTGGGAATGGGCGACGTCCACCCTGATTGAATTGGTCTCGTTAGCACTACATAAAGTAATTTTCCCTCTGTTGATATTCACCACTTCTTGTCAACTGTTGGTAACTGGCCACTTCCACCTGGATTGAATTGGCCTCGTTACCACTACGCGCCAATTTGGTAAGGCGACTCCCAGCTTTTCATGTGCTGTAATATATATACTGCCTACTGTATTTTTCACTCCATGCATCTGATGAACTGGGTTTTAGCCCATGAAAGCTTATGCCCAAATAAATTTCTTAGTCTCTAAGGTGCCACAAGGACTCCTCGTTGTTTTTCTGTTTATTAAAAAGTTTCTTTTCTGCACTGAGACTCTGTGCTTGCAAGAGGGGAAGTTTTGCCTTGTAGCAGCAAGCAGGGGACAGTGTGTAATTGTCCGTGGTAACTGGGTGGGTGCTCAAGCTAGATCTGTGTTATATTGCTGGAAAGAAACCCCTAGATATTGAATCTGGCCCTGCTCGCTTCTGACACAACTGGCAGAAGGGTTACATAGATATTGACTTGTGACGTACACAAAAGAAGAAGACTCCCCCCACTGACATGGAGCCACTCTGTGGTAGGACACGGCAGCTGAGAAACAGGACAGTGAAATATCTAGGCTGTGTAGAACAGGAAGTGAGGAAGAATTGGACCTCCTGTGTCCAGCTCTTGGGAAAGTAACAAGTTGAGGACTAATTCCGTGAAATGCAAATTCGCCAGAACACAGTCAAAAGGAACTGGATTCTTGAGAGATAGGCCCTAGATTTTTAGGTTGAGTGAGCAGCTGCAGGCTCCGTTGACACCAAATCCAACCAGTGGAACCTGCAGTTACCCGGGTCCCCATTGTGCCGCAGAGTAGTCTGGCCCAGAGATAAATAGACACCAACTGGCAAAGGGCACAGGGATTCCTAGACTTATACGGGGATACCCTGGATGAGATATATGCACAATAGCTCACCAAAGGTGGTATGTGAGTTCTCTCACAAGAGCCAGCAGCCTGCTGGTCAACCTAAAGAGAGCAAAATATTTGTATGGGATATAGCTGAAGAGAGATATAAAATTTAGAATATGATGCTCCAGAAGTGTTGAAGTGAAGCTTGTCACCTGCGCCAGGGCAATCCTTCGGCTGAGCCAATCAGCACATAGAACAATGCACAGCTGTGGAGACAGGCTATATTCACTGTCTGGGCCCAGTGGGGGCCTGAGAATTTACAAAGACAAAGGTCCCTGAGCACAAGTCTCCAAAGAGAGACCACTTCTGGGAAGAGACAATGGTCTGTACATACAAAGAAAGAGGAGAGGGGACAAGAGCCCCCTTTCACCCAGTAGGCGACTGACAGCGTTTGTCTCAGGAACAAGAGACACAGCCAAGCCTGGAGTAAGACCCTGGAAGGACTGTGGCGTGAGCGTTGCTCTACCAAACAGAAAAGTATCTCGTTCAATGAGTCTAGACTCTAATCAGCGTGATATGATTTTATTGGCCATGGAACCATTTCTTTCCAACCCTTCTCCTTGCTACCCCTCAAATCTCTACACTCTGTGAAATCACTTGTTGTTGGTGTGACTATGAAGGGATCTAGAGCTGTGTGCTGATTGGGGCAGAGATGGGAGGTGGAGCTGGTCACCTTGGGACCCTGTTCCTTTGGGAGCAGCATATTTGTGACTTCTGTGAATGCCCAGTGAGACAGGGACTGGGTGGTAAAGGAAGATGCTCAAAGGGCTGAAGGGTGAAGTGTGCCTATTGCCAACCTGGTCACCCCCTCTCCAAGGCCTAGAAGGCACGGCTTGTGTGGCCTCTGGCCGAGGGAGTCAGGGAGCTGCCCCCCAGCGGGCACAGACAACGCTTCCACATGCTAGGGGCCCAGGGCACTGCACTGGGGCATTAGGGCCAGCAAAACTACAAACAGAGAGCACCCCCTACTGACACCTCTCTACTGCAGCACAGGCCCATAGAACTGCACAGGGGAATTAGGGTCCGCACAGACTGAGAGGAGAGCGCTCCCTACTGGAACCATCATATTGCTCCCTGAAGCACAGACTCCAAGCACCATGCTGGAGTCAGCACTGGCTGTGAGGGGAGAAGGCCCGCTAATGAGTTTCCCACCCTCCTCCCTACAACAGGCAGGGTGGTAGATGAAGGTTACCTGAGCACACAACACCGGCATCTTCTCCGTGGGTACAGTTATTCTCTCCCCAAGGCCAAGCCCTGCAATCGGAGAGGGCAGCTTCTGTCCCTCTGCAGTTGACGTCAGCCAGCCAGATACGGTCAGATCCTTGCCCAAATCGAGCCCCTCCTGGGGCTGATAACGCCGTCCCACAGCCCAGCTGTCTGCATGCAACTCTGGCATCCTGTAAGTCCCAGCTGTCATCACACACAGTTCCCCAGAGCTGGTTGTGAAGCACCTCGACCCTCCCAGCGCAGTGACTCGGGCCGTTCACCAGTCGGAGCTGAGCCACTTCTGAGATGCCAGCGTCTGCAAACACCCAAGGGAATAAACATTCAGGGAGGTTCCTGTGCGTTCGATCACTAGTGATGCTGTGGAAAAAACGGTTACCTACCTCTCGTAACTTTTCTTCTTTGAGATGTGTTGCTCATGTCCTTTCCAATAGGTGTGAACACACTGCGTACATGGTCATTGGAAGTTTTTTTCCCCTAGCGGTACCTGTTGGGTAGGCCGTGGAGACCCCTGGAGTGGGGCCTTCATGACAGTGTATATCGGTCACTGCCGACCCGCCACCTGCTCAGTTACTTCTTGCCGGAATATTCTGACAGAGGGGAGGCAGGTGGGATTTGGAAAGGACATGAGCAACACATCTCATAGAACAATAGTTACGAGTGGTAGATAACCGTTTTTCTTCTTCGAGTGATTGCTCATGTGCATTCCAATAGGTGACTCCCAAGTAGTTTGCCTGGGGGAGGGGTCAGAGTTCACCTGGTTGTGGAAAGCAGGACTGCCCTGCCCACGGCTGCATCGTCCCTTGCCTATTGGCTAATGGCGTAGCGTGACATGAAGGTGTGGATAGAGGACCATGTTACTGCCTTGCATATTTCCTGAATAGGGACCTGCACCAGGAATGCTGCGGACAACGCCTGCGCTCTTGTGGAGTCCACCATAAGCGAAGGGGCTGGAATTTTAGCCAGGTCGTAGCAAGTCTTGATACAGGACGTGATCCATGATGAAATGAGCTGGGACGAGATCGGAAGCCCCTTCATCCTTTCTGCAATTGCAATAAACAGCTGTGGTGACTTAAGAAATGGCTTTGTATGCTCCATGTAGAATGCTAGGGCACGCCTGACGTCCAAGGAACGTAACATGTGCTCTCTGTTACTGGCATGTGGCTTAGGGAAGAACACAGGTAAAATATGTCATGGTTCATATGAAACTGGGAGACTACCTTTGGCAGAAACGCAGGGTGAGGGAGTAGCTGCACCTTCTATTAATTTAAGTCCGTATAGGAGGGATCGGAAGTCAGCGCTCTGAACTGGGATACCCTACTGGCCGAGGTTTTGGCCACCAGAAAGGCCACCTTCCAGGAAAGGCAGGACAGAGGGCAGGTCGCCATGGGCTCGAAAGGGGGCCCCATGAGCGTGGACAGGACCAGGTTGAGGTCCATGTGGGGAAAGCCTCCGCCTCTGGAAAATCGAGTGTGTGATGTCTGGCCTGAAGGACCATTCCTAACTGTGAAACGAGCAGCTGAGGTGATCAGCTAGCTCTTTTTGTGCTCCCGGAAGGTGCGATGCCTCTAGGTGTATCGAGTGAGCCATGCAAAAGTCCCACAGCTCAAGGGCTTCCTAGCTTAGGGGAGAGGAACAAGCACTACCCTGTTTGTTTATATAGAACATCGCGGCACCACCGACACACATGCGCCCTGAAGGTGAGCCTGGAATGCTTGGCATGCCAGACGAACCGCCCTCAGATCCCTTACATTGATGTGCAGCGATAGTTCTGCGTGGGACCATAGGCCTTGGGTTCTAATATTGCCCAGGTGCGCTCCCCAACAGAGCGCTGAGCGGTCCGTGAGTAGCGATAGCGTAGGATGGGGTTGGGCAAAGGGTACTCCTGCTGCAACCACCAGTGGAGAGACTCGAGAATGCCAGTGGGGAGGGTAACTATCCGGTCCAGTGGGTCCCTGCCAAGCCTGTGTACCCTCGCCAAACATGCCTGGAGGGGGCGAAGGCGTAACCTGGTGTGCTGGACCACGTTTGTGCAGGCCGCCATATGCCCCAACTGTTTCATGCAATTTCTGGCCGTGGTTGTGGGGAATCAGCGAAGGTTTTTGATAATGTCCGTGAGGTGCTTGGAAGCGCAGCTCGGGCAGGAACGTCCTGGCCTGTGTGGAGTCCATGAGAGCTCCAATGAATTCTATTCTCTGCGTCGGGGCTAGGGTGGATTTGGGAAGGTGGCCCAAGCCAGTGACAAATGCTCTGCAGCCTGTGTTTGCGACACGGCCTTGATGAGCCAGTTGTCCAGGAACGGAAATACTTGCACCTGATGTTTGCGGAGGAAGGCTGCAACGACCGCCACACACTTTGTGAATACCCGGGGGCCGCCAAGAGCCCAAACGGGAGCACCCTGACCTGGTAGTGCTGGCCGCTGACCACAAAATGAAGAAAACGTCTGTGGGCCGGATAATGGAGATACGAAAGTACTCATCTTTCAAGTCTAGGGTGGCATACTAGTCCCCTGGATCCAGGGAAGGAATGATGGAGACCAGAGAGACCATGTGAAACTTCACTTTCCTCATGAATGTGTTGACGTCTCGCAGATCCAGGATAGGCCAGAGCCCACCCTTGGCCTTGGGGATGAGGAAATAGCGGGAGTAGAACCCCTTGCCCCTCCATTGCCCATAGAGCGAGAAGCGATTGCACCTCCTGCAAGCGGTTGTTTGTGAGAAGGGTCCCTGAAGAGGAACTGGGAAAGGGGGTGGGAGGGCAGGAGGGAACAGAATTGCATAGAATATCCCATCCATACCCTTCTCAGGACCCAGTGATCTGACGTGATCTTGGACCAAGCACGGAAGAAGCGGGAGAATGGATTCACAAAGGGAGGGTAAGGATCCAAGTTTGATACTGATGCTCTGTCCTCGGGCACATCTTCAAAAGTTTGGCTTTGGGCCTGGGGGCTGTTTGGCCGAACCCCGGCCTTGGCCTGAGGAGGACTGTGGCGGGCGCCTCCTGTTATTCCTGCCCCGTCTCCTGGACGAGTCTTGCCTCGGAGGCCCAGAATAGAAATGAGATGGGGACTGAGGCTTAAATGGCTTTCCTTGGGGTGCAGGGTGTGGATCCCCAAAGGCTTTAAAGTCACCATTGAGTCCTTAAGGTTGTGCAGGCGAGAATCCGTATTTTGTGCAAACAGGCCTGCACGGTCAAAGAGGAGGTCCTGGATCGTGTTCCGGACTGCAGTTGGTATCCCCGACACCTGCAGTCAAGTTCTGCGCCTCATTGTAATGGCGGTGGCCATCGTCCAAGCTGCCGAGTCTGCCGCTTCGAACACAGCCTGGAGGGAGGTTCTCAAGACTACTTTGCCCTCCTCGAGGAGCGCGCTAAACTCCTTGCACGAGTCTGCCAGGAGCATCTCCTGGAATTTTGCTAACGAGCTCCAGGAATTGAAAGCGGCTGAGTACCGCTTGCTGGCTGGCCACTCGAAGCTGGAGGCCCCCTGTCGAGTAGACCTTTCGGCCAAAAAATCCAGCTTCTTAGTGTTCCGTGACTTTGGGGTGGGACCTGGCTGCACCTGTCACTCCTTATGATTTGCCACATCGACCACCAGAGTCCCTGGTTGGAAGTGGGTGAAAAGGTGTTCATATCCTTTCTGTGGCAAAAAATAGCTTCTATCCACCCCTATAGTGGTGGGTGGTATTGAGGCTGGAGTCTGCCACAGCACCCTAGGAGGATGTCCACCTTCGGGTCCAACTCCTCCGTGACCTCCTCTGCCTGGAGATTCAGGTTTAGGGACACCCTTCTAACAATGTCCTGGTGTCCCCTGGTGTCCATCGCCAAAGGGTGATGGTGGTGCCCGCCACTGCCTCGTCCAGTGAGGAGGAGGCCCGTGGGACTGGGTCTTCTTGCCCTACTGGTTCTCTGGAGGCTGGGTCGGGTGCCTCTGTCCACGCCTCCCCTGTGACTGGACGTGGCTGCAGTACAACTAGTGGCACTGGTTCGGGCGCTGTGCCTGAGCATGATGGCCCAGAGTCCCTGTCTCATGCGGGGTCCTCAGGAGACCTGGGGGTGTGGCGAGCCACTGATGTTTCTTGGGGGGGTGTAGGGAGGTGGGCACCCCACTCCTGCCTGAAGGGGATAAAGCAGCCCTGGAGAGGGCAGCATCGCAGAAAGCTGGGCTGATTGGGAAAGCAGCCACAGCTGTGGTCAGCTTAATCAGGGCCCAGCTGGCCCTTATAAGAGGCCTGGGGCCAGAAGCAGAAGAGTTTTAAGATCCAAAGGGGGTTTGGATCTGTATTCACCAGAAGTTGGTGAAAGGAAAGAGGGGGGAAGGGTCAATTTCTCCTTGTTTTAAGATCCCAAAGGGGTTTGGATCTGTATTCACCAGGAGTTGGTGAAAGGAAGGAGGGGGGAACGGTCAATTTCTCCTTATTTAAGATCCAAGGAGTTTGGATCTGTATTCACCAGGGAATTGGTGAAGCTCTCTAGGCTACCCAGGAAAGGGAATTAGCTTTGGGATGGTGGCAGCGGACCAGAACTAAGCTGGTAGTTAAGCTTAGAAGTTTTCATGCAGGCCCCTACATTTGTACCCTAAAGTTCAAAGTGGGGATACAGCCTTGACATGTGCACCAACTCCTGGTGAATGCACATATGCAGCGCTGACGTAGATGCTGCAGCCGGTGCTGTCATCGGTGCCACTTACGGTGCCTGAGCTTGCGGTGCCGGAGCTCACACCTGCGAGGCCGGGGACTACGCCATCATGGCAGTAAAGTCCCGCATTGCCTCGTAGGTGTCCGGCGTTGAGGGGAGGTTGACCTCTTCCTCCAAATCCTCCCGAGTCGGGGAGTCCACCAGCACCGGATTCGATGGGCTTCCAGTTGGGAACAGAGTCAACAGTGCCGGGAATTGATGTCCAGACCGTGGGTGTCCTCCTGCATGACGCACCCCACTGGAATCCTCTTGCGGCTTCTTGATGGGGGAACGACCCCTGTCCGCCTTCTCTTTCTTATGCAGCACCGGGGACTGTGAGCGGTGCCGCCTGGTAGCACTGGCCTTAGAAACAGGTGCTGGTGCTCCTTGGAGGAGTCCTTTCCTGGTGCCGGGATATCCCGCACCGAGGCGCGGTCACTACGCACCAATGATGCCGGTGCCATTTCCGGTGCCGGCTGGGGGCGGAGGCTCGACTCCATCAGGAGGAGCTTTCAATGATAGTCCCGCTCTCTCTTAATCCTGGGTCTTAAGCTCCTGCAAATTGGACACTTGTCTGTCTGATACCATCTCCTAGGCACTTGAGACAAGGAGTGTGTGAATCGCCTGTGGGCATAGGTTTCACTCACCTCTCGTACGACTTAAAGTCCTGTGACCGAGGCATGCCCAGGTGCCTCGGGAAACTGGGGTGGGGGGAAAGCCCCACAAAGTAAGCCCAATTTACTAGAAACTACTATATAACTAACTATTAAGTATCTACAATTAAGAAAAGGAAACCACTACGAAGGCACTTGCAAGTGCAAGAGATTGAGCTGCTCCAACGATCGTCACTGGTGGTAAGAAGGAACTGAGTAGGCAGCCGGTTGGCAGGGACCTATGTACGCCGCCATGAAGGCGCCACTCCAGGTGTATCCACAGCCGACCCGACGGGTACCGCTAGGGAAAAACCTTACGACGATCATGCACGCGGCGTGCACACACTTATTGGAATGCACATGAGCAATCATTCAAAGAAGGACATAGTGCCTCCCACTGACAGGTCTGAACAGCCCCTGCAACAGCCCGTTAGGGGTTCATTCCCTGTGAATTAATGACAGTTAACTCAAAAAAATAATAATGATTAAAAAAATTAATCACGATTAATCGCAGTTTTAATCGCACTGTTAAACAATAGAATATCAATTGAAATTTATTAAATATTTTGGATGTTTTTCTATATTTTCAAATATATTGATTTTAGTTATGACACAGAATACAATGTGTACTGTTCTTACTTTATATTCTTACAGTTCAAGTTGTTTTATCCAGCATGTTGGGGAAATGGAGGGTGCTGGTAAATGAAAAATGCAGGTTAACTAAGAGGGAGGGGGGTTGGGTGCGGGAGGGAGTGCGGGGCTTGGGGTTGGGGCATGGTATCAGGTGCAGGGTGCCGGATCTAGGGCCACCTCAGGCATCTCCGCGGAAGCAGCAACTTGTCCCGGCTGATCCTAGGCGGAGGCACGGCAGGCGGGTTGATGGACTCCCTCCACCCGCAGCTCCCAGTGGCCGTGGTTCCCAGCCAATGGGAGCTGTGCACCTGGCATAGGGGGCGGGAAGAATACAGAGCCACCTGATGCGTCTCCGCTTAGGAGTAGCCAGAGCCCAAGACAGGTCACCGCTTACGGGGAGCCATCCAAGGTGAGAGGCCCCTGGATCCAACACCCTGCACCTGCTCCCACGTACCAAGACCCCTCCTACACCCAAAGTCCCTCCCAGAGCCTGCGCTACAAACCCCGTTCTGTTCACGAGCACCCTGCCAGCCCCATGCCAACAGGATTATAAACCGGAATTTCAATGAAGATCAGAAATGCCAATTTATAGAGCTTTCGTGTTTTTACTATATTTTGGATTACAAATATTTGCACTGTAAAAAAGGTAAAAGAAATAGTATTTTGCAATTCACCTCATACAAGTACTGTAGTGCAATCTCTTTATTGAGAAAGTGCAATTTACAGATGTAGATTATTATTTTTTGTTACATAACTGCACTCAAAAAAACCAACAATCATCTGTTGGCTACACATCATCTCAGTCTTACTTCTCGTTCAACCAATCGCTCAGACAAACAAGTTTGTTTACATTTACGGGAGATAATGCTGCCTGCTTCTTATTTACGCCACCCAAAAGTGAGAAGAGGCGTTCGAATGGCACTTTTGTAGGTGGCACTGCAAGGTATTTATGTGCCAGATATGCTAAATGTTCACATGTCCCTACATGCTTCGGCCACCATTCCAGATGACATGCTACCATGCTGACGATGCTCGTTAAAAAAGCAATGTGTTAATTTAATTTGTGACTGAAATCCTTGGGGGAGAATTGCGTATCTCCTGCTATGTATTTTACATGCATTCTGCCATATCTTTCATGTTACAGTAGACTTGGATGATGACTCAGCACATGTTGTTCATTTTAAGAACACTTTCACTGCAAATTTCACAAAATGCAAAGAAGGTACCTGTGACTCTCTGTACCTTAGGGAATCACCCAGAACCCCCATGTTCATCCTTATAAAATGATTGTGTGGTATGCAATACAAAGTTTGTCATGTCGGCTGTCTTTGGAAGGCTCATAATACACTGAGCTTTGTTGTTATAGTGATGTTATAGTAATTGTTGTTGCAGTAATGTTATTGCAATGTTACAGGTTATAATTTCACGTATAAAGTTATGAGGTTGAAAATGTATCCTCAAGGTTTAAAATAAGCCCAGGCAAAAACTTTCTAAGAGCAGAAGGGCAGTTCACACCTCATCAAGGCATGTATGGGACAAATCCAGCCTAGCCTCACAGGAACAAAGAATGCTGCCCTAGGCAGCAACAAAAGGATCTGTTGGACTCCCCTTCCCTTGGTCAGTTTGGAACTGCAGTGAGTTAATGCTCACCTGACCCTGAAGAGGGTGGGGCAAAGCCAAGAGGGAAGAAAGAACATGATAAAAGGGAGAAATGTTTGCCATGCTCTTTCTCTCTCTTCCACCTACATCGACAGACACCACACCAAGGGGTTGAAGCGCTGATTAAAGGGAAGAGCCTGGCTGAAGAGCAACCAGCTAGCTGGTGGTAAGAAGCATCTAAGTTTCAAAGGGCATTAAAAGTGTTACGATCAGCTTAGAATCCGTTTTGCTTTTACTTCATTTGACAAAATCTGACTTGCTATGCTTTGACTTATAACCACTTAAAATCTATCTTCATATTTAATAACTGTTTGTTTGTTCTACCTGAAGCAGTGTGTTTGGTCTGAAGCATGTCAGAGACTCCCCTTGGGATAACAAGCATGGTGCATACCAATTTCTTTGTTAAATTGACGAACTTATATAAGCTTGCAGCATCCAGTGGGGATAACTGGACACTGCAAGACGGAGGTTTCTAGGGCTCTGTCTGGGACCGGCGATATTGGCTAGTGTCATTCAGTTGCACCATCCAAGGAGCAGCTTACATGTCAGAGGCTGTGTGTGAACAGCCCAGGAGTGGGGGTTCTCACAGCAGAGCAGAGTAAGGCTGACTCCCAGAGTCAAGGATTGGAGTGACCTACCAGATAAGCGGTCCAGATAACACCAGAGGGGAACATTACAGTATCAATGTGAGATTTCTAAAGCTAGCTACAGCACTCGACCCAAGGTTTAAGAATCTGAAGAGGGATGAGGTGTGGAGCATACTTTCAGAAGTCTTAAAAGAGCAACACTCCAATGCGGAAACTACAGAACCTGAACCACCAAAAAAGAAAATCAACCTTTCGCTGGTGGCATCTGACTCAGATGATGAAAATGAACATTTGTCGGTCTGCACTGCCTTGGATTGTTATTGGGCAGAAGCCATCATCAGCATGGACGCATGTTCCCTGGAATGGTAGTCGAAGCATGAAGGGACATATGA
Source organism: Emys orbicularis (assembly GCF_028017835.1). Taxonomy (NCBI): domain Eukaryota; kingdom Metazoa; phylum Chordata; order Testudines; family Emydidae; genus Emys; species Emys orbicularis. The sequence continues at coordinate 8,270,656 of NC_088703.1, read as the reverse complement.
ATTTTTATCACATCTGGCACATAAATATTTTGCTACCCCAGCTAAAACAGTGCCATGTGAATGCCTGTTCTCACTTTCAGGTAACATTGTTTACCTTTGCAGGAGATAGTGCTGCTTGCATCTTGTTTATAAACGTGTCTGTCTGAGAGACTGGATGAACAAGCTGTAGGACTGAGTGGACTTGTAGGATCTAAAATTTTACATTGTTTTATCTTTGATTGTAGTTATTATTTGTAAATAATTCTACATTTGTAAACTCAACTTTCCTGATAAAGAGATTGCACTACAGTACTTGTATGAGGTGAACTGAAAATAATATTTGTTTTGTTTCTTGTTTACAGTGCAAATATGTGTAATCAAAGATAAATATATAGTGAGCACTGTACAGTTTGAATTCTGTGTCGTAATTGACATAAATATATTTGACAATGTAGAAAACATCCCAAAGAATGAAATAAATGGTACTCTATTATTGTGTAAAGGTGCAATAAATTATGCGATTAATCATGATTAATTTTTTATCTCACATTTAATCATGATTAACTTTTTAATAACTTCACAGCCCTCCTCCCCACCACAACCATGCAGCCACCTGTAGCATGGAACAGGGTAGATGAGAGACAGGGCACAGAACTTCATAAGCTGTGTAGGAGAGGAAGTGAGGAAGAACCCTGTCTCCAGTCAGAACAGTGGGGCATATTACAACTTTATGGGTAATTAGCTGAGATGTAAATCACCCAGAGTGACATAGATAGGAACCCCAACCATCAAAAATGTATCCTTGAGAGGCTGCAGGATCCATTCAACCCCAAATCACACAAATGGGATCTACGGTTACCCAGCGCCCCATTGTGCTGTAGCCAGGAGGGTCTCTCACAGAGGAACACGTACTGCTCCCTGCAGCACAGACCCTAAGTGGTGTGCTGGGGCACTGGCCCAGCACTGACTTTGAGGGGACAGCACCCCCTCCTGATCCCCCATCCTGCTCCCTGGAGCACAGGCATGTAGAACTGTGAGGGGAAATGGGGTCAGCACTGATACCATGGGAAGAGCGACACTTAGTGTGACCGTGAAACACTTACTTTCCAAAATGGCTCCTTACAGTACAGGCCTGTAGCACCATGCTGGGACACTGGGGTCAGCGCTGACTCAGACAGGCGAGCTGGGTCTCTCCTGAAAGCTTCCCAGCCCCATCCCTGCACCACCCACAGTGACGTGATGGATGCAAGTTACCTGAGCACACAACACCGGCATCTTCTCTGTGGTTACAGTTATTCTCTCCCCAAGGCCGAGCCCTGCAATCGGAGAGGGCAGCTTCTGTCCCTGTGCAGTTGACGTCATCCAGCCAGATACGGTCAGATCCTTGCCCAAATCGAGCCCCTCCTGGGGCTAATAACGCTGTCCCACAGCCCAGCTGCCTACACACGACTCTGGCATCCTGTAAGTCCCAGCTGTCATCACACACGGTTCCCCATTTCTGGTTGTGAAGTAGCTCAACCCTCCCAGCGCAGTGACTTGGGCCGTTCACCAGTCGGAGCTGAACCACTTCTGATATGCCAGCATCTGCAAACACCCAAGGGAATAAACTCTCAGTGAGGTTCCTGTGCATCTGATCTCTCATGTCTCTGGGGAACGTAGCGCCTCTCGCCGATGGATCTGACTGGTCTCTGCACACAGCCACTGCCTGTCAAGGGCTCCTCACCACTGACCAGGCTAATCACTTGAGCAATGTTGAAGTTTGTCCACTCCCCTCCCAGCCAGCTGTCACCTAGTTAGGCTTTCACCTAATTAGGCAGACAGGAAGGCACTCTGACCTACTGCTCCCATTAGAGCACTTATAAAGATCACCCCCCACACTGCTGGCAGGAACCTCCTCGGGAGCAGATGTACACCCTCACTCCTGGCGCTGGTATTCGCTGCAGTGCTGTGGGGCAGACGCTGGGATAAGCATCTTGATGACTGGGAGATGAGCACAGTCACCCGTGTCATTAGTGGCTGCCTTAGCCTGACATCAGCATCCAATTTACATGTGTTGGCTCCATCGCTCCCTGAAAACATCACCCAGAGTCCATCCCCCTTAGAACTGCCTGGAGCGCAGGGACGCCTGGCAGGAACCTGCTGCGCACCAGGCTGTCAATGGTTCCGACCAGTGCAGAGGCAATGCACACTTCCTACAAGCAGATCAGCCCCCTCCTGAAGCAAACACCTGCCCCTGCAGTTCCTGCTGACTTGCCACGACTGACTTGGCAACATTGCTTTCTCGCAGCCATTGCTGCACTCTTGTCTAGTTCTGCCAGCCCAGTACCAGTCTCAGATGAATGATGGCAGAGCTGGGCTGGATTTTCAGAAGCCCTAACTTGTATCTGCCCATTTACAACCTGGTATGCACATCCTGGGCTAGGCTTAATGGGCCCCTGTCTGGACTGGACAAAGGAATTGCTACAATGCAGAAATTTGGCTTAGCCTGATCTTCTCAGTGTGCCCGTGGGGCAGCAATACAGGCAGTCACACGTGGTGGAGGAGATCCCCATTAGAAAACTGGACCTTGAGGATGCACAGTCAGATGGCTGAACAAGCTAGAGGTGAGCAAGGTGGGAATGAGCTCTCCCCTGATAGCGAGTGATGAGCTGGGAAGGGGGATAGGCTTCAGGAGCAGATGGTATTTGCAAAACACAGCCACTCTGCCTAGGTATCCAGCAGACAGAGCTGTGTAGGCTGATGCTGGGTTACAATCACTGTAGTACCTGAATGAAGGGGTATGAAATGTTGCTGTCCTGATTGTCTGAGTAAAGGGCAGCAGCAATGTGCTTAGCCTGCCCTGACTGATGGGGTCATCCACAACTGAACTGAACTCACTAACCAGGGGGCTCAGATGTAAACAGAGTCAGAATGGGCTCTACCCTGACATCTGGTGGTGAGGACTTCAGGGCACACCCACCCTTGCCTAACATGATGGACTGCTTGCCCAAATGGTCACTTTTGCTGCTGTGGGATCCCCAGTCTCTTTGTTATTGGGGTAGGAGTAATGAAGTGTTGTTATTTAGGTTATGTGAATCAAGGACAGTAGAACTGTACTTGGGGTTTTATGATGGAGGGACTCATCCTCAAATGATTTGCACTCGCTAGGCAAGGGACATGGGTTCCAAAACCCAGTGAATTGAGAGAAGCTGGGATAGGCATGTGTATCTGGTAGCGTGAGCCCCTTCTGAGGGCCGTAAACACAGGGCCGGTGCTACCATTAAGGTGAAGTAGGCGGTTGCCGTGGGCGCCAAGATTTGGGGGTGCCAAAAAGGGGTGTCCCAAATTTCCCCCCCCCCACGGCAGCTCCCCACCCCCCCGGCCCAGGGAGCCGTGTGGCAGCTCCCCATGCCAGCTCACCTCTGCTCCACCTCCTCCCCGAGCACGCCGCCCCCGCTCTAATTCTCCTCCCCTCCCAGGCTTGCAACGCCAAACAGCTGATTGGCTCCGCAAGTCTGGCAGGCGGGAGAAGTGGAGCAGCAATGTTGTGCTCGGGGAGGGAGCGTAGCAGAGGTGAGCTGGGGTGGGGAGCTGCCGCACGGCTCCCTGGGCCGGGGGGGTGGGGAGCTGCCAAGGGGGGGTGCTTCAGGGCAGAGCGGGGAGGGGTCTGCCCAGGAGCTAGGGTCAGGGAGGGGATTCAGGGTTGGGGCAGAAGGTTGGGGATGTGGAGTGCTTACCTGGGTAGCTCCTGTTTGGTGTGAGGAGTACAGAACCTCCCATTTGGTGCTCAGGGTGGGGCTGGGTATGTGTGGGGGTGCAGGAGTCAGGACAGGGTGCTGGGTGTGAGTGAGGGGATGCAGGGGTCAGGGCAAATGGCTGGGTGTGTGGGCTCAGGTCATGGGGTACTCATGGCAGGGGGCTGGAGACATAAGTGCTGACTTTTGGTTTTGCTGGTGGGTGCCGTCCCTAGGCCCCACCACCACTCTGCTCCTCCCCCCGCCCCGCTCACCACTCGCTCCTCTCTGCCCTTTCCTCCGAGCAACTCTGCCAGTTTGGGGGGAGGCTATTTTCAGCATATTTATACACAGAGAAAAATGGTGGGTGAGGTAATATATTTTATTGGACCAGCTTCTGTTGGCGAGAGAGACAAGCTTTTGAGCTTTCACAGAACTCTTCTTCAGGAAGAAGAACTCTATGAAAGCTCCAAAGCTTGTCTCTCTCTCACACCAACAAAAGTTGTTCCAATAAAAGATATTAACTCACCCACCTTGTTGCTCTAATTTCCTGGGAACAACAGGGCTACAACACAGCATACAAAAATGCAAGATTCACATGAACAGCACAGAGTGACCATCACACCAGGACACTATTTTCAGAATTCATCTTAGCATAATGTCATCATCACACCAAGGAAGTAGCACTACCATCACAATGAGATAAATATAGCCACATGTGCATGCCAACAATTCACAATACACGCACACTGGGATCCACACAGCAGGATAGTAGTGTCCGTTTAGCTCTCAGCTTAGTGGGGATACACTCAGGGTTCAGCTAAACACAAGGGTACCTGCAAATAGCTGTACTAACAGCAGGATCTACACTGGCCCAAGAGGAGGAGTTGCAAGTCAGGGCACTAATTCCCAATCCCAGTGCAAGGCAATATGGGATCCAGGCACCAGGTCTTTAGTACCAGAATTTGTACTCCCAGGAGAGTGGGATGGAATTATAGAAGTTACAGGGGGAAAAGCCCTCTGTGATCATCCTGGCTCAGTCCATCTCCCTGCCAATGCAGGGCTGATCCTTACTGAATGTTTTGTCCAGTCTCCTTTTAAAAGTCCCAAGCCTTGGAGTTTCTAGCTGTGACACTCTATATACCAGGGGTTCTCAGACTGGGGGTCAGGACCCCTCAGGGGGTCACGAGGTTATTACTTGGGAGGTCACAAGCTGTCAACCTCCACCCCAAACCCCGCTTTGCCTCCAGCATTTATAATGGTGTTAAATATATAACAAGTGTTTTTAATTTATAAGGGGGAATCGCACTCAGAGGCTTGCTGTGTGAAAGGGGTCACCAGTACAAAAGTCTGAGAGCCACTGCTCTATACCTCGGGGGAGCGGCGTGCTCCGCACTGTGAGCCCCATAGTCATCAGCTGTATATATTTTTTATATTTCATATAAAGCTTGCCATGTAAGGTATCATGGGAAAGCTGAAACCCACTGTTTTGTCAAAATAGGTATATCATTAAAGTGTATAAAGTGATGAGATTGTGCTGTATGGTGTGAATGAAATATGCTGCAAATTTGGGAGTAGCCCAGAAGGCAACTCCCCAGAAACAGCAAGGCATTTGACCAAATGGCTGGGTGGATGTTAAACAACCATCCAGGGGGAGGGATAGCTCAGTGGTTTGAGCATTGGCCTGCTAAACCCAGGGTTGTGAGTTCAATCCTTGAGGGGGCCACTTAGTGATTGGGGGCAAAAATCAGTACTTAATCCTGCTAGTAAAGGCAGGGGGCTGGACTCAATGACCTTTCAAGGTCCCTTCCAGTTCTAGGTGATAGGATATCTCCATTAATTAAGGAAAAAAAATATCACCAGCCATTGTGCAGCAAGTGAATGACGATTAGCAATTCAATGACCATCACCTGAGAATTACTCAACCCTGGGACTCAGCAATGCCCACGCCCCCCCCCCCCGCCAACATGATCACTAGCCCTTCCCTTGGGAGACAATTCCATCCACACCCCAAGGCAGAGATTGCACTGCTCGGATGGTTTCCCCTGATAGCCTGTTTCCCTTTCCTACCCCCCCCCCCCATCACTCTTCCCCACTGCCTCTTCCCTTCCACCCCTCTTAGGCTATGTCTACACTACAAAATTAGGTCGAATTTATAGAAGCCGGTTTTATAGAAATCGGTTGTATGCAGCCGATTGTGTGTGTCCCCACATAAAATGCTCTAAGTGCATGAAGTCGGCGGACCGCGTCCACAGTACCGAGGCTAGCGTCGACTTCCGGCGCATTGCACTATGGGTAGCTATCCCACAGTTCCCGCAGTCTCCGGCGCCCATTGGAATTATGGGTTGAGATCGCAATGCCCGAATGATGCAAAACAGTGCCGCGGGGGGTTCTGGGTACATTGCGTCAGGCCCCTCCCCCTCCGTCACAGCAACGGCAGACAATAGATTCGCGCCTTTTTACCTGGGTTACCTGTGCAGACAACATACCACGGCAAGCATGGAGCCCGCTCAGCTCAGCTCACCGTCACCATATGTCATCCGGGTGCCGGCAGACGTGGGACTGCATTGCTACACAGCAGCAGCAGCTAACTGCCTTTTGGCGGTAGACGGTGCAGCATGACTGGTAGCCTTCATCGGCGATCGGGATGCTGGTAGCTGTGGGGCTGGCAGCCGTAGGGCTGCATTGCACCAGCCCCTTACCTTTTGCCTTTTGGCAGTATATGGTTAATTATGACTGGTAACCGTTCTCGTCAGACAATGATGGCTATCAGTCGTAGTATACTATTTTCTGCCAAGTATTGTCTGCTAAGCACCCAGAAGAGGCCGAGGGCGATCTGGGTGCTGGCAGACATGTGGCTGGCACACGTGGGGCTACATTGCTACACAGCAGCAACACCTTGCCTTTTGGCAGTAAATAGTATATTATGACTGGTATCCGTCATCATCATACTGCGAAGCGCCCAGTATTTGCTGCCAAGCACCCAGAAAATGCCGAGGGCTATCAGTCATGCTGCACTGTCGTCTTAAGATGTAAAAAATAGATTTGTTCTGTATTCATTTCCTTCCCCCCTCCCTCCGTCAAATCAACGGCCCGCTAAACCCAGGCTTAGGAGTTCAATCTCGGGGGGGGGGCATTCTGTGTGACAGTTGTTTGTATTTCTCCCTGATGCACAGCCACCTTTCTTGATTTTAATTCCCTATACCTGTACGCCATGTCGTCACTCGCCCTTCCCTCCCTCCCTCGCTCCCTCCCTCCTTCCCCTGGTCCTTCAGATACTAGTTTCGTGCCTTTTTTCAGACCAGACGCCATAGCTAGCACTGGGATCATGGAGCCCGCTCAGATCACCGCGGCAATTATGAGCACTATGAACACCACGCGCATTGTCCTGGAGTATATGCAGAGCCAGGACATGCCAAAGCAAAACCAGGACCAGCCGAGGAGGAGGCGATTGCAGCGCGGCGACGAGAGTGATGAGGAAATGGACATGGACCTAGACCTCTCACAAGGCACAGGCCCCAGCAATGTGGAAATCATGGTGTTACTGGGGCAGGTTCATGCCGTGGAACCCAGATTCTGGGCCCGGGAAACAAGCACAGACTGGTGGGACTGCATCGTGTTGCAGGTCTGGGACGATGCCCAGTGGCTGCGAAACTTTCGCATGCGTAAGGGCACTTTCATGGAACTTTGTGACTTGCTTTCCCCTGCCCTGAAGCGCCAGAATACCAGGATGAGAGCAGCCCTCACAGTTGAGAAGCGAGTGGCGATAGCCCTGTGGAAGCTTGCAACGCCAGACAGCTACCGGTCAGTCGGGAATCAATTTGGAGTGGGCAAATCTACTGTGGGGGCTGCTGTGATCCAAGTTGCCAGGGCAATGAGAGACCTGGTGATATCAAGGGTAGTGACTCTGGGAAACGTGCAGGACATAGTGGATGGCTTTGCAGCAATGGGATTCCCAAACTGTGGTGGGGCGATAGACGGAACCCATATCCCTATCTTGGCACCGGCGCACCAAGCCACTGAGTACATAAACCACAAGGGGTACTTTTCAATGCTGCTGCAAGCCCTGGTGGATCACAAGGGACGTTTCACCGACATCAACGTGGGCTGGCCGGGAAGGGTACATGATGCTCGCGTCTTCAGGCACTCTGTTCTGTTTCGAAAGCTGGAGGAAGGGACTTTCTTCCCGGACCAGAAAATAACCGTTGGGGATGTTGAAATGCCTATCGTGATCCTTGGGGACCCAGCCTACCCCTTAATGCCATGGCTCATGAAGCCGTACACAGGCAGCCTGGACAGGAGTCAGGACCTGTTCAACTATAGGCTGAGCAAGTGCCGAATGGTGGTGGAATGTGCATTTGGGCGTTTAAAAGCGCGCTGGCGCAGCTTACCGACTCGCTCAGACCTTAGCGAAAAGAATATCCCCATTGTTATTGCTGCTTGCTGTGCGCTCCACAATATCTGTGAGAGTAAGGGGGAGACATTTATGGTGGGATGGGAGGTAGAGGCAAATCGCCTGGCCGCTGATTACGCGCAGCCAGACACCAGGTCGGTTAGAGCAGCACAGCAGGGCACGGTGCGCATCAGAGAAGCTTTGAAAACTAGTTTTGTGACTGGCCAGGCTACGGTGTGAAACTTCTGTTTGTTTCTCCTTGATGAAATCTCCGCCCCCCCCACCCACCCGGTTAACTCTACTTCCCTGTAAACCAACCACCCCACCCTCCCCTACCCTCCCCCCTTCAAGCACCACTTGCAGAGGCAATAAAGTCATTGTTACTTCACATTCATGCATTCTTTATTAATTCAGCACACAACTAGGGGGATAATTGCAAAGGTAGCCCGGGATGGGTGGGGAGGAGGGAAGGAAAAGGACACACTGCAGTTTAAAACTTTAAAACTTATTGCTCGGGAAATCATCTAGGGTGGAGTGACTGGGTGGCCGGAGGCCCCCCCACCGTGTTCTTGGGCGTCTGGGTGAGGAGGCACTGGGACTTGGGGAGGAGGGCTGTTGGTTACACAGGGGCTGTAGCGGCGGTCTCTGCTCCTGCTGCCTTTCCTGCAGCTCAACCATACGCAGGAGCATATCAGTTTGATGCTCCAGCAGCTGGAGCATCGACTCTTGCCTTCTGTGTGCAAGCTGACGCCACTTCTCCTCTTCAGCCCACGATTCAGCACGCAACTTCTGCTCTTCAGCCCGCGATTCAGCACGCAACTTCTCCTCTTCAGCCCGCGATTCAGCACGCCACCTCTCCTCTCGCTCATATTGGGCTTTTCTAAAATCAGTAATTGACTGCCTCCACGCATTCTGCTGTGCTCTGTCAGTGTGGGAGGCAGTCTGTAGTTCAGTAAACATTTCATCACTCGTCATTCGCTTCCGCTTTCGAATATTCACTAGCCTCTGTGAAGGAGAAACATTTGCAGCTGGTGGAGGAGAAGGGAGAGGTGGTTAAAAAAGATACATTTTAGAGAACAATGGGTACACTCTTTCACGTTAGATTTTGCTGTTCACATCACACAGCACATGTGCTTTCGTTACAAGCTCGCATTTTTCCTCTTATATTGAGAGCCTGCAGGTTTGGTGTGAGAGATCACTCACGCAGTGCCAGGCCACAGATTTCAGCTTGCAGGCAGCCATGGTAAGACACAGTCTTTTGGCTTTTTTAACCTTGTTAACAAGTGGGGATGGTTTAAAACAGTACTGCTCTCATTAACCATACCAAGCACCCGTTGGGTTGGCCATTTAAAATGGGTTTGCAATGTAAAAGGAGGGGCTGCGGTTTCAGGGTTAACATGCAGCACAAACCCAACTAACTCCCCTCCCCCACACACCCAATTCTCTGGGATGGTCACTTCATCCCTCCCCCCCACCGCGTGGTTAACAGCGGGGAATATTTCTGTTCAGCAGAGCAGGAAGGGGCACATCTGAATGTCCCCTTAATAAAATCGCCCCATTTCAACCAGGTGACCGTGAATGATATCACTCTCCTGAGGATAACAAAGAGCGATAAGGAATGGATGTTGTCTGCATGCCAGCAAACACCGGGACCATACGCTGCCATGCTTTGTTATGCAATGATTCCAGACTACGTGCTACTGGCCTGGCGTGGTAAAGTGTCCTACCATGGCGGACAGGATAAGGCAGCCCTCCCCAGAAACCTTTTGCAAAGGCTTTGGGAGTACATGAAGGAGAGCTTTCTGGAGATGTCCCTGGAGGATTTCCGCTCCATCCCCATACACGTTAACAGACTTTTCCAGTAGCTGTACTGGCCGCGATTGCCAGGGCAAATTAATCATGTGTAATATTTACAAAGGTACACTCACCAGAGGTCCCCTGTGTGCCCACAGGGTCTTGGGTGAGTTCAGGGGTTACTGGTTCCAGGTCCAGGGTGATAAACATATCCTGGCTGTTGGGGAAACCGGTTTCTCCGCTTCCTTGCTGCTGTGAGCTATCTATATTATCTCCATCCTCATCTTCCTCGTACCCCGAACCCACTTCCCTGTGTGATTCTCCAGTGAGGGACTCATAGCACAAGGTTGGGGTAGTGGTGGCTGCACCACCTAGAATGGCATGCAGCTCCGCGTAGAAGCGGCATGTTTGCGGCTCAGCCCCGGACCTTCCGTTTGCTTCTCTGGATTTGTGGTAGGCTTGACTTAGCTCCTTAATTTTCACGCGGCACTGCTGTGCGTCCCTGTTATGGCCTCTGTCCTTCATGGCCTTGGAGACCTTTTCTAATATTTTGCCATTTCGTTTACTGCTTCGGAGTTCGGCCAGCACAGATTCATCTCCCCATATGGCGAGCAGATCCCGTACCTCCCGTTCGGTCCAGGCTGGAGCTCTTTTGCGATCCTGGGACTCCATCACGGTTACCTGTGCTGATGAGCTCTGCGTGGTCACCTGTGCTCTCCACGCTGAGCAAACAGGAAATGAAATTCAAACGTTCGCGGGGCTTTTCCTGTCTACCTGGCCAGTGCATCTGAGTTGAGAGTGCTGTCCAGAGCGGTCACAGTGAAGCACTGTGGGATAGCTCCCGGAGGCCAATAACGTCGAATTCCGTCCACACTAACCCAATTCCGACCCCCTAAGGCCGATTTTATCGCTAATCCCCTCGTCGGAGGTGGTGTAAAGAAACCGGTTTAAAGGGCCCTTTAAGTCGAAAGAAAGGGCTTCGTCGTGTGAACGTGTGCAGGCTAAATTCGAATTAACGTGGCTAAAGTCGACCTAAACTCGTAGTGTAGACCAGGCCTTAGAGGCAGTCACCCAGATGCCAGGGAGGGGGACCAAGCACACCACATGGACATGTGGCCACTGTCTCTGAGAGGCAGGTGTCACTGTCTGGGCAGGGAGCGCAAGCAGGGGAGACCAGGAGATGCCCCCGCACCTGCCTGCCCACTCACCATGACTGTCCTGGTCCAGCTGTCCAGCAGGGCCTGGTACTCTCAGTCTCTCTGTGCTGTGGGGGTGCAGGGGATGTTTTTGGAGATGCCTCTGGCTGAACCCCCTGCCAAATGCAGAGAGCGGGGTGGCAGCTGGTGCCCCCCACCATGCAGACGGCCACCCCGCCAGCAGCCAGCTCTCAGCACAGCCACCTGGTAAGGGGTTTCAGTCCCCCCCAGCCACCCTCACCCCAAGACCCCCTTTGAAATACACTTACCAGCTCAGCTGCTGCTATTGGCTGCCTTTAGTTGGGTGAGAGGTTGAAGTGAGGTTGGGAGCTGCTCAGCTGCACTAGAGCCACAGACAGCAGCCTGCTGCCCAGGAGAAGCAGGTAGGAGAAGGTGGCGGGACTGCACCTGTGGGGTCGCTCAGCCCCTGCTCCAGGAGCAGAGTTCCCCTCGCTGATTGGCTGGTGGCCAAAAAAACACCTAAACAGCACTGCCCACTACACACTGATCAGCAACTCAGAGCCGGAAAACCATCCTTGATGGGTGGCTCTGCAATGATTCCCCCTCCCCGCCGAACAGCTGATGGCTCGTGGGCCCCAGGGCCCCATTCTCACTCTTCCCCAAGGCCCGGCCCCGCCTCTCCTCCTCCCAGGAGCGGCTAGCTTGCTGGATCTCAGCCCTTCCCCCTCCCCTACCTCCTGCTGCTGGGAGACAGTTGATCGGCAGCAGGGAGAGGCGGGGCAGGCACGCAGCGCTGGGGGAGGAGCTTGTTTGCTGTGGCAAAGCCTGCCTTGCTACACAGCAGGAGCCCAGCGCCAGCAGCGCTAAAGAGCGGGGAGCAGAGAAGAGCGGCCGCCCTGGGCCCTTTCGGAACATGGACCCGGCGCCATGGCACCACTGGCTCCATGGCAAATCCGCTATTGTCCCTACTCCCCCATCCCTTCGCCTTCACGGTTGTCATAAATAATTGATGTAATCAGGATGGTTTCTACGCGTATGTTCTGTTCCTGCCATTATCATGTTAAGTGTTCTTTCCCTCCCTCTGTCTCGCTGAAACAATGTTTGTCTCTGTAAGTACACAATAAATGCAAATGGATTAATAAGAAAATGTATATAACTGGTCACTGTAACATCATACTTTTGAAGCTGTTTATCAGTCTTCCCAGTGCCGTGAATAAACCTCTTCAGTATTGTCTGTGCTGCCTGATTCTTGGGGGAAAGAATCTCCTTTCTTCACAGTTTGGAGCAGTGAGCAGGGTGTGATTAGGAATTCTTGGAGAGTGTCTCACAACCAGGAATAGAGGTGAGTACCCTTTTACTTACCACCTCTAGTGCACACCTTGGTTTGGGACTCCCCAAGGCACCCCTTTGCACCCCCTTTTTTTTTAAATAGGAATCACATATAGGACGCACAAACAAGAGGACTGAACAGGATTGTGTTTGTGGCCAGGGTTTTCGGGTTGCAAGGACCGCTGTAGGCGAAAGCTGCAACACCAAGTACTGAGCATCAGAGCATGCTTCAGTAGTGCTGAGAACAAGGGTGTGCTTGGTCGGTTCCCTTGAAATGCTACTTCAGTGGATTTCAGGAAGCTGGGAAACAATATCGTAAGACTTGCCCCAGGGCGCATCAATAATATCCTATGCGGGAGGAAGAATTGTTAATTTTATTTTTTTTAAAACATAAAAAGATTCAAAAACTATGGCAAAAAATAAATGAAATGAGGGTATAAGCGTGAAGGATAGCGTGTTGTGGTGGTCTGGTCAAAGAAAAAAATTTTTAAAAAGAAATCGTACTACTGTACTGTAAATATAAAAAAAAAGTTACGGAAATTAAAAACGCTCCAAAAAACTCTTACATCAAAGCTGAACCAAAAAACAAATTTAAACCACAAATTAAGTAAACTTCAAGCAAAAAACAATACTCTAAAAGCAAAAATAATAAAAAGCAGCTCCTCTACATGCCGTATTGCTGCTAGCATACAACAAAAGGGTAATTTTACTGACTCTGGTTCAGGCAGTAATACTAATAAAGACCAAAAGGAGATCAATTGGAAACACCTTAAAAAAACAAGTATCAGAGGAGTAGCCGTGTTAGTCTGGATCTGTAAAAAGCAACAGAGGGTCCTCTTGCACCTTTAAGACATCTGTTAGTCTTAAAGGTGCCACAGGACCCTCTGTTGTTTTTAAAAAAAACAAATCCAGGATTGAAACCTGGCACACACGGGGGAAAATCGGGGTAATTGGCCTCCTCCCCCTCCTTTTAACCCAGAATTAAGTGCCAGCGCTCCCCTGGCCCCTCTCCAAATAACCACGTGGTGGTCAGGGCCAGCAAATAACAAAATGGCTCATAATACTTATACACTCCTCTCAGCACAAAGAAAATAAGGAGCTTACTGAAAAATCTGAAGCCCAAAGACCCACATTTAGCATTTTTTTTTAAAATAAGTCAAATGATTACCACCTATCATTGCATCCCAGGGATCTTCATATCCTAACTAAAGCTAAATGTCCCGACCTTTCATGGGTCAAAATCCCCTCAGAACACCGAAACACTACATGGGCCTTCATCAAATTTAAATAAAAAAAATATATAATTCGTACCTGGACTAATTTTAAGAAATCAATTGAAAACGCCTTGGGGAATGGAACCAGTAATTGGGGACTAATAGTGGGATGCGTACAATGCAAGGACGCACCTGTTGCTCAATACTGTGAGCGGAAATGGGAGACGTATTCAAGTAATGCAGGCATTGCCGATCCAAAAAACACTAATCAGGCATTTCTAAAAATGTTAAAGAAAAGTTTTAACTCCCACCTGCAAACAGCCCTTAACTTGGGGGTGAACCCAGGCTCTAATTATGAATCCATCTGTATGTGGGTCTCTGAATGTGAAGCCAAACAAGCTAAAAATATAAAAAGCAAGTATACTCGCATTTCTGTGGTAACAGCAAAAAATAATGTAACCTCTTATAATTGTGGAAAACAAATGAGGAGTCCTTTCCTCATTTTTTTTTTTTTTTTTTTTTTTTTGCTGATACAGACTAACACGGCTACCACTGAAACCTGTTATAATTGTGGGTGTCTCGGACATACCCAAAAAACTGCAGGCACGTGGCCCAAAAGCCTAGTCAGGGACAAAATCATGGCCAGTTAAATCCCCGCAGTACTTCACTGCCCTTTCAATCTGGTCCTGGTCCCGCTCCCACAGCCCCCCTACCTTACAGTGTTTTGTATGTGGGAAGAGCAGACATTGGGCAGCTGGATGCCCAAGCCGAGTAGCCCTGGGCAACCGGCCCCAACCGGTATCTCAACCAGCTGCCAACCCTTACTCACATCTAAGCAACGAGGAAATGGCCATGCTTTTAAATTCCATAACCCACTAGGATTCAGCGGCCCCCTTGCTTGTCAGTACTGCGAATGCAGATATAAACCTCTCAAGGCCACACTTACAAGCATGAATAAGGGGCCGGTCATGCACGATTCTTGTGGACACGGGAGAGTCTGTTTCCATTACTGACCTCCCCCACCCCACTACTAAACAGTATATTACTATTTCAGGGGTGGGAAGTGCACAAATCACGGCTTATAGAAGCTACCCTGTTCTTATAAAATCTAATCTATTCTTCTGGACTCGGTCTTTTTATGTAGCTCCAAATGCAGAGGGGACTATTTTGGGCATGGATACCCTCTGCGATCTTGAGGCGACTCTTAATCTTGCTCAAAGTACAGTTACATTTACTAATAAACTTATACGTACTCATACCATTCCTCTTCGTAATAATAAATTCCTCTCTTCTGTTGTAACTGCCAAGTCTGTGGCTCTCACTTGGGACACCTCTAACCCTTTTCAAGAATTATGTTCCAGGTTCCCCTCTGTTTGGGCAGAAAATAATGTGTCTTGCGGATTGGTGCCTGCTCATCTCTGCCCACCCATCCAGGTTACCAGTCAACTCCCTCCACCTACCAACCAATATCCTCTCAAACCTGAGGCCGTGGATGCAGAAGGTAACATTATTCACTCTTTACTTCAGCGATGCATACTGGTTCCCCGTTCCTAGGTGGTTCATAATTATTTAAATTCCTGAACTAACAGGGGGTACCTCACTTCATTCAGTACCCCTCTTAAAAATGGGGGGTATATTACAAATTTATTGGAAGCAATCAAAAACCATCCAAAGTGGCTGTAGTCAAAATCAAGGCACATACCAGAAACAATGACCCCTCTTTCCCTTGCAAATGCAGCCACAGACAAGGCGGCTAAAGAGGTTGCCACAATGCCCCAGGACAATTTCCGAGTAGCAGCCACCCAAATTCTTAATTTAAAGCAAATTTCTCTACCTGAGATACAAGAGCAATGTCCGAAAGAGGAAAAATGGACATGGATTAAAAATGCCTGCAAAACTGACAAAACCAACACCTGGGTCACAGAATGTTGAAAACCGAAGGACAGAATGTCAATTTACAAATACTCCTCTAGAACAAACAAACCATTCTATTTCCAGGGCCTCGGATGGATCGGTCAAAATTCACAACGTTTATAAGGCCGCTAATGGGTTGGGAGAGTATCAGTGTGAATGTTTGTGGGAGGGTTGGGTACTTTTTATTAACCTAACAGCTGGGACCAGCTACAGTTTCTAATGCACCAATATGTTATTCGGGCCCGCACAGCCAAAAGACAGAAACGTAGTATCTTAGGTAATATTGGAGGATTTTTTGGAAGCACCAATTCTATACTAAATATGCTTAACCTAAATTCTGAGAGGTCATACAATTCTTGGGTCAAAAGCCAAACCACCCAAGCCCTTAGACATACTAACACAGGTTTATCCTATGCTCTTATTGCAATTGATGTAGCAATAAAGGATTTTTACAAAATCATTAAAAAGACTTCAGACGCTACAGTCAACCTGGCCAAGTCACAAGCTAAAGGCCGTGCTTGTAATATGCTGGCTCGTGACCTATTTAACATTGCAAGAGAAGACATGCTAGATGTATGCCTGGGTTTCCCTCCTTCCCATACCCTTTCTTCCCCACCCTTGCCCACATTGCAAGCGTTTCCACTCAATTGATAGTGCCCTCTTTACTTCATAAGAACATAAGAACTGCTGTACCGGGTCAGACCAAAGGTCCATCTAGCCCAGTATCCTGTCTACCGACAGTGGCCAATGCCAGGTGCCCCAGAGGGAGTGAACCTAACAGGCAATGATCAAGTGATCTCTCTCCTGCCGTCCATCTCCACCCTCTGACAAACAGAGGCTAGGGACACCATTCCTTACCCATCCTGGCTAATAGCCATTAATGGACTTAACCACCATGAATTTATCCAGTTCTCTTTTAAACGCTGTTATAGTCCTAGCCTTCACAACCTCCTCAGGTAAGGAGTTCCACAAGTTGACTGTGCGCTGTGTGAAGAAGAACTTCCTGTTATTTGTTTTAAACCTGCTGCCTATTAATTTCATTTGGTGACCCCTAGTTCTTGTATTATGGGAATAAGTAAATAACTTTTCCTAATCCACTTTCTCCACATCACTCATGATTTTATATACCTCTATCATATCCTCCCTTAGTCTCCTCTTTTCCAAGCTGAAGAGTCCTAGCCTCTTTAATCTCTCCTCATATGGGACCCGTTCCAAACCCCTAATCATTTCAGTTGCCCTTTTCTGAACCTTTTCTAGTGCTGGCATATCTTTTCTGAGATGAGGAGACCACATCTGTACGCAGTATTTGAGATGTGGGTGTACCATCGATTTATATAAGGGCAATAATATTTTCGCAGTCTTATTCTCTATCCCCTTTTTAATGATTCCTAACATCCTGTTTGCTTTTTTGACCGCCTCTGCACACTGCGTGGACATCTTCAGAGAACTATCCACAATGACTCCAAGATCTTTTTCCTGAATTGTTGTAGCTAATTTAGCCCCCATCATATTGTATGAATAGTTGGGGTTATTTTTTCCAATGTGCATTACTTTACATTTATCCACATTACATTTCATTTGCCATTTTGTTGCCCAATCACTTTGTTTTGTGAGATCTTTTTGAAGTTCTTCACAGTCTGCTTTGGTCTTAACTATCTTGAGCAGTTTCATCTGCAAACTTTGCCACCTCACTGTTTACCCCTTTCTCCAGATCATTTATGAACAAGTTGAACAGGATTGGTCCGAGGACTCACCCTTGGGGAACACCACTAGTTACCCCTCTCCATTCTGAGAATTTACCATTAATTCCTACCCTTTGTTCCCTGTCTTTTAACCAGTTCTCAATCCATGAAAGGACCTTCCATTTTATCCCATGACAGCTTAATTTACGTAAGAGCCTTTGGTGAGGGACCTTGTCAAAGGCTTTCTGGAAATCTAAGTACACTATGTCCACTGGATCCCCCTTGCCCACATGTTTGTTGACCCCTTCAAAGAACTCTAATAGATCAGTAAGACACGATTTCCCTTTACAGAAACCATTTTGACTATTGCTCAACAATTTATGTTTTTCCATGTGTCTGATAATTTTATTCTTAACTATTGTTTCGACTAATTTGCCCGGTACCGACATTAGACTTACCGGTCTGTAATTGCCGGGATCACCTCTAGAGCCCTTTTTAAATATTGGCGTTACATTAGCTAACTTCCAGTCATTGGGTACAGAAGCTGATTTAAAGGACAGGTTACAAACCATAGTTAATAGTTCCGCAACTTCACATTTGAGTTCTTCCAGAACTCTTGGGTGAATGCCATCTGGTCCCGTTGACTTGTTAATGTTAAGTTTATCAATTAATTCCAAAACTTCTCTAGTGACACTTCAATCTGTGACAGTTCCTCAGATTTGTCACCTACAAAAGCTGGCTCAGGTTTGGGAATCTCCCCAACATCCTCAGCCATGAAGACTGAAGCAAAGAATCCATTTAGTTTCTCTGCAATGACTTTATCGTCTTTAAGCGCTCCTTTTGTATCTCGATCATCAAGGGGCCCCACTGGTTGTTTAGCAGGCTTCCTGCTTCTGATGTACTTAAAAAACATTTTGTTAGTACCTTTGGAGTTTTTGGCTAGCCGTTCTTCAAACTCCTCTTTGGCTTTTCTTATTACATTCTTGCACTTGATTTGGCAGTGTTTATGCTCCTTTCTGTTTGCCTCACTAGAATTTGACTTCCACTTTTTAAAGGAAGTCTTTTTATCTCTCACTACTTCTTTTACATGGTTGTTAAGCCATGGTGGCTCTTTTTTAGTTCTTTTACTGTGTTTCTTAACACTTAACACTTCCTCCAGACTCAACCTTCTCATTTAATTTCCTTTAATTTCCTCCTTGTGTATCCCTCTGTTATTCCTACTCACGTGTTTTCTTCTTCTTTCCGTTTTAAGTATATTGGATATGTAACTAACAATACAATGTACAAAGTAGGGCTGTCTGAATACCTGGCACTGTCCCCCCAATACCATACTAATGACGACATTGGACTGTTGCACAGAGACAAATAGCTATATCGTGTGTTCCTGTTCTATTCTCCATACTTTAACTCCGTCTTCTTCTATTGTTGTGGATGTCCTTCCTCTTATACATGCTGAACCTGCTGTGCAAGTATCCGCTACTCAGTAGTGTTTTATCACCGCTGCATCTGACTACATGTACGGACCAATGCAGTGCCAGGCAAACACTTCCATGTGCCTGCAGATTACTGACTCATTTACCCTAGGTGATGTGCACCTCCCCGGCCATGTGTTCACTGGAATCACAACGGCACCTCGGTGGAATGACAACCGATATCTGGACAACACACCGATTCAACTGGCCAAGGAACTACTACTCAAAGTGGTCCTGGCTGCTGCTTTTGCATCTGCCACCGTTCATAACAGCATCACTAAAGGTGGCATCCAAGTTCAACTCTCCAATCAAACCATCACCCGACTGAAGGATCCTGTTCATAATGCATCTTACAACCCCAACTCCTGGTAAACTGTTGTACAAATAACGGCCGCTGCTGCTTCTATATTTGTGTTACTAACCTCTATTGTCATGTGCGGGTACTTGAGACACATGATTAAAAATCTCACTATGCTTCCTTCCTTTGCCCCCTTTCCCCAACTCCCCTCTTCCTCCCCTCGCCCATCTCCCTTAGGTAACTCTAAGACAGATCATGTAAACCAAAGCATTAAAGTATTGACTACATCTCCCCTGGGAGTCTGATTTGTCAAACAGGAGGGAACTGTTAGGCGAGAGTTAAAAATTCAGTTAGCAGCTGAGGCAGAAACCCACTTAACTACCAAGCAGGCCCAGGGTCAAAGGCAGCTGTAAACACTTGATAACTTAAATGGTCAGATGTCCGCCCAGTCACTCGGCCTCTCAGGAAGGAAGAACAGTACAAACCCTCCACAGCTCTCCGAATATCTGTAAACACTCACCCCTACCCCAACCCCCACCCCACCCCTTCGCCTTAAGCGTAGTCATAAATAATTGATGCAATCAGGATGGTTTCTATGTGTATCTTCTGTTCCTGTCATTATGTTAAGTGTTCTCTCCCTCCCTCTCTCTCTGAAAAAATGTTTGTCACTGTAACTACATAATAAATGCAAATAGATTAATAAGAAAATGTATATAACTGGTCATTATAACATCAT
Organism: Emys orbicularis; assembly: GCF_028017835.1. Classification (NCBI taxonomy): domain Eukaryota; kingdom Metazoa; phylum Chordata; order Testudines; family Emydidae; genus Emys; species Emys orbicularis. Next base: position 8,250,975 of record NC_088703.1, on the reverse strand, counting down.
ACTTTTGAAGCTCTTTATCAGTCTTCCTGGTTACCTCTTCAGTATTATCTGTGCTGCCTGATTCTTGGGGGAAAGAATCTCCTTGCTTCACAACGCCAAATGGCAGAGGGCACAGGGATGCCAAGAGTTATACAGGGATCCCCTGGACGAGATATATGCACAATAGTTCACCAAAGGTGGCATGTGAGGTCTCTACCAAAAGCCAGCAGCCTGCTGGTCCATCTAATGGGAGCAAGATGTTTGTATGGGACATAGTTGAAGAGAGATGTAAAATATAGAATATGATGCTGCAGAAGTGTTGAAGTGAAACTTGTCACCTGCGCCATGGCAATCCCTTCGGCTGAGCCAATCAGCACATAGAAAAAAGCACAGCCAGAGACAACACAGCCGTGGAGACAGGCTATATTTACTGTCTGGGACCAATGGGAGCTTGAGAATTTACAAAGACAAAGGTCCCTTAGCACAAGTCTCCAAAAAGACACCACTTCTGGGAAGAGACAATGGTCTGCACCTACAAAGAAAGAGGAGTGGGGACAAGAACTCCCTTTCACCCAGGAGACAGCTGACAGTATTTCTGTCAGGAACAGGAGATCACAACCAAGCCTGGAGTAAAACCCTGGAAGGACTGTGTGGTGAGCATTGCTCAACTAGACAGAAAAGTATCTTCTTCAATGAGTCTAGGCTCTAGTCAACATGGTATAATTTTATTGGCCATAGAACCATTTCTTTCCAACCCTTCTCCTTTCTACCCCTCAAATCTCTACACTCTGTGATATAACTTGTCCTTGGTGTGACTAGGAAGGGATCTAGAGCTTTGTGTTGATTGGGGCAGAGATGGGAGGTGGAGCTGGTCAGCTGGGGGCTCTGTTCCTTTGGGAGCAGTGGATCTGTCACTGCTTTTAGTGCCCAATGGGACAGGGACTGGGTGCTGCAGGAGGACGCTCGGAGGGCCAAGGGGTGAAGCGTGCATATTACCAACCTTGACAGCGGTCACCCCCCTCCACAAGGCCTAGAGGGAACAGCTTGTGTGGCCTGTGGCCGAGGGAGTCGGGGAGCTGCCCCAGCGGGCACAGACAAGGCTTCCTCATACTAGAGGCCCATGGCACTGCACTGGGGCATTAGAGCCAGCACAACTGCAAAAGGAGAGTGCCCCCAACTGACACCCACCTACCTGCAGTACAGGCCCTTAGCACCATGCTGGGGCACTGGGGGCAGCGCAGACTCAGACAGGAGAGCTGGGTCTGTGCTGAAAGCTTCCCAGCCCGATCAATGCACCACCCACAGTGACTTGATAGATGCAAGTTACCTGAGCACACAACACCGGCATCTTCTCCGTGGGTACAGTTATTTTCTCCCCAAGGCCGAGCCCTGCAATCGGAGAGGGCAACTTCTGTCCCTGTGCAGTTGACGTTATCCAGCCAGATACGATCAGAACCTTGCCCAAATCGAGCCCCTCCTGGGGCTGTTAACGCCGTCCCACAGCCCAGCTGCCTGCACACGACTCCGGCATCCTTTAAGTCCCAGCCGTTATCGCACACAGTTCCCCACAGCTGGTTGTGAAGCACCTCGACTCTCCCAGCGCAGTGACTCCTGCTGTTCACCAGTCGGAGCTGAGCCACTTCTGAGATGCCAGCGTCTGCAAACACCCAAGAGAAGAAACATTCAGGGAGGTTCCTGTGCATCTGATCTCCCGTATCATTAGCGGTTGCCTTAGCCTGACATCAGCATTGAATGTACATGTGTTGGCTCCATAGCTCCCTGAAAACCTCACCCAGAGTCCATCCCCCTTAGAACTGCCTGGAGCGCAGGGATGGCTGGCAGGAACCTGCTGCCCACCAGGCTGACAATGGTTCCGACCAGTGCAGAGACAACGCACACTTCCTACAAGCAGATCGGCCCCATCCTGGAGCAAACACCTGCCCCTGCGGTTCCTGATGACTTGCCACGAATGACCTGGTAACATCGTTTTGTGGCAGCCATTGCTGCACTCGTGTCCAGTGCTGCCAGCCCAGTACCAGTCTCAGATGAATGATGACAGAACTGGGCTGATTGCAGTATCCTCACAGAGGGGCGGCAACTCTGGAATAGAGAGACTGGCGTGCTGATGGATTTTCAGAAGCCCTAACTTGTATCTGCCGATTGACAACCTGGGATGCATATCGTAGACTAGTCTTAATGGGCCCCTGACTGGACTGTCCAGAGTGACTGCTGCAATGCAGAGATTTGGCTTAGCCTGATCTTCTCAGTGTGCCTGAGGGGCAGCAATACAGACAGTCACACATGGTGGAGCAGAGCCCCGTTAGAAGACTGGACCTTGAGGATGCACAGTCAGGTGGCTGAACAAGCTAGAGGTGAGCAAGGTCAGAATGAGCTCTCCCCTGATAGCGAGTGATGAGCTGCGGAGGGGGAAAGGATTCAGGACCAGACTGTATTTACAAGAATACACCCACTGTGCCTAGGTAGCCAGCAGACAGACCTGTGTTGGCTGGTGCTGGGTTACAAATCACTGCAGTACTTGAATGCAGGGGTAGTGAAATGTTGTTGTCCTGATTGTCTGAGTAAAAGGCAGCAGAACTGTGCTTAGCCTGTCCTGACTGAGGGGGTCACCCACAACTGAACTGAACTCACTAACCAGGGGGCTCAGACACCAAATCCCTATGAAGAGTGAGAGGGGTTGGAGATAGGTGTTCCTGCTGAGGGGCGTGCAGTCTGTGTTAGAGGTCTACGCATGGTTTAATCTGCCCCTCACCACTCTCCAAAGATAGAGTTAATGAAGGCTCCATTAGGAGTCTTTTTTGGTTTCAATGATCACTAGAGCTGAAATCACCTGCTATCAGACAGTGTTTTTACCCAGCCTGCTTCAGCACTGAGGTTTCCCCACTAAGAGCTGACAGTCACTGAGGGCTGGGTGGAGGTTCAAGAGAGCGACCTGCAGAGGTCACAGTAGAGAGGCCGGGGGCGGCAGAAGGTGAGGGCCAGCAGAGTGGTGAGTGGCTGGCGGGGCATCTGCCACCAAAGCAAGCACTCAGACAGCCGAGCGAGCCAGGCGCTCTCCTCCCCACCCCCATGGTGGGAGCTGAACTCACACAGGTGCACCTCTGAACTCTGGGTCTTTACTAACCAATGACAACCACTGTGAGTGAGGTGCAGTGGAGGGAGAAGAGAGCGGCACCTTAAAGGAATTTTAGGTTGCTGGTCTCAAGAACCTGAGGCAAAAGACACTGCCCAACATACTCTGGGGGAGGTGTTTTGCTCATGGTTTTATGTTTATAAATCCTGTTTCTGGCATTTTCCCAAGTTAATGTCGGGGACCTTCCCTCCTTTTATTAAAAAGTTCCTTTTCTGCACTGAGATTCTGTGCTTCCAAGAGGGGAAACTTTGCCTCATACAAACACCCAGTGGATGGTGTGTAATTTTATCAGGTTATTGGGTGGGTGCTCAAGCCGGATCTGTTTTATATTGCTGGAAAGGAACCCCTAGATATTGAACCCGGCCTTGGTCACTTCCGATGCCACTAGCAGAAGGGTTACATAGATATCGACTTGTGACATACACAAAAGAAGAAGACTCCCCCCACTGACATGCAGCCACTTCTGGGGTAGGACAGGGCAGCTGAGAAACAGGACAGGGAAATATTTTGGCTGTGTAGGGCAGGAAGTGAGGAAGAATTGCGTCTCCTGTGTCCAGCTCTTGAGGAAGTTACAACTTCAGGACTAATTCCCTGAAATGCAAATCCCCCAGAACACAGAGATTAGGAAGCGGACTCTTGAGATATTGGCCCTGGATTTTTAGTTTGAGTGAGTGGCTGCAGGCTCCATTGATAGCAAATCCAACCAGTGGAAGCTGCAGTTACCCAGGTCCCCAATGTGCCACAGAGGAGTCTGGCCCAGAGATAAATAGACGCCAACTGGCAGAGGGCACAGGGATGCCTAGAGTTATACAGGGATCCCCTGGGTGAGATATAGACATAGACAGCTGCAGCGGCAGAGGAGCCAGCAAACAGAGCTGTAAACAGGGGAGTTTGAGTTGGAGTTTGCAAGGGGAGTTTGCGGGGAAGACTAAGAGAGCCAGGCAGAGGAATAGACAGGCAGTGTGTGCTGGTCTGGCAGTGTTTTGGTGCTCATCGGTGGTTTGTTTTGCTGTGGGGGTGGTGTTTTGGTTTTGGTTTTGTTTCCCGGACTAACAGGACTTAGGTGAGAAGGCTATGACAGATACACAGGCAGCAGTGGTAGTGACCCAAGCAGTGGAAGACACAATGAAGATGATTGGATGTGGAAGCTGTGGCATATACATGATCCTGCAGGGGGTACCTGAAAAGAGTTTTGTCTGCATGAAGTGCTGCCTGATAGAACTGATGGAAGAAAAGATCCGAGGATTGGAGATGCAGGTGGAAATTCTGGTTGAATTTAGAAGGGGGTTCGAGCGGATGATGGAGCATAGACATAAGGAGGCTGAAGGGAAAAGCTCAGACTTGCAGATGGAAGCAGGACCAAACAACTCTGAGGGGAGACTGCTGGGAGAGGAAAGAGGACAGTGGAAGAATGTGACTAAGAGAACCGGGCTGAGGAAAAGACGGGCTAGTGTAGGAGAAATAGAGCTCAGGAACAGGTTTGCAGAGTTGGAAAATGAAGAAGGGTCACAGCAGGTGGTCACTGAAGGTGAGAGGGCAAGGAAGAAGAGAAGAGCAGCTAGTCCTATAGGAAGAGTCAATGGAGATAACAACACCAAATATGAGCCCCAGGAGGATACGGGATGGGTTGCGGAGGATTGCAAGGGACAATAGAAATCGAGAGGACTTGCCACCAGAGGGACCAGGGGATAGACCGGGGAATTGCACCATCACCAGGAAAAGGCACGTCTACATTTTTGGGGACTCCTTATTGAGAAGCATAGACAGGCCTGTAACTAGAGCTGATCCAGAGAACAGAAGGGTGTGCTGTCTGCCGGGTGCTAAGATACGGGATGTGGACCTGAGGCTGAAAAGGATCCTAACGGGAGTGGGAAAGAATCCTCTGATTGTCCTTTGTATGGGAACAAATGATGTGGCTAGATTCTCGCTGGAACGTATGCCAGGCTGGGGAAGGCGCTTAAGGAAATAGAGGCTCAGGTGATCTTCAGTGGGAGATAAGCTACCTTATTGGGGTCAGAACATGTAGGTAAAAAGCCATGTAGAGTTGGACCTTGCAAAGGGAATTAAAACCAATAGTAAAATGTTCTATAGCCAGATAAATAAGAAGAAAACAAAGAAAGAAGAAGTGGGACCGCTAAACACTGAGGATGGAGTGGAGGTTAAGGATAATCTAGGCATGGCCCAATATCGAAACAAATATTTTGCCTCAGTCTTTAATGAGGCTAATGAGGAGCTTAGGGATAATGGTAGGATGACAAATGGGAATGAGGATATGAAGGTAGGTATTACCACATTCGAGGTAGAAGCCAAACTGGAACAGCTTAATGGGACTAAATTGGGGGCACCAGATAATCTTAATCCAAGAATATTAAAGGAACTGGCACATGAAATTGCAAGCCCACTTGCAAGAATTTTTAATGAATCTGTAAACTCAGGGGTTGTACCGTATGACTGGAGAATTGCTAACATAGTTCCTATTTTTAAGAAAGGGAAAAAAACGTGATCCGGGTAATTACAGGCCTGCTAGTTTGACATCTGTAGTATGCAAGGTCTTGGAAAATATTTTGAAGGAGAAAGTAATTAAGGACATTGAGGTCAATTGTAATTGTGACAAAATACAACATGGTTTTACAAAAGGTAGATCGTGCCAAACCAACCTGATCTTCTTTGAGAAGTTAACAGATTTTTTAGACAAAGGAAATGCAGTGGATCTACTTTACTCGATTTCAGTAAGGCATTTGATACGGTTCCACACAGGGAATTATTAGCTAAATTGGAAACAATTGGGATGAATATGAAAATTGAAAGGATAAGGAACTGGTTAAAGGGGAGACTACAACGGATCATACTGAAAGGTGAACTCTCAGGCTGGAAGGAGGTTACTAGTGGAGATCATCAGGGATCGGTTTTGGTACCAATCTTATTTAATATTTTTATTACTGAGCTTGGCACAAAAAGTGGTAATGTGCTAATAAAGTTTGTGGATGACATGAAGCTGGGATGTATTGCCAATACAGGGAGGGACCGGGATATCATACAGGAAAATCTGGATGACCTTGTAAACTGGAGTAATAGTAATAGGATGAAATTTAATAGTGAAAAGTGCAAGGTCATCCATTTAGGGATTAATAACAAGAATTTTTGTTTTAAACTGGGGATGCATCAGTTGGAAGTAACAGAGGAGGAGAAGGACCTCGGAGTATTGGTTGATCACAGGATGACTATGAGCCGCTAATGTGATATGGCTGTAAAAAAAGCTAATGCGGTCTTGGGATGCATCAGGAGAGGTATTTCCAGTAGAGATAAGGAGGTGTTAGTACCATTATACAAGGCACTGGTGAGACCTCATCTGGAATATTGTGTGCAGTTCTGGTCTCCCATGTTTAAGAAGGATGAATTCAAACTGGAACAGGTACAGAGAAGGGCTACAAGGATGATCCGAGGAATGGACAACGTGTCTTATGAAAGGAGACTCAAAGAGCTTGGCTTGTTCAGCCTAACCAAATGAAGGCTGAGGGGAGATATGATTGCTCTCTATAAATATATCAGAGGGATAAATAGGAAGGAGGAAGAGGAATTATTTAAGCTCAGTACCAATGTGGACACGAGAACAAATGGATATAAACTGGCCATCAGGAAGTTTAGACTTGAAATTAGATGAAGGTTTCTAACCATCAGAGGAGTGAAGTTCTGGAATAGCCTTCCAAGAGGAGCAGTGGAGGCAAAAGACACACCTGGCTTCACGACTAAGCTTTATAAGTTTATGGAGGGGATGGTATGAATTGATAGCCTAATTTGGGCAATTAATTGATCTTTGACTATTAGCGGCAAATATGCCCAATGGCGTATGATGGGACACTAGATAGGGTGGGATCTGAGTTACTACAGAGAATTCTTTCCTGGGTGTCTGGCTGGTGAGTTTTGCCACATGCTCAGGGTTTAGCTGATCGCCATATTTGGGGTCAAGAAGGAATTTTCCTCCAGGGCAGATTAGCAGAGGCCCTGGGAGGGTTTCGCCTTCCTCTGCAGCGTGGGGCACGGGTCACTTGCTGGAGGATTCTCTGCACCTTGAAGTCTTTAAACCACAAGTTGAGGACTTCAATAGCTCAGACATAGGTCAGGGGTTTGTTACAGGAGTGGGTGGGTGAGATTCTGTGGCCTGCGTGGTGCAGGAGGTCAGACTAGACGATCATAATGGTCACTTCTGACCTTAAAGTCTAAGAGTCTATGAGCATATATGCACAATAGCTCACCAAAGGTGGCATGTGAGCTCTCTACCAAGTGCCAGCAGCCCACTGGTCAACCTAACGGGGGCAAGATGTTTGTATGGGACATAGCTGAAGAGAGATGTAAAATGTAGAATATGAGGCTCCAGAAGTGTGGACGTGAAGCTTGTCATCTGCGCCATGGCAATCCCTTCGGCTGAGCCAATCAGCACATAGAAAAAAGCACTGCCATGGAGACAGGCTATATTCACTGTCTGGGAGCAATGGGAGCTTAAGAATTCACAAAGACAAAGGTCCCTTAGCACAAGTCTCCAAAAAGAGACCACTTCTGGGAAGAGACAATGGTCTGCACCTACAAAGAAAGAGGAGTGGGGACAAGAGCTCCCTTTTACCCAGGAGGCGGCTGACAGCATTTCTGTCAGGAACAGGAGATCACAGCCAAGCCTGGAAGATAGCTAATGTAATGCCAATATTTAAAAAGGGCTCTAGAGGTGATCCCGGCAATTACAGACCGGTAAGTCTAACGTCGGTACCGGGCAAATTAGTTGAAACAATAGTAAAGAATAAAATTGTCAGACACATAGAAGAACATAAATTGTTGGGCAAAAGTCAACATGGTTTCTCTAAAGGGAAATCATGTCTTACTAATCTATTAGAGTTCTTTGAAGGGCTCAACAAACATGTGGACAAGGGGGATCCAGTGGACATAGTGTACTTAGATTTCCAGAAAGCCTTTGACAAGTTCCCTCACCAAAGTCTCTTACATAAATTAAGTTGTCATGGGATAAAAAGGAAGGTCCTTTCATGGATTGAGACCTGGTTAAAAGACCAGAAACAAAGGGTAGGAATTAATGGTAAATTCTCAGAATGGAGAGGGGTAACTAGTGGTGTTTCCCAAGGGTCAGTCCTCGGACCAATCCTATTCAACTTGTTCATAAATGATCTGGAGAAAGGGGTAAACAGTGAGGTGGCAAAGTTTGCAGATGATACTAAACTGCTCAAGATAGTTAAGACCAAAGCAGACTGTGAAGAACTTCACAAAGATCTCACAAAACTAAGTGATTGGGCAACAAAATGGCAAATGAAATGTAATGTGGATAAATGTAAAGTAATGCACATTGGAAAAAATAACCCCAACTATACATACACTATGATGGGGGCTAATTTAGCTACAACAAATCAGGAAAAAGATCTTGGAGTCATCATGAATAGTTCTCTGAAGATCTCCACGCAGTGTGCAGAGGCGGTCAAAAAAGCAAACAGGATGTTAGGAATCATTAAATGGGGATAGAGAATAAGACTGAGAATATATTATTGCCCTTATATAAATCGATGGTACACCCACATCTCGAATACTGCATACAGATGTGGTCTCCTTATCTCAAAAAAGATATATTAGCACTAGAAACGCTTCAGAGAAGGGCAACTAAAATGATTAGGGGTTTGGAGAAGGTCCCATATGAGGAGAGATTAAAGAGGCTAGGACTTTTCAGTTTGCAAAAGAGGTGACTAAGGGGGAATATGATAGAGGTATATAAAATTATTAGTGATGTGGAGAAAGTAGATAAGGAAAAGTTATTTACTTATTCCCATAATACAAGAACTAGGGGTCACCAAATGAAATTAATAGGCAGCAGGTTTAAAACAAATAACAGAAAGCTCTTCTTCACACAGCACACAGACAACTTGTGGAACTCCTTACCTGAGGAGGTTGTGAAGGCTAGGACTATAACAGCATTTAAAAGAGAACTGGATAAATTCATGGTGGTTAAGTCCATTAATGGCTATTAGCCAGGATGGGTAAGGAATGGTGTCCCTAGCCTCTGTTTGTCAGAGGGTGGAGATGGATGGCAGGAGAGAGATCACTTGATCATTACCTGTTAGGTTCACTCCCTCTGGGGCACCTGGCATTGGCCACTGTCGGTAGACAGGATACTGGACTAGATGGACCTTTGGTCTAACCCAGTACGGCCGTTCTTATGTTCTTATGTAAAACCCTGGAAGGACTGTGGGGTGAGCGTTGCTCTAACAGACAGAAATGTATCTCGTTCAACGAGTCTAGGCTCTAGTCAACATGGTATAATTTTATTGGCCATAGAACCATTTCTTTCCAACCCTTCTCCTTTCTACCCCTCAAATCTCTACACTCTGTGATATCACTTGTCCTTGGTGTGACTAGGAAGGGATCTAGAGCTGTGCGTTGATTGGGGCAGAGATGGGAGGTGGAACTGGTCACCTTGGGATCAGGAGATCTGTGACTGCTGTGAATGCCAAGTGGGACAGGGACTGGGTGCTGCAGGGTACGCTTGGACGGCCAAGGGGTGAAGTGTGCCTATTGCCAACTTAGAGAGAGGTCATCCTTCTCCCAAAGGCCTAGAGGGCATGGCTTGTGTGGCCTGTGGCCGAGGGAGTCAGGGAGCTACCCCCCAGCGGGTATAGACACGGCTTCCTCATTCTAGGGGCCCATGGCACCGCGGTGGGGCATCAGGTCCAGCATAACTGCAAACGGAGAGTGCCCCCTACTGATGCACCACTACCTGCAATACAGGCCTTTAACACCATGCTGGGGCACTAGGGTCAGCTCTGACTCAGGGCAGGTCTTCACTACCTGCCGGATCGGTGGCTAGTGATCTATCTATTGGGGATAGATTTATCATGTCTAGTGTAGACGTGATAAAATAGATCACCGATGGCACTCCCCGTCGCCTCCCGAACGCCAGCTCCCGAGAGGCGTAAGCGGAGTTGATGGGGGAACGGCAGCGGTCGACTCGCCGCTGTCCTCACATCCAGCTAAGTCGACCTAAGATACGCCGAGTTCAACTACGCTATTCACGTAGCTGAAGTTGCGTATCTTAGGTCGACCCCCCCGCAGTGTAGACCAGGTCTCAGAAAGGAGAGCTGGGTCTGTGCTGAAAACTTCCCAGCTCAATCCCTCCACCACCCACAGTGACGTGATGGATGCAAGTTACCTGAGCACACAACACCGGCATCTTCTCCGTGGTTACAGTTATTGGATCCCCAAGGCCGAGCCCTGCAATCGGAGAGGGCAGCTTCTGTCCCTGTGCAGTTGACGTTATCCAGCCAGATACGGTCTGACCCTCGCCCAAATCGAGCCCCTCTTGGGGCTGATAATGCCGTGCCACAGCCCAGCTGCCTGCATACGACTCCGGCATCCTGTAAGTCCCAGCTGTCATCGCACACGGTTCCCCACTGACGGTTGTGAAGCACCTCAACCCTCCCAGCGCAGTGACTCCTGCTGTTCACAAGTCGGAGCTGAGCCACTTCTGAGATGCCAGCATCTGCAAACACCCCAAGGGAATAAACACTCAGGAAGGTTCCTGTACATCTGATCTCTCGTCAGGGCCGGCTCTAGCTTTTTTGCTGCCCCAAGCAGCAAAAAAAAGCGCCGCCCCCGAGCCCCCCCCCCCAGCCGAGCGCCGAGCCGCCCCCCCCCCCGCCGAACGCCGCAGCCCGCCCCCCGTGCCGAGCGCCGCCGGAAGCCCCCCCAGCGCGAGCCCCGCGCCGCTGGAGCCCGCCCCCGCCCACTGCCAAGCGCCGCCGGAACCCCCCTTCCAGCGCCGCGCCCGCGCCGCCCCCCCCGCCGAGCGCCGCGAGCTGGAGCCCGCTCCCGCCGACTGCCGCGCGCCAGAGCCCTCCCCCGCCAACTGCCGCGCGCCGGAGCCCGCCCCCCCGTGCCGAGCGCCGCCGGAACCCCAGCGCGAGCCCCGTGCTGCCCCCCCGCCGAGCGCCGCTGGAGCCCGCCCCCCCGGATCCTGCCCCCGCCGAGCGCTGCCCCCCCCGCCGAGCGCCCCCCCTCCGTGGAATGCCGAGCCGCGCTCCTCCCGCCGCCCCTTACCAGGTGCCGCCCCAAGCACGTGCTTGGGTGCCTGGTGCCTGGAGCCGGCCCTGTCTCTCGTGTCACTGGGGAACGTAGTGCCTCCTGCAGACGAATCTGACCGGTCTCTACACATAGCAACTGCCTGTCGAGGGCTCCCCACCACTGACCAGGCTAATCAGGTGGCCAATGTTGAAGTTTGTCCACTCCCCTCCCTGCCACCTCTCACCTAGTTAGGCTGTCACCTAATTAGGCAGACTGGACTGCAGTCTGTCCTACTGCTCCCACTCAAGCACTTAAAAAGATCACCCCTGCACTGCTGGCAGGAACCTCCTGATGAGCAGATTTACACCCTCACTCCTGGCGCTGGTGTTCGCTCCAGTGCGATACTGTGCAGTGCTGCTGGGCAGATGCTTACATAAGCATCTTGGTGATTGGGAGCTGATCACAGTCACTCGTGTCATTAGTGGCTGCCTTAGCCTGACATCAGCATCGAATTTACATGTGTTGGCTCCATAGCTCCCTGAAAACGTCACCCAGAGTCCATCCCCCTTAGAACTGCCTGGAGCGCAGGGACGCCTGGCAGGAACCTGCTGTGCACCAGGCTGACAATGGTTCCGACCAGTGCAGAGGCAATGCACACTCCCTACAAGCAGATCGGCCCCCTCCCGAAGCAAACACCTGCCCCTGCGGTTCCTGCTGACTTGCCATGACTGACTTGGCAACATCGTTTTGTGGCAGCCATTGCTGCACTCGTGTCTAGTGCTGCCAGCCCAGTACCCGTCTCAGATGAATGAGGTTAATGAAGGCTCCATTAGGAGAATTTTGGTTTAAGTGATCACTAGACCTGAAATCACCTGCTGTGAGACAGTGTTTTTGCCCAGCCTGCTTCAGCACTGAGGTTTCCCCACTAAGAGCTGACAGTCACTAAGAACTGGGTGGCGCTTCAACAGAGCGACCTGCAGAGGTCACAGTAGAGCGGCCGGGGGCAGCAGAAGGTGAGGGCGAGCGGAGAGATGAGTGGACGGCGGGGTAGCTGCCACCAGAGCAAGCACTCAGACAGCCGAGCGAGCCAGGCGCTCTCCTCCCTGCCCCCATGGTGGGAGCTGAACTCACACAGGTGCACCTCTGAACTCTGGGTCTTCACTAACCAAAGACAACCACTGTGAGTGGGGTGCGGTGCAGGGAGAAGGGAACGGCACCTTAAAGGAATTTTTGGTTGCTGGACTCGAGAACCTGAGGCAAAAGACACTGCCCAATATATTCTCGGGGCGGTGTTTTGTTCATGGTTTTATGTTTATAAATCCTGTTTCTGGCGTTTTCCCAAGTTAATGCTGGGGGGCTTCCCTCCTCTTATTAAAAAGTTTCTTTTCTTCACTGAGACTCTGTGCTTGCAAGAGGGGAAGCCTTGCATGGTAGAAGCACCCAAGGGGTCGTGTGTACTTCCGCCAGGTTACTGGGTGGGTGCTCAAGCCGGATCTGTGTTATATTCCTGGAAAGGAACCCCTAGATATTGAACCCGGCCCTGGTCGCTTCCAACGCCACTGGCAGAAGGGTTACATAGATATCCACTTGTGACATACACAAAAGAAGAAGACTCCCCCCACTGACATCCAGCCACTTCTGGGGTAGGTCAGGGCAGCTGAGAAACAGGACAGGGAAATATGTAGGCTGTGTAGGACAGGAAGTGAAGAAGAATTGCATCTCCTGTGTCCAGCTGTTGGGGAAGTTACAACTTCAGGACTAATTCCCTGAAATGCAAATCTGCCAGAACACAGTGCTTAGGAACCGGACTCTTGAGAAATTGGCCCTGGATTTGAAGTTTGAGTGAGCGGCTGCAGGCTCCGTTGACACCAAATCCAACCAGTGGAAGCTGCAGTTCCCCAGGTCCCCACTGTGTCGCAGAGGAGTCTGGCCGAGAGATAAGTAGACGCCAACTGGCAGAGGGCACAGGGATGACTAGACTTATACGGGGATCCCCTGGTTGAGATATATGCACAATATATATATGTGAGGTCTCTACCAAAAGCCAGCAGCCCACTGGTCACCCTAATGGGGGCAAGATGTTTGTATGGGACATAGCTGAAGAGAGATGTGAAATGTAGAATATGATGCTTCAGAAGTGTTGAAGTGAAGCTTTTCACGTGCACCATGGCAATCCCTTCAGTAGATCCAATCAGCACATACAACAAAGCCGTGGAGACAGGCTATATTCACTGTCTGGGCCCAGTGGGGGCCTCAGAATTTACAAAGACAAAGGATCCTCAGCACAAGTCTCTGAAGAGAGACCTCCTCTGGGAAGAGACAATGGTCTGTACCTACAAAGAAAGAGGAGAAGGGACAAGAGCTCCCTTTCACCCAGGAGGCGGCTGACAGTGTTTGTCTCAGGAAAAGGAGATCACAGCCAAGCTTGAAGTAAAACCCTGGAAGGACTGTGGGGTGAGCGTTGCTCTACAAGACAGAAAAGTATCTCGTTCAATGAGTCTAGAATCTAGTCAGTGTGGTATTATTTTATGGGCCATGGAAGCATTTCTTTCCAACCCTTCTCCTTGCTACCCATCGAATAGCTACACTCTGTGAAGTCACTGGTCCTTGCTGTGACTATGAAGGAATCTGGAGCTGTGTGTTGATTGGGGCAGAGATGGGAGGTGGAGCTGGTCACCTTGGGACCGTGGTCCTTTGGGAGCAGAAGATCTGTGACTGCTGTGAATGCCTAGTGAGACAGGGACTGGGTGCTGCAGGAGGACGCTCGGAGGGCCGAGGGGTGAAGCATGCATATTGCCAACCTCTACAGCAGTCACCCCCTCCACAAGGCCTAGAGGGAATGGTTTGTGTGGCCTGTGGCCGAGGGAGTCGGGGAGCTGCCCCAGTGGGCACAGACAAGGCTTCCTCATGCTAGAGGCCCATGGCACTGCACTGGGGCATTAGAGCCTGCACAACTGCAAAACGAGAGCGCCCCCTACTGACACCCCCCTACCTGCAGTACAGGCCCTTAGCACCATGCTGGGTCACTGAGGTCAGCGCAGACTCAGACAGGAGAGCTGGGTCTGTGTTGAAAGCTTCCCAGCCTGATCAATGCACCACCCAGAGTGACATGATGGATGCAAGTTACCTGAGCACACAACAGCGGCATCTTCTCCGTCGGTACAGTTATTCTCTCCCCAAGCCTCAACCCTGCAATCGGAGAGGGCAACTTCTGTTCCTGTGCAGTTGACGTTATCCAGCCAGATACGGTCTGACCCTCGCCCAAATCGAGCCCCTCCTGGGGCTGATAATGCCGTCCCGCAGCCCAGCTGCCTGCATACGACTCCAGCATCCTGTAGGTCCCAGTTGTCATCGCACACGGTTCCCCACCGATGGTTGTAAAGCACCTCGACTCTCCCAGCGCAGTGACTCGGGCTGTTTACCAGTCGGAGCTGAGCCACTTCTGAGATGCCAGCGTCTACAAACACCCAAGGGAATAAACACTCAGGGAGTTTCCTGTGCAACTGATCTCTCTTGTCGCTGGCGAACGTAGCGCCTCCCGCCAACAGATCCGACTAGTCTCAGCAAACAGCAACTGCCTGTCCAGTGCTCCCCGCCACTGACCAGGCTAATCAGGTGGCCAACGTTGAAGTTTCTCCACTCCCCTCCCAGCCAGCTCTCTCCTAGTTAGGCTCTCACATAATTAGGCAGGCTCGACTGCAGTCTGACTTACTGCTCCCACTATAGCACTTAAAAAGATCGGACACCAGACACCTATCAAGAGTGAGAGGGGGTGGAGATGGGTGTTCCTTCTTAGGGGTGTGGGCTCTGTGTAAGAGGTCTAGGCATGCTTTAATATGCCCCTCACCACTCTTCAAAGATCGTCTTAATGTATGCTCCATTGGCAGTCTTTTTGGTTTAAGTCAGTGGTTCCCAACCTTTCAGTGTGGCGGGCATCAGACGACTAGCCGCCGAAATGCCACCGAGGAGCACGGGCGCCGGACAAGCAGCCGCCGAAATGCTGCCGAGAAGCGGCTACGACAAGGACCGTCGCCGCCGAAATGCCGCCAAGAAGCATCATCATCAAGAGGCATCACTGCCGAAATGCCGCCGAGAAGCAGCAGCATCAAGAGGCGTCGCCCCCTGAAATGCCACCGAGAAGCAGCGGCATTTCAGCGGCGTGGCTTATTGACATTGCTGCTTCTTGGTGGCTTTTCGGAGGATGCTTGTCCAGTGGCCACACTCCTCGGCAGCGAGGCACTCCCTTGTCAGTAGGTGGGTGCACATAGATGCCCCGGCATGCGCCTTGGCACCCGCAGGCACCACTGGTTTAAGTGATCACTAGGGCTGAAATCACCTTCTGTGAGACAGTGTTTCTGTCCAGCCTGCTTCAGCACTGATGTTTTCCCACTAAGAGCTGACAGTCACTGAGGGCTGGGTGGAGGTTCAAGAGAGCGACATGCAGAGGTCAAAGTAGAGAGGCCAGGGGCAGCAGAAGGTGAGGGTGAGCAGAGTGGTGAGTGGCTGACAGGACAGCTGCCACCAAAGCAAGCACTCAGACAGCAGAGCGAACCAGGCGCTCTCCTCCCTTGCCTCTCAGGTGGGAGCTGAACTCACACAGGCGCACCTCTGAACTCTGGGTCTTCACTAACCAAGGACAACCACTGTGAGCGAGCAGCGGCCCCCAGGAGCCGGCCAACAGGGCTGCTAACAGGGGAGTTTAAGTGGGAGTTTACAGGGGGAGGTGGAAGGGGAGGCAGGCGGACGCGGTGGCCGGTGTGCTTTGTTCCCTCAGAGGCTGCAGGCAGAGACCACAGCAGCCATGAGCCAGGCAGCAGGGGACACAATGCAGATGAAAGCATGTAGCAGCTGCGGTATGTATATGGTCCTAGCAGGTGCACCTGATCAGAGGTATGTCTGTATGAAATGCCGCCTACTTGCCCTGTTAGAGGAAAAGGTTCGGGGGTTGGAGATGCAGGTAGAGACCCTGGTAGAGTTTAGAAGGGGGTTTGAGCAGCTAATGGAGCAAAGGCAAGGGGTGGCTGAAGGGGCATGCTCAGGGGTGCAGATGGAAGCGGGGGCTATGGTCTGTGAGGGGGGAATGTCGGGGGGAGAACAAGAGCAGTGGAAGCATGTGACCGTGAGAAGCAGGCCAAGGAAAAGGAGGGCTAGTGAGGGGGAAATAGAACTCAGGAACAGGTTTGGGTGTTTGGCTAACGAGGAGGGGACGCAGCAGGTGGTACCTGATGGTGGGAGGCAGAGGAAGAAAAGAAGGGCAGCTAGTCCAATACACAGAGGGGAGGAGTTGATGGAAGTAGCATCAACACTTGGCCCCGGGAGGATACAGGATGGCAATAGGGGGACTATAAGGGAAAATAGAGACAGACAGGAGTTACGGCCGCAGGGAACAGGGGATAGATTGGTAGATTGCGCTGCCCCCAGGCAAAGGCAGGTTTATGTGATTGGGGACTCCTTACTGAGGAGGTTAGACAGGCCTGTAACCAGGGCGGACCCGGAAAACAGAAGGGTGTGCTGTCTGCCGGGCGCTAAGATACGGGATGTGGACCTGCGGTTGAAAAGGATCCTAAAAGGAGCGGGTAAGAACCCCTTGATCGTCCTTCATGTAGGAACGAATGACACGGCTAGGTTCTCGCTAGAGAGAATCAAGGGAGATTATGCCAGGCTGGGGAAGACGCTTAAGGAAGTCGAGGCTCAGATTATCTTCAGTGGGATTCTGCCTGTTCCTAGAGAAGGACAGCAAAGGGCAGACAGGATTGTGAGGATAAATAGCTGGCTAAGGGAGTGGTGCTATAAGGAGGGCTTTGGGATGTATGGCCACTGGGAGGCTTTCGGGGACAGACAGCTGTTCTCGCGGGATGGACTTCACCTGAGTAGGGAAGGAAATAGACTTCTGGGAGGGAGGCTGGCTCATCTCATCAGAAGGGCTTTAAACTAGGAACTTGGGGGAGACGGTTGGGAGATGTCCAGTTGATCTCCACGCCAGATTCCAACACTGAAAAAGAGGGCGAGGAGAAAAGCACAGATATAGTTAGGGGTAGGGAATTGGACATAAGAAGGAGGGGGCAGATGGACACTACAGGGTCCGTACCAAAGTGCATAACTAATGGGAGAAAGGATAGACAGCATACGGTAAGATGTTTATACACCAATGCGAGAAGCCTAGGTAACAAAATGGAGGAATTGGAGCTCCTGGTCCAAGAAATGAAACCTGATATCGTAGGAATAACCGAAACGTGGTGGAACGGTAGTCATGACTGGAGTACAGGTATGGAAGGGTATGTGCTGTTTAGGAATGACCGGAAAAAAGGTAAAGGTGGGGGTGTGGCATTGTATGTCAATAATGAGCTAAAATGTAAAGAAATAATAAGTGATGGAATGGATAAGACGGAGTCTGTCTGGGCAACAATTACACTGGGTAAAAGAACTACTAGAGCCTCCCCTGAGATACTGCTTGGGGTGTGCTATAGACCGCCGGGATCTAGCCTGGATGCGGACAGAGAACTATTTAATGTTTTTAAGGAAGTAAAAACTAATAAGAGCTGTGTGATCATGGGGGACTTTAACTTCCCAGACATAGATTGGGGAACAAATGCTAGTAACAATAATAGGGCTCAGATGTTTCTAGACGTGCTAGCAGATAAATTCCTTCATCAAGTAGTAGCTGAACCGACGAGGGGGGATGCCATTTTAGATTTGGTGCTGGTGAGTAGTGAGGACCTCGTTGAGGAAATGGTTGTAGGGGACAACCTTGGCTCGAGTGACCATGAGCTAATTTGGTTTAAACTAAATGGAAGGGTTAACAGAAATAAAACTATGACTGAGACTAAGGTTTACGATTTCAAAAAGGCCAACTTTAATAAATTAAGGCAACTACTTAGGGAAGTGGATTGGGCTAACATACTTAGAGAGCTAAAGGCAGATGAGGCCTGGGATTATTTCAAGCTGAAGTTGCACGAGCTGTCCGAGGCCTGTATCCCGAGAAAGGGGAAACGGTCAGTAGGCAGGGGAATTAGACCCAGCTGGATGAGCGGGCGTCTCAAAGGGGCGATTAAGAAAAAACAGAAAGCGTACAAAGAATGGAAGAGAGGAGAGATCGGCAAAGAAACCTACCTTATTGAGGTCAGAGCATGTAGGGATGCGGTGAGAAAGGCCAAAAGCCGTGTAGAGTTGGACCTCGCGAGGGGAATTAAATCCAATAGTAAGAGGTTTTATAGCCATATAAATAGGAAGAAAACAAAGAAAGAGGAAGTGGGGCCACTGAAGCTTGCAGATGGAGTGGAGATTAAGGACAATCTAAGCATGGCACAATATCTAAATGAATATTTTGCATCGGTGTTTAATAAGGCTAATGAAGGGCTTAGGAATAGAGGGAGCGGGACAGAGGGGAATAAAGGAGGGGCAATTGACATTAAAGTATCAGAGGTGGAAGCCAAACTTGACCAGCTAAATGGGACTAAATCGGGTGGACCGGATGATCTTCATCCTAGAATATTGAAGGAGCTGGCGCGAGAAATTGCAAGCCCCTTGGCAATAATTTTTAATAAATCTGTAAACTCGGGGGAGGTACCGATGGACTGGAAAATAGCTAATGTGGTTCCTATTTTCAAGAAGGGGATAAAAAGTGACCCGGGTAACTACAGGCCTGTTAGTTTAACTTCTGTAGTATGCAAGGTCTTGGAAAAATTTTTGAAGGAAAAAGTAGTTAAGGACCTTGAGGTGAATGGCAATTGGGACAAATTACAACATGGGTTTACGAAAGGAAGATCGTGCCAAACCAACTTGATCTCCTTTTTTGAGAAAGTAACAGACCTTCTAGATAAAGGAAATGCGGTGGATCTAATTTACCTAGATTTTAGTAAAGCGTTTGATACTGTGCCGCACGAGGAATTACTGGTTAAATTAGAAAAGATGGGGATCGATATGAAAATCCAGAGGTGGATAAAGAACTGGTTAAAGGGGAGACTGCAGCGGGTAGTACTGAAAGGGGAACTGTCGGGTTGGAGGGAGGTCACCAGTGGGGTTCCTCAAGGTTCGGTTTTGGGTCCGATTTTATTTAATCTATTCGTTACTGACCTCGGAACCGAATGTAGGAGTGGGCTGATAAAGTTTGCGGATGACACAAAGTTGGGAGGTATTGCCAATTCGGAGAAGGATCGGGATATTTTGCAGGGAGACTTGGATGACCTTGTAAATTGGAGTAACAATAATAGGATGAGATTTAATAGTGGGAAGTGTAAGGTGATGCATTTAGGGATGACTAACAAGAATTTTAGTTATAAGTTAGGGATGCATAGGTTGGAAGTGACGGAGGAGGAGAAGGACCTCGGAGTCCTGGTTGATCGCAGGATGACTATGAGTCGGCAATGTGACGTGGCTGTGAAAAAAGCTAATGCGATCTTGGGATGCGTTAGGCGAGGTATTTCTAGTAGGGACAGGGAGGTGCTGCTTCCGTTATACAAGGCGCTGGTGAGACCTCATTTGGAGTACTGTGTGCAGTTCTGGTCTCCTATGTTTAAAAAGGATGAACTCAAACTGGAACGGGTACAGAGAAGGGCCACTAGGATGATCCGAGGAATGGAAAACCTTTCCTATGAAAGGAGACTCGAGGAGCTCGGTTTGTTTAGCCTAACCAAAAGAAGGCTGAGGGGGGATATGATTGCTCTCTTTAAATATATCAGAGGGATTAATACCAAGGAGGGAGAGGAATTATTTCAGCTTAGTAGTAATGTGGATACGAGAACGAATGGATATAAACTGGCCGTGGGGAAGTTTAGGCTTGAAATTAGACGAAGGTTTCTAACCGTCAGAGGGGTAAAATTTTGGAACAGCCTTCCGAGGGAAACGGTGGGGGCG
Organism: Emys orbicularis; assembly: GCF_028017835.1. Taxonomy (NCBI): domain Eukaryota; kingdom Metazoa; phylum Chordata; order Testudines; family Emydidae; genus Emys; species Emys orbicularis. The sequence goes on along the minus strand of NC_088703.1, from coordinate 8,230,946 downwards.
AAGGACCTCTCTGGCTTTAAGATTAGGCTTGATAAGTTTATGGAGGGAATGGTTTGATGGGATAATGTGATTTTAGTCAATTAGGCATTAACGGGCCATCGCGGGTAAAATGAGGGTCCGGCTGTAGAATCTTGCCTGTATGCTCGGGGTTCTGCTGATCGCCATATTTGGGGTCGGGAAGGAATTTTCCTCCAGGGTAGATTGGCAGAGGCCCTGGAGGTTTTTCGCCTTCCTCCGCAGCATAGGGCAGGGGTCGCAGGCTGGAAGATTCTGTTGTGGGTGAGTCAGCTTTTGTGGCCTGCATCATGCGGGAGGTCAGACTAGATGACCATATTGGTCCCTTCTGACCTTAAAGTCTATGAGTCTATGAGTCTATGAGTCTATGAGTGGGGTGCAGTGGAGGGAGCAGGGAGGGGCACCATACACGAACTTTTAGTTGCTGGACTCAAGAACCTGAAGCAAAAGACACTGCCCAACATACTCTGGAGTAGGTGTTTTGCTCATGGTTTTATGTTTACAAAATCCTGTTTGTGACGTTTTCCCAAGTTAATGTCAGGGGCTTCCCTCCTTTCATTAAACATTTCAGAGTGGGAGCCGTGTTAGTCTGTATCAGCAAAAACAATGAGGAGTCCTTGTGGCATCTTAGAGAGTAACAAATTTATTTGAGCATAAGCTTTCGTGGGCTAAAACCCACTTCATCAGATGCATGGAGTGAAAAATACATTAGGCAGTATATATATTACAGCACATGAAAAGATGGGAGTTGCCTGACCAAGTGGGGTGTCAGTGCTAACGAGGCCAATTCAATCAAGGGGGAAGTGGCCAATTCCCAACAGTTGAGAAGAAGGTGTGAGTATCAACAGAGAGAAAATTACTTTTTGTAGTGACCCAGCCAGTCCCAGTTTTTATTCAGGCCTAATTTGTTGGTGTCCAGTTTGCAAATTAATTCCAGTTCTGCAGTTTCTCATTGAAGTGTTTTTGAAATTTTTTGGTTAAAGAATGGCCACCTTTATGTCTGTTATTGAGTGTCCAGGGAGATTGAAGTGCTCTCCTACTGGTCTTTGAATGTTACAATTCTTGATGTATGATTTGTGTCTATTTATTCTTTTGCGTAGAGACTGTAGAGTTTGGATAATGTACATGCCAGAGGGGCATTGCTGGGAATGGGCGACGTCCACCCTGATTGAATTGGTCTCGTTACCACTAACCCCCGATTTGGTAAGGCAACTTCCATCTTTTCATGTGCTGTAATATACATACTGCCTACTGTATTTTTCACTGAATGCATCTGATGAACTGGGTTTTAGCCCACGAAAGCTTATGCCCAAATAAATTTCTTAGTCTCTAAGGTGCCACAAGGGCTCCTCGTTGTTTTTCTTTTTATTAAAAAGTTTCTTTTCTGCATTGAGACTCTGTGCTTGCAAGAGGGGAAGCTTTGCCTCGTAGAAGCACCCAGGGGATGGTGTGTAATTGTCCGAGGTTACTGGGTTGGTGCTCAAGCTAGATCTGTGTTATATTGCTGGAAAGGAACCCCTACTTATTGAATCTGGCCCTGCTCGCTTCCGATGCCACTGGCAGAAGGGTCACATAGATATTGACTTGTGACATACACAAAAGAAGAAGACTCCCCCCACTGACATGGAGCCACTCTGGGGTAGGAAAGGGCAGATGAGAAACAGGACAGTGAAATATATAGGCTGTGTAGAACAGGAAGTGAGGAAGAATTGCATCTCCTGTGTCCAGTTCTTGGGAAAGTTACAAGTTCAGGACTAATTCTGTGAAATGCAAATCCGCCGGAACACAGTCATTAGGAACAAGAGTCTTGAGAAATAGTCCCTAGATTTTTAGTTTGAGTGAGTGGCTGCAGGCTCCATTGACACCAAATCCAACCAGTGGAACCTGCAGTTACCCGGGTCCCCATTGTGCCGCAGAGGAGTCTGGCCCAGAGATAAATAGATGCCAACTGGGAGAGGGCACAGGGATGCCTAGAGTTATACAGGAATCCCCTGGGTGAGATATATGCACAATAGCTCACCAAAGGTGGTATGTGAGTTCGCTAACAAGAGCCAGCAGCCTGCTGGTCGACCTAATGGGAGCAAAATATTTGTATGGGATATAGCTGAAGAGAGATATAAAATTTAGAATATGATGCTCCAGAAGTGTTGAAGTGAAGCTTGTCACCTGCGCCATGACAATCCTTCGGCTGAGCCAATCAGCACATAGAACAATGCACAGCTATGGAGACAGGCTATATTCACTGTCTGGGCCCAGTGGGGGCCTGAGAATTTACAAAGACAAAGGTCCCTCAGCACAAGTCTCCAAAGAGAGACCTCCTCTGGGAAGAGACAATGGCCTGTACCTACAAAGAAAGAGGAGAAGGGACAACAGCTCCCTTTCACCCAGGAGGCAGCTAATAGTGTTTGTCTCAGGAACAGGAGATCACAGCCAAGCCTGGAGTAAAACCCTGGAAGGACTGTGGGGTGAGCGTTGCTCTCCCAGACACAAAAGTATCTCGTTCAAGGACTCTAGGCTGTAGGCAGTGTGATATGATTTTATTGGCCATGGAACCATTTCTTTCCAACCCTTCTCCTTGCTACCCCTCAAATCTCGATACTCTGTGAAATCACTTGTCGTTGGTGTGACTATGAAGGGATCTAGAGCTGTGTGCTGATTGGGGCAGAGATGGGAGGTGAAGCTGGTCACCTTGGGACCCTGTTCCTTTGGGAGCAGCAAATCTGTGACTGCTGTGAATGCCCAGCGAGACAGGGACTGGGTGGTACAGGGAGATGCTCGGAGGGCTGAGGGGTGAGGTGTGCCTATTGCCAACCTGGAGAGAGGTCACCCCCCTCTCCAAGGCCTAGAGGGCACGGCTTGTGTAGCCTCTGGCTGATGGAGTTGGGGAGCTGCCCCCCAGCCGGCACAGACAAGGCTTCCACATGCTAGGGGCCATGGCACTGCACTGGGGCATTAGGGCCAGAACAACTACAAACAGAGAGCGCTCCCTATTGACACCTCTCTACCTGCAGCACAGGCCCCAAGCACCGCACTAGGGCACTGGGGCCGGCACTGACATCAAGAGGAGAGCGTGAGTGTCCCCTACTGAGCCCTCACACCGCTCCCTGCAGCACAGGCCCGTAGAACTGCACAGGGGAATTAGGGTCAGCACAGACTGAGAGGAGAGCGCTCCCTACTGGAACCGCCATATTGCTCCCTGAAGCACAGGCCCCAAACACCATGCTGCGGTCAGCTCTGGCTGTGAGGGGACAAGGACCGCTAATGAGTTTCCTACCCTGCTCCCTGCAACGTGCATGGTGGTAGATGAAGGTTACCTGAGCACACAACACCGGCATCTTGTCCGTGGGTACAGTTATTCTCTCCCCAAGGCCGAGCCCTGCAATCGGAGAGGGCAACTTCTGTCCCTGTGCAGTTGACGTCAGCCAGCCAGATACGGTCAGATCCTCGCCCAAAACGAGCCCCTCCTGGGGCTGATAATGCCACCCCACAGCCCAGCTGCCTGCACACGACTCCGGCATCCTGTATGTCCCAGCTGTCATCACACACGGTTCCCCAGAGCTGGTGGTGAAGCACCTCGACCCTCCCAGCGCAGCGACTCGGGCCGTTCACCAGTCGGAGCTGAGCCACTTCTGAGATGCCAGCGTCTGCAAACACCCAAGGGAATAAACATTCAGGGAGGTTCCTGTGCGTTCGATCACTAGTGATGCTGTGGAGAAAACGGTTACCTATCTCTCGTAACTGCTAAGAGCCCAAACGGGAGCACCCTGACCTGGTAGTGCTGGCCGATGAACACAAAACGAAGAAAACGTCTGTGGGCCGGGATAATGGAGATATGAAAGTATGCATCTTTCAAGTCTAGGGTGGCATACCAGTCCCCCAGATCCAGGGAAGGAATGATGGAGACCAGAGAGACCATGTGAAACTTCACTTTCCTCATGAATGTGTTGAGGTCTTGCAGATCCAGGATAGGTTAGAGCCCACCCTTGGCCTTGGGGATGAGAAAATAGTGGGAGTAGAACTCCTTGCCCCTGAATTCCTGAGGAACCCCCTCCATTGCCCATAGAGCGAGGAGCGATTGCACCTCCTGCAAGCAGAGTTGTTTGTGAGAAGGGTCCCTGAAGAGGAACGGGGAAAGGGGGTGGGAGGGCAGGAGAGAAAGAATTGGATAGTATATCCCATCCGTACCATGCTCAGGACCCAGTGATCTGACATGATCTTGCACCAAGAATGGAAGAAGCAGGAGAATGGATTCACAAAGGGAGGGTAAGGATCCGAGTTTGATAGTGATGCGCCGTCCTCGGGCGCATCTTCAAAAGTTTGGCTTTGGGCCTGGGGGCTGTTTGGCCGAACCCCGGCCTTCGCCTGAGGAGGACTGTGGCGGACGCCCCAGAATAGAAGTGAGATGGGGGCTGAGGCTTAAATGGCTTTCTTTGGGGTCCAGAGATGTGGATTCCCAAAGGCTTTAAAGTCACCTTCGAGTCCTTAAGGCTGTGCAGGCAAGAATCCGTACTTTGGGCAAACAGGCCTACACGGTCAAAGAGGAGGTCCTGGATCGTGTTCTGGACTTCAGGTGGTATCCCCGATACCTGCAGTCATGTTCTGCGCCTTATTGTAATGGTAGTGGCCATAGTCCAAGCTGCCAAGTCTGCTGCGTCTAACACAGCCTGGAGGGAGGTTCTCAAGACCACTTTGCCCTCCTCGAAGAGTGCGCTAAACTCCTTGCACGAGTCCGCCAGGAGCAACTCCTGGAATTTTGCTAACAAGCTACAGGAATTGAAAGCGGCTGAGTACCGCTTCCTGGTTGGCCACTCGAAGCTGGAGTCCCCCTGTCGAGTAGACCTTTTGGCCAAAAAATCCAGCTTCTTAGTGTTCCGTGACTTTGGGGTGGGACCTGGCTGCACCTGTCACTCCTTGTGATTTGCCACATCGACCACCAGAGTCCCTGGTTGGGGGTGGGTGAAAAGGTGTTCGTACCCTTTCTGTGGCAAAAAATAGCTTCTCTCCACCCCTATAGTGGTGGGTGATATTGAGTCTGGAGTCTGCCACAGCACCCTAGGAGTGTTCTGGATCATTCTTATCAGGGGCAAGGCCACCCTAGAGGATGTCCACCATCGGGTCCAACTCCTCCGTGACCTCCTCTGCCTGGAGATTCAGGTTTAGGGACACCGTCCTAAGAATGTCCTGGTGTCCTCTGGTGTCCATCGCCAAAGGGTGATGTTGGTGCCTGCCACTGACTCGTCCAGTGAGGAGGAGGAGGAGGCCCATGGGACTGGGTATTCTTGCCCTACTGGCTCTCTGGAGGCTGGGTCGGGTGCTTCTGTCCCCCCCGTGACTGGACGTGGCTGCAGTACAGCTGGTGGCACTGGTTCGGGCGCTGTGCCTGAGTATGATGGCCCAGAGTCCCTGTCTCACGCGGGGTCCTCAGGAGCCCTGGAGGTGTGGCGAGCCACCGATGTTTCTGGGGGTGTAGGAGGGTGGTCACCCCACTCCTGCCTGAAGGGGATAAAGCAGCCCTGGAGAGGGCTGCATCAGAGAAAGCTGGGATGATTGGGAAAGCAGCCACAGCTGTGGTCAGCTTAATCAGGGCCCAGCTGGCCCTTATAAGAGGGCTGGGGCCAGAAGCAGAGGAGAGACACACTCTACCTAGGGTGAAGCAGCACTGGGGAAGGGCAGAGGGAGCTGGGGAGCTCCATTCCAGCAAAGTCCCAGGCTACAGGCCAAGCTAAAGACCCACAAAAAGGTACTGGGGCTGCAGAGGGATAGCCCAGATAAAGGCAGAGGCAGCAGGAGTAACCCCCCTTGCCGATGATGAGTGGTTTACAGACTGAAGTCTGCCCCAGTAAGCGGGGACTAGATGATCACTGGCAGTAGCCACTGAGTCAAGGTGGGGATAGGGGTTTGGGGGTTCCCCTGGAAGGGGAAACCCAGAGTGAGGGGCCACTGTGGTGGGCAGAACCCCTGGGCAAAGGGCACCGGGGTCCGGGAGGGGCACGGGGGCCAGCGGCAGGCGAGACCTTAGCTGGCAGAGGATGCTCCGGAGCTGGAAAAGAGCTAATTCCCTGGACAACCAGCAGGAGATGCCGCACTGGTGAGACGTCACCCCGCCACAGGGAGGAAATGGGGTGCAGACGCCACCAATGAGGCCCTGGAGCCCTGACCCTGAGTCTGATGATAGGTCAAAGGAGTGCAAAAGGGCCATTGTACTGGGGCCTGACATTGGAGGGGCCAGGAGACCACCAGTGCCTATGAATCCACAGCTCTGTGGTACCGCGACCGGTGCCAGGAATGGGAGCGGTACTGGCTGCTTCGAGAGACGGAAGACTCAGCGTCTGACTCAGATGAGTACTCTGTGCCTGACCACAGGAGGGCGGAGCCCGACAGTGCCGGGCAGCGGTACCGGGTGATGGTGAGCGGTGCCGTGACATCATGGGCTTGCCGTAATGAAGAACCGGGGCACAGCCGCCACCAGTGCCACAAAGGGTGCCGGACCCATATGCGGCGCTCCCAAAGATGCTGCAACCGGTGCCGTCATCGGTGCCATTTACGGTGCCTGAGCTTATGGTGCCAGAGCTCACACCTGCAAAGCCAGGGACTGCGCCATCATGGCAGTAAGGTCCCATGCTGCCTCGTAGGTGTCAGGCGTGGAGGGGAGGTCGAGCTCTTCCTCCAAATCCTCCCGAGTCGGGGAGTCCACCAGCACCGGATTCGATGGGCTTCCAGTTGGGGCCAGAGTCAACAGTGCCGGGTCTTGAGGTCCAGACCCTGGGTGTCCTCCTGCATGACGCACCCTGCTGGAATCCTCTTGTGGCTTCTTGATGGGGGAACGACCCCTGTCTGCCTTCTCTTTCTTATGCAGTACCAGCGACTGTGAGCGGTGCCGCCTGGTAGCACTGGCCTTACGAACAGGTGCTGGTGCTCCTTGGAGGAGTCCTTTCTTGGTGACGGGATATCCCGCACCGACGCCATTTCTGGTGCCGGCTGGATGGCACAACTCCATCAGGAGGAGCTTTCAATGATAGTCCCGCTCTCTCTTAGTCCTGGGTCTGAAGCTCCTGCAAATTGGGCACTTGTCTGTCTGATACTGTCTCCTAGGCACTTGAGACAAGGAGCGTGTGAATAGCCTGTGGGCATAGGTTTCGCACACCTCTCGTACGCTTTAAACTCCTGTGACCGAGGCACCAAAATCCCTCCCAGAGCCTCAGGTGCCTGGGGAAACTGGGGTCGGGGGAAAGCCCCCCAAAGTAAGCCCAACTTACTAGAAACTACTATATAATGTGACAGATCCAGACCAGTGGGGTACAGGAGTCTGGTAGAGGACAAATATACTGGTCACTGGATGAGTAGTTTTCTGTTCCCTGAGTGACCAGAGAAGGGGCTGCACTAGAGTAACCAGGAACCTGCTAGAACCAGTTAAGGCAAGCAGGCTAATTAGGACACCTGGAGCCAATTAAGAAGAAGCTTCTAGAATCAATTAAGGCAGGCTAATCAGGGCACCTGGGTTTTATAAAGGAGCTCACTTCAGTTTGTGGTGCGAGTGTGAAGAGCTGGGAGCAAGAGGCGCAAGGAGCTGAGAGTGAGAGGGTGTGCTGCTGGAGGACTGAGGAGCACAAGCGTTATCAGACACCAGGAGGAAGGTCGTGTGGTGAGACTAAGCAAGGTGTTTGGAGGAGGCCATGGGGAAGTAGCCCAGGGAGTTGTAGCTGTCATGCAGCTGTTACAGGAGGCACTATAGACAGCTGCAATCCACAGGGCCCTGGGCTGGAACCCGGAGTAGAGGGCAGGCCAGATCTGGGGTAACGACAGCAGTGCGGGCCCAGCAGTATCACGGTTGGAGGTACCGGAAGACAAAACCCCGCGGTCCCAATTGTATGACCTCATCTATCTCGCACGAAAGTGGTTGCAAACAGAGTCCTGGAGTCCGGAAGAGATACTAGCGGTTCTGGTCATCGACCGATACATGACGGGACTACCACCAGACCTTCATGCCTGGGTAAGCCAGAACAAACCCTCCACCTATGACGAGGTTTTCGCCCTGGTAGAGAGGCGAAGGACAGCGAGGGAGCTGACCCGACCAGTTAAGGAAGAGGCACCCCGGGTTAAACTAGCAGCACCAAGCCCTAAAGTTCGGGTGACTGGGCCACCAGGAGGGCCCAGGTGGAAAAAGAGAGAGGCTGAAGGCCCATCAGAGGCCACAAAGAGTCGGAGCACTGAGGGAGAAGAGGATCGTGATGTTAGAGTGCCCAAACCAAGAGACCGGGGAACGCCTAGGGCTCCATACAGATGTTATGCCTGCGGGGAGTGGGGACACATAGCTGCACAGTGTCCCAATGCTGAGGAGCCTATGCAGTGTAACCTGGGGAACTGGGCAGATCCATGCTCCCTAATCCACCTTGTGGGGGTCTCACTAACCCCACATATGTATACCAGACCAGTGAAACTAAATGGGGTAGGGACCACGGCACTGGTTGATTCAGGGAGTGCTATCACGCTTATCTCAGGGAAGCTCGTGAAGCGTAGTCAGCTGCTGCAGGCTAAACGTACGGGGATAACATGTGTCCATGGGACAGTTAGTTACTACCCCACCATCCCAGTAAAAATCAAGATCCAAGGGAACACTACTGAGGTAGCAGCAGGTGTAGTCCCTAAACTCCCATACCCGGTGCTCATAGGGAGGGACTTCCCAGGGTTTGGAAACTTACTCCCAGTAGGGGGATTGGAGAAAGATGGGGACCCTAAAATTGATGAGGCATCCACAGCAGACTGTCAACCCCCAATCTTCTCTGAAATATCCCCAGATTTGTTCTCCACTCCCAAACAGGGTAGAAAGACAAAAAGGGAAAGAAGGGCAGCTAAGGCCTTGGGAACCCGAATACTGACCCAAAGCCAGAGGGTTGCTCTTGTAGGTAGGCGGACCCACGCAGCTGAAAAGGAGACCACACAGGAGGGAGAAGCACCTGAGTCTGACCCCCACCCTAATGCTTCTGAACCAGTAGAGGCAACAGAGACTGGGCCCCTAGAACTTGGGCAGATTAGCCCCGGGAGAGGAAATTTTGGACAGGACCAGGCAGAAGACCCAAGGTATGACAACATTAGAAAGCAGGTGACTGAAATAGATGGGGTCCCCGTGGAAGGGAAAACCCAGGGACCAGGACCCTACTTCATAATGAAGAAGGATCTCTTATACCGGGTTGCACCAGTACAGGGGCAGAAGGTACAGCAGATCCTAGTATCTCAAAAACACCAGAACGCTGTATTAAGTCTTGCTCATAGTCATCTTTTTGGGCGGCATTTGGGGGTAGAGAAGACCCTGGCATGAGTCCTACAACGGTTCTTCTGGCCCGGAGTACATGAAGAAGTGCGGAGGAACTGTGCCTCCTGCCCGGAGTGTCAGCTGCACAGTCCCCGTCCCAACTTGAGGGCACCTTTAGTACCCCTTCCCATCATAGAGGTCCCCTTCGAGCGAATAGCCATGGACCTAGTGGGACCCCTGGAGAAGATGGCTCGGGGCCACCAATATATACTTGTTGTTTTGGACTATGCTACTCGCTACCCAGAAGCCGTCCCCCTATGGAACACGGCCTCTAAAACTATAGCCAAAGAGCTGGTGGGGATCTTTGCCCGAATGGGGCTACCGAAGGAGATATTAACCGACCAAGGAACCCCATTTATGTCGAAGCTAATGAAGGACCTCTGTATGCTGCTCCATATACATACCCTGAGAACTTCGGTCTACCATCCGCAGACTGATGGGTTGGTAGAAAGGTTTAACCGAACCCTCAAGGCTATGATAAGGAAGGTGGTAAGTCGGGACGGGAAGGATTGGGACACCCTACTACCCTACCTTATGTTGGCTATCCGGGAGGTACCACAGGCCTCAACTGGGTTTTCCCCCTTCGAGTTATTATACGGGCGTCAACCCCGTGGCATACTAGATATCGCCAAAGAGATCTGGGAAGAGGAACCCAATGAGGGGAGCAATATAATACAGCATGTAATGCAGATGCGAGACCGGATAGCCCGGGTTACCCCTATTGTATGGAAACATTTGGAGAAGGCACAGGAGGCCCAGCGAACCCATTACAATCGCCAGGCAAAAGTGTGACAGTTCCAACCAGGGGATCGGGTTATGGTATTGGTACCCACGGCAGAAAGCAAGCTTCTGGCCCAATGGCAGGGGCCCTATGAGGTGGTTGAACCCGTGGGGGAAGTAACCTATAAGGTGTGGCAGCCAGGATGCAGAAAACAAGAACAGATTTATCACGTTAACCTTCTGAAACCCTGGCATGCACAAGAGGCATGCACAATGGTCCAAAAAGACCTAACCCAGGAAAACAAGCCTTCCAAACAGGTGAGAGTGTCTCCCGATTTAACACCAGACCAGAAGAATGAGGTGTCTGAGATGATCTTCCGGAACCAAGATGTGTTCTCGACAAAACCGGGTCGAACAACCGAGATATATCACCACATCGTCATGAACCCTGGGGCCAGAGCAACAATGAGGCCCTATCGGGTGCCAGCAGTAAAAAGGGAGGAAATAAAAGCAGAAGTAAAAAAAATGCTGGAGTTGGGGATCATCGAAGAATCCCACAGTCAGTGGTCCAGCCCAATCGTGCTGGTGCCCAAACCTGATGGCACCACAAGATTTTGCAATGACTTCCGGCGACTAAACGAAGTATCCCAATTCAACGCATACCCCATACCTCACATAGATGAGCTAGTGGACCGTCTGGCTAATGCCCGGTACTTGACTACCCTAGACTTGACAAAGGGGTACTGGCAGATTCCCCTTGCAGAATACGCAAAGGAAAAGACTGCGTTCTCTACACCAGAGGATCTTTTTCAATATACTGTCCTCCCTTTTGGACTACATGGGGCCCCAGCTACCTTCCAGCGCCTCATGGACAAGCTATTACGCCCGCATAACAGTTATGCTGCTGCCTACTTGGACGATGTGGTCATTCATACCCCAGACTGGGAAACCCACCTGGAGAAGGTGGAGGCAGTCCTCGATACCTTCAGGCGAGCTGGCCTTACAGCAAACCCTGCCAAGTGCGCTGTAGGGTTTACGGAGGCCAAATATCTTGGCTACATTGTGGGAAAAGGTCTGGTAAAACCCCAAGTGAACAAGTTAGAGGCCATCCAAAATTGGCGCCGACCAAGTCGCAAGAAACAAGTCCGGGCTTTCCTAGGCGTGGTGGGGTATTACCGACGATTTATCCCCCACTTTGCCACAAGGGCAAGCCCCCTGACAGACCTAGTGAAAGCCCGTGGACCTGATCTGGTGAGATGGTCTGACGCAGCAGAGGAAGCATTCACAGACCTACGGACTGCCCTCTGCAGTAACCCCGTACTGATAGCCCCTGATTTCACCAAGGAGTTTATCCTGCAGACGGATGCATCGGAAGTAGGGTTGGGGGCCGTTCTATCACAGATGGTCAGGGAGGAGGAACACCCAATTCTATACTTCAGTCGGAAACTCCTTCCAAGGGAACAAAAATATGCAGTGGTGGAGAGAGAATGATTCGCTGTAAAATGGGCCATGCAAACATTGCGCTACTACCTGCTTGGGCGCAGATTTGTCCTCGTGACCGACCATGCCCCTCTTCAATGGATGCAGCAGAACAAGGAGAAGAACACAAGGGTGACCAGATGGTTCTTATCCCTCCAACCTTTCCAGTTCCGTGTGCAACACAGAGCAGGGAGCTGTCATAGCAATGCCGATGGCTTGTCACGTGTGCACTGTCTGGCATCCCAAGCTGCCCAACCCCTTGGCGTTGAGCAGGGGGGAGGTATATGTGACAGACCCAGACCAGTGGGGTACAGGAGTCTGGTAGAGGGCAAATATACTGGTCACTGGATGAGTAGTTTTCTGTTCCCTGAGTGACCAGAGCAGGGGCTGCACTAGAGTAGTCAGGAACCTGCTAGAACCAGTTAAGGCAGGCAGGCTAATTAGGACACCTGGAGCCAATTAAGAAGAAGCTGCTAGAATCAATTAAGGCAGGCTAATCAGGGCACCTGGGTTTTAAAAGGAGCTCACTTCAGTTTGTGGTGCGAGTGGGAGGAGCAGGAAGCAAGAGGCGCAAGGAGCTGAGAGTGAGAGCTACTGGAGGACTGAGGAGCACAAGCGTTATCAGACACCAGGAGGAAGGTCCTGTGGTGAGACTAAGGAAAGTGTTTGGAAGAGGCCATGGGGAAGTAGCCCAGGGAGTTGTAGCTGTCATGCAGCTGTTACAGGAGGCACTATAGACAGCTGCAGTCCACAGGGCCCTGGGCTGGAACCCGGAGTAGAGGGCGGGCCCGGGTTCCCCCCAAACCTCCCAATTTACCTGGACTGTGGGTTCTTCCAGAGGGGAAGGTTTCTGGGCTGTTCCCCAACCCACATGGTGAATCTCTGAGGCAGGAAAATCCGCCAATAAGCGCAGGACCCACCAAGATAGAGGAGGAACTTTGTCACAATAACTAACTATTAACTATCTACAACTAAGAAAAGGAAACCACTACAAAGGCATTTGCGAGTGCAAGAGATTGAGCTGCTCCAACGACCGTCACTGGTGGTAAGAAAGAACTGAGCAGGCAGCGGGTCGGCAGGGACCTATATACACCGCCATGAAGGCGCCACTCCAGGGGTCTCCACAGCCGACCCGATGGGTACCGCTAGGGAAAAACCTTCCGACGATCATGCACGCGGCGCGCACACACCTATTGGAATGCACATGAGCAATCACTGAAAGAAGGACATAGTGCCTCCCACTGACAGGTCTGAACAGCCTCTGCAACAGCCTGTTAAGGGTTCACTCCCTGTGAATTAATCAGTTAACTAAAAAAAAATAATAATGATTAAAAAAATTAATCACGATTAATCACAGTTTTAATTGTACTGTTAAAGAATAGAATATCAATTTAAATTTATTAAATATTTTGGATGTTTTTCTATATTTTCAAATATATTGATTTTAGTTACGACACAGAATACAATGTGTACTGTTCTCATTTTATATTATTACAGTTAAAGTTGTTTTATCCAGCATGTAGGGGGAATGGGGGGTGCTGGTAAATGAAAAATGCTGGTTAACTAAGAGGGAGGGGGGTTGGGTGCGGGAGGGAGTGCGGAGCTGAAGGATGGGGCACGGGCTCTGGGAGGGATTTTGGGTGCAGGAGGGGGCCCAGGGCAGGCAGTTGGGGCGCGGTATCGGGTGCAGGGTGCCGGATCCAGGGCCACCTCAGGTAGCTCCCCGGAAGCAGCAACTCGTCCCGGCTGATCCTAGGTGGAGTCACGGCAGGCAGGTTGGTGCACTCCCTCCACCTGCAGCTCCCAGTGGCCGTGGTTCCCAGCCAATGGGAGCTGTGCAGCTGGCACGGGCGGCGGGAAGAATACAGAGCCACCTGATGCGTCTCCGCTTAGGAGTAGCCAGAGCCCGGGACAGGTCACCGCTTATGGGGAGCCATCCAAGTGAGAGGCCCATGGATCTTACACCCTGCACTCGCTCCCATGTACCAAGACCCCTCCCACACCCAAAGTCCCTCCCAGAATCTGCAATCCAAACCCCCTTCTGTTCACCAGCACCCTGCCAGCCCCGCGCCAACCGGACTATAAACCGGAATTTCAATGAAGTTCCGAAATGCCAATTTATAGAGCTTTCCTGTTGGTGAAGTGCTGGAAAAAACAGTTTTTACTATATTTGCACTGTAAAAATAGTAAAAGAAATAGTATTTTGCAATTCACCTCATACAAGTTCTGTAGTGCAATCTCTTTATTGTGAAAGTGCAACTTACAAATGTTGATTTTTTTTTGTTACTTAAATGCACGCAAAAAAACCAACAATGGAAAATTTAGAGGCTACACATCCTCTCAGTCTTACTTCTCATTCAGCCAATCGCTCAGACAAACAAGTTTGTTTACATTTACAGGAGATAATGCTGCCTGCTTCTTATTTGCAATGTCACCCAAAAGTGAGAAGAGGCGTTCGCATGGCACTTTTGTAGGTGGCACTGCAAGGTATTTATGTGCCAGATATGCTAAACATTTACATGCCCCTACATGCTTTGGCCACCATTCCAGATGACATGCTACCATGCTGATGATGCTCGTTAAAAAAGCGATGTGTTAATTTAATTTGTGACTGAAATCCTTGGGGGAGAATTGCGTATCTCCTGCTATGTATTTTACCTGCATTCTGCCATATCTTTCATCTTACAGTAGACTTGGATGATGACTCATCACATGTTGTTCATTTTAAGAACACTTTCACTGCAAATTTCACAAAACGCAAAGAAGGTACCTGTGACTCTCTGTACCTCAGGGAATCACCCAGCACCCCCATGTTCATCCTTATAAAATGATTGTGTGGTATCTGTGACGAAGTGGGGGGTTTTCTTGTTTTCTGTGGAGTTTCAATGGTTTGCATGCGGAGGGGGTGGGACTCAGTTTCCCTGGGTGTTACTGGTTTAACGAGGTGAGGGGAGAGGGAGTGTGTTTTGCAGAGGACCGGAGAGAGGACGTGGGGACCCAGCCAGTGGCCGGGAGGATGAATACCCCAGCGACCGGTGACCTGGCGACCTGGTGACCCAGAGGCCCAGCTGAGGAGACGCAGCCGGTTCTGGCCAGTGGGAGGACAATGGGCTGCAGAGTGAGGACCCAGTGACCTAACCAGCCGGTTCCAGCCAGAGGGAGAAGCAGGAGAGGAGGCCCCGGTTTACGACCCTGTTTACCTGGAGGGAAGACAATGGACAGAGGCGGGGCCTGGGGCCGGGGATCTCGGATGCCCAGCGGCGAGCAGGGGGGCTCTGGGCTGGAGAGGGGAAGCAGGCAGAGCCCACCTGGATGCAGAGAGACTGGGATGTGCTGGGCTGAGGGAGGCCAGGCCTGAGGGTCAGAGAGTTTCCTGTGCTGTGTTCAACTCTCAATAAACCCTTCTGTTTCATGCTGGCTGAGAGTCACTCCGGTCTAGAGAACAGGGTTGCATCAACCCCTTCGGGGGTGGAGGCCCTGGGGGTCCAGAGCGAGTGGACTCCCTGAGGGGGCCCACGGCAGAGACAGACGTGCTAAGGCTCAGAGAGGTGCGGATCCAGGAGGTGGAGGGGCCAGACCCCGAGAGAGAGTGGACCCCCGAGAAGGGCTGTCGCACTGAAAGGGGCACCCCCCATGGACCGCACGGGGCCAAGAGTGGGCACGGTCTGTGAGTCCGTGACAACGTGGTGTCAGAAGTGGGATATTTCGCGGATGCACCCTGTAGACGTTGGCTGCGGGCGCAGGCGCTTTGCAGTGAGTGGCTGCCAGCGATAGAACGAGGGTATTGAACGGAACCAGCCTGGAAATGGCCTAGACCCAGCTCCATAAGAGCGACCTGGCACGTCTCTGCAGGGAGAGGGGGCTGAGCGTGGGGAGGCTCACTAAGGAGCGGCTGATTACTCAGCTTGTAGAGAATGACCCGTCTGAGGCGCAGGCTCCAGACCCCAGGGGGGCTCCCGGGGTGCCTGGAGAGCCGGGGAGTAGCCGTGGGGGCAGTCTGTGTAGTGACCGGGAGTGGGTCAGACCTGACTCCCCAGTCAGTACAGGGAGATCCCCGTCAGGTCCCTCCCTAGAGGAGCTGCGGAGATTGGAGCTGCAGCTGAAAGTAAAGGAGCTGGAGCTAGAGGATCGGAGGCTGGTGGACAGAGAGAGAGAACGAGCGGACCGTGTAGAACAGCGGAAGCACGAGTTGGAGATGGACGAGAGGCGGGCCAAGAGGGCCTGCCACGGGGTAAGTGGGGAAGGGCCCTGAGACGCCAGTGGTGTGGGGAATCTAGACACCAAACTGCTGCCCCAGTTCAAGGAGGGGGGGGATATTGATGCCTACCTCACAGCCTTTGAGAAGGCTTGTGAACTGAACCAGATTGACCCCGCAGACAGGCTTCACTGGCTGACCCCCCTGCTGGGTCCCAAAGCCATACAGGCGTTCAGCCAAATGGATGGTGTTGAGATGGGGGACTAGGACCTATTCAAACAGGCTTTGCTGCTGAAGTTTGAACTGACCCCCGAGGCGTACAGGAAACGATTCCGGGGTGTGCGCAAGGCCTCAGTTGTCTCTTACAAGGAGGTCACCAACGTGCTGGGGGAATATCTCCGCAAGTGGGGGAAGGGCGCAGGGGCCACTACCGCAGAGGATGTGTATAACCTGGTTGGGTTGGAGCAGCTGTATGACATCTGCCCTCCGGACCTTAAGATGTGACTAGTGGACCGGAAGCCCAAAGATCTGCGCCGTGCAGGGGCGCTGGCAGATGAGTTCATGGACAGTAGATCGGGGGTAGGTGGGAGACCCACATCAGGGACTCATAAGGGGAGTCACCCTGAGCCCTCTCAAAGGTGGGACTCCAGGAAGCCCAACTCAGGGGTACCCGGGACTGCCGGGGCGGGGCGACCCCCTCGTGGGACTTGAGGGACATGAGGTGTAATTACTGTGGCCTAAAGGGGCACAAGGTGGCACAGTGCCTGACGATGAAGGAAATGGGAGCCAAGCAGAACCCGCGGGGTGTTAACTGGGTGGAAGCCCACCGAGAGGGGGCACCGCCGGGCCCAGGGGCTGCAGTCGAGAGGGCCGTGCCAGGGGGAGGGGACCGCCAGGCCAGGCCAGCAGGGGAAGGCTGGGCCCCAGGTCCAGAGCACCCGTACCCAATCCGCCGGGTGAGCATGGGACAGGCCCCGGGGAACAATTGCCACATCTTCCCCATTGAGGTGGGGGGAAGACGTGTCCAGGGGTTCTGGGACACGGGTGCAGAGGTGACGCTGGCGCGGTCCGAGGTGGTGGACCCAGACCAGCTAGTGCCCGATGCCTACCTGACCCTGAGGGGAGTGTTTGGGGCCCCCGTCAAGGTGCCTGTAGCGAGGATACACCTGAAATGGGGGGCTAAGGAGGGACCCAAAGAGGTTGGGGTGCACGACCACCTGCCTACCGAGGTGCTAATGGGTACTGACTTGGAGAATTGGCCAGATGACACTCATAGCGCCCTGGTCCTTACCCGGAGCCAGAGCCAGCGAGGGGCACGGGACCTCCCGAGGGGAGGGGCTGAAGCGCCAAGGGTAGGGCTCGACAGGGCTGGGCCGGAGCCTCCGTCCCAGGGTGGGGAAACTGAGGCGCCACCAGCCAGGGCTGTGGCCTCAGACCCAGCAGCTGAATTCCAAACGGAGCTGCAGGTGGATCCCTCCCTGGAGAAACTGAGGGCCCTGGCTAGCCACGACAGTGCAGGATCCCAGGGGGAGGACTGCCGGGAGCGATTCCTGTGGGAGAAGTGTGGGGTCCGATACACCTGGGCCTCAGCCTACCACCCTCAGTCCAACGGGCTAGTGGAGAGGTTCAATGGGACCCTAAAGAGGATGCTGAAAACCTTTATGGACCAGCACCCGCAGGACTGGGACAAGTATTTACCCCACCTGCTGTTCGCATATAGGGAAGTGCCCCAGGAATCCACAGGGTTCTCCCCGTTCGAGTTGCTGTACGGAAGGAGGATGAGGGGTCCCCTGGACTTGATGAGAGCCGAGTGGGAGGGAAAGGCCTCTCCCGATGGGGAATCAGTGGTACAGTATGTACTGACTTTCCGGGAAAAGCTCGTGGAGCTCATGGGCTTGGCTAGGGGGAACCTAGCAAGGGCCCAGAGGAAGCTGAAGGTCTGGTACGACCGCTCAGCCCGTGCCCGCTCATATGCTACCGGGGATCAGGTGATGCTCCTCATCCCCGTGAGGAAGAACAAGCTGCAAGCGGCCCGGGACGGCCCCTTCAAGGTCATCAGACAGGTAAACGAGGTGAACTATGTGGTGGAACTGTCCAACCGGGCTCAGAGCCACCGGGTGTATCACGTCAACATGATGAAGCCGTACTGGGACAGGGAGAAGTTGGTGCTAGCTGTGTGTGGGCAGTGGGAGGAGAAAGGAGAGGACCCCCTGGTGGGACTCCTCCCTGAGGCTGGGGCTAACCCCTCACTAGAATCAATTCCCCTCTCAGACTAGCTAACCCCTGCCCAGCAGGCATGGATCAGAGCCGTGCTGCATCCATACCGGCAGCTGTTCTCCAGCCGGCCTGGGCTCACTAACCTGGCTGTCCACCGGGTGGAGACGGGAACCAACCCTCCCATCAGGTGTTCCCCATTCAGGGTCACTGGGAAAACAGCCCAGGACCTGGAGAGAGAGGTCGGGGACATGCTGGCTTTAGGGGTGATCCAGCCGTCCGCCAGTCCCTGGGCCTCACCGTGGTGCTGGTCCCCAAGAAGGACGGGTCGATCCGGTTCTGTGTGGACTATCGGAAGTTCAATGCCATTACTGTGTCCGACGCCTACCCCATACCCAGGACTGATGAAATCTTAGACAAGATGGGGGGCGCCCGGTACCTCACTACCCTGGATCTTACCAAGGGCTACTGGCAGGTGTCTTTGGACCCGGAGGCCAGGGCGAAGTCCGCCTTCACCACACCAATAGGGCTCTTCGAGTTCCTGGTCCTGCCTTTCGGCCTCAAGGGGGCACCTGCCACCTTCCAGCGCCTGGTGGATCAGTTACTAAGGGGGATGGAGGGCTTTGCACTAGCGTATACTGACGATATCTGTGTCTTTAGCCAGACCTGGGAGGAACATGTGTCCCAGGTGAAGAGAGTGCTGGGTCGCCTCCAGGATGCAGGCCTGACCATAAAAGCTGAAAAGTGCAAGGTGGGGATGGCAGGGTACTACCGGAGGTTTGTGCCCCACTTTAGCTCCCTGGCAGCACGCCCCTCACGGAGCTGTGTTGAAAGGGAAAGCCGGACAAGGTGGTCTGGACCGAGCAGTGCCAGAGGGCTCTCTGTGCGCTGAAGGGGGCACTTATCCAGGGCCCGGTGCTGGTAAACCCGGATTTTAACAAACCCTTCCTGGTGTTCACCGACGCCTCGGACACAGGGCTGGGGGCGGTACTGATGCAAACTGATACTAAGGGGGAGAGACACCCCATTGTGTAGAAGCTGCTGCCCCGGGAGCAGCACTATGCGGCCATAGAGAAGCAATGCCTGGCCATGGTGTGGGCCCTTAACCAACTGCAGCCATATCTATTTGGGCGGCGCTTCACCGTGTACACCGACCATTCGCCCTGACGTGGGTGCACCAAATGAAAGGGGCTAATGCCAAGCTGCTGAGGTGGGCCCTGCTCCTCCAGGGGTATGACATGGAGGTGGTCCATGTGAGGGGGAGCGCCAATGTTATAGCGGATGCTTTATCGCGGGGTGGGGACCCTGAACTTCCCCAGGTCACTGGCTAAGTGACCCTGCTCCGTTCAGCCTCGAAGGGGGGAGAGATGTGACGAAGTGGGGGGTTTTCTTGTTTTCTGTGGAGTTTCAATGGTTTGCATGCGGAGGGGGTGGGACTCAGTTTCCCTGGGTGTTACTGGTTTAACGAGGTGAGGGGAGAGGGAGTGTGTTTTGCAGAGGACCGGAGAGAGGACGTGGGGACCCAGCCAGTGGCCGGGAGGATGAATACCCCAGCGACCGGTGACCTGGCGACCTGGTGACCCAGAGGCCCAGCTGAGGAGACGCAGCCGGTTCTGGCCAGTGGGAGGACAATGGGCTGCAGAGTGAGGACCCAGTGACCTAACCAGCCGGTTCCAGCCAGAGGGAGAAGCAGGAGAGGAGGCCCCGGTTTACGACCCTGTTTACCTGGAGGGAAGACAATGGACAGAGGCGGGGCCTGGGGCCGGGGATCTCGGATGCCCAGCGGCGAGCAGGGGGGCTCTGGGCTGGAGAGGGGAAGCAGGCAGAGCCCACCTGGATGCAGAGAGACTGGGATGTGCTGGGCTGAGGGAGGCCAGGCCTGAGGGTCAGAGAGTTTCCTGTGCTGTGTTCAACTCTCAATAAACCCTTCTGTTTCATGCTGGCTGAGAGTCACTCCGGTCTAGAGAACAGGGTTGCATCAACCCCTTCGGGGGTGGAGGCCCTGGGGGTCCAGAGCGAGTGGACTCCCTGAGGGGGCCCACGGCAGAGACAGACGTGCTAAGGCTCAGAGAGGTGCGGATCCAGGAGGTGGAGGGGCCAGACCCCGAGAGAGAGTGGACCCCCGAGAAGGGCTGTCGCACTGAAAGGGGCACCCCCCATGGACCGCACGGGGCCAAGAGTGGGCACGGTCTGTGAGTCCGTGACAGTATCCAATACAAAGTTTGTCATGTCGGCTGTCTTTGGAAGGCTCATAATACACTGAGCTTTGTTGTTATAGTGATGTTATAGTAATTGTTGTTGCAGTAATGTTATAGCAATGTTAGAGGTTATAATTTCACGTATAAAGTTATGAGGTTGAAAATGTATCCTCATGCTTTAAAATAAGCCCAGGCAAAAACTCTCTAAGAGCAGAAGGGCAGTTCACACCTCATCAAGGCATGTATGGGACAAATCCAGCCCAGACTCACAGGAACAAAGAACGCTGGCCTAGGCAGCATCAAAAGGATCTGTTGGACTCCCCTTCCTAAGGTCAGTTTGGGACTGCAGTGAGGTAATGCTCACCTGACACTAAAGAGGGTGGGGCAAAGCCAAGAAGGAAGAAAGAACATGATAAAAGGGAGAAATGTTTGCCATGCTTTTCCTCTCTCTTCCACCTACATCTATAGACATCACACAAAGCGACTGAAGTACTGATTAAAGGGGAGAGCCTGGCTGAAGAGCAACCAGCTAGCCGGTGATAAGAAGCATCTAAGTTTCAAAAGGCATTAAAAGTGTTAAGATCAGCTTAGAATGTGTTTTGCTTTTATTTCATTTGACAAAATCTGACTTGCTATGTTTGACTTATAACCACTTAAAATCTATCTTCATAGTTAATAATTCAGTTCGTTTGTTCTACCTGAAGACTGGTACATATCAATTCCTTTGTTAAATTGATGAACTTAGATAAGCTTGCAGCATCCAGCGGGGATAACTGGATACTGCAAGACGGAGGTTTCTAGGGTTCTGTCTGGGACCGGCGATATTCGCTAGTGTCATTCGGTTGCACGATCCAAGGAGCAGGTTACATGTCAGAGGCTGTGTGTGAAAAGCCCAGGAGTGGGGGTTCTCACAGCAGAGCAGGGTAAGGCTGGCTCCCCGAGTCAGGGATTGGAGTGACCTAGCAGATCAGCGGTCCAGATAACACCAGAGGGGAACAATACAGTATGAAAGTGAGATTTCTAAAGCTAGGTACAGCACTCGCCCCAAGATTTAAGAATCTGAAGTTCCTTCCAAAATCTGAGAGGGATGAGGTGTGGAGCATGCTTTCAGAAGTCTTAAAAGAGCAACACTCCAATGCGGAAACTACAGAACCTGAACCACCAAAAAAGAAAATCAACCTTCTGCTGGTGGCATCTGACTCAGATGATGAAAATGGACATTTGTCGGTCTGCACTGCTTGGATCGTTATCGGGCAGAACCCATCATCAGCATGGATGCATGTTCTCTGGAATGGTAGTCGAAGCATGAAGGTACATATGCATTTTTATCACATCTGGCACATAAATACTTTGCTACACCAGCTACAAAAGTGCCATGTGAATGCATGCTCTCACTTTCAGGTAACATTGTTTACCTTTGCAGGAGATAATGCTGCTTGCATCTTGTTTATAAATTTGTCTGTCTGAGCGACTGGATGAACAAGCTGTAGGACTGAGTGGACTTGTAGGAGCTAAAATTTTACATTGTTTTATCTTTGATTGTAGTTATTATTTGTAAATAATTCTACATTTGTAAGCTCAACTTTCCTGATAAAGAGGTTGCACTACAGTACTTGTATGAGGTGAACTGAAAATAATATTTATTTTGTTTCTTTTTTACAGTGCAAAAACATGTAATCAAAAATAAATATAAAGTGAGCACTGTACAGTTTGAATTCTGTGTTGTAATTGAAATAAATGTATATGAAAATTTAGGAAACATCCCAAAAAATGAAATAAATGGTACTCTATTATTGTGTAAAGGCGCAATAAATTATGTGATTAATCAAGATTAAACTTTTTATCTCACAATTAATCACGATTAACTTTTTAATAACTTCACAGCCCTACTCCCCACCACTACCATGCAGCCACCTGTAGCATGGAACAGGGTAGATGAGAGACAGGGCACAGAAACTGATAAGTCGTGTACGAGAGGAAGTGAGGAAGAACCCTGTCTCCCGTCACAACAGTGGGGCATTTTATAGGTCCAGGGGTAATTAGCTGAGATGTCAATCACCCAGAGTGACGTGGATAGGAACCCCACACTTCATAAAGGGATCCTTGAGTGGCTGCACGATCCAGTAAACCCCAAATACCACAAATGGGATGTATGGTTACCCACACCCCATTGTGCTGTAGCCGGGAGGGTCTCTCACAGAGGCACATGTACTGCTCCCTGTAACACAGACACTAAGTGTTGTGCTGGGGCACTGGCCCACCCCTGACTTTGAGGGGAGAGCACCCCCTACTGAGCCCCCATCCTGCTCCCTGCAGCACAGGCACATAGAACTGTGTGGGGAAAATGGAGTGAGCACTGATACCATGGGAAAAGCGACACTTACTGTGACCCCGAAACAGCTCCCTACAGTACAGGCCCTTAGCGCCATGCTGGGGCACTGGGGTCAGCGCTGACTCAGACAGGAGAGCTGGGTCTGTGCTGAAAGCTTCCCAGCTCGATCCCTGCACCACCCACAGTGACGTGATGGATGCAAGTTACCTGAGCACGCAACACCAGCATCTTTTCCATGGGTACAGTCATTCTCTCCCCAAGGCCGAGCCCTACAGTCGGAGAGGGCAACTTCTGTTCCTGTGCAGTTGACGTTATCCAGCCAGATACGGTCTGACCCTCGCCCAAAACGAGCCCCTCCTGGGGCTGATAACGCCGTCCCACAGCCCAGCTGCCTGCATATGACTCCAGCATCCTGTAAGTCCCAGCTGTCATCACACACGGTTCCCCACTGCTGGTTGTGAAGCACCTCAACCCTCCCAGCGCAGCGACTTGGGCCATTCACCAGTTGGAGCTGAGCCACTTCTGAGATGCCAGCATCTGCAAACACCCAAGGGAATAAACACTCAGGGAGGTTCCTGTGCATCTGATCTCTCGTGTCGCTTGGGAACGTAGTACCTCTGTCCAGTCTCTGCACAGAGCAACTGCCTTTCAGAGTCTGCCCACCACTGACCAGGCTAATCACTTGGGCAATGTTGAAGTTTGTCCACTGCCCTCCCAGCCAGCTCTCACCTAGCTAGGCTGTCACCTAATTAGGCAGACTGGATGGCAGTCTGACCCACTGCTCCCACTAGAGCACTAAAAAAGATCACCCCTGCACTGCTGGCAGGAACCTCCTGGGGAGCAGATTTACACCCTCACTCCTGGCACTGGTATTCGCTCCAGTGTGATACTGTGCAGTACCGTGGGGCAGATGCTGGGATAAGCATCTTGGTGATTGGGAGCTGAACACAGTCACCCGTGTCATTAGTGGTTGCCTTAGCCTGACATCAGCATCGAATCCCATCGCTGCCTGAAAACATCACCCAGTGTCCATCCCCCTAGAACTGCCCGTGCAGAGGCAATGCACACTTCCTTCAAGCAGAACGACTCCCTCCTGCAGCAAACACTTGTCCCTGCAGGTCTTCCTGACTTGCCAGGACTGACTTGGTAACATTGCTGCACTCGTCTCTAGTACTGCCAGCCCAGTACCAGTCTCAGATGAATGATGACAGAGCTGGGCTGACACCTGTGTCCTCACAGAGGGGCAGGAACTTTGGGATACAGAGACTGGCGTGCTGATGCATTTTCAGAAGCCCTAACTTGTACCTGCCCATTTACAACCTGGGACGTAGACCTTGGATGAGGGTTAATGGGCCCCTGACTAGACTGGCCAGAGGAATTGCTGCAGTGCAAAAATTTGGCTTAGCCTGATCTTCTCAGTGTGCCTGTGAGGCAGCCACTCCCCGCACCACTCCCGGAAGCGGTCGGCACCACGTCCCTGCAGCCCCTGGGGGCAGGGTGGGGGACAGATGGCTCCACGCGCTGCCCTCGCCTGTAGCGCCATACCCCGCAGCTCCCATTGGCCAGGAACGGGGAATCGCGGCCAATGGGAGCATCGGAGGAGGTACACGCAGCCGAGGGCAGCACGTGGAGCTCTCTGCCCTCCCCCAGGGGCTGCAGGGATGTGGTGCCGGCCACTTCCGGGAGCAGTGCGACGCGGCGTGGAGCCAGGGCAAGCAGGGAGCCGTCCCTGGCCCTGGCACTCGCTGCTGATGCCCCGCAGCCGCTCCAGCTAAGCAACCCCCAGCCTGAGCCTGTACCCTGAACCCCCATCTCACTCTGCCTGCACCCCAACCCCCTGCCGCACCTCGCACGCCTCCTGCACTCTGAACCCCTGCCCTAAGCCCTGTCACACCCCACACCCTTCCTGCACCCCAACCCCCTGCTCTAAGCCCCCTCCCACACTCCACACCACCTCCTACACCCCAACCCCCTTCCCTGAGCCACCCAGCTGTGGCCCTCGGGCCAAAAAGTTTGCCCACACCTGAGGTAGAGGTAAGCAAGTTTGGAATGAGTTCTCCCCTGACAGCTAATGATGAGCTGGGGAGGGGAAAAGGCTTCAAGAACACATTCACTCTGCCTAGGTATCCAGCAGACAGAGCTGTGTTGGCTGGTGCTGGGTTACAAATCACTGTAGTACTTCAATGCAGGGGTAGTAAAATGTAGTTGTCATGAGTAAAAGGCAGCAGAACTGTGCTGAGCCTGCCCTGACTGAGGTGCTCACTCTGAACTGAATGGAACTCACTAACCAGGGGGCTCAGACACCAGACCCCCTATCAAGAATGAGAGGAGGTGGAGATGGATGTTCCTGCTGAGGTGTGTACGTACTGTGTAAGAGGTCTAGGCATCGTTTAATCTGCCCCTCACCACTCTTCAAAGATAGAGTTAATGAAGGCTCCATTAGGAGTCATTTTGGTTTAAAGAACAGGAGTACTTGTGGCACCTTAGAGACTAACAAATTTATTAGAGCATAAGCTTTCGTGGGCTACAACCCACTTCTTCGGATGCATATAGAAGAAGTGGGTTGTAGCCCACGAAAGCTTATGCTCTAATAAATTTGTTAGTCTCTAAGGTGCCACAAGTACTCCTGTTCTTTTTGCGGATACAGACTAACACGGCTGCTACTCTGAAACCTGTCATTTTGGTTTAAGTGATCACTAGAGTTGAAATCACCTGCTGTGAGTGAGGGTTCCCCTCTAAGAGCTGACAGTCTCTGAGAGCTGGGTGGAGCCTCAAGAGAGAGACCTGTAGAGGTCACAGTAGAGAGGCCGGGGGCAGCAGAAGGCGAGGGCGAGCAGAGTGGTGAGTGGCTGGCAGGGCAGCTGCCACTAGAGTAAGCACTCAGACAGCAGAGCGAGCCAGGGGCTCTCCTCCCCGCCCCCATGGTGGGAGCTGAACTCACACAGGTGCACCTCTGAATTCTGGGTCTTCACTAACCAAGGACAACCACTGTGAGTGGGGTGCGGTGGAGAAAGACGGGACGGGCACCTTAAAGGAAATTTAGTTGCTGGACTCAAGAACCTGAGGCAAAAGACACTGCCCAACATACTCTTGGGGAGGTGTTTTGCTCATGGTTTTATGTTTATAAATCCTGTTTCTGGCATTTTCCCAAGTTAATGTTGGGGACCTTCCCTCCTTTTATTAAAAAGTTCCTTTTCTGCGCTGAGATTCTGTGCTTCCAAGAGGGGAAACTTTGCCTCGTAGAAGCACCCAGTGGATTTTGTGTAATTGTATCAGGTTATTGGGTGGATGCTCAAGCTGGATCTGTGTTATATTGCTGAAAAGGAACCTCTAGTTATTGAAACCTGCCCTGGTCACTTCCAACACCACTGGCAGAAGGGTTACATAGATATCAACTTGTGAAATACACAAAAGAAGAAGACTCCTCCCACTGACATGCAGCCACTTCTGGGGTAGGACAGGGCAGCTGAGAAACAGGACAGGGAAATATGTAGGCTGTGTAGTACAGGAAGTGAGGAATAATTGTCTCTCTTGTGTCCAGCTCTTGGGGAAGTTACAATTTCAGGACTAATTCCCTGAAATGCAAATCTGCTGGAACACAGTGATTAGGAACCGGACTCTTGAGAAATTGGCCCTGGATTTTTAGTTTCAATGAGCGGCTGCAGACTCCATTGACACCAAATCCAGCCAGTGGAAGCTGCAGTTACCCAGGTCCCTATTGTGCCACAGAGGAGTCTGGCCTAGAAATAGACGCCAACTGGCAGAGGGCACAGGAATGCCTAGAGTTATACGGGGATCACCTGGGTGAGCTATATGCACAACAGTTCACCAAAGGTGGGTTGTGAGGTCTCTGCCAAGAGCCAGCAGACTGCTTGTCAAACTAACGGGGGCAAGATGTTTGTATGGGACATAGTTGAAGAGAGATGTAAAATGTAGAATATGAGGATCCAGAGGTGTTGAAGTGAAGCTTGTCACCTGCACCATGGGAATCCCTTCGGTTGAGCCAATCAGCACATAGAAGAAAGCACAGCCGTGGAGACAGGCTATATTCACTGTCTGGGCCCAGTGGGAGCCTGAGAATTTACAAAGACAAAGGACCCTCAACACAAGTCTTTAAAGAGGGACCTCCTCTGGGGAGAGACAATGGCCTGTACCTACAAAGAAAGAGGAGAGGGGACAAGAGGTCCCTTTCACCCAGGAGGTGGTTGACAGCGTTTTTCTCAGGAACAGGAGATCACAGCCAAGCCTGGACTAAAACCCTGGAAGGACTGTGGCGTAAGCGTTGCTCTCCCAGACAGAAAAGTATCTTGTTCAATGAGGCTAGGCTGTAGTCAGTGTGATATGATTTTATCCCCAAGGTTTTTTCCCCTAGCAGTACCCGTCGGGTAGGCTGTGCAGACCCCTGGAGTGGCACATTCATGGCGGTGTATATAGGTCCCGGCCGACCCGCTGCCTGCTCAGTTCCTTCTTGCCGGAATACTCCAACAGAGGGAAGGCAGATGGTTTTGGAATGGACATGAGCAACACATTTTGAAGAACAACAGTTACGAGAGGTAGATAACCGTTTTTCTCTTCAAGTGATTGTTCATGTGCATTCCAATAGGTGACTCCCAAGCAGTTTCCCTTGGGGAGGGGTTGGAGTTCACCTGAATTTTAGTCAGGTCATAGCAAGTCCTGATACAGGACGTGATCCATGATGAAATGCGCTGGGACGAGATCAGAAGCCCCTTCATCCTTTCTGCGATTGCAATAAAGAACTGTGGTGACTTACAAAATGGCTTTGTGCGCTCAGTATAGAATGCTAGGGGATGCCTGACGTCCAGAGAATGGAACTTGCGCCCTCTGTTACTGATATGTGGCTTAGGAAAGAACACAGGTAAAATATGTCCTGGTTCACATGAAACTGGGAGACTACCTTTGGCAGAAACGCAGGGTGAGGGCATAGCTGCACCTTGTCTTTATAAAAGACCATATAGGGGGGCTCGGAAGTCAGTGCTCAGAGCTGGGATACCCTTCTGGCCGAGGTTATGGCCACCAGAAAGGCCACCTTCCAGGAAACGTAGGACAGAGGGCAGGTCGTCATGGGCTTGAAACGGGGCCCCATGAGTGTGGACAGGATCAGGTTGAAGTCCCACTGGGGAATGGGCCATTGTACCTGGGTATAAAGTCTGTCCAAGCCCTTGAAAAACCAGCTCACCATGGGATTGCCGAAGACTGACCTACCCGCTGCCCACAGGTGGAAGGCTGAAATGGCAGCCAGGTGTACCCTGCGAGATGATATTGCCAACCCCTGCAGCTGGAGGTATAACAGGTAGTCCAAAACAAGGGGAATTGGCGCTAGCTGTGGTTCAGTGCTCCTCTGAAGAGACCAGATGGAGAAGAACTTCCATTTTGCCAGGTACGTGGCATGAATGGAGGGTTGCCTACTTCCCAGCAGGACCTCCCTCACTGGGTCCGAACACTGAAGCTCAAGAGGGTTCAGCCATAGAATTTCCGCGCCATGAGGTGGAGGAACTCCAGGTTGGGGTGTTGTAGGTGGCTGTGGTCCTGTGTGATGAGGCTCAGGCACACAGGAAGGGCTACTAGTCTGTCCACTGAGAGGTTCATCAGCATGGTGATCCAGTGCTGGCGGGGCCACGCTGGTGCTATGAGGATAATTGAAGCTCTGTCCCAGCAAGTCTTAAGGAGGACTCTGTGTACAGCAGGTGACTTGTCCATGAAAGGTGAAAGGCGTCTGCGATGCAGCCTGGGCTGTGGTTAAGGAAAGAGCAGAATCGCTGGCACTTCCTGTAGCTCCACCTCTCGTAGAGGTCTATGAAAAATCGAGTGTGCGATGTCTGGCCTGAGGTGACTGTGAAACGAGCGGCTGAGGCAATCGGCTAGCTTGTTTTGTGCTCCCGGAAGATGCAACACCTCTAGGTGTATTGAGTGAGCCATGCAAAAGTCCCACAGCTCGAAGGCTTCCTAGCTCGGGGACAGTTCCAAGCACTACCCTATTTGTTTATATAGAGCATCGCTGCAGTGTTGTCTGTCAGCACCAACACACATGCGCCCTGAAGGTGGGCCTGGAACTCTTGGCATGCCAGACGAACCGCCCTCAGCTCCCTTACATTGATATGCAGCGATAGTTCTGCGTGGGACCATAGGCCTTGGATTCTGATATTGCCCAGGTGCGCTCCCCAACTGAGTGCCTAGGCGTCCGTGACTAGCGATAGCGTAGGTTGAGGTTTGGCAAAGGGTACTCCCACACAGACCACTTGTGGCTGCAGCCACCAGTGGAGAGACTCAAGAATGAGAGTGGGGAGGGTAAGTATCCTGTCCATTGGGTTCCTGCTTGGCCTGTGTACTCGTGCCAACCACAGCTGGAGGGAGCGAAGGCGTAACCTGGTGTTCTTGATCATGTATGTGCAGGCCGCCGTATGCCCCAACAGTTTCATGCAATTTCTGGCCGTGGTTGTGCGGAATCGGTGAAGGTTTTCGATAATGTCCATGAGTGCTTGGAAGCGCAGCTTGGTCAGGAACGCCCTGGCCTGTGTTGAGCCCAAGAGAGCTCCTATGAATTCTATTCTCTGCGTCGGGGCTAGTGTGGATTTGGGCACATTCAATATGAGGCCCAGCCTGCGGAATGTGGCCCAAGCCAGAGACACATGCTCTGCAGCCTGTGCTTGCGACTCAGCCATGATGAGCCAGTCGTCCAGGTAAGAGAATACTTGCACCTGACGTTTGTGGAGGAAGGCTGTAACGACCGCCATACACTTTGTGAATACCCAGGGGGCCGCCAAGAGCCCAAACAGGACCACCCTGAACTGGTAGTGCTGGCCACTGACCACAAATCGAAGAAAATGTCTGTGGGCCAGGATAATGGAGATATGAAAGTACACATCTTTCAAGTCGAGTGCGGCGTACCAGTCCCCCGGATCCAGGGAAGGAATGATGGCAGCCAGAGAGACCATGTGAAACTTCACTTTCCTCATGAATGTGTTGAGGTCTCACAGATCCAGGATAGGCTGGAGCCCACCCTTGGCCTTGGGGATGAGGAAATAGCGGGAGTAGAACCTCTTGCCCCTAAACTCCTGAGGAACCTCCTCTATTGCCCCTAGAGCGAGGAGTGATTGCACCTCCTGCAAGAGGAGTCGTTCATGACAAGGGTCCCTGAAGAGGAACGGGGAAAGGGGGTGGGAGGGCAGGAGGGAACAGAATTGGATAAAATATCACATCCGTACCATGCTCAGGACCCAGCGATCTGAAGTGATCTGGGACCAAGCACGGTAGAAGCGGGAGAATCAATTCACAAAGGGAGGGTAAGGATCCAAATTCAATACTGATGCTCCATCCTCGGGCACATCTTGAAAAGTTTGGCTTCGGGCCTGGGGGCTGTTCGGCCAAACCCTGGCCTTGGCCTGAGGAGGACTGTGGCGGGCATCTCCTGTTATTTCTGACTCGTCTCCTGGATGAGTCTTGCCTCGGAGGCCCAGAGTAGAAGTGAGACGGGGGCTGAGGCTTAAATGGCTTTCTTTGGGGTGCAGCGGTGTGGATCCCCAAAGGTTTTAAAGTCACTTTGAGTCCTTAAGGTTGTGCAGGCAAGAATCCATATTTTGGGCAAACAGGCCTGCACGGTTAAAGAGGAGGTCCTGGATCGTGTTCTCGACTTCACGTGGTATCCCAGACACCTTCAGCCACACGCTGCACCTCCTTGTAATAGCGGTGGCCATAGTCCAAGCCGCTGACTCCGCCTCATCTAACGTGGCCTGGAGGGATGTTCTCGAGACCACTCTGCCCTCCTCGAGGAGCGCGCTAAACTCCTTGTGAGAGTCAGCTGGGAGTAACTCCTGGAATTTTGCTAACAAGCGCCAGGAATTGGAAGCAGCTGAGTACGGCTTGCTGGTTGGCCACTCGAAGCTGGAGCCCCCCGGTCGAGTAGACCTTTCGGCCGAAAATGTCCAGCTTCTTAGCATCCTGTGACTTTGGGGTGGGACCTGGCTGCCCCTGTCGCTCCTTATGATTTGCCGCAAAGACCACCAGAATCCCCGGTTTGGGGTGGATGAAAAGGTGTTTGTACCCTTTCTTTGGCAAAAAATAGCATCTCTCCACCCCTTTAGCAGTGAGTGGTATTGAGGCCGGAATCTGCCAGAGCATCCTAGTAGTATTCTGGATCGTTCTTATCAGGGGCAAGGGCACCCTAGATGGACAGTCCAGGGAAAGGATGTCCACCATCGGGTCCGACTCCAGGATGCCGCCTGGTAGCACTGGCCTTACGAGCAGGGCAGCAGTGCTGGTGCTCCTTGGAGGAGTCCTTTCCTGCTGCCGGGACATCCCACACCAAGGCCGGGGGGCTGCGCACCGATGATGCGGTGCCATTTACAGTGCCGGCTGGGTGCGGAGAGCCGACTCCATCAGGAGGAGCTTTCAATGATAGTCCCGCTCTCTCTTAATCCTGGGTCTGAAGCTCCTGCAAACTGGGCACTTGTCTGTCTGATACCGTCTCCTAGGCACTTGAGACAAGGAGCGTGTGGACCTCTTGTGGGCATAGGTTTCACACACCTCTCGCACTCCTTAAACCCCTGTGACCGAGGCATGCCCAGGTGCCTGGGGAAACTGGGGTGGGGGGAAAGCCCCCCAAAGTGAGCCCAACTTACTAGAAACTACTATATAACTAACTATTAACTATCTACAATTAAGAAAAGGGAACCACTAGTAGGGTGACCAGACAGCAAGTGTGAAAAATCGGGAGGGGGAGGGGGGGGTAATAGGAGCTTGTATAAGAAAAAGACCCCAAAATCGGGACTGTCCCTATAAAATCAGGACATCTGGTCACCCTAACCACTAGGTAGGCACTTGCGAATGCAAGAGACTCAGCTGCTCCAACGACCGTCACTGGCAGTAAGAAGGAACTGAGCACATGGCAGGTCTGCAGGGAACTATATACACCACTATGAAGACGCCACTCCAGGGGTTTCCACAGCCAACCCGATGGGTACCACTAGGGAAAAACCTTCCGATGATCGTGCATGCGCGCACACCTATTGGTATGAACATGAGAAATCATGCAAAGAAGAACATAGCAACTCCCACTGATGGGTTTCAACAGCCTCTGCAACAGCCTGTTAGGGGTTCACTGCCTGTCAATTAATCACGGTTAATTTACACGATTAACTCAAAAAAAAATCATGATTAAAAAAATTGATCACTAATCGCAGTTTTAATCGCACTGTTAAACAATAGAATATCAATTGCAATTTATTAAATATTTTGCATATTTTCTATGTTTTCAAATATATTGATTTCAATTACAACACAGAATACGATGTGTATAGTTCTCACTTTATATTATTACAGTTAAAGTTGTTTTATCCGGCATGTTGGGGAAACGGGGGGTGCCGGTAAATGAAAAATGCTGGTTAACTAAGAGGGAGGGAGTTTGGGTGCGGGAGGGAGTGTGGGGCTGGGAGTTGGGGCACATGAGGGGGTGTGGAGTACGGGCTCTGGGAGGACATTTGGGTGCAGGAGGGGGCTCGGGGCAGGCAGTTGGGGCACGGTATCGAGTGCAGGCTGCCAGATCCGGGGGCACTCATCTCAGGTGGCTCCCCGCAAGCAGCAACTTGTCCCGGCTCCTCCTAGGTGGAGGCGCGGCAGGCGGCTTGGTGCACTATATCTGGCAGCACGTGCCACCCCCGCAGCTCCCATTAGCCATGGTTGCCAGTCAATAGGAGCTGTGCAGCTGGCATGGGGGGGCAAAATGCAGAGCCACCTGGCGTGCCTCTGCTTAGGAGTAGCCAGAGCTCAGGACAGGTCGCCGCTTACGGGGAGTCATCCAAGGAGAGCTGCCCATGGATCTTACACATCGCACCCCCTCCCGCGTACTAAGACCCCGCCCACACCCAAAGTCCCTCCTAGAGCCCACGCTCCACACCCCCTCCTGAACCCCAGCACATTGCCGGCATCACGCCAACCGGACTATAAACGGGCATTTCAATTAAGATCAGAAACACCGATTTATAGAGCTTTCCTGTTCGTGAAGTGATGGAAAAAACAGATTTTACTGTGTTTTGCTTTCATTTAATCTGACAAAATACGACTTGTTCTGTTTTGACTTATAATCACTTAAAATCTATCTTCATAGTTAATAACTCAGTTTGTTTGTTCAACCTGAAGCAGCGTGTTTGGTTTGAAGCATGTCAGAGACTCCCCTTGGGATAACAAGCCTGGTACATCCCAATTTCTTTGTTAAATTGACGAACTCATATAAGCTTGCAGCGTCCAGCGGGCATAACTGGAGAGTGCAAGAAGGAGGTTCCTCAGGTTGTGTCTGGGACCAGCAATATTGGCTAGTGTCATTTGGTTGCACAATCCAAGGAGCAGCTTACATGTCAGAGGCTGTGTGTGAACAGCCCAGAAGTGGGGGTTCTCACAGCAGAGCAGGGAAAGGCTGGCTCCCACAGTCAAGGATTGGAGTGACCTAGCAGATCACCAGTCCAGATAACACCAGAGGGGAACGTCACAGAACCAATGTGAGATTTCTAAAGCTAGTTACAGCACTCAACCCAAGGTTTAAGAATCTGAAGTGCATTTCAAAATCTGAGAGGGACACGGTGTGGAGCATGCTTTCAGAAGTCTTAAAAGAGCAACACTTCAATGTGGAAACTACAGAACCTGAACCACTAAAAAAGAAAATCAACCTTCTACTGTTGGCATCTGACTCAGATGATGAAAATGAACATTTGTTGGTCTGCACTGCTTTGGATCGTTAGTGAGCAGAACCCATCATCAGCATGGATGCATGTTCTCTGGAATGATGGTCGAAGAGTGAAGGGACAAATGAATTTTTACCGCATCTGGCACATAAATATTTTGCTACACCAGCTACAACAGTGCCATGTGAATGCCTGTTCTCACTTTCAGGTAACATTGTAAACAGGAAGCAGGCAGCATTATTTCCTGCAAAGGTAAAGAAATTTCTCTGTCTGAGCGATTGGCTGAATGAGATGTAGGACTGAGTGGACTTGTAGGATCTAAAATTTTACATTGTTTTATTTTTGATTACGGTTATTATTTGTAAATCATTCTACATTTTTAAGTTCAACATTCCTGATAAAGAGATTGCACTACAGTACTTGTATGAGGTGAACTGAAAATAATATTTGTTTTGTTTCTTTTTTACAGTGCAAATATGTGTAATCAAAAATAAATATAAAGTGAGCACTGTACACTTTGTATTCTTTGTTGTAATTGAAATCAATATATTTGAAAATGTAGAAAACATCTTGAAAAATTGAAATAAATAGTATTCTATTATTCTGTAAAGATGCAATTAATTGTACAATTAATAATGATAATGTTTTTATCTCACAATTAATCATGATTATCTTTTTAATAACTTGACGGCCCTACTCCCCACCACTACCATGCAGCCACCCTGTGGGGTGGAACAGAGAGACAGGGCACACAAACTCATGAATGTGTTGAGGTCTCACAGATCCAGGATAGGCTGGAGCCCACCCTTGGCCTTGGGGATGAGGAAATAGCGGGAGTAGAACCTCTTGCCCCTGAACTCCTGAGGAACCTCCTCTATTGCCCCTAGAGCGAGGAGTGATTGCACCTCCTGCAAGAGGAGTCGTTCATGACAAGGGTCCCTGAAGAGAAACGGGGAAACTCATAAGCTCTGTAGGAGAGGTAGTTAGGAAGAACCCTGTCTCCAGTCACAACTTTATGGGAAATTAGCTGAAATTAGCTGAGATGTAAATCACCCAGAGTGACATAGATAGGAACCCCACACATCATAAAGGTATGCTTGAGTGGCTGCAGGATCCATTCAACCCCAAATCACACAAATGGGATCTACAGTTACCCAGCGCCCCATTGTGCTGTAGCTGGGAGGGTCTCTCACAGAGGAACACGTACTGCTCCCTGCAGCACAGACCCTAAGTGGAGTGCTGGGGCACTGGCCCAGCACTGACTTAGAGGGGAAAGCACCCCCTACTGAGCCCCCATCCCGTTCCTTGCAGCACAGGCATGTAGAACTGTGTGGGGAAATGGGGTCAGCACTGATACCATGGGAGGAGAGACACTTACTGTGAACCCAAAATGGCTCCTTACAGTACAGGCCCTTACCACCATGCTGGGGCACTGGGGTCAGCACTGACTCAGACAGGCGAGCTGGGTCTCTCCTGAAAGATTCCCAGCCCGATCCCTGCACCACCCACAGTGACGTGATGGATGCAAGTTACCTGAGCACACAACACCAGCATCTTTTCTGTGGTTACAGTTATTCTCTCCCCAAGGCCGAGCCCTGCAATCGGAGAGGGCACCTTCTGTCCCTGTGCAATTGACGTCATCCAGCCAGATACGGTCAGATCCTTGCCCAAAGCGAGCCCCACCTGGGGCTGATAACGCTGTCCCACAGCCCAGCTGCCTGCACACGACTCCGGCATCCTGTAAGTCCCAGCTGTCATCACACACGGTTCCCCACTTCTGGTTGTGAAGCACCTCGACTCTCCCAGCGCAGCGACTTGGGCTGTTCACCAGTCGGAGCTGAGCCACTTCTGATATGCCAGAGTCTGCAAACACCCAAGGGAATAAACACTCAGGGAGGTTCCTGTGCATCTGATCTCTTATGTCACTGGGGAACGTAGCACCTCCCGCTGACGGATCTGACAGGTCTCTGCACACAGCCACTGCCAATTAAGGGCTCCCCACCACTGACCAGGCTAATAACTTGGGCAATGATGATGTTTGTCCACTCCCCTCCCAGCCAGCTGTCACCTAGTTAGGCTGTCACCTAATTAGGCAGACTGGACGGCAGTCTGACGTACTGCTCCCATTAGAGCACTTATAAAGATCACCCCCCGCACTGGTGTCAGGAACCTCCTGAGGAGCAGATTTACACCCTGACTCCTGGTGCTTGTATTTGCTCCAGTGGGATACTCTGCAGAGCTGCAGGGCAGACACTGGGATAAGCATCTTGGTGACTGGGAGCTGAACACAGTCACCCGTGTCATTAGTGGTTGCCTTAGCCTGACATCAGCATCGAATTTACATGTGTTGGCTCCAAAGCTCCCTGAAACCGTCACACTGACAGCTCTCCCCTGACAGCTAGTGATGAGCTGGGGAGGGGCAAAGGCTTCAGGAGCAGATAGTATTTACAAAACACCGCCACTCTGCCTATGTATCCAGCAGACAGAGCTGTGTTGGCTGATGCTGGGTTGCAATCACTGTAATACTTGAATGCAGGGGTAGTGAAATGTTGTTGTCCTGATTGTCTGAGTAAAGGGCAGCAGCAATGTGCTTAGCCTGCTCTGACTGATGGGGTCACCCACAACTGAACTTAACTCACTAACCAGGGGGCTCAGATGTAAACAGAGTCAGAATGGGCTCTACCATGACATCTGGTGGTGAGGACTTCAGGGCACACCCACCTTTGCCTAGCATGATGGGACTTCTTGCCCAAATGGTCACTTTGGCTGCTGTGGGATCCCCAGTCTCTTTGTTATTGGGGCAGGAGTAATGAAGTGTTGTTATTCAGGTTATGTGAATCAAGGACAGTAGAACTGTACTTGGGGTTGTATGATGGAGGGACTCGCCCTCAACTGATTAGCACTCGCTAGGCAAGGGACATGGGTTCCAAAACCCAGTGAATTGAGAAAGGCTGTGATAGGTATGTGTATCTGGTAGTATGGGCCCCTTCTGAGGGCCCTGAACACCACTATTACTTCTTCTCTCTCCTTTGTGTAACAACAAAGCTAATTTTGGCTTCATTAGAAGTTTTCTTACACGCTACAGAGCTGAAATCACTGATACCTGGGTCTAAGCATTCAACCAAATTTGGGCTAGTGGTGCACCAGCACTGAGGCTCCCCTATTACCAGCTAAAATCACTAAGAGCTGCAGTCACTGAGAGCTGTGTTAAGTGGGGGGCCTGAAGAGAAGTTGGCAAGTGGCTAGCAGGCTGGCTAGCCGAGAGGCGCAGCTGGTGGCACAGATAGCAGGGTGGCTGGTGGAGTGGGAGCGGATAGTGGAGAGGTGTGGCTGGTGGAGCGGATAGCAGGGCGGCTGGCGAAGCGGAGCAGCTGGCGGTGAAGACAGCAGGAGAACCCCACACAAAGGACATTGCAATCGGCCGTCAACCCGAGCAGCAGAGCATGCAAGATGCCCCCCATTCTACCCCCACTTCCACCAACACAAGGGGAAGTAAACTCTGCAGATGAACTTCTGAACTCTGGGGGGCTGCACTGACCAAGGACAAAAACTGTGGGAGGGGTGGCTGTTGGGTTGCGGGACTCACGAACCACTCTGGGGCTGCACTGACCAAGGTCAGAAACTGTGGGAGGGATGACTGTTGGTTTGCTGGACTTAAGATCCTGAGGGGAAAAGGAGACTGCCAACCTTACTTGGGAGTGGGTTTTTTGCTCATGGTTTGTGTTAGGAATCTTGTTACTGGAGTTTCCCCAACATAATGCAGGATAATGTTTCCCTCCTTTATTAAAAAGCTTTTGCTACACTCAGACTCTGTGCTTGCAAGAGGGGAAGCATTGCCTCTTAGAGGCACCCAGGGGGATGGTATGTAATTGTCCCAGGTTGCTGGGTGGGGGCTTGAGCCGGTTTTGTGTTGTGTTATTGAAATGGAACCCCTAGATACTGAACCCGGCCCTTGTTGCTGCCAACTCTGACGGGTAGACAGACACCAGACTCCTATCAAGAGTGAGAGGGGGTGGAGATGGGTGCTCCTGCTGAGGGGTGTGGGCTCTGTGTAAGACGTCTAGAAATGGTTTAATCTGCCCCTCACCACTCTTCAAAGATAGAGTTAATTAAGGCTCCATTAGGAGTCTTTTCGGTTCCAGTGATCACTAGAGCTGAAATCACCTGCTGTGAGACAGTGTTTCTGCCCAGCCTGCTTCAGCACTGAGGTTTCCCCACTAAGAGCTGACAGTCACTGAGAGCTGGGTGGAGCCTCAAGAGAGCGACCTGCAGAGGTCACAGTAGAGAGGCCGGGGGCGGCAGAAGGTGAGGGTGAGCAGAGTGGTGAGTGGCTGACAGGGTAGCTGCCACCAGAGCCAGCACCCAGACAGCAGAGCGAGCCAGGCGCTCTCCTCCCCGCCCCCATGGTGGGAGCTGAACTCACACATATGCACCTCTGAACTCTGGGTCTTTACTAACCAAGGACAACCACTGTGAGTGGGGTGCGGTGGAGGGAGAAGGGAGCGGCACTTTAAAGGAACGTTTGGTTGCTGGACTCAAGAACCTGAGGCAAAAGACACTGCCCAACATACTCTGGGGGAGGTGTTTTGCTCATGGTTTTATGTTTATAAATCCTGTTTGTTGCTTTTCCCCAAGTTAATGCCGGGGGACTTCCCTCCTTTTATTAAAAAATACTCTGTGCTTGCAAGAGAGGAAGCTTTGCCTCGTAGAAGCACCCATGGGGTGGATGTGTACTTGTCCCCGGTTACTGGGTGGGTGCTCAAGCCGGATCTGTTTTATATTGCTGGAAAGGAACCCCTAGATATTGAACCCGGCCATGGTCGCTTCCGATGCCACTAGCAGAAGGGTTACATAGATATCCACTTGTGACAATCCAAAGAAGTGAGCTGTAGCCCACAAAAGCTTATGCTGAAATAAATTTGTTAGTCTCTAAGGTGCCACAATACTCCTGTTCTTTTTGCGGATACAGACTAACACGGCAGCTACTTTGAAACAAAAAAGAAGACCCCCCCACTGACATGCAGCCACTTCTGGGGTAGGACAGGGCAGCTGAGAAACAGGAGAGGGAAATATGTAGGCTGTGTAGGGCCGGAAGTGAGGAAGAATTGTGTCTCCTGTGTCCAGCTCCTGGGGAAGTTACAACTTCAGGACTAATTCCCTGAAATGCAAATCTGCCGGAACACAGTGATTAGGAACCAGACTCTTGAGAAATTGGCCCTGGATTTTTAGTTTGAGTGAGCAGCTGCAGGCTCTGTTGACACCAAATCCGACCAGTGGAAGCTGCAGTTACCCAGGTCCCCATTGTGCCACAGAGGAGTCTGGCCCAGAGATAAGTAGACGCTGTTAGGCAAGAGTTAAAAATTCAGTTAGAAGCTGAGGCAGAAACCCAGGTAACTAACAAGCAGGCCCAAGGTCTATGGAAGCTGTAAACACTTGATAACTTAAATGGTCAGATGTCCACCCTGTAACTTGGCCTCTCAGTAAGGAAGACCAGTACAAACCCTCCGCTGCTCTCCAGATATCTGTGAACATTCATCCCTATCCCCACCCCACCCCACCCCTTCCCCTTCAGGGTAGTCATAAATAATTGATGTAATCAGGATGGTTTCTATGTGTATGTTCTGTTCCTGTCATTATCATGTTAAGTGTTCTTTCCCTCCCTCTCTTTTGCTGAAACAATGTTTCTCTCTGTAAGGACACAATAAATGCAAATGGAATAATAAGAAAGAGTTATATAACTGCTCACTGTAACATCATACTTTTGAATCTATTTATGAGTCTTTTCAGTGCTGTGAATAAACCCCTTCAGTATTGTCTGTGCTGCCTGATTCTTGGGGGAAAGAATCTCCTTGCTTCACAACGCCAACTGGCAGAGGGCACAGGGATGCCTAGAGTTATACAGGGATCCCCTGGGTGAGATATATGCACAATAGCTCACCAAAGGTGGTATGTGAGGTCTCTACCAAAAGCCAGCAGCCTGCTGGTCCATCTAATGGGAGCAAGATGTTTCTATGGGACATAGTTGAAGAGAGATGTAAAATATAGAAGATGATGCTCTAGAAGTGTTGAAGTGAAGCTTTTCACCTGCACCATGGCAATCCCTTCCATACAGCCAATCAGCACATACAACACAGCCGTGGAGACAGGCTATATTCACTGTCTGGGCCCAGTGGGGGCCTGAGAATTTACAAAGACAAAGGATCCTCAGCACAAGTCTCCGAACAGAGACCTCCTCTGGGAAGAAACAATGGTCTGTACCTACAAAGAAAGAGGAGAGGGGACAAGAGCTCCCTTTCACCCAGGAGGCGACTGACAGCATTTGTCTCAGGAAAAGGAGATCAAAGCCAAGCCTGGAGTAAAACCCTGGAAGGACTGTACGGGTGAGCGTTGGTCAACCAGACAGAAAAGTATCTTGTTTAATGAGTCTACACTCTAGTCAGCGTGGTATGATTTTATTGGCCATGGAACCATTTCTTTCCAACCCCTCTCCTTGCTACCCTTCAAATCTCTACACTCTATGAAATCACTTCTCCTTGGTGTGACTGTGAAGGAATCTGGAGCTGTGTGTTGATTGGGGCAGAGATGGGAGGTGGAGCTGGTCACCTTGGGACTGTGGTCCTTTGGGAGCAGTA
The DNA here is from genome assembly GCF_028017835.1 of Emys orbicularis. Taxonomy (NCBI): domain Eukaryota; kingdom Metazoa; phylum Chordata; order Testudines; family Emydidae; genus Emys; species Emys orbicularis. Next base: position 8,191,160 of record NC_088703.1, on the reverse strand, counting down.
GATCTGTGACTGGTGTGAATGCCCAGGGAGACACAGACTAGGTGCTGCAGGAGGACACTCGGAGGGCTGAGGGGTGAAGCATGCATATTGCCAACCTCGACAGCGGTCACCCCCTCCACAAGGCCTAGAGGGAATGGCTTGTGTGGCCTGTGGCCGAGGAAGGCGGGGAGCTGCCGCCAGCGGGCACAGACAAGGCTTCCTCATGTTAGAGGCCCATGGCACCACACTGGGGTATTAGGGCCAGCACAACTGCAAACGGAGAGCACCCCCAACTGACACCCCCCTACCTGCAATACAGGCCCTCAGCGCCATGCTGGGGCACTGGGGTCAGCGCAGACTCAGACAGGAGAGCTGGGTCTGTGCTGAAAGCTTCCCAGCCCGAGCCCTGCACCACCCACAGTGACGTAATGGATGCAAGTTACCTGAGCACACAACACCAGCATCTTCTCCGTGGGTACAGTTATTGTCTCCCCAAGGCCGAGCCCTGCAATCGGAGAGGGCAACTTCTGTCCCTGTACAGTTCACATTATCCAGCCAGATATGGTCAGATCCTTTCCCAAATCGAGCCCCTCTTGGGGCTGATAACGCCGTCCCACAGCCCAGCTGCCTGCACACAACTCCGGCATCCTGTAGGTCCCAGCTATCATCACACACGGTTCCCCACAGCTGGTTGTGAAGCACCTCGACCCTCCCAGCGCAGCGACTCCTGCTGTTCACCAGTCGGATCTGAGCCACTTCTGAGATGCCAGCGTCTGCAAACACCCAAGGGAAGAAACACTCAGGGAGGTTCCTGTACATCTGATCTCTCGTGTCGCTGGGGAACGTAGCGCCTTCTGCCAACGGATCTGATCGGTCTCTGCACACAGCAACTGCCTGTCAAGGGCTCCCCACCACTGACCAGCCTAAACATTGGGCAATGTTGAAGTTTGTCCACTCCCCTCCCAGCCAGCTCTCACCTAGTTAGGCTGTCATCAAATTAGTCAGACTGTACTGCAGTCTGACCTACTGCTCCCACTACAGCACTTAAAAAGATCACCCCCCGCACGGCTGGCAGGAACCTCCTGGGGAGCAGATTTACACCGACACTCCTGGCGCTGGTATCCGCTCCAGTGCGATGTGTGCAGTGCTGTGGGGCAGACGCTGGCATTAACATCTTGGTGACTGGGAGCTGAACATAGTCACCCGTGTCATTAGTTGTTGCCTTAGCCTGACATCAGCATTGAATTTACATGTGTTGGCTCCATAGCTCCCTGAAACTGTCACCCAGAGTCCATCCCCATTAGAAAAGGCTTCAGGACCAGACTGTGTTTACAAGAACACACCCACTCTGCCTAGGTATCCAGCCTACAGAGCTTTCTTGGCTGGTACTGGGTTACAAATCACTGTAGTACTTCAATGCAAGGGTAGTGAAATGTTGTTGTCCTGCTTGTGTGAGTAAAGGGCAGCAGAACTGTGCTTAGCCTGCCCTGACTGAGTGGGTCACCCACAACTGGACTGAACTCACTAACCAGGGGGCTCAGACACCAGACCCCCTATCAAGAATGAGAGGAGGTGGAGATGGATGTTCCTGCTGAGGTGTGTGCGTACTGTGTAAGAGGTCTAGGCCCCTCACCTAATCTTAATCTTAATCTGCCCCTCACCACTCTTCAAAGATAGAGTTAATTAAGGCTCCATTAGGAGTCTTTTTGGTTCAAGTCATCACTAGAGCTGAAATCACCTGCTGTGAGACAGTGTTTTTGCCCTGCCTGCTTCGGTACTGAGGTTTCCCCACTAAGAGGTGACTGTTACTGAGAGCTGGGTGGAGACTGAAGAGAGCAACCTGCAGAGGTCACAGTAGAGAGGCCAGGGGCAGTAGAAGGTGAGGGTCAGCAGAGTGGTGAGTGGCTGGCGGGGCAGCTGCCACTAGAGCAAGCACCCAGATAGCAGAGCGAGCCAGGCACTCTCCTCCCTGCCCCCATGGTGGGAGCTAAACTCACACAGCTGCACCTCTGAACTCCGGGTCTTCACTAACCAAGGACAACCACTGCAAGTGCAGTGCAGTGGAGGAAGAAGAGAGCGGCACCTTAAAGGAATTTTTGGTTGCTGGACTCAAGAACCTGAGGTAAAAGACACTGCCCAACGTACTCTGGGGGAGGTGTTTTGCTCATGGTTTTATGTTTATAAATCCTATTTGTGGCATTTTCCCAAGTTAATGCCGGGGTCCTTTCCTCCTTTTATTAAAAAGTTCCTTTTCTGCACTGAGACTCTGTGCTTGCAAGAGGGGAAACTTTCCCCCGTAGAAGCACCCATGGGGTGGATGTGTACTTGTCCCAGGTTACTGGTTGGGTGCTGAAGCTGGATCTGTGTTATATTGCTGGAAAGGAACATCTAGATATTGAACCCGGCCCTGGTCGCTTCCGACGCCACTGGCAGAAGGGTTACACAGATATCCACTTGTGACATACACAAAAGAAAAGACTCTCCCCACTGACATGCAGCCACTTCTGGGGTAGGACAGGGCAGCTGAGAAACAGGACAGGGAAATATGTAGGCTGTGTAGGGCAGGAAGTGAGGAAGAATTGCGTCTCCTGTGTCCAACTCTTGGGGAAGTTACAGGTTCAGGACTAATTCCCTGAAATGCAAATCCGCCGGAACACAGTGATTCGGAACCGGACTCTTGAGAAATTGGCCCTGGATTTTTAGTTTGAATGAGCGGCTGCAGGCTCCATTGACACCAAATCCAACCAGTGGAAGCTGAAGTTACCCAGGTCCCCATTGTGCTGCAGAGGAGTCTGGCCCAGAGATAAGTAGACGCCAACTGGCAGAGGTCACAGGGATGGCTAGAGTTATACAGGGATCCCCTGGGTGAGATATAGACATAGACAGCTGCAGAGGCAGAGGAGCCTGCAAACAGCGCTGTAAACAGGGGAGTTTGAGTTGGAGTTGGCAAGGGGAGTTTGCGGGGAAGACTAAGAGAGCCAGGCAGAGGAATAGACAGGGTAGTGAAGGGAGTGTGTGCTGGTCTGGCAGTGTTTTGGTGTTCATTAGGGGTTTGTTTTGCTGTGGGTGGTGGTGTTTTGGTTTTGTTTGTGTTTCGTGGACTAACAGGACTTAGCTGAGAAGGCTATGACAGATACAGAAGCAGCAGTGGTAGTGACCCAAGCAGTGGAAGACACATTGAAGATGACTGGATGTGGAAGCTGAGGCATGTACATGATCCTGCAGGGGTTACCTGAAAAGCGTTCCGTCTGCATGAAGTGCCGCCTGATAGAGCTGATGGAAGAAAAGATCCGAGGATTGGAGATGCAGGTGGAAACTCTGATTGAGTTTAGAAGGGGATCAAGCAGATGATGGAGCAAAGACATGAGGAGGCTGAAGGGAAAAGCTCAGACTTGCAGTTGGAAGCAGGACCGAAGAACTCTGAGGGGAGACTGCTGGGTGAGGAAAGTGGACAGTGGAAGCATGTGACTAAGAGAGCCAGGCAGAGGAAAAGACAGGCTAGTGAAGGAGAAATAGAGCTCAGGAACAGGTTTGCGGAGTTGGAAAATGAAGAAGGGGCACATCAGGTGGTCACTGAAGGTGAGAGGGCAAGGAAGAAAAGAAGAGCAGCTAGTCCTACAGGAAGAGTCAATGGAGATAACAACACAACACCAAATATGAGCCCCAGGAGGATCCAGGATGGGTTGCAGAGAAATCAAGAGGACTTGCACCCAGAGGGAGCAGGGGATAGACCGGAGAATCGCACCATCGCTAGTAAAAGGCAGGTCTATGTGATTGGGGATTCCTTACTGAAAAGAACAGACAGGCCTGTAACTAGAGCTGATCCAGAGAACAGAAGGGTGTGCTGTCTGCCGGGTGCTAAGATACGGGATGTGGACCTGAGGCTGAAGAGGATCCTAACAGGAGCAGGAAAGAATCCACTGATTGTCCTTCATGTGGGAACAAATGATACGGCTAGATTCTCGCTAGAACATTTCAAGGGAGATTATGCCAGACTGGGGAAGATGCTTAAGGAAATCGAGGCTCAGGTGATCTTCAGTGAGATTCTGCCTCTTCCTAGAGAAGGGCAACAAAGGTGTGACAAGATTATGATGATCAACAGATGGCTCAGGCAGTGGTGCTATAAGGAGGGCTTTCGGATGTATGGCCACTGGGAAGCATTCATGGACAGAGGACTGTTCTCTTGGGATGGACTTCACCTGACTAGGGTGGGAAATCGATTTCTAGGATGGAGGCTGGCACAACTGATTAAGAGAGCTTTAAACTAGGAATTTGGGGGAGATGGTTGGGAGATGTCCAGGTAATCTCCATGCTGGATTTTAACATTGAGAGGGAAGAAAATGAAGCAAGAAAGGATACAGCCGTGGGTAGGAGAATGGACATAAGGAGGAAGGGTAGTGTAGATACCAGTCTAATAGGTGATACTGGTGGTAGACTTTCCGTGCCTAATCGGGTAAAGAATGTGAGAGAAACCAAAGAGCAAAAATTAAGATGTTTGTACACTAATGTGAGGAGCCTAGGTAACAAAATGGGGGAACTAGAGCTATTGGTGCAGGAAGTGAAACCAGATATTATAGGGATAACAGAAACATGGTGGAATAGTAGTCATGACTGGAGTACAGGTATTGAAGGGTATGTGCTGTTTAGAAAAGACAGAAATAAAGGCAAAGGTGGTGGAGTAGCATTGTCTATCAATTGTGAGGTAGACTGTAAAGAAATAAGAAGTGATGGAATGGATAAGACAGAGTCTGTCTCGGCAAAAATCACACTGGGGAAGAAAGGTACTAGAGCCTCCCCTGGGATAGTGCTTGGGTGTGCTATAGAGCGCCGGGATCCAATTTGGATAAGGATAGAGACCTCTTTAATGTTTTCAATGTAGTAAATACTAATGGGAATTGTGTGATCATGGGAGACGTTAACTTCCCAGATATAGACTAGAGGACAAGTGCTAGTAATAATAATAGGGCTCAGATTTTCCTGGATGCGATAGTTGATGGATTCCTTCACCAAGTAGTTGCTGAACCAACAAGAGGGGATGCCATTTTAGATTTGGTTTTGGTGAGTAGTGAGGACCTCACAGAACAAATGGTTGTAGAGGACAACCTTAGTTCGAGTGATCATGAGCTAATTCAGTTCAAACTAAATGGAAGGATAAACAAAAATAGATCTGTGACTATGGTTTTTGATTTCAAAAGGGCTAACTTTAAAAAATTAAGGAAATTAGTTAGGGAAGTGGATTGGACTGAAGAACTTGTGGATCTAAAGGCGGAGGAGGCCTGGAATTACTTCAAGTCAAGGTTGCAGATAAAGTGAGAGAGGCCAAAAGCCATGTAGAGTTGGACCTTGCAAAGGGAATTAAAACCAATAGTAAAATGTTCTATAGCCAGATAAATAAGAAGAAAACAAAGAAAGAAGAAGTGGGACCGCTAAACACTGAGGACAGAGTGGAGCTTAAGGATAATTTAGTCATTGCCCAATATCGAAATAAATACTTTGCCTCAGTCTTTAATGAGACTAATGAGGAGCTTAGGGATAATGGTACGATGACAAATGGGAATGAGGATATGGAGGTAGGTATTACCACATCCGAGGTAGAAGCCAAACTTGAACAGCTTAAAGGGGAGACTACAATGGGTCATACTGAAAGGTGAACTGTCGGGTTGGAAGGAGGTTACTAGTGGAGTTCCTCAGGGATCGGTTTTGGGACCAATCTTATTTAATCTTTTTATTACTGACCTTGGCACAAAAAGTGGTAATGTGCTAATAAAGTTTGTGGATGACATGAAGCTGGGAGGTATTGTCGATACAGACAGGGACCGGGATATCATACAGGAAGATCTGGATGACCTTGTAAATTGGGAGTAATAGTAATAGGATGAAATTTAATAGTGAAAAGTGCAAGGTCATGCATTTAGGGATTAATAACAAGAATTTTTGTTATAAACTGGGGGCGCATAAGTTGGAAGTAACAGAGCAGGAGAAGGACCTCGGAGTATTGGTTGATTACAGGATGACTATGAGCCGCTAATGTGATATGGCTGTGAAAAAAACTAATGCGGTCTTGGGATGCATCAGGAGAGATATTTCCAGTAGAGATAAGGAGGTGTTAGTACCATTATACAAGGCACTGGTGAGACCTCATCTGGAATATTGTGTGCAGTTCTGGTCTCCCATGTTTAAGAAGGATGAATTCAAACTGGAACAGGTACAGAGAAGGACTACTAGGATGATCCGAGGAATGGAAAACCTGTCTTTTGAAAGAAGACTCAAAGAGTTTGGCTTGTTTAGCCTAACCAAAAGAAGGCTGAGGGGAGATATGATTGCTCTCTATAAATATAACAGAGGGATAAATAGGAGGGAGGGAGAGGAATTATTTAAGCTCAGTACCAATATGGACACAAGAACAAATGGATATAAACTGGCCATCAGGAAGTTTAGACTTGAAATTAGATGAAGGTTTCTAACTATAAGAGGAGTGAAGTTCTGGAATAGCCTTCCAAGGGGAGCAGTGGAGGCAAAAGACATATCTGGCTTCAAGACTAAGCTTGATAAGTTTATGGAGGGGATAGTATAATTTTGGCAATTAATTGATCTTTGACTATTAGCGGCAAATATGCCCAATGGCCTATGATGGGACACTAGATAGGGTGGGATCTGAGTTACTACAGAGAATTCTTTCCTGGGTGTCTGGCTGGTGAGTCTTGCCCACATGCTCAGGGTTTAGCTGATCGCAATATTTGGGGTCGAGAAGGAATTTTCCTCCAGGGCAGATTGGCAGAGACCCTGGGGGGGTTTCGCCTTCCTCTGCAGCATGGGGCACGGATCACTTGCTGGAGGATTATCTGCACCTTGAAGTCTTTAAACCACAAGTTGAGGACTTCAATAGCTCAAACATAGGTCAGGGGGTTGTTACAGGAGTGGGTGGGTCAGATTCTGTGGCCTACATTGTGCAGGAGGTCAGACTAGACGATCATAATGGTCCCTTCTGACCTTAAAGTCTATGAGGCTATGAGGCTATATGCACAATAGCACACCAAAGGTGGCATGTGAGCTCTCTACCAAGTGCCAGCAGGCCACTGGTCAACCTAATGGGAGCAAGATGTTTGTATGGGACAAAATTGAAGAGAGATGTAAAATGTAGCATATGATGCTCCAGAAGTGTGGAAGTGAAGCTTGTCACCTGCGCCATGGCAATCCCTTCAGCTGAGCCAATCAGCACATAGAACAATGCACAGCTGTAGAGACAGGCTGTGTTCACTGCCTCGGCCCAGTGGGGGCCTGAGAATTTACAAAGACAAAGCACCCTTAGCACAAGTCTCCGAAGACAGACCGCCTCTGGAAGAGAAAATGGTCTGTACCTACAAAGAGAGAGGAGAGGGGACAAGAGCTCCCAGGAGGCGGCTGACAGCATTTCTCTCAGGAACAGGAGATTACAGCTAAACCTGGAGTAAAACCCTGGAAGGACTGTGGGGTGAGCGTTGCCCTACCAGACAGAAAAGTATCTCATTCAACGTGTCTAGGCTCTAGTCAACGTGTTATATAGAACCATTTCTTTCCAACCCTTCTCCTTCCTACCCCTCAACTCTCTACACTCTGTGAAATCACTTGTCCTTGGTGTGACTATGAAGGGATCTCGAGCTGTGTGTTGATTGGGGCAGAGATGGGAGGTGGAGCTGGTCACCTTGGAACCTTGTTCCTTTGTGACTGCTGTGAATGCCCAGTGGGACAGGGACTGGGTGCTGCAGGGGTACGCTCGGACAGCCGAGGGGTGAAGTGTGCCTATTGCCAACATGGAGAGACGTCACCCTTCTCCCAAAGGCCTAGCGGGCACGGCTTGTGTGGCCTGTGGCCGAGGGAGTTAGGGAACTACCCCGCAGCGAGCACAGACAAGGCTTCCTCATTCTAGGGGCCCATGGCACCGCAGTGAGGCATCAGGGCCAGTATAACTGGAAACGGAGAGCACCCCCAACTGACACCCCCCTACCTGCAGTACAGGCATTTAACACCATGCTGGGGCACTAGGGTCAGTGCTGACTCAGGGCAGGTCTTCACTACTTGTCGGATCAGCAGGTAGTAATCGATCTATCGATGTATCGATGTATCGATTTATCCATGATGGCACTCCTTGTCGACTCCAGAACTCCAGCTTGCGAGAGGCAGAAGCAGAGTCGATGGGGGAGCGGCAGTGGTCGACTCGCTGCCGTCCTCACGGCCAGGTAAGTCGACCTAAGATATGCCCCCCCACCCCGTAGTGTAGACCAGGGCTCAGACAGGAGAGCTGGGTCTGTGCTGAAACCTTCCCAGCCCGATCCCTGCATCACCCACAGTGACGTGATGGATGCAAGTTACCTGAGCACACAACACTGGCATCTTTTCTGTGGTTACAGTTATTCTCTCCCCAAGGCCGAGCCCTGCAATGAGAGAGGGCAGCTTCTGTCCCTGTGCAGTGAATGTCATCCAGCCAAATATGGTCAGATCCTTGCCCAAATCGAGCCCCTCCTGGGGATGATAACGCCGTCCCACAGCCCAGCTGCCTGCATATGACTCCAGCATCCTGTAAGTCCCAGCTGTCATCACACACGGTTCCCCACTGCTGGTTGTGAAGCACCTCGACCCTCCCAGCGCAGCGGCTCGGGCTGTTCACCAGTCGGATCTGAGCCACTTCTGAGCTGCCAGCGTCTGCAAACACCCAAGGGAATAAACACTCAGGGAGGTTCCTGTGCATCTGATCTCTCAAGTCACTGGGGAACGTAGCGCCTCCCGCTAACGGATCTGACCGGTCTCTATACACAGCCACTGCCTGACAAAGGATCCCCACCACTAACCAGGCTAATCACTTGAGCAATGCTGAAGTTTGTCCACTCCCCTCCCAGCCAGCTGTCACCTAGTTAGGCAGAATGGACGGCACTCTGACCTACTGCTCCCACTAGAGCACTTAAAAAGATCATCCCCTGCACTGCTGGCAGGAACCTCCTGATGAGCAGATTTACACCCTCACTCCTGGCGCTGGTATTCGCTCCAGTGCGATACTATGCAGTGCTGCAGGGCAGACGCTGGCATAAGCATCTTGGTGACTGGGAGCTGAACACAGTCACCCATGTCATTAGTGATTGCCTTAGCCTGACATCAGTATTGAATTTACATGCGTTGGCTCCATAGCTCCCTGAAAACGTCACCCAGAGTCCATCCCCCTTAGAACTGCCTGGAGCGCAGGGACGCCTGGCAGGAACCTGCTGCGCACCAGGCTGACAATGGTTCCGACCAGTGCAGAGGCAATGCACACTCCCTACAAGCAGATCGGCCCCCTCCTGAAGCAAACACCTGCCCCTGCGGTTCCTCCAGACTTGTCATGACTGACTTGGCAATATCGTTTTATGGCAGCAATTGCTGCACTCATGTCTAGTGCTGCCAGCCCAGTACCAGTCTCAGATGAATGATGGCAGAGCTGGGCTGACAGCTGTGTCCTCACAGAGGGGCAGGAACTCTGGGATACAGAGACTGCCATGCAGATGGATTTTCAGAAGCCCTAACTTGTATCTGCCCCTTTACAACCTGGGACGCAGATCCTGGACTAGGCTTAATGGACCCCTGACTGGACTGGCCAGAGGGACTGCTGCAATGCAGAAACGTGGCTTAGCCTGATCTTCTCAGTGTGCCTGTGGGGAGCAATACAGACAGTAACACGTGGTGGAGGAGAGCCCCATTAGAAGACTCGACCTTGAGGATGCACAGTCAGATGGCTGAACAAGCTAGAGGTAAGCAAGGTCGGAATGAGCTCTCCCCTGACAGCTCTGTGAAATCACTTGTCCTTGGTATCACTATGAAGGGATCTAGAGCTGTGTCTTGAATCAGGCAGAGATGGGAGGTGGAGCTGGTCACCTTGGGACCCTGTTTCTTTGGGTGTATCAGACCTGTGACTGCTCTGAATGCCCAGGAGGACAGGATCTGGATACTGCAGGAGGACCCTCGGAGGGTGGAATGGGGAAGTGTGCCTATTGCCAACCTGGAGAGAGGTCACCCCCCAACACAAGGCCTAGCGGACACGGCTTGTGTGGCCTGTGGCCGAGGGAGTCGGAGAGCAGCCCCCCCAGCGGGCACAGACAAGGCTTCCTCATACTAGGGGCCCATGGCACCGCCCCGGGGTATTAGGGCCAGGACAATTGTAAAGGGAGACGCCCCCTAATGACACCCCTCTACCTGCAGCACAGGCCCACTAGCACTCCACTAGGGCACTGGGGCCAGCACTGACTTCAAGGGGAGAGTGTGAGCGTCCCCTACTGAGTCCCCACACCGCTCCCTGCAGCACAGGCCCATAAAACCACACAGGGGAATTGCGGTCAGCACAGTCTGAGAGGCGAGCACTCCCTACTGGAACCACCATATTGCTCCCTGAAGCACAGGGCCCAAGCACCATACTGGGGTCAGCACTGGCTGTGAGGGGACAATGCCCCATAATGAGCATCCCACCCTGCTCCCTGCAACACGCACGATACAGAATACAATGTGTACAGTTCTCACTTTATATTATTACAGTTGAAGTTGCTTTATCCGGCATGTTGGGAGAACGGGGGGTGCAGGTAAATGAAAAATGCCGGTTAACTGAAAAGCAGGGAGTTTGGGTGCAGGGGGAGTGCTGGGCTGGGGGTTGGGGTGCGGGAAAGGGTGTGGATCACGAGGTCTTGGAGGAAGTTTGGGTACGGGGGGGGCTCGGGGCAGGCAGCTGGGGTGCAGTATGCGGTGGACGGTGCCGGATCCGGGGGCCACTCACCTCAGGCATCTCCCCACAAGTGGCAACTTGTCCCGGCTGCTCCTAGGGGGAGGAGTGGCAGGCAGCTTGGCGCACTCCCTCCTTCCGCAGGCGCCGCCCCCGCAGCACCCATTGGCCATAGTTCCCAGCCAATGGGAGCTGTGCAGCCAGCACTGGATGGAGGCAGCACACAGAGCCGCCTGATGTACCTCTGGTTAGGAGTAGCCGGAGCCTGGGACAGGTCGCTGCTTGAGGAGAGCCATCCGAGGTGAGTGGCCCCCGGATCCTACACCCTGCACCCAATCCCACCTACTAAGCCCCCTCCCACACCCAAGTCCCTGTCAGAGCCCATGATCCACACCCCGTCCTGCGCCCCAACACCCTGCCAGCCCCGCACCAACCGGACTATAAACCGGCATTTCAATGAAGATCAGAAATGCCGATATATAGAGCTTTCCGGTTGGTGAAGTGCTGGAAAATAAAGCTTTTACTGTATTTTGTATTACAAATATTAGCATTGTAAAAGTGTTAAAAGAAATAGTATTTTGCAATTCACCTCATACAAGTACTGTAGTGCAATGTCTTTATTATGAAAGTGCAACTTACAAATGTAGATTTCTTTTTTGTTACATAACTGCACTCTTAAAAAAAAACAATGTAAGACTTAGAGCCTACACACATCCTCTCAGTCTTACTTCTTGTTCAGGCAATCGTTCAGACAAACAAGTTTGTTTACACTTACGGGCGATAACGCTGCCTGCTTCTTATTTGCAATGTTACCCGAAAGTGAGAAGAGGCGTTCGCATGGCACTTTTGTAGGTAGCATTGCAAGGTATTTACGTGCCAGATATGCTAAACTTTCACGTTCCCCTTCATGCTTCGGCCACCATTCCAGATGACATGCTTCCATGCTGATGATGCTCGTTAAAAAAGTAATGTGTTGATTTAATTTGTGACTGAAATCCTTGGGGGAGAATTGTGTATCTCCTGCTATGTATTTTACCTGCATTCTGCCATATCTTTCATGTTACAGTAGTTTCGGATGATGACTCAGCACATGTTGTTCGTTTTAAGAACACTGTCATAACTATAAAGGGAAGGGTAACAGCTCTCCTGTGTACAGTACTAAAATCCCTCCTGGCCAGAGACTCCAAAATCCTTTTACCTGTAAAGGGTTAAGAAGCTCGGGTAACCTGGCTGACACCTGACCCAAAGGACCAATAAGGGGACAAGATACTTTCAAATCTTGGGGGGGGGGAAAGGCTTTTGTGTGTGCTCTTTGTTTTAAGGGGTTGTTCGCTCTCGGGACTGAGAGGGACCAAACATCAATCCAGGTTCTCCCCATCTTTCTAAACAAGTCTCTCTTATTTCAAAATTGTAAGTAAAAGCCAGGCAAGGCGTCTTAGATTTACTTTGTTTTCTCAACTTGTAAATGTACCTTTTACTAGAGTGTTTATCTTTGTTTGCTATACTTTGAACCTAAGACAGAGGGGGGTCCTCTGAGCTCTTTAAGTTTGATTACCCTGTAAAGTTATTTTCCATACTGATTTTACAGAGATGATTTTTACCTTTTTCTTTAATTAAAAGCCTTCTTTTTAAGAACCTGATTGATTTCTCCTTGTTTTAAAATCCAAGGGGCTTTGGATCTGTATTCACCAGGAGTTGGTGAAAGGAAGGAGGGGGGAAGGGTCAATTTCTCCTTGTTTAAGATCCAAGGAGTTTGGATCTGTATTCACCAGGGAATTGGTGAAAGGTTTCTAAAAGCTTCCCAGGGTAGGGAATGGTGGCAGCGGACCAGAACTAAGCTGGTAGTTAAGCTTAGAAGTCCTCATGCAGGCCCCTACATTTGTACCCTAAAGTTCAAAGTGGGGATACAGCCTTGACATGGTGGCAGCGGTGGGATCGTTTTAAACCCAAAAGCCAGTAAGAGATTTTTTTTTCCTTCTAGCTGCTTGAAAAGCAGAGCTGAAGGTAGATGCATATCTTATCTCTCCTTGCCTGAAGGCAGAGGTGTTAAGTTTTTTTAACAAGGGGCTTTGTTAAGAGAAGGGTTCAATCAGTGAGCAAACTTTGACTGGTAAAGGCAATTTACAAGCTGAATTGTTTTTTTTTTCTTTTTACATCCTCGGGAGTAGCTTGTTAAAAAGTCTCTGTTAACTCAGCAGCAGCCAGAGCTAAGTACATCCCAGTTTCAGTCAACTGCAGAGGGGGTGACCCAGCACAAGAAAACAGGAAAATGACTACCAAATAAGTAGCTAACAAAATAGAACTGGCCAAACTAGAAGCAGAAGAAAATGAAAGAAAACATCAGAGACTGCTTCAAATTAAAAAACTTGAAGAGGAGGCCCATGAAAGAGAAGAGAAAGCCAAAGAGGAGGCCCATAAAAGAGAAGAAAAAGCCAAAGAGGAGGCCCACAAAAGAGAGATGGAGCTGAAAAAAGCCAAAGAGGAGGCGAGAGAAAAAAAAAGGAAGCATGAACTGGAAGCAGCAAGGGCTAAGCAGGATGCATCAGACCATCCTAGCAACTCCTCTCCAGGTACCACTTCCCATCCCAGAAAATTCCCCATCTACAAGGCAGGCGATAATACTGAGGCCTTCTTAGAAAATTTTGAAAGGGCCTGCCTTGGATACAGCATCGCTGCAGACCAGTACATGGTAGAGCTGAGGCCGCAGCTCAGTGGACCCTTAGCAGAGGTGGCGGCTGAAATGCCTAAGGAACACATGAACAGTTATAAACTTTTTAAAAACAAGGCCAGAATCAGAATGGGGCTAACACCTGAGCATGCCCGTCGCCGGTTCAGAGCCCTAAGGTGGAAACCCGATGTGTCATTTACCCGACATGCCTACCACATTGGAAAAAATTGGGATGCCTGGATATCAGGAGCAAATGTTAAATCTACGGAAGAGTTGCCCTTCCTAATGCAAATGGAGCAGTTTTTAGAGGGTGTTCCTGAGGAAATAAAAAGGTACATCCTAGATGGGAAGCCCAAAACTGTAACCGAGGCGGGGGAGATTGAAGCCAAATGGGTGGAGGTGACAAAAAAGAAAAAAGCTAGTAGCAGTTGAAGCAAATATCAGAAGGGGCAAGCCGAAACAAAACCTTATCACCGGGGACAACCCAAGGCCCCACCCACATCCCAAGGGAAACCCCAAACGCCTTCTCACCCCACCACACCAGTCTCCATCAACCAACATCGCCCCGGTGATACCTTAGCAGGGCGATGTTTTAAATGTAATGAACTGGGGCATATAAAGGCTCACTGCCCCAAGAACCCCAACCGATTACAGTTCATTACACCCCAATCACACCAAAGATCCCCAGACCCAGATGCCTCTCTCATACCCTCGGAGCGAAGGGAAACCTTGAGAGTGGGCGGAAAGAAGGTTATCGCTTGGAGGGACACTGGGGCACAAGTGTCAACTATCCACCAATCCCTAGTGGACCCCAAACTCATCAACCCTGAGGCTACAGTGACAATTCAACCCTTCGTGTCACAGTCTGTAACCTTGCCTACAGCCAAGTTGCATGTCCAGTACAAGGGCTGGTCAGGAATGTGGACTTTTGCAGTCTATGACAATTATTCCATCCCCATGCTGCTGGGGGAAGACTTGGCCAACCATGTGAAGCTAGCCAAGAGGGTGGGAATAGTCACCCGCAGCCAGGCTAAGCAAGCTTCCACCCCCATCCCTGTTCCTGAGCCGTCCACCAGGAGACGTTACCAGAGACCCAAACAAAGGTGGTGAAACCAGATCCCCTGCCAATGACTGCAACAGCCGTAGTGGATCCAATCCCAGAGACCCAGCCAAAGCCAGTCCCAAAACCGGAACTGGCAACGCAGCCAGCACCAAAACCATTGCCAGCACTGAGTCCAGCGCTTGCAAACCCGTCTACAACTCCAATGCCAGAGGGCACCAGCGAGTCTGAACTGGTGGAAGCAGCAAATAACCCTACCCAAGAGGCTCAGCCAGAGCCTGAAATACCACATAGTGCACCAGCGGACAGCGGTTCACAGTCAATGGAAACAGGCCCAGCACCTGCATCGCTTCCAGAGGGACCAAGCCCCAGTCCACAGTCCAAGGAGGAACTGTTGTCTCCAGCATCAAGGGAACAGTTCCAGGCTGAGCAGGAAGCAGATGACAGCCTTCAGAAAGCTTGGGCGGCGGCACGAAGCACCCCACCGCCTCTCAGCTCTTCTAACCGATCCCGGTTTGTTGTAGAAAAAGGACTTTTATACAAGAAGACTCTTTCTGGTGGGCACCAGGAAGACTGGCATCCTCAAAGACAGTTGGTAGTTCCCACTAAGTATCGGGTAAAGCTCTTGAGCTTAGCCCATGATCATCCCAGTGGCCATTCTGGGGTAAACAGAACCAAAGACCGGTTGGGGAAGTCCTTCCACTGGGAGGGAATGGGCAAGGATGTTGCTAATTATGTCCGGTCTTGTGAGGTGTGCCAACGAGTGGGAAAGCCCCAAGACCAGGTTAAAGCCCCTCTCCAGCCACTACCCATAATTGAGGTCCCATTTCAGCGAGTAGCTGTGAATATTCTGGGTCCTTTCCCAAAGAAGACACCCAGAGGAAAGCAGTACGTACTGACTTTCATGGATTTTGCTACCCGATGGCCGGAAGCTGTACCCTTAAGCAACACCAGGGCTAACAGCGTGTGCCAGGCATTAGCAGACATTTTTGCCAGGGTAGGGTGGCCCTCCGACATCCTTACAGATTCGGGAACTAATTTCCTGGCAGGGACCATGAAAAACCTGTGGGAAGCTCATGGGGTGAATCACTTGGTTGCCACCCCTCATCACCATCAAACCAATGGTCTGGTGGAGAGGTTTAATGGAACTTTGGGGGCCATGATACGTAAATTCGTAAATGAACACTCCAATGATTGGGACCTAGTGTTGCAGCAGTTGCTTTTTGCCTACAGGGCTGTACCACATCCCAGTTTAGGGTTTTCACCATTTGAACTTGTGTATGGCCGCAAGGTTAAGGGGCCATTACAGCTGGTGAAGCAGCAATGGGAGGGGTTTACGCCTTCTCCAGGAACTAACATTCTAGACTTTGTAAGCAACCTACAAAACACCCTCCGACACTCTTTAGCCCTTGCTAAAGAAAACCTAAAGGATGCTAAAAAAAAGCAAAAGGCCTGGTATAATAAACATTCCAGAAAACGGTCCTTCAAAGTAGGAGACCAAGTCATGGTCTTAAAGGCGCTCCAGGCCCATAAAATAAAAGTGTCGTGGGAAGGACCATTCACGGTCCAGGAGCGCCTAGGAGCTGTTAACTATCTCATAGCCTCCCCCACCTCCAACATAAAGCCTAAGGTATACCATGTTAATTCTCTTAAGCCCTTTTATTCCAGAGAATTAAACGTTTGCCAGTTTACAGCCCAGGAAACAGATGACGCGGAGTGGCCTGCAGGTGTCTACTACAAAGGAAAAAGGAATGGTGGCGTGGAAGAGGTGAACCTCTCCACGACCCTGGGACGTCTGCAGCGACAGCAAATCAAGAAGCTGTGCACAAGCTTTGCACCGATTTTCTCAGCCACTCCAGGACGAACCGAACGGGCATACCACTCCATTGACACAGGTAATGCTCACCCAATTAGAACCCCACCCTACCGGGAGTCACCTCATGCCCAAACTGCTATACAAAGGGAGATCCAGGACATGCTACAGATGGGTATAATCCGCCCCTCTACCAGTGCATGGGCATCTCCAGTGGTTCTAGTTCCCAAACCAGATGGGGAAATCCGCTTTTGCGTGGACTACCGTAAGCTAAATGCTGTAACTCGTCCTGACAACTATCCAATGCCACGCACAGATAAGCTATTGAAGAAATTGGGACATGCCCAATTCATCTCTACTTTAAACTTAACCAAAGGGTACTGGCAAGTACCACTAGATGAACCCGCTAAGGAAAGGTCCGCCTTCGTCACCCAGGCAGGGGTGTATGAATTCAATGTACTCCCTTTCGGGTTGCAAAATGCACCCGCCACCTTCCAAAAACTTGTAGATGGTCTCTTAGCGGGATTGGGAGAATCTGCAGTTGCCTACCTCAATAATGTGGCCATTTTTTCTAATTCATGGACAAAACACCTGGATCACCTGGAAAAAGTCTTCGAGCGCATCCGGCAGGCAGGACTAACTGTTAAGGCTAAAAAGTGTCAAATAGGCCAAAACAGAGTGACATACCTGGGGCACCAGGTGGGTCAAAAAACTATAAATCCCCTACAGGCCAAAGTGAATGCTATCCAAAAGTGGCCGGTTCCAAAGTCAAAAAAACAGGTCCAATCCTTCTTAGGCTTGGCCAGATATTATAGGCGATTTGTACCACACTACAGCCAAATCGCCGCCCCGCTGACAGACCTAACCAGAAAAAAACAGCCAAATGCAGTTCAGTGGACTGATAAGTGTCAAAAGGCCTTTAACCAGCTTAAGGCAACACTCATGTCTGACCCTGTGCTAAGGGCCCCAGACTTTAACAAACCGTTCCTAGTAACCACAGATGCTTCCGAGCGAGGCGTGGGAGCAGTTTTAATGCAGGAAGAACCGGATCAAAAATTCCATCCTGTCGTGTTTCTCAGCAAGAAACTGTCTGAAAGGGAAAGCCACTGGTCAATCAGCAAAAAGGAATGCTACGCCATTGTGTACGCGCTGAAAAAGCTACGCCCATATGTTTGGGGACAGCGTTTCCAACTACAAACAAACCATGCTGCGCTACAGTGGCTTCATACCACCAAGGAAAATAACAAAAAACTTCTTCGGTGAAGTTTAGCTCTCCAAAATTTTGATTTTAAAATACAACACATTTCGGAAGCTTCTAACAAAGTGGCTAATGCACTCTCCCGGAAAAGTTTCCCAGAGTTAACTGGTTAACAATTGTTCTTGGAATAAAACATATTGTTAGTTTTTATATAATCAGTAGTATGTCTAAAGGTACATGTATCTTATTAACTCTGTTTTCTCCTAGAGCTCCAGGAAAGAAATCACAGCCAGTGTGGAACCAAATGTCCAACACTATCTGTGATTTGGGGGGCATGTCATAACTATAAAGGAAAGGGTAACAGCTCTCCTGTGTACAGTACTAAAATCCCTCCTGGCCAGAGACTCCAAAATCCTTTTACCTGTAAAGGGTTAAGAAGCTCGGGTAACCTGGCTGACACCTGACCCAAAGGACCAATAAGGGGACAAGATGCTTTCAAATCTTGGGGCGGGGAAGGCTTTTGTGTGTGCTCTTTGTTTTAAGGGGTTGTTCGCTCTCGGGACTGAGAGGGACCAAACATCAATCCAGGTTCTCCCCATCTTTCTAAACAAGTCTCTCTTATTTCAAAATTGTAAGTAAAAGCCAGGCAAGGCATCTTAGATTTACTTTGTTTTCTCAACTTGTAAAAGTACCTTTTACTAAAGTGTTTATCTTTGTTTGCTATACTTTGAACCTAAGACAGAGGGGGGTCCTCTGAGCTCTTTAAGTTTGATTACCCTGTAAAGTTATTTTCCATACTAATTTTACAGAAATGATTTTTACCTTTTTCTTTAATTAAAAGCCTTCTTTTTAAGAACCTAATTGATTTCTCCTTGTTTTAAAATCCAAGGGGGTTTGGATCTGTATTCACCAGGAGTTGGTAAAAGGAAGGAGGGGGGAAGGGTCAATTTCTCCTTGTTTAAGATCCAAGGAGTTTGGATCTGTATTCACCAGGGAATTGGTGAAAGGTTTCTAAAAGCTTCCCAGGGTAGGAAATGGTGGCAGCGGACCAGAACTAAGCTGGTAGTTAAGCTTAAAAGTCCTCATGCAGGCCCCTACATTTGTACCCTAAAGTTCAAAGTGGGGATACAGCCTTGACAAACACTTTCAATGCAAATTTCACAAAACGCAAAGAAGGTACCAATGTGACATTTCTAAAGTTAGCTACAGCACTTGACCCAAGGTTTAAGAATCTGAAGTGCCTTCCAAAATCTGAGAGGGATGAGGTGTGGAGTATACTTCCAGAAGTCTTAAAAGAGCAACACTCCAATACGGATTACAGAAGCTGAACCACCAAAAAAGAAAATCAACTTTCTGCTGGTTGCATGTGACTCAGATGATGAAAATCAACATTTGTCAGTCTGCACTGCTTTGGATTGTTATTGAGCAGAACCCATCATCAGCATGGACGAATGTTCTCTGGAATGGTGGTCGAAGCATGAAGAGACATAAGAATTTGTTTAGCCTAACCAAAAGAAGGCTGAGGGGGGATATGATTGCTCTCTTTAAATATATCAAAGGGATTAATACCAGGGAGGGAGAGGAATTATTTCAGCTCAGTACTAATGTGGACACGAGAACGAATGGATATAAACTGGCCGTGGGGAAGTTTAGGCTTGAAATTAGACGAAGGTTTCTAACCGTCAGAGGGGTGAAATTTTGGAACAGCCTTCCGAGGGAAACGGTGGGGGCGATAGACCTCTCTGGCTTCAAGATTAGGCTTGATAAGTTTATGGAGGGAATGGTTTGATGGGATAACGTGATTTTAGTCAATTAGGCATTAACGTGCCATCGCGGGTAAAATGAGGGTCCGGCTGTAGAATCTTGCCTGTATGCTCGGGGTTCTACTGATCGCCATATTTGGGGTCGGGAAGGAATTTTCCTCCAGGGTAGATTGGCAGAGGCCCTGGAGGTTTTTCGCCTTCCTCCGCAGCACAGGGCAGGGGTCGCAGGCTGGAAGATTCTGTTGTGGGTGGGTCAGCTTTTGTGGCCTGCATCATGCGGGAGGTCAGACTAGATGACCATATTGGTCCCTTCTGACCTTAAAGTCTATGAGTCTATGAGTCTATGAGTAATTTTTAGCGCATCTGGCACATAAATATTTTGCTACACCAGCTACAACAGTGCCATGTGAATGCCTGTTCTCACTTTCAGGTAACATTGTAAACAAGAAGCAAGCAGCATTATCTCATGTAAATGTAAACAAACTTTTCTGTCTGAGCGATTGGCTGAACAAGATGTAGGACTCAGTGGACTTGTACGATCTCAAATTTTACATTCTTTTATTGTTGATTGCAGTTATTCTTTGTGTATCATTCTATATTTGGATGATCGATTTTCCAGATAAAGAGACTGCACTACAGTACTTGTATGACGTGAATTGAAAATACTATTTCTTTTGGTTCTTTTTTACAGTGAAAACATTTGTAATAAAAAAAAAAATAAAGTGAGCACTGTACACTTTGTATTCTGTGTTGTAATTGAAATCAATATATTTGAAAATGCAGAAAAAATCCCCCAAAATTGAAATAAATGGTATTCTTTTATTGTGTAAAGGGGCGATTAATTGTGTGATTAATCATGTTTAATATATTTGTCTCATTATTAATCACGATTATAACTTGACAGCCCTACTCCCCACCACTACCATGCAGCCATCTCTGGAGTGGAACAGGGTACATGAGAGACAGGGCACAGAAACTCATGGGCTGTGTAGGAGAGGAAGTAAGGAAGAACCCTGTCTCCAGTCACAGCAGTGGGGCATATTACAGGTTCAGAGGTAATTAGCTGAGATGGAAATCACCCGGAGTGACGGGGATAGGAACTCCACACTTCATAAAGGGATCCCTGAGAGGCTGCAGGATCCATTCAACCCCAAATCCCACAAATGGGATCTACGGTTACCCAGTGCCCCATTGTGCTGTAGCAGAGCAGGGCGATCAGCGCGATCAGTGATGGGGAGGGTCATAGAATCATAAAATATTACGGTTGGAAGAGACCTCAGGAGGTCATCTAGTCCAATGCCCTGCTCAAAGCATTATCAATCCCAACTAAATCATCCCAGCGAAGGGTTTATCAAGCCGGGCCTTAAAAACCTCTAAGGGTGGAGATTCCATCACCTCCATAGTTAACCCACTCCACTCCTTCACCACAGAGGCACCACAGAGGGTGCTTAACCACAGATGGTCTCTCACAGAGGCACATGTACTGCTCCCTGCAGGCCCTAAGTGCTGTGCTGGGGCACTGGGGCCAGCACTGACTTTGTGGGGAGAGCACCCCCTACTGAGCCCCCATCCCGCTCCCTGCAGCACAGGCATGTAGAACTGTGTGGGGAAAATGGGGTCACCACTGATACCATGGGAAGAGTGACACTTATTGTGACCACGAACCGGCTCCCTGCAGTACAGGCCCTTAGCCCCATGCTGGGGCACTGGGGTCAGCGCTGACTCAGACAGGAGAGCTGGGTCTGTGCTGAAAGCTTCCCATCCCGATCCCTGCACCACCCACAGTGACGTGATGGATGCAAGTTACCTGAGCACACAACACCGGCATCTTCTCCGTGGTTACAGTTATTGTCTCCCCAAGGCCGAGCCCTGCAATCAAAGAGGGCAGCTTCTGTCCCTGCGCAGTTGACGTCATCCAGCCAGATACGGTCCGATCCTCGCCCAAATCGAGCCCCTCCTGGGGCTAATAACGCCGTCCCACAGCCCAACTGCCTGCACACAACTCCAGCATCAGTTTTGTCCCAGCTGTCATCACACACGGTTCCCCACTGCTGGTTGTGAAGCACCTCGACCCTCCCAGCACAGCGATTCAGGCCGTTCACCAGTCGGAGCTGAGTCACTTCTGAGTCTGCAAACACCCAAGGGAAGAAACACTCAGGGAGGTTCGTGTGCATCTGATCTCTCGTGTCGCTGGGGAATGTAGCACCTCCCGCCGACGGATCTAACCGGTCTCTGCACACAGCCACTGCCTGTCGAGGGCTCCCCACCACTGACCAGGCTAATCACTTGGGCAATGTTGAAGATTGTCCACCCCCTCCCAGCCAGCTGTCACCTAGTCACCTGGGCCAGCACTGATTTCATGGGGAGTGCATGACCGTCCCCTACTGAGCCCCCACACTGCTCCCTGCACCACAGACCCATAGAACCGCACAGGGGAATTAGGGTCAGCAAAGTCTGAGAGGAGAGCGCTCCCTAGTGGAATAGCCATAGGCCCCAGGCACCATGTTGGGGTCAGCATTGGCTGTGAGGGGACAATGCCCCGTAATGAGCATCCCACCCTGCTCCCTGCAATGGGCACGGTGGTAGATGAAGGTTACCTGAGCACACAACACTGGCATCTTCTCTGTGGTTACAGTTATTCTCTCCCCAAGGCCGAGCCCCGCAATCGAAGAGGGCAGCTTCTGTCCCTGCACAGTTGACGTCATTCAACCAGATACGGTCTGATCCTCGCCCAAATCGAGCCTCTCCTGGGGCTGATAACGCCGTCCCACAGCCCAACTGCCTGCACACAACTCCGGCATCAGTTATGTCCCAGCTGTCATCACACACGGTTCCCCACTGCTGGTTGTGAAGCACCTCAACTCTCCCAGCACAGCGACTCGGGCCGTTCACCAGACGGAGCTGAGCCACTTCTGAAATGCCAGAGTCTGCAAACACCCCAAGGGAATAAACACTCAGGGAGTTTCCTGTGCATCTGATCACTAGTGTCACTGGTGAACGTAGGGCCTCCCACTGACGGGATTGAACAGCTTCTGCAACACCCTGTTAGGGGTTCACTCCCTGTCAACTAATCGCAGTTAACTCACGCAATTAAGGTTGTTTTATCCAGCATGTTGGAGGACTGGGGGGGGTGGTGGTAAATGAATAATACTGGTTAACTAAGAGGGAGGGAGGCAATGTTGAAGTTTGTCCACCCCCCTCCCAGCCAGCTGTCACCTAGCTAGGCTGTCACCTAGTTAGGCAGACTGGACGGCAGTCTGACCCACTGCTCCCACTAGAGCACTTAAAAAGATCACCCCCAGCACTGCTGGCAGGAACCTCCTGGGAAGCAGATTTACACCCTCACTCCTGGCACTGGTATTCGCTCCAGTGCGATACTGTGCAATGCTGAGGGGTAGACACTGGCATAAGCATCTTGGTGATTGGGAGCTGAACACAATCACTCCTGTCATTAGTGGTTGCCTTAGCCTGACATCAGTATTGAATTTACATGTGTTGGCTCCATAGCTCCCTGAAAACCTCACCCAGAGTCCATCCCCCTTAGAACTGCCTGGAGCGCAGGGACTGCTGGCAGGAACCTGCTGCGCACCAGGCTGACAATGGTTCTGACCAGGGCAGAGGCAATGCACACTTCCTGCAAGCAGATCGGCGCCCTCCTGAAGCAAACACCTGCCCCTGCGGTTCCTGCTGACTTGCCACAACTGACTTGGCAACATCGTTTTGTGGCAGCCATTGCTGCGCTCATGTCCAGTTCTCCCAGCCCAGTACCAGTCTCAGATGAATGATGGCAGAGCTGGGCTGACAGCTGTGTCCTCACAGAGGGGCAGCAACTCTGGGATAGAGAGACTGGCGTGCTGATGGATTTTCAGAAACCCTAACTTGTATCTGCCGATTGACAACCTGGGATGCATATCCTAGACTAGGCTTAATGGGCCCCCGACTGGACTGGCCAGAGGAATTGCTGCAATGCAGAAACGTGGCTTAGCCTGATCTTCTCAGTGTGCCTGTGGGGCAGCAATACAGACAATCACACGTGGTGGAGGAGATCCCCGTTGGAAGACTGGACCTTGAGGATGCACAGTCAGATGGCTGAACAAGCTAAAGGTAAGCAAGGTGGGAATGAGCTCTCCCCTGACAGCTAGTGATGAGCTGGGGAGGGGAAAAGGCTTCAGGACCAGACTGTGTTTACAAGAACACACCCACTCTGCCTAGGTATCCAGCAGATAGAGCTGTGTTGGCTGGTGCTGGGTTACAAATCACTGTAGTACTTGAATGCAGGGGTAGTGAAATGTTGTTGCCCTGATTGTCTGAGTAAAGGGCAGCAGAACTGTGCTTAGCCTGCCCTGACTGAGGGGGTCACCCACAACTGAACTGAACTAACTGACGAGGGGGCTCAGACACCAGACCCCTATCAAGAGTGAGAGGGGTGGAGATGGGTGTTCCTGCTGAGGGGTGTGGGCTCTGTGTAAGAGGTTTAGGCATGGTTTAATCTGCCCCTCAACACTCTTCAAAGATGGAGTTAATTAAGGACAACTAACTGAAGTCTCCAGATCACAGGCCCTGGTTGTAATGGGGAACTTCAATCACCCTGCCATCTGCTGGGAGAGCAATACAGCAGTGTACAGACAATCCAGGAAGTTTTTGGAGAGTGTTGAGGACAACTTCCTGGTACAAGTGCTGGAGGAACCAACGAGGGGCCATGCTCCTCTTGACGTGCTGCTTACAAAGAGGGAAGAATTAGTAGGGGAATTAGAAGTGGGTGGCAACCTAGGCAGCAGGGACCATGAGATGGTTGAGTTCAGGATCTGGAAAAAAAGAAGAAAGGAGAGTAGCAAAATATTGACCCTGGACTTCAGAAAAGCAGACTTAGACTCCCTTAGTGAACTGATCCCCTGGAAGGCTAATATGAGGGGGCAAGGAGTCCAGGAGAGCTGACTGTATTTTAAAGCAGCCTTATTGAGGGCACAGGAACAAACCATCCCAAAGTGCAGAAAAAATAGCAAATATGGCAGGCGACCAGCTTGTCTTAACAGTGAAATCTTCGGTGAGCTTAAACTCAAAAAGGAAGCTTACAAGAAGTGGAAATTTGGACAGTTGACTAGGGAGGAGTATAAAAATATTGCTAGAGCATGCAGGGGTGTAATCAGGAAGGCCAAGGCACAATTGGAGTTGCAACTAGAAAGGGATGTGAAGGGTAACAAGGGTTTCTACAGTTATGTTAGCAACAAGAAGAAGGTCGGGGAAAGTGTGGGACCCTTACTGAATGGCGGAGGCAACCTAGTGACAGATGATGTGGAAAAAGCTGAAGTACTCAATGCTTTTTTTGCCTCGGTCTTCACAGACAAGGGGAGCTCCCAGACTGCTGCACTGGGCAACACAGCATGGGGAGTAAGTGAGCAGCGCTCAGTGGTGAAAGAACAGGTTAAGGACTATTTAGAAAAGCTGGACATGCACAAGTCCATGGGTCCAGATATAATGCATCCAAGGGTGCTGAGGGAGTTGGCTGATTGATTGCAGAGCCATTGGCCATTATCTTTGAAAATTCATGGTGATCAGGGGAGGTCCCGGACGATTGGAAAAAGGCAAATATAGTGCCCATATTTAAAAAAGGGAAGACAGAGAACCTGGGGAACTACAGACCAGTCAGTCTCACTTTAGTCCCTGGCAAAATCATGGAGCAGGTCCTCAAGGAATCCATTTTGAAGCACTTGGACGAGAGGAGAGTGATCAGGAACAGTCAACATGGATTCACTAAGGGGAAGTCATGCCTGACCAACCTGATTGCCTTCTATGATCAGATAACTGGCTCTGTGGATATGGGGAAAGCGGTGGATGTGATATATCTTGACTTTAGCTAAGCTTTTGATACCATCTCCCACAGTATTCTTGCCAGCAAGTTAAAAAAGTATGGATTGGATGAATGGACTATAAGTTGGATAGAAATCTGTCCATATTGTCGGGCTCAATGGGTAGTGATCAATGGCTCGATGTCTAGTTGGCACCTGGTGTCAAGCGGAGTGCCCCAGGGGTCGGTCCTGGGGCCAGTTTTGTTCAACATCTTTATTAATGATCTGGATGATGGGATTAATTGCACCCTCAGGAAGTTCGCAGATGACACTAAACTGTGGGAAGAGGTTGATATGCTGGAGGGTAGGGATAGGATACAGAGGAACCTAGACAAATTAGAGGATTGGGCCAAAAGAAATCTGATGAGGTTCAACAAGGACAAGTGTAGAGTCCTGCACTTAGGAAGGAAGAATCCCATGCACCGCTACAGGCTGGGGGCCGACTGGCTAAGCAGCAGTTCTGCAGAAAAGGACCTGGGAATTACAGTGGACGAGAAGCTGGATATGAGTCAGAAGTGTGCCCTTGTTGCCGAGAAGGCCAATGGCATATTTTGCTGTATTAGTAGGAGCCATGCCAGCAGATGGAGGGAAGTGATTATTCCCCTCTATTCGGCACTGGTGAATCCACACCTGGAGTACTGTGTCCAGTTTTGGTCCCCCCACTACAGAAGGGATGCGGACAAATTGGAGAGAGTCCAGCGGAGGGCAACGAAAATGATTAGGGGGCTGGGGCACATGACTTATGAGGAGAGGCTGAGGGAACTGGAGTTATTTAGTTTGCAGAAGAGAAGAGTGAGGGGGGATTTGATAGCAGCCTTAAACTACCCGAAGGAGGGTTCCAAAGAGGATGGAGCTAGGCTATTCTCAGTAGTGGCAGATGACAGAACAAGGAGCAATGGTTTCAAGTTGCAGTGGGGGAGGTCTAGGTTGGATATTAGGAAACACTATTTCACTAGGAGGGTGGTGAAGCACTGGAATGGGTTACCTAGGGAGGTGGTGGAATCTCCATCCTTAGAGGTTTTTAAGGCCTGGCTTGACAAAGCCCTGGCTGGGATGATTTAGTTGGTGTTGGTCCTGCTTTGAGCAGGGGGTTGGACTAGATGACCTCCTGAGGTCCCTTCCAACCCTGATATTCTATGAGTCCTGAAATGACACTTGGAGCAGGGAAGCTGGGCACAGACCCCAACTGGAGAACAGAGGACTGGGACTGAGACTAAGTGTAGGATTCTGGGTCTGGAAGAAAGCTTGGGGCTCTCACTTGGGAACGACTGAGGAAGTCAGAGAGACACACAGATCCTGAACACATTCCCTACAGCTCAGCTGGGCCAGAATGGGCTCTGCTTGAACCTCAGCTCTCTGTGTTAAGCTAAGGACTTCCTAGGCTGGATGCCACTCGGTAGCCCTGTAAATCTATGCTGGGTGCATGAATCCCTGCAGTGCGCACAAAGATCTCCCAGGAGTCTGGCTCAGCGGCACTCGCTGGGCAGAGCTCGCAGGGTGAAGCAGGAGGGAGGGAGCCCAGAGGCTCAGGCTATGTCTTCACAGCTGCAGACCCTGCCAACTCGGGACTTCCAACACAATTTCCGGGGAACTGCACCTTTGACTGCCCTTCCATGATCTGCTCCAGAAAAGCCCCTCCGGTGTCAGGGCTCTCTCTGGGCAGGGTCCCACGTCCCACTCCCTCCAGAGCAGGGGTTTAGGCTGTACCTGCTTGCCACTCGCCCAGCAACGGCAGTGGTGCCTGAGGAGCAGCCAGCAGAATACAGATGTCTGAGAAACGCCTCCCAGAGAACAGACAGTTCTCCCCAGACCCTGCTGGGAGCAGAACTTCCCACCGCCTGCCCGGGGCTCTGGCAGGGATCCAGCAGTGCAGCTCCCCCCTTGGCCCAAAGGTCAGGTCCGTCTGATGGCCCCTCGCTCAGGCTGAACTCAGCCTTTCACAGCAGATGCCTTTTCTTTGTCTCTAGGACTCTGGTCCCTGGCTGAGCCAGCCTATGCCAGCCATCCTGGGCGGGGGACGTCTCTAGAGCGGTTTCCAGTTGCCGGCAGGGACAGCAGTGACCCCTCTCCCCCACTGCTTCCAGCTCCTCCGGGAGCGGCAGGGTCCCTCCCACATGGAGTCGCCCACAGTGACCTAGAGCATGTTCATACTGCTAACCCTGACAAGGGGATTGGACTAGATGACCTCCTGAGGTCTCTTCCAACCCTAATATTCTATGGTTCTAAGGCTCCATTGCGGGTCTTTTCGGTTCCAGTGATCACTAGAGCTGAAATCACCTGCTGTGAGACAGTGTTTCTGCCCAGCCTGCTTCAGCACTGAGGTTTCCCCACTAAGAGCTGACAGTCACTGAGAGCTGGGTGGAGCCTCAGGAGAGCGACCTGCAGAGGTCACAGCGGAGAGGCCGGGGGCAGCAGAAGGTGAGGGTGAGCAGAGTGGTGAGTGGCTGGCAGGGCAGCTGCCACTAGAGTAAGCACCCAGACAGCAGAGCGAGCCAAGCGCTCTCCTCCCCGCCCTCATGGTGGGAGCTGAACTCACACTGGGTCTTCACTAACCAAGGACAACCAGTGTGAGTGGGGTGCGGTGGAGGGAGAAGGGAGGGGCAACTTAAAGGAACGTTTGGTTGCTGGACTCAAGAACCTGAGGCAAAAGACACTGCCCAAAATACTCTGGGGGAGGTGTTTTGCTCATGGTTTTATGTTTATAAATCCTGTTTGTGGCGTTTTCCCAAGTTAATGCCGGGGGCTTCCCTCCTTTTATCAAAAGTTTCTTTCCTGCACTGAGACCCTGTCCTTCCAAGAGGGGAAACTTTGCCTCATAGAGCACCCAAGGGGTGGTGTGTAATTGTCCCAGGTTACTGGGTGGGGGCTCAAGCCAGATCGGTGTTATATTGCTGAAAAGGAACCTGGACCTGGTCACTTCTGACGCTACTGGCAGAAGGGTTACATAGGTATCGACTTGTGCAATACACAAAAGAAGAAGATTCCCCCACTGACATGCAGCCACTTCTGGGGTAGGACAGGGCAGCTAAAAAACAGGACAGGGAAATACTTAGGCTGTGTAGGACAGAAAGTGAGGAAGGATTGTATCTCCTGTGTCCAGCTCTTGGGGAAGTTACAACTTCAGGACTAATTACCTGAAATGCAAATCTGCTGGAACACAGTGATTAGGAACTGGACCCTTGAGAAATTGGCCCTGGATTTTTAGTTTGAGTGAGCAGATGCAGGCTCTGTTGACACCAAATCCAACCAGTGGGAGCTGCACTTACCCAGGTCCCCAATGTGCCGCAGAGGAGTCTGGCCCACAGATAAGTAGATGCCAACTGTCAGAGGGCACAGGGATGCCTAGAGTTATACAGGGATCCCCAGGGTGAGATATATGCACAATAGCTCACCAAAGGTGGTATGTGAGGTCTCTACCAAAAGCCAGCAGCCCGCTCATCGACCTAATGGTAGCAAGATGTTTGTATGGGACATAAAAATAACAGGAGTACTTGTGGCACCTTAGAGACTAACAAATTTATTAGAGTGTAAGCTTTCGTGGGCTACAACCCACTTCTTCGGATGCATATAGAGTGAATCATATATTGAGGAGATATATATACACACACATACAGAGAGCATGAACAGGTGGGAGTTGTCTTACCAACTCTGAGAGGCCAATTAAGTAAGAGAAAAAAAACTTTTGAAGTGATAATCAAGATGGCTCAGTACAGACAGTTTGATAAGAAGCAAGTGTGAAAATACTTACAAGGGGAGATAGATTCAATGTTTGTAATGGCTCAGCCATTCCCAATCCCTATTTAGCCCTGAGTTGATTGTGTCTAGTTTGCATATCAATTCCAGCTCAGCAGTCTCTCCTTGGAGTCTGTTTTTGAAGTTTTTCTGTTTTAAGATAGCCACCCGCAGGTCTGTCAAAGAATGGCCAGACAGGTTAAAGTGTTCTCCCACTGGTTTTTGAGTATTATGATTCCTGATGTCAGATTTGTGTCCATTAATTCTTTTGCGTAGAGACTGTCCGGTTTGGCCAATGTACATGGCAGAGGGGCATTGCTGGCACATGATGGCATATATCACATTGGTAGATGTGCAGGTGAACGAGCCCCTGATGGTATAGCTGATGTGATTAGGCCCTATGATAGTGTCACTTGAATAGATATGTGAACAGAGTTGGCATCGGGCTTTGTTACAAGGATAGGTTCCTGGGTCAGTGTTTTTGTTCAGTGATGTGTGGTTGCTGGTGAGTATTTGCTTTAGGTTGGGGGTTGTCTGTAAGCGAGGACAGGTCTGTCTCCCAAGATCTGTGAGAGTAAAGGATCATCTTTCAGGATAGGTTGTAGATCTCTGATGATGCGCTGGAGAGGTTTTAGTTGGGGGCTGAAGGTGACAGCTAGTGGTGTTCTGTTATTTTCTTTGTTGGCCCTGTCTTGTAGGAGGTGACTTCTGGGTACTCGTCTGGCTCTGTCAATCTGTTTTTTCACTTCAGCAGGTGGGTATTGTAGTTTTAAGAATGCTTGATAGAGATCTTGTAGGTGCTTGTCTCTATCTGAGGGATTGGAGCAAATGCGGTTATATCTTAGAGCTTGGCTGTAGACAATGGATCGTGTGGTGTGTCCTGGATGGAAGCTGGAGGCATGTAGGTAAGTGTAGCGGTCAGTAGGTTTCCGGTACAGGGTGGTATTTATGTGACCATCGCTTATTAGCACAGTAGTGTCCAGGAAATGGACCGCTTGTGTGGATTGATCTAGGCTGAGGTTGATGGTGGGATGGAAATTATTGAAATCATGGTGGAATTCCTCAAGGGCTTCTTTTCCATGGGTCCAGATGATGAAGATGTCATCAATGTAGCGCAAGTAGAGTAGGGGCGTTAGGGGACGAGAGCTAAGGAAGCGTTGTTCTAAGTCAGCCATAAAAATGTTGGCATACTGCGGGGCCATGCGGGTACCCATAGCAGTGCCGCTGACTTGAAGGTATATATTGTCCCCAAATGTGAAATAGTTGTGGGTGAGGACAAAGTCACAGAGTTCAGCCACCAGGTTAGCTGTGACATTATCGGGGATACTGTTCCTGATAGCTTGTAGTCCATCTGTGTGTGGAATATTGGTGTAGAGGGCTTCTACGTCCATAGTGGCCAGGATGGTGTTTTCTGGAAGATCACCGATGGATTCTAGTTTCCTCAGGAAGTCAGTAGTATCTCGAAGATAGCTAGGAGTGCTGGTAGCGTAGGGTCTGAGGAGAGAGTCCACATAACCAGACAAGCCTGATGTTAGGGTGCCAATGCCTGAGATGATGGGGCGTCCAGGATTTCCAGGTTTATGGATCTTGGGTAGCAAATAGAATGTCCCTGGTCGGGGTTCTAGGCATGTGTCTGTACAGATTTGTTCCTGTGCTTTGTCAGGGAGTTTTTTTAGCAGATGGTGAACTGCTAAACTGGATACTCTCATAAGAAACCAACCTTCCACACAAACTTCCTCATGGATAGACTTTACAAAAACTAGACAAGCCATTTACAAGACAAACTTTGCCTCTCTACAAAGGAAAAAGGACACTAAACTATCTAAACTGCTACATGCCACAAGGAGCCACAACAGTAGTTCCCTTAACCCACCCAGCAATATTGTTAACCTTTCCAGCTATACTCTTAGTCCAGCAGAAGAGTCTGTCCTCTCTCGGGGCCTCTCCTTTTGTCCCTCCAGACCCACGAACACGATACAGTTCTGCGGTGACCTAGAATCCTACTTTCGACGTCTCCGACTCAAAGAATATTTCCAACATACCTCTGAACAGCATACTAACCCACAGAATCCCCCCTACCAGCACTACAAACAAAAGGATTCTGCGTGGACTCCTCCGGACGGTCGAAACAACAGACTGGATTTCTACATAGATTGCTTCCGTCAACGTGCAAAGGCTGAAATTGTGGATAAGCAACATCACTTGCCCCATAACCTCAGCCATGCTGAACACAACGCCATCTACAGCCTCAGAAACAACCCTGACATCATTATCAAAAAGGCTGACAAAGGAGGTGCTGTTGTCATCATGAATAAATTGGAATATGACCAAGAGGCTGCTAGACAGCTCTCTAACACCACATTCTACAGGCCATTATCCTCTGATCCCACTGAGGATTACCTAAAGAAACTACACCATCTGCTAAAAAAACTCCCTGACAAAGCACAGGAACAAATCTGTACAGACACATGCCTAGAACCCCGACCAGGGACATTCTATTTGCTACCCAAGATCCATAAACCTGGAAATCCTGGACGCCCCATCATCTCAGGCATTGGCACCCTAACATCAGGCTTGTCTGGTTATGTGGACTCTCTCCTCAGACCCTACGCTACCAGCACTCCTAGCTATCTTCGAGATACTACTGACTTCCTGAGGAAACTAGAATCCATCGGTGATCTTCCAGAAAACACCATCCTGGCCACTATGGACGTAGAAGCCCTCTACACCAATATTCCACACACAGATGGACTACAAGCTATCAGGAACAGTATCCCCGATAATGTCACAGCTAACCTGGTGGCTGAACTCTGTGACTTTGTCCTCACCCACAACTATTTCACATTTGGGGACAATATATACCTTCAAGTCAGCGGCACTGCTATGGGTACCCGCATGGCCCCGCAGTATGCCAACATTTTTATGGCTGACTTAGAACAACGCTTCCTTAGCTCTCGTCCCCTAACGCCCCTACTCTACTTGCGCTACATTGATGACATCTTCATCATCTGGACCCATGGAAAAGAAGCCCTTGAGGAATTCCACCATGATTTCAATAATTTCCATCCCACCATCAACCTCAGCCTAGATCAATCCACACAAGCGGTCCATTTCCTGGACACTACTGTGCTAATAAGCGATGGTCACATAAATACCACCCTGTACCGGAAACCTACTGACCGCTACACTTACCTACATGCCTCCAGCTTCCATCCAGGACACACCACACGATCCATTGTCTACAGCCAAGCTCTAAGATATAACCGCATTTGCTCCAATCCCTCAGATAGAGACAAGCACCTACAAGATCTCTATCAAGCATTCTTAAAACTACAATACCCACCTGCTGAAGTGAAAAAACAGATTGACAGAGCCAGACGAGTACCCAGAAGTCACCTCCTACAAGACAGGGCCAACAAAGAAAATAACAGAACACCACTAGCTGTCACCTTCAGCCCCCAACTAAAACCTCTCCAGCGCATCATCAGAGATCTACAACCTATCCTGAAAGATGATCCTTTACTCTCACAGATCTTGGGAGACAGACCTGTCCTCGCTTACAGACAACCCCCAACCTAAAGCAAATACTCACCAGCAACCACACATCACTGAACAAAAACACTGACCCAGGAACCTATCCTTGTAACAAAGCCCGATGCCAACTCTGTCCACATATCTATTCAAGTGACACCATCATAGGGCCTAATCACATCAGCTATACCATCAGGGGCTCGTTCACCTGCACATCTACCAATGTGATATATGCCATCATGTGCCAGCAATGCCCCTCTGCCATGTACATTGGCCAAACCGGACAGTCTCTACGCAAAAGAATTAATGGACACAAATCTGACATCAGGAATCATAATACTCAAAAACCAGTGGGAGAACACTTTAACCTGTCTGGCCATTCTTTGACAGACCTGCGGGTGGCTATCTTAAAACAGAAAAACTTCAAAAACAGACTCCAACGAGAGACTGCTGAGCTGGAATTGATATGCAAACTAGACACAATCAACTCAGGGCTAAATAGGGATTGGGAATGGCTGAGCCATTACAAACATTGAATCTATCTCCCCTTGTAAGTATTTTCACACTTGCTTCTTATCAAACTGTCTGTACTGAGCCATCTTGATTATCACTTCAAAAGTTTTTTTTCTCTTACTTAATTGGCCTCTCAGAGTTGGTAAGACAACTCCCACCTGTTCATGCTCTCTGTATGTGTGTGTATATATATCTCCTCAATATATGATTCACTCTATATGCATCCGAAGAAGTGGGTTGTAGCCCACGAAAGCTTATGCTCTAATAAATTTGTTAGTCTCTAAGGTGCCACAAATACTCCTGTTATTTTTGCGGATACAGACTAACACGGCTGCTACTCTGAAACCTGTATGGGACATAGTTGAAGAGAGATGTAAATTTAGCATATGACACTGTGACGTTGCACTTTATATGATTTTATGAAAATATGCTAATGTAACTGGAATATGCTTTATGCAAAAGGTCTCTTGTAAGGTATCATTAGAAAGCTTATAATCTACTAAGTGTGATCATCCTATTTGTATTAATGTACCACTCTTGTATCTGAAACTAGAAATATGAAATATAACTCTGAGGGCCTTTTGTAATTATGCAAAGTGTGGGCCATTAATGGTGTTTGGAATCTTGATGACTCCCATTAACCAGGACAATTGATTGCAGATGGCTCTGTTTTACCTGTAAGTCTTCCTGTATATGTGTGTGCTGGCAAGTGGGTAATGATGTCTTACAGTGACATGTGATCATGTCACCTGAACTGGAAACCATCTTTAACCTAGTGCTTTTCCATTGAGAAGGGGGGTGGGAACCCAGAGGGACAAAGGATTCCTGCCTTATGCAAAAGATATATAAATGGGTGGAACAGAACAAAGTGGAGCCATCATGAGAAATCCCCTAGCTACCACCTGAGCTGGAACAAGGGCTGTACCAGGGGAAAGGATTGTGTCCAGACTAGGAAGGCATCCAGTCTGTGAAAGAAACGTATTGAAACATCTTTCAGGGTGAGATATTATCTGTACTCAGTTGTATTACTGTATTAGACTTAGATATGCATGTTTTGTTTTATTTTGCTTGCTAATTCACTTTGTTCTGTCTGTTACTACTTGGGACCACTTAAATCCTACTTTCTGTATTTAATAAAATCGCTTTTTACTTATTAATTAACCCAGAGTACGTGTTAATACCTGGGGGGGGGGCAAACAGCTGTGCATCTCTCTCTATCAGTGTTTTAGAGGGCGAACAATTTATGAGTTTACCCTGTATAAGCTTTATACAGGGTAAAATGGATTTATTTGGGTTTAGACACCATTGGGAGTTGGGCATCTGAACGTTATAGATAAGAACACTTCTGTAACCTGCTTTCAGTTAAGTCTGCAGCTTTAGGACAAGTAATTCAGACCCTGGGTCTGGGTTGGAGCAGACGGGCATCTCTGGCTCAGCAAGACAGGGTGCTGGGGTCCCAAGCTGGCAGGGAAAGCAGGAGCAGAGGTAGTCTTGGCACATCAGTTGGCAGCTCCCAAGAGCTAACCCATCACAGAAACTCCCGAAGTGCGGAAGTGAAGCTTGTCACCTGTGCCATGGCAATTCCTTCGGCTGAGCCAATCAGCAAATAGAACAAAGCACAGCTGTGGAGACAGCCTATATTCACTGTCTGGCCTCAGTGGGGGCCTGAGAATTTACAAAGATAAAGGACCCTCAGCACAAGTCTCCGAAGAGAGACCTCCTCTGGGAAAAGACAATGGCCTCTACCTAGAAAGAAAGAGGAGAGGGTACAAGAGCTCCCTTTCACCAGGAGGTGGCTGACAGCGTTTGTCTCAAGAACAGGAGATCACAGCCAAGCCTGAAGTAAAACTCTGGAAGGACTGTGGGGTGAGCATTGCTCTACCAGACAGAAAAGTATCTCATTCAACGCGTCTAGGCTCTAGTCAACGTGTTATAATTTTATTGGCCATGAAACCATTTCTTTCCAACCCTTCTCCTTCCTACCCCTCAAATCTCTACACTCTGTGAAATCACTTGTCCTTGGTGTGACTATGAAGGGATCTAGAGCTGTGTGTTGATTGGGGCAGAGATGGGAGGAGGAGCTGGTCGAAGCACGGGTCACTTGCTGGAGGATTCTCTGCACCTTGAACTCTTTAACCCATAAGTTGAGGACTTCAATAGCTCAAACATAGGTCAGGGGTTTGTTACAGAAGTGGGTGGGTCAGATTCTGTGACCTACGTTGTGCAGGAAGTCAGACTAGACAATCATAATGGTCCCTTCTGACCTTAAAGTCTATGAGTCTATGAGCCTATATGCACAATAGCTCACCAAAGGTGGCATGTGAGCTCTCTACCAAGTGCCAGCAGCCCACTGGTCAACCTAACGGGGGCAAGATGTTTGTACGGGACATAGCTGAAGAGAGATGTAAAATGTAGAATATGATGCTCCAGAAGTGCTGAAGTGAAGCTTGTCACCTGCAGCATGGCAATCCCTTCGGCTGAGCCAATCAGCACATAGAACAATGCACAGCCATGGAAACAGGCTGTATTCACTGCCTGGGCCCAGTGGGGGCCTGAGAATTTACAAAGACCAAGGACTCTCAGCACAAGTCTCTGAAGAGAGACCTCCTCTGGGAAGGGACAATGGTCTGTACCTACAAAGAAAGAGGAGAGGGGACAAGAGCTCCCTTTCACCCAGGAGGCAGCTGACAGCATTTCTGTCAGGAACAGGAGATCACAGCCAAGCCTGGAGTAAAACCCTGGAAGGACTGTGGGGTGAGCGTTGCTCTACCAGACAGAAAAGTATCTTGTTCAATGAGTCTAGGCTCTAGTCAGCGTGGTATGATTTTATTGGCCATGGAACCATTTCTTTCCAACCCTTCTCCTTGCTACCCCTCGAATCGCTACACTCTGTGAAATCACTTGTCCTTGCTGTGACTATAGAATCATAGAATATCAGGGTTGGAAGGGACCTCAGGAGCTCATCTAGTCCAACCCCGTGCTCAAAGCAGGACCAATCATAACTAAATAATCCCAGTCAGGGCTTTGTCAAGTCTGACCTTAAAAACTCCTAAGGATGCAGATTCCAACACCTCCCTAGGTAACCCATTCCAGTGCTTCACCACCCTCCTAGTGAAAAAGATTTTCCTAATATCCAACCTAAACCTCCCCCACTGCAACTTGAGACCATGACTCCTTGTTCTGTCATCTGGTACCACTGAGAACAGTCTAGATCCAAATCTAGAAGGGATCTAGAGCTGTGTGTTGATTAGGGCAGAGATGGCAGGTGGAGCTGGTCACCTTGGGACCCTGTTCCTTTGGGAGCAGCAGATCTGTGACTGCTGTGAATGCCCAATGGGACAGGGACTGGGCACTGCAGGGGGACGCTCGGAGGGCCGAGGGGTCAAGTGTGTCTATTGCCGACCTCGACAGCGGTCACCCCCCTCCCCAAGGCCTAGAGGGCACGGCTTGTGTGGCCTTTGGCCAAGGGAGTCAGGGAGTTGCCCCCCAGTGGGCACAGACAAGGCTTCCTCATGGTAGGGGCCCATGACACCGCATTGGGGCATTAGGGCCAGCACAACTGCAAACCGAGAGCGCCCCCTATTGACACCCCCCTACCTGCAGCACAGGCCCTTAGCACCATGCTGGGGCACTGGGGTCAGCGCTGACTCAAACAGGAGAGCTGGGTCTGTGCTGAAAGCTTCCCGGCTCGATCCCTGCACCACCCAGAGTGACGTGATGGATGCAAGTTACCTGAGCACACAGCACCGGCATCTTCTCCATGGGTACAGTCATTCTCTCCCCAAGGCCGAGCCCTGCAGTCGGAGAGGGCAACTTCTGTCCCTGTGCAGTTGACGTTATCCAGCCAGATACGGTCTGACCCTCGCCCAAATCCAGCCCCTACTGGGGCTGATAATGCCGTCCCACAGCCCAGCTGCCTGCATACGACTCCGGCATCCTGTAGGTCCCAGCTGTCATCGCACACAGTTCCCCACAGCTGGTTGTGAAGCACCTCGACCCTCCCAGCGCAGCGACTTCTGCTGTTCACCAGTCGGATCTGAGCCACTTCTGAGATGCCAGCGTCTGCAAACACGCAAGGGAATAAACACTCAGGGAGGTTTCTGTGCATCTGATATCTCCTGTTGCTGGGGAACGAAGCGCCTCCCACCGACAGGTCTGACTGGTCTCTGCACACAGCAACTGCCAATCAAGGGCTCCCCACCACTAACCAGCCTAATCACTTGGGCAGTGTTGAAGTTTGTCCACTCCCCTCCCAGCCAGCTGTCACCTAGCTATGCTGTCACCTAATTAGGCAGAATGGACGGGAGTCTGACTTACTTCTCCCACTAGAGCACTTGACTTATGAGGAGAGGCTGAGGGAACTGGGATTGTTTAGACTGCAGAAGAGAAGAATGAGGGGGGGTTTTGATAGCTGCTTTCAACTACCAGAAACGGGGTTCCAAAGAGGATGGATCTAGACTGTTCTCAGTGGTACCAGATGACAGAACAAGGAGCAATGGTCTCAAGTTGCAGTGAGGGAGGTCTAGGTTGGATATTAGGAAAATCTTTTTCACTAGGAGGGTGGTGAAGCACTGGAATGGGTTACCTAGGGAGGTGATGGAATCTCCTTCCTTAGAGGTTTTTAAGGTCAGGCTTGACAAAGCCCTGCCTGGGATGATTTAGTTGGGAATTGGTCCTGCTTTGAGCAGGGGGTTGGACTAGATGACCTCCTGAGGTCCCTTCCAACCCTGATATTCTATGATTCTATGATTATTAAAAGATCACCCCCTGCACTGCTGGCAGGAACCTCCTGGGGAGCAGATTTACACCCTCACTCCTGGCACTGGTATTCGCTCCAGTGCGATACTGTGCAGTGCTGCGGGGCAGATTGGGAGCTGAACACAGTCACCGGTGTCATTAGCGGTTGCCTTAGCCTGACATCAGCATCGAATTTACATGCGTTGGCTCCATCGCTCCCTGAAAACCTCACCCAGAGTCCATCCCCCTTAGAACTGCCTGGAGCGCAGGGACGCCTGGCAGGAACCTGCTGCACACCAGACTGACAATGGTTCCGACCAGGGCAGAGGCAATGCACACTTCCTACAAGCAGATCGGCCCCCTCCTGAAGCAAACACCTGCCCCTGCGGTTCCTGCTGACTTGCCACATCTGACTTGGCAACATCGTTTTGTGGCAGCCATTGCTGCACTCGTGTCTAGTGCTGCCAGCCCAGTACCAGTCTCAGATGAATGATGGCAGAGCTGGGCTGACAGCTGTGTCCTCACAGAGGGGCAGCAACTCTGGGATAGAGACTGGCGTGCTGATGGATTTTCGGAAGCCCTAACGTGAATGTGCCCCTTTACAAATTGGGACGCAGATCCTGGGCTAGGCTTAATGGGCCACTGACTGGACTGGCCAGAGGGACTGCTGCGATGCAGAGATTTGGCTTAGCCTGATCTTCTCAGTGTGCCTGTGGGGCAGCAGTACAGATAATCACATGTGGTGGAGCAGAGCCCTGTTAGAAAACTGGACCTTGAGAATGCACAGTCAGATGGCTGAACAAGCTGGAGCAAGGGTGGGCAAACTACGGCCCACGGGCCGGAACCAGCCCGTCAGGGCTTTGGATCCAGCCCATGGGATTGCCATCCCCATAGCGCCGGGGGCCCTGCACCTCTACTGGTAGTGGCCGGCACCACGTCCCTGCAGCCCCTGGGGGCGGGCTGGGGGACAGATGGCTCCGCGCACTGCCCTCGCCTGTAGGCACCGACCCCCCTGCAGCTCCCATTGGCCAGGAACGGGGAATCATGGCCAATGGGAGCATCGGAGGAGGTACACGCAGCCGAGGTCAGCACGCGCAGCCCTCTGCCCTCCCCCAGGGGCCGCAGGGACCTGGTGCCAGCCACTTCCGGGAGCAGCGCGACACGGCGCGGAGTCAGGGCAAGCAGGGAACCTGCCGTGGCTCTGGTGTGCGCCGCTGACATCCCAGAGTCACTACAGATAAGTGGCCCCCAGCCGGAGCCAGCACCCTCAACCCCCATCTCACCCTGCCTGCACCCCAACCCCCTGCCGCACCTCGCACCCTCCTGCACCCAACCCCCTTCTCTGAGCCCCCTGCCACACCTTGCAGCCCTCCTGCACCCCATCCTCCTGCCCTAAGCCCTGCAACACCCCGCACCCCTCCTGCACCACAACCCACTGCTCTGAGCCCCCTGCCAGAGCCGCACTCCTCCTGCACCCCAACCTCCTACCCTCAGCCCCCTGCCGCACCCCGCAGCCCTCCTGCACCCCAGCGCCCTCCCCCGAACCTCCTCTGCACCCGCACACCTCCTGCACCCCAACTCCCTGCGCTAAGCCCCTTGTATGCCCCACACCCCTCCTGCACCCGAACCCACTGCCCTGAGCCTCCTGTTATACTTCGCACCCCTCCCGCACCCAACCCCCTGCCCCAGCCCTGCATTCATGGCACTGCATGCAATTTCACCATCCAGATGTGTCCCTCGGGCCAAAAAGTTTGCCCACCCCCGATTCTATGATTCTATGATCCATTGGAGTCTTTTCGGTATAAGTGATCACTAGAGCTGAAATCACCTGCTGTGAGACAGTGTTTCTGCCCAGCCTGCTTCAGCACTGAGGTTTCCCCACTAAGAGCTGACAGTCACGGAGAGCTGGGTGGAGACTCAAGAGAGCGACCTGCAGAGGTCACAGCGGAGAGGCCGGGGGAGCAGAAGGTGAGGGTGAGCAGAGTGGTGAGTGGCTGGCAGGGCAGCTGCCACTAGAGCAAGCACCCAGACAGCAGAGCGAGCCAGGCGCTCTCCTCCCCACCCCCACACTCAGGTGCACACAGGTGCACCTCTGAACTCTGGGTCTTCACTAACCAAGGACAACCACTGTGAGTGGGGTGCGGTGCAGGGAGAAGGGAACGGCACCTTAAAGGAACTTTTGGTTGCTGGACTCAAGAACCTGAAGCAAAAGACACTGCCCAAAATACTCTGGGGTAGGTGTTTTTCTCATGGTTTTGTTTATAAATCCTATTTGTAGTGTTTTCCCAAGTTAATGCCGGGGTCCTTCCCTCCTTTTATTAAAAAGTTTCTTTTCTGCACTGAAACTCTGTGCTTGCGAGAGAGGAAGCTTTGCCTCGTAGAAGCACCCAGGGGGTGGTGTGTAATTGTCCCAGGTTACTGGGTGGATGCTCAAGCTGGATCTGTGTTATATTGCTGGAAAGGAACCCCTAGTTATTGAAGCCAGCCCTAGTCGCTTCCGACACCACTGGCAGAAGGGTTGCATAGATATCGACTTGTGACATACACAAAAGAAGAAGACTCCCCCCACTGACATCCAGTCACTTCTGGGGTAGGACAGGGCAGCTGAGAAACAGGACAGGGAAATATGTATGCTGTGTAGGACAGAAAGTGAGGAAGAATTGTGTCTCCTGTGTCCAGCTCTTGGGGAAGTTACAACTTCAGGACTAATTCCCTGAAATGCAAATCCGCCGGAACACAGTGATTGGGAACCAGTCTCTTGAGAAATTGGCCCTGGAGTTTTCATTTGAGTGAGCGGCTGCAGGCTCCGTTGACAGCAAATCCAACTAGTGGAATCTGCAGTTCCCCAGGTCCCTATTGTTCCGCAGAGGAGTCTGGCCCAGAGATAACTAGACGCCAACTGGCAGAGGGCACAGGGATGCCTAGAGTTATACAGGGATCCCCTGGGTGAGCTATATGCACAATAGCTCACCAGAGGTGGTATGTGAGGTCTCTACCAAGAGACAGCAGCCCACTGGTCACCCTAATGGGGGCACAATGTTTGGATGGGACATAGCTGAAAAGAGATGTAAAATGTGGAATATGAGGTTCCAGAAGTGTTGAAGTGAAACTTGTCACCTGCGCCATGGCAATCCCTTCGGCTGAGCCAGTCAGCAAATAGAAAAAAGCACAGCCGGAGACAACACAGCCGTGGAGACAGGCTATATTCACTGTCTGTGCATCTCTCTCTATCAGTGTTATAGAGGGCGAACAATTTATGAGTTTACCCTGTATAAGCTTTATACAGGGTAAAATGAATTTATTTAGGTTTAGACCCCATTGGGAGTTGGGCATCTGAGCGTTATAGATAAGAACGCTTCTGTAACCTGCTTTCAGTTAAGTCTGCAGCTTTAGGGCAAGTAATTCAGACCCTGGGTCTGGGTTGGAGCAGACGGGCATGTCTGGCTCAGCAAGACAGGGTGCTGGGGTCCCGAGCTGACAGGGAAAACAGAAGCAGAGGTAGTCTTGGCACATCAGTTGGCAGCTCCCAAGAGCTAACTCGTCACAGACACTCCAGAAGTGTGGAAGTGAAGCTTGTCACCAATCAGTCTCTAGTCAGTGTGGCCATGGAACAATTTATTTCCAACCTTTCTCCTTCCTACCCCTCAACTCTCTACACTCTGTGAAATCACTTGTTGATTGGGGCAGAGATGGGAGGAGGAGCTGGTGACCTTGGGACCCTGTTCCTTTGGGAGCAGCAGATCTGTGACTGCTGTGAATGCCCAGCGAGAGAAGGATTGGGTGCTGCAGGGGGATGCTCGGAGGGCTGAGGGGTGAAGTGTGCCTATTGCCAATCCCGAGAGAGGTCATCCCCCTCCCCACGGCCTGTGTGGTATCTGGCCGAGGGAGTCGGGGAGCTGTCCGCCAGCGGGAACAGACAAGGCTTCCTCATGCTAGGGTCACATGGCACCGCACTGGGGCATTAGGGCCAGAACAACTGCAAAGGGAGAACGCCCCCTACTAACACCCCTCTACCTGCAGTACAGGCCCTTAGCACCATGCTGGGGCACTGGGGGCAGCGCTGACTCAGACAGGAGAGCTGGGTCTCTCCTGAAAGCTTCCCAGCCCCATCCCTGCACCACCCACAGTGATGTGATGGATGCAAGTTACCTGAGCACACAACACCGGCATCTTTTCTGTGGTTACAGTTATTCTCTCCCCAAGGCCGAGCCCTGCAATCGGAGAGGGCAACTTCTGTCCCTGTGCAATTGACCTCATCCAGCCAGATAGGGTCTGACCCTCGCCCAAATCGAGCCCCTCCTGGGGCTGATAATGCCGTTCCACAGCCCAGCTGCCTGCATATGACTCCAGCATCCTGTAAGTCCCAGTTGTCATCACACACGGTTCCCCACTGCTGGTTGTGAAGCACCTCGACCCTCCCAGCGCAGTGACTCCTGCTGTTCACCAGTCGGATCTGAGCCACTTCTGAGCTGCCAGCGTCTGCAAACATCCAAGGGAATAAACACTCAGGGAGGTTCCTGTGCATCTGATCCCTCAAGTCGCTGGGGAACGTAGCGCCTCCCGCCGAGGGATCTGACAGGTCTCTGCACACAGCCACTGCCTGTCGACAGCTCCCCACCACTGACCAGGCTAATCACTTGGGCAATGTTGAAGTTTGTCCACTCCCCTCCCAGCCAGCTGTCACCTAGTTAGGCAGACTGGACGGCAGTCTGACCTACTGCTCCCACTAGAGCACTTAGAAAGATCACCCCCCGTACTGCTGGCAGGAACCTCCTGGGGAGCAGATTCACACCCTCAGTCCTGGCGCTGGTATTCGCTCCAGTGCGATACTGTGCAGTGCTGCGGGGCAGACGCTGGCATTAGCATCTCGGTGATTGGGAGCTGAACACAGTCACCCGTGTCATTAGTGGTTGTCTTAGCCTGACATCAGCATTGAATTTACATGTGCTGGCTCCATCGCTCCCTGAAAACCTCACCCAGAGTCCATCCCCCTTAGAACTGCCTGGAGCGCAGGGACGCCTGGCAGGAACCTGCTGTGCACCAGGCTGACAATGGTTCCGACCAGTGCAGAGGCAATGCACACTTCCTACAGGCAGATCGGCCCCCTCCTGAAGCAAACACCTGCCCCTGCGGTTCCTGCTGACTTGCCATGACTGACTTGGCAACATCGTTTTGTGGCAGCCATTGCTGCACTCCTGTCTAGTGCTGCCAGCCCAGTACCAGTCTCAGATGAATGATGGCAGAGCTGGGCTGACAGCTGTGTCCTCACAGAGGGGCGGCAACTCTGGGATAGAGAGACTGGCGTGCTGATGGATTTTCAGAAGCCCTAACTTGTATTTACAACCCCTGACTGGACTGGCCAGAGTGACTGCTGCAATGCAGAAATGTGGCTTAGCCTGATCTTCTCAGTGTGCCTGAGGGGCAGCAATACAGACAATCACACGTGGTGGAGCGGAGCCCCGTTAGAAGACTGGATCTTGAGGATGCACAGTCAGATGGCTGAACAAGCTAGAGGTAAGCAAGGTCGGAATGAGCTCTCCTCTGACAGCTCTGTGAAATCACTTGTCCTTGGTATCACTATGAAGGGATCTAGAGCTGTGTCTTGATTCAGGCAGAGATGGGAGGTGGAGCTGGTCACCTTGGGACCCTGATCCTTTGGGTGTATCAGACCTGTGACTGCTCTGAATGCCCAGGAGGACAGGATCTGGGTACTGCAGGAGGACCCTCGGAGGGCGGAGGGGGGAAGTGTGCCTATTGCCAACCTGGAGAGAGGTCACCCCCCAACACAAGGCCTAGTGGACACGGCTTGTGTGGCCTGTGGCCGAGGGAGTCGGAGAGCAGCCCCCCCAGCGGGCACAGACAAGGCTTCCTCATTCTAGGGGGCCATGGCACCGCACCGGGGTATTAGGTCCAGCACAACTGTAAAGGGAGACGCCCCCTACTGACACCCCTCTACCTGCAGCACAGGCCCCCTAGCACTACACTAGGGCACTGGGGCCAGCACTGAGTTCAAGGGGAGAGCGTGAGTGTCCCCTACTGAGCCCTCACACCGCTCCCTCTAGCATAGGCCCATAGAACCGCACAGGGGAATTGGGGTCAGCACAGACTGAGAGGAGAGCATTCCCTACTGGAACCACCATATTGCTCCCTCAAGCATAGGCCCCAAGCACCATGCTGGGGTCAGCACTAGCTGTGAGGGGACAATGTCCTGTAAGGAGCTTCCCACCCTGCTCCCTGCAACACACACGGCGGTAGATGAAGGTTACCTGAGCACACAACACCG
Organism: Emys orbicularis; assembly: GCF_028017835.1. Lineage (NCBI taxonomy): Eukaryota > Metazoa > Chordata > Testudines > Emydidae > Emys > Emys orbicularis. The sequence continues at coordinate 8,147,323 of NC_088703.1, read as the reverse complement.
GCATCTTCTCCGTGGTTACAGTTATTCTCTTCCCAAGGCCGAGCCCTGCATTCGGAGAGGGCAGCTTCTGTCCCTGCGCAGTTGACGTCATCCAGCCAGATAGGGTCTGATCCTCGCCCAAATCGAGCCCTTCCTGGGGCTGATAACGCCGTCCCACAGCCCAGCTGCCTGCACACGACTCCAGCATCAGTTATGTCCCAGCTGTCATCACACACGGTTCCCCACTGCTGGTTGTGAAGCACCTCGACTCTCCCAGCACAGCGACTTGGGCCATTCACCAGTCGGAGCTGAGCCAGTTCTGAAATGCCAGAGTCTGCAAACACCCCAAAGGAATAAACACTCAGGGAGGTTCCTGTGCATCTGATCACTAGTGTCACTGGTGAACGTAGGGCCTCCCACTGACGGGTCTGAACAGCCTCTGCAACAGCCTGTTAGGGGTTCAGTCCCTGTCAACTAATCGCAGTTAACTCACGCAATTAACTCAAAAAATTGTGATTAAAAAAATTTATCACAATTAATCGCAGTTTTAATCGCACTGTTAAACAATAGAATACCAATTGAAATTTCTTGAATATTTTGGATGTTTGTCTATGTTTTCAAATATATTGATTTCAGTTACAACACAGAATACAATGTGTACAGTTCTCACTTTATATTATTAAGTTGAAGTTGTTTTATCCGGCATGTTGGGAGAACGGGGGGTGCAGGTAAATGAAAAATGCCGGTTAACTAAGAGGCAGGGAGTTTGGGTGCAGGAGGGAGTGCGGGGCTGGGGGTTGGGGTACGGGAGAGGGTGTGGATCAGGGGTTTTGGGAGGAAGTTTGGGTGTGGGAGGGGGCTCAGGGCAGGCAGTTGGGGTGCAGTATGGGGGTGCACGGTGCTGGATCTGGGGGCTACTCACCTCGGGCAGCTCTCTGCAAGTGGCAACTTGTCCCGGCTGCTCCTAGGGGGAGGAGCGGCAGGCAGCTTGGCGCACTCCCTCCTTCCGCAGGTGCCGCCCCCGCAGCTCCCATTGGCCATAGTTCCCAGCCAATGGGAGCTGTGCAGACAGCACTGGGTGGAGGCAGCATGCAGAGCCGCCTGACGCGCCTCTGATTAGGAGTAGCCGGAGCCTGGGACAGGTCGCCGCTTGAGGAGAGCCATCCAAGGTGAGCGGCCCCCGGATCCTACACCCTGCACCCACTCCCACCTACTAAGCCCCCTCCCACACCCAAGTCCCTGTCAGAGCCCACGCTTCACACCCCGTCCTGTACCCCAACACCCTGCTGGCCCCGCACCAACCAGACTATAAAGCGGCATTTCAATGAAGATCAGAAATGCCGATATATAGAGCTTTCCGGTTGATGAAGTGCTGGAAAATAAAGATTTTTCAGTATTTTGGATTACAAATATTAGCACTGACAAGCAGTGGTAAAAGAAATAGTATTTTGCAATTCACCTCATACAAATACTGTAGTACAATCTCTTTATTGTAAATGTGCAACTTACAAATGTAGATTTTTTTCGTTACATAACTGCACTCTTAAAAAAAAAAAACAATGTAAAACTTAGAGCCTACACACATCCTCTCAGTCTTACTTCTTGTTCAGGCAATCGTTCAGACAAACAAGTTTGTTTACACTTACGGACGATAACGCTGCCTGCTTCTTATCTGCAATGTCACCCGAAAGTGAGAAGAGGCGTTCGCATGGCACTTTTCCAGGTAGCATTGCAAGGTATTTATGTGCCAGATATGCTAAACTTTCACGTTCCCCTTCATGCTTCGGCCACCATTCCAGACGACATGCTTCCATGCTGATGATGCTCGTTAAAAAAGTAATGTGTTGATTTAATTTGTGACTGAAATCCTTGGGGGAGAATTGTGTATCTCCTGCTATGTATTTTACCTGCATTCTGCCATATCTTTCACGTTACAGTAGTCTCGGATGATGACTCAGCACATGTTGTTCATTTTAAGAACACTTTCACTGCAAATTTCACAAAACGCAAAGAAGGTACCAATATGACATTTCTAAAGTTAGCTACAGCACTTGACCCAAGGTTTAAGAATCTGAAGTGCCTTCCAAAACCTGAGAGGGACGAGGTGTGGAGCATGCTTCCAGAAGTCTTAAAAGTGCAACACTCCAATACGGAAATTACAGAAGCTGAACCACCAAAAAAGAAAATCAACTTTCTGTTGGTTGCATGTGACTCAGATGATGAAAATGAACATTTGTCGGTATGCACTGCTTTGGATTGTTATCGAGCAGAACCCATCATCAACATGGACGCATGTCGTCTGGAATGGTGGTCTAAGCATGAAGAGACATAAGAATTTTTAGCGCATCTGGCACATAAATATGTTGCTACACCAGCTACAACAGTGCCATGTGAATGCCTGTTGTCACTTCCAGGTAACATTGTAAACAAGAACCAATCAGCATTATCTCCTGCAAATGTAAACAAACTTGTCTGTCTGAGTGATTGGCTGAACGAGATGTAGGACTCAGTGGACTTGTATGATCTCAAATTTTACATTCTTTTATTGTTGATTGCAGTTATTCTTTGTAAATCACTCTATATTTGTAAGATCAATTTTCCAGATAAAGAGATTGCACTACAGTACTTGTATGACGTGAATTGAAAAAACTATTTCTTTTGGTTCTTTTTTACAGTGAAAACATTTGTAATCAAAAATAAATATAAAGTGAGCACTGTACACTTGTATTCTGTGTTGTAATTGAAATCAATATATTTGAAAATGTAGAAAAAATCCCCAAAAATTGAAATAAATGGTATTCTATTATTGTGTAAAGGGGCGATTAATTGTGCGATTAATCATGATTAATTTTTTATCTAACAATTAATCATGATTTTTTTTAATAACTTGACAGCCCTACTCCCCACCACTACCATGCAGCCACCTGTGGGGTGGAACAGGGTAGATGAGAGATCGGGCACAGAAACTCATGGGCTGTGTAGGAGAGGAAGTGAGGAAGAACCCTGTCTCCAGTCACAGCAGTGGGGCATATTCCAGGTTCAGGGGTAATTAGCTGAGATGGAAATCACCCGGAGTGACGGGGATAGGAACTCCACACTTCATAAAGGGATCCCTGAGAGGCTGCAGGATCCATTCAACCCCAAATCCCACAAATGGGATATACGGTTACCCAGCGCCCCATTGTGCTGTAGCGGAGCAGGGGGATCAGAGCGATCAGCAACGGGGAGGGTCATAGAATCATAAAATATTAGGATTGGAAGAGACCTCAGGAGGTCATCTAGTCCAATGCCCTGCTCAATTCATTATCAATCCCAACTAAATCATCCCAGCCAAGGGTTTATCAAGCCGGGCGTTAAAAACCGCTAAGGGTGGAGGTTCCATCACCTCCATAGTTAACCCACTCCACTCATTCACCACAGAGGCACCACAGAGGGTGCTTAACCACAGATGGTCTCTCACAGAGACACACGTACTGCTCCCTGCAGCGCAGGCCCTACGTGGTGTGCTGGGGCACTGGCCCAGCATTGACTTCTAGGGGAGAGCGCCCTCTGCTGAGCCCCCATCCCGCTCCCTGCAGCACAGGCATGTGGAACTGTGTGGGGGAAATGGGGTCAGCACTGACACTACGGGAAGAGTGACACTTACTGTAACAGTGAACCTGCTCCCTGCAGTACAGGCCCTTAGCATCATGTTGGGGCACTGGGGTCAGCGCTGACTCAGACAGGAGAGCTGGGTCTGTGCTGAAAGTTCCCAGCCCGATCCCTGCACCACCCACAGTGATGTGATGGATGCAAGTTACCTGAGCACACAACACCGGCATCTTCTCCGTGGTTACAGTTATTGTCTCCCCAAGGCCGAGCCCTGCAATCAAAGAGGGCAGCTTCTGTCCCTGCGCAGTTGACGTCATCCAGCCAGATAAGGTCCGATCCTCGCCCAAATCGAGCCCCTCCTGGGGCTAATAACGCCGTCCCACAGCCCAACTGCCTGCACACGACTCGGGCATCCTGTAAGTCCCAGCTGTCATCACACACGGTTCCCCACTGCTGGTTGTGAAGCACCTCGACTCTCCCAGCGCAGCCACTCGGGCCGTTCACCAGTCGGAGCTGAGCCGGTTCTGAAATGCCAGAATGTTCAAACACCGCAAGGGAATAAACACTCAGGGAGGTTCCTGTGCATCTGATCTCTCGTGTCGCTGGGGAACGTAGCGCCTCCCACTGACGGGATTGAACAGCTTCTGCAACACCCTGTTAGGGGTTCACTCCCTGTCAACTAATCGCAGTTAACTCACACAATTAAGGTTGTTTTATCCAGCATGTTGGAGGACTGGGGGGTGGTGGTAAATGAATAATACTGGTTAATTAAGAGGGAGGGAGGCAATGTTGAAGTTTGTCCACCCCCCTCCTGGCCAGCTGTCACCTAGCTAGGCTGCCACCTAATTAGGCAGACGGGACGGCAGTCTGACCTACTGCTCCCACTAGAGCACTTAAAAAGATCACCCCTGCACTGCTGGTAGGAACCTCCTGGGGAGCAGATTTACACCCTCACTCCTGGCGCTGGTATTCGCTCCAGTGCGATACTGTGCATTGCTGCGGGGCAGACGCTGGCATAAGCATCTTGGTCATTGGGAGCTGAATACAATCACCCCTGTCATTAGTGGTTGCCTTTGCCTGACATCAGTATTGAATTTACATGCGTTGGCTCCATCGCTCCCTGAAAACCTCACCCAGAGTCCATCCCCCTTAGAACTGCCTGGAGCGCAGGGACGCCTTGCAGGAACCTGCTGCGCATGAGGCTGACAATGGTTCCGACCAGTGCAGAGGCAATGCACACTTCCTACAGGCAGATCGGCCCCCTCCTGAAGCAAACACCTGCCCCTGCGGTTCCTGCTGACTTGCCATGACTGACTTGGCAACATCGTTTTGTGGCAGCCATTGCTGCACTCGTGTCTAGTGCTGCCAGCCCAGTACCAGTCTCAGATGAATGATGGCAGAGCTGGGCTGGATTTTCAGAAGCCCTAACTTGTATCTGCCCATTTACAACCTGGTATGCACATCCTGGGCTAGGCTTAATGGGCCCCTGACTGGACTGGACAGAGGAATTGCTACAATGCAGAAATTTGGCTTAGCCTGGTCTTCTCAGTGTGCCTGTGGGGCAGCAATACAGGCAGTCACACGTGGTGGAGCAGAGCCCCGTTAGAAGACTGGACCTTGAGGATGCACAGTCAGATGGCTGAACAAGCTAGAGGTGAGCAAGGTCAGAATGAGCTCTCCTCTGACACTAGTGATGAGCTGGGGATGGGGAAAGGCTTCAGGATCAGACTGTGTTTACATGAACACACCCACTCTGCGTAGGTATCCAGCAGACAGAGCTGTGTTGGCTGGTGCTGGTTTCTAAATCACTGTATGACGCTACGCCCGTCTCATGAGACAGCTCATGGCGTCCAACACCATTAGGTCGTCCAGAGACATCTATACGGAACAGATCACGGGACACCATCAATACCACGTTGCGTAATTGAGACCGCCGACCAGGGAAATAACCCACTTCCTTCCCTCATGAATCAAGGGATGCACCCCACCCATGTACTTATTCGCTATACTGATACTGACTTGGACTCTTAATACATTCCATGGGTGGCGTACCCGAGCCCACTTATCCACTGACGCTTTAAAAACTCCTGCACACCAATCTGGGTCTATGCTGGTTATGTGATATGTGTGTATCTCGTGATCCTTGTAACCAATACCTGTAATCCCTCATAACTCAAGCCTGACCGCAGATGTACAGTACCTTCCCTCTTAACTTGTGTATATTACATTTTAAACATTAACTTTAATAAAACTTTTAAATCTGTTCTTGAATGCAGGGGTTGGTAAAATGTTGTTGTCCTGATTGTCTGAGTAAAGGGCAGCAGAACTGTGCTTAGCCTGCCCTGACTGAGGGGGTCACCCACAACTCAACTGAACTCACTAACCAGGGGGCTCAGACACCAGACCCCTATCAAGAGTGAGAGGGGGTGGAGATGGGTGTTCCTCCTGAGGGGTGTGGGCTCTGTGTAAGGGGTTTAGACATGGTTTAATCTATCCCTCTTCAAAGATAGAGCTGAAATCACCTGCTGTGAGACAGTGTTTCTGCCCAGCCTGCTTCAGCACTGAAGTTTCCCACTAAGAGCTGACAGTCACTGAGAGCTGGGTGGAGACTCAGGAGAGCGACCTGCAGAGGTCACAGCAGAGAGGCCGGGGGAGCAGAAGGTGAGGGTGAACAGAATGGTGAGTGGCTGGCAGGGCAGCTGCCCAGACAGCAAAGCGAGACAGGCGCTCTCCTCCCCACCCCCACACTCAGGTGCACACAGGCGCACCTCTGAACTCTGGGTCTTCACTAACCAAGGACAACCACTGTGAGTGGGGTGCGGTGGAGGGAGAAGGGAGCGGCACCTTAAAGGAACTTTTGGTTGCTGGACTCAAGAACCTGAGGCAAAAGACACTGCCCAAAATACCCCGGGGTAGGTGTTTTGTTCATGGTTTTATGTTTATAAATCCTGTTTGTGGCGTTTTCCCAAGTTAATGTCGGGGACCTTCCCTCCTTTTATAAAAAAGTTTCTTTTCTGCGCTGAGACTCTGTGCTTGCGAGAGGGGAAGCTTTGCCTCGTAGAAGCAACCAGGGGGTGGTGTGTAATTGTCCCAGGTTACTGGGTGGATGTTCAAGCTGGATCTGTGTTATATTGCTGGAAAGGAACCCCTAGTTATTGAAGCCAGCCCTAGTCACTTCTGACGTCACTGGCAGAAGGGTTACATAGATATCGACTTGTGACATACACAAAAGAAGAAGACTCCCCCCTCTGATATGCAGCCACTTCTGGGGTAGGACAGGGAAGCTGAGAAACAGGACAGGGAAATATGTAGGCTGTGTAGGACAGGAAGTGAGGAAGAATTGTGACTCCTGTGTCCATCTCTTGGGGAAGTTACAACTTCAGGATTCATTCCCTGAAATGCAAATCCGCCGGAACACAGTGCTTAGGAACCAGAGTCTTGAGAAATTGGCCCTGGAGTTTTAGCTTGAATGAGCGGCTGCAGGCTCCATTGACACCAAATCCAACCAGTGGAAGCTGCAGTTCCCCAGGTCCCCATTGTTCTGCAGAGGAGTCTGGCCCAGAGATAAGTAGACGCCAACTGGCAGAGGGCACAGGGATCCCTAGAGTTATACAGGGATCCCCTGGGTGAGATATATGCACAATCGCTCACCAAAGGTGGCATGTGAGGTCTCTTCCAAAAGCCAGCAGCCCAATGGTCGACCTAATGGGAGCAAGATGTTTGTATGGGACACAGTTGAAGAGAGATGTAAAATGTAGAATATGACGCTCCAGAAGTGTGGAAGTGAAGCTTGTCATCTGCGCCATGGCAATCCCTTCGGCTGAGCCAATCAGCACATAGAACAATGCACAGCTCTGGAGACAGGCCATATTCACCCTCTGGGCCCAGTGGGGGCCTGAGAATTTACAAAGACAAAGGACCCACAGCACAAGTCTCCGAAGAGAGACCTCCTCTGGGAAGAGACAATGGTCTGTACCTACAAAGAAAGAGGAGAGGGGACAAGAGCTCCCTTTCACCCAGGAGGCGGCTGACAGGGTTTGTCTCAGAAACAGGAGATCACAGCCAAGCCTGGAGTAAAACCCTGGAAGGACTGTGGGGTGAGCGTTGCTCTACCAGACAGAAAAGTATCTTGTTCAATGAGTCTAGGCTCTAGTCAGAGTGGTATGATTTTATTGGCCATGGAACCATTTTTTTCCAACCCGTCTCCTTGCTACCCCTCGACTCGCTACACTCTGAAGTCACTTGTCCTTGCTGTGACTATGAAGGAATCTAGAGCTGTGTGTTGATTGGGGCAGAGATGGGAGTTGGAGCTGGTCACCTTGGGACCCTGTTCCTTTGGGAGCAGCAGATCTGTAACTGCTGTGAATGCCCAGCGGGACAGGGACTGGGTGCTGCAGGGGGACGCTCGGAGGCCGAGGAGTGAAGTGTGCCTATTGCCAACCTGGATAGAGGTCACCCCACCACAAGACCTAGAGGGCACGGCTTGTGTGGCCTGTGGCTGAGGGAGTTGGGGAGCTGCCCCCCAGCGGCCACAGACAAGGCTTCTTCATGCTAAGGGCCAATGGCACCACACTGGAGCATTAGGGCCAACACAACTGCAAAGGGAGAGCACCCCCAACTGACACACCCCTACCTGCAGCACAGGCCCCCTAGCACCGCGCTAGGGCACTGGCGCCAGCACTGACTTCAAGGGGAGAGCGTGAGCATCCCCTACTGAGCCCTCACACCGCTCCCTGCAGTACAGGCCCAAAGAACCGCACAGGGGAATTAGGTTCAGCACAGACTGAGAGGAGAATGCTCCCTACTGGAACCGCCATATTGCTCCCTGATACACAGGCCCCAAGCACCATGCTGGGATCAGCTCTGGCTGTGAGGGGACAATGCCCCTTAATGAGCTTTCCACTCTGCTCCCTGCAACACGCACGGTGGTAGATGAAGGTTACCTGAGCACACAACACCGGCATCTTCTCCGTGGTGACAGTCATTCTCTCCCCAAGGCAGAGCATTGCATTCGGAGAGGGCAACTTCGGTTCCTGCGCAGTTGAGGTCATCCAGCCAGATACGGTCTGACCCTCGCCCAAATCGAGCCCCTCCTGGGGCTGATAACGCCGTCCCACAGCCCAGCTGCCTGCACACGACTCCAGCATCAGTTATGTCCCAGCTGTCATCACACACGGTTCCCCACTGCTGGTTGTGAAGCACCTCGACCCTCCCAGCGCAGCGACTCGGGCCATTCACCAGTCGGAGCTGAGTTAGTTCTAGGACGCCTGAGTCTGCAAATACCCCAAGGGAATAAACACTCAGAGATGGTCTAGAGAAAAGGAATATGGGGCTTTTCCCCTATTGTTTTTTCTGGCTTCCATTCAGTCCCTGTGTGGCAGACTGGCGGGCTCAGGGGGGCTGAGAAAAGGACAGTGGGGGGTTCCTCTCTGGAGGTCACCAGCTCTGATCCAGCCCCAGGCATGGGGGAATGGCTGACTCGTGGGATGGAGAATGGGACCCAGGGTCTTTCCCTCCAGGAGAAGCCGGCTCCAGTACAGTCTGTGCGAGGGGAATGAGCTGACGCTGTATGTTGGGAGAAGGAGACCTGGGGCTTTTCCCCTGGAGGGCACTGGTTCCCGTTTGGTCCCAGCTCAGGCAGGGGCAGTGGCTGGCGTCGGGGGAACAGGCACTGGGCTTTCACGTCTGGGGCCCTGGGTCCAAGCTGGTAGTGAGTGGAAGTCGCAGCCATTGCAGCTCTCTGATGCCCAAAATGTGAAATGAGCTGCTGGGGTTAATTCCCCTCCGTGACAGGACAGGTGTGTGCAGGCCAGGCCAGCCCTCAGTCTGAGCGGCTCCCAGCCGAGGGGCAAAGAGCGTAATTGGTCAGGAGACTGAACTGCCCTTTGCCCCTGCCTGGGCTCCCTCCCTGTCTGCGCCCTGATGACCCTGCCTGACTGGAGCCAACAGCAGCTATTCCATAGGGTTGTAGTTCTGCTCCTCCAAAGTCTCCACTGGCCCTGACCGGGCTCCTCTATATTCCACAGCGTCCAGACAGACAGGGCCGGTGCCGTGCTGAACTGAGCACCCTCCTGTGGTGACAGCACCTCGGCAGCTCAGCTCCTGGTACCCCACCCCCACCTCCCGCAGGTCCCAGCTAGCATCACAGCACCCCAGTGTAGGGCTAGGTCTACGCTACGGGGGGGGGGGGGGGGGGTCGACCTAAGATACGCAACTTCAGCTACGTGAATAGCATAGCTGAAGTTGCGTATTTTAGGTCGACTTACCTGGCTGTGAGGACGGCGGCGAGTCGACCGCTGCCGCTCCGCCGTCGACTCTGCTTCCGCCTCTTGACGCGGTGGATTTCCGGAGTCAACGGCAGAGCGATCAGGGATCGATTTTATCGCGTCTTCACTAGACGCGATAAGTCGATCCCCAATAGATCGATTGCTACCCGCCGGATTGCTACCCGCCGAAGACGTGCCCTAGGTAAACAGCACCTCCACTTGCCCTTTGCAGGGGTGGGGCCACTCACCAGCCACAGCCAGAGCTGAGCTGAAACAGCTCTAACTATAACTAAAGGCAAGAATATCTGTTGGGGCAGATCATACCCCAGGGTAAATCTGGGGTCACCCACACTGACGCAGCTCAACCAGGAGCTGCCAGAGCCCAAATTTCAATCAGCCTTATCATAGAATACCAGGGTTGGAAGGGACCTCAGGAGGTCATCTAGTCCAACCCCCAGCTCAAAGCAGGACAAATCCCCAGACAGAGTTTTGCCCCATATCCCTAAATGGCCCCTTCAAGGATAGAACTCACAACCCTGTGTTTAGCAAGCCAATGCTCAAACCACGGAGCTATCCCTCCTCCTCCCTAGCCTTACAAGACAAGGATGAGCCCTTGAGACACTGAATGAATGGAGCATTTCCACAGGTACCCAACAGCCAGGATGCCCTGTGCTCTGCTCACTCTGCCACACAGCCCACCTTGTTAACAATTCATTTGGGGGGGGGAAACTGAGGAAGTGATGGGCTGAGACCATGGGGTGAGTCTGGAGGAGGCAGGATTTGAACCCCTGTCTCCAGTCCTACACTTGAACGACTAGATTAAATAACCTTAACTCTGCCCTTCCTCGCCCCAATTTATGAGAGAGCTGCACACTGCAGCATGCACCCCGCACATACGGACAGACCCCCGCACTCTCTGCCTATGTTTGTATTTACCTGCCATGGGGAATCCTGTCATGGAAGCTGAAAGAAAGCAAAGAGATAAGGTAAGTCTCTGTCTCCATGGCTGGTCACCTTGGGGATCTCCAAACACTGGCTGATATAAGCAGTGGCCTGAGTGAGCTCTCCCCTGCCATCTCTTGATGCACTGAGAGAAAAGACTCAGGTGCATGTTGTATTTCAGTGACCTCTCTACTGCCTCTCAGGGAGGTGGATTGACCCTCCTATCCCTCCTGTCGGCGTCAGTTGCATCCACACAGAAGCGCTGTAGCTGCAGAGCTGCCACTGTGCCACTGTAATGTTTCCAGTGCAGAAGAGCCCTAAGTAGCCAGCAAAAGACAAGACCTGGTGAGCGACATCAGAACCAATGACACTGCACCAGCCCTTCCAAACCAAGCCACCTGCTTTCACACTGCCTGCTTCGGTGAAGGACCCCCACACCCTGCTCCCCTCCGGCCTGGCTTCTCCCTGACCTGGAGTGTGACAGCCCCACACTCTGTGTAATGGAGTGCTAAACTGTATTATACTGCTCAGCCACTAGGTGGCGATGTGTGTAAAATACCTTTTTTAAAGCTAACCTCAGCCATATCTGGCAGAGCATTAAAGGGCTGTGGTATGTAAAAGCAAGCTCTGTGACCAGTCCATGTCTGGTACAGAAGAACACGATGGTGTCTGGAGTAAACTAAGAACAGAAATAGAAGGAACAAAGCTACAAAGGTTGCAGGATCTCATCACCATGGCCACTCTTCAGTGCCCCAGAGAACTTCAGCTTTCACAAACTTCACCATGGACAGACTGGAAACAAGATTTCACATTGCTGCCAAGCTGCACAAAGAAACTAGAGAGACGCAGGTATCTTCTTTAGTGTCGGCTACGGGATGCTGGCAGAGCATATCTTTAAATCCTTTGACTTTACTGAAGACAGTCGCAAAGGTGATTATGAAAGGGGTCTGGCTATGTTTGATGCATACTTTATATCTCAGAGAAATTCAGCTTATGGAAGAGCTTGTTTTCACCAGAGAACTCAAGAACCAGGGGAAAGTTTTGAATGTTTTATAAGAGCTCCGCATAGATAGGCTGAAAACTGTGATTTGGGGAATGCAAAGTTTGAAAATATCACAGACAAGCTGGTTATTGGGTTAACAGATAAAATCCTTTCACAGCAGCTACAACTGAAGAGAGATTTAACTCTAGCCACAGCTATTCAAATAGCAAACCAGTCTGAATTAGTCAAATGACAGAACAAAAGGCAGGAACAACTTGAAAAACATGAAACTAGCTTAGGCAATGTCTACACTAGCACTTGCTGCAGTATAACTTACGTCACTCAGGGGTCAGAAAAAGCCACCCCCGAGCGATGTAAGTTACACCAACCTAAGCACCAGTGTGGACAGCACTATGTGGGTGGAAGAAGCTCTCCTGACCGACATAGCTACCGCCGCTCACGGGGCTGGAGTAGTTAAGCCAACTGGAGAGCTCTCCCGTCAGCTCAGAGTGGTTACATTAGAGAGCTTACAGCAGCACCACTGCATCGCTGCAGCTCCACCGCTGTAAACTCTCTAGTGTAGCTGTAGCCTTAGAAGGTTTAAACAGATGCTAGAGTGTTAAAGCTTATTATCATAATACTCCTGAAGCCAGGAGAGAGAACACCCAGGCTAAGAGGGACAAATCCCGGCCTACATACACAATGACTTAACCCCTGAGAGAGAGTGGACCCCCGAGAAGGGCTGTTGCCCTGAAGGGGATTCCTCCTAGGGACCGTACAGAGCCAAGAGAGAGCACGAGTCCTGTGAGTCCATGACATCCTCCCTCTTGTGGGACCTCACAGCTGCTCGTGAGACCCCAGGACTGAACCTGAACAGTCCCCTAACTGGGGTAGTAGCTTTATCCACATCTAAGCTGTTAAAAGGGCACAGACACAAAATGCCCACTCAAATACAACAGACTTATCTCTCTCAGGAACAGCCCGAAACTGGGAGAAAACTTGTTAGCAGGCTACAGAATACACTAAGCAGCTGAAAGGTTTTAAAATATACTAAACAAATCGTCACACTGAGGACTACACGCGGATGGGAAGCATACTGAACTATTTACTCTGTGTGTACACATACAAACCAACACACTTTCAGCAGTAACAGTCTCTTCTCGGGGTGCTGAAATTTGTCTCTTTGGTTTGCTAGCCCCAGAAGGGGGTGTGATGAGAGCGATGTCCCATCCCCCGGGTTATGGCTTCCCTCAACTTTCCACACAAATTACCGCAGCAGTGTCCAGACCCCACTTTTTTCTCTTTTTGTGGTAGCCCCACATCTTCTCTCCCAAGAGAGAGCACAGTGGGTCACTAGATGTTGTTCCCCAGTAGCTTTCATGAGTGATGAAGACCCACCTCCCACACCGGTGAATGCCCCGGCTGAGTACACACCAGGGCAGCAGGCTGCTCAGCCCCTGTAGCCAAGGGTCAACTGAAAAGGAGAGAAATCGAGAAAAGAAAACCCATCCTCCTCTGAGCCACGGACTCCACTGCGAGGTGGGGTTCCCTTTATCCAGGCCGTGCACGGCTAATGCAGGGGCCTAGCCTCAGGACCAGGTCAGAGAAGTCTCTGCAGAGCCGGCTGCCATCATCAGCCTGGCTCAGGGGCTGGTGGAAACGCCCCAGACCGGGGTAGTCATGGCTCCCTGCAGTGTGGGTCTCAGGGTGGGGGGATAGGGGGGGCCATTTCTGGGCCCTCCCTGCTGCCCACTCATTCCCCTCGCTGGGTCTCTGCCTGTCTCCTGCTCCCTCACAGTGAGGTCCTGACCCCCCAGGTTCCCCCTGCAGCCCCTGTCTCTGCTGCTGGGTTCCGTCATTCCATGGGGCTCTGCCAGGCTGGGCCTGTCACCATGTCACCATGTCACAGCATGGCCCTGCCCCTTCACCAACCCTCATCCCACCCCCTCAGAAAACCTCATCCCACCCCCCACCCTCCTCATTGAACCTCGCCCTACTCACCACTCCTCACCCCGCCTCCTGACTGATCCTGGCCCTGCCGCCCCACTGCCTCTCACCCCACTCGCCAGCACTTACCCCATTCACAGGCCCCACTCCCCTCACCAACCCTCACCCTGGCCTCCTCACTGACCCTGGCCTGCCCCCCCGCCACGGACTCTCGCCCTGCCCCCCTAGCTGACCCTGACTCCACTCCCCTCAGTGACCCTGTCCCTGTCCCCTCACACTGACACTCACCCTGCCTGCCTCACTGACCATCGCAGGTCAGTGAGGGGCGGAGTCAGGGACATTGAGAGGGTGAGGCCAGTAAGGGGGCAAGGTGAGGGTTGATGAGGGGCCGGAGGGGGCAGGGAGTGGGGCCAGTGAGGAGGGTGACCTCTGACCCACCCCCCTCAGCAATCCTGGTCCTGTCCCCGCACTGTTCATGGCCACAGTCACTGGCCCCACTCCCATCACTGACCCCAGCCCCACCTCCCTAGCTGACCCTGACTCCACTCCCCTCAGTGACCCTGTCCCTGTCCCCTCACACTGACACTCACCCTGCCTGCCTCACTGACCATCGCCCTGCCCTCCGACCAACTCTGACCCCACCCCCTCACCAACCCTGGCCAGGCCCCCCACGGACTCTCGCCCTGTCCCCCTCACCAACTCTCACCCTGGGCCCTGCCCCGGCCTCTCATCGACCCTTACCCTTCCCCCTTGCTGGCCCCACCCTCTCAATGTCCCTGGCCCCGCCCCTCAGCATCCCTGGCCCCGTCCCCTTACTGACCCTCGTCCCACTTGCTGGCCCCAGCCCTGCCCCCTTGCTTTCTCCAGCCCTGCCCCACTCACCAGCTCCCACATATGTGGCTGGGTCTTTAGTCAGCCCCACCCACAGTCTCACATGGCTTTTCTCCCCTTGGCTCCGCCCCAGCTCCTCCCCGGGGGCTGCTCTCGCTGTCTCCTTCCCCAGGATGCATGGAGGCTGGGACCTGAGCTGGGTTCCCAATCAGACTGACTTGGGGCACTGGCTACTATCTATTGGCCCTAGTCTGGAGTTCTGTGATTGGCCAGAGGCCCTCTCAGTCCCAGGATCCCAACTGCTCCTTGACCCCTCCCGTCTCTCCTGTCATGGGGAGGGGGCAGCCAAACAATCCACCCAGTGCCAGTGAGGGCAGCCAGCCTCTTCACGACAGACATGTTTACAAGAGCAATAACTCAGTTTGAGACTTGCCGGGTCTGGAACCCAGTGACCATGTTCACCTCAAATTGGATGGAGAAAAAGGATAGACAGCTCTAGCTGTCATCAAGGAAAAGAATTCAGCACCCAGATCACAGTGGCCAAGACCGACTGGGGGGAGTTCAACAGAAACCATCCACAGAGCAAACCCAACAGACGGCGGATGCTGAATGAGAAGATGACGTCTCAAGGATTCCAGAACAACCCCAGTCAGTCGTTGTAACTAGCGGCCGCCAGATGACCAAGCTGCTACACGATGGCATTTTTCAGTTAGGAGCCCAGGGTGGTTTAGAGACACTGGACAGACTGATCCGTCCTGAACTTCACAGCCAACATGACAGTGTGAATAAATGGCAGGAACATGGAACTTAATGGGGGAGGTGGACTGGAATGTTAACCTGTAGCGCTCTGCTCAGCCACTGGATGGTGCTGTGTGTAACATCCCTTATGAAGCCGAACCTCAGCCATACCTGGCAGGGCATTAAAGGATCTAACGATGAACACAGTCGGGGTGGATGAGCAAATTCTGTAGCCAAACCACACCTGGGACAGGAGCATGACACCCTGCTCCCCCCAGGTCTGGCCAGGCCTAACGCTCTCCCCAGTGTGTGTGGGGGGGAGGGGGCCAGGATAGTTACAGTCCATGACCTTCCCCTGCCTCCCCATCGTGTGTGTATGGGAGGGCAGTTACAACGTGTGAACTCCCCCTGCTGGCCCAGTGTACGGAGAGGTTGTTACCATAGTTACCCTAGTCCTCTTTCACAGAGCGTTAACTCAAATTGGGAACCGTCAGTTCGCACCAGCAGCGTCCACACAGGTCAGTCCGAATGCAGCTCTTTGGTGCACTCTGCAATTCATACCCCCGCAGCTGGCTTTGTGAGCTGTGTAGACATGACTGGGGAGTGCGCGTCCTTCCAAAAATGGGGGAAATTGGGTTTGAAAATAGGAGCACTGGAATTTGAGCAAGAAGCCAGGATCGTGGGTGAGCTGATAATCGTTTTGGATTTCACTGAGGCTAATAAGTACACAGTGAATCAATGTAATATGTTCATTATAGTGAACGAATTCTTCACCAGACTCGGGACCCCAGCAGTGCTGCTTTCAGATCAAGGGAGAAATTTTGAATGCAAAGTGTTTCTGCAGCTTTGTGAGATTCCAGGGGCTCCACAAACCTGCCCCAGCCCTGCACACCCAGCACAGTCTCATAGGATGATAGAAAGTTTCAGTCTGACTCAGGGGTTTTACAGATTCATAGATTCCTAGGTCAAAAGGGACCACTGTGATCATCTACTCTGAGTCCTGTATAGCACAGGCCAGAGACCTGCCCTGAAATAACTCCTAGAATGTTTAGAAAAACATCCAATCTTGAGTTAAAAGTTGTCAAAAATGATGAAGAATCCACCACGATCCTTGGTAAATGCCTCATTCCAGCCTGAATTTGTCTAGCATCAACTCCAGCCATTGGATCCTGTTCCCCCTTTCTCTGCTAGATTGAAGAGCCCATTATGAAATACTTGTTCCCCGGGCCCGTGTAGATACTTACAGATTGTGATGAAGTCACCCCTTAACTTTCTCTTTGTTAAATTAAACAGATTAAGTAGGTTTCCTAGTCCTTTACTCACTCTCATGGCTCTTCTCTGAGCCCTCTCCAACTCATCAACATCTTCCTTGAATTGGGGACACCAGAACTGGACACAGGATTCCAGCATTGATCACACCAGTGCCAAATGAGGAGGTAAAATAAACTATCTGCTCCTACTAGAGATTCCCCTGTTTGTGCATCACAGGATCACAGCAGCTCTTTTGGCCACAGTGTCTCACTGGGAGCTTGTGTTCAGCTGATTATCCACTGTAACCCCCAAATCTTCTTCAGGGGCACTGCGTCCCAGGAGAGAGTTCACCATGTAAGTATGGCCCATGTTCTTGGTCCCTAGATGTATACATTTGCATGTCGCTGTAGTAAAATGTATATTGTTTGCTTGCACCCAGTTTACCACGCATCCAGATCTCTCAACCTGTCCTCTTCATTATTTACACTCCCCCAACTGTGTCATCTGCAAACTTTCTCAGTGATGAGCTCTTCTTTCAGTGTCCAGCGACAGAGCCATCGTCTCTCTATTTGGGCTTACAAAGTGGATTGCTGGCCCTCTGGAAATGCTGGTGGATGCTGAGAGGGAGCTGAGATTTGTAATGTTAACTTGTCTTTGTTCTCCAGGTTCTGTCAGTGTCGGCCTGAGTCTGAGAAGGGCTGTGTCTGGGGACAGCACATTTCATGTCTGACTGTGAGCCCAGCAGGGCAATGTCTGTCTCTGGTTGTGCGTTGTACAGCACCAAGCACAATGGCAGTGCTGAGGGGCACCGGGCTGGGAGTGATGAGACCAGGGCTCCATTCCCAACAGCTGCTATCACATCTCCTCTCTGTGTCCCTATACCCCTCTCTATCCTCTCCATTTAGACTGAGCTCTTGAGCTCAGAGACTGCCTGTCGCCCTGTCAGTGCAGAGCCCAGCACCACAGGGCCTTGAGCTCGGCCTACAGTGCTGCCATAACATGAATTCTTGTGTTTGCATAACAAATAATAGTTAATATTTAAAAATATTTAATATATTTAATAGTTGAGTTAAGAAATGGAGCCTCAAACACAGAACAAACACAGTAAGAGCAGGACAGGAGTTAGGTCATTCAGGGAATCCTGTGTGCAGTTCTGGTCACCTGCACACAGGACAGATGGATTCAGACGGGAGCAGGTGCAGAGAAGGGCTGCTAGGGTGGTTGGGGGATGGAGGCTGGTCGTACGAGAGGAGCCTGGAAGAGCTTGGCTGGTTTAGCTGGCACAGCACAGGCTGAGCAGGGATCTGATTGCGCTGTGTGAATCCATCGGGGGAACACTGGGAAGGGAGAAGAGCTACTGAAGCCAAAGGACAGTGTTGGCCCAAGAAGAAATGGGGATAAACTGTCCAGGAGTCACCTTAGGCTGGAAATGAGAAGAAGGTTCCGGAACAGCCTCCTAATGGGTGAGGGGTGAATGCGCTAACTCACGTGAAGATGGCGCTCGATAAGTGTGTGACTGGGATTCTATAACATGCCCTTCCAGCCCTGTGTCCCGTGTTCCTAAAGAGACCAGCCGAGGGTGGCTGGGAAACACCTCCAAGATTCAGAGACATGCCAGTTTCTTTTTACTCTTTTAACACTTAACGAAAGTTAAATTAATTGTATTGTAAAATTGTACGTGCAGCTAGATAGATCCTGGTACCCCCTACTCTAACTGCTAGACTCCACTCCCTTTCCCAAGGCAGCAATAGACCCCAGAAGTCTTGGCTCCCGGCCCCTCTCCTCTAACCACAAGACCCCACTCCCCTTCCCAAGGCAGGAATAGACCCCAGGACTCCTGGCTCCCAGGACACAGCTATGCCGTGTCTGATGGGTGGGGCTGCAGAATCGCAGGGTGCCCCCAGGGCTATTCAAAGCCAGAGCAAAGGGAAAAGGCCACTCACCCCAAAGCCAGACCAGGAGGATGGGGATCTTTGTCTTCCCGGCTCCAGCGCAGGCAGCTGAGCTCCTGCCAAGGGGGTGCCCAGCTGGGAGCAGGAGGCACCCGGGAAACCCCATGTTCATAGCACACGCCTTGTGGGGCAGCGTGGCCAGGGGTTAGGGCAGGCGGTCGTCCTTGTGATAGAGGCAGGCTGAGCTCGATGTGACAGTCACAGGCTGGGAGGCTGGGGAGATGGGGCAGGCACCCAAGGGGGCAGGGACCCAAGGGGGCAGGAGGTGTGACAGGCCTCTCACTGCAGAGACCCCTCCCTCTGTGCCCCCCCTGAAGTGACCCAGTGGGTGTGTGCGACTGAGCCCACAGAGGAGAAGTGACCCTCATGCTCTGCGCTGTGGCTTTTTTTATATCATTGGATTGTGAAATAAGCATTCCCGGAACATGCTGAGCAAACAATCCCCTCTTGGAACAGCTGATTATGGGACACATGGGGCGGAGGGGCTGTTCCTGGAGCTGGTTCACAGGGAGTTAGCAGAACTGATCTACGGAGGCCTGGTGGACACGGGACAGGCGCACGGGTGTTACTGCGCCTGTGGGTGCGAGGATCAGCCCGTGCAGTTAAAGCGACGCTGCGGGCTGTGTGGATGCCCTTACTCCTGTTGAACAAGGCTGAGGCTTGGTTTGATCTACACCTAAAGCTTAGGTCGACCCAACTACACTTGTATTCCCCTCTCTATTGTCCAGCAAGGGCACCCAGTGAAGGCTCCAGCTCCCCAGCTGTCATCTCCTTTGTCTCCCTCCCTCCTGACTGGGGTGTTTCCAGGCTGCCTTTGCTGCTTTTTGCCTTCTCTTCAGAGACTAACAGCAGTGTCATTGCGCACTGATAAGTTAGCACCCAGCTCTTTCTAAGCAAGCACATTAACTCACAAGGTAAAAGCATTACAGAGAAAACATGTTAAAACAATAACAGAACCTACACGCATGCTAGTCATCTTACCTGAGATCACCCCAACTCCAGTGTGGGCTCCAGCTGGTGATTAGTCCTTCAAACCCACCCAAGGAATCGCTTCTGTGGTCACAGCCTCAGCTAGATTTGTCCATCCTTAACACAGTACAGGGATCTTGGATTTGGGGTTTCCAGGTGCAGGTAATCAGCAGACAGAGGGCTTTTCTCCCCAGGGCATAGCTTCAAAAGGCCTCCCATGTGCCCATAGGTGGCAGATAGCATAGGCAGGGGAAGGCTGCGTCTCCCCAAACAGCTTGGCATGGCCCCGCCCATGCTCCGCCCCCAGGCTCCCTCCTGCCTGCTTCCAGTTCCCTTCCCTCTCTTCTGTGGCCAAGAGGCTGGGGCAGGCAGGCTGGGGCCAGTGCGCACAAGACCCTGGGGCTGGGGCCACACCATGCCACCTGACACTGGGGGCACTGCTACCAGGGCTGGGGCTAAGGGTGTGCGGGGGGGCCGGCGGCCTTGCGGGGGTTATGTGTGTTCTCCGTGCTCCGGCAGGGGACGGGAGGCAGAAGAGGCAGGGCGGAGCCTCGGGCAGGGGGGAGGGGTCAGGGACTAGCCTCCCCCAAGGACACGTTCACCCGCTGCCCCTCCATGTGCCTCCCAGGAAACCCACTTCACACGTATTGTCCCAGCCAGTTCTTTGAATTGCTTAATATTCCCCCAAGGTTTACATTAGTCACATCGCCTCAAAAAGTTATACAGTTTTACACCAACACAAAACAATTGCATTGGAATACAATGGACCCCAAAAGTATTCAAATTCTTTCAATAAGGTTTAACTTACTTCAGGCAGGTTTATCCAGAATATTGTCCTTTAGTACAAGCCCATCCAGTCGTTATTTTGTTCACCAATTAGGCCTAGTTTCTGACACACCAATTTTGGTCCACTGATTTCCAGTCCCTACCCTTCCCTTATTCATCAGTGACGCTGCTAACGCAGTTTCTTGGTGGCATCTGTAGCCTTTTTATTTGAACTAATCCCGTCTTTGTCTCCTTTTCATACCCCTTCTATCAACTTTCATTGTTACAGGTTATTGTAACAGTTTAGGAACATTCACCTACTTCCCACAGTTAAGCTCACAAGCAGGGTAAATCTGTAGTTCCCAATGTGACAGATCAGGTAAATCCCTGCAATATATTTAAGAACCTAAGAACGGCCATACTGGGTCAGACCAATGGTCCGTCTAGCCCAGTATCCTGTCTTCTGACAGTGGCTCGTGCCAGGTGCTTCAGAGGGAATGAACAGAACAGGACAATTTATTGAGTGATCCGTCCTCTGTTGTCCAGTCACAGCTTCTGGCAGACAGTGATTTAGGGAACCCAGAGCATGGGGTTGCATCCTGGGCCATCTTGGCCAATCCATTCATGGACCTATCCTCCATGAACTCATCTAATTCTTTTTTCAACCCACTTATACTTTTGGCCTTCACAGCATTCCCTGGCAATGAGTTCCACAGGTTGACTGTACGTTGTGTGAAGAAGTATTTCCTTTTGTTTGTTTTAAACCTGTTGCCTATTAATTTCATTGGGTAACCCCCTTGGTTCTTGTGTTATGCAAAGAGGTAACTAACAATTCCTTACTCACTTTCTCCACACCAATCATGATTTTATAGATCTTTATCATATCCCCC
Source organism: Emys orbicularis (assembly GCF_028017835.1). Lineage (NCBI taxonomy): Eukaryota > Metazoa > Chordata > Testudines > Emydidae > Emys > Emys orbicularis. Next base: position 8,126,220 of record NC_088703.1, on the reverse strand, counting down.
CTTGGCTGTCTTTTTTCTAAGCTGAACAGTCCCAGCCTTTTTAATCTCTCTTCATATGGAAGATGTTCCATGCCCCTAATTGATTTTTGTTGCCCTTCTCTGTACCTTTTCCAATTCTAATATCTCTTTTTTGAGATGGGGCAACTAGAACTGCACACAGTATTCAAGGTGTGGGCATACCATGGATTTCTATAGTGGCATTATGATATTTTCTGTCTTCTTATTAATCTCTTTCCTAATGGTTCCTAACATCATCCAGTAGTTGCAGTATTTGTTTGGCAGGCTTCCTGCTTCTGATGTACTTTAAAAAATTGCTGTTACATGTACTACAACCACTGGCGGCTCCCCAGTCTATCTGGATGTCTTGAGTGATCCGCTACCTTTGCACCCAGCAGGCAATTCACCATCTGGGTCTCTCAATCATCTCAAACCCAACACATCTGCATCCATATTTATAATAATCTCTAATAAGCAAATCCCCCATCACTATTGCCTGTTTCTTCCTAATAACTGGGGTCCCCACCTCCAGAGCGGTAACCTTAGTGCAGGAGGACACCTTAACATCATCTAGAAGGAGGGTCCCAACTATGGGATTGTTTCTCTCTGCTCCAGTTGGATGTTCTCCTTCCCTGAGACTTTCATCCTCCTCATCCTCCAGCAGAGTGTCAGACTGGGTGTGGGACCATTCTACTGTGTCCCTCAAAGTCTCCTCTGTGTGCCTCTCTGTCTCCCTTATCTCCGCCAGTTCAGCCAGTCTGGTCTCAAGATCCCATTTGCTCCCCCAGGTTTTAATCACTTACTCTGGATATATTAATAAACAAAAGTGATTTTATTAAGTATACAAAGTAGGATTTAAGTGGTTTCAAGTAATAACAGACAGAACAAAGTAAGTCACCAAGCTAAATAAAGCAAAAATACGCAAGTCTAAGCCTAATACATTAAGAAACTGATTACAGGTAATATCTCACCCTCAGAGATGTTCGAATAAGCTTCTTTCACAGACTAGACCCTTGCTAGTCTGGGCCCAATCCTTTCCCCTGGTACAGTCCTTGTTAGTTCCAGCAGACATCTTAGGTCATAAACAGGGGCTCTCTCATGACTGGGACCTCCCTTGTCCTGCTCCACCCCCTTGTATAGCTTTGTCAAAGGCAGGAATCCATTGTCTCTCCGGGTCCCCACCCCTCCTTCTAAATGGAAAAGCACCAGGTTTAAGATGGATTCCAGTATCAGGTAACATGTTCACATGTCCTGTGAGACCCCAGCCTCCATTCTTCCAGGGCTGGTTTGCACGTAAACAGAGCCATTTACAGGCCATTGATTCTTAAGCACCCTTAATGGCTTCCACTTAATATGTTTACATCAGTAATACAAGTTTATATCTTACTTTCCTAACTCCAGACATAGAAATAATACATGCAAACAAATAGGATGAACACACTGAGTAGATCATAAGCTTTGTAATGATACCTTACAAGAGACCTTTTGCATAAAGCATATTCCAGTTACATCATATTCACATTCATAAGTATGTTTTTATAAAGCATACGGAGTGCAACGTTACAAGAGGAAAAGGGGGAAATACACAGAAGGAAGGGTGCCCCCTGTGGCCAGGAGCGGGGTGCCTGCTGGGACATGGATAACAGACCGTGTGCCTGGGTATCAGTGCAGAATCTGTGGCCATCTGTCTGTCTGTGTAAGGGTAATAATCCAGAGCGTTCGTGTAGTGGGGAGGCTGTGGGTCAGGATTGAGGGATATCGTCAGAGCTATGGGCGGGAGCCCAGGGCTGGAATAGCCGTGGGCTGTGAGTTGGGATTGAAGGACATGAGCAGAATTGTAGCAGGGAAGCCCAAGGCTGAGGGGACAGACAGTCCTGCACTCCAGACCCCTCTGAGGCAGGGACAGCACCAGGATCAGTCCCCCATACTGCGTGAGCCCATCTTGGGGCCCATCCCTGCCCCAACACACCCTCAGGGGTGTCTGTCTCTGACCTTCAGGCAGCCCTTGTCTAGCGCTAGAGGAAGGCAGCAGTCTCAGGGATGATCTCCGAGGGCAGCCCCAGCCGTCTCACGCTGCAGGCTGGGCTCGGATCCCACTTCTCCTGCCATGGCTCAGCCTGGGGGCGGCTCTCAGAGAGCATCATCTGCTCCACCGGCCAGGAGTCTCATTGTCGGGATCCTAAGAGGGGGGTCTCTGCTGCTGTCGGGCGTGCTGCTCCCTGAGGCGGGCGATGGGGTCCCTGAGGTTGTCAGCTCCTCCAGGTGCACGAGGCCTGCAAAGCAGGGGGACAGAGAAACCCACCAGGGCTCAGAGTCCCTGGAGCCTGCACCACTGGGCATAAGAGGGTGCTTTGTGCCCATGACCCTCCAACCCCAGGGCAGGGCCATATGGATGAGGCATCCACACACCGGGACCATGGGCACAAACACAGCTGGCCAGCACAGGTTCAGGGACCCTGCTGTGGGCAGTGAAGGGAGCGCAACTTGTGTGGGAGCTGTAGGCTCTTACCCCAGAGAGTGGTGTAGTGAGTGGGCACTGGGCTGGGACTCAGGGGTCTGGGTTGCACCCCTGCTCTAACTCAGCCTGCTGTGGGGGTCTGAGCAATTCCCTGTCCCTCTCTGTGCCCATTTCCCCTCTCACCCTGCTTATTGCCTGGGGTAAGCACTCACTGCCAGGGTTCAGGCAGCCAACCTGCTGGGCCTGTCCTGGAGTCTCCAGGAATTAAAGGTTAATCTTTAATTAAAGCTTATGTCATGTGATGAAACCTTCAGGAATACGTTCAACCACAATTAGCAACCCTAGTCAGGGGGAAGAGCCCCTGCCCCACTCCCTGCAGCACAGCACCCCCTAGTGGGTGGGGCATTGGGGCCAGCACTGACTGCATGGGGAGAGTGTCCACGACACAATCATCAACATCCCCTCTCTGCAGCACTGCACCCCCTAGTGCCAGGCGGGATGTGACATGGGGAGAGTTACCTGAGCACACAACACTGGCATCTTTGTACTCACAGTTATGGTCTTCCCAAGGCTCAGCCTTCCGCTGGGAGAGGGCAGCTTCTGTCCCTGTGCAGCGAACCTCATCCAGCCAAATTCGGTCAGACCCTTCTCCAAACTGAGCCTTTAGACAAGAGCCCAGAGAAGGTCCCATGCCCACATTTCACCCAAGCATGAAGCCGTACATTTGTCTGCTTTGTGACTCAAAGGTGGCTGCCCTCCGTATGGGGCTGGTCGGTTCAGGGGACCCTCCCTTGCCCCGGTGTGGGCCCTCCAGAGTGTGAACTGCTGAGACATGGTCGGAGAAGGGGATAGACTCCCCCTGAGGTTCTGCCCTGCCGCCTAGGCCGCCCCACTGTCAGGTCAGGCACCCAGACTCTCTGTTCAATGCTGGCGCCTATGACAAGGGTCCATCGCACCCAGTGGGAGCCGCTTAAGCCAGTCAGGAGTGAGATGCAGAGGGGCAGAGCTTGTGGCCTAGTCCACAAAGGGACATATGATCTGAGCCTTACGTGCCTGGCTGATGGGTGATACCAGTCTCCGGTTGGGAGTCTCAGCCATGAGCTCTCCCCTGGTGTTCGGCCGTGGTCACCTCTGCTCAGGCCCCAGCCGTGATGCCGGGGGGATGGGATCCTGGCCTGGGCTCTGGCAAAGGGCAGTCGCCTGGGGGCCATGGGTACCTGAGGAGGAAGCGACTCCCCCTCCAGCAGCTGGGGAGAGACAAGGGGGAAACTGTCAGGAGCAGAGGAGCCCGTGCACCCCAAAGCTTCCCAGCCCAACAGTGCCTGCAGGAAAGTGGCGCCGGGCGGGGCAGAGTCCAGAGCAGTTAGAGCCAGACACAGCAGTGACATGTGCTGGGACCCCGGGGAACGGGGGAGGCCCAGGCCGGCTGCCCATCGGCTGCTCTGCCCTGCTCCTCACCCTGTGCTGCAGGGAACTGGTGGGCTCAGTAGGGGTGCTCTGACCTCACAGTCAGTGCTGACCCCAATGTCCCAACCCCACTGCCCCCCACCCAGCACTATCTCTGGGGGAAAGACCCAATCCGCTGCCCTCCACAGTGTCAGTATCTGGGAGCCTCCTCCCCATTTCCAGCACAGCCATATAGACCCCACCCCTTACCCCCTGCCCGTCCCTTCGAGCTCGAGGGAGGATGGGATGGGGGTAGCCAAGCCATAGGCCTGTGAACCCTGGGGTCCTGCACCGCACAGGAGCTTGGGCAGTAACAGCTCCCCCACAGGCAGACCTGCCCCTGCCTACCTGCCCCATCAGCCTTCGTGCTCTCAGGGAGCAGGAGCCATCCATGGGCTAGAGGCTGCCCAGGGATCAGACCCCTCCTGCCATGTTCAGCTCCGGGGGGGCGTGTCCCACTCAGGGGCCAGTTGACTGCTCTGCCCCCAGGAACTCCCTGCTGTAGGGTCACCCAAGGGGCCCCTATGGAGGTGTCCCCCTGGGCTGGTTCATGGGAGAGCCCCTATCAGACCCAAACCGCCTGCTCAGCCAGAGGTGGAACCGAAACCAACTGTGGAGACTTCAGCCAGTATCTGAAGGGGAAGGAGCCGGGGAGCTGGGCTGGCGCCTTGGGGCTGGGGACAAAGTTGTGGGATAATGAGCTGACTCCAAGGTCGCCCTGGCTCTTAGCCCCTTCCACCCCACCCCACCCCTGACCACTAGACACCACTCCCCTCCCAGAGCCAGGGATGGAACCCAGGAGTCCTGGCTCCCGGCCCTACTGGGGATATATCAGTAATGGACTGTGTGTGTGGATGCTGACCGTACTGCGTGAGGGCATTTTCCCTTCATAACCCTGCCCCTTGAGTGTGACAGGGAGCAGAGCCCAGGCCTTGCTTGTCCCACTCTCCTGGCCTGGCAGCTCCCCAGTACTGCCTCTCTCCCCTGGCACTGCATGTTCAGCATCAGGACAGGGTCTGACTTGGGGCCCGGGCCAAACACGCTGCCACTCAGCGCTTCCATGGCCCACCACAGCCCAACTGCCTGCACAGTATGGCCACATCACCCAGGTCCCAGCCATCATCACACACGGTGCCCCAGCGCCCGTCCAGATGCACCTGCACCCGCCTGGCACAGCAGTGGGGGCCATCTACCAGCCTCACCTCTGGCAAAGCAAACACAACTGCTGGGACACCTGCTCCAGGGCTGCGTGGGGAGACCCCAGGGCCTGCAGGGACTGAAGGCCCAGCTCAGCACGAGGCATTGCCAGCGAGTGCAGAACAGGGCAGAATGGGCTTTTCCATGACACTAACCCTGGGCTCTTCTCTCGCACCTTCCTCCTGCCACATGCTGCACAGACAGGTCACTGAGCCCCAGGAAATGGCACAGCATCAGCACCCCTGCTTTACAGAGGGGAAACTGAGGCACAACAACAGGACACAACTTACCCCAGGTCACAAAGTGAGCCTTGTGCAGAGCAGGGAGTAGAACCGCCCCCTCCCCCGCTCTAACCACTAGACCCCAGAGCTAGGGATGGGGGGGTCAGGAACAGGGTCCTATGCAGTCAGCCCCACCCCCAGGCTGGGTTTAGAGGAAGTTCTCTTCACACCCAAAGTGCCAGTTCAGCCTAAGAGGAGGAAGTGAAACTAGCTGTGAAAACTGTAGCAGAGTCCTGGGGTGGGAGCTGCCTCTGAGGCCATCCTGTATCCCTGGACATTGTAACCATTAGACCCCACTCCCCTCCCAGAATGGGGCTAGAACCCAGGAGTCCTGGCTTCCAGCCCCCCCCCCCACACACACACACACACACACCCCGGCAGGGGTCACTAGCAGTGACAATGTCTCTTTTCCTCACTTGTTGGCTAGTCTCACTACTTCTGCAGTGTGCCCTGCTACTAGCATGACCATACTTTCCCTAAGAGAAAATGGGACACCGCACAGGGCCTGCCCGAGCCCTCCCTGCCTCACGCCTGCGCCAGCCTGAGGTTCCCCTCCCACCCTGCGCAGGGCCTGAGCCCCTCTGCTGCCTGCCTGCACGGGGCGGCCTGAGGCCCCTCTCTCACTTCCCCGCAGGGGATCAGCCTGCTCCTCCTTTCTGAGCAATGCCCCTTGTTCCTGCCAGTGATCTGGTATATTGGCCTGGGGGGCGGGGGGGAGCAAAGGGGATGGAAGCAGCTGTCACGGAGCCCCAGGATCAGAGCTACGCCCCCAGTTTTGGAACCGTCCCTTGGAGGAACCCTTCAGTGTGCCAGCCCCTGAGGGGTCCCACTCGTCCGTCAGCCTCACCGCCGCTGAGACTGAGCCTCTGGGCTGCAGCTTCCTTCTCCTCCCCGCAAGCTCTGCCCAGCACGTCCAGCTGAGGGACACCTGGGAGAGCCTTGGCGCCCTACGGGGATTCCTGCACCTCAGCTGGGATTGACAGTGACTCCCGGCGGCGTTTACAGAGCAGTCGGGTTTGTTAGGCTCTGGCATGCAGCACAGGGAGTCCTTGGGGCAGCGCAGAGAGAGGAAGGGTCCAGAGTAGGGTGACCAGATGTCCCGATTTTATAGGGACAGTCCCGATATTTGGGGCTTTTTCTTATATAGATGTCTATTACCCCCCACCCCTGTCCTGATTTTTCACCCTTGCTATCTGGTCACCCTAGTCCAGAGGAGCCCGTTCTGGTCAGCCCCTAGCCCAGCCGAGCCGGAGCCATGTTCAGGCTCTGTCTCGCTCTGTCTCACTGATTTGTTCAGTTCCCAGGTGCAAGAGCTCTTCCTCCAGAAGCCAACACTTATCCCCCCACTTCCCCATCCTTTGTTCTCCTGCTGGGGTCTGTGCCCAGCTTTCCTGCTGAGAACATCAATGCAGGAGTCACTGGCACTGCCACGTTGTCTCTTTGGCCCCCTGGATGATCTGGGATTCTATTCATTCCTCCCAGACTGGGAGATCTCTCTCTCTCACACACACACACCGTGTCTTTAGACCTTCACACACACACACACACACACACTGGGCAGCCATGCAAAATATAGGAGAAACTGAGGCACTGACCCAGTTTGCAAAAATATTACAGAAAATTCCCACTTCATCACAGCAACTCCTGCCAGTCAGGCCCTGATGGGTGGGAGGGGCGGACCCTGCTCCTGCCAGTCGGGTCCTGGTGGGGGGGACGGGCGGGTAATTATGGCACAGGCCAACCTGCCATCATTTGCCAGCAGCCCCTCTCCCCTCGTCTGTTCTATTCCATTTTTTCAGCTGACTTTGGAGCCACGTGGCCCTTGTGCCACATTCACACCCAGCCCTGCCTCTCTACCAGCGTCCCCTCCCCTGCCTGTGTCCCCCCACTCCACTGAGAGGCTGGGCCGGCCTCTGCCCATGGGCTCTGCTCTGCCCCCCACCCCGTGACACCTGGGAGCCTGTCTGTGCCAGGCTGTTACCCGGGGAGCCCCCCAGCCAGATGGCAGAGGGGCCACCCGACCATAACTCGCACCAAGCCTGATGCTCATGGCCCAGCTCACTGTTGTCACAGTCAGTATCTCCAAGGAGCCGGGAGGTGTCCTGTGCAAGCCGGTAACACGCTGCTCACTGAGATCATTGTGTGAGGGACGCATGCTGGAAATATGCTCCTCAGATGTGCTTGGCAGCCCAGCCACTCCTGACCAAAGCAATGGGGTTTCACTGGCTTGCCTGCGTCTCCCACGTCAGAGAAGCAAGGTGGGACCAAAGACAATAGAAAGGACATTTCCAAGTGAGTTAAACAAAGCCAGCAGGTGAGCACGTGGGGAAGGGTGACTCTCAATTCTCACCAAGGGATGGAGGCTGCCCCCCTGAGGAAGCCTTCCTGTCTCGTGAAACAGTGGGGAGGACCTTTGGGAAGAGCTACGCAGAGGCAAACCCCCACTTTGTTCCCCACCACTGGCCAGAGCTCTTGTCAGCCCAGAAAGTTGGATCCTTCCACCCAGGGGCTGAAGTGGTTGGTGAGAAACCTGCTTAGCCGAAGGTTGTGACTTGCTGAAGTGATGTTTTAGTCACTAGCAGGCACGTTCGGTTTTGCTTTACTTGTAACCAGAGCTGTGTCTGCCGTTCGCTCTGATTAGCACTTAACTCTCTGCTCTGTATTAACTCACTTCCCACCAAACCCGCTCCGTGCTGTACATAGACTGAGGGAAAAACCCTCCAGCAAAGCACCAGGCAGGTGTGGGCTGTGTCTCCTTGGAGGCCAAGGTCTGGGAGGGTCCCGTGAATGGGGCTGGACACTGCAGGGAGACGTCTCTGGGACCCTCAGGAAGTGGGGTTCACTGAATGTTACCTGCCAGGCAAGGTTGAGGCTGGCAGAGCCCTGAGGCATTGGCAAGCTGGGCAGACAGGCTGGAGTGTCAGGGAGCCGACTCAAAGCTGCCCCACACAAGGTGACATGTATCTGAACTATTCAGTTCCCGAATTTCCAGTGTTCAAATTTGTGTTACCTTCAGGCTGCCCCCCAGATCCCAGCTCATGGGGAGACAGGGAGAGTGGCTCAGACCTCCCCAGAGGGGTAAATCACTTGCCAGCAGGCAGGAAGAGTGAGTCAGATGCCCCCCCCAGAGGAGCACTGAACCTTACTGCTTTGACTCCTCCCCCCCACGCCCTATTTCCTAGTGCTGCACCTAAACCGGTTAAGGAACATGGGAAATGTCTTGGGGGAGGGGCTGGTTTCAGGAAGCCCTGAGCACGCGCCCCCCACTTGCTCCCTCTGCCCGACTCTGGACTGTGGCTCAGGATTAGCACATGGCTCTTGCTGCAGAGTCTGTATCTCCCCTCTCTGTACCCAGGGGGTTATGGCCCCGGCGCTCGGCGCGCTAAGGCCCTTTCCTTCACTGTTCGCTCCCCACGACCCTTGCTTTCAACGGCTGTGCTGGTTGCCGATTCAAATCCCACCACTGTGGGGCGGCTGGGGGTTTCTCTGTGAGGGACGTTAAGGGATTTAACTTAGGGGGACCATATTTCCCAAAGGGAAACCGGAACACAGCACAGGGCTGGCCTGAGCCCTCCTCTCCCCCCTCCCCCACCCCCAACAAGGCTGGCCTGAACCCTCCTCTCGCCCCCACCCAACAGGGCTGGGCTGAGCCCTCCTCTCCCCCTCCCACCAGGGCTGGGCCGAGCCCTCCTCTCCCCCCCACCAACAGGGCTGGGCCGAGCCCTCCTCTCCCCCCCCCCCACCAACAGGGCTGGGCCGAGCCCTCCTCTCCCCCCCTACAACAGGGTTGGGCCGAGCCCTCCTCTCCCCCCCGACCAACAGGGCTGGGCCGAGCCCTCCTCTCCCCCTCCCAACAGAGCTGGGCTGACCCCTCCTTTCCCGCCCCCCAAACAGGGCTGCCCCGAGCCCTCCTCTCCCATTCCCAACAGGGCTGGGCCGAGCCCTCCTCTCCCCTCCCCCCCAACAGGGCTGGCCCGAGCCCTCCTCTCCCCACCCCCAAACGGGGATGGTCCGAGCCCTCCTCTCTCCCCCTGTGACGTTATTGCCACGTCGACACTACCGGCTGGATCAGCGGGTAGTAATCAATTTATTGGGGATCGATTTATCACGTCTTGTGTAGACGCGATAAATCGATCCCCGAATCGACGCCCATACTCCACCTCGGCAGGAGGAGTAAGCAGAGTCGACGGGGGAGCCACAGCGGTCGACTTGCCGCCGTGAGGACGGCCAGGTAAGTCGAACTAAGATACTTCGACTTCAGCTATGTGAATCCCCCCCCCGCCCCCCACCCCCAGTGTAGACCGGCCCATAGTCTCTTGCCATGTGGCCTCTGCTTTCTTTGTTCCAAAGACAAGCTATCCAGCACATGGCATGGAAAAACCTCAGAGTTCTGTCCATAGGCATGACCCTGCATGCTTTGCTGAGTCAGAAGGAGTAGGTGCCTTCTCTCAGTGGGTCAGTTGTACAGCTGATGGTCCTTAATGGGCCATCAAGCAGGCTAGGCAGTGCTGATGCCAAATTGTCTGGAGTGTTACCCAGAAGCATAGCACAAGTTTGAAATACAGACAGTATAGAGCCAATACTTATAACTTTAAATACAATAATGATACATGCATATAGATAGCACAATCATAACCAGCAAACCATAACCTTGTCTTAGACACCTTATTTGACGCCCTTTATACAAGATTTGGTGCCACTACAGGAACTTGGTTGCAACCAAGGTCCTATAGTTGCACAAATTTTGCACAACGGAGGTCAAGTAAGGTGTCAATGAAAAGGTTGTAATTTGCTGGTTATAATTATGCTAGTGTATGTGTGTATCATTTTTGTATTTGAAGTGATGAATATTGGCTATGTACTTGTATCTCAATCTGTTTGATTCTAATGCATTTGGCCAGATTATTGTGAAGGGACTCTTCAGATTAAGTGCCCAATCAAGAAACACTTAACTGACAATGGACCTTGGGAGACTCCAATCCACATATGAGGAGCCTTCTTGGGAACGTTCAAGGTAGCATGTGAGCAATGGCTGCTCTCCCTCTAAAACAACTGAGTCATGCATGGACCTGTGACTTGCCCATGTGACTCCAAACTCCATCTTGCTGCTGTGATTTTCCACAGTGAGAACAAAGGGTGTCCTTCCACATGGCAGAGGATATGAAAGGCCCTTGAATCCCCACCATTTTGTCTTTAATCCTGCTTCTGACCTCTGGAGGAACTTTGCTAGAAACTGAAATTCTGAACAAAGGACTGAATGATCCATCCAAGATGGGATGTTTGTACTCCAGAGACTTGATTGGTTTAAATCAGCAGTAATCCCAACAAGCCTAAACTAAGAACTTTGCAATTGTTGTATGTATTCGATTCCATTTAACCAATATTAACTCTCGTCTATATTTCTTTCTTTTTATGAATAAAGCTTTAGATTTTAGATTCTAAAGGATTGGCAATAGCGTGATTTGTGGGTAAGATCTGACTTGTATATTGACCTGGGTCTGGGGCTTGGTCCTTTGGGATTAGGAGAACCTTTTTTCTTTTACTGGGGTATTGGTTTTCATAACCATTCATCCCCATAAGGAATGGTGCTGGTGGTGATACAAGGGAACTGGAGTATCTGAGGGAATTCCTTGTATGACTTCTGGTTATCCAGTGGGGTAAAACCGAAGTCCTCTCTGTTTGGCTGGTTTGGTGTGCCTTAGCAGTGAAGGACCCCCAGCCTTGGGGTGTGACTGCCCTTCTCTAAGCAATGTGTCCTGAATTGATACTCTCAGTAGTGTCCTGCCAAAGGCTGCTTTGTTATAGCTGTGCCTAGAGCCATGGATCCTGGGCCACAACTGGGCTCCTAGACACTCTCGTACTATGTGATGTGCGGCTCTTAGAGCTATGGGTCCTGGGATATGATTGGGCTCCTAGGCACTTCCATAATACGTGCTCTCCAGCTCCTTGCCCCGTGGGTCCTGGGCCATGACTGGGCCTATATAGACACCTAGGACTGTGTTGGATTCTTTATCATGTGGAAAGTTGTTCCACTGGTAATTGCTCTTCCTGGAAAACAGCAGTAAGCAGGGTCTGAATGAGCTCTCCCCTAACATCTAGTGATGAACCGGGGAAAAGGCCTCCGGAGCAGACCGTATTTGCATAGGCACGCCCACTCTGCCTAAGTGATCACAGACACAGCTGCTGACTGCGGGAGTCACCCTAAGTGTAACATCGCTAGCTAAGCAGGGAGTAGTGTTGCCAAATCCATGAGACAGTCAGAGCTGTAGGGGGTTGATGTTTTTGGCTCTGTTTTAAGTGTTTTCTGTCCTGCTTGCTCCTTTAGTGTTTAGAGTTGGAGCCTATCAGACTTGGTGGAGGGTCTTTGTTTCTGCTCAGTGATTCCTATAGCTGAAATGGTTGGTGAGCAGGTTTATGGGGCTGAGACTTAGGCCCCCTGCAGGGATAGGGTGCAGTGACAGATAATGTGGAGACTACAGCAGCAGTGAGGTGAAATCATGGCCTCATGAAATCACTCACAGCTGGGCTAAGGGGGGAACCCTCAGGAGGTGGCATTCTAGAGATGGAAGCCAGCAGCGGCAGAGATGGCAGTGGTGAGCGGGGGAAAGGTGTCAGAGATCAGCGCAAAGGCCCCAGTGAGTGGCAAGTGGCGGCAGAGATAATGGCAGCACCAGTGGCATTGCACAACCCTCCCCTTTAGGGGTGGGGCGAGAACCCACATGAACGCACCCCTGAAGTTTGGGACTTTGCTGGCTTCGCACAAGCAGCTGTGAGTGAGGTCCAGTGGAAGGAAAAGGGGAGTGGTATGTTAAAGGGATATTCATCTGCCAGACTTTCACACCACAAGGTATCAGAGGGGTAGCCATGTTAGTCTGGATCTGTAAAAAGCAACAGAGAGTCCCGTGGCACCTTTAAGACTAACAGATGTATTGGAGCATAAGCTTTCATGGGTGAATGCCCACTTCGTCGGATGCATGTCGACGAAGTGGACATTCACCCATGAAACCTTATGCTCCAATACATCTGTTAGTCTTAAAGGTGCCACAGGACTCTCTGTTGCTTTTTACACCACAAGGTGTGACACTGAGGCAAAGGACACTGCCCATAATACTGGGGGCAGGTATTTACTTGTGGTTTGCAGGCTTTTGAATCGTGACTGCAGTGTTTTCCCAAACTAATGCTGGGTTCCTGCTCCCTTTCTATACAGATTTTCTTTTGTTACACACAGAGTCAGGGCTTGCAAGTGGGGAATTATGGCCTCTTCCAGGTGCCCAAGGTGGGGTTTAATTTTCCCAAATTACTGGGTGGGGGGTTAAGCCAGTTCTGTTTTGTCATGTTCAGAGGAACCCCTAAATATTGACCCTGGCCCTTGTTGCTGCATAAGGATTACGCAGTTACCAGACCTCATTTTTCCAGTCTGAATTTGTCTCCCTTCAGCTTCCAGCCACTGGAGCTAGTTCTGCTCCGTTTGCTAGTATTAAATAGCCTGATTTCTTAATATCTTAACACTGTCTTATGCCACACAGCGCTCTCACACATTCCCTCGCTCGCTCGCTTTCCTTCTGTGCATGCATGCGTGTGGGATCGTAGGCACACCGTTGTTTCATTGTGCTGAGCGGGGAGGCACTTTTTGCTGGAGAAGGAGCGAGAGCTGTTCTTGTGAGTGGGAAGCGAGTAAGCGAGAGAAAGGGAGCGATTGCTAAATCAAACGTTCCTCGGCGAGAATGAACTGGGGTCCCAGCGAAGTTTGGACAAGGGACAAGGGTTGTGGAATCTTTGTCACTGGAGATTTTTAAGAGAAGGTTAGAGACTGTCAGGGATGGTCTAGATCAGGGGTCTCCAAACTTTATGAGACGAGGGCCATATTAGATTTTTGAAAGGGCTTCCCGGGCCGAAGCGACTGTGAATGAAATTAAATATATGCAAATATATGCAAAATTGTTAAAAAAACAACACTACTCTACTGTGTCAGTGTTGCATTAAATTCTAAATCAGGTATAAAAGTCAATCGATGCAGGTACTGTAAAATCACACAAAATATTTGTCAATACATTAAATATCATTTCACATTTTTATTTTATTTCTAAAAACTCACACATTTGTATCATACAAATACTGTTTGGTTCTATTAGTGCTGTAGTTAAAATTTAACCATTATGAAATTGTTAATTTCCGTCTTCTTTAGTCCATTTATTGGAGATGTAATTAAGCATCTGGCTTGTATTTTTACTCTAAGGCAGGGGTCTGTGCCTGCTCGGCTGCAGCAGCAACTCTCCCCTAAGTTGGCTCCCCTTTTGGGGGGACACTGGCTCCCGGGGGCACTCACCCTTCTGCACAGCTCAGCTGCTGCCCTGTGTGAGCTGCTGCCAGCGGCCCCTCCCCCTGCCTGCTTCTGCCTACTCAGCTGTTCCCTTCTCCCCTGTTGGTTGGAGGGCCGGACAAATGGAAGCCCTGGGCCGGATCCGGCCCACGGGCTGTAGTCTGGAGACCCCTGGTCTAGATAATACTTAGTGCTGCCATGAGTGCAGGGGACTGGACTAGATGACCTCTTGAGGTCCCTTCCAGTCCTACGATTCTATGATTTGGAGCAGGGGCCGTTTCCTTGCAGCGACTGGAGCCGAGCTGGATGACCGCTGTGCAATCCACGAGACCGGAGTGAGAGGTGGAGACTGCCGGGACTCCCGCTTCAGATCGCAGCACTTCCCTGGAGCATGATCAGCGAGATCTTCCCTTGTAAATAAAGAGGAAGTGATTCAGCCTGAAAGTGAAACAGGGCGAGAACTAAGAACAGAGAGGTTATTACACACAGTGAGAAAGAGGCTACACTGGGAGGAGAAGGGATAAGTGCTCAAGAGGTCAAGGAGGCTTATGGAGGAAGGTGCTACAGTGGGACACTGGTAACCTGAGTTCTAATCCTGGCTCTACAAGCAAAGCTCTGCCTCAGTTTCACCATCTGTAAAAGGGGGGAAATGTTATTTACCCCCTATGTAAAGCTCTTTGAAAACCACAGAGGAGATGTCTCTATAACAGCTAGGAATTAGTACTCTCTGCTTTGCCCCTTCTGTGTACAGATGGAGGGGGTGGGATATGGATGCAGCTATTTTACCAAATGAACTACCCTTGGGGTGCCCATGACCTACACTGAACTCCCCCTGCCCTGGGCAGAGACCCTGTATCTGCCCCCTGGATGCCCTCTGCAGCTGCCTTTCAGACACACTCACCTATTTGCAGCAGATCAATAAATCAGAGCAGAAGTTTCTGGGGGTTTCCCTGTGTATTCGGTTCTCCCCCAGCCTGGGGTGGCACAGCCTAGGGCTACCTGGGGTGAAGGCGTTACCTGAGGCTGCCACGCACAGGGCCAGGGCGACTGAGCCCCAAGCCAGGAGCCTCCCACTGGACGGCATCTCCCTGGCTTGCACTGGGGGTCCCTCGGAGTCGCTTTCCCCTTATGGAATTGCCAGGTGGGCGGCCTTGCAGAGCCCCCTGTTAACAAGGGGATTTCACAGCTGCCCGGCTGCACGTTGTTTCTGTTCCACGCACCCGGATGTGCGGGGAGAGGCAAATCCTCATCTCCCAGCCCTGAGGCTGGCACCTGCCTCTGCCTTTGATAAACTGCCCCGCTCCAGCTGTGCCCCATTGACCCACTCACTGGGCCAGGGCCCCGCTGGTGACAACCAGACTCAGAGCTGAGCAACGGGAGGGGGTTGGAGCAGTGAGGGGGAATTTGGGGGGTTCTCAGAGCAGCGCTGGGGTGCAGGGGTTGGGAGGATGCAGGGTGGGGGCTCTGTCCTTTGCCAACCTTCATCGGCTATCGCTGTGCTCTGGCATTTTACATTTTACAACAAGAGCCCCTCACCCCCACCCCCTTCAAACAGTGTGAAGATGTAAGATGAACACGGGCCCTGAAGAAACAAAGGCTTTTCTTAATTTATTTGCTGACATGAAAATATTCTGTAAATAAATTATATAACTTTTACAACGAGAGGCACCTGTTCTAACATAAAGATAAAGGCTGACACAGCAGGGTTAAAAACACAAACCCTCAGTCAGACCACAAGCCATAAGAGAGATACTGTAAATTAAGAGAAAGTCTTCCGCCGCCAGCCTGGGAATTTTTTTTTTTTTGCTAACATGAAAAAACACCAGTGACCAGATGTGCTTTCTAGTGAAAATTAAGTTACACCAGCATGGGCAAGGAAGGGGGTTTTACAATAATAAAATAAAACATACAAAGACATGTTTAAAGGAGTTCCTTCAAAAAGTGCTCGTTTGCTTTTCAGAGTTTTGCCCAAATGACTTGACCAGAGGACAAAAACCAGACAAACAAAACTTGGAAATTGACGTTAGCTGTAAGGAGTTATTTTAATAGAAGCTTTGTAAAGTGTGAATGTGAATGCATGATAGGAACAGTCACCAAGATCTGGGCTCCTTCACGTTGGGCGTTGCCCAAACATAGGCCTGGTCTACACGACAGGGTTAGGTCAAATTTAGCCGCGTTAGGTCAATTTTATAATGAATGTGTCTACACAAGCAACCCCATCATGGCTCAACTAAAAGTCAATTTCCAGTTAATGAAATAAGGAAGTTTGATATACGTTTTATTGTCAATGATGGGGATTCCACATGTCCTGTTCTCTATGGCTGTGAATCTGCGTCTGGGCAGCACCCAGTGTGACTAGGCCCTCCTGATCTCAGTGATTGTGTGTCAGGGCAGCACCCGGCGCGACGGGGCCCCAATCTCAGTGACTCTGTGTCTGGGCAGCGCCTGGCGTGATGGGGCCCCAATCTTAGTGAGTCTGTGCCTGGGCAGCACCCAACGTGAAGGAGCTCAGATCGCGGTGACTGTTCCTATCATGCATTCACATTCACACTTTACAAAGCTTCTATTAAAAGAACTCCTTACAGCTAACGTCAATTTCCAAGTTTTGTTGGTCTGGTTTTTGTCCTCTGGTCAAGTCATTTGGGCAAAACTCTGAAAAGCAAACGAGCACTTTTTGAAGGAACTCCTTTAAACGTGTCTTTTTATGTTTTATTTTATTATTGAAAAACCCCTTCCTTGCTGGGACAAGGGTTGTGGAATCTTCGTCTCTGGAGATTTTTAAGAGCAGGTTAGAGAATGTCAGGGATGGTCTAGATAATATTTCGTGCTGCCTTGAGTGCAGGGGACTGGACTAGCTGACCTCTCGATGAACCTTCCAGTCCTACGATTCTATGATTTGGAGCAGGGGCCGTTTCCTTGCAGCGACTGGGGCCGCGCTGGGTGACCGCTGTGCAATCCACGAGACCGGAGTGAGAGGTGGAGACTGCTGGGACACCAGCTTCAGATCGCAGCACTTCCCTTTGCTGGTGGCCATGTACCAGAGTTCCCCACGTCGGTGCATCCCGCCCTGGAGCATGACCAATGTGATCTTCCCTTGTAAATAAAGGGGAAGTGATTCAGCCTGAAAGTGAAACAGGGCGAGAACGAGGAACAGGGTGAGAGGTTATTACACACAGTGCCGGGTTTACAATGGTGCCAGTGGAGCCATGGAGCTGGGCCCATGCGCCGAAGGGGCCCCATCCTGCTCCACTTGCACTGTGCCCCGAGACACTGCCAGCCCACTGGTCCCCCTCGCCCACCACTTGCTCCGCTCCCCCTGCCCACCAGTGGCTAAGGGCTACTCTCTGCCCCCTGGCCAGACCCCAGTGCACCTCCAGCTCTGGGCAGTCTCTGCTTCCCTCTACCGGTGGGGCCCCGCCTGTCTCCCCGAGCTGAGCCACCTGGGACTGGTGCAGAAGACTGGCCAGTCTTGGGCAGTCGGGGTGGATGCAGGACAGTGTGGGAGGCTTGGCTGGGCTCCTCCAGGCAAGTGGGTCCTGAGGGAGCTCAGCCGGGACAGGCCGTAAGCTGGCTGATCGCACCACTCCCGAGGGGCTGGAGCGATTCCCTGCCCCGGGACCAGCCCTGGCTGCACTCCGGCTCAGTCCAGCAGACACAGTCACCTCCCAGCAGAGCTGGTGAGTGCGGCCGGGAGGCAGGGGGTGGGGAGTGGGTCTCTTAGGGCGTGACTACACTTGCAGATATAGAGCACTGTGAGTTAAACCAGCCCTTGGAGACCGCAGCAGGGAAAGCGCTGCCGTGTGTTCACACTGTCAGCTGCAAGCGCAGTGGCATGGCCACATTTGCGGCACTTGCAGTGGTATTGGGAGTGGTGCATTATGGGCAGCTATCCCACAGAGCACCTCTTCCCATTCTGGTGCTGTGGCTTGTGGGAAGAGGGTGGGGAGTGTGGGGCATTCTTGGTCCTGTCCAATGCCCCATGATGCATTGGTTCGCATCCCAGCAATCCCTGTGCTTCCGTCCACATTTGGCGCCATCTTTCAATGTTTTTTGTACTGCTCACTCTGTCTTCCCTTTCGGACTGCGGGAATGGATCCTGAACTTGTGAGGAATATGCTGATGGGTCTCGCCAGCACGTCACGAATTGCAGTCGAGTTACTTCTTAAGCTACAAACTGACAGTGAGGAGTCCGACGATGAAGTCATCTCGCGTAACGCATATGACACGAGATTGCTTGTGGCATTCATGGACATGCTCACCACAGTGGAACGCCGCTTTTGGGCTCGTGAACAAGCACTGAGTGGTGGGATCACATCGTCATGCAAGTCTGGGATGAGGAGCAGTGGCTGCAGAACTTTCGGATGAGGAAAGCCACTTTCATGGGACTGTGTGCTGAGCTCACCCCCACCCTGCGGCGCAAGGACACGAGATTGAGAGCTGTCCTGCCAGTGGAGAAGCAGGTGGCTATTGCAATCTGGAAGCTGGCAACTCCAGACAGCTACCGATCGGTCGCTAACCAGTTTGGAGTGGGAAAGTCGACCGTTGGAATCGTGTTGATGCAAGTTTGCAGGGCCATTAATTGCATCCTGCTCAGAAGAACCGTGACTCTGGGCAACGTATGTGACATTGTGGCTGGCTTTGCACAAATTGGTTCCCCTAACTGTGGACGGGTGATAGATGGCATACATATTCCAGTCCTGGCACCAGACCACCTAGCCTCCGAGTACATAAATCGGAAGGGGTACTTCGCGATGGTTCTCCAGGCGCTTGCAGATCACCGTGGGTGTTTCACGGACATTAACACAGGCTGGCCCGGAAAGGTGCATGACGCACGCATCTTTTGGAACACTGGCCTCTTCAGGAAGCTGCAAGCTGGGACTTTCTTCCCAGACCAGAAGATCACCGTAGGGGAAGTTGAAATGCCCATTGTGATCCTTGGAGACCCCGCTTACTCTTTAATGCCGTGGCTTATGAATCCTTACACAGGGAACCTTGACAGCATCAAGGAGTGGTTCAACAACAGGCTGAGCCAGTGCAGAATGACTGAGGAGTGTGCTTTTGGCTGCTTAAAGGGCCACTGGCGCACTCTGTATGGGAAGCTGGACCTGGCCGATGACAACATCCCTATGGTTATAGCCGCGTGCTGTACCCTCCATAACATTTGTGAAGGGAAGGGTGAAAACTTCACTCAGGCATGGACCTCAGAGGTTCAACACCTGGAGGCTGAATTTGAACAGCCAGAGACCAGGGATATTAGAGGGCCCCAGCGTGGGGCTGCAAGGATGAGGGATGCCTTGAGGGAGCAATTTGATGCTGAAAGCCACCAGTAACGTTTGGAAGCGGGGCGGGATGGGGAACGGGACAATCACAGATTTGCGTATGTCTTGTTATCATACTCAGCCTTCCTGTCTGGAGTGCAATGTAATGAGTGCTTCACTTCAGGCTGGCTAAAATGCATGGTGATGAGGGTTGAGTACAGTGGGTAAGGGTCGTAGTTTGCAGGGCTGGGTGGTGAAGCTACAGGTGTTGGAGGCAGCTGGTGGCGATAAGAACCCGGATGTTGTGGAAAGTGGCTTGGCGGTGACATGGGGGCACAAGGGAAAGAGTTTTGGGACAAGGGCTGCGGGGGGGTACACGGATGTGCTCCATCTGCATTGCTACGAGCATCTGTATCAAGTTTGCTTGGTGCTCAATGATGCTTAGCAGGCGCTGCGTGCTTTGGTGCCAGCGCTCCGCATTCTGCTGGCGGAGCCTCCTTTCAGTCTCCCGCCACTCCTGCACTTTTTGATTTTCATTAAGGGACCACTGCATGACTTCATGAAGCAGGTCCTCTTTGCTTCTTCACGGACGCTTCCTGATTCTTTGGAGTCTTTTGGCCATTGTTGACAAGGACGGCTGGATCTCAAGGTTGCATCTGTAAAGCCAAAATGCAACACTTAACAGAGGCGGCGTTGTTCACACAAGACAGAGCAATGATTTGGTGTGCTGCACCTAGCGCCATGGGCCCTGGGCAATGACTGAGGCTCCTAGGTATGCCCATATTATGTGCTGTACAGCGACTAGCATCATGGGGCCTGGGCCATGACTGGGGTTCCTGGGCTCTCCCATAATACGTGCTGTGCCATGCCTAGTGCCGGGGTCCTGGGCCATGAGTGGGGCTCCTAAACACTGCCATAATACACCTAATAAATTATGTGCAGAGCCAAGAACCATGGGGTCCCGGACCATGAGTGGGCTCCTAGGCACTAGTGCAATGCAAACAACAATAACAGAATTACTTTGCAGCCCCAAGTGCTGAGAGTGAGTCATTCCCAAATGCTCCGGCTGACAGCTGCTGCAAGGAGCTGCACTGTGCGCTCTGCAGTGGAGTACAGCCCCTGGAGCAGTTGCCCAGTCGTCACTTCCACTCAAGGCGGGAGGATCTGGATAAATTGGACTGGTTGGGAATAGGACATGGAGCCTTTCTCCTGGAGGGTCAAGTGGTTAGAGCAAGGGGGCTGGGAGTCAGGACTCCTGGGTTCTATCCCTGTCTCTCTTGTTGTAGGACCCTAGGTATGCCCTGGTGCCTCAGTTTTCCTGTCTCTATAATGGAGGTGATGCTACCTGTGCAAAGTTTTGAGGACCTTGGGTGACAGGGACCAGCCAAGGGCAGGGTATGTGGGGCGTGGGGAGGAGCGTGGCTAGGGAGGATGCCCTGTTGGCTAGGGCCTCTCATCTTAGTTAGCTCTGAGCCATGCCTGGCACAACAGGGCCCTGAGCCCTCTGGGGCTGGGGGGGGTTAGTATAATAGAACCACTAATAATATAAACTCTGTGCTTCCATACCCCAGCCCCTGGGATCTCCCTGGCTGTCTGAGCTGGCGCTGTCCCCAACAGCGTGTGAAACTCTCCAAATATTGGTGATTTATTCACTATTCCTCACACCCCACCTTCCCCTGGCAGCCTGGGGTGGCAGCACCGGGTGGAGCATCCCCCCACTCTCCCCCGGGCCTTGCCTGGCTTCAGCAGCATGCAGTCATGCAGGGCAGAGTGGGGGACACGTGCCAGTCGCTGGGGCTCACCTTGGTGGCTCCAGACTCACGAGTGCAGATACAGTCATGCACAGGTATGTGCATGTTCATGCACCTGTGTGTGACGTTGTGCAGTCTATATGGTTTTATAAAAACTTGATAATAAGTCAATATAATGTAACTGGGATAGTTTTAGAGAAAATACGGTAATAAGTGAATGTAATGTAACTGGGATATGCTTCATGCAAAAGGTCTCTTGTAAGGTATCATTACAAAGCTTATAATCTACTGAGTATGATCATCTGATTTGTATAAATGTACCATTCTTGTATCTAAAACTAAAAATATAAAATGTAACTCTGAGGGCCTATTGTAATTATGTAAAGTGTGGGCCATTAATGATGGTTTGGAATCTTGATGACTCCCATTGTCTGCAGATGGCTGTTTACCTGTGAGTCTCCCTGTATATGTGTGTGCTGGCAAGTGAGTAATGAAGTCTTGCAGTGACATGTGATCATGTCACCTGAACTGGAATCCATCTTTAACCTGGTGCTTTTCCAGTGAGGGGGGGTGGAAACCCAGAGGGACAAAGGGTTCCCACCTTATGCAAGAGATATATAAAGGGGTAGAACAGAAGAGAGAGGGAGAGGAGCCATCATGAAGAATCCCCTAGCTACCACCTGAGCTGGAACAAGAGCTGTACCAGGGGAAAGAATTGTGCCCAGGCCTGGAAGGTGTCCAGCCTGAGAAGAACTTACTGAAGCATCTCTGAGGGTGAGATTATCTGTATTTAGTTTGATTAGACATAGATTTGCGCATTTTATTTTATTTTGCTTGGTGACTTACTTTGTTCTGTCTGTTACTACTTGTAACCACTTAAATCCTACTGTCTGTATTTAATAAAATCACTTTTTATTTAGTAATTTACTCAGAGTATGTATTAATACCTGGGGGAGCAAACAACTGTGCATATCTCTCTATCAGTGTTATAGAGGGCGAACAATTTATGAGTTTGCCCTGCATAAAGCTTATGCAGGGTAAAACGGAGTTATCTGGGTTTAGACCCCATTGGGAGTTGGGCGTCTGAGTGCTAAAGACAAGCACACTCCTGTGAGCTGTTTTCAGGTAAACTTGCAGCTTTGGGACAAGTGATTCAGACCCTGGGTCGGTGTTGGAGCAGACTGGAGTGTCTGGCTCAGCAAGACAGGGTGCTGGAGTCCTGAGCTGGCAGGGAAAACAGGAGCAGGGGTAGTCTTTGCACATTGGGTGGCAGCTCCCAAGGGGGTTTCTGTGATCCAACCCGTCACACTGTGCACATGCAGCACATGCACCGGCATGCACTCACATGTGTGTATATGTCATATTTGTGTACACTCACACAGCTGTGCACACGCTTGTGCAGGCAAACCCTGGGTTTACAGGCAGCTCCCTTGGCCAACTCCCCAGCCTGCCCTGCGGTTTGTGCAAGGTGCTGGGCCCTGCAGGGAACAAGGGTCATGCAGGGAAGGGGCATTGATAGAACACACCGTGGAGTAAGCCCCCTGCAACAGTGAATCAGAAAGATGCGTTAATGTTTTCTAGCAGAATCTTCACCTGCTAACAGGTGGAATTTTCAGGCCAACACTGCCAGAATATTACAGGATTCAAATAATAAACCCCTGAATTTGGGCTGGATTCACATTTGAAGTTCTGACTTTGGCCTTTCCCTAAAAGAAACGTGCTGCAAACATCTAACAGTGATTCTATCCTGGCTCCCTCTCCCTGTTTCAGAATGTTATGGAACCTGGGGATTTCTTCTGAAGTTTGTCTTATCTACCTTCTAACAGGTGTAGGTGTTTACATATGTTTCGTTATTACCAGATACAGAACCAAGCACAGACCCAGGGTGGTAGGAATTGTAATTCCAAGTATCATTTGCAGTCCTAGAAAACCAAAGCAACATGAATATTTACAGAAAACAATAACATTAGACTAGAAATAAAGGGAAAGGGAATCTAGAATACGTTGAAGTTGGCTGGCCCCTCAACAGCTAGACCAAAAATAACTATCTAATATTATAGAGACGTCTGTCACAGGCCACTCACTGAATGATAGAATGAATTTTTAGAGCTGCTCAAACACCAGAATTTCCATTATGTGGGAAATTCTAACCTTTCAAAATTTGTTTTCATTCCAGATTGGAACAAAAAGCCACACATTTTAAATTTTTCTGCAAAAAGAAATTTGCTAAAAAGATTGATTCTAAACTACTGAAATATTTTGCTTTGATAATGTTAAATCATTTTGTTTTTGATAAGGTAAAAGATAGATTGAATCATTGTAATATATTCAGTATAATATTAAATACAAATCATATCAATAAAATATGTTAAAATCAATATTTATTTATACTTATACTATAATGTTCATAACATTAATATAATGTGAAAGTCAAAATGATTCATCTGGACGCTTTCCCTTCAAAATGTCATCAGAACTGATACTTTCCCATGAAACATTCTGATTTTGACAAATCTGAATTTTTCAATGAAAAACTGTTCTGTATTTTTGTTTTGTTTTGTTTCAACCAGCTCTATTTGTTTTCATGTTCCCATTTCAAAATATCCTGAAATATGGGACACTCACTACGCGCTGCTGGGGACAGAAAACAAAAAACAAAACCCAAATTAAACTTTGACCTTTCCATCAATAGTACCAGGAGGCGAGTGATTTATTGTTGGTTTCAACCCAGAGCAAGGAGATCACCTGAGCTACAGCTGCTACTACATCTGGCCCTGGTTCTGACAGGCACTTAGTACAGGTGGACGTTTACATTGTAACCTGGCAAAGTCAGGTGGGAGGCCTAAGGAGAGTTCAGAAGCTGATGACTGAAGTGTGAGTGCCTTGCCTGCCCCCTGTTGAGTGGACAGAACCAATTCAGTAGCAGTGTCGTCCAGGTTGGAAGATTATCTGTGCATATTCTGGGCCCAGTTCTGTGCCAGACCAGATCTGGCTGGAGGTTCTAGCACTGGAAACTCTGCTTGGGACAGAGGCTGTGGCAGCCCAAATTGGCCACAACGTCCTTTATTCTGGTTCAGAGTGATCCAGGAAGGCTCTAACTCCCCTTAGAGCTCCCGCTGGCAGAGCTACCATGGAGCGCCCTGGTGGAAGCTGGAGGTTGGGGAAACACCATCTGCCCTCCCTTGAGGTGAATCCTGCTGGGGAACAGTCTCACTGTGGGAATGGCGGTGGTGGTGATTTATACCCCATTGCACCAGGCTAACTGAATGCAGCCCATTCAATGGATGTCCTGTGTGTATACTCTTCAAGAAGAAGGGAAGTGAGTGAGAGGAAAAGATAACAGCTCCTACAGGAAGGAGCTCTGCTTTTCTGGAATTCACATCCTAGGGGGCACTGGAGAAGTCTCCTAAATCATGAGTGAATGAGATGATTTACCATGGGAAGAAGGCGTCTCTGGATCATGGCTGCTGGAATTGGTGGTTTTGTCTGTGCAAAAATTACAAGAGCAGAAAATGTTAAAGCAAAAGCAGGAAACCCTCTTAGATATTTTAACACTAAGGCAGTCGCTTGTTTCCTCTGTTGAGGAAGAGGGTATTGTTTTGAAATGTAAAGCGACCCTCATAGTTAGGCTTGGCAGAATCTGATTTTTATTTTTTTTATAATTTCATCCGACAATATCAATATTTACTTTGAAGCATTTTTTATACTTAGCAATTTACATTTTCACAGTTGCACCAAATTATGGGTGTTAAGCATTTGTTTCTATTTTTACCAATTTAAATTTTCACTGCTACAAGATATTATGGGGGAGGGTCAGACAATTATATAATGACATAAATACTGATATTCAAAAAGTTAAAGCTTTATACCATTAAAACACAAATTGTCAACATCGCATGACAAAATATACACAGTAAATATCCTTACATCAAACTCTAATAAGTTATGAAGGATCATTTTTCTTACTTTATCTATCTGTAAATTTTGATATTATCAGTGAAAATATTTGTTTCATTTATTTGTGTGTGTGTGTGTGTTTATGGCGAAATCAACATTTACTGACATTTACTGATAAAAATCTAATCCTTCCATCCTAATCTAATACTACTCATACAGAGCATTGAAACTCCGAATTACCTACTCATGGGATTTTGACATTTTGAAATTTCTTTTTTGTTCCTATGTGGAAAAAAACATTTAAAAAAAATTCCCATAAATTGGAAATTCTGAAAATTTGGGATTAGAGAAAGGCTTGTGTTGGGATTTTGAAAATTTGTTTCAGATTTTTGAAATTCTGAAATTTCATTTTGGAGTATCAAAACTTTGTTTTGGAATTTATTTTATTTTGTTTCATTTTTATATTATTTTTACATAATTAAATGACATTTTGCAATACTCCTATTACTAATGACAAGTCATTATATGACAAGATAGTTGAAAAATTCTATTATTTTTATTTTATTTTAAAATCATTAAGGGCAGCAGCTACTTAGTAGACACTGGAACAGCGTATCTTCTTTTTTAGATAAAGTGTCTCCTGTCTGTATCACAATGAAAGAGTTTGAATGAAATTCAAAAATCTGAAATGAAATTATGATTTTTTTTGTTTGTTTTGATTCAAATGGGAAAGAAAAAGACATTTCAGAATGCTGAAATCCCATGAACTGGTAATTCTGAGTTTCAGTCAGCTCCATGGGGGACTCTTTACATTTCAAAACAAACAAACAAAACTCATTTAATTTTTTTTCTACAGGAATTTTCATCAAATTTGACACATTTTGAAATGTTTCAGTTTAGATGGAAATGTGATTTTCTGTCAAAAACACATTTAAATGAAAAATCTTTGACCAGCTCAGTTGCCTCAGCACTAGAATTCATAGGGGCGCGTAATGTGTAAATCTGGCCCTGCTCAGCACTAGATGTCATAGCCACTCAAGAGCCTCCCACATGGAAGTGGTGAGTTCCAGGGATTAGCAGACCTGGATTCCAACCTTAGCTTTACCACCAACCTGATTTATGATCTTGAGCAACTCCCTTCCCCTCTCTGTGCCTCAGTTTCCCAATAACATTCACTGTCCTGTTTGAAGTGCTACAAGATCTACAGCTGGGAAGTGCTGTACAACAGCTAAGCATGATTAAAAATATATCCACATTCAGTATACGACTCTGTGGTCCTAATTCTGCCGTCAGTGATGGCCTTTGAAATAATGCACAAAGGTGGGCAAATAATAGGACTTGTTATTCATGAATAATTAATAGAAAATATTTCACAAAAATTGTTAATTAAATAATTGGACAATTCTATCTGACCTGCCCTATCGACAGCTGGAACATCTCCTATCATGGGAGTATCTAAGTAATTTTAAAATTAGCCTGATGACACATCTCTGGCAGAGCATAGGGAAATATTATTTCTCCCTTTATGGATTGAGACATCAGATGGATTAAAAAATTTCCATTGTGGGATTTGAACCCACCTGGCTTGAAGCTATAGCCACAGCTTTCAGCACAGAGCCATCCTTCGCCCAGCAAAAAGCTTAGTGAGTATTTTTCAAATAATAGATTGGCAAAATATCACAAAAGTAATTGGAAAAATCATTCAACAAATATTATTCAACCAGCTCTGTAGTTTTCAACCCTCCTCTGAAGCGCCCAGCATTGGCCATTGTTGAAGAGGAGATCCCAGAGTACATGGACATTTCAGACACAGTCCTGAAAAGCAGCTGAGTGATGAGTGAGAAATATTCGTCGTCTGAAACTCCCATTCACTCTCATGGCAATTAAGGGTTCTCTGAACCGCACCAGCCACACTGAGCTCCTCTGAGGAACAGATACTCGCTGTGCTCCAGTTCTGAATCTCTTGTGAACCAACAATGCAAAGCTGAGTGTCCCCATTGAAAGAGTTGCTTGCTGGAGCAAGGGGTGCAGGAATGGGCCCTGTGTTACCACAATATTCTATTAAACAAACTACTAAACAATGGAAGCATTTTTATCCTCTGCACAATGGACGCCTCCTCACCTGTGACACTCAGGTAGTGTGTGATGCTGAGGCGAGAATTCCACACTTGGTTATGGAGGCCCTTGTGCTGATACCCACAGGAATAGTTGCCCAAACTCTGCCCAGACACATGATGGGGAAAGTCAAAGGACAATTTCCCTGGCACAGCTGGTTTCCTGGTCATTTCCTTGCCATCCTTGCAAAGGAAAGCGAAGCTCACGCGGGCGTCCGAGGGGGTGAGACACCGATAAAGAACAGTGTCGCCCACATAAGCCGATGACTTGTCCAGATATAGTTCAGGAGCAGGGAGATCCCCTGGAAAAACAGAGACCATAAAACACCCAACATGAGCGATTTCCCTTTCCGATGAGTAGGACCTAATCCAGTTCCTGTGGAAGAGAAAGGGCCCAACCCAACTTGGGGCCTGCATTGGGTCTGTAGAGTCCTGATTTTCAAAAGTCCTGAGCACACGGGGCTTGAAATGGAATCCTTGGGATCTGCAGTGGCTCAGTGCAAGACCTGAGCGAATAATTGATTTTTGGTTTTGAGGGGAAAACTGAAAAATCGGGGGGTGGAGGGGATGGTTCAGTTTGAACCGAAGCTGAATTTTTTTTTTCACTCTTAAACAAAAACAAAGAAACAAACAAATTCATTTTGGGTCAAATCAAGCATTTTTTTCCCCATTTTTTGTTTCATTTTGGGTTATTTTTTGGTATTTTTCAACTCCCCCCCTTTTTTTTCTTAAACTAGCTAACTTTTGAAACAAAATGCCATTTCAAAATAAAAAGGTGACATGAACCATTTCAACTTTTTAATTTTTTTTTTGGCTAAAACTATTCACTGAGTTCGACCCAAATTTGCAGACAGATTCCGTGCCCCAGAGAATTTGCTGATCACTGAAGAAAATTCACCCAATTCTATTCACACCTTGGACAATGAGCCTCTGCAGAGCCAATGGACTTCATTTAGAGTTGTGGACACTCAGCCCATTTGAAAAACAGAGTTTCATTAGTGTGATGATGAGAAAAGGGACTTACACACTATGGCAATGAGAATGGTATAATAACCTATAAAGACTAGACTAGAATAGCAAGTCTGCACAATTATATCATTGTGAACTTTACAAAATCTGAGATTCTTTTTTGTGATTTTCTGGGACAGCCAGTTACATTGTTTAAATCTGCCGTAGCTCAGCTGAAGTAAGTTCTCCATTTCCAGGTCTCTCATATAGCTATTCACACAAGTACAATGTAGGTATGAAGCTCTATCAGATCAGAAAGGCAGCATTTTACAATCAATTTCTGAGGGTTAAATTATGACACAAGATGCCAGGTAGTGGAGAAGCAGGGCCAGTGGCTGTCATTGGGCCACTCTACAATTACACAGATGTAGCTGTGGTCAGAAAAGGATGGCATGAATACAAGAGGCAGCCCTGTTTTCATAGTCAACTCAAGTCAGTGCTCACCTGATGAGGAAATGCAGTTGGAGGCTGGCTGCTGCTGGGATGTAAAGCTCAAAGCTTTGGGAGAAAAAATAAGTTACTTTAGGGAAAAACAGCATCATTTTCCCTTTCATCTGAAAATGATTCATAGCTGCAGAATTTCCACAAGGTGCCAATTCAGTTAGGGTTGTGAATGAGGCTAGAGAATCCTTGCTGGGGCATTCCAGGAGCTGTCTCCCTGGGGACAACACTTAGGCTACGTCTTCACTACAGGGGGGGGGGGTCGATTTAAGATACGCAAATTCAGCTACGCGAATAGCGTAGCTGAATTCGACGTATCGCAGCCGACTTACCCCGCTGTAGGGACGGCGCAAAATCGACCTCTGCGGCTTCCCGTCGACGGCGCTTACTCCCACCTTCACTGGTGGAGTAAGAGCATCGATTCGGGGAGGTCGATTTCTACCCACCGATTCAGGTGCGATGGGATTTAGATGCGATGGGAAAGCTTGTGTGTCCTGTTTCATGGCACACAAACAGAGAAATTAGATAAAGGCATAATACTCTTGTTGGAAGGTTGCAACGTTATACCATTTATTTCTTAGAATCCAGAACCTTAATACACAAAAACCAAAAACAGAGAGAGAAAAACCAGGCTGCTCCCTGAGGCAGAAAGGCACAACTCACCCCACCTTGCTCTAGGCTGCCTCTTTGCAGACTGATTGCTGCTGTACCCAGACTGCACACTTCCCTACAGATCCCCCTGCCTGCAGTCAGGACCAGGAAAAACCCCTGACATTTTAAATGACAGCCACAATTTTAGCAGAATTTTCAATATGCCACACTAGGAACCAGACAAAAAGTAGCGCACTGGTCCTCCACCTTGGTGGTTGAGCAAGAAGCCAACCTAGCCTCATAAAAGAGTTAAGCTATAGAAACACAAGATAGCCATCCCAGCACACAGCAAGATAGATAAGGAGAGCAGGGCCTTGTTCGTGCCTTAATGGCACAGAACAGTTTCTGAGGCAAGCTCTCTGCTCTGCAATAGCACATAACAGCTCTGTCTATGACAGGACAATTTTACTCATACTTTTCTTGGGGCGGAAACAAAGCCCAGTACTCACAAGCAAGCCACAGACACAGTGCGAGAATCATTGGCGGAATCAGCATACATTCAACTGCCTTCAAATTCTGCAGTGGCTTCTGCTCCCCAAGAACAAAGGGATCTTCTCTGAATCTCCTCCAAGTCCTTGGGTCTCAGACAAAGCACTAGCTCTGTTCTCCAGTCTCCACTCTGTCTGATGCTCCTCACAGCCTAGGAGCTGCAGTGACTTGGTGCTGTGGGTCACCTTCTTCTCTGCAGGATTCAGGCCAATGGGAAGCCACAGCTCGTCGCTGCTGTGTTCTGCTTTGCTCCTTGAGGTTTAGATGCTCTCTCCAGTGACCTTTCTCTTCTGCTTCTTGGGTTTAGATAGGGGACGAGCTGCAGTGGCTCTCCGGGCCTGAATCGTTGTTGCCCTGCACCTGGTGCTGTGTTTGCATCAGGGCAAAGGGCTGCTAAAAGAGGATGGTAATGTTTCACACTCACTTTGTACTGGTGCAAATGAGAGCACAAGGATCAGGATATCAGAAAATCAGGCTCCCTGTTCCCAGACCATCTCTGCTCATTCTGGTCTCAGTAAAGGGGAAGCTGCAGTCCCCAGCTGCTCTCCCTGTTCTCTTGCTATGGTCAAGCCAGCAAATAAGTGGTGGCTGCTCTCAGTTGAGTGGTTGCTTTTGTTCCTTTGCGCTAAAATAGACAGAAAGCCACAGTCGCTGTGCTCTAGCGTCTCCTCTTCTGTGCTGTCTGTGTGAGCCAGAAAGGGACTGTTGTCAGATGCTACTGGTGTGGTACTTCTGCTTTCTCCTGTTGATATCACTCGGCTGCGTGCGTGTGTTTCCTCTGTGTGCTGCCCCAGCTCTGCGCAGATAGCTGACACAGCAGACCCGAAGAGAACCCCCCAATAACCACAGAGTCTAGTAAGGTACGAAGGCACCTTGGCCAGGTTTATTGCGACCCTGACACAATTGCAGTTCCCTGTAGGTTTCTTAGCCTAATTCAGGGCATACTACGAGAAAGTGCCTCTTGGCAATGGACTCAGCTCAGTCAGTGGCGGGACTTTTCACTGCTCCCTCGGCTGGACAAAGACACCATCCCAGGGATGCATTCTTATACACAGGTACAAACAAGTTACACATCACTCCTGACGTATTGAGGTGCAACCCCTCTACGTAGTAAGGTGCAACCCCTCTACGTAGTAAGATGCCGCCTCTCACCTTGTACATGTTGGTTCGATCAAAACAACTCTATCCATCATTTTACCCTTTTGCCCCTGTCATTGGGATGGGTCGGCCTGTTCCATGTTATCTGTGGAATGTTCCAGTACAGTGTATGTCTCTTTTTGCAGCATCAGCCCTTTTCCTTGCCAGCTTCTGTGAGCAGGGCCTGCCTCTGACTCACAGCTTAACTTTGCTTTATGTTAGCAAAGTCTTGACCATTACTTTAGTTCAGGCCTTAGGCCTCATACCAGGCCTCTGATACCAAGGTTTATATCTCAGGGCCTCCTCTTACTACATTCCCCCACTTTTTGTCTTTTTATGGGGAGGATGTTTACCCATCATCCCGGAAAAGCATAATGCATGGACTAAAGATAACCCAGTGGGCTAAACACTGTTATGTGGTTACCTTCTTTTACCATCCATACACTCATGCCCCATCCGTCTGTTTAGTCTGCACATTCCCTCGTACAACTGGCAGACAGATTTCATTATT
Source organism: Emys orbicularis (assembly GCF_028017835.1). Taxonomy (NCBI): domain Eukaryota; kingdom Metazoa; phylum Chordata; order Testudines; family Emydidae; genus Emys; species Emys orbicularis. Next base: position 8,095,264 of record NC_088703.1, on the reverse strand, counting down.
TAATTTTATATTCAGTCCCTTATGGTGGGCCTGGGAATGCTAGGCCCGGGACCATGACTGAGGAATGTAGTATTATGATTGAGCCTTAGAGGCACTCCCAAATAATTAATATATATGAATTATATGGATATGGCATATATATTTGTAGTGTGTATGGGCATATATGTATAGTATGTATCTGTACATATGACACCACCTTATATCCAAGCATAACCATGTTTTTCCAGTCTGCTGTTGAACTCTGGCCCTTTTACTTTGGTGACACAGAAAGAAACACACTCCTATTAGGGCAATTCCAGTTATCACCTGTCTTATTATTAGTAGTGTTGCCAGCCTAAAAGGGCCCGAGGAGGCAAACAGCGGGGTTCGTTGCCCGGTGTGCTTTGCACCAATGAAGACACCGAGGTGGAGAAACAAAGCAAATTTATTCAAGATCTCTGAATAGGCACTAGGAGACCAACATATCTCAAATCAAGTGCAGCACATACAGACAATTTTTCCCTTTTATATTCCAAGCAGTTTCTGTGCAAGCCTTTGTCTATTTCACCCTTACCCCTCCCTTCCAGACAACAGTTACAGCAGGTACACATTGTGCATGTTAGAAACTTTCCCATTCACATGCTTATCTTTCGACCTTCGCAGGCCTGTGCACATGCAGTCTTGCCCTCCCTCTTCCTTCCCCCGCTCTTATCACTACAGCATTTGTGAGTGAGCAAAACAGCAGCTGTCTGCTAGAGAAAAGCTGACCATTACATATTTTGCTTTTTAGGCTGTCAGCACTTTAGGCTGGTTAATGTTCACAAGATGGAGTCACTGTGGTTCACTTAGACCCAGAGCAGAAGAGCTTCATCGGCACTTCTGGCCTTCCACTCTCCTGAGTTCCCTGGTAGCTATGCCTAGTGACACCAACAGTAGTAGGCTGAGTATTTTGAAATATTGGGATAGGGATTGTGATAGTGTGTCCCACAGTGCTATGTATATGAGAAGTAAAACAGAAATTTGGAGTAGTGACACTACCACTGAGGCCTTTATATATAAATATATTGTAATTAGTTACTACACAGTACTGTCCATTCATGTTATAGGTTACCCTTATGGCTGGTTGTTACCCTCTGGTTAGCTTCACTGCGCAGGAAATAGAAGTGGCTAGCTTCTTTGTTTTACTGGTTGCACGGCTCTGCGATACACCAGTAGTTGACATAGATTTAGTTGTTTCTTATGGATGCTGTCTTCCAGATAACTTACTGAATGGACAGTAACTAATTTATCAAATATTGCTGTGTCAGGATTTAGTATTGGTACCCAGACACTGAACAAGATTGTTTTAAATAACGTGTGCCTTAGTTAGGATGCAGGGTCATTGACCCAAATTATGACTGGTATTAACAGGGAATTTGTTTACCCAATTTGTAGTTACTATGTAACATTTTGTTTGTTTACCACTTTGTTTTTTCCTTGCTTTCATGTTGTTTGCTGCCATTTGTTTGTTAATTTTTACCTGTGTGTTGGTTAAACAGTTTAGCAAGGTTATGCACATTGTAAGTGTTGTACAGCAATAATACAATACAGCAATAAGACAACAGTACAACAATAATACAGTAGTACAGCAATAATACAGTTGTTTTTACATAGTACCCAAGTTGAAATTAAATGATGGCTTATTCTGGTCCAGCTAGTGGTTTTTTAGCTGATTGTTAACTTAATTGTCCATATATGGTAGATAGAGGTGTATTTGACCAGTCTCTTATTTATAAAGCACTTCATTTTTCTTTTCTTGATGCTTCGGGGGTTTCTTCGCTGTATACTGATATCATCTGGTATTTTTGTGGCGTGATGTCTTCTGGTGTCTTTAGTCTGTGGGATGCAACTTAAACAGCTAGTTAGTTAACATAATAAAATAAAATAACTTTGTTCTTATTACATTGTAAACAAACTATGTAATAGGGACCAAGCCTTTTATAACACAAGCTATACTTTTGCAACTGTTGTACAGACATTCATTTTTATTTGAAGTGCATTACTAATATTTTTAAACGAAATGTAATGCTTAACGGCTAAAATAAATGCTCACAATCTTCCATAAGAAGGTGTATTGCTTTCCCTTGCTGAACAATTTGTTTCAGCAAAGGAGTTAACAGAATTTTTACCAAGTTTTTTAGAGTTAATTTGCTTGTGATACCAATTTTACTTTTGTTAACTGTTTAGATGCACAAACTTTAACAACCATTGCTTTCCATTAACATAACATAACAAAAGAAAAGCGTATAAAATTAAACCAACTATAAAATTAAACCAAAATAAATTTTAAATACAGGTACATGCAAATACTTTGAGGGTATTTGAGGGTATACTTTCATGATGCTTTGTTATGTTTGGGAGCCAACAGGTGGAAACCTGTTGAAAACATGGAAACCTGTTGAAATTGTTTGGTTAGCTTTATGCATAAATTGTTATTTTAAAACATTTTGGTTATGACATTCTTATAACTATATTTAAAAGTGCAAACAGGTTTATAAAAAGCCCAAACAAGAAATTAACATTTTGTTAATATTATCTTTACCTTGAGGTTTCCCCTTACATTTTTTCTTTGAATAACAAATAAAAAAAAAATGTTTAACAAAACAAAACTGTGATTGATAAGAGAATATTTTTTGTTTGCAATTGCATTATTTGTTGAGGCAGAAATATATGTACATATATTTGTAACTGAAACCTTTTTGAACTTTGCACAAAAAATTGGTGCTAATAATACTATGATTATACCCCAACCATGATCTTAAACACATCAGAAGGCTGTGTGTTCGAATCACGTCGGGGTAACCAGTGTTGTCAGATGCTACCGGTGTGGTACTTCTGCTTTCTCCTGTTGATATCACTCGGCTGCGTGCGTGTGTTTCCTCTGTGTGCTGCCCCAGCTCTGCGCAGATAGCTGACACAGCAGACCCGAAGAGAACCCCCCAATAACCACAGAGTCTAGTAAGGTACGAAGGCACCTCGGCCAGGTTTATTGCGACCCTGACACAATTGCAGTTCCCTGTAGGTTTCTTAGCCTAATTCAGGGCATACTACGAGAAAGTGCCTCTTGGCAATGGACTCAGCTCAGGCAGTGGCGGGACTTTCCACTGCTCCCTCGGCTGGACAAAGACACCATCCCAGGGATGCATTCTTAGGCCTGGTCTACACTACGAGTTTAGGTCAACTTTAGCCGTGTTAAATCGAATTAAGCCTGGACACGTTCACACGACGAAGCCCTTTCTTTCGACTTAAAGGGCCCTTTAAACCGGTTTCTTTACTCCACCTCCGACGAGGGGATTAGCGATAAAATCGGCCTTAGGGGGTCGGAATTGGGGTAGTGTGGACGGAATTCGATGTTATTGGCCTCCGGGAGCTATCCCACAGTGCTTCATTGTGACCGCTCTGGACAGCACTCTCAACTCAGATGCATTAGCCAGGTAGACAGGAAAAGCCCTGCGAACTTTTGAATTTCATTTCCTGTTTGCTCAGCGTGGAGAGCACAGGTGACCACGCAGAGCTCATCAGCACAGGTAACCATGATGGAGTCCCAGGATCACAAAAGAGCTCCAGCATGGACAGAACGGGAGGTACGGCATCTGCTCGCCATATGGGGAGACAAATCAGTGCTAGCTGAACTCCGAAGCAGTAAACGAAATGGCAAAATATTAGAAAAGGTCTCCAAGGCCATGAAGGACAGAGGCCATAACAGGGACGCACAGCAGTGCCGTGTGAAAATTAAGGAGCTAAGGCAAGCCTACCACAAAGCCAGAGAAGCAAACGGAAGGTCCGGGGCAGAGCCGCAAACATGCCGCTTCTACGCGGAGCTGCATGCCATTCTAGGGGGTGCAGCCACCACTACCCCAACCGTGTGCTATGACTCCTTCACTGGAGAAACACACAGGGAAGCGGGTTCGGGGTACGAGGAAGATGAGGATGGAGAAAATGTAGATAGCTCACAGCCGCAAGAAAGCGGAGAAACTGGTTTCCCCAACAGCCAGGATATGTTTATCACCCTGGACCTGGAACCAGTAACCCCCGAACTCACCCAAGGCGTGCTCCCAGACCCTGAGGGCACACAGGGGACCTCTGGTGAGTGTACCTTTGTAAATATTACACATGGTTTAAAAGCAAGCGTGTTTAATGATTAATGATTAATTTGCCCTGGCAATCGCGGCCAGTACAGCTACTGGAAAAGTCTGTTAACGTGTATGGGGATGGAGCGGAAATCCTCCAGGGACATCTCCAGAAAACTCTCCTGGATGTACTCCCAAAGCCTTTGCAAAAGGTTTCTGGGGAGGGCTGCCTTATCCAGTCCGCCATGGTAGGACACTTTACCACGCCAGGCCAGTAGCACGTAGTCTGGAATCATTGCATAACAAAGCATGGCAGCGTATGGTCCCGGTGTTTGCTGGCATGCAGACAACATCCATTCCTTATCGCTCTTTGTTATCCTCAGGAGAGTGATATCATTCACGGTCACCTGGTTGAAATGGGGCAATTTTATTAAGGGGACATTCAGAGGTGCCCGTTCCTGCTCTGCTGAACAGAAATATTCCCCGCTGTTAACCACGCGGTGGGGGGGAGGGGTGAAGTGATCATCCCAGAGAATTGGGTGTGTGGGGGAGGGGAGTTAGTTGGGTTTCTGCTGCATGTTAACCCTGAAACCGCAGCCCCTCCTTTTACATTGCAAACCCATTTTAAATGGCCAACCCAACGGGTGCTTGGTATGGGAAATGAGAGCACTACTGGTTGAAACCATTCCCACATGTTAAGAAGGTTAAAAAAGCCAAAAGACTGTGTCTTACCATGGCTGCCTGCAAGCTGAAATCTGTGGCCTGGCACTGTGTGAGTGATCTCTCACACCAAACCGGCAGGCCCTCAATATAAGAGGAAAAATGCGACCTTGTAACGAAAGCACATGTGCTGTGTAATGTGAACAGCAAAATTTAACGTGAAAGAGTGTACCCATTGTTCTCTAAAATGTGTCTTTTTTAACCACCTCTCCCTTCTCCTCCACCAGCTGCAAATGTTTCTCCTTCACAGAGGCTAGTGAAGATTAGAAAGAGAAAACGTAGGACGCGTGATGACATGTTCACAGAGCTACAGATGTCCTCCCACGCTGACAGAGCACAGCAGAATGCGTGGAGGCAGTCAATGACTGATTACAGAAAAGCACAATATGAATGAGAGGAGAGGTGGCGTGCTGAATCGCGGGCTGAAAATGATAGGTGGCGTCAGCTTGCAGACAGAAGGCAAGAGTCGATGCTCCGGCTGCTGGAGCATCAAACTGATATGCTCCAGCGTATGGTTGAGCTGCAGGAAAGGCAGCAGGAGCAGAGACCGCCGCTACAGCCCCTGTGTAACCAACAGCCCTCCTCCCCAAGTTCCATAGCCTCCTCACCCAGACGCCCAAGAACACGGTGGGGGGGCCTCCGGCCACCCAGTCACTCCACCCCAGATGATTGCCCTAGCATCAGAAGGCTGGCCTTCAATAAGAGTTAAAGTTTTAAACTGCAGTGTGTCCTTTTCCTTCCCTCCTCCCCCACCCATCCCGGGCTACCTTTGCAATTATCCCCCTAGTTGTGTGATGAATTAATAAAGAATGCATGAATGTGAAGTAACAATGACTTTATTGCCTCTGCAAGCGGTGCTCGAAGGGGGAAGGGGAGGGTGGGGTGGTTGGTTTACAGGGAAGTATAGTGAACCGGGTGGGGGGGGGCGGAGGGTTCATCAAGGAGAAACAAACAGAAGTTTCACACCGTAGCCTGGCCAGTCACAAAACTCGTTTTCAAAGCTTCTCTGATGCGCACCGCGCCATGCTGTGCTCCTCTAACCGCCCTGGTGTCTGGCTGCGCGTAATCAGCGGTCAGGCGATTTGCCTCAACCTCCCACCCCGCCATAAATGTCTCCCCCTTACTCTCACAGATATTGTGGAGCGCACAGCAAGCAGCAATAACAATGGGGATATTCTTTTCGCTAAGCTGAGCGAGTCAGTAAGCTGCGCCAGCGCGCTTTTAAACGTCCAAATGCACATTCCACCACCATTCGGCACTTGCTCAGCCTGTAGTTGAACAGGTCCTGACTCCTGTTCAGGCTGCCTGTGTACGGCTTCATGAGCCATGGCATTAAGGGGTAGGCTGGGTCCCCAAGGATCACGATAGGCATTTCAACATCCCCAACGGTTATTTTCTGGTCCGGGAAGAAAGTCCCTTCCTCCAGCTTTCGAAACAGAGCAGAGTGCCTGAAGACGCGAGCATCATGTACCTTTCCCGGCCATCCCACGTTGATGTTGGTGAAACGTCCCTTGTGATCCACCAGGGCTTGCAGCAGCATTGAAAAGTACCCCTTGCGGTTTATGTACTCGGTGGCTTGGTGCTCCGGTGACAAGATAGGGATATGGGTTCCGTCTATCGCCCCACCACAGTTTGGGAATCCCATTGCAGCAAAGCCATCCACTATGGCCTGCACGTTTCCCAGAGTCACTACCCTTGATATCACCAGGTCTTTCATTGCCCTGGCAAATTGGATCACAGCAGCCCCCACAGTAGATTTTCCCACTCCAAATTGATTCCCAACTGACCGGTAGCTGTCTGGCGTTGCAAGCTTCCACAGGGCTATCGCCACTCGCTTCTCAACTGTGAGGGCTGCTCTCATCCTGGTATTCTGGTGCTTCAGGGCAGGGGAAAGCAAGTCACAAAGTTCCATGAAAGTGCCCTTACGCATGCGAAAGTTTCGCAGCCACTGGAAATCGTCCCACACCTGCAGCACGATGCGGTCCCACCAGTCTGTGCTTGTTTCCCGGGCCCAGAATCGGCGTTCCACGGCATGAACCTGCCCCAGTAACACCATGATTTCCACATTGCTGGGGCCTGTGCCTTGTGAGAGGTCTATGTCCATGTCAATTTCCTCATCACTCTCGTTGCCGCGCTGCAATCACCTCCTCGGCTGGTCCTGGTTTTGCTTTGGCATGTTCTGGCTCTGCATATACTCCAGGACAATGCGCGTGCTGTTCATAGTGCTCATAATTGCCGCGGTGATCTGAGCGGGCTCCATGATCCCAGTGCTAGCTATGGCGTCTGGTCTGAAAAAAGGCACAAAACTAGTATCTGACGGACCAGGGGAGGGAGAGAGGGAGGGGCGAGTGACGACATGGCGTACAGGTACAGGGAATTAAAATCAACAAAGGTGGCTGTGCATCAGGGAGAAACACAAACAACTGTCACACAGAATGGCCCCCCCCAAAGATTGAACTCAAAAGCCTGGGTTTAGCAGGCCGTTGATTTGACGGAGGGAGGGGGAAGCAAATGAATACAGAACAAATCTATTTTTTACATCTTAAGACGACGGTGCAGCATGACTGATAGCCCTCGGCATCTTCTGGGTGCTTGGCAGCAAATACTGGGCGCTTGGCAGTTAGTGTACTAAGACTGATAGCCACATTTTTCCTGTATGATGACGATGGCCTTCAGGCCTATTGCACAATCTGCTGCTCAGGGAAGACTCTGCTAATGTGCGATGATCCAACTTGTAATAGGAAAAGACTACGGTTACCAGTCGTAATACACCATCTACTGCCAAAAGGCAAAAGGCTGGTGCAATGCAGCCCTACAGCTGCCAGCCCCACGGCTGCCAGCACCCAGATCGCCGATGAAGGCTACCAGTCATGCTGCACCGTCTACCGCCAAAAGGCAGTTAGCTGCTGCTGCTGTGTAGCAATGCAGTCCCACGTCTGCCGGCACCCAGATGACATATGGTGACGGTGAGCTGAGCTAAGCGGGCTCCATGCTTGCCATGGTATGTTGTCAGCACAGGTAACCCAGGTAAAAAGGCGCGAATCTATTGTCTGCCGTTGCTCTGACGGAGGGGGAGGGGCCTGACGACATGTACCCAGAACCCCCCGCGACACTGTTTTGCATCATTCGGGCATTGGGATCTCAACCCAGAATTCCAATGGGCGGCGGAGACTGCGGGAACTGTGGGATAGCTACCCATAGTGCAATGCTCCGGAAGTCGACGCTAGCCTCGGTACTGTGGACGCGGTCCGCCGACTACAGCACTTAGAGCATTTTATGTGGGGACACACACAATCGGCTGTATACAACCGATTTCTATAAAACCGGCTTCTATTAATTCGACCTAATTTCGTAGTGTAGACATACCCTTATACACAGTTACAAACAAGTTACACATCACTCCTGACGTATTGAGGTGCAACCCCTCTACGTAGTAAGGTGCAACCCCTCTACGTAGTAAGGTGCCGCCTCTCACCTTGTACATGTTGGTTCGATCAAAACAACTCTATCCATCATTTTACCCTTTTGCCCCTGTCATTGGGATGGGTCAGCCTGTTCCATGTTATCTGTGGAATGTTCCAGTACAGTGTATATTCTGATATCTGGTGTCCAGTACCTGTTAGGTATGTCTCTTTTTGCAGCATCAGTCTTTTTCCTTGCCAGCTTCTGTGAGCAGGGCCTGCCTCTGACTCACAGCTTAACTTTGCTTTATGTTAGCAAAGTCTTGACCATTACTTTAGTTCAGGCCTTAGGCCTCATACCAGGCCTCTGATACCAAGGTTTACATCTCAGGGCCTCCTCTTACTACAGGGACGTCGCTGTCTTGGGATGAGAATAGAAAAGAGCTTTTCCCCATCAGAGACTGAGACAGGGGCTCCATTCACTAGGGGTCAAATTCCCCCAACCCCAAGCCCAGGCACCACTTAGATGCTGTGCCCATGACCTGCCAGCCTGGGACACATCTGCCAAGGTGGGAGCATCTCATTGGTTCATAGAGTGACACTCTAATATTCTCACCATTCTCTTCTAGCATCTTATTTACACAACGTAACATTTGCTTCTGTTTTGTGAGCGCACGTTGAACAGGGGCTTCGTTGAGCTGTTCCCAGTGCTGCTCAGGGCTCTGGTTACAGCAAATCTAGCTCCCTGCAAGGGTATAAGTGGGTCCAGCTATTCCCTCCAATGTGTGCTGCCTTGTTTCCCCTCAAGCATTGCCAGGCATGACCTCAACATGGAATTTATTTACCATTGAGCCGTCCATTCCCTCAGCTCTGACAGGCCCTTCCCAAGTTCCTCACGATCTTCTCTGGGCTTGGCTATAAGAGTCACAGAGGTTCAGGCCAAAAGGAGTCATCAGATTATCCAGTTTGACCTCCTGTATATCACAGGCCACCAGCTCCACCCAGCACCAGCACACTAAACCCAACCAACAAAATCAGGCAAAAGTATTACAGTCTGCAAGAGACTTAGAAAATTGTGTGCCGCAGGCAGAGAATAGGAAGGATAGCGGTGCATCAGCGCCCAAGACTGCTGCAATGGCTGGGAACTGATTAGGTGAGAAATACCCGGATAATCTCAGCAAGCAACCCTCACCCCACACTGTAGAGGAATGCAAAAACCAAAAACCAACCAAAAAACCACCCCCAAATCCCTGGCAATCTGACCCGGGGAAAATTCCTTCCTGACCCCATACATGGCAACCTCCTAGACCCTGAGCATATTGTGCCATCTGCAGATTTGACTACTTCACTGTTTACTCCCCTTTCCAGATAATTAATAAACATATTAAACAACAGAGGGCCTAGTACAGACCCTTTAGGCACCCTTTATTCTCCTTAATTGTTCATTTATTCCTATTCTTTCTATCTTTGAGCCAGTTTCTGCCCCATGACAGAACTTTGATTCTCACCCAATGATTACTTTGTTTTAGGGCTATCAAGTGATTAAAAAGACTAATCACGATTAAACGTGCGATTAAAAAAATATTATAATGATTAAGCACACGATTAATCGCACTGTTAAACAACAATAGAATACCATTTATTTAAATATTTTTGGATGTTTTCTACATTTTCAAATATATTGATTTAAGTTACAACACAGAATAAAATGTGTACAGTACTCACTTTATATTTATTTTTGATTATAAGTATTTGCACTGTAAAAAAAAACAAAAGAAATAGCATTTTTCAATTCACCGAATACAAGTACTGTAGTGCAATCTCTTTATCATGAAAGTTGAACTTACAAATGTAGAATAATGTACAAAAATGCATTCAAAAATAAAACAATGTAAAATTTTAGAGCCTGCAAGTCCACTCAGTCCTATTTCTTATTCAGCCAATTGCTAAGACAAACAAGTTTGTTTACGTTTGCAGGAGATAATGCTCTCCACTTCTTGTTTACAATGTCACCTGAAAGTGAGAACAGGTGTTCGCATGGCACTGTTGCAGCTATTGTCGCAAGATATTTACGTGCTAGATGTGCTAAAGATTCATATGTCCCTTCATGCTTCAACCACCATTCCAGTGGACATGCATCCATGCTGATGACGTGTTCTGCTCAATAACAATCCAAAGCAGTGCAGACCAATGCATTTTCATTTTCATCATCTGAGGGTATGTCTACACTACGAGAGTAGTTCGATTTTACTTAAATCGAATATGTGGAATCGATATTGCAAAGTCGAACGTGTGTGTCCACACTAAGGACAGTAATTCGACTTTGTGAGTCCACACTAACGGGGAAAGCATTGACATTGGAAGCGGTGCACTGTGGGCAGCTATCCCACAGTTCCCACAGTCCCCGCTGCCCATTGGAATTCTGGGTCGAGCCGCCAATGCCTTCTGGGTAAAAAAATGTGTCGAGGGTGCTTTTGGGTAACTGTCGTCATCCGTCCGTCACTCCCGCCCTCCCTCCCTGAAAGCGCCGGCGGCAAATCAGTTCGCGCACTTTTCTGGTCAGTGACAGCGCGGACGCCACAGCACTGCGAGCATGGAGCCCGCTGCGACCATCGCTGCAGTTGTGGCCGTTGTCAACGCCTCGCAGCTTATCATCCACCTTTCCCAGAGGCAGATGCAGAAAAATCAGGCGAGGAGGCTATGGCACCGTGGTGAGGGCCTGAAGTCTGAGAGTAGCACAGACCTGTCAGAAAGCACGGGACCCAGCGCCGAGGACGTCACGGTGGCAATGGGTCATGTGGATGTTGTGGAACGGCGATTCTGTGCCCGGGAAACAAGCACGGACTGGTGGGACCGCATAGTGCTGCAGGTCTGGGATGAATCCCAGTGGCTGCGAAACTTTCGCATGCGGAAGGGGACTTTCCTTGAACTTTGTGAGTTGCTGTCCCCTGCCCTGAAGCACAATGACACCCGGATGCGAGCAGCCCTGACTGTCCAGAAGCGAGTGGCCATAGCCCTCTGGAAGCTTGCAACGCCAGACAGCTACCGGTCAGTCGCGAACCACTTTGGCGTGGGCAAATCTACCGTGGGGGTTGTTGTGATGCAAGTAGCCAACGCAATCGTTGAGGTACTGCTCTCAAAGGTAGTGACCCTGGGAAACGCGCAGGCCATCATAGATGGCTTCGCCGTGATGGGATTCCCAAACTGCGGTGGGGCTATAGATGGAACTCACATCCCTATCCTGGGACCGGACCACCAGGCCAGCCAGTACATCAACCGAAAGGGCTACTTTTCAATGGTGCTGCAAGCACTGGTGGACCATAGGGGACGTTTTACAAACATCAACGTCGGATGGCCGGGCAAGGTTCATGACGCTCGTGTTTTCAGGAACTCAGGTCTGTTTAGACGGCTGCAGGAAGGTATTTACTTCCCGGACCACAAAATAACTCTTGGGGATGTGGAGATGCCTATAGTCATCCTCGGGGACCCAGCCTACCCGCTAATGCCCTGGCTCATGAAGCCCTATACTGGCGCCCTGGACACTGAAAAAGAACTCTTCAACTACCGGCTGAGCAAGTGCAGAATGGTGGTGGAGTGTGCTTTTGGCCGTCTCAAGGGGAGATGGAGAAGCTTACTGACACGCTGTGATCTCAGCGAAACCAATATCCCCATTGTTATTGCAGCTTGCTGTGTGCTCCACAATCTCTGTGAGAGCAAGGGGGAGACCTTTATGGCGGGGTGGGAGGTTGAGGCAAATAGCCTGGCTTCTGATTACGCCCAGCCAGACAGCCGTGCGATTAGAAGAGCCCAGCGGGATGCGCTGTGCATCTGGGAGGCTTTGAAAGCTAGGTTCCTGAGTGAGCAGGGTAACCAGTGACTTTTCAGTTTGTGTACAGAGAAGCTGAACCTGCCCCCGTTTCTTTACCCACTAAATGTTCAGTATCCTCTCCAGTTACATACCCCGTTCCCCCCCTTCCAACACACGTTTAAAAATAAAATCACTTGAATTTTGTTAATGAACACCGTTTTCTTTATTACTGTTTTCGTGGGAAAGTGTTGAACCTGGGACGCAGACTGTGGTGGGGAGCGGGTGTAGTGTAGTGATGCAAATGACGCTTCCAAACTCCAGGAATGACAGGCTCCGCAGTGGTGGACTGGTGGTTTCAACGGACCCTGCCACCCCTCCTGTTCGGGACTCTGTGTGTGGGGGGGCTATGTGACTTTGTGGCAGGGGGAGGACGGTTACAGATCCCCTGCTGCATGGCTGTGTGATCCAGGATAAGGACCACTGCATAAGATCTGTAACTGCCCTCCCCCGCCACAAAGTCACAGAGCACCCCCCACGCCCCACAGAACACTAAAACCACCTCCCAGGCTGACCAGGGTAACTAGTGACTGCAATGTGTGTGTGCCCTGCTGCTGAACCTGCCCCCGCCTCTGTACCCTGGTAAAGGTGACTGTCCTGTCCAATTACCAACCCTCTTCCCCCCCTTCAGACAGACTCTCCTCTAAAAGAACATGATGGAAACAGTAATTAACAGAAACATATTTTTTATTAGCAACTACACATGAAACTGGGGGGTGAAACTTGGACGGGGGCTTGGGTGAGGCGGGAAGGAAAGGACTTGTCAAATTTTGGGGAATGAGAGCCTTCTAGTACTAGAGCACTCTGCAGGGGTGGAGTGAGAGTTTTCACGGACTCTGTCGCCCCTCCTTCTTTGGACTTTGGGTGAGGGGGGTATGGGACTTGGGAGGGCGGTTACAGATAGACTGCAGCGGGGCTCTGTCCTCCTGCCTCCGGTCCTGCAGAACATCCACAAGGCGCTGGAGCATGTCCGTTTGCTCCCTCATTAGTCCAAGCAGCATTTGAGTCGCCTGCTGGTCTTCCTGCCGCCACCTCTCCTCCCGTTCCATGTGTGAACGGTGCATTTGGGACAAGTTCTCCCTCCACTGGGTCTGCTGTGCTGCCTGGGCTCAGGAGCAGCCCATAAGTTCCGAGAACATGTCCTCCCGTGTCCTCTTCTTCCTACGCCTAATCTGCACTAGCCTCTGGGAGTGTGATGCCAGGCTACGTTGGGAGACAGTCGCAGCTGTGGGAATGGGAAAAAGGGAGTGAATTCCTCAGAAAGATAAATGTAGTTGTGAACAAAGAACATAGTCTTTCTCTGTGAACAAGACCATGCACAGCACCTATCACATGCGCACTCAGGACAAGGTCGAATTTTCGGCCTTCGCATTCAGTGCCTGGGGTCTTGCAGTGCAGATCAGAGAAGCGGGGCAGGACACCGGAATTTGTGTAGCAGGCCGAAATGGTAAGCCGTAAACTTGTGGCTGCTTAAAACTTTAATAGTTGCACTGGCCTCCTTTCACATTGAAAGCAATGCCAGTCCCTGCTGCCAGCAGTCCGGCAAGCATGAACTCTGCCCCTGTCCCACCCCCTCGCGGCTGTCCCAGGGAAAGATCCCTGTATGCTGCCCCTCTCCCACCTCCACCGCATGGCTGTAAACCGCCGGTTACGGTTCTGTAAAGGAACGGGCAAGCAGTCCCAATACTAACATTCCCCTACCTAATTCAAAGCAGGTCACCATGAGCGACATCACCCTGATGAGGATCTCAGACATGGAAAAAGAAAGAATGCTTCGGGAAAGCCTGCAAAGACCAGGGCCGTATGCCGCCATGCTCTGCAGGGCAATGATCCCGGAGTACTTGCTTGTCTCCTGGCACAGAAATGTCTGCTACTACGGAGGACCCAATAAGGCCGATCTCCCCAGGAACCTGATGCAAAGGCTTTCCAATTACGTCCAGGAGAGCTTCGTGGAGATGTCCATTGAGGATTTCAGCTCTATCCCCGGACATATAGACCGCATTTTACTGTAGCTGCACTGGCAGGGACTAAACAGTAGAGCGGCTTGGGCAGAACAATCATGCTAAACCGGACATTGTAAGATTTTTTTTCAATAGTTGCACTGCCCAGGACTGAAACGTTAAGCGCCTAGGGCAAACTAATCATGAGAAACCCATTGTTGTTATTGTTAATATTCCTGTTCTGTTAAAAATAAATGTTTAGATGTTTAAAACACTTACTGGCTGATCCTTCCCCTGATTCTGTGTCCGGGTTAACGGCTGGGGACGGTTGGTAGGGGATCTCTGTAAGGTTGATGAAGAGATCCTGGCTGTCGAGGAAATCAGCGTTGTAAGCGCTGTCGACTGCCTCGTCCTCCTCATCTTCTTCCTCATCTTCCCCATCCGCTAACATGTCCGAGGAACCGGCCGTTGACAATATCCCATCCTCAGAGTCCACGGTCAGTGGTGGGGTAGTGGTGGCGGCCGCACCTAGGATGGAATGCAGTGCCTCGTAGAAACGGGATGTCTGGGGCTGGGATCCGGAGCGTCCGTTTGCCTCTTTGGTCTTCTGGTAACCTTGTCTCAGCTCCTTGATTTTCACGCGGCACTGCGTTGCATCCCGGCTGTATCCTCTCTCTGCCATTGCTTTTGAGATCTTCTCGTAGATCTTTGCATTCCGTCTTTTGGAGCGCAGCTCGGAAAACACGGACTCATCGCCCCACACAGCGATCAGATCCAAGACTTCCCGATCAGTCCATGCTGGGGCCCTCTTTCTATTCTGAGATTGCACGGCCATCTCTGCTGGAGAGCTCTGCATCGTTGCCAGTGCTGCTGAGCTCGCCACGATGTCCAAACAGGAAATGAGATTCAAACTGCCCAGACAGGAAAAGGAATTCAAATTTTCCCGGGGCTTTTCCTGTGTGGCTGGTCAGAGCATCCGAGCTCGGACTGCTGTCCAGAGCGTCAACAGAGTGGTGCACTGTGGGATAGCTCCCGGAGCTATTACCGTCGATTTCCATCCACACCTAGCCTAATTCGACATGGCCATGTCGAATTTAGCGCTACTCCCCTCGTTGGGGAGGAGTACAGAAGTCGAATTTAAGAGACCTCTATGTCGAACTAAATAGCTTCGTGGTGTGGACGGGTGCAGGGTTAATTCGATGTAACGGCGCTAAATTCGACATAAACGCCTAGTGTAGACCAGGCCTGAGTCAGATGCCACCAGCAGAAGGTTGATTTTCTTTTTTGGTGGTTCAGGTTCTGTAGTTTCCGCATCGGAGTGTTGCTCTTTTAAGACTTCTGAAAGCATTCTGCACACCTCGTCCCTCTCAGATTTTGGAAGGCACTTCAGATTCTTAAACCTTGGGCTGGTTAGAAATCTCACATTGGTACCTTCCTTGTGTTTTGTGAAATCTACAATGAAAGTGTTCTTAAAACGAACACGTGCTTCGTCATCATCTGAGACTGCTATAACATGAAATATATGGCAGAATACAGGTAAAACAGAGCAGGGGACATACAATTCTCCCCAAGGAATTCAGTCACAAATTTAATTAATACGTTATTTTTTTAACGAGCATCATCAGCATGGAAGCATGTCCTCTGGAATGGTGGCCGAAGCCTGAAGGTCCATATGATTGTTTAGCATATTTGACACATAAATACCTTGCAATGCCAGCTACAAAAGTGCCATGCAAATGCCTGTTCTTACTTTCTGGTGACATTGTAAATAAGAAGAGGGCCACACTATCTCCTGTAAATGTAAACAAACTTGTTTGTCTAAGCGATTGTCTGAACAAGAAGTAGGACTGAATGAACTTGTAGGCTCTGAAGTTTTACATTCTTTTGTTTTTGAGTGCAGTTATGTAACCAAAAATATCTGCATTTGTAAGTTGCACTTTCACAACAAAGAGATTGCACTACAGTACTTGTATGAGGTGAATTGAAAAATACTATTTCTTTTATCATTTTTGTTGTGAAAATATTTGTAATAAAAATAATATACACTTTGATTTCAATTTCAACATAGAATAAAATGTATATGAAAATGTAGAAAATCATCCAAAATACCGGTATTTAATACATTTCAATTGGTATTCTATTTTTAACTGTGCAATTAAAACTGCGATTAATTTTTTTAATTGTGATTAAGTTTTTTGAATTAATCACATGCGTTAACTGTGATTAATCAATAGCCCTACTTAGTTTCTTTACTAACCACCTAAAAGGGACTTTGCTGAAGGCTACTGAAAGGCCAAATAAATTATATTAATTGGTTCTCCTTTATCCACTATCTAGTGGATTAGACAGACATGCTTTTCCATTGCAGAAGCTGTGCTGGCTAGTCCCTACCATGTCATGATCATAAAGGTGGCCTATAATTCTATTTCTAATTATAATTTCCGCCTGTGTAACTGGGTAAGAAAGTAAGGCTCACTGGTCTATTACACCCAGATCATCTAAATGTAAATGTATACATCTAGGAACAAAGAATGTCACTCATACTTATGTCAAGTATCAGGGGGTAGCTGTGTTAGTCTGTATCTACAAAAACAACAAGGAGTCTGGTGGCACCTTAAAGACTAACAGATTTATTTGGGCATAAGCTTTCGTGGGTAAAAACCTCACTTCTTCGGATGCACAGAGTGAAAGTTACAGATGCATACTTATAGGATGTGGGGGGCTCTTTCCTAGGAAGCAGTGACTGAAAAAGACTTCGGGATCATGGTGGATAATCATAGAATCATACAAGATTAGGGTTGGAAGAGACCTCAGGAGGTCATCTAATCCAACCCCTGCTCAAGGAAGGACCAACACCAACTAAATCATCCCAGCCAGGGCTTTGTCAAGCCGGGCCTTAAAAACCTCTAAGGATGGAGATTCCACCACCTCCCTAGGTAACCCATTCCAGTGCTTCACCACCCTCCTAGTGAAATAGTGTTTCCTAATATCCCACCTAAACCTCCCCCACTGCAACTTGAGACCATTATTCCTTGTTCTGTCATGTGGTACCACTGAGAACAGCCACTGCTGCCTTCTCCCAGTTGCTGCCTTCTCTCTTTAGGAGACATCCAAGACTGGAATAGTAAGGGTGCTATTAGATTGGCAGAGCTGTGTGGAAGAAACTTGCAAAAGTCCTGTTCCCAGATAGCACCATGTTTTATCTAGTTCTACTGCCATTCTTCTTTTGAGAGCACGAATTAAACTTGCCCTCCCTTTCACCAAATATACGCTTTTCTAATGGTTCCTCAAATGTTTTCTTGCCTTCAAAAATGTGCTTTTCTCTGCTGGACATCAATTTCTCCCCCTTCATAGAAGATTAGGGTTGGAAGAGACCTCAGGAGGTCATCCAGTCCAACCCCTGCTCAAAGCAGGACCAACACCAACACCAGCAGGACCAATAATCAGCTGAACATGAGCTCCCAGTGCAATGCTATGGCCAATAGGGCTAATGTGAACCTTGGATGCATAAAAAGGGGACTCTTGAATAGAAATAGAGAGGTTAATATACCTCCATATTTGGTGGCAGTGCGACTGCTGCTGGAATACTGTCCCCAGTTCTGGTGTCCACAATTTAAGAAGAATGTTGATAAATTGGAGAGGGGTCAGAGAAGAGTTCTGAGAATGATTAAAGGGTTAGAAAGCATGCCTGATAGTGAGAGACTCAAGGAGCTCAATCTCTTTAGTTTAACAAAGAGACGGTTAAGAGGTGACTTGATCACAGTCAATAAATACCTGCCTGGGGAACAAATATTTACTAATGGGCTCGCCAATCTAGCAGAGAACTGTCTAACACAATCCAATGGCTGAGAGTTAAAGCTTGACTAATTCAGACTGGAAATAAAGTGTAAATGTTTAACAGTGAGAGTAATTAACCATTGAAACAATTTACCAAGGTTTGTGGTGGATTTTCCATCGTTAACCATTTTTAAATCCAGATTGGATGTTTTTCTGAAAGATCTGCTCTCAGAATTATTGTGGGGAAGTTCGCTGACCTGTGTTCTACAGGAGGTCACACTAGATGAACACAGTGGCCCCTTCGGGCCTTGGAATCTATGAATCCATGATCACTATGGTCCTTTCAGGTCTCTGTCAGGTCCTGCCCAGGCACAGTAATTTGCTGCTCTTTGAGGACCTGATCCTAAACCCACTGAAGGCAGTTGAGTCTTTCCATTGATTTCAGTAAGCTTTAGATAAGGCCGTAATTTATCAGCTTACTCCAGAAACTCCTCTTTTGACCCCTCCAGGTCTGACGCTGCCTCGTCTTCACTGTGGTACCTGAAATGAGTGGGTGTCTTCCCAATGCTGAGCAGTATAACCCCCCCCCCCCAGCAGAAGGGTGCATGTTTTGTCACAGCAGAAGGGAGTGCAATCTAAGAATTAATCTAGTGTTTTATCCTCTATGGACCACATGCTCAAATGGAAGAAATTGGTGAAGGGGAAAATACTCAAAAGGCCAAAGTAGTGAAGCGCCAATAAAATCAATAGAGCTATATGTTTTTTACAAAGCAGAGGAACTGTGAATATGCTCATGTGTTCAGAGCTGGGTGAAAGTTTTTTTGGGGGGGGAATAGTACATAAGCTGAAAAAAAGCATTGGGGGGGCACTGAAACTATTCATGAATTTGGATTAAATGTGGAAAATACTTTTGGCTGAAAAAATGGAATTTTTTTAAAAAGTCAAAACAGTTTGTTTCAACCATTTCAAAATGAAACATTGTGTCTTTTCATTTCAAAATGACATTTTAATTTTGAACTTTAGATATATTTATTTTTAAGGGGTGGAAAAACACTTGAAAACTAAATTAAATGAAAAACCAAAAAAAGTTTCATCTCCAATAAAAAACACCCCAGAATTAAAACAAAAAACAAACTTCTCCACCCCCCCCCCCCAAATAACCCTCACCCAAGTTAGTTTAGTTTCAGATTTTTCATTTCATATAGTTTGGGGGTGTTTTCTATCAAAATGGAAAACAAACAAACAAACCCAACAACAACTTTTTTTTTTTTTTTTGCTTTGGTGAAAAAGAAAAATTCAGTTTTGGTTCGAAATAACTAAATTTTTAGTTTGGTTCCTGAGCTGAAAAAAATCAATTATTTGCTCAGTTCTATACACATTACGGCACAATACTTGTTTTTCTTTTTTAAATTTTATTTTATTTTGAATATATTGAAAAAGAGGAAATTGAAATTAATAGTTTTATAGAGATAGATAACAAAAAGAAAATTCTGACTCATATGATCAAATAAGTGAGCCCTCTCATACATTACAGCCCAGCATACATGTAACAGAAATAAAGTTATAATTTATGATACAGCATCATCTATTTACATCAAACTCACATTTTCCCTTTGCACAGGAGGAACTAGTCTGAAATTGACACACATCCTCATTCCCAGTTAAGAAATCAGGTAGGTTAAACTCATGTTGCTCTTTATTTCTCTCTTCAAAAATCAAAAATTCTTCATATTTCCAAATTTCTGAAATGTTCCTTCAGTGCCTGAGTGTCCTCTTCTTCCCTCTTCTGCTGGCTCTGACACATTGAAATCAATCCCTGAAAAAGCTAAACTGAGACGCTTATCTTCCAACATCCTGCAACTCTCATGGCCTGTACACGTCTACAGGAAAATGAGAAGGAAACATGGAAAACATATTGGCCACCTGCAGATCTCACACCATTGATCCCCAGGGAATTTCACCCTATCCCAAACAAAACACACTGTTGATTTAAGTGAAGGTTGCTGAGAGACATATGATTTGTACAACCTGTATTCTGGTGACAGAATGTAAATGTGACTTGGACTGGACACTGGAATAGGGGACGAGATGGACTCTCAGACCCCTGCAATGGCTGTCTGGACACTAGTTCCAGGCATGCAAAAATGAGAAAGAGAGAGATGGTGCCACCCACCTGCCTCACTGGGTGGAAAACTTGATGGGGCCAGGGGTGATTGGGACAGCCCCAGTAGAAAGCGGGAGGAGAGCACTCACTTCAGAGGTTCTATCCGCCTCTTGGCCAGCTGGGTACAGAGGGAAGTTGATTGGTCCCTTGCTGTTGCCTTTGGTTAATTTAAGCCCTAGCTTGGGCCATGTGGAGCCTCTTTTTACTCCGTTTCAGCAGCCCCAGCCCCACCCCTGTAATGGTAGTTTCGGAGCTGTGTCTTGCTAGTGCCATGGGTCTGACCGATGGCCTGTTTGGGGGTCAGGAAGGAATTTTTCTTCCCATCAGGCCAAATTAGCAGAGGCTTGGTGGGATTGTTGCCTTCCTCTCAGTACCTGGGAGGCACAGTTAGGTTAATTAGGAATGAGATTTAGTTATTTGTGCTAGTATTTGTCAGGGATATTAGTTCATTGCAACTTGAAGCCATTTTCCAGTGGGGTTAACAGGCTAAAAGGGAAGGTTCCTAGAAGTAGAAGACCTGGGAATTTGCTGAGGGGCCTTGGGTTCATGAGAGAGGATTTTTGGCTTTTGTGGGCTGAGGTTAGGGTGACCAGACAGCAAGTGTGAAAAATCGGGACGGGGAGAGGGTGGTAATAGGAGCCTATATAAGAAAAAGACCAAAAAATTGGGACTGTCCCTATAAAATCGGGACATCTGGTCACCCTAGCTGAGGTCCCCCTTCTAGGACCCTCTGTCCCCCTCACTAGGGTGGTGGTGGTACGACTCAGAGGAGAAACCTGAATCTTAGGGATCAGCTGAAGAGAGTCTACCCCGAGTTATGGGTTACATGGTAGGAGCCTGTAACCATTGCACTGTAACCACTTAAAATGCCTGGTGGGTGACAGTATGGAGGACATGGCAGATAACACAGGGGAGGGGCGCTAAGTTTAATAAAGTTGCAGCCTGCCATGCAAAATCCATCCCCGTGTCTGTCCTTATTCACCCCATGTGCACATCAAATCAGACACCTCTGCAATAAATTCTGGTCTAGGAGCCAAACCCCAGTTTTTGCAAATTTTGGTGTGGCAATTGGTTTATTATTATTTGGAGGTGAATGTAAAATTGGTGCATGGTGCAGTCCCTCAAGAATGAAATCCTCTCTCTGCATAAGCAACACAGAAGCAATGCAATTTCCTTTACAAACCCACTATCAATCTGTCTATCTATCTTCAACCTTCCCCCAGAGAGGCCACCAGATGGGATGTTACAGCATAGAAGATAAAGATTAAATCTCAGGAACAACTTCCTAATGGTAAGAACAGTAGGACAATGGAACAGGCTGCCTAGGGAAGTTGTGGAATCTCCTTCACTGGAGGTTTTCAAAAAGAGGCTGGGTAGCCATCTGTCTTGGAGGGTTTAGACACAACAAATCCTGCATCTTGGCAGGGGTTAGATTAGGTGACCCTTTCTGTTCCTTCTGACCCCATGGTTCTATGATTCTCTAAGATTGCAAGCCTGGTTCTGCCACTCTTAGTCACTTTGAAAAGTACTTTGCTCTACTAGTCAGTTATGCGCATAGCACATGAGTGCTCCCTATAAGTAAAAGGGCAGAATCTAGCCCTGTTTCAGTGCATTTGCCCGTTCTAAGTGTGAGACTACAAACGGTCATGCCAAATGTGGAGGTGGGACTCCTGATTTATGGCTAAATCTTGGGCAGATATTTATAGAACATTAGGCCTAAATTTTCAAAAGTGACTAGCGATTTTAGAAGCACATATTAAGACACCTTAAAAGGGCCTGATTTTGTGAAAATTGGGTTTTTCTAAGATGCATCACTGTGGGTGCCCAAAATCGTGATCCACTTTTAAAAAATTAGTCTTAACTTGTTAGACAATTTTTTTTCTCTTTACAAATTGGCTAAACAGATTGTGATTATCTCGAATTTATTAATAACATGAATTTATTAACTAAACAATTTCAATGAAATATTCTTGGTGCGTAGCCCATTTACATTACGTTCATTGCATTTGATAATATAAATCTAACAGGTTATTTTAATCTCTTCAGTGATTGGTTGAGGGTAACAGTCAGGTTTGCAGTGTGAACACTCATGGCTGAATTAGAAATTCTCTCTCTATGACTCTTGATCTAACGTTTACTTCTGATTTTCTGACTCCATGACCGTACTGAAGCAAACTCATCAATGGAGTGGTGCAGGAAGCAAACATATGAAGGATGAGAATGCCATCAAGGAAAATCCAGAGTTTCTTTCTGAGCAAATATTTGGGGAAAAAAACCCCACCACCATTTTCAGATATTTGCTCAGGTCTTATTTTGCCACTTATCCGCCCCTAAAAAAGACACGGGAATCCCAGCCCGTTTCACAAAGGCAGTAGAACAAACTTTATGATATTATAGTAATTGCAGATTCATATCTGTGATCTGGAGGCTGGATTTTGTATTCTGAAATTCCAGGGTATCCATAATTCAACTTAATCGGAAATTGCAACACTTCTAGTGGTAACAGGCCTGACCCAGGACTCATTCAAATTATTGCTAGGCTTTCCATTTATCAGGACCAAAAGATTTCAAGTGCCTGGAAGCAAAACCCATTCAGTCTGATATTTATAGTCTCTCTTCTCTTTCTTGGATCCAAGTTTCCTTGATTCAGAGAGTTTAAGGCCAGAAGGGACTATTAGATCATCTAATCTGACCTCCTGTATAGCACAGACCCGTGAATTTCACCCAGTTACCTCTCAGTTGAGCCCCAAAACTTTTGTTTGGCTAAAGCATCTTCCAGAGAGGTGTCCGGTCTTGACCTGAAGATATCAAGTGATGGAGAATCCACCACTTCCCTGGGGAGTTTGTTCTAAGGGTGAGTCACCCTCACCATCAAAATGAGAACCTTATTTCCAGCTTGCATTTAATCAGAGATTTCAAAATCTCTCACTGGTCGGAGTCAGCCTACAGGAAACATTTTCCCCACTAGTTTACCCTTCTGAATGTTACAATGCAATGGATTCAGGCTGCTCCTCCATGGGTCGGGGAGCAAGACCTGGATCTGCCTCTGATTGTTCTCATTCTATTTCCTACCCCACTTCTATGGAAAATCAGATTCCTCAAGCTTAGGGCAGAAGGGGTCAAGTTCACCCCAGTTCTCCTGGTGGAGAAAGCTCTACATCAGTATGAATAAGTGACAAGGATCCAGGCCCTGGTAATTAAGCACATGCATAATTTGAAGCATATGAACAATTCCACTAATTACATACCTGGTAAAATGTATACGAGTGTTTAAGACCCTTGCTGAGTCCGGGCCGAGGGCGTGAGTGGAGTGGATCACTTACCGTTCGCATATATCGGAAAGTCAGATTCAGACGTCTGTTTGGAGTGATGTGTAGAAGGAGGCACATCCGCTAGATCAAAATTTTCATAGATCGGCTCCAGGGCTTCTTTACCCTTTAAATCAATGGGGGAATGTTAAACTGGGTGCAAAGGTGCTATTTCCTGGCTGAAATGCTGTCAGAAAGAGGAGATTTAAAGGGACAGCCAAAGTAGCCTCTCAGAGAGTGATCGAACATACCCATTATTAAATGTGAAGGGGGAATTTTGTTAATTGATAATAGCTAAATAATGAACATACTGGGTGAAATACTGGTTCCACTGAAGTCAATGACAAAACTGCATTGTGACTTTCACTTGAGGATCTCAGAATACTGTACAAACTATAGCTACACAGCCCCAACATCCCCATGTGTACTTTATAACTAGTCAAATCTGACGCTGGCAGCAGATGCTTCAGAGGAAAATGGATATTACACAGATCAACAGTCTGCAAAGATGAATGTATTGTTTTACATTATACATTGCAAGCATCTCCATTGACTTCAATAGGCCTGCACACACAGCATAAAGTTAAGCATGTGTATAAGAATTTGCAGGATGGAGGCCTTAGATTGTAAGCTCCTCAGCTCAGTGGCCATCTGTTTGTTATGTGTGTGTGTACAGAGAGTAGTGCAATAGGATGCTGATCAGTGCCCAGAGCTTCAAGGCATTACTGCATCATTGAACTGGCCAGAAAACTGGATTTCTGTCCCTTGGGAAATTGAGACATTTTGAAATTTCTTTTTGTTCGAAATTGGAATGAAAAGTCAAAATGGGACAATTGACCAAGACACTAAATATCTGAATTTTTTATTCCAGAAATATTGAAATGGCCTTATCAAAATGTTTCATTTCTGAAAGGCTGGAATGATTCATTGTGACTTTATCATTTTGACTCTTACATATAATATAATATAATATAATATAATATAATATAATATAATATAATATAATATAATATAATATAAATGTCTAAATGCCTAGACTATTCTATTCTAACATAAAAGTTGAAACCATAAAGTTGAAGCACAGTTTTGACTATATTGAAATGAAACGTTTTGATAGCATTCTCTCAAAAATTTCAACAAAATCTATTCATTCCCATGAAATATTTTTATCTTATTGAATCAGCATTTTCTGATGGGAAAACTGTCCAGTCACAAAATTTTCAACCAGCTATAATAATAATAAAAATGAAATCCTGCAAGAAGGAGCTAGGAAATAATCTACCCAGAGGGAAAGTCTCTTCTAACCCCCAGTTGTTCCAGGATGGTTGATGCTCTGAAGCAGGCAGCTATATTTCTTCCAAAAGTTTTGGTGATTTGTAAACCTGACGACTGTAATTCTAGGTGCCCTCGTTAGCCAGATAAATAGCCAATCCTTTGGTGAATCCAGCTGAATTCAGCACAGAAGGAGATGCCTCTCTGTACAGATTGTATCTTTCTGGCTTGAAAAATTAAATAAGACTATATAGTCCTGCCGTGGAGTGTAAGTGAAAAAATCTCTGTGGATCAGTACTAGTTATTGGAGAGAAGGAAATTCAATCTCACCTAACCTGTTGTCTTCATACATGTTTAAAAATGTCATCACTAAGATCATAGGATCATAGAATATCAAGTGTGACCTTAAAAACCTCTAAGGAAGGAGATTCCACCACCTCCCCAGGTAACCCATTCCAGCGCTTCACCACCCTCCTAGTGAAAAAGTTTTTCCTAATATCCAACCTAAACCTCCCCCACTGCAACTTGAGACCATTAATCCTTGTTCTGTCATCTGCTACCACTGAGAACAGTCTAGATCCATCCTCTTTGAAACCCCCCTTCAGATAGTTGAAAGCAGCTATCAAATCCCCCCTCATTCTTCTCTTCTGCAGACTAAACAATCCCAGTTCCCTCAGCCTCTCCTCATAAGTCATGTGCTCCAGCCCCCTAATCATTATTGTTGCCCTCCGCTGGACTCTTCCAATTTTTAGATGTATTCATTAGTAAATAAGCATTTTGATCTATGAAGCATTGACCACAAAATGGATATCAATGTTAATACTTTTTGTATTAGTTATGGAAACCCTGGTAATATACTAATACATTTATTGGTAGCTTGAGGAATTATAGCAGGGTGCTATTTTCTTGCTATTACAGTAGGATCATTTTTACATATCTAAACAGCAAGAGATATAACTCTAAACTGCTTAATTCCTCAACACATGATATCCCAATGGAACTGGGGCCCCCAGAGATGAAAACCTTACTGGTAAATAGAGCTGCCCAGAAAACAGGTTTTCTGTCCTATGGAAAATTTTGAGACTTCAATTTTTTTTCATCCAGAATCAAGATGAAAAACAAAAATTTTGCAGTTTTTTTGGGACACACAATTCTGGGAAAACATTGGTTTGGAGCAATCAAAATGTTCTCTTTCAACAAATCTGAAACACTTTGTTTCAATTTTGACCATTCTTTATATTTTTAATTTTGTGTATAATTTCTCAAACGAAAAAGCTGTTTCACAAACTTACTGTTTCTAATTATGGATCTGTACAGTGCCTAATGGCTCTGATCACAGCTGGGACCTTGAAGCACTATCATAATAGAAATTATAATTTATTATATTTTTTTAAGGAAAATACATCTAAACAGGAAATCATTGCTGTGTAATATGTCAGACTTTCAGTGTATTGTTATGGCTTAACAGCACAGCATAATCACTTACCATGCCATGGGAATATGCAACGCCATTGTTAGCTGTAAAAAAAGGTCACATTTATAACAATTTTTGTTATAACACGGTTTCTGGTAAGATTTTGCTGTAAGGCGTTTTAAAAAGTGAATTTGTCCCCTTACAATGTGTTTAACTGGTGTCTCAGCAAATGTAATAGGCAGAACATAGTTCCCCAAAAGATTTTTTAAATATTTAAACTCAGAGCTGATTATTGAAATCAACCTGTTGAGCTATACATCCGGAAGAGGTCATTTGGGATGGATTTGTACTCCAGACCCGATTTGTGCCAGATGCACATTCTTACAGAGCTGCTTCTGAAATCAGTTATAATCAACATAGCTTTAAAATGGCAATGTGGCCCAGAGAACTGGTTGCTACCGTTAAAGTCAAGAGACCTGGGATTAGTCCTAGTTCCTCCACTCAGCTGCTAATAGGGAGCAAAATAGGATGTTATGTTTTCTAATCAGTGAGGAAGGCATTAGGTACCATGCTAATAAATTAAGGGCCAAGGTAGACAGAACCATTGGTAGTTAAAAATTGCTGCTGGTGGAAATAATTTCTCTACTTATTCCAATATGTGCCCTTAACTGACTTTTCAGAGATCCTGGCCCCTGAATTACTTCATAAACTTCATCAAACTCCCCTTTCCTTCAAAAACCAAACAGCAAATGCATCCGTAGCTCAGAGCAATAAGTGATTAATGGGTCTGATTTTCATACCCGTGTACTGATCTTCAGTGGGATTATTGTTCTTCCCATAGAGGTTTTGCAACCTAATAAAAACAAGAGAAAAGTTGCACAAGTGAATGGGGGATGTGAGTCATATTTATCGTCTAAAATAAGAGATGGACCTGACTCAAAATCCTGAAATTCAGGCAGACTGAACATAGAGGCTGTGGAGAGTTAGAATCCAAATCTGCATCCACATCTGAACTGCACAAGTAGTCCCTGTCTCATCAGGATGCTGAATGTAACCCTGCATCCAAGCACCACAGCCCCAAACAATGGAGTGTTCCGGCTGCACATCTGAATTTTGAAATTAAAGGCCTCTCTCTTTAAGAAGTCTATGCAAGAAAAGTGACACATAGACTGCTGTGGAGCCACACACAGCCTTAGCAATTAGTTGGTTGGAAAATTCAGTTTTGTTGAACTAGAAAGGGTTTCCTGGGAACATGTGGATTTGACAAAATTTTTGACTGGAGGAAGTCAAAATGAATTAGTCCAACTTTCTCATATTATTTCAATACTGTTAAAACTTTTTGTTTCAATAACTTCAAAAGTTTCACTTCAATCAGGCCATCATGTTTCATTTCAACATTGTTTTGATTCATTTCATTGTGATTTTTAGATTGTTAAAATGTTAATTGTAATGGTTTATTATATATGCTATATTTACAAATCATACAGTTAATATGTCATAGTATAGTATAATGTTTCAATGTTATGAAAGCAAAACCTTTTGATGTTTCCAAAACGATTTTGTGGGAATTTTGGTTTTGCAGAAAATGTCAACATTTTGATTTTTCATTCCTATTTGGCATGAAAAAAAATGTTGAAATATTGGAATTTCCTGTGCAATAGAAATTCTGTTTTCTGATGAGTGGTTTGCAACCCAGTATCGCTGGATTAGGAGAAAGCAGGTTATCTTGTTCCCTCTGACCAGAAGGGGGGTTGGAGTGGGAGGCAGCTCATAGCCACATCATCCTGGGGACATGCCTCTGCTGGAAACTGTGATATTTTAACCCTGCCCTGACAACCTGCATGGAACAACTAGTGCAGAACTGCATGGGCAAAGCTTACCACTTGTTAGTGGATTTTGCCCCAGGTTAGCTGGAGTTTTCTTGGTGGGGAAGGACTCTCACAGATGGACACAGCCACCAGATCACTAATGGAGCTAATCTCTATCATTGTTCATACTCCTTTATACTGCAACTCTTAGAGTCAGGGACTGTCATATACTCAGTGTTTGTACAGCACCAAGCACAATGGGGCCCAGCCTGTTTGAGGCCTCTAGACACTATTGCAATAACAATGATTAATCATAACAATAGCAAGAACAACCATACTATTAATGATTAATAACAATATGTAGACCTTAAACTGTCTGGGGCAGGGACAGTCTTCTCTGTTACCTGTTTGTTCAGTGACCAACACAAAGGGACCCTGATTTCATGAATGAAGTCACTAGCTATCAAGCATCATCATTACCTCCGATACTATAGTGATGAGGGGATCCATAACATAATCCAGGTAGACAGCTTAAGTACCCCATATATCCCACACAGCATCACCATTTAGCGGGGGCTGCTGCAGGTACCAAACCCTCTGACTTGGAGACAAGTTGATATACTACGTGGGTTTAATCTCTTTCTGTCTGTAACGTGAGAGGTATGATGGAATTACACCATTCTTACCTTTCTTTTCTCCTATTATTTACAACTGGAAAAAAAAAAAAAAACAAATTAGAAAGGTTTAGAGAAAAATTCTTTGCCTCTCCTCAAAATATCAATGAGAGGGAGAGGAAGTTAAACAAACTACTTAAGGGATAAGGAGACAGGGGTTTGTTTCTGGAGTTCTGTTAAGATTTAGGTTAGGGTTAGGGCTAGGTGAAGAGTTCATCAGAGCTCATCACAAAAAGGTGGAGAAGAATTCACAAACTCTTTTAGGTTTTTTCCTGATTTTTTGAAATATAAAATTTTGAAATTCATATACTTTCATCTGGCATTAGAGTTGATAAAAAAAAATCAAGAAAAAAGTTTTGTGAATGGTGTTAGGATATAGATATTCAGGCCTGTCTGCAAAGGCCTATATTTGAAGAATTTAGGTGTATTTTTATCCCTTAGCTAGTTAGAGAGGTATAAAAGAAAGAATCAAAATCATTGTCTTTCTGTGTCTCTCACTGTGACAGTCTGAGGCCCTGTTCTTAGGCTAAGTAAGGCCTTTGGCTAAGCAGCCGAGGCAGCCATGGGCTGAGAAGTGAACGGTCACATTCTCACATTCCAAACTAGTTACATGGAAATAAGGTGCTATTGGGCTGTTAGGAATACAATCCTGTCCTGATATTCCTGTCACCTCCAGAGAAAGGGAAGAGCCTAGAAGATGTAAAAGGAAATTTAGTTTGATAGTTTTCTGTCTGGTAAGAACTCACTTATCAATAGACACAGCTGGGAAACCCTTATGTCTTGTGATACAGCATGGCCAGAGAGCAGCAGGAGAGGGTTAGAAGGGAGCCTTATTCCCTGTACAGGGAAGAAAGTTTGCTATAAATTAATTAGAGCACCTGAAGTCAATTAGAGCACCTGAAGTTAGTCACCTGATAAAAACCCCCTGCTTCAATCAGACAGGGGAAGGAGTTGGAGCAGAGAACAGTTTGAAGGAATAGAAACAGAGTGGATTGGTATTGAAGCAGAGAGCAGTTTGGAGGAAAGCAGAGGAAAGTTTGGAGAAGTGCTGTGGTGGGGTAAGAAGACCAAGACCCTAGGTAAAAGGACACCTGGCTTGTGCAGAGGGAGGGCAGGAAGCCCCCCACAAGCTGAAAGGCAGGAGAGGGAAGTAGCCCAGTGGAAGGAACCGCTAGTTCAAATGGTTTACCACTATCCCTAGGGCCCCTGGGCTGGGACCCGGAGTAGAGGGTGGGCCCGGGTCCCTCCCCCTCCACTCCCCTTCTCTAGGCAGGGCCGGCTCTAGGCACCAGCAAAGCAAGCAGTTGCTTGGGGTGGCAAATTTGCAGGGGTGCAAGAATCCAGCCTGGGAACTGAGAACCAACAGGGGGCCCTGGGAGCTGTAGCTCCTTGGTTAGCTCCCTGCCTATAGAGCCAGCCCTGGAGCAGGGAAAGAACTACATTTCCCAGCATTCCCTCGGCTGTAATTAACAGGAAAGGGAGGGGGAAGGAGTGTGGAACTGAAACCTCATGCTGCAGCTTGCTGTGAATGGTAGGGACAGAGCCAGCTCTAGGTTTTTTGCCACCCCCCACCCCAGCCCTGGGCTCCCCCTGCAGCCCTGTGTTGCCCCAGCCCTGGGCTCTCCCCCCCCCACCCGCACCTCCTGCCACCCCAGCCCTGGGCTCTCCTCCCCCCTGCACACCCGCACCTCCTGCTGCCCCAGCCCTGGGCTCTCCCCCCCACACCCGCACCTCCTGCCACCCCAGCCCTGGGCTCTCCTCCCCCCTGCACACCCGCACCTCCTGCTGCCCCAGCCCTGGGCTCTTCCTCCTCCCCCTGCACCTCCTGCCACCCCAGCCCTGGGCTCTTCTCCCCCACACACACCCGCACCTCCTGCCACCCCAGCCCTGGGCTCTTCCTCCTCCCCCTGCACCTCCTGCCACCCCAGCCCTGGGCTCTTCCTCCTCCCCCTGCACCCGCACCTCCTGCCACCCCAGCCCTGGGCTCTTCCTCCTCCCCCTGCACCCGCACCTCCTGCCACCCCAGCCCTGGGCTCTCCCCCAAAGAAAGAATTGGGTGGACTAAACGGACAGTGCACCTCTCTATCTGAAACGTAGCAAGGGAGATCCCACTAGAATTTAAAATGAAAAGTAAGGGAGGGGAGGCTCTACTAGGACCTGGGCAGCTTTAGGTACAGTACCAGGCACATAGGAGGTTTTACACTTCTGAGCCATGGAAGCAGAAATTGACTTTTCTTTTCCAGATCTCCCTAATATTCAAAAAGGGAATCTAGCACCTGCCTTCCAGATTTGAACACCCTCAAAATTCAGGAGTGCTCAAGCTCAATTTGGACAGGTGTTACTTCATTTCTCCCAAATCAAATATACTGATCCACTGTAACTTGCTGTAGAAAAAGTAGAATAAATTGAGCAAGAAATGCTTCCCAGTGGTTATTAGGACTGGAATTGCTATTTTCAACAGCCATTGGGTTTTTTTTTTTTAGTTTTAGTTTTATTTGTTTAAAAGGAAGACAGTAATATTGCACTGGCAAATTCCCCATAGAAACAAAGAATGGAACAAAAGAATAATAAAGGCACCTCAACTTTTCCTCATTTATGTAGGACAGTCTTATAATATGCATCCAGATATCCTTCAATCACACAAGCTGAAAATTGTTCCACTTTACTGCAGTTCTGTAACCATATGGGAACCAATCCTGTCTGTGTTCTGTGCACATCCAAAATTCCTGCTGAATGACCCACCCTGGGAGCGAGTTACCAGTGACTCAGGGCTGGGGCGGCAGGAGGGTGCAGTTGGGGGGGGGGGGAAGAGAGAGAGAGAGAGCCTAGGGCTGGGGGGTGGGAAACCAAAAAATTTTTTGCTTGGGGCAGCAAAAAACTTAGAGCCGGCCCTGCCTCTAGGACACTAGTGGGACAGTTAATATCCCAGTTTAGGGGCAAGAAATGGTGCCCTGAACCCCCCCCCCCAAGAAGAGAGAGCGCGAGACCCATCATAGTAGTGCCGGCAATTTGCCACAGTCTGTATAGATGTAGTTGTAAAATCCTCATTTCTGTATTGTTTTGTATGTTTATTTGCATGGTCTCTGTCTGGTTCTGTAATTGTTTCTGTCTGCTGTATAATTAATTTTGTTGGGTGTAAACCAATTAAGATGGTGGAATATAATTGGTTAAATAACCATGTTACAGTAAGTTAGGATTGGTTAGTTAAATTTCAGTAAAATGATTGGTTAAGGTATAGCTAAGCAGAACTCAAGTTTTACTATATAGTCTACAGTCAATCAGGAAGTAAGGGGGGGAATGGGAACAGGGAATGGGGGTGGGGAAATTGGAAACATGTTTTGCTAAGGGGTGAATGGGAACAGGGATGGCTCTGTGGTGTCAGAGCTGGGAAGGGGAACACTGAGGAAGGAAACTGGAATCATGCTTGCTGGAAGTTCACCCCAATAAACATCAAATTGTTTGCGCCTTTGGACTTCGGGTATTGTTGCTCTCTGTTCATGCGAGAAGGACCAGGGAAGTGAGAGGGTGAAGGAATAAGCCCCCTAACCAATGTTTTTCTAGTTTGTTTCAAATATCAAAATCTGGATTTTCATCCAATTTTTGACATTTGAAAAATACTGACCAGCTCCTAAATTCAGACTCAAGGTCAATCCTGGACTAGTGTATAGGCTCAGGGTCAGTGGTGAAATCTGACAAGCTGTGGGTCATATGATTTTGATCTCAAATCATGCAAGTCTCACAAAATCAGCTGTTCATGCAAGATTTCTTCCATGTCAAGCCAAATCCAAATCAGATCCAGAAAATATATCTCAAACCAAAACTTTAGGTACAAGTTATGAAGAGGAGGTGATAAATTGTTCTCCATGTCTGTTAAGTAAAACATGAATTAATGGTCTTAATCTGCAGCAAGAGCGGTTTAAGGTTAGGTATTAGGAAAACTTTCTAACTCTAAGGATAGTCAAGCACTGGAATAGGTTATCTAGGTAAGTAGTGGAAGCCCCTTCATCGGAGGATTTTAAGAAGAGGTTAGATAAACATCTGCCAGGGATCATCTAGGTTTACATGGTCCAGCATGGATGGACTAGATAGAATCATAGGTCTGGAAAGGACCTCAAAAGATTAAGTTCAGAGCTGGAGTTTAACCCCCATTTTGCTCTCTTTACCCTCAATGTCTGAAAGGGTTCACATTTCAGGTTCAGATTTTCTATATGGCAATTATTTAAATGTTATTTTCTTCAGGTTTTCCATGTCTGAGAACACCATGTGAGGTGGGAATCTCTTTTTTATGTCCTTTGTTTGCCTCCTATACCTGTTCATTTGTGAATAATGTGAGGTTTCCATGTTTACATACCTTTCTTCTTCTTCTTAAGGTAATACACCAGGGGCAGAACAAGAGCCAAAATCACACCCACCAAAACAGGAATTGTAATTGCCAATATTGTAACATTTTCCAGTCCTAGAAAATGAAAAGAACATGGATACTCACATTTCATTAGACAACAAGGGAGAAGAAGGGCAGGAAAAACTTGATCAAGAAGTGCACATTTTTAACAGTCAGAGTAATTAACCAATGGAACAACTTGCCAAGGATTGTGGTGGATTGTCCATCACAGGCTGTTCTTAGGTCAGGATTGGACACTTCCCTAAAAGCTTTGCTCTAGTTGAAACAGGAATGATTTCAGGGAGGTCCTGTGGCCTGTGTTACACAGGAGGTCAGATGAGATGATCATTGTCAAGGTGTCACCCCCACTCTGAACTTTAGGGTACAGATGTGGGGACCTGCATGAGATAACCCCTAAGTTTATTTACCAGCTTAGATCTAGTTGCTGCCACCCCAAATAGTTTAAACAAACATTTATGGGAGAGTCATTTTGAAACTCTGTCTTCCCCCCCCCCCCCAAATATTTCCCCAGTCTTTATCCCCCTTTTCCTGGCAGGATTGAGACTGATTCACCTCCCACCAATTCCTGGTGAGCCCAGATCTAAAAGCCCTTGGATCTTAAAACAAGGAAAAATCAATCGGGCTCTTTAAAAGAAGACTTTTAATTAAAGGAAAAGGGGTGAAAGGAATACCTCTGTGAGATTAGCATGCAAGCTACTCTCACAGACAACAGATTCAAAATACAGAGGATGTCCCTCTGGGCAAAAACCTTAGTTACACAAAGACACACAATTTGATTCTCCCTCTTATGCAAAACGAAGTCACAAAAGAAAATAAACATGATCTAATACATTCCTTCTCTAAACACTTACTACTTTTAAGAAATGTTAGATGGCTGATTCCTGGATTCTTCACTCCGGCACAAACTTTTCTGAACAGACCAAAGACAGATTTCCCTCCTCCCTCTTTGAAAACATCTTGTCCCCCCATTGGTTCCTCTCGTCAGGTGTCAGCTAGGCTATGTGAACTTCTTAACTCTTTACAGGTAAAAGAAGAATTCACCCTTAACTGTCTGTTTATGACAATCACAATGGTCCTTTCTGGCCTTCTATAATTTATAAGAGGGGGGGAGGTTGGTTTTGTGGGTAACCAGTGGATATGGCTTTAGGAGATGTTTTTCCTGCCCTGGTCTCTCTCTGTCTCAGAGAGAACAACAAAGAGAGCACAAAACAAAACCTGTCCCCACAGGTTTGAAAGGATCTTCTTCCCTTATTGGTCCTTTTGGTCAGGTGCCAACCAGGTTATTTGAGCTTCTTAATCCCTTACAGGCAAAGGAGGGATTTTATGCTACCCTTAGCTGTATGTTTATGACAAATATCCCACCCGTACCGTGCTCAGGACCCAGCGATCTGACGTGATCTTAGACCAAGCATGGTAGAAGCAGGAGAAACGATTCACAAAGGGAGGGTAAGGATCCGAGTTCGATATTGATGCTCCGTCCTCAGGTGCATCTTCAAAAGTTTGGCTTCAGGCCTGGGGGCTGTTTGGCCGAACCCTGGCCTTGGCCTGAGGAGGACTGTGGCAGGCGCTTGCTATTATTTTTGACCTGTCTCCTGGACGAGTCTCGCCTCGGAGGACCACAGTAGAAGTGAGATGGGGCTGAGACTTAAATGACTTTCTTTGGGGAGCAGGGGTGTGGCTACCCAAAGACTTTAAAGTCACCTTCGAGTCCTTAAGGCTGTGCAGGCAAGAGTCCGTATTTTGGGTGAACAGGCCTGCATGATCAAGGGGGAGGTCCTGAATCATGTTCTGGACCTCAGTGGTATCCCCAACACCTGCAGCCATGTCCTGCGCCTCATTGTAATGGTGGTGGCCATAGTCCAAGCTGCCGAGTCTGCTGCGTCAAACACAGCCCAGAGGGAGGTTCTCAAGACCACTCTGCCCTCCTTGAGGAGCGCACTAAACTCCTTGTGTGAGTCAGCCAGGAGCAACTCCTGGAATTTTGCTAACAATCTCCAGGAATTGAAAGCAGCTGAGTACCGCTTGCTGGTTGGCTACTCGAAGCTGGAGCCCCCTGGTTGAGTAGACCTTTCAGCCGAAAAAATCCAGCTTCTTAGCATTCTGTGGCTTTGAGGCGGGACCTGGCTTCCCCTCTCACTCCTTATGATTTGCTGTATCAAGCACCAGAGTCCCCGATTGGGGGTGGGTGAAAAGGTGTTCGTACCCTTTCTGCGGAAAAAAATAGTATCTCTCCACCCCTTTAGTGGTGGGTGGTATTGACGCCGGAGTCTGCCAGAGCACCCTAGGAGTGTTCTGGATCGTTCTTATCAGGGGCAAGGCCACCCTAGATGGACACTCCGGGGCAAGGATGTCCACCATCGGGTCCGACTCCTCTGTAACTCCTCTGCCTGGAGATTCAGGTTTAGGGCCACCCTCCTAAGAAGGTCCTGGTGTCCCCTAGTGTCCATCACTGGAAAGGTGATGGTGGTGCCCGCCACTGCCTCATCCAGTGAGGAGGAGGAGGAGGCCCGTGGGACCGGGTCTTCCTGCCCTTCTCGCTCTCTGGAGGCTGGGTCGGGTGCTTCGGTCCCACCCATGACTGGAAGTGGCTCCAGTACAACTGGTGGCACTGGTTCAGGCGCTGTGCCAGAGTGTGACGGCCCAGAGTCCCTGTCTCATTGGGGGTCCTCAGGAGCCCTGCAGGTGTGGCGAGCCACCAACATTTCTGGGGAAGCGAATGGGGTGGAGATGCCACCAATGCGGCCCTGGAGCCCTGACCCTGAGTCTGATGATAGGTTGAAGGAGTCCAAAAGGGGCACTGTACTGAGCCCTGCCACTCGGGTGGCTAGGAGACCACCGGTATCGATGAGTCCACAGCTTTGTGGTGCCAGGACCAGTGCCGGGAGTGGGAGCAGTACTGGGTGCTTCAAGAGACAGAAGACTCAGCGTCTGATTTGGACGAGTACTCTGTGCCCGACCACAGGAGAGCGAAGACCAATGGTGCCGGGTAGCAGTACCGGGATGATGGTGAGTGGTGCTGTAACATCATGGGCTTGCTGCGATTATTAACCAGTGGTGGTCCCGCAACAGTGCTGCAAATGGTGCCAGAGCCATATGCCTCACCGCCATAGATGCTGCAGCTGGTGCCGTTGTCGGTGCCACTGACGGAGCCTGAGCTTGCGGTGCTGAAGCTCGCACCTGCAAGGCCGGGGACTGCGCCATCATGGCAATGAGGTCCCGCGCTGCCTCATAGGTGTCCGGCATCGAGGGGAGGTCAAGCTGTTCCTCCAAAACCTCCTGAGTTGGGGAGTCCACCAGCACCGGACTTGATGGGCCCCCAGTTGGGGCCAGAGTCAACAGTGCCGGGTCTTGAGGTGCAGACCATGAGTGTCCCGACGCAGGACACACCCCACTGGAATCCCCTCGCTGATTCTTGATGGGGGAATGACCCTTGTCCCCCTTCTTTTTCTTATGCTGCACCGGGGACTGTGAACATTGCCACCTGGTAGCACCCTTGGAGGAGTCCTTTCTTGGTGCCAGGACGTCCCTCACCGAGGCCGGGGCCCTGAGCACTAATGATGCCAGTGCCATTTCTGGGGCCAGCTGGGGGCGAAGGGACAACTCCATCAGGAGGAGCTTTCAACGATAGTCCCGCTCTCTCTTAGCTCTGGGTCTAAAACTCCTGCAAATTGGGCACTTGTCTGTCTGATACTGTCTCCTAGGCACTTGAGACAAGGAGCATGCGGATTGCCTGTGAGCATAGGTTTGGCACACCTCTTGCACGCCTTAAACCCCTGTGACTGAGGCAGGCCAAGGTGCCTGGGGAAACTGGGGCAGGGGGAAAGCCCCCCAAAGTCAGCCCAACTTACTAGAAACTACTATATAACTAACTATTAACTATCTACAACTAAGAAAATGGAACCACTAGCTAGGCACTTGCGAATGCAAGAGACTGCGCTGCTCCAACAACCATCATTGGCGGTAAGAAGGAACTGAGCAGGCGGTGGGTTGGCAGGGACCTATATACACCGCCATGAAGGCGCCACTCCACGGGTCTCCACAGCCGACCCAACAGGTACCGCTAGAGAAAAACCTTTTGACAATTGTGCATGTGGTGCGCTCACACCTATTGGTATGAACATGAGCAATCATGCAAAGAAGTACATAGCGCCTCCCACTGATGAGTATGAACAGCCTCTGCAAAGCATGTTTGGGGTTCACTCCCTGTCAATTAACTCAGTTAACTCACACGATTAACTCAAAAAATTTATCGTGATTAAAATTAAATTGCAGTTTTAATCGCACAGCTAAACAATAGAATACCAAATTTTAGTAAATATTTTGGATTTTTTTCTATGTTTTCAAATATATTGATTTCAATTACAACACAAAATACAATGTGTACAGTTCTCACTTTATATTATTACAGTTAAGGTTGTTTTATCCGGCATGTTCAGAGAATGGGGGGTGGCAGTAAACGAAAAATGCTGGCTAACTAAGAGGGAGGGAGTTTGGGTGCGGGAGTAGGGGGAGGGCTGGGGGCTGGGGCACGGGAGGGCGTGTGGAGCACGGGCTCTGGGAGGAAGTTTGGGTGCAGGAAGAGGCTCGGGGCAGGCAGTTGGAGCGCAGTATCAGGTGCAGGGTGCTGGATCCAGGGGCACTCACCTCGAGTGGCTCCCTGCAAGTGGCAATTTATCCCGGCTGCTCCTAGGTAGAGGCACGGCAGGTGGCTTGGAGCACTTCCTCTGCCCTCAGGCGCCTCCCCCGCAGCTCCCA
This sequence comes from Emys orbicularis, assembly GCF_028017835.1. Lineage (NCBI taxonomy): Eukaryota > Metazoa > Chordata > Testudines > Emydidae > Emys > Emys orbicularis. The sequence continues at coordinate 8,057,676 of NC_088703.1, read as the reverse complement.
TTGGTCGTAGTTCCCAGCCAATGGGAGCTGTGCAGCCAGCACGGGGGGTGGCAAAATGCAGAGCCACCTGACGCGCCTCCGCTTAGGAGTAGCCAGAGCCCGGGACAGGTCGTTGCTTGCGGGGAGCCATCCGAGGTGAGCGGCCCCAAGATCTTACACCCCGGACCCCCTCCCACCAACTAAGACCCCTCCCACACTCAAAGTCCCTCCCAGAGCCCAAGCTCCACACCCCCTCCTGCACCCCAACCCCGTGCCGGCCCCGCACCAACCGAACTATAAACCGGCATTTCAATGAAGATCAGAAATGCCGATATATAGAGCTTTCTGGTTGGTGAAGTGCTGGAAAAAACAGTTTTTACTGTATTTTAGATTACAAATATTTGCACTGTAAAAATGGTAAAAGAAATAGTATTTTGCAATTCACCTCATACAAGTACTGTAGTGTAATCTCTTTATTATGAAAGTGCAACTCACAAATGTAGATTTTTTTTTGTTACATAACTGCACTCAAAAACAAACAAACAACCAATGTAAAACTTAGAGCCTACACATCCTCTCAGTCTTACTTCTTGTTCAGCCAATAGCTCAGACAAACAAGTTTGTTTACATTTACAGGAGATAATGCTGCCTGCTTCTTATTTGCAATGTCTCTCAAAAGTGAGAAGAGGTGTTTGCATGGCACTTTTGTAGGTGGCATTGTGCCAGAGATGCTAAACATTCACATGCTCCTTCATGCTTCGGCCACCATTCCAGATGACCTACTAACATATTGATGATGCTCATTAAAAAAGCAATGTGTTAATGTAATTTGTGACACACAATTCTCCCCTAAGAATTTCAATCTCCTGCTATGTATTTTACCTGCATTCTGCCATATCTTTCATGTTACAGTAGTCTCGGATGATGACTCAGCAAATGTTGTTCATTTTAAGAACACCTTCACTGCAGATTTGACAAAATGCAAAGAAGGTACCTGTGATGCTCTGTACCTTGGGGGATCACCCAGCACCCCCATGTTCATCCTTATAAAAGGATTGTGTGGTATCCAATGCAAAGCTTGTCATGTTGGGTGTCTTCGGAAGGCTCATGATGCACTGAGCATTGTTGTTATAGTGATGTTATAGTAATTGTTGTTGCAGTAATGTTATAGGTTATAATTTCATGTATATAGTTATGAGGCTGAAAATGTATCCTCGTGGCTTAAAATAAGCCCAGGAAAAACTCTAAGAGCAGAGGGGCAGTTCATCAAGGCATGTATGGGACAAACCCAGCCAAGCCTCACAGGAACAAAGGACGCTGGTCTCGGCAGCAACAAAAGGGTGTGTTGGACTCTTGAGTCAGTCGCCCCCCTTTCTTTAGCTAGTTTGGGACTGCAATGAGGTAATGCTCACCTGACTCTGAAGGGGGGGCAAAGCCAAGAAGGAAGAAAGAACATGATAAAAGGGGGGAGGGATAGCTCAGTGGTTTGAGCATTGGCCTGCTAAACCCAGGGTTGTGAGTTCAATCCTTGAAGGGGCCACTTAGGGATGTGGGGCAAAAATCAGTATTCGGTCCTGCTAGTGAAGGCAGGGGGCTGGACTCGATGACCTTTCAAGGTCCCTTCCAGCTCTATGAGATAGGATAGGTATATCTCCATAAAAGGGAGAGATGTTTGCCATGCTCGTCTTCTCTCTTCCACCTACATCTACAGACACGACCACCACCAAGCAACTGAAGCACTGATCAAAGGGGAGAGCCTGGCTGAAGAGCAACCAGCCGGCCTGTGGTGAGAAGCATCTAAGATTGTAAGGGCATTGAAAGTGTTCAGATCAGCTTAGAATGGGTTTTTCTTTTATTTCATTTGACCAAATCCGACTTGTTATGCTTTGACTTATAATCACTTAAAATCTATCTTTATAGTTAATAAATTGTTTGTTTATTCTACCTGAAACAGTGTGTTTGGTTTGAAGCATGTCAGAGATTCCCCTTGAGATAACAGGCCTGATACATATCAATTTCTTTGTTAAATTGACACATTCATATAAGCTCTCCGTGTCCAATGGGCATAACTGGACACTGCAAGATGGAGGTTCCTAGGATTGTGTCTGGTACCGGAGATATTGGCTAGTGTCATTCAGTTGCACAGTCCAAGGAGCAACTTACATGCCAGAGGCTGTGCATGAACAGCCCAGGAGTGGGGGTAAGTCTGGCTCCCAGAATCAAGGATTTGAGTGACCTAACAGATCACTGGTCCAGAAAACACCAGAGGGGAACGTCACAGTGGCGCAGCGAGCGGGGTGTATGTGCAGCTTATTACTCCAAGTGAAGTTCACACTTTAAGCACTGATATTTGTGATTTTAAGTGAGTCTTAAGTGCAGTGGCTACAAACAGTCAGGAGGAGGTCACAGTTTTGTTATTTTCTGTTTGTTTATTTTGGGTGAGGCGAATAAGCACAAGAAAGCAGAAAAATGACTACCAGTGAGGCAGCTACAAAACTAGAGCTGGCCAGATTGGAAGCTGTGGAGAAGGAAAAGGACCACGAGTTTCAAATGTGGCAGGCAGAAATGAGGCTCAAAGAAGCAGCTATGGCCAGGGAAACTATGGAGAGAGAGGCAGCCAGAGAGGAGGCTTCACACAGAAGGGTCATGGAAGAGAAAGAGAAAGTGAGAGAGCGAAAACACCAACTGAACTTGCTAGAGAAGCAGAACCAGAACCCCCCAATGCCAATGACCCCCATCACTCCAAAAATCCACAAGTGGGAACACCATTTATGTCCTGCATACAGTGAAGACGATGATATTGCTGAATATCTGATTACCTTCGAAAGGCTGTGTGTAATACATGAAATCTCTGATAAGAGAGTTCCTACCCTGATTACGAAATTAACTGGTAAAGCTCAAAATGTATTCAGTGGAATGCCTATTGAAGATGCTTTAGAAGACTACTGTAAATTTAAAGATACTGTTTTGCGAAGGTTTCAGATTACCCCTGAAACATATAGAGTTAAATTTAGGAATCTTAAAAGGAATATTGGTATTAGTAATGGGGAATATGTAAAGAAAATGAAAGATTTGTTGGGAAAATGGGTGAGGGGCAAAGAGATGGCAAGTTGTGAGGGAATCTTGGATCTTGTTGCTCAAGAGCATTTCCTAAGTGTGTGTAAGGGTGTTGTAAATCAGTGTCTATGGGACAAAGATCTAAAGTCTGTGGATGAGGTGGCTTTTTTAGCAGATGCCTTTAAACAGAATCAGGCATCTATTGAGGGCAGGCCACAGACTGAGGGGTTTAAAACTGGTGGGAAGGGAGGATCCCATTTTGCCCCTGGGAAGAGAGAAGGGGGTTGGGAGCCTAAACATTCTCTTACCCAAAAACATTCCTCTAACCCTCATCCCAAATCTTCTGTAAAAGCAGAAGAGCCCAAAAGGTGCTATCAGTGTAATCCCACTGATCACCTGAGGAATAAATGTCCCGTGCTAGGAGGAAGCTGGCAACCAATAGCCCATGGTAGTTCTGCTGTCCTCAACACAACCCCCCCCCCCCCCCGCCCAAGCAATTCAAACCTATCATATTGGTTTTGTGAGCTTAGCCTCTGCAGAACCAGATATGGAGCATGTTAAGGCTGTCCAAATTGATGGCAGGGAATACTAGGGGAAGAGGGATACAGGGGCCCCGATCTCTTTGGTTAAGCAGAGTGTGGTCCCAAAGGCCAGTATGTTGCCTGGCCAAATGGCAGAGATTATGTGGGTGGGTGAAAGCAGATTCCTCGTACCACTAGCTAGAATCTATGTGGTGTGGGAAGGTTTGGAAAGTGGTTTGACTGTGGGGGTAATAGAACACCTCTCAGTCGACCTGCTTCTTGGTAATGATTTTCTCTGTGTAACTCAGGTTAAAGTATTTGCCTGCAGCAGGAGGGAATTTTATTCTGGGACCCGTGAGGGAAAGGGTAAGGTCTCAGGAACTGCTGAGAGAATGGGAGAGAGTCTCCTTGATTCTTCTACAGCTGGGGGAAGCCACATGCTTCCAGGTGGAGAGTGGTTGAGACCAACTCCTGCACTGCAGCTGGAGGGAACACCATGTCGGGAAGGGATGGGGGTGTAATGCCTGCCAGGGAGAGAACTGTCCAGGTTCGTTGCTCCCAGCAGGTCGCAGCTGAACCAGAGGCAAAACCGGCTCTAGGGAGCATAGAGCAATGTGTCCCAGAGGAGAGCCCAGAGAAGGGACAGGGGATCTCAGAAACCACTGAGGTGGGTGAGGATTCCTATGACTCTGTAACACAGGGAAGCAGGGTGCTTCCAAGTAGGGGAGGGGCTGAGACTAGCTCCTTTCCAGCAGAAGGCAACATGCCCTCAGGTGCAGGGGCAGGAGAGGTGTTGTCAGCGATAAAGGAAACTGTCCCAGTTGTTAGCTGGCAGAGTTCTGCAGCTGAACGAGAGACAGAACCCTTCCTAGGGAGCACAGAGAAATGTGTCTTAGGAGGGGGCCCAGAGGAGGAAACTGGGGAAGGAATAGTGGGGGTACAGGAATGTCTCCTCACTAGTCAATTGGGGCAGGATGCCCAGGACACTAGGAGGATGGCTGGGTCAGCCTCTGTGCACCCAGGCACTCAGCCTGTGACCCAGGTTTTGAGAAGGAACTGTGTACCTGACCTCCTGGAAGGGAGCAGTCACACAGCTGACTTCTCAGGGACAGAGAAAGGGGTGGCGGAGGGTACCCCGATCCAGGTCCCAGTTTTTCAGGATGCTGTTTCTGACAAGTTTGTGGAAAGTGACTGTGTCTCTTTACATCAAGATGCAGCTCCAATGCCTGTGACGGCATAGGAGTGGAGACCAGGAAATTGCCAGGGTCTGTGAGAACACAAATGACCCAACTGGCAGAGAGGGGGGTATTTTCCCCCAGGCTAGTGAGACACAGAGAGCAGTTATGGGAAAGTTGCTGGGGAAATGTGAATCTGATCGGAGGGTAAACACACCTAGACCAGAGAGCACAAATCACAGCCCTCTACGGGGCAGGGAAGGACTCAGTGCTGGGAGGGGAAACACAGGGTAACCCCAGAAGGGGAGCTGGATTTTTTGCATATGTACAGTCCTGGGGTTGGGAGACTGCTCCCCAAAGGGCCAGCCAACATGCAGGATCCCCCTGAACACCTGTCTTGCCAGACCCTGAGGCACCAAAATTCCAGGAACATGATTAAATTAAGAGCCCACACAGAGGGGAACTCTGCAAGGAAAGAAAAGCCAGTGACTGATTACATGGCAAAGAGTCAAAGGACATCATGGGTAATGAACAAACTAACCTCAAACTAAAATATCAGAACAGAGGGCGTGGTATCATAAAGATACTTGTAAACACCCATCTGTGATACAAATTTTGGTATTAATGTTAAGTTTTGGGGATAAGAATTTTGACACGGACGTTAAACCTTATGATAATACTACTTTTCAATTAATACCTGTAAACAGGTTTAAATCTTATCACAGCAGAGAAACCATAAAAAACCTGGTTTGCTGTGTGTGAATGCGGAAACTGAGGCACACCGCCTCATGGCCTTAATGGCTGGATGCCAAGAGAACTGTAACAAAAACTGCTTTCGAGCTAGTCAGTGACTAACCCTCCTGCAGTAAACTAAGGGAAGTGTGACGCTCTGTACCTTGGTGGATAACCCAGCACCCCCATGTTCATCCTTATAAAAGGATTGTGTTTTATATAATGCAAAGTTTGTTATGTTGGGTGTCTTCGGAAGGCTCATGATGCACTGAGCATTGTTGTTATAGTAATGTTATAGGTTATAATTTCATGTATATAGTTATGAGGCTGTGAAACCTTGTTTCTGCCCAGCCTGCTTCAGCACTGAGGTTTCCCCACTAGGAGCTGACAGTCACTGAAAGCTGGGTGGAGCCTCAATAGAGCAACCTGCAGAGGTCACAGTAGAGAGGCCGGGGACAGCAGAAAGTGAGGGCGAGCAGAGTGGTGAGTGGCTGGCAGGACAGCTGCCACCGGAGCCAGCACCCAGACAGCAGAGAGAGCCAGGGGCTCTCCTTCCCGCCCCCATGGTGGGAGCTGAACTCACACAGGTGCACCTCTGAACTCTGGGTCTTCACTAACCAAGAACAACCACTGTGAGTGGGGTGCAGTGGAGGGAGAAGAGAAGGGCACGTTAAAGGAACTTTTGGTTGCTGGACTCAAGAACCTGAGGCAAAAGACACTGCCCAACATACTCTGGGGGAGGTGTTTTGCTCATGATTTTATGTTTAGAAATCCTGTATCTGGCATTTTCCCAAGTTAATTCCCTCCTTTTATTTCAGAGTGGTAGTCGTGTTAGTCTGTATCCGCAATGAGGAGTCCTTGTGGCACCTTAGAGACTAACAATTTTATTTGGGCATAAGCTTTCATGGGCTAAAACTCACTTCATCACATGCATGCAGTGAAAAATACATTAGGCAGCATATATTACAGCACATGAAAAGATGGGAGTTGCCTGACCAAGTGGGGGGTCAGTGCTAATGAGGCCAATTCAATCAAGGTGGAAGAGGCCAATTCCCAACAGTTGACAAGAAGGGGTGAATATCAACAGAGGGAAAATTACTTTTTGTAATGCTAATGAGGCCAATTCAATCAGGGTGGACGTCATCCATTCCCAACAATTGACAAGAAGGTGTGAGTATCAAGAGAGGGAAAATTACTTTTTGTAGTGACCCAGCCACTCCCAGTCTTTATTCATGCCTAATTTGATGGTGTCCAGATTGCAAATTAATTCCAGTTCTGAAGTATCTCGTTCCAGTCTGTTTTTGAAGTTTTTTTTGGTTGAAGAATGACCACTTTTAAGTATGTTATTGAGTGTCCAGGGAGACTGAAGTGCTCTCCTACTGGCTTTCAATGTTACAATTCTTGAAGTCTGCTTTGTGTCCATTTATTCGTTTGTGTAGAGACTGTCCAGTTTGGCCAACGTACATGGCAGAGGGGCATTGCTGGGAATGGGCGAGGTCTACCTTGATTGAAGTAGCCCCGTTAGCACTACAAAAAGTAATTTTCCCTCTGTTGATATTCACCCTTTCTAACCAAGTGTTGGGAACTGGCAACTTCCACGTTGATTGAACTGACCTCATTAGCACTAACCCCCCATATAGAAAGGCAACTCCCAATCTTTTCATGTGCTGTAATATATGTACTGCCTACTGTATTATTCACTCCATGCATCTGAAGTGGGTTTTAGCCCATGAAAGTTATGCCCAAATCAATTCGTTAATCTCTAAGGTGACACGAGGACTCCTCATTGTTTTTCCTTTTATTAAAAAGATTATTTTCTGCGCTGACACTTTTGCTTGCAAGAGGGGAAACTTTGCCTTGTAGAAGCACCCAAGGGGTGGTGTGTAATTGTCCCAGGTTACTGGGTGGGTGCTCAAGCCAGATCTGTGTTATATTGTTGAAAAGGAAACCGTAGATACTAAACCCGTCCCTAATTGCTTCCAATGACACTGGAAAAAGGGTTACATAAATATCGACTTGTGACATAAACAAAAGAAGAAGACTCCCCCCACTGACATGCAACCACTTCTGGGGTAGGACAGGCAGCTGAGAATCAGGACAGGGAAATATGTAGGCTGTGTAGGACAGGAAGTTAGGAAGAATTGCATCTCCTGTGTCCAGCTCTTGGGGAAGTTACAACTTCAGGACCGGTTCCCTAAAATGCAAATCCGCCATAACACAGTGACTGGAAACCGGACTCTTGAGAAATTGGCCCTGGATTTTTAGTTTGAGTGAGCGGCTGCAGGCTCCATTAACACTAAATCCAACCAGTGGAAACGGCACTTACCCAGGTCCCCAATGTGCCGCAGAGGAGTCTGGCCCAGAGATAAATAGATGCCAACTGGCAAAGGGCACAGGGTTGCCTAGAGTTATTCAGGGATCCCCTAGGTGAGATATATGCACAATAGCTCACCAGAGGTGGCATATGAGGTCTCTACCAAGAGACAGCAGCCCACCCATCACGCTAATGGGGGCAAGATGTTTGGAGGGACATAATTGAAGAGAGATGTAAAATGCAGAATACGATGATCCAGAAGTGTTGAAGAGAAGCTTGTCACCTGCGCCATGGCAATCCCTTCGGCTGAGCCAATCAGCACATAGAACAAAGCACAGCCATGGAGACAGGCTATACTCGCTGTCTGGGCCCAGTGGGGACCTGAGAATTTACAAAGACAAAGGACCCTCAGCACAAGTCTCAGAAGAGAGACCTCCTCTGGGAAGAGACAATGGTCTGTACCTACAAAGAAAGAGGAGAGGGGACAAGAGTTCCCTTTCACCCAGGAGGCGGCTGACAGCATTTTTCCAAGGAACAGGAGATTACAGCCAAGCCTGGAGTAAAACCCTGGAAGGACTGTGAGGTGAGCGTTGCTCTACCAGACAGAAAAGTATCTCGTTCAATGAGTCTAGGCTCTAGTCAGCGTGGTATGATTTTATTGGCCATGGAACCATTTCTTTCCAACTCGTCTCCTTGCTACCCCTCAAATCGCTACACTCTGTGAAATCACTTGTCCTTGGTGTGACTATGAAGGGATCTAGAGCTGTGTGTTGATTGGGGCAAAGATGGAAGGTGGAACTGGTCACCTTGGGACCCTGTTCCTTTGGGAGCAGCAGACCTGTGACTGCTGTGAATGCCCAGCAGGACAGGGACTGAGTGCTGCAGAGGGACTCTCGGAGGGACGAAGGGTGAAATGTGCCTATTGCCAACCTGGAAAGAGGTCACCCCCCACAAGGCCTAGAGAGCACAGCTTCTTTGGCCTGTGGCCGATGGAGTCGGGGAGCTGCCCCACATTGGGCACCGACAAGGCTTCCTCGTGCTAGGGACCCATGGCACCACACTAGGGCATTAGGGCCAGCACAACTGCAAAGGGAGAGAACCCTCTACTCACATACCACTACCTGCAGCACAGACCCACTTTGGGGCCAGCACTAACATCAAGGGGAGAGCATGAGCGTCTCCTATTGAGCCCCCACACCACTCACTGCAGCACAGGCCCATAGAGCCGCACAGGGGAATTAGGGTCAGCACAGACTGAGAGGAGAGCGCTCCCTAATGGAACCGCCATATTACTCCCTGAAGCACAGACCACAAGCACCATGCTGGGGTCAGCACTGGCTGTGAGTGGACAATGCCCCATAATGAGCTTCTCACCCTGCTCCCTGCAACAGGCAGGGTGGTAGATGAAGGTTACCTGAGCACACAACACCGGCATCTTCTCCATGGTCACAGTAATTCTCTCCCCAAGGCCGAGCCCCACAATCGGAGAGGGCAGCTTCTGTCCCTGTGCAGTTCACGTCAACCAGCCAGATGGGGTCAGATCCTTGCCCAAAGTGAGCAGCTGCTAATGCCGTCCCACAGCCCAGCTGTCTGCACACGACTCCAGCATCAGTCATGTCCCAGCTGTAATCACATACGGTTCCCCACAGCTGGTTGTGAAGCAACTCGACTCTCCCAGCGCAGCGACTCGAACCATTCACCAGTCGGAGCTGAGTCACTTCTGAGATGCCTGAGTCTGCAAACAAACAAGGGAATAAACACTCAGAGAGATTCCTGTGCATCTGATCTCTCGTGTCGCTGGGGAATGTAGCACCTCCTGCTGACGGATCTGACCGGTCTCTGCACTCAGCAACTGCCTGTCACAGGCTCCCCACCACTGACCACTCTAATCACTTGGTCAATGTTAAAGTTTGTCCACTCCCCTCCCAGCCAGCTGTCACCTAGTTAGGCAGATTGGATTGCAGTCTGACCTATTGCTCCCACTAGAGCACTTAATTAAAAAGATCACCCCCGGCACTGCTGGCAGGAACCTCCTGGGGAGAAGATTTACACCCTAACTCCTGGCGCTGCTATTCATAGATACAAAGGGTTACATAGATATCGACTTGTGACATACCCAGAAGAAGAAGACTCCCCCCACTGACATGAAGCCACTTCTGGGGTAGGACAGGGCAGCTGAGAAACAGGATAGGGAAATATGTAAAAGGACAGGAAGTGAGGAAGAATTGCGTCTCCTGTGTCCAGCTCTTGGGGAAGTTACAACTTCAGGACTTATCCCCTGAAATGCAAATCCGCCGGAACATAGTGCTTAGGAACCGGACTCTTAAGAAATTGGCCCTGGATTTTTAGTATGAGTGAGCGGCTGCAGACTCCATTGACACCAAATCCAACCAGTTGAAGCTGCAGTTACCCGAGTCCCCGATGTGCCACAGAGGAGTCTGGCCCAGAGATAAATAGATGCCAACTGGCAGAGGGCACAGGTTTGCCTGGACTTATTCGGGGATCCCCTGGGTGAGATATATGCACAATAGCTCACCAGAGGTGGTATGTGAGGTCTCTACCAAGAGACAGCAGCCCACTGATCACCCTAGTGGGGGCAAGATGTTTGTATGGGACATAGCTGAAGAGAGATGTAATATATAGAATATGAGGATCCAGAAGTGTTGAAGTGAAGCTTGTCACCTGCGCCATGGCAATCCCTTCGGCTGAGCCAATCAGCACATAGAACAAAGCACAGCCGTGGAGACAGGCTATAGTCACTGTCTGGGCCTAGTGTGGGCCTGAGAATTTACAAAGACAAAGGACCCTCAGCACAAGTCTCAGAAGAGAGACCTCCTCTGGGAAGAGACAATGGTCTGTACCCAGAAACAGGGCGGGCTCCAGGCACCAGCTTGGCAAGCAGGTGCTTAGGGCGGCCACTCCGGAGAGGGGCGGCAGGTCCAGCTATTCAGCGACAATTCGACGGACAGTCCCTCACTCCCGCTCGGAGCGAAGGACCTTCCACCTAATTGCCGCTGCAGATCGCGATGGCGGCTTTTTTTTTTTTTGGCTGCTTGGGGCGGCCAAAGCCCTGGAGCCAGCCCTGCCTACAAAGAAAGAGGAGAGGGGACAAGAGCTCCCTTTCACCCAGGAGGCGGTTGACAGCATTTGTCTCAGGAAAAGGAGATCACAACCAAGCCTGGAGTAAAACCCTGGAAGGACTGTGGGGTGAGCGATGCTCTACCAGACAGAAAAGTACCTTGTTCAATGAGTCTAGGCTCTAGTCAGCGTGGTATGATTTTATTGGCCACGGAACCATTTCTTTCCAGCCCGTCTCCTTGCTACCCCTCGAATCGCTACACTCTGTGAAATCACTTGTCCTTGGTGTGACTATGAAGGGATCTAGAGCTATGTGTTGATTGGCACAGAGATGGGAGGTGGAACTGGTCACCTTGGGACCCTGTTCCTTTGGGAGCAGCAGATCTGTGACTGCTGTGAATGCCCAGCAGGACAGGGACTGAGTGCTGCAGAGGGATTCTCGGAGGGACGAAGGGAGAAATGTGCCTATTGCCAACCTGGAGAGAGGTCACCCCCCACAAGGCCTACAGAGCACAGCTTCTTTGGCCTGTGGCCGATGGAGTCGGGGAGCTGCCCCACATTGGGCACCGAGAAGGCTTCCTCATGCTAGGGACCCATGGCACCACACTAGGGCCAGCCCAACTGCAAAGGGAGAGAGCTCTCTACTCACACACCCCTACCTTCAGCACAGGCCTCCTTTGGGGCCAGCACTGACATCAAGGGGAGAGCGTGAGCGTCCCCTATTGAGCCCCCACACTGCTCCCTGCAGCACAGGCCCAGAGAGACGCACAGGGGAATTAGGATCAGCACAGACTTAGAGGAGAGCGCTCCCTACTGGAACTGCCATATTGCTCCCTGAAGCACAGGCCACAAGCACCATGCTGGGGTCAGCACTGGCTGTGAGGGGACAATGCCCCATAATGAGCTTCCCACCCTGCTCCCTGCAACAGACAGGGTGGTAGATGAAGGTTACCTGAGCACACAACACCGGCATCTTCTCCGTGGTCACAGTAATTCTCTTCCCATGGCCGAGCTCTGCAATCGGAGAGGGCAGCTTCTGTCCCTGTGCAGTTCACGTCAACCAGCCAGATGGGGTCAGATCCTTGCCCAAAGTGAGCCCCATCTGGGGCTGCTAATGCCGTCCCACAGCCCAGCTGTCTGCACACGACTCCAGCATCTGTCATGTCCCAGCTGTAATCACATACGGTTCCCCACAGCTGGTTGTGAAGCACCTCGACTCTCCCAGCGCAGCGACTCGAACCATTCACCAGTCGGAGCTGAGCCACTTCTGAGATGCCTGAGTCTGCAAACAAACAAGGGAATAAACACTCAGAGAGGTTTCTGTGCATGTGATCTCTCGTGTCGCTGGGGAACGTAGCACCTCCCGCTGATGGATCTGACCGGTCTCTGCACACAGCAACTGCCTGTCACGGGCTCCCCACCACTAACCACGCTAATTACTTGGTCAATGTTGAAGTTTGTCCACTCCCCTCCCAGCCACCTGTCACCTAGTTAGGCAGATTGGACGGCAGTCTGACCTATTGCTCCCACTAGAGCACTTAATTTAAAAGATCACCCCCGGCACTGCTGGCAGGAACCTCCTGGGGAGCAGATTTACACCCTCACTCGTGGTGCTGGTATTCATAGATACATAGGGTTACATAGATATCGACTTGTGACATACCCAGAAGAAGAAGACTCCCCCCACTGACATGCAGCCACTTCTGGGGTAGGACAGGGCAGCTGAGAAAGAGGACAGGGAAATATGTAATAGGACAGGAAGTTAGGAAGAATTGTGTCTCCTGTGTCCAGCTCTTGGGGAAGTTACAACTTCAGGACTTATCCCCTGAAATGCAAATCTGCCGGAACATAGTGCTTAGGAACCGGACTCTTGAGAAATTGGCCCTGGATTTTTAGTATGAGTGAGCGGCTGCAGGCTCCATTGACACCAAATCCAACCAGTGGAAGCTGCAGTTACCCAGGTCCCCAATGTGCCGCAGAGGAGTCTGGCCCAGAGATAAATAGACGCCAACTGGCAGAGGGCACAGGTTTGCCTGGAGTTATTCGGGGATCCCCTGGGTGAGGTATATGCACAATAGCTCACCAGAGGTGGTATGTGGGGTCTCTACGAAGAGACAGCAGCCCACTGGTCACCATAATGGGAGCAAGATGTTTGGATGGGAGATAGTTGAAGAGAGATGTAAGATATAGAATATGAGGCTCCAGAAGTGTTGAAGTGAAGCTTGTCACCTGCGCCATGGCAATCCCTTCGGCTAAGACAATCACCACATAGAACAAAGCACAGCCGTGGAGACAGACTATAATCACTGCCTGGGCCTACTGTGGGCCTGAGAATATACAAAGACAAAGGACCCTCAGCACAAGTCTCCGAAGAGAGACCTCCTCTGGGAAGAGACAATGGTCTGTACCTACAAAGAAAGAGGAGAGGGGACAAGAGCTCCCTTTCTCCCAGGAGGCGGCTGATAGAGTTTGTCTCAGGAACAGGAGATCACAGCCAAGCCTGGAGTAAAACCCTGGAAGGACTGTAGGGTGAGCATTGCTCTACCAGACAGAAAAGTATCTCGTTCAATGAGTCTAGGCTCTAGTCAGCGTGGTATGATTTTATTGGCCATGGAACCATTTCTTTCCAACCCGTATCCTTGCTACACCTCAAATCGCTACACTGTGTGAAATCACTTGTCCTTGGTTTGACTATGAAGGGATCTAGAACTGTGTGTTGATCGGGGCAGAGATAGGAGGTGGAACTCGTCATCTTCGGACCCTGTTCCTTTGGGAGCAGCAGATCTGTGACTTCTGTGAATGCCCAGCAGGACAGGGACTGGGTGCTGCAGAGGGACTCTGGGAGGGCCGAAGGGTGAAGTGTGCCTATTGCCAACCTGGAGAGAGGTCACACCCCACAAGGACTAGAGGGCACCGCTTCTGTGGCCTGTGGCTGAGGGAGTCGGGGAGCTGCCCCAAATTGGGCACAGACAAGGCTTCCTCATGCTAGGGACCCATGGCTCCACACTGGGATATTCGGGCCAGCACAACTGCAAAGGGAGAGAACCCTCTACTCACACACTCCTACCTGCAGCACAGGCCCCCTTTGTAGCCAGCATTGATATCAAGGGGAGAGCATGAGCGTCCCCTACTGAACCCCGCATCACTCCCTGCAGTACAGGACCAAAGAACCGCACAGGGGAATTAGGATCAGCACAGACTGAGAGGAGAGCACTCCCTACAGGAACTGCCATATTCTCCCTGAATCACAGGCCCCAAGCACAATGCTGGGGTCAGCACTGGGTGTGAGGGGACAATGCCCCATAATGAGCTTCCCACCCTCCTCCCTGCAACAGGCAGGGTGGTAGATGAAGGTTACCTGAGCACACAACACCGGCATCTTCTCCATGGTTACAGTTATTGTGTCCCCAAGGCAGAGCACTACAATTGGAGAGGGCAGTTTCTGTCCTTGTGCAGTTGACGTCATCCAGCCAGATAGGATCTGATCCTCGCCCAAAGTTAGCCACGCCTGGGGCTGATAATGCCGTCCCACAGCCCAGCTGCCTGCACACGACTCCAGCATCAGTTATGTCCCAGCTGTCATCACACACGGTTCCCCACTGCTGGTCGTGAAACACTTCAACCCTCCCAGCGCAGCGACTTGGGCCGTTCACCAGTCGGACCTGAGCCAGTTCTGAGATGCAAACACCCAAGGGAAAAAACACTCAGGGACATTCCTCTGCATCTGATCTCTCGTGTCGCTGGGGAACGTAGCGTGTCCCACCAACGGATCTGACCGGTCTCTGCACACAGCCACTGCCTTTGAAGAGCTCCCCACCACTGACCAGGCTAATCACTTGGGCAATGTCGAAGTTTGTCGACTCCCCTCCCAGCCAGCTGTCACCTAGTTAGGCAGACTGGACGGCAGTCTGACCTACTGCTCCCACTAGAGCACTTAATTAAAAAGATCACTCCCTGGACTGCTGGCAGGAACCTCCCAGGGAACAGATTTACACCCTCACTCCTGGCGCTGGTATTCGTAGATACATAGGGTTACATAGATATCCACTTGTGACAAACCCAGAAGAAGAAGACTCCCCCCCCCCCCACTGACATGCAGCTACTTCTGGGGTAGGACAGGGCAGCTGAGAAACAGGATAGGGAAATATGTAATAGGACAGGAAGTGAGGAAGAATTGCATCTCCTGTGTCCAGCTCTTGGGGAAGTTACAACTTCAGGACTAATTCCCTGAAATGCAAATCCACAGGAACACAGTGATTGGGAACCGGACTCTTCAGAAATTGGCCCTGGATTTTTAATTGGAGTGAGCGGCTGCAGGATCCATTGACACCAAATCCAGCCAGTGGAAGCTGCAGTTACCCAGTTCCCCAATGTGCCGCAGAGGAGTCTGGCCCAGAGATAGATAAATAGACGCCAACTGGCAGAGGGCACAGGTTTGCCTGGAGTTATTCGGGGATCCCCTGGGTGAGATATATGCACAATAGATCACCAGAGGTGGTATGTGAGGTCTCTACCAAGAGACAGCAGCCCACAGATCCCCCTAGTGGGGGCAAGATGTTTGTATGGGACATAGTTGAAGAGAGATGTAAAATATGGAATATGAGGCTCCAGAAGTGTTGAAGTGAAGCTTGTCACCTGCGCCATGGCAATCCCTTCGGCTGAGCCAATCAGCACATAGAACAAAGCACAGCCATGGAGACAAACGATAGTCACTGTCTGGGCCTAGTGGGGGCCTGAGAATTTACAAAGACAAAGGACCCTCGGCACAAGTCTCAGAAGAGAGACCTCCTCTGGGAAGAGACAATGGTCTGTACCTACAAAGAAAGAGGAGAGGGGACATGAGCTCCCTTTCACCCAGGAGGTGGCTGACAGCATTTGTCTCAGAAACAGGAGATCACAGCCAAACCTGGAGGAAAACCCTGGAAGGACTGTGGGGTGAGCGCTGCTCTACCAGACAGAAAAGTATCTCGTTCAATGAGTCTAGGCTCTAGTCAGCGTGGTATGATTTTATTGGCCATGGAACCATTTCTTTCCAGCCCGTCTCCTTGCTACCCCTCGAATCGCTACACCCTGTGAAATCACTTGTCCTTGGTGTGACTATGAAGGGATCTAGAGCTGTGTGTTGATCGGGACAGAGATGGGAGGTGGAACTGGTCACCTTGGGACCCTGTTCCTTTGGGAGCAGCAGATCTGTGACTTCTGTGAATGCCCAGCAGGACAGGGACTGGGTGCTGCAGAGGGACTCTGGAAGGTCCGAAGGGTGAAGTATGCCTATTGCCAACCTGGAGAGACGTCACCCCCCACAAGGACTAGAGGGCACCGCTTCTGTGGCCTGTGGCGGAGGGAGTCGGGGAGCTGCCCCGCATCCGGCACAGACAAGGCTTCCTCATGCTAGGGACCCATGGCACCACACTAGGGCATTAGGGCCAGCACAACTGCAAAGGGAGAGAACCCTCTACTCACACACCCCTACATGCAGCACAGGCCCCCTTTGGGGCCAGCACTGACATCAAGGGGAGAGCATGAGCCTCCCCTACTGAGACCCCGCACCGCTCCCTGCAGTACAGGCCCATAGAACTGCACAGGGGAATTAGGGTCAGCACAGACTGAGAGGAGAGCGCTCCCTACTGGAACCGCCATATTGCTACCTGAAGCACAGGCCCCAAGCACCATGCTGGGGTCAGCACTGGGTGTGAGGGGACAATGCCCCATAATGAGCTTCCCACCCTCCTCCCTGCAATAGGCAGGGTGGTAGATGAAGGTTACCTGAGCACACAACACCGGCATCTTCTCCGTGGGTACAGTTATTGTGTCCCCAAGGCCGAGCCCTGCAATTTGAGAGGGCAGTTTCTGTCCCTCTGCACTTGACGTCATCCAGCCAGATACGATCTGATCCTCGCCCAAAGTTAGCCGCGCCTGGGGCTGATAACGCCGTCCCACAGCCCAGCTGCCTGCACACGACTCCAGCATCAGTTATGTCCCAGCTGTCATCACACACGGTTCCCCACAACTGATCGTGAAACACTTCAACCCTCCCAGCGCAGTGACTCGGGCCGTTCACCAGTCGGAGCTGAGCCAGTTCTGAGATGCAAACACCCAAGGGAAAAAACACTCAGGGACATTCCTCTGCATCTGATCTCTCGTGTCGCTGGGGAACGTAGCACCTCCTGCCAACGGATCTGACCGGTCTCTGCACACAGCCACTGGCTTTGATAGGCTCCCCACCACTGACCAGGCTAATCACTTGGGCAATGTCGAAGTTTGTCCACTCCCCTCCCAGCCAGCTGTCACCTAGTTAGGCAGACTGACCCACTGCTCCCACTAGAGCACTTAATTAAAAAGATCACCCCCTGGACTGCTGGCAGGAACCTCCCAGGGAACAGATTTACACCCTCACTCCTGCTGCTGGTATTCGTAGATACATAGGGTTACGTAGATATCCACTTGTGACATACCCAGAAGTAAAAGATTCCCCCCACTGACATGCAGCCACTTCTGGAGTAGGACAGGGCAGCTGAGAAACAGGATAGGGAAATATGTAATAGGACAGGAAGTGAAGAAGAATTGCGTCTCCTGTGTCCAGCTCTTGGGGAAGTTACAACTTCAGGACTAATTCCCTAAAATGCAAATCCGCCGGAACACAGTGATTGGGAACCGGACTCTTCAGAAATTGGCCCTGGATTTTTAGTTTGAATGAGCGGCTGCAGGCTCCAGTGACACCAAATCCAACCAGTGGAAGCTTCAGTTACCCATGTCCCCTATGTGCCGCAGAGGAGTCTGGCCCAGAGATAAATAGACACCAACTGGCAGAGGGCACAGGTTTGCCTGGAGTTATTCGGGGATCCCCTGGGTGAGATATATGCTCAATAGCTCACCAGAGGTGGTATGTGAGGTCTCTACCAAGAGACAGCAGCCCACTGATCACCCTAGTGGGGGCAAGATGTTTGTATGGGACATAGTTGAAGAGAGATGTAAAATATAGAATATGAGGATCCAGAAGTGTTGAAGTGAAGCTTGTCACCTGCGCCATGGCAATCCCTTCGGCTGAGCCAATCAGCACATAGAACAAAGCACAGCCATGGAGACAGGCTATAGTCACTGTCTGGGCCCAGTGGGGACCTGAGAATTTACAAAGACAAAGGACCCTCGGCACAAGTCTCCGAAGAGAGACCTCCTCTGGGAAGAGAGAATGGTCTGTACCTACAAAGAAAGAGGAGAGGGGACAAGAGCTCCCTTTCACCCAGGAGGTGGCTGACAGCATTTGTCTCAGGAACAGGAGATCACAGCCAAGCCTGGAGTAAAACCCTGGAAGGCCTGTAGGGTGAGCGTTGCTCTACCAGACAGAAAAGTATCTCGTTCAATGAGTCTAGGGTCTAGTCAGCGTGGTATGATTTTATTGGCCATGGAACCAATTGTTTATGTAAGCAGAGTCAGGATGAACTCTACCCTGACATCTGGTGGTGAATTATGGCGAGTGTGGAAAAGAACTCCAGGGGCTGATCTTGTTTGCATAGGCACACCCACCCGCCTGGCATGAGACAACAGCAACTGAAAGTGGTTACTTTGGCTGGTGTGGGATCCCCAGTTTCTCCGTTATTGGGGAAGGAAGAATAAAGTTTTGTTACCCTGATTCTGTGAATCAAGGCCAGTGGAACTGTTGTATGACAGAAGGACTCACCATTAACTAAGTAGCACTTGCTTGACAAGGGGCATGGGTTACAAAACCTAGTGAATTGAGAAAGGTTGGGGGCAGGTATTTGTGTCTGGTTGTGCCCTTTGTGAGTCTGAAACACCAATTGTATCTTTTTTCTCTCACCATTGTTGAATGTCAGAGCTAACTTTGATTCCATTAGGAATCTAGTTACAGGCTTCTGAGCTGAAGTCATTTTGGGCCAATAGTGCACCAGCACTGAGGTTCCCCTACTACTAGCTGAAATCACAAAAGAGCTAAAGTTACTAATAGCTGAGATCACTGAGTGCTCTGTTAACTAGTGGGGGAGCCTGAAGCTATATTGCTAAGCAGCTGGCGGAGCAGTTTGCGGGGATGGCTGGAGGAGCAGCTAGCAGAGCGGAGCCTTGCGGGGATGGTTGGAGCGGCCCAAGGAACGGCTAGCGGAGCGGAGCCAAGCTGTTTGGGGGGATGGCTGGAGTGGCTTACAGGTCGGTGAGCAGAGCGGAGCAGCTGGTAAAGCAGAGCAGTCCGTGGGATGGCAGGAGCGGCTCACAGGACGGCTGGTGGAGTGGAGCAGATCGTGGTGAAGGCTGCGGCGGAACCCCACGGAGAGGCAGCCGGTCGGCCTCAGATCACGTAAGGTGCCCCTTAACACCCTGCTCGCCCACCCCCTTTGAACTCTGGGGCTGGACTGACCAGGGACAGAGACTTTGGCGGTTGTTGGACTTTTGGGACTTTGGGTGATTTGGGGGTTTTTGGTTTCAAGAACCAATGGGAAAGGACACAGCCCAATTTGCTGGGGTGGGTCTTTGCTCATGGTTTGGTCTATGAACTCTAGTTGTGGTGTTTTCCCAATTTAATGCTATGTCGTTCACCTCATGTTATTAAACATTTTCTCCTTCACCGGACTCTGTGCTTGCGAGAGGGGAAGTATTGACTCTTCGAGGCGCCCAGGGGTGTGTGTAAGATTTCCCCAGGTCACTGGGTGGGAGCTCGACCTGGTTTTGTGTTATGCTGTAGGGAGGGGACACCTATGTACTGAACCCGGGCCTTGCTGCTATCAACTCAGCCTGGCAAAAGGGTTACATTTACAACCCATCTCCTTGCTACCCCTCAAATCGCTACACTCTGTGAAATCACTTGTCCTTGGTGTGACTATGAAGGGATCTAGAGCTGTGTGTTGATCAGGGCAGAGATGGGAGGTGGAACTGGTCACCTTGGGACCCTGTTCCTTTGGGAGCAGCAGATCTGTGACTTCTGTGAATGCCCAGCAAGACAGGGACTGGGTGCTGCAGAGGAACTCTGGGAGGGCCGAAGGCTGAAGTGTGCCTATTGCCAGCCTAGAGAGAGGTAACTCCCCCACAAGGCCTAGAGGGCACCGCTTCTGTGGCCTGTGGCAGAGGGAGTCGGGGAGCTGCCCCGCATCGGGCACAGACAAGGCTTCCTCATTCCAGGGGCCCATGGCACCACACTAGGGCATTAGGGCCAGCACAACTGCAAAGGGAGAGAACCCTCTACTCACACACCCCTACCTGCAGCACAGGCCCCCTTTGGGGCCAGCACTGACATCAAGGGGAGAGCATGAGTGTCCCATACTGAGCCCCTGCATTGCTCCCTGCAAAACAGGCCCATAGAACCGCACAGGGGAATTAGGG
Organism: Emys orbicularis; assembly: GCF_028017835.1. Classification (NCBI taxonomy): domain Eukaryota; kingdom Metazoa; phylum Chordata; order Testudines; family Emydidae; genus Emys; species Emys orbicularis. The sequence continues at coordinate 8,037,493 of NC_088703.1, read as the reverse complement.
TCAGCACAGACTGAGAGGAGAGTGCTCCCTACAGGAACCGCCATATTGCTCCCTGAAGCACAGGACCCAAGCACAATGCTGGGGTCAGCACTGGGTGTGAGGGGATAATGCCCCATAATGAGCTTCCCACCCTCCTCCCTGCAACAGGCAGGGTGGTAGATGAAGGTTACCTGAGCACACAACACCGGCATCTTCTCCGTGGTTACAGTTATTGTGTCCACAAGGCCGAGCCCTGCAATTTGAGAGGGCAGTTTCTGTCCCTCTGCACTTGACGTCATCCAGCCAGATACGATCTGATCCTCGCCCAAAGTTAGCCGCGCCTGGGGCTGATAACGCCGTCCCACAGCCCAGCTGCCTGCACACGACTCCAGCATCAGTTATGTCCCAGTTGTCATCACACACGGTTCCCCACAACTGATCGTGAAGCACCTCGACCCTCCCAGCGCAGCGACTCGGGCCGTTCACCAGTCGGAGCTGAGCGAGTTCTGAGATGCAAACACCCAAGGGAAAAAAACACTCAGGGAGGTTCCTCTGCATCTGATCTCTCGTGTCGCTGGGGAACGTAGTGCCTCCCGCCAATGGATCTGACCGGTCTCTGCACACAGCCACTGCCTTTGAAGAGCTCCCCACCACTGACCAGGCTAATCACTTGGGCAATGTCGAAGTTTGTCCACTCCCCTCCCAGCCAGCTGTCACCGAGTTAGGCAGTCTGACCCACTGCTCCCACTAGAGCACTTAATTAAAAAGATCACTCCCTGGACTGCTGGCAGGAACCTCCCAGGGAACAGATTTACACCCTCACTCCTGGCGCTGGTATTCGTAGATACATAGGGTTACATAGATATCCACTTGTGAAATACCCAGAAGAAGAAGACTCCCCCCTCTGACATGCAGCCACTTCTGGGGTAGGACAGGGCAGCTGAGAAACAGGATCGGGAAATATGTAATCGGACAGGAAGTTAGGAGGAATTGCGTCTCCTGTGTCCACCTCTTGGGGAAGTTACAACTTCAGGATTCATTATCTGAAATGCAAATCCACCGGAACACAGTGATTGGGAACCGGACTCTTCAGAAATTGGCCCTGGATTTTTAGTTTGAATGAGCGGCTGCAGGCTCCAGTGACACCAAATCCAACCAGTGGAAGCTGCAGTTACCCGAGTCCCCGATGTGCCACAGAGGAGTCTGGCCCAGAGATACATATATGCCAACTGGCAGAGGGCACAGGTTTGCCTGGAGTTATTCGGGGATCCCCTGGGTGAGATATATGCACAATAGCTCACCAGAGGTGGTATGTGAGGTCTCTACCAAGAGACAGCAGCCCACTGATCACCCTAGTGGGGGCAAGATGTTTGTATGGGACACAGTTGAAGAGAGATGTAAAATATAGAATATGAGGATCCAGAAGTGTTGAAGTGAAGCTTGTCACCTGCGCCATGGCAATCCCTTCGGCTGAGCCAATCAGCACATAGAACAAAGCACAGCCATGGAGACAAACTATAGTCACTGTCTGGGCCTAGCGGGGGCCTGAGAATTTACAAAGACAAAGGACCCTCAGCACAAGTCTCCGAAGAGAGACCTCCTCTGGAAGAGACAATGGTCTGTACCTACAAAGAAAGAGGAGAGGGGACAAGAGCTCCCTTTCACCAGGAGGTGGCTGACAGCGTTTGTCTCAGGAACAGGAGATCACAGCCAAGCCTGGAGTAAAACCCTGGAAGGACTGTGGGGTGAGCGTTGCTCTACCAGACAGAAAAGTATCTCGTTCAATGAGTCTAGGCTCTAGTCAGCGTGGTATGATTTTATTGGCCATGGAACCATTTCTTTCCAACCCGTCTCCTTGCTACCCCTCGAATCGCTACACTCTGTGAAATCACTTGTCCTTGGTGTGACTATGAAGGGATCTAGAGCTATGCGTTGATCAGGGCAGAGATGGGAGGTGGAACTGGTCACCTTGGGACCCTGTTCCTTTGGGAGCAGCAGATCTGTGACTTCTGTGAATGCCCAGCAGGACAGGGACTGGGTGCTGCAGAGGGACTCTGGGAGGGCCGAAGGGTGAAGTGTGCCTATTGCCAACCTGGAGAGACGTCACCCCCCACAAGGACTAGAGGGCACCGCTTCTGTGGCCTGCGGCGGAGGGAGTTGGGGAGCTGCCCCGCATTGGGCACAGACAGGGCTTCCTCATGCCAGGGGCCCATGGCACCACACTAGGGCATTAAGGCCAGCACAACTGCAAAGGGAGAGAACCCTCTACTCACACACCCCTACCTGCAGCACAGGCCCCCTTTGGGGCCAGCACTGACATCAAGGGGAGAGCATGAGTGTCCCCTAGTGAGCCCCCGCATCGCTCCCTGCAGCACAGGCCCATAGAACCGCACAGTGGAATTAGGGTCAGCACAGACTGAGAGGAGAGCGCTTCCTACAGGAACTGCTATATTGCTCCCTGAAGCACAGGCCCCAAGCACAATGCTGGGGTCAGCACTGGGTGTGAGGGGACAATGCCCCATAATGAGCTTCCCACCCTCCTCCCTGCAACAGGCAGGGTGGTAGATGAAGGTTACCTGAGCACACAACACCGGCATCTTCTCCGTGATCACAGTTATTGTGTCCCCAAGGCAGAGCTCTGCAATTGGAGAGGGCAGTTTCTGTCCCGTCGCACTTGACGTCATCCAGCCAGATACGGTCTGATCCTCGCCCAAAGTTAGCCCTGCCTGGGGCTGATAACGCCGTCCCACAGCCCAGCTGCCTGCACACGACTCCAGCATCAGTTATGTCCCAGCTGTCATCACACACGGTTCCCCACAACTGCTCGTGAAGCACTTGAACCCTCCCAGCGCAGCGACTCGGGCCATTCACCAGTCGGAGCTGAGCCAGTTCTGAGATGCAAACACCCAAGGGAAAAAACACTCAGGGAGGTTCCTCTGCATCTGATCTCTCGTGTCGCTGGGGAATGTAGTGCCTCCCACCAACAGATCTGACCGGTCTCTGCACACAGCCACTGCCTTTGAAGAGCTCCTCACCACTGACCAGGCTAATCACTTGGGCAATTTTGAAGTTTGTCGACTCCCCTCCCAGCCAGCTGTCACCTAGTTAGGCAGACTGGACGGCAGTCTGACCCACTGCTCCCACTAGAGCACTTAATTAAAAAGATCTCCCCCTGGACTGCTGGCAGGAACCTCCCGGGGAACAGATTTACACCCTCACTCCTGCTGCTGGTATTCGTAGATACATAGAGTTACGTAGCTATCCACTTGTGAAATACCCAGAAGAAGAAGACTCCCCCCTCTGACTTGCAGCCACTTCTGGGGTAGGACAGGGCAGCTGAGAAACAGAATCGGGAAATATGTAATCGGACAGGAAGTTAGGAAGAATTGCGTCTCCTGTGTCCAGCTCTTGGGGAAGTTACAACTTCAGGAGTACTCCTGTTATTTTAACTTCAGGATTCATTCCCTGAAATGCAAATCCACCGGAACACAGTGATTGGGAACCGGACTCCAGAAATTGGCCCTGGATTTTTAGTTTGAATGAGCGGCTGCAGGCTCCAGTGACACCAAATCCAACCAGTGGAAGCTGCATTTACCCAGGTCTCCAATGTGCCGCAGAGGAGTCTGGCCCAGAGATAAATAGACGCCAACTGGCAGAGGGCACAGGTTTGCCTGGAGTTATTCGGGGATCCCCTGGGTGAGATATATGCACAATAGCTCACCAGAGGTGGTATGTGAGGTCTCTACCAAGAGACAGCAGCCCACTGATCCCCCTAGTGGGAGCAAGATGTTTGTATGGGACATAGTTGAAGAGAGATGTAAAATATAGAATATGAGGATCCAGAAGTGTTGAAGTGAAGCTTGTCACCTGTGCCATGGCAATCCCTTCGGCTAAGCCAATCAGCACATAGAACAAAGCACAGCCATGGAGACAGGCTGTATTCACTGTCTGGGCACAGTGGGGGCCTGAGAATTTACAAAGACAAAGGATCCTCAGCACAAGTCTCCGAAGAGAGACCTCCTCTGGAAGAGACAATGGTCTGTACCTACAAAGAAAGAGGAGAGGGGACAAGAGCTCCCTTTCACCAGGAGGTGGCTGACAGCGTTTGTCTCAGGAACAGGAGATCACAGCCAAGCCTGGAGTAAAACCCTGGAAGGACTGTGGGGTGAGCGTTGCTCTACCAGACAGAAAAGTATCTCGTTCAATGAGTCTAGGCTCTAGTCAGCGTGGTATGATTTTATTGGCCATGGAACCATTTCTTTCCAACCCGTCTCCTTGCTACCCCTCGACTCACTACACTCTGAAATCACTTGTCCTTGGTGTGACTATGAAGGGATCTAGAACTGTGTGTTGATCGGGGCAGAGATAGGAGGTGGAACTGGTCATCTTGGGACCCTGTTCCTTTGGGAGCAGCAGATCTGTGACTTCTGTGAATGCCCAGCAGGACAGGGACTGGGTGCTGCAGAGGGACTCTGGGAGGGCCGAAGGGTGAAGTGTGCCTATTGCCAACCTGGAGAGACGTCACCCCCCACAAGGACTAGAGGGCACCGCTTCTGTGGCCTGTGGCCGAGGGAGTTGGGGAGCTGCCCCGCATCAGGCACAGACAAGGCTTCCTCATGCCAGGGGCCCATGGCACCACACTAGGGCATTAAGGCCAGCACAACTGCAAAGGGAGAGAACCCTCTACTCACACACCCCTACCTGCAGCACAGGCCCCCTTTGGGGCCAGCACTGACATCAAGGGGAGAGCATGAGTGTCCCCTAGTGAGCCTCCGCATCGCTCCCTGCAGCACAGGCCCATAGAACCGCACAGTGGAATTAGGGTCAGCACAGACTGAGAGGAGAGCGCTCCCTAAAGGAACTGCCATATTGCTCCCTGAATCACAGGCCCGAAGCACCATGCTAGGGTCAGCACTGGGTGTGAGGGGACAATGCCGCATAATGAGCTTCCCACCCTCCTCCCTGCAACAGGCAGGGTGGTAGATGAAGGTTACCTGAGCACACAACACCGGCATCTTCTCCGTGGTTACAGTTATTGTGTCCCCAAGGCAGAGCTCTGCAATTGGAGAGGGCAGTTTCTGTCCCGTTGCACTTGACGTCATCCAGCCAGATACGGTCTGATCCTCGCCCAAAGTTAGCCACGCCTGGGGCTGCTAACGCCGTCCCACAGCCCAGCTGCCTGCACACGACTCCAGCATCAGTTATGTCCCAGCTGTCATCACACACGGTTCCCCACAACTGATCGTGAAGCACCTCGACCCTCCCAGCGCAGCGACTCGGGCCGTTCACCAGTCGGAGCTGAGCCAGTTCTGAGATGCAAACACGCAAGGGAAAAAACACTCAGGGAGGTTCCTCTGCATCTGATCTCTTGTTCGCTGGGAAACGTAGTGCCTCCCGCCAACGGATCTGACCGGTCTCTGCACACAGCCACTGCCTTTGAAGAGCTCCCCACCACTGACCAGGCTAATCACTTGGGCAATGTCGAAGTTTGTCCACTCCCCTCCCAGCCAGCTGTCACCTAGATAGGCAGACTGGACGGCAGTCTGACGCACTGCTCCCACTAGAGCACTTAATTAAAAAGATCTCCCCCTGGACTGCTGGCAGGAACCTCCCGGGGAACAGATTTACACCCTCACTCCTGCTGCTGGTATTCGTAGATACATAGGGTTACGTAGCTATCCACTTGTGAAATACCCAGAAGAAGAAGACTCCCCCCTCTGACATGCAGCCACTTCTGGGGTAGGACAGGGCAGCTGAGAAACAGGATCGGGAAATATGTAATCGGACAGGAAGTTAGGAGGAATTGCGTCTCCTGTGTCCACCTCTTGGGGAAGTTACAACTTCAGGATTCATTATCTGAAATGCAAATCCACCGGAACACAGTGATTGGGAACCGGACTCTTCAGAAATTGGCCCTGGATTTTTAGTTTGAATGAGCGGCTGCAGGCTCCAGTGACACCAAATCCAACCAGTGGAAGCTGCAGTTACCCGAGTCCCCGATGTGCCACAGAGGAGTCTGGCCCAGAGATACATATATGCCAACTGGCAGAGGGCACAGGTTTGCCTGGAGTTATTCGGGGATCCCCTGGGTGAGATATATGCACAATAGCTCACCAGAGGTGGTATGTGAGGTCTCTACCAAGAGACAGCAGCCCACTGATCACCCTAGTGGGGGCAAGATGTTTGTATGGGACATAGTTGAAGAGAGATGTAAAATATAGAATATGAGGATCCAGAAGTGTTGAAGTGAAGCTTGTCACCTGCGCCATGGCAATCCCTTCGGCTGAGCCAATCAGCACATAGAACAAAGCACAGCCATGGAGACAAACTATAGTCACTGTCTGGGCCTAGCGGGGGCCTGAGAATTTACAAAGACAAAGGACCCTCAGCACAAGTCTCCGAAGAGAGACCTCCTCTGGAAGAGACAATGGTCTGTACCTACAAAGAAAGAGGAGAGGGGACAAGAGCTCCCTTTCACCAGGAGGTGGCTGACAGCGTTTGTCTCAGGAACAGGAGATCACAGCCAAGCCTGGAGTAAAACCCTGGAAGGACTGTGGGGTGAGTGTTGCTCTACCAGACAGAAAAGTATCTCGTTCAATGAGTCTAGGCTCTAGTCAGCGTGGTATGATTTTATTGGCCATGGAACCATTTCTTTCCAACCCGTCTCCTTGCTACCCCTCGAATCGCTACACTCTGTGAAATCACTTGTCCTTGGTGTGACTATGAAGGGATCTAGAGCTATGCGTTGATCAGGGCAGAGATGGGAGGTGGAACTGGTCACCTTGGGACCCTGTTCCTTTGGGAGCAGCAGATCTGTGACTTCTGTGAATGCCCAGCAGGACAGGGACTGGGTGCTGCAGAGGGACTCTGGGAGGGCCGAAGGGTGAAGTGTGCCTATTGCCACCCTGGAGAGACGTCACCCCCCCACAAGGACTAGAGGGCACCGCTTCTGTGGCCTGTGGCGGAGGGAGTTGGGGAGCTGCCCCGCATTGGGCACAGACAGAGCGCTCCCTACAGGAACTGCCATATTGCTCCCTGAAGCACAGGCCCCAAGCACCATGCTGGTGTCAGCACTGGCTGTGAGGGGACTATGCCCCATAATGAGCTTCCCACCCTCCTCCCTGCAACAGGCAGGGTTGTAGATGAAGGTTACCTGAGCACACAACACCGGCATCTTCTCCGTGATCACAGTTATTGTGTCCCCAAGGCAGAGCTCTGCAATCGGAAAAGGCAGCTTCTCTCCCTGTGCAGTTTACGTCATCCAGCCAGATGCGGTCTGATCCTCGCCCAAAGTTAGCCCTGCCTGGGGCTGCTAACGCCGTCCCACAGCCCAGCTGCTTGCACACGACTCTGGCCTCAGTTAAATCCCAGTTGTCATCACACATGGTTCCCCACTGCTGGTTGTGAAGCACCTCGACCCTCCCAGCGCAGCGACTCGGGCCATTCACCAGTCGGAGCTGAACCAGTTCTGAGATGCAAACACCCAAGGTGAAAAACACTCAGGGATGGGCTAGAGAAAAGGAATTTTGGGCTTGTTCCCTATAGTTTGCTCTGGCTCCCATTCAGTCCCAGTGTGGCAGACTGGCTGGCTCAGGGGGGCTGGGAATGGGACACTGGGGGGTTCCTCTCTGGAGGTCACCAGCTCTGATCCAGCCCCAGGCAGGGGGGAATGGCTCACTCATGGGATGGAAAATGGGACACAGGGTCTTTCCCTCCAGGGGACTCTGGCTCCAGTACAGTCTGTGCGAGGGGGATGAGCTGATGCAGTACGTTGGGGGAAGGAGACCTGGAGCTTTTCCCCTGGAGGGCACCGGTTCCCGTTTGGCCCCAGCTCAGGCAGGGGCAGTGGCTGGCGTGGGGGGAACAGGCACTGGGCTTTCATGTCTGGGGCCCTGGGTCCAAGCTGGTAGTGAGTGGAAGTCGCAGCCATTGCAGCTCTCTGATGCCCAAAATGTGAAATGAGCTGCTGGGGTTAATTCCCCTCCATGACAGGACAGGTGTGTGCAGGCCAGGCCAGCCAAAGGGCAAAACAGGTCAGGAGACTGAACTGCCCTTTGCCCCTGCCTGGGCTCCCTCCCCGTCTGTGCCCCGACGCCCCTGCCTGACCGGAGCCAACAGCAGCAGCCTCGTGGGCCTGTAGTTCTGCTCCTCCAAAGCCTCCACTGGCCCTGACTGGGGCTGACTCAGCTCCTCTATATTCCACAGTGTCCAGACAAACAGGGCTGGTCCCGTGCTGAATAGAACACCCTCCTGTGGTGACGGCACCTCGGCAGCCCAGCTCCTGGTACCCCACCCCCACCTCCCGCAGGCCCCAGCTAGCATCACAGCGCCCCAGTGTAGGTACACAGCACCTCCACTTGCCCTTTGCAGGGGTGGGGCCACTCACCAGACACAGCCAGAGCTAAGCTGAAACAGCTCTAACAATAACTAAAGGCAAAAATATCTGTTGGGGCAGATCATACCCCAGGGTAAATCTGGGCTCACCCCAGACTGATGTGGCTCATCCAGCCACTGCCAGAGCCCAAATTTCAATCAGCCTTACTGGGCAAGGGGGAGCACTTGAGACGCTGAATGGCTGGGGCATTTCCACAGGTACCCCACAGCCAGAATGCCCTGTGCTCTGTTCACTCTGCCACACAGCCCCTTTGTTAACAATTCACTGGTGGGGAAACTGAGGCACGTAGTGAGGAATTGATAGGCTGAGACCATGGAGTGAGTGTGGCGGAGGCAGGATTTGAACCCAGGTCTCCAGTCCTACACTTGAACGACTAGATTAAATAACCTTAACTCTTCCCTTCCTCACCCCAATTTATGAGATAGCTGCACACTGCAGCATGCACCCCACACATACGGACAGACCCCGCACCCTCTATGTTTGTATTTACCTGCCATGGGGAATCCTGTCATGGAAGCTGAAAGAAAGCAAAGAGATGAGGTAAGTCTCTGTCTCCATGGCTGGACACCTTGGGGATCTCCAAACACTGGCTGATATAAGCAGTGGCCTGAGTGAGCTCTCCCCTGCCATCTCTTGATGCACTGAGAGAAAAGACTCGGCTGCATGTTGTATTTCAGTGACCTCTCTACTGCCTCTCAGGGAGGTGGATTGACCCTCCTGCCACTCCTGTCGGCATCGGTCGCATCTACACAGAAGCACTGTAGCTGCAGAGCTGCCACTGTGCCACTGTAATGTTTCCAGTGCAGAAGAGCCCTAAGTAGCCAACAAAAGACAAGACCTGGTGAGCGACATCAGAACCAGTGACACTGCACCAGCCCTTTCAAACCAAGCCACCTGCTTTCACACTGCCTGCTTCGGTGAAGGACCCCCACACCCTGCTCCCCTCAGGCCTGGCTTCCCCCTGACCTGGAGTGTGACAGCTCCACACGCTGAGTAATGGAGTGCTAAACTGTATTATACTGCTCAGCCACTAGGTGGTGATGTGTGTAAAATACAGTAACTCCTCACTTCATGTTGTAGTTATGGTCCTGAAAAATGCGACTTTAAGCGAAACGATGTTAAGCGAATCCAATTTCCCTATAAGAATTAATGTAAATAGGGGGGATTAGGTTCCAGGGAAAAATTTTTTGCCAGACAAAAGGCATTATATACATTTTAAACAATTTTAAACAAGTAATTTAATACAGATATTAAACAGGCTGGCAGCCCCCCTATCAGCTCCCCTGCCCCCCCCATGCCTCCCGCCCACCGGCAGCCCCCAGGGATTAGCGCCTTCCCCCTGCTCCCCCCGCCTCCTGCCCGCGGCAAATCAGCTGTCTTGCGGCATTCAGGAGGCTGGGGGGAGGAGCGAGGATGCGGCGCGCAGCCTCCCCCATCCCTCTCTCCCTCCCTCTCCTGTCCCCTGCCTGCAGCAATCAGCTGGTTTGCAGCATTCAGGAGGCAGGGGAGGGAGTGGGGAGGCTGCACGCCACATCCTCACTCCTCCCCCCTCCCCCCAGCCTGCTGAATGCCACAAACCAGCTGATTGCCGTGGGCAGGAGACAGGGGGAGCAGGGGGAAGGCGCTGATCTGCGGGGTCCGCCGGCAGGCAGGAGGTGCTGGAGGGGGGCGTAGGGGAGCTGATAGTGGGGCTGCCAGCCGTGGACAAAGCAGGTAGCCAAATGACGTTATAGCAGAGCATTGCACAACTTTAAACTAGCATGTTCTGTAATGGAGCAGGGACGTAAGATCGAAACAACATTAAGCGAGAGGACGCTAAGTGGGGAGTTACTGTACCTTTTTTAAAGCTAACCTCAACCATATCTGATAGAGCATTAAAGGATTGTGGTATGTAAAAGCAAGCTCTGACCAGTCCATGTCTGGTACAGAAGAACACCACAGTGTCTGGAGAAAACTAATGTAACCCTTCTGCCCATCAGAGCTGGCAGCAACAAGGGCTGGGTTCAGTATCTAGGGGTTCCGTTTCAATAACACAATACAAAACCGGCTCGAGCCCCCACCCAGTGACCTGGGACAATTACATACCACCCCCCTGGATGCCTCTAAGAGGCAATACTTCCCCTCTTGCAAGCACAGAGTCTGAGTGTAACAAAAGCCTTTTAATAAAAGAGGGAAACAATGCGTCATTATGTTGGGGAAACACCACAAATAGGAGTCATAACACAAACCATGAGCGGAGTCTTAAGTCCAGCAATCCAAAAGATCACCCAAAGTCCCAACAGTCCAACACCCCAAAAGTCTCTTGAGTCCAGCAACCCAAAAATCACCCAAAAGTCCAACAACCCAAAAGTCTCTGTCCCTGGTCAATGCAGCACCAGGGTTCAAAAGTTTGTCCGCAGAGTTTTACCACCCCCCCCCCCAGCCTGGGTGGAAATGGGGGGGGGGGCGTTAAGAGGCACCTTACCTGGTCCGAGGCCAACTGCCACGCCTCTCCATGGGGTTCTGCTGCAGCCTTCACTGCAAGCCACTCCACTCCACCAGCCATCCCATGAATTGCTCCACTCTGCCAGCTGCTCTGCTCCATCAGCCATCCCATGAGCCACTCCAGCTGTCCCACAAACTGCTCACCGCCGGTCCACCAGCCACTTAGCAATAGATTTTAGGCCCCCCCCCTCCCCCACTAGTTAACATAGCACTCAGTGATTTTAGCTCTTTAGTAATTTCAGCTTGTAGGAGGAGAGCCCCAGTGCACGTGCACTATTAGCACAAAGTGAATTCAGCTCAACAACCTGTAACTAGACTCATAATATCAGAGGGTTAGCCATGTTAGTCTGAATCTGTAAAAAGCAACAGAGAGTCCTGTGGCACCTTTAAGACTAACAGAAGCATTGGGAGCATAAGCTTTCGTGGGTCAGAACCTCACTTCTTCAGATGCAAGACTCATAATAGAATCAAAACTAGCTCTGAACTTTAACAACAGAGAACTGGTGTATCAGACCTTCCAACAACACCCATGCCCACAAATACAAAAACTTATCCCTAACTTTCCTCAATTCACTAGGTTTTGGAACCCATGTCCGTTGTCTAGCGAGTGCTATTTAGTTGATGGTGAGACCCTCTGTCATAAAACAGTTTCATTGTCCTTGATTCACATAATCAGGGTAACAACATTTTATTCCTCCTGCTCCAATAACAGAGAAACTGGGGATCCGACAGCAGCCAAAGTGACCATTTTGGGCTGCTGTGGGCTCATGCTAGGCGGGGTGGGTGTGCCTATGCAAACAAGATCAGCCCCTGAAGTTCTTTTCCACACTTGCCACAATTCACCACCAGATGTCAGGGTAGAGCTCATCCTGACTCTGCTTACACTAAGAACAGAAATAGAAGGAACAAAGCTACAAATGTTGCAGGATCTCATCACCATGCCACTCTTCAGTGCCCCAGAGAACTTCAATTTTCACAAACTTCACCATGGACACACTGGAAACAAGATTTCACAAGATTTCACATTGCTGCCAAGCTGCACAAAGACACTGGAGAGATGCAGGTATCTTCTTTAATGTAGGCTACGGGAAGCCAGCAGAGCATATCTTTAAATCCTTTGACTTTACTGAAGACAGTCGCAAAGGTGACTATGAAAGGGGTCTGGCTATGTTTCATGCATACTTTATATCTCAGAGAAATGTGGCTTATGGAAGAGCTTGTTTTCACCAGACAACTCAAGAACTAGGAGAAAGTTTTGAATGTTTTATAAGAGCTCCGCATATATAGGCTTAAAACTGTGATTTTGGGAATGCAAAGCTTGAAAATATCACAGACAAGCTGGTTATTGGGTTAACAGATAAAATCCTTTCACAGCAGCTACAAATAAAGAGAGATTTAACTCTCGCCACATCTATTCAAATAGCAAACCTGTCTGAATTAGTCAAACAACAGAACAAAAGGCAGGACAACTTGAAAAACATTAAACTAGCTTAGGGAATGTCTACACTAGCACTTGCTGCAGTATAACTTATGCTGCTCAGGAGTATGAAATGTCACCCCCGAGTGATGTAAGTTACGCTGACCTAAGCACCGGTGTGGACAGCACTTTGTGGGCAGAAGAAGCTCTCCCACCGACATAGTTACTGCCGCTCACAGGGCTGGAGTAGTTAAGCCAACTGCAGAGCTCTCCCATCAACTCAGAGTGGTTACATTAGAGAGCTTACAGCAGCACCACTGCATCGCTGCAGCTCCACCGCTGTAAACTCTCTAGTGTAGCTGTAGGCTTAGAAGATTTAAACAGATGCTAGAGTGTTAAAGCTTATTATCATAATACCCCTGAAGCCAGGAGAGAGAACACCCAGGCTAAGAGGGACAAATCCCAGCCTACATGCACAATGGCTTAATCCCTGAGGGAGAGTGGACCCCCGATAAGGGCTGTGGCGCTGAAGGGGATTCCTCCCAGGGACCTTACAGAGCCGAGAGAGAGCACAAGTCCTGTGAATCCATGACATCCTACCTCTGTGGGACCTCAGAGCTGCTCGTGAGACCCCAGGACTGAACCTGAACACTGGAGACTATGGCAAAGGAGCTTCCAAATTGCCTTGTCCCCTCACCACAGTACCTCCTCCCCAGCTTCTCCTCTTATTCACATTGGATCCGTCTGCGAGCTGGAGTGCTCCTGCCCAGGTACTAGATAGATTCCCAATGAGTAACATTCCCCTAACTGGGGTAGTAGCTTTATCCACATCTAAGCTGTTAAAAAGGGCACACACACAAAACGACAACTCAAATATAACAAATTTATCTCTCTCAGGAACAGCCCGAAACTGGGAGAAAACTTGTTAGCAGGCTACAGAATACGCTAAGCAGCTGAAAGGTTTTAAAATATACTAAACAAATCGTCACACTAAGGACTACACACGGATGGGAAGCGTACTGAACTATTTACTCTGTATGTACACATACAAACCAACACACTTTCAGCAGTAACAGTCTCTTCTCTGGCTGCTGAAATTTGTCTTTTTGGTTTGCTAGCACCAGAAGGGGGTGTGATGAGGGCGATGTCCCATCCCCCGGGTTATGGCTTCCCTCGAAGTTCCACACAAATTATTACAGAAGTGTCCAGACTTCCCCCCTTTTTTCTCTTTTTGCGCTAGCCCCACATCTTCTCCCCCAAGAGAGAGCGTGGTGGGTCACTAGATGTTGTACCCCAGTAGCTTTTGTGAGTGACGAAGACCCACCTCCCACACCGGTGAATGCCCCGGCCGAGTACTCACCGGGGCAGCAGGCTGCTCAGCCCCTGTAGCCAAAGGTCAACTGAAAAGGAGAGAAACTGAGAAAAGAAAAACCCGTCCTCCTCTGAGCCATGGACTCCCCGGCATGCTGCGAGGTGGGGCCGCCTTTGTCCAGGCCGCGCACAGCTAATGCAGGGGCCTTGCCTCAGGACCAGATCAGACACGCCTGTGCAGAGCCGGCTGCAGTCATCTGCCTGGCTCAGGGGCTTCCGGAAATGCCCCAGGCCGGGGTAGTCATGGCTCCCTGCATGGCAGGTCTCAGGGTGGGCGGAGGGAGGGTGGGCTGTTTCTGGGCCCTCCCAGCTGCCCACTCACTCCCCCTCGCTGGGTCTCTGCCTGTCTCCTGCTCCCTCAGAGCGAGGTCCTGAACCCCCAGGTCCCTTCTGCAGCCCCTGTCTCTTCTGCTGGGTTCGCTTCCCTTCGTGGGGTTCTGCCAGGCTGGGTCTGTCACCGTGTCACGGCGGGGTCCCACCCCCTTCACAAACCCTCGTCCCACCCTTCACCCTCCTCACTGAACCTCGCCCCACTCACCACTCCTCACCCCGCCTCCTGACTGATCCTGCCCCTGCCGCCCCACTGCCTCTCACCCCACTCGCCAGCACTTACCCCATTCACAGGCCCCACTCCTATCACTAACCCTCACCTGCCCTCCTCACTGACCCTGGCCTGGCACCCACATGGACTCTCGCCCTGCCCCCCTCACCAACTCTCACCATGCTCACTAGCCCCACTCCCTGCCCCGCCCCCAGCCCTTCATCAACCCTCACCCCGCCCCCTTGCTGGCCTCACTCTCTCAATGTCCCTGACCCCGCCCCTCACTGACCTGTGACCCACCCCCCTCAGCAATCCTAGCCCTGTCCCCTCACTGTTCCTGGCCACATTCACTGGCCCTGCTCCCATCACTGACCCCAGCCCCACCTCACTAGCTGACTCTGGCTCCACTCCCCTCAGTGACCCTGTCCCTGTCCCCTCGCACTGACACGCACCCTGCCTGTCTCACTGACTATCACCCTGCCCTCCAACCAAACCTGGCCCCACACCCTCACCAACCCTGGCCAGGCCCCCCACAGCCCTGCCCTGCCCCCCTCACCAACTCTCACCCTGGGCCCTGCCCCAGCCTCTCATCAATCCTGATCCCTGCCCCTTGCTGGCCCCACCCTCTCAGTGTCCCTGACCCCGCCCCTCACCATCCCTGGCCCCATCCCCTTACTGACCCTTGTCCCAATTGCTGGCCCCAGCCCTGCCCCACTCACCAGCCCCCACATATGTGGCTGGGTCTTTGCTCAGCTCCTCCCACCCTCTCACACGGCTTTTCTCCTCCCGGCTTCGTCCGAGCTCCTCCCCGGGGGCTGGTCTCGCTGTCTCCTTCCCCAACATGCATGGAGGCTGGAACCTGAGCCGGGCTCCCTGATTGGCCCGGCTGCTTGGTCAATCAGACTGACTTGGGGCACTGGCTACTATCCATTGGCCCTAGTCTGGAGTTCTCTGATTGGCCAGAGGCCCTCTCAGTCCCAGGGTCCCAACTGCTCCTTGACCCCTCCCCTCTCTCCTGTCATGGGGAAAGGGCAGCCAAACAACCCACCCAGTGCCAGTGAGGGCAGCTGGCCCCTACACAACAGACACGTTTACAAGAGCCATCACTCCATTTGAGACCTGCCGGGTATGAAACTGTGTTCAACAGAAACCATCCACAGAGCAAACCCAACAGATGGTGGATGCTGAGCGAGAAGACAACTCAAGGATTCCAGAACAACCCAAGTCATTCGTTGCAACTAGCGTCCAGCCAGATGGCCAAGCTGCTACACGTTGGCATTTTGCAGTTAGGAGCCCAGGTTGGTTCAGAGACACTGGACAGACTGATCCGTCCTGAACTTCACAGCCAGCCTGACAGTGTGAATAAATGGCAGGAACATGGAACTTAATGGGGGAGATGGACTGGGATGTTAACCTGTCACGCTCTGCTCAGCCAATGAGTGGTACTGTGTGTAACATCCCTTACGGAGCCGAACCTGAGCCATACCTGGCAGGGCATTAAAGGATCTAACGATGAACACAGCTGGGGTGGATGAGCAAATTCTGTAGCCAGACCACACCTGGGACAGGAGCATGACACACCCTGCTCCCCCGAGGTCTGGCCAGGCCTAGTGCACTCCTCAGTTTGGGGGGGGAGAGGGAGGAATAGTTACGGTGCGTGACCGCCCCCTGCTTCCCCTGTGTGTGTGTGTATGGGGGGCAGTTACAGTGTGTGAACTCCCCCTGCCTCCCCAGTGTACGGGGGGGTTCTTACATAGTTACCCTAGTCCTCTTTCACAGGGCGTTAACTCAAATTAGGAACCTTCAGTTCGCACCAGCAGTGTCCACACAGGTCAGTCTGAGTGCAGCTCTTTGGTGAACTCTGCAATTCACACCCCTGCAGCTGGCTCTGTGCGCACTGTAGACATGGTCCCTGACTGGGGAGTGTGCATCCTTCCAAAAATGGGAGAAATTGGCTTTGAAAATAGGAGCACTGGAATTTGAGCAAGAAGCCAGGATCGTGGGTGAGCTGATAATCGGTTTGGATTTCACCGAGGCTAATAAGTACACAATGAATCAATGTAATACGTTCATTCTAGTGAACAAATTCTTCACCAGACTCAGGACCCCAGCAGTGCTGCTCTCAGATCAAGGGAGAAACTTTGACTGCAAAGTGTTTCTGCAGCTTTGTGAGATTCCAGGGGCTCCACAAACCTGCCCCAGCCCTGCACACGCAGCACAGTCTGATAGGATGATAGAAAGTTTCAGTATGACTCGGGGATTTTACAGATTCATAGATTCCTAAGCCAAAGGGGACCACTGTGATCATCTACTCTGAGTCCTGTATAGCACAGGCCAGAGACCTGCCCTGAAATTATTCCTAGAATGTTTAGAAAAACATCCAATCTTGAGTTAAAAGTTGTCAAAAATGATGAAGAATCCACCACGATCCTTGGTAAATGCCTCATTCCAGCCTGAATTTGTCTAGCTTCAGCTCCAGCCATTGGATCCTGTTCCCCCTTTCTCTGCTAGATTGAAGAGCCCATTATGAAATACTTGTTCCCCGGGCCCGTGTAGATACTTACAGACTGTGATCAAGTCACCCCTTAACTTTCTCTTTATTAAGTTAAACAGATTAAGTAGGTTTCCTAGTCCTTTACTCATTCTCATGGCTCTTCTCTGAGCCCTCTCCAACTCATCAACATCTTTCTTGAATTGGGGACACCAGAACTGGACACAGGAGGATTCCAGCATTGATCACACCAGTGCCAAATGCGGAGGTAAAATAAACTATCTACTTCTACTAGAGATTCCCCTGTTTGTGCATCACAGGATCACAGCAGCTCTTTTGGCCACAGTGTCTCACTGGGAGCTTGTGTTCAGCTGATTATCCACTGTGACCCCCATATCATTTTTAGAGGCACTGCATCCCAGGAGAGAGTTCACCATGTAAGTATGGCCCATGTTCTTGGTCCCTAGATTTATACATTTGCATGTCGCTGTAGTAAAATGCATATTGTTTGCTTGCACCCAGTTTACCAAGCATCCAGATCTCTCAACCTGTCCTCTTCACTATTTACACTCCCCGAACTGTGTCATCTGCAAACTTTCTCAGTGATGAGCTCTTCTTTCAGTGTCCAGCGACAGAGCCATCGTCTCTCTATTTGGGCTTACAAAGTGGATTGCTGGCCCTCTGGAAATGCTGGTGGATGCTGAGAGGGAGCTGAGATTTGTAATGTTAACTTGTCTTTGTTCTCCAGATTCTCTCAGTGCCTACATGAGTCTGAGAAGGGCTGTGTCTGGGGACAGCACATTTCATGGCTGACTGTGAGCCCAGTGGCTGTCTCTGGTTGTGTGTTGTACAGCACCAAGCACAGTGGCAGTGCTGAGGGGCACCGGGCTGGGAGTGATGAGACCAGGGCTTCATTCCCAACAGCTGCTATCACATCCCCTCTCTGTGTCCCTATCCCCCTCTGTATCCTCTCGATTTAGACTGAGCTCTTGGGGGCAGAGACTGCCTGTCACCCTGCCAGTGCAGAGCCCAGCACCACAGGGCCTTGAGCTTGGCATACAGTGCTGTCGTAACATGAATTCTTGTGTTTGCATAACAAATAATAGTTAATAATATTTAATAAAAAGTAACAAAGAGTCCAGCGGCACCTTATAGACTAACGGATGTATTGGAGCATAAGCTTTCGTGGGTCTAACCACTAGACCCCACTCCCCTTGCCATGGCAGCAGTAGACCCCAGGAGTCCTGGCTCCCAGCCCCTCTGCTCTATCCACTAGATCCCACTCCACTCCCCTTCCCAGGAATAGACCCCAGTAGTTCTGGCTCCCAGGACACAGCTATGCCGTGTCTGATGGGTGGGGCTGGAGAATCGCAGGGTGCCCCCAGGGCTATTCAAAGCCAGAGCAAAGGGAAAAGGCCACTCACCCCAAAGCCAGACCAGGAGGATGGGGATCTTTGTCTTCCCGGCTCCAGCGCAGGCAGCTGAGCTCCTGCCAAGGGGGTGCCCAGCTGGGAGCAGGAGGCACCCGGGAAACCCCATGTTCATAGCACACTCCTTGTGGGGCAGCATGGCCAGGGGTTAGGGCAGGCGATCGTCCTTGTGAGAGAGGCAGTCTGAGCTCCGTGTGATGGTCACAGGCTGGGAGGCTGGGGAGATGGGGCAGGCACCCAAGGGGGCAGGGACCCAAGGGACCGGGGGTGTGACAGGCCTCTCACTGCAGAGACCCCTCCCTCTGTGCCCCCCCGACGTGATCCAGTGGGTGCGTGCGACTGAGCCCACAGAGGAGAAGTGACCTGCGCTGTAGCTTTATTTCTATCACTGGATTGTGAAATACATGTTCCTGAAACATGCTGAGCAAACATACCCTGTTATATCCTTGGGGTCAACAGTTTTAGGAAGTATCAGAGGGGTAGCCATGTTAGTCTGGATCTGTAAAAAGCAACAGAGAGTCCTGTGGCACCTTTAAGACTAACAGATGTATTGGAGCATAAGCTTTCATGGGTGAATGCCCACTTCATCAGACGCATGTAATGGAAATTTCCAGAGGCAGGTATAAATATGCAGGCAAGAATCAGTATGGAGATAACGAGGTTAGTTCAATCAGGGAGGGTGAGGTCCTCTGCTAGCAGTTGAGGTGTGAACACCAAGGGAGGAGAAACTGCTTCTGTAGTTGGATAGCCATTCACAGTCTTTGTTTAATCCTGATCTGATGGTGTCAAATTTGCAAATGAACTGAAGCTCAGCAGTGTCTCTTTGGAGTCTGGTCCTGAAGTTTTTTTGCTGTAAGATGGCTACCTTTACATCTGCTATTGTGTGGCCAGGGAGGTTGAAGTGTTCTCCTACAGGTTTTTGTATATTGCCATTCCTCATATCTGACTTGTGTCCATTTATCCTCTTACGTAGTGACTGTCCAGTTTGGCCAATGTACATAGCAGAGGGGCATTGCTGGCACATGATGGTATATATAACATTGGTGGACGTGCAGGTGAATGAACCGGTGATGTTGTAGCTGATCTGGTTAGGTCCTGTGATGGTGTTGCTGGTGTAGATATGTGGGCAGAGTTGGCATCAAGGTTTGTTGCATGGATTGGTTCCTGAGTTAGAGTTGTTATGGTGTGGTGCGTGGTTGTTGGTGAGAATATCCTTAAGGTTGGTGGGTTGACTGTGGGCGAGGACTGGCCTGCCTCCCAAGGTCTGTGAAAGCGAGGGATCATTGTCCAGGATGGGTTGTAGATCACTGATGATGCGTTGGAGAGGTTTAAGCTGGGGACTGTAGGTGATGGCCAGTGGAGTTCTGTTGATTTCTTTCTTGGGCTTGTCTTGTAGCAGGAGGCTTCTGGGTACACGTCTGGCTCTGTTGATTTGTTTCCTTATTTCCTTGTGTGGGTATCGTAGTTTTGAGAATGCTTGGTGAAGATCTTGTAGGTGTTGGTCTCTGTCTGAGGGGTTGGAGCAGATGTGGTTGTACCTCAGCGCCCACATACCTACACCAGCAACACCATCACAGGACCTAACCAGATCAGCTACAACATCACCGGTTCATTCACCTGCACGTCCACCAATGTTATATATACCATCATGTGCCAGCAATGCCCCTCTGCTATGTACATTGGCCAAATTGGACAGTCACTACGTAAGAGGATAAATGGACACAAGTCAGATATGAGGAATGGCAATATACAAAAACCTGTAGGAGAACACTTCAACCTCCCTGGCCACACAATAGCAGATGTAAAGATAGCCATCTTACAGCAAAAAAACTTCAGGACCAGACTCCAAAGAGAAACTGCTGAGCTCCAGTTCATTTGCAAATTTGACACCATCAGATCAGGATTAAACAAAGACTGTGAATGGCTATCCAACTACAGAAGCGGTTTCTCTTCCCTTGGTGTTCACACCTCAACTGCTAGCAGAGCACCTCACCCTCCCTGATTGAACTAACCTCGTTATCTCCATACTGATTCTTGCCTGCTTGTCTGATGAAGTGGGCATTCACCCACGAAAGCTTATGCTCCAATACATCTGTTAGTCTTAAAGGTGCCACAGGACTCTCTGTTAGTTTTAGGAAGAAATCACTGGAGACACAGAGAGCTGTGAACCTTGGAGCAGTCATTTATTGCTACACACAGAACTAACCAACAGCCAGTCAAAATGGGCTGGGCTATCCCCTAATAATCTAACTCAGTTGCCATAGCAACACAAGATTCCCCCTCAGTGTTATGGGCCTGGGGAACGCATTGCCACAAGGCAGCGATGGGCCAGGATTGGGGAGTTCTCACAGCAGGGCTGGGTGTTTGTCTGAATAACAAGAACACCCAGAGTCACAACTGTGAACATTAAAAATAACTCCGAGTTTGGGGGGCTCTGATACCCCCCCTCCAGTGCAGGAGCTGAGCTCTTACTGATGAGGCAGGAGGAGACTCTCCTAGGGTTGCCAACTTTCTACTCGCCCAAAACCAAACACCCTTGGCCCACCCCCTGCCCTCCCCTCCTCTGAGGCCCCGCCCTTGCCCCTCCCCTTCTCCAAGGCCCCACCCCCGCTCACTCCATCCCCCCCTCCTTCTGTTGCTCACTCTCCCCACCCTCACTCACTCGCTCATTTTCATCAGGCTGGGGGTTGGGGTGTGGGGCGGTTTGAGGGCTCTGGCTGGGGGTGCAGGCTCTGATGTGGGGCCAGGGTTGAGGGGTTCTGAGTGCAGGAGGGGGCTCTGAGCTGGAGCACGAGGTTGGGGTGCAGGGGCGTGTGAGGGCTCTGGCTGGGGGTGCAGGCTCTGGGATATGGCTGGGGATGGGGATGAGGGCTTTGGAGTTTAGGAGGGTGCTCTGGGCCGGGACTGAGGGCAGGAGGGGGATCAGGGCTGGGTCAGGTGGTTGGGGCATGGGGGGATGAGGGCTCTGGCTGGGGGTGCAGGCTCTGGGATGGGGCTCTGGATGATGGGTTTGGGGTGCAGGAGGGTGCTCTGGGCTGGGATCGAGGGGTTCAAAGGACAGGAGGGGTGGGCTGTTGGGCTGCAGGAGGTGGGGGATGAGGGCTCCAGCTGGGGGTGCAGGCTCTGGGGTGGAGGCTGAGGAAGAGCAGACTGGTGAGTGCCAGAGGGGGCTGGGCCAGATTGTAACCCCCATCCCCGCCCCCCCGACTGACAGGGTCCTGGTAGTGGTAAATCCCCCAGCCCTGGGGGAGCTGCTCTGGTGCGTCACTCCCCCTCCCTGTGACACCGAGCCGGGATGGTTTGGCTGGGCCAGCCCCTCACTGAGTGCCTTTTCTCCTCCTCTGTGCCAGGCCCGGTGACCCTGGCCACAGCCGTGCTGCTTAGAGATCACAGTGGGGGGGGGCGGAATCATGGGCGGGGGGGTCGCAGAGCCAGGGAAATCCTTGGGAACCCTGAACTGGGTCGCTGAGGGGTGCAGGCTGCTAGCAAAGCTGCTGCCTCGTAGGGCTCCCCAGGCTCCACTCCAGTTACGCCTCCCCACAGGCTGAGTGTTTGGAGCTGGGAGCCAGCCCCATTCTGGGCATCCCCCCACACCCAGCAGTGATGGCGGCTGAGCTGCATCAGCGAATGGGAGGCGCTAACTGGAGCGGGGCAGAGTGGGATGGAGATGCATCCTGTGTGCACAGGGAAGAGAATGGAGCCAGCGTGGGGAGCAAGGCCCAGCCGCTCTGTCCTTCATGAAGGGGAGGGGCTCATCCCCATGCCGCTCAGCTCTGCTTAGAGCCCCCCATTCATAGCGTGCATCCTGCCCCGCCCATGCCCGGAGCTGTGGGTGTGTCCAGAATGTGATTGGCTGTTTGGGAGCTGGGTAGATGGGATTGGCTATTTCAGAGCTGGGGGGATGGAACTGGCTGTTTGGGGTCGGCCACGCCAGGAAGGGCCAGTATCAGTTTGGGGTCATGCAGGTGATGGAGGGTCCCTGGGCAGAGGAGGCTGAGGAAGGGCCTTGAAGGGAGGTTGGGAGGGGGCTCGCTGCAGGGGACCAGATGATCTTGGATGTCTTTCTATGACATGCTCCAGCCCAGCCACAAGCTAGGGGTTAGATGCAGGGCTTGCCGGGGGAGGGTCTCCAGCCTGTGCTATGCAGGAGGTCAGACTGGATGGTCACAAGAGTCCCTGCTGGCCTTGCAATCTAGGAATGTGACTCTTGCAAAATGGCTCCGGAAAAGAGCAGAGAGAGGGGGAGGATGGGAAGAAGATAGCGAGGGTGGAAAGGAGCACAGGAGGGAAGGGAAGACAGGGCAGGATCTCATGTGCACGAGGCTGGGGTCCTTGATGGTCCAGCGCTGATGGCCAGGCGCCCTCACTGACATGCTGGCCTGGACATCCCAGTGACTGAAGCTCACCGACAAAGACAGAGTCTCTGGAGTGAGTCAGCCTTTCCCCAGGGAATCCCAGGGGTCTGCTCTGCCAGTTTGGTCCCCAAAGTCTCCCTTTTTAAAGCTCCAAACAGGCAGAGGTGGTGGGGGTGGAATCTCCCTGCCAAAATTCAGGGCAACTTCACCTGTATTCCCCTCTCTATTGTCCAGCAAGGGCACCCAGTCCAGGCTCCAGCTCCCCAGCTGTCATCTCCCTTGTCTCCCTCCCTCCTGACTGGGGTGTTCCCAGGCTGCCTTTGCTGCTTTTTGCCTTCTCTTCAGAGACTAACAGCAGTGTCATTGCACACTGATAAGTTAGCACCCAGCTCTTTCTAAGCAAGCACATTAACTCACAGGGTAAAAGCATTACAGAGAAAACATGTTAAAATAATAACAGAACCTACACGCATGCTAGTCATCTTACCTGAGATCACCCTAACTCTAGAGTGGGCTCCGGCTGGTGATTAGTCCTTCAAACCCACCAAGGAACCACTTCTGGGGTCACAATTTCCTAACAGCCTCAGCTAGATTTGTCCATCCTTTATACAGTTCAGGGGTCTTGGATCTGAGGTTTCCAGGTGCAGATAATCAGCAGAGAGATGGCTTTTCTCCCCAGGGCATAGCTTCAAAAGGCCTCCCATGTGCCCATGGGAGGCAGATATCATAGGCAGGGGAAGGCTGTGTCTCCCCAAGGTGCCTGGCAAGGCCTCGCCCATGGTCCGCCTGCAGGCCCCCTCCTGCCTGCTTCCAGTTCCCTTCCCGCTCTTCTGTGGCCAAGAGGCTGGGGCAGGCAGGCTGGGACCAGTGTGCACAAGACCCTGGGCCTGGGGCCATGCCGTGCCGCCCGGTGTTACCAAGGCTGTGGCTCGGGGTGCGCGGGGGGGCTGGCAACCTCAGGGGGGCCGGCAACCTCAGGGGGGTCGTGTATGTGCTCCTGGCTCTGGCAGGGGAAGGGGAGCAGAAGGGGCAGGGTGGAGCCTTGGGCAGAGGGGAGGGGCCGGGGGCTAGCCTCCCCCAAGGACACCCACCGCCCCTGCATGTGCCTCCCAGGAAACCCACTTCACGCATATTGTCCCAGCCAGTTCTTTGAAGTGCTTAACATTCCCCCAAGGTTTACATTAGTCACGTCTCCTCGAAAAGTTTTACAATTTTACACCAACACAAAACAATTGCATTGGAATACAATGGACCCCAAAGGTATTCAAATTATTTCAATAAGGTTTAACTTACTTCAGGCAGGTTTATCCAGAATATTGTCCTTTGGTACAAGCCCAACTAATCATTATTTTGTTCACCAATTAGGCCTAGTTTCTGACACACCAATTTTGGTCCATTGATTTCCAGTCCCTACCCTTCCCTTATTCATCAGTGATGCTGCTAACACAGTTCTTTGGTGGCATCTGTAGCCTTTTTATTTGAATTAATCCCATTTTTGTCTCCTTTTCATACCCCTTCTATCAACTTTCATTGTTACAGGTTATTGTAACAGTTTAGGAACATTCACCTACTTCCCACAGTTAAGCTCACAAGCAGGGTAAATCTGTAGTTCCCAATGTGACAGATAAAGTAAATCCCTGCAGTATATTTAATAACATAAGAACAGCCATACTGGGTCAGACCAATGGTCCGTCTAGCCCAGTAATGTGTCTTCTGACAGTGGCTCATGCCAAGTGCTTCAGAAGGAAAGAACAGAACAGGTCAATTTATTGAGTGATCCGTCCTCTGTTGTCCAGTCCCAGCTTCTGGAAGACAGCAGTTTAGGGAACCCAGAGCATGGGGTTGCATCCTGGACCATCTTGGCCAATAGCCATCCATGGACCTATCCTCCATGAACTGATCTAATTCTTTTTTTAACCCACTTATACTTTTGGCCTTCACAGCATCTCCTGGCAATGAGTTCCATAGGTTGACGGTACATTGTGTGAAGAAGTATTTCCTTTTGTTTGTTTTAAACCTACTGCCTATTAATTTCATTGGGTAACCCCCTTGATTCTTGTGTTATGCAAAGGGGTAAATAACAATTCCTTACTCACTTTTTCCACACCAATCATGATTTTATAGACCTTTATCATATCCCCCCTTGGCTGTCTTTTTTCTAAGCTGAACAGTCCCAGTCTTTTTAATCTCTCTTTATATGGAAGCTGTTCCATGCCCCTAATCATTTTTGTTGCCCTTCTCTGTACCTTTTCCAATTCTAATATATCTTTTTTGAGATGGGGCAACTAGAACTGCACACAGTATTCAAGATGTGGGCATACCATGGATTTCTATAGTGGCATTATGATATTTTCTGTCTTATTATTAATCCCTTTCCTAATGGTTCCTAACATCGTCCAGTCATTGCAGTGTTTGTTTGGCAGGCTTCCTGCTTCTGATGTACTTTAAAAAAAAATTGCTGTTACATGTACTACAACCACCACTGCTCCCCACTGCTGTACATAAACCTATCTGGATGTCTTGAAAGATCCGCTACCTTCACACCCAGCAGGCAATTCACCATCTGGGTCTCTCAATCATCTCAAACCCAACACATCTGCTTCTGTATTTCTAATAATCTCTAATAAGTGAAACCCGCATCACTACTACCTGTCTCTTCCTAATAACTGGGGTAACCTTAGTGCAGGAGGACACCTTAACATCATCTAGAAGGCGGGTCCCAACTATGGGATTGTTTCCTTCTGCTCCAGTTCTCCTTCCCTGAGACTTTCATCCTCCTCAACAGCAGAGTGTCAGACTGGGTGTGGGACCATTCTACTGTGTCCCTCAAAGTCTCCTCTGTGTGCCTCTCTGGCTACATCTACACTACGGGGGGGGGTCGATTTAAGATACGCAAATTCAGCTACGCGAATAGCGTAGCTGAATTCGACGTATCGCAGCCGACTTACCCCGCTGTGAGGACGGCGGCAAAATCGACCTCCGCGGCTTCCCGTCAACGGCTCTTACTCCCACCTTCGCTGGTGGAGTAAGAGCGTCGATTCGGGGATCGATTGTCGCGTCCTGACGGGACGCGATAAATCGATCCCCGAGAGGTCGATTTCTACCCGCCGATTCCGGCGGGTAGTGTAGACCAGGCCACAGTCTCCCTTATCTCTACCAGTTCAGCTAGTCTGGTCTCAAGATCCTGTACTCAACCTCTGAGGGCCATGCGTGGCTTGCACCAAATGCATGCAGATGCCACCTGCCCACAAGGCAGATAACTGTACATGCTGAATTCAGTGCAATAAACTGGATAGCTTCCACTCTGCTGCTGGACTTCTGCCTGAATTATTTTTAGCCCTGAAGGGTTTATTTGATAGGTTTTTGGGGGCGGGGGGTTATTGGCCCAAGTGTAGAGTATGTTTATTGGGTGTATCTGCCTCTCACACTCCCTCTCTAAACGCCTATTTGCTGCTCAGCACCCAGCCTCCAAAACAGCCCCACTAGAAACTTCAAGCAAGCACAGGGCAAGCAAACAAGCCTACAACAAACAAACTAACACACAACAAACTCTCCCCAAGGATCACATAGTCTCTCCTTGCCCCGGAAAACTCCCTCACAAAACTCCCCTGTTTGCTGCTACTGTTCACTATCTCCTCTGTCACTTAGGAGCTGGCCGTCCAGGTGAGATCCTCCTTAGGAAGCTCTCAGCCTAGCGTAGCAATTACTTCATTAAGTATCTTTGGAGTCCGTTGTATGAAATGCAAAGGTTACATAGCGTTGTGGGCCTGGATGATGAAAGGACACATTGAAATATGTGGCAGACAAGAATGGTCATTTGGGACAATACGTGTGAAGTGGATTTCCTGGGAAATATCTACAGGGAGGTGAAAGCAAATTCCTTCCCCCCAGGTTATGCTAAAACCCAGCCAGGGCCCATCGTCTGCTGATCACCTGTTCCCGGAGTCTGGAGATCAGAAGCCCAAGCCCAAGGAAAGAGTGACCCATTCATGGGGGTCTTTGTTCTGAACCGAGGCTGTTATGAACTTATAACCACAGGAAAACCCCTTTGTGCGGTTAGAAGGACTGACTCCTCCCACAGCCCCTGCTGGAGTGGGGGCTGATCTATGGTGAGCTTGTTAGCTTAACAAGTGCTGGGTGGTACCTTATAACTGCGGCAGTTACACTGTTTATTGCCTCTAAAGAGAAAGCAAAGCGCAGGTGCTGGTCTGCTCAGGCAGTCTGGCTTGTTCGGGATATCACAGTGTAGGTAGGTAACTGCAGCCTGGAAAACCCACTGGCAGTACCCATTTATAGGTCATTGATTCTTAAGCACCCTTAATGGCTTCCACTTAATATGTTTACATCAATAATACAAGTTTATAACTTATTCTCCTAACTCCAGACATAGAAATAATACATGCAAACAAATAGGATGAACACACTGAGTAGCTCATAAGTTTTGTAATGATACCTTACAAGAGACCTTTTGCATAAAGCATATTCCAGTTACATCATATTCACAT
Source organism: Emys orbicularis (assembly GCF_028017835.1). Taxonomy (NCBI): domain Eukaryota; kingdom Metazoa; phylum Chordata; order Testudines; family Emydidae; genus Emys; species Emys orbicularis. The sequence continues at coordinate 8,010,525 of NC_088703.1, read as the reverse complement.
TCATAAGCATGTTTTTATAAAGCATACAGAGTGCAACGTCACAAGAGGAAAAGGGGGAAATACACAGAAGGAAGGGTGCCCCCTGTGGCCAGGAGCGGGGTGCCTGCTGGGACATGGACAAAAGACCATGGGCCTGGGTATCAGTGCAGAATCTGTGGCCATCTCTGTATCTGCATAAGGGTAATAATCTAGAGTGTTCGTGTAGTGGGGAGGCTGTGAGTCAGGATCAAGGGACGTTGTCAGAACTATGGGTGGGAGCCCAGGGCTGGAATAGCAGGGAGCTATGAGTTGGGATTGAGGGACATCAGCAGAATTGAAGCGCAAGGCTGAGGGGACAGACAGTCCTGCACTCCAGACCCCTCTGAGGCAGGGACAGCATCAGGATCAGTCCCCCATACTGCGTGAACCCATCTTGCGACCCATCCCCACCCCAACATAGTCTCAGGGGTGGCTGTCTCTGACCCTCAGGCAGCCCTTGTCTAGCGCTAGGGGAAGGCAGCAGTCTCAGGGATGATCTCTGAGGGCTGCCCCAGCCATCTCATGCTGCAGGCTGGGCCCAGATCCCCCTGCTCCTGCCATGGCCCCACCTGAGGGTGGCTCTCAGAGAGCGTCATTTGCTCTGCCAGCCAGGAGTCTCATTGTCAGGATCCTAAGCGGGGGTCTTTGCTGCTGTCGGGCGTGCTGCTCCCTGAGGCGTAGGATGGGGTCCCCGGGGTTGTCAGCTCCTCCAGGTGCACAAGGCCTGCAAAGCAGGGGGACAGAGAAACCCACCAGGGCTCAGAGTCCCTGGAGCCTGTGCCACTGGGCATACAAGGGTGCTTTGTGCCCATGACCCTCCAACCCCAGGGCAGGGCCATATGGACGAGGCACCCACACACCGGGACAATGGGCACAAACAGCTGGCCAGCACAGGTGCAGGGACCCTGCTGCGGCCAGCGGAGGGAGCGCAACCTGCGTGGGAGCAGTAGGCTGTTACCCCAGAGAGTGGTGCAGTGACTGGGCACTGGGCTGGGACTCAGGGGTCTGGGTTGCACCTCTGGCCTGCCTCAGCCTGCAGTGGCCCTGAGCAATTCCCTGTCCCCCTCTGTGCCCATTTCCCCTCTCACCCTGCTTATTGCCTGGGGTAAGCACTCACTGCCAGGGCTCAGGGAGCCAACCTGCTGGGCTGTCCTGGAGTCTCCAGGAATTAAAGGTTAAACTTTAATTAAAGCTTATGTGACGTGATGAAACCTCCAGGAATACGTTCAACCACAATTAGCAACCCTAGTCAGGGGGAAGATCCCCTGCCCCACTCCCTGCAGCACAGCACCCCCTAGTGCAGGGCTGGCTCCAGGCACCAGCGAAGGAAGCACGTGCCTGGGGCAGTACATGCTAAGGGGCAGGATTCCATCCATTCTTGGGGCGGCACATTCCGGGCGTTTGTTTTTGTTTCTTTCCTCGGCAGTTCGGGCGGCTTTTTTTTTTTTTTTGGCTTGGGGAGGCAAAAATGGTAGAGCCGGTCCTGCCCTAGTGCGTGGGGTATTGGGGCCAGCATGACTGCATGAGGAGTGTGTCCACAACACAATCATCAACATCCCCTCTCTGCAGCACAGCACCCCCTAGTGCCATGCGGAATGTGACATGGGGAGAGTTACCTGAGCACACAACACTAGCATCTTTGTACTCACAGTTATGGTCTTCCCAAGGCTCAGCCTTGCGTTGGAAGAGGGCAGCTTCTGTCCCCATGGAGCGAACATCATCCAGCCAGATACGGTCAGGCCCTTCTCCAAACCGAGCCTCTAAGCAAGAGCCCAGAGAAGGTCCCCGGCCCACATTTCACCCAAGCACGAAGCCGTTCATTTGTCTGCTTTGTGACTCAGAGGTGGCTGCCCTCTGTATGGGGTTGGTCGGTTCAGAGGACTCTCCCTTGCCCTGGTGTGGGCCGTCCAGGGTGTGAACTGCTGAGACATGGTCAGAGAAGGGGATAGACTCCGCCTGAGGTTCTGCCCTGCCGCCCAGGGTACCCCACTGCCGGGTCAGGTGCCGAGTCTCCCTGTTCAATGCCGGCGCCTATGAGAAGGGTCCATTGCACCCAGTGGGAGCTGCTTAAGCCAGTCAGGAGTGAGATTCAGGGGGCAGGGCTTGTGGCCTAGTCCACAAAGGGATACATGATCCGAGCCTTAGGTGCCTGGCTGACAGGCGACACTAGCCTCTGGTCAGGAGTCTCAGCCATGAGCTCTCCCCTGGTGTTCGGCCATGGTCACCTCTGCTCAGGCCCCAGCCATGATGCCGGGGTGTTGGGATCCTGGCCTGGGCTCTGGCAAAGGGCAGTCGCCTGGGGGCCAGATGTATGTACCTGAGGAGGAAGCGACTCCCCCTCCGGCAGCTGGGGAGAGACAAAGGGGAAACCATCAGGAGCAGAGAGGGGCCTATGCACCCCAACGCTTCCCAGCCTCATGGTGTCTGCAGGAAAGTGGCACCAGGCAGGGCAGAGTCCAGAGCAGTTAGAACCAGACACAGCAGTGACATGTGCTGGGACCCAGGGGAACGGGGGAGCCCCAGAAGGCCCAGGCCGGCTGCCCATCGGCTGCTCTGTCCTGCTCCTCACCCTGTGCTGCAGGGAGCTGGGGGGCTCAGTAACAGGTGCACTGAGCTCACAGTCAGTGCTGACCCCAATGCTCCACCCCCACTGTCCCCCATCCTGCACTCTCTCTGGGGCAGGGACCCCATCTGCTGCCCCCCACAGTGTTGGAATGTCAAGGTTGGAAGGGACCTCAGGAGGTCATCTAGTCCAACCCCCTGCTCAGAGCAGGACCAATATCCAGACAGATTTTTGCCCCAGATCCCTAAATGGCCCCCTCAAGAATTGAACTCACAACCCTGGGTTTAGCAGGCCAATGCTCAAACCACTGAGCTATCTCTCCCCCGAAGGCCCAGTTATACCAATAGAATAAAAACCAGCAGAATCTTATTAAGAGGGATAAGGCAAAGATGCCACATTTATTGTAAATATAATAATAAAGCAATAAAAGTAAACAACATTTGACTACTTATTCCTATCACTACTTATTCCTTATACACACATATATATATATATTCATTCACACAATCATTCATTCAAGTTCTGTATAGGTGTTATAGTTACCAGCCTAGGAGTTGCTCATGCCAAGTTACTGGCCAGGTATCTTGGTCATGAGGATGGAGCCAAGTCTGTGTCAGATGTACCTGATGCTCCTGGAGGTTGGCAGCAGAACCAGAGACTCAAAGTTCTCAGTCTTTAGAGTCCATTCTTACAGGAATTAATTCCTATGTTAGTCTATGGGAACTGTTTCATCCTGCTGTTGCTGACTCAATCAGCAGATGGCACATTCCTGGTGGCTCCACACTGTCCAAAGTTTGTGTTTCTCATCCTTCCAGGTGATGGGGTGGATCCCAGTTTACCCTCCGGGGGTTGTTTGGTGGTCCTACTTGACACATTCTTCGGCCGATGGATACTCCCTTTCTAGGCTGGCACCTCCCTAACCATTCATGTATATCAAGCATTCATCAGCATACATTCCATATCTTAACCCTATTTTAATTTACTGTCTCCACCACTTTCAGGGTGTGTGCTAATTCATTTGAGACTCCCGGCTCTTTAATCACAGAGGGTGGGGGTCTGTTCCTAGGAGCCGTTGCTGTTACAGTGAAGTGAAAGTCACTTAACGGCTTATAGCGTTTGGTTACATTGTAGCAATTACAGAATAAACTGCCTGACGGGCACAGAGTCAATTAACGGCTGGAGGCTCACAGCAGGGGTGGTAACATAGTGTTCACTTAAAGAACAAAGTCAATTAACTTGTTTGTAAGTTTTATATAGTGATAAAGTATCTTGGTCACAGGACAGATACAATCAATGGTTTCTACAGACAGTAGCTTACACGTTTTAACAGAAGACCGAAGAGATTTTTGTACTTGGTGAAACTGTTGGATTTTAAAGTGTGGGGGACAAATTATGGGGGGGGGCCACTGTCACTTGGGGGAATCACTGTTAGTACCTTCTTTAATATCCCTACAACAGTATCAGTGTCTGGGAGCTCCCTCCCCATTTCCAGCACAGCCATATAGACCCTACTCCCTGCCCATCCCTTCTAGCTCCAGGGAGGATGCGACGGGGGTAGCCGAGCCCTAGGCCTGTGACCCCTGCGGCCCTACACCCCACAGGAGCTGGGGCAGTAACAGTTCCCCCACAGGCAGACCTGCCTCTGCCTCCCTGCCACAGCCCCATCAGCCTTTGCACTCTCAGGGGGCAGGAGCCACCCATGGGCTATCAGTAATGGACGGTGTGTGTGGATGCTGACCCTACTGGGTGAAGACATTTTCCCTTCATAACCCTGCCCCATGGTGTGTGACAGGGAGCAGAGCCCAGGCCCTGCTTGTCCCACTCTCCTGGCCTGGCAGCTCCCCAGTGCTGCCTCTCTCCCCTGGCACTGCATGTTCAGCATCAGGACAGGGTCTGACTTGGGGCCCGGGCCTAACCCCCTGCCACTCAGCGCTTCCATGGCCCACCACAGCCCAGCTGCCTGCACACCACGGCCATGTTGCCCAGGTCCCAGCCATCATCACACACGGTGCCCCAGCGCCCGTCCAGACGCACCTCCACCCGCCCGGCGCAGCGGTGGGGGCCACCTACCAGCCTCACCTCTGGCAAAGCAAACGCAGCTGCTGGGACGCCTGCTCTGAGGCTTCGTGGGGAGATCCCAGGGGCTGCAGGGACTGAAGGCCCAGCTCAGCGCGTGGCATTGCCAGCGAGTGCAGAACAGGGCAGAATGGGCTTTCCTGCAACACTAACCCTGGGCCCTTCTCCCGCACCTCCCTCCCGCCACATGCTGCACAGACAGGTCACTGAGCCCAGGAAATGGCGCAGCATCAGCGCCCCTGCTTTACAGAGGGGAAACTGAGGCACAGAGACAGGACACGACTTACCCCAGGTCACACAGTGAGCCTTGTGCAGAGCAGGGATTAGAACCTCCCCCCACCCATTCTAACCACTAGACCCCACCGCTCCCAGAGCTAGGGATGGGGGGGTCAGGAACAGGGTCCTATGAGGTCGGCCCCAGCCCCAGGCTGGGTTTAGAGGAAGTCCCCTTCACACCCAAAGTGATGGCTCAGCCTAGAAGGATGAAATAAAATCATCTGTGGAGACTGTAGCAAAGTCACGGCATGGGAGCTGCCTCTGAGGCCATCCTGTATCCCCTGACATTGTAACCACTAGACCCCACTCCCCTCCCGGAGTGGGGCTAGAACCCAGGAGTCCAGGCTTCTAGCTCTCCCCCCCTCCCTGCTCTAACCACGTGACTAGACCCCACTCCCCTCCCAAAGGGAAACCAGGACACGGCACAGGACTGGCCCGAGCCCTCCTTTAAAGTCCCTCACAGAGAAGCCCCTAGCTGCCTCACAGTGGACCCACAAGTCCTGGCTCCCAGCTCTCCCCCCTCCCCGTCTAACCACTAGACCCCACTCCCCTCCCAGAGTGGGGCTAGAACCCAGGAGTCCTGGCTTCCAGCCCCCACACTCCCCCGGCCTCTAACCATTTCTTGTGCTTTGTTGATTACTTCCTTTTTTTTTTTTTTTTTTTTTGGTCCTCTTATTGTATTTTTTTATTTGGAGTATACACTTTGTTGAGCCTCTATTATGGCATTTTAAAATAGTCTACATGTAGTTTGCAGGCATTTATCACTTGTGACTGCTCCTTTTAATTTCCCTTTAACTAGCTTCCTCATTTTTGTGTAGTTCTCCTTTTTGAAGTTAAATGATACTGGTATGAGATCCTTTTATATTCCCTTCCCCCTCCCCCCGAAGGGATGTTAAATTTAAATATATTAGGTTGGTATTACTGAGTGATATATTGACTTCTTGGACCAGATCCTGTGCTCTACTTAGCACTAATTCAAGAATTGCCTCTCTCCTTGTGAGATTCAGGACTAGTTGCTCTAAGAAGCAGTCATTAACGGTGCCAAGAAATGTTATCCCTGCATCCCATCCTGAGGTGACATGTACCCAGTCAATATGGGGATAGTTGAAATCCCCCATTATTATTGGGTTTTCTGTTTTTGTAGACTCTCTAATCTCCCTGAGCCTTTCACAGTTACTGTCACCATCCTGGTCAGTGGGTTGGAAGTAGATTCCAGTTGCTATTCTCTTATTATTGAAGCATGGAATTTCTCTCCATAGAGATTTTATCTTACTGTTTGATTCATTTAAGATTTTTACTATATTTGACTCTATGATTTCTTTCACATATTCTGCCATTCCCCCACCAAGGCGACCTACTCTGACATTCCTACATATTTTGTACGCTGATATTACCATGTCCCATTCATTATCATCCTTCCACCAAGTTTTTGTGATCCCTATTGTTTCAATATCCTCATTTCATACCAGGCACTCAAGTCACCCATCTTAGTATTTAAACTTCTAGCATTTGTACACAAGCACTTATAAAATTTGTCAGCATTTCGTTGTCTGCCTTCCAGTGATGTAACTGGATGGGACTCTTTTTCATTACACTTGTTTTTCTTCAGTTACTGCCTGTACTTTGTCAACTTTTTTCCTCTCCTCTTTACTAGGATATAGAAAGTCCCCTTTAATAAATCCTCCCCTAAGGGATGTCTCTGTCCAAACCATGTGCTTCTCTGCACCTATCTGCTTTCCCCCAGCCCTTAGTGTAAAAGCTCCTCTACGACCTTTTTAATTTTACATACCGACAGTCTTGTTCCATATTGGTTTAGGTGGAGCCCATCCTTCCTGTATAGGCTCCTCCTTTTCCAAAAGGTTCCCTAGTTCCTAATAAACCTCAATCCCTCCTCCCTGTGCCATTGTCTCATCCACGTATTGACACCCTGCAGATCTGCCCATCTAACTGCCCTGCGCGTGGAACTGGAAGCATTTCAGAGAACGCAACCATGGAGGTCCTGGACTTTAATCTCTCACCTAGCAGCCTAAATTTGGCCTCCAGGACTTCTCTCCTACTTTTCCCTATGTTACTGGTACCTACCATGTGCCATGACATTATAAAAACATTGCAAAAAGGGGGAAAACAATAAAAAGGCAGACCAGGTTGGGCTGATAATGTGAAATCACAAAATACAAGTAAAGCAGTGGCAAAGCAGAGGTTTATTCTAGCTGCTTACAGATATAAGTGGATCTTGCAACAAACCCAGCACATGTGTCACCAGGGCCTTTTGGGAGAAATATATATACATAAGAAATAGAGATGAGATTCAAAACCATGGAATGCTAAGGAATGGGAAGCACCGGAACACCTGATTATAAAGAAATAGAAATAAACTTGGCCAGTGAGAATGGGATGATGGAGTCCTTTGTAGTAAGTATATAATTGACCATAGGAGCATTTTATATGTATGGGACACAAAGTCTGAGAAATGCTTGTTAGGATATAGATATTCAGGCCTGTCTGCAAAGGCCTATACTTGAAGAATGTAGGTATATGTTTATTATTTAGCTAGTTATAGAGGTATAAAAGAAAGAATTAAAACCACTGTCCGTCTGGGTAAGAGCCTTCTTTTACTGTGACAGTCTGGGGCCTGGTTCTTAGGCTAAGGCCTTTGGCTAAGCAGCAGAGGCAGCCATAAACTGGGAAGTGTATGGTCACATCCTCACATTCCAAACTAGTCACACTGAAATAAGGTGCTATTGGGCTGTTAGGAATACAGTCCTGTCCTGATATTCCTATCACCTCCAGAGAAAGGGAAGTGCCTAGAAGATGTAAAAGGAAACTTAGTTTGATAGCATCCGGTCTGGCAAGAACTCACTTATCAATAGCTGGGATGTGAAATCCTTATTTCTGTATTGTTCTATTACTGTAGTTTCCACTTCCCTATTGTTTGTTTGTATAATTTTTGTCTGGTTCTGTAATTGTTTCTGTCTGCTGTATAATTAATTTTGTTGGGTGTAAACCAATTAAGGTGGTGGAATATAATTGGTTAAATAATTATGTTACAGTATGTTAGGATTGGTTAGTTCAATTTCAGTAAAATAATTGGTTAAGGTATAGCTAAGCAGAACTCAAGTTTTACTATATAGTCTGCAGTCAATCAGGAAGTAAGGGGGGAATGGGAACAGGGAATGGGGGAATTGAAATCATGTTTTGCTAAGGTGGGGAAATGGGAACAGGGACACAGGCAAGGCTCTGTGGTGTCAGAGCTGGGAAGGGGGACACTGAGGAAGGAAACTGGAATCATGCTTGCTAAAAGTTCACCCTAATAAACATCAAATTGTTTGCACCTTTGGACTTCAGGTATTGGTGCTCTCTATTCATGCAAGAAGGACCAGGAAAGTAAGAGGGTGAAGGAATAAGCCCCCCAACATCTTGGTGCTGGTGACTCGGATGCATCGCATGGGATAGGTGAGTGGCAGCCTGTAAGTCCCCCTCCCCAACAGTCCGCGCAGCTGCTTGGAGGGGGTATAGTGAACTCTCATGATGGTAGTTGCGGGTTCTGGCAAGCCAGGGTAAAGGTTTTTTAGGATAAATAGATAAGGAAGAACCAGGGCCCATACCAGGTGCAGGGGTCTGCCTGGGATGAGATTAAAAAGGAAATGGAGGAAGTATTAGGGGACCCAGAGGGATGGGGGGTGGCTGAGGAGCCCATCCTCCTTTGGTATATGGGTAGTGGAAGAAGGTCCCTGCCCATTGGGACTGAATGCCTTCCAGGGAAAGGAGGCACTTCAGTCCACTTGTGAGAGGTTTGAAGTAAGGGCAGCATTATGAGAAGCTGCCAGTAACCTTTCAAGTTTGGTGCTGTTTCAGCAAGGGCTGCTGAAGGGGTGTAAATTAGTTAGGGGTGGTTAAAGATGATTTGGCACAACAGGGTTTAAAGTCAGAAGCAGAGTTAACAGACCACCTTTAGAGACAGGAGCTGGGACTCGGTCGTGGGGAAGTGGAGAGAAGAAAAAAAAAGTTCCAAAGTGAAAAATGGCAGGGTTTGCAGGAGCAGGTAACACCCCCCACTCTTATCCCAGAGCCAGGATGAGAACCTGGGGGGAAGGGTTCCCAACTGTTTCAACCTAGGGAACCTACTCTTGGTTCAGAGCTAACTCTATCCTTTTCTTCTTTTCCTTCTTCTTTCTCTCAGGCCTGGTCTACACTACGAGTTTAGGTTGAATTTAGCAGCGTTAAATCAAATTAAGCCTGGACACGTCCACACGACGAAGCCCTTTTTTCGACTTAAAGGGCCCTTTAAACCGATTTCTTTACTCCACCTCCGACGAGGGGATTAGCGCTAAAATCGGCCTTTCTGGGTCGGATTTGGGATAGTATGGACGGAATTTGACGTTATTGGCCTCCGGGAGCTATCCCAGAGTGCTTCATTGTGACCGCTCTGGACAGCACTCTCAACTCACATGCACTGACCAGGTAGACAGGAAAAGCCCCGCGAACTTTTGAATTTCATTTCCTGTTTGCCCAGCGTGGAGAGCACAGGTGACCGCGCAGAGCTCATCAGCACAGGTAACCATGATGGAGTCCCAGGATCGCAAAAGAGCTCCAGCATGGACCGAATGGGAGGTACGGGATCTGCTCGCCCTATGGGGAGACGAATCAGTGCTAGCTGAACTCCGTAGCAGTAAACGAAATGGCAAAATATTAGAAAAAGTCTCAAATGCCATGAAGGACAGAGGCCATAACAGGGACGCACAGCAGTGCCGCGTGAAAATTAAGGAGCTAAGGCAAGCCTACCACAAAGCCAGAGAGGCAAACAGAAGGTCCGGGGCATAGCCGCAGACATGCCGCTTCTACGCGGAGCTGCATGCCATGCTAGCGGGTGCAGCCACCACTACCCCAACCGTGTGCTTTGACTCCATCAATGGAGAATCACGCAACAGGGAAGCAGGTTCGGGGTACGAGGAAGATGATGATGAAGACAATGAAGATAGCTCACAGCAAGGAAGCGGAGAAACCGGTTTCCCCAACAGCCAGGATATGTTTATCACCCTGGACCTGGAACCAGTAACCCCCGAACTCACCCAAGGTGTGCTCCCAGACCCAGAGGGTGCACAAGGGACCTCTGGTGAGTGTAAATATTACACATGGTTCTCAAACTGGGGGTCGGGACCCCTCAGGGGGTTGCAAGGTTATTACATGGGGGGTCACAAGCTGTCAGCCTCTACTCCAAACCCCACTTTGCATCCACCATTTATAATGGTGTTAAATATATTAAAAAGTGTTTTAATGTATAAGGGGGGTCGCACTCAGAGGCTTGCTGTGTAAAAGGGGTCACCAGTACAAATGTCTGAGAACCCCGATGTACAAAAATAAAGCAGGGGCTTAAGAAGAAAGCACAACATGGTGAACACTCAAAGACTGTGCTGGAAATGGGCCATTTTCATTACCACTACAAACAGTTCTTTTTCTCTCCTGCTGATAACAGCTCACCTTAACTGATCACTCTCCTTATAATGTGTATGGTAACACCCATTGTTTCATGTTCTCTGTGTATATATATATCTCCCTACTGTATTTTCCACTACATGCATCCGTTGAAGTGGGCTGTAGCCCACGAAAGCTTATGCTACAATAAATTTGTTAGTCTCTAAGGTGCCACAAGTACTCCTGTTCTTTGTGCTTTTCTTGTAGCAAACAGTCTCACAATGCAAACAACTGTTGGTTCAAGGTCACAAGCTGTGGAAAGTGCAACTAATTGGGGCAGACACTACAAATGTGGAGGATAGTGCAAAATGCACAATCCCTGTCTCATGAGGGCACTTCAGAGGATTTTAGATTGATCAGTGTCATATGTGTCGTCCACACAGAATGCTGTAGCATGGAGGTGGGCAAACTACGGTCCGCGGGCCACAACAGGCCTGTGGGACCGTCCTGCCCGGCCCCTGAGCTCCCAGCCGGGGATGCTAGTCCCCAGCCCCTCCACTGCTGTCCCCCCTCCCCCCGCAGCCTCAGCTCGCCGCACCGCCAGGGCTCTGGCCCACGGCTCCTGCCGGGTAGTGAGGCGGCGCAGCTGCGAGCTCCTGCCACTCTGAGCAGCATGGTAAGAAGGCGGGGAGCGGGGGGGTTGGATAAGGGGCAGGAAGTCCCAGGGGGCAGTCAGGGGACAGGAAGAAGGGGGAGTTGGATACGGGGTGGGGTCCGGGGGGGGCGGTTAGGGGTCTGGGGTCCTGGGAGGGGGTGGCCAGGAAACAAGGAGCAGAGGGGGTTGGATGGGTTGGGGGTTTTGAGGGGGGCAGTCAGGGGGTGGGAACTGGGAGGGGGAGGATAGGGGGCGGGGGCCAGGCTGTTTGGGGAGGCACAGCCTTCCCTAACCGGCCCTCCATACAGTTTTGCAATCCCAATGTGGCCCTCAGGTCAAAAAGTTCGCCCACCCCTGCTGTAGCATCTACAGCTGGCTGGGAAGTTTATGTCAAACCAGTGTTCTCTCAGAAAGTGCCATTTGGACAAAACCAACATTTTGCACAAACTCATTTAGATTTTGATTGAATTTCATTTTGAAAAAAAAATTAATTGGGAAAAAAATTTCAAAACACCCCGTTTCAACATTTTCATAAATAACTGTTTTGATTTTTCCTTGTAAAATGACTTTTTCTTTCTAAATCTATTTCATTTTATATTAAAAAAGTAAAAAAAAAAAATTGTCAAAACTGAAATTAAAGGTTTTGAATTTATCAAAATGAAACATTTTGATTGTCCCAAATTCTGAATGTTATTTTCAGAATTTCGTTTAGCAAAAAAAAAATTAAAAATGTTGCCCCAATTTGGGACAAGGGTTTTTTTGTTTTGTTTTGTTTTGAAATCTCAATTTTTTTTCTTGGGATGTAAAATCCATTTTCTGACCAGCCCTAGCAGCCTCTCTATGCATCTGTTTCATTTAGAAGACAATAAAAACGTGTTATTTGGATTCCCTTGCAAGCAGAAGGAGAAAGACTGAAAATAGCTTTTAACAGACACGCTGCTGGGTCTGTGCTCTCCAAGCAGGATGATCAGAGATGATTTAAGGAGGTGAAGTTGCACAACACCTCACTGCTGCTAAAAACACACATGGGGAACTCCTCACGCTACTACAGTGGAGGTAACCCGGGACTGTATGCGACATCTGCTAAACCTCCCTGTCGTGATGCGAGCAGTTCTTGCATCCCTTGGGAGAGGGTGGCTCAGAGACCTTCAGATGGCCTGGAGAAGCCTCACATTCTGGCAGGCTTCCAAAACATAACTGATGAACTCCAGCCTCAAACAACTCCCCACGGTTAACCCAGGTTTGATTTTCTCCTGAAGGAGCCGGTTAGTGATGCCACCAGTCTGGTTTTCACCCGGACAGTCCCGGTTTTGGCTTGTGTGTCCCGGTGCCACTTAACAGGCCCTGATGTCTGGGTTTTTTATCTGGGCGGGAAGAGGAGGAGCAAGGGTGGGGCCTTAGGGGAAGAGGTGGGGCAGGGGCAGGGCCTTGAGGGAAGGTGTGGGGCAGGTGTGGGGCCTTGGGGGAAGTCGTGGGGCAGGGGAGGGGCCTCATGAGTCAGGTTACCAGCCATTAGAAAGGTGGCAACCCTAGAGCTGGTCGGCCCAATACCTGCAGTTTCAATTTCAGCTTCACTAGGCCTCTGCACTCACTCTCCAGCCCACTGTGCTCCTAGGGAGAGGCCTGGGGATGTGGGGAGCAGCAGGTGAGTGGGTGTTAGGGGGAGGTCTGGGGATGGGGGGCAGGGGGTGAGTGGGTGTTAGGGGAGGTCTGGAGATGTGAGGGGCAGGGGGCGAGTGGGTGTTAGGGGGAGGTCTGGGGATGGGGGGCAGGGGGTGAGTGGGTGTTAGGGGGAGGTCTGGGGATGGGGGGCAGGGGGCGAGTGGGTGTTAGGGGGAGGTCTGGGGATGGGGGGCAGACGGTGTTAGGGGGAGGTCTGCGGATGGGGGCAGCAGGTGAGTGGGTGTTAGGGGGAGGTCTGAGGATATGGGGGGCAGGCAGTGAATGTATGTTAGGGGGAGGTCTGGGAATGAGGCAGCAGGTAAGTGGGTGTTAGGGGGAGGTCTGGGGATGGGGGCCAGACGGTGTTAGGACGAATGGATGTTTTCTGCATGCCAGCAAACACCGGGACCATACACTGCCATGCTTTGTTATGCAATGATTCCAGACTACGTGCTACTGGCCTGGCGTGGTAAAGTGTCCTAGCATGGCGCACGGGATAAGGCAGCCCTCCCCAGAAACCTTTTGCAAAGGCTTTGGGAGTACATGAAGGAAAGCTTTCTGAAGATGTCCCTGGAGGATTTCCGCTCCATCCCCATACACGTTAACAGACTTTTCCAGTAGCTGTTCTGGCCGCGATTGCCAGGGCAAATTAATCATTAATCATTAAACACGCTTGCTTTTAAACCATGTGTAATATTTACAAAGGTACACTCACCAGAGGTCCCTTGTCTGCCCTCAGGGTCTGGGAGCACACCTTGGGTGAGTTCGGGGGTTACTGGTTCCAGGTCCATGGTGATAAACATATCCTGGCTGTTGGGGAAACCGGTTTCTCCGCTTCCTTGCTGTGAGCTATCTTCATTGTCGTCATCATCATCTTCCTCGTACCCCGAACCCGCTTCCCTGTTGCGTGATTCTCCATTGATGGAGTCAAAGCACACGGTTGGGGTAGTGGTGGCTGCACCCCCTAGCATGGCATGCAGCTCCGCGTAGAAGTGGCATGTCTGCGGCTCTGCCACAGACCTGCCGTTTGCCTCTCTGGCTTTGTGGTAGGCTTGCCTTAGCTCCTTAATTTTCACGCGGCACTGCTGTGCGTCCCTGTTATGGCCTCTGTCCTTCATGGCCTTTGAGACTTTTTCTAATATTTTGCCATTTCGTTTACTGCTACCAGGGCCGGCTCCAGGCACCAGCCTAGCAAGCAGGTGCCTGGGGCGGCCAATGAAGAGGGGGGCGGCACGTCCGGCACTTTCGGCGGCAATTCGGCGGTGGGGCCGTCACTCCCTCTGGGAGCAAAGGACCTGCCGCCGAATTGCCGCCATAGAATGAGGCGGCGGTAGAGCTGCCGCCGCGATCACAGTTTTTTTTTTTTTTTTTTTTTTGCTCTGCTTGGGGCGGCAAAATTGCTAGAGCCGGCCCTGACTGCTACGGAGTTCAGCTAGCACTGATTCGTCTCCCCATATGGCGAGCAGATCCCGTACCTCCCATTCGGTCCATGCTGGAGCTCTTTTGCGATCCTGGGACTCCATCATGGTTACCTGTGCTGATGAGCTCTGCGTGGTCACCTGTGCTCTCCACACTGGGCAAACAGGAAATGAAATTCAAAAGTTCGCGGGGCTTTTCCTGTCTACCTGGTCAGTGCATCTGAGTTGAGAGTGCTGTCCAGAGCGGTCACAATGAAGCACTCTGGGATAGCTCCCGGAGGCCAATACCATCGAATTCCATCCACACTACCCCAAATCCGACCCGGAAAGGCCAATTTCAGTGCGAATCCCCTCATCGGAGGTGGAGTAAAGAAACCAGTTTAAAGGGCCCTTTAAGTCGAAAAAAAGGGCTTCGTCGTGTGGACGTGTCCAGGCTTAATTCGATTTAACGCTGCTAAATTCAACCTAAACTCGTAGTGTAGACCAGGCCACAGTAGTGTCCTGCCAAAGGCCGCTTTGTTACAGCTGTGCCTAGAGCCATGGATCCTGGGCCATAACTGGGCTCCTCGGCACTCCCCTAATGTGTTTTGTGCAGCGCCTTGCCCGATGGGTCCTGGGCCATGACTAGGGCTCCAAACACTCTCGTAATACGTGCTCTCCAGCGCCTTGCCCGATGGGTCCTTGGCCATGACTGGGCCTATATAGACACCTAGGACTGTGCTGGATTCTCCATCATGTGGGAAATTGTTGCACTGGTGTCATAACTATAAAAGGAAGGGTAACAGCCCTCCTGTGTACAATACTATAAAATCCCTCCTGGCCAGAGACTCCAAAATCCTTTTACCTGTAAAGGGTTAAGAAGCTCAGGTAACCTGGTGGACACCTGACCCAAAGGACCAATAAGGGGACAAGATACTTTCAAATCTTGGTGGGGGGAAGGCTTTTGTTTGTGCTTTTTGTTTTGGGAGAGTTCGCTCTTGGGATGAGAGGGACCAGACATCAATCCAGGCTCTCCAAATCTTTCTGAACAAGTCTCTCATATTTCAAACTTGTAAGTACAGCCAGGCAAGGTGTGGTAGTTTTATCTTTGTTTTCTCAACTTGTAAATGTACCTTTTTCTAGGGTGTTTACCTCTATTTACTGTAACTTTGAACCTAAGGCTAGAGGGGGGTCCTCTGGGCTCTTTAAGTTTGATTACCCTGTAATGTTATTTTCCATCCTGATTTTACAGAGATGATTTTTACCTTTTTCTTTAATTAAAAGCCTTCTTTTTAAGAACCTGATTGATTTTCCCTGTTTTTTAGATCCAAGGGGGTTGGATCTTGATCCACCAGGAGTTGGTGGGAGAGAGGAGGGGGGATGGTTAATTTCTCCTTGTTTTAAGATCCAAGGGGTTTGGATCTGTATTCACCAAGGAATTGGTGAAGAGTCTCTCAAGGCTACCCAGGGAAGGGAATTAGAACATTGGGAGTGGTGGCAGCGGACCAGATCTAAGCTGGTAGTTAAGCTTAGAAGTTTTCATGCAAGCCCCCCACATCTGTACCCTAAAGTTCAGAGTGGGGAAGGAGCCTTGACAACTGGTAATTGCTCTTCCTGGAAAACGGCAGTAAGCAGGGTCCGAATGAGCTCTCCCCTAACATCTAGTGAGGAACCAGGGGAAAAGACCTCCAGAGCAGACCGTATTTGCATAGACATTCCCACTCTGCCTAGGTGATCACAGAAACAGCTGCTGACTGCGGGAGTCACCCTAAGTGTAACATCGCTAGCTAAGCAGGGAGTAGTGATGCCAAATCCATGAGCAAGTCAGAGATGTAGAGGGTTGATGTTTTTGGTTCTGTTTTAAGAGTGTTCTGTTCTATTTGCTTGTTTACAGTTGGAGCCCATCAGACTGGGTGGAGGGTCTTTGTTTCTGCCCAATGATTCCTAGAGCTGAAATGGTTGGTGGGCAGATTTACGGGGCTGAGACTTAGGCACTCCAGAGGATTTTAGGACTTAGGCCCCCTGCAGGGATGGGGTGCAGTGACAGATAATGTGGAGGCTACAGCAGCAGTGAGGTGAAATCACTCACAGCTAGGCTAAGGGGGGAATCCTCAGGAGGCACACCGTTGTTTCATTGCACTGAGCGGGGTGGCGCTTTTTGCTGGAGAAGGAGCGAGAGCTGTTCTTGTGAGTGGGAAGCGAGTCAGCGAGAGAAGCGAGCGATCACCAAATCAAACGTTCCTCGGCGAGAATGAACTAGGATCCCAGCGAAGTTTGGACAAGGGACAAGGGTTGTGGAATCTTCGTCACTGGAGATTTTTAAGTGCAGGTTAGAGACTGTCAGGGATGGTCTAGATTATAGTTAGTGCTGCCTTGAGTGCAGGGGACTGGACTAGATGACCTTTTGATGTACCTTCCAATCCTACGATTCTATGATTTGGAGCAGGGGCCGTTTCCTTGCAGCAACTGGGGCCGAGCTGGGTGACCGCTGTGCAATCCATGAGACCGGAGTGAGAAGTGGAGACTGCTGGGACACCAGCTTCAGATCGCAGCACTTCCCTTTGCTGGTGGCCATGCACCAGAGCTCCCCCTCGTCAGTGCGTCCCTCCCTGGTGCATGATCACTGTGAT
The DNA here is from genome assembly GCF_028017835.1 of Emys orbicularis. NCBI lineage: Eukaryota > Metazoa > Chordata > Testudines > Emydidae > Emys > Emys orbicularis. Next base: position 7,993,836 of record NC_088703.1, on the reverse strand, counting down.
CTTCCCTTGTAGATAAAGGGGAAGTGTTTCAGCCTGAAAGTGAAACAGGGCGAGAACGAGGAACAGAGAGGTTATTACACTACACACAGTGAGGAAGAAGCTGCACTGAGAGGAGAAGAGGAAAGTGCTTGAGTGGTCAAGGGGGCTTGTGAGGACGGTGCTACAGTGGGACACTGGTAACCTAAGTTCTAATCCTGGCACAAAGCTGTGCCTCAGTTTCTCCATCTGTAAAAGGGGGGAAATGTTATTTACTCCCTATGTAAAGCTCTCTGAAAACCACAGAGAAGATGTCTCTATAGCAGTTAGGAATTAGTACTCTCTGCTTCCCCCTTCTGTGTACAGATGGAGGGGGTGGGATATGGATGCAGCTATTTTACCAAATGAACTACCCTTGGGGTGCCCATACTCTGCACTGAACTCCCCCTGCCCTGCGCAGGGACCCTGTATCTGCCCCCTGGATGCCCTCTGCAGCTGCCTTTCAGACACACACACCTATTTGCAGCAGATCAATAAAGCAGAGCAGAAGTTTTTCCACAAGAAGGAAAAGTTTCTGGGGGTTTCCCTGTGTGTTCAGTTCTCCCCCAGCCCCGGGGTGGCACAGCTTGAGGCTACCTGGGGGGAAGGCGTTACCTGGGGCTGCCACGCACAGGGCCAGGGCGACTGAGCCCCAAGCCAGGGGCCTCCCACTGGATGGCATCTCCCTGGCTTGCACTGGGCGTCCCTTGGAGTCGCTCTCCCCTTATGGAATCGCCAGGTGGGCCGCCTTGCAGAGTCCCCTGTTAACAAGGGGATTTCACAGCTGCCCGGCTGCACGTTGTTTCTGTTCCACGCACCAAGATGTGGATAGGCCAATCCTCCTCTCCCAGTCCTGAGGCTGGCGCCTGCCTCTGCCTTTGATAAACTGCCCCGCTCCAGCTGTGCCCCACTGACCCACTCACTGGGCCAGGACCCCACTGGTGACAACCAGCCCAGACTCAGAGCTAGGCAATGGGTGGGGGTTGGAGCAGTGAGGGGGAATTTGGGGGGTTCTCAGAGGAGTGCTGGAGTGCGGGGGTTGGGAGGATGCAGGGTGGGGGCTCTGTCCTTTGCCAACCTTCATCAGCTATCGCTGTGCTCTGGCATTTTACATTTTACAAGACGAGCCCCTCACCCCCACCCCCTTCACACAGTGTGAAGATGTAAGAGAAACACTGGCCCTGAAGAAACAAAGACTATGACACAGCAGGGTTAAAACCACAAGCCCTCACTCAGACCACAAGCCATAAGAGATATGCTGTAAATTAAGAGAAAGTCTTCCGCCTCCAGACTGGGGGGGGGGTTTGAGGGGGGGGGAAAGTTTGGGGTTGTTTTTTTTTTTTTGCTAACATGAAAAGCTACTATGACCAGATGTGCATGTAGTGCAAATTAAGATACACCAGCATGGGCAAGGAAGGGGGTTTTACAATAATAAAATAAAACATAAAAAGACACGTTTAAAGGAGTTCCTTCAAAAAGTGCTAGTTTGCTTTTCAGAGTTTTGCCCAAATGACTTGCCCAGAGGACAAAACCCAGACAAACAAAACTTGGAAATTGACGTTAGTTGTAAGGAGTTATTTTAATATAAGCTTCGTAAAGTGTGAATGTGATTGCATGATAGGAACAGTCACCGAGATCTGGGCTCCTTCACGTTGGCCACTGCCCAGACACAAACTCACTAAGATCGGGGCCACATGGTGCCAGGTACTGCCCAGAATCACAGTCACTAAGACTGGGGCCCCATCACGCAGGGCGCTGCCTGGACAAAAAGTTGCTGGGATTGGGGCACTGTCGCGTTGGGCACTGCCCAAACACAAAGTCACTGAGATTGGGACCCCATCATGTAGGGCGCTGCCTAGGCAAAGAGTCACTGAGATCAGGAGGGCCTAGTCACTCTGGGTGCTGCCCAGACGCAGATTCACAGCCATAGAAAACAGGACATGTGGAATCCCCATCATTGACAATAAAAGTTATATCAAACTTCCTTATTTCATTTACTGGAAATTGACTCTTAGGTGGGCCATGATAGGCGCTCCTAGGCACTCCCGTAATACGTGCTGTGCGGAGCCTCATGCCATGGGTCCTAGGCCATGACTGGGCCTATATAGACACCTAGGACTGTGTTGGATTCTCCATCATGTGGAAAGTTCTTCCACTGCCTAATTGCTCTTCTTCAAAAATAGCAATAAGCAGGCTCTTCCACAACATCTAGTGATGAACCAGGGGAAAAGACCTCTGGAGCAGACCGTATTTGCATAGACACGCCCACTCTGCCTAGGTGATCACAGAAACAGCTGCTGACTGCGGGAGTCACCCTAAGTGTAACATCGCTAGCTAAGCAGGGAGTAGTGTTGCCAAATCCATGTGAGAGTCAGAGCTGTGGGGGGTTGATATTTTTGGTTCTGTATTAAGCATGTTCTGTTCTACTTGCTCCTTTAGAGTCGCAGCCCATCAGACTTGGTGGAGGGTCTTTGTTTCTGCTCAGTGATTCTTAGAGCTGAAATGGTTGGTGAGCAGTGTAGCAGGGTGGTTACCCTGTACCTGCCCTGAAGGGCTTAAAACAGCCCTGGGAGAGGGCTGTGGTAGGAGAAAGGCTGGGCTGATTGGAAAACAGCCACAGCTGTGAATGGCTTAATGAGGGCCCAGCTGGCCCTTATAAGAAGGCTGTGAGCCAGAGGCCAAGAGGAGTCTCTCTCCAGGCTGGGAGAGAGCAGGGCCTTCCTTCCTGCAGAAAGGGTACTGGGAGTGAAGCAGGGCTGGGAGAGCCAGAAGAGCAGGGGAGCTCCAGGCTGGCAACTTCCCAGGCTGCAGGGCCTGGTCCAAGGCCCATAGAGGTACTGGGAGGCAGAGGAAAGCAGCAGGTCCGAATCCCCTTGCCTATGATGATTGGCCTTTACAAGCAGGTTTATGGGGCTGAGACTTAGGCTCCCTGCAGGGATAGGGTGCAGTGACAGGTAAGGGGGAGGCTACAGCAGCAGTGAGGTGAAATCACTCACAGCTGGGCTAAGGGGGGAATCCTCAGGAGGTGGTATTCTAGAGATGGCAGCCAGCAGTGGCAGAGATGACAGTGGTGAGCAGGGGGAAAGGTGGCAGAGATCAGCAGCAAAGGTCCCAGGGAGTGGCAAGTGGCAGCAGAAATTATGGCAGCACCGGTGGCATTGCACAACCCTCCCCTTTAGGGGTGGGGCAATAACCCACATGAATGGGGGGGGGATAGCTCAATGGTTTGAGCATTGGCCTGCTAAACCCAGGGTTGTGAGTTCAATCCTTGAGGGGGCCATTTCGGGAACTGGGGTAAAAATCTGTCTGGGGATTGGTCCTGCTTTGAGCAGGAGGTTAGACTAGATGACCTCCTGAGGTCCCTTCCAACCCTAAACAAATCCCTATTGCCAGAATAAGCAAATGGCAGCTGCTCCTGGTCAATTAAGACACCTGGGGCCAATAAGATCTTTCCAGAAGGCAGGGAGGTTGATTGGGACACCTGAAGCCAATCAGGGGCTGGCTGAAAGTAGTTAAAAGCCTCCCAGTTAGTCAGGTGGGGGTGGATGTCAGGAGCTGTAGAAGGAAGTTGTGCTGTTGGGGAGACTGAGCAGTACACACCATATCAGGCACAAGGAAGGAGGCCCTGAGGTAAGGGGGAAGTGGATCTTGAGGAAGTGGGGGCTGCTGTGGGGAAGTAGCCCAGGAAATTCTACACACATCCTGTTTCTAAAAAGTCAGCTGCTATAGCTGATACTATTAGGGTCCCTGGGCTGGAGCCCAGAATAGAGGGTAGGCCTGGGCTCCCCCCCCCGTTTGCCCCTCTGATGAATCACTGAGACTGGGAGACAACAGAGACTGTACAAGGAAGGATAGCTTCTCCTCAGCTCCCTTGCTGGCTTATGATGAAAATGGCTCAGTAGGCTGTGACCCTTGCCTCTAGAGAGAGAAGGGCTATGTGGAGGCTCCCCCCACTCCCCACTTGCTCCTCTATGCCTGCCGCCAGCTGGCCAAGGGCTCCTCTCCACCCCCTGGCCCCATCCACTGGCTCCTCTCTGCCCCCTGGCTGGACCCCAGTACACCTCCGGCTCCGGGCAGTCTCTGCTTCCCACCACCTGTGGGGCCCCACCTGTCTCCCCAGAGCTGAGCTGCCTGGGACTGGTGCAGAAGCCTGGCCAGCTTCAGCCAAGTGGGGGGGGGGGGGGGGCTTGGCTGGGCCGTTCCAGGCAAGTGGGTCCCGAGGGAGCCCAGCTGGGGCAGACCCTGGCCTGGCTGATGACGCCACTCCCGAGGGGACGGAGCGATTCCCGGCCCTGGGACCGGCCCTGGCTGTGCTGCTGGTTCAGCCCGGCAGACACAGTTGCCTTCCAGGAGGGCCGGTGAGTGTGGCCAGGATGCAGGGCATGGGAGAGGGAATCTCTAGGGGGCCTGGGGGGGGGTGCTGGGCTGTGAGGGGTGGGGTAGATGTGTGTCTATGGATGGACCTCTGTTTTGTGTGCCAGTGTGAATGTTTGAGTGAGAGAAAGGGTCATTGGAAGATGCCCAAAGCTCTCTGCGAAGCTGCCGGCTCATGACCAGAGCCCTGTGGCTCCAACTAGTGGGCTACAATGAGAGCCCCAATCAAGACAGTTTCCCTCTGCAAGGCATGACCGGCGAGGGGTCTGTCTGGGTCTAGGATTGTATGACCCCATCCCCTACCATCTGTGAACGGTCTGGTTTCCCCACCCTCTTTCCCTCTGGTTCCCCTCCTCCGCTGGTAAAAGGCGGTCTGACGAGCCACTAACGGGTCCAAACGCCCTACCGGAAGCAACAGAGTAAGCAGTGCCATTCTCTCTGAGTCTAGCCGATGCTCTTTGCTGGAACAGGGTGTAGACAGTCGTGGACACCCTACATTAGCCTTCCCTGTGTGAAAGACCCAAGTGAAAGTGGTCTGGTCTGGGAAATGGTGGGTGGTAAGTCAAAAGGAATGGTCATCCCACCAAAGGGCACACCAGTTGCGTACATGTACTCGAATTACGGTCCCTCTACTTGCAAGTTACTGGAAAAAATGGAATTGGTATACCAGGAATAGGGAGGATTTAAAATTATGGTTTCCCTTCGAGGGAAAGTTTCGACCTTGACAAGATTGTGTACCTCAGAGGTGCACTTCCGGCCAATGTCACTGTGAGGCATATTTCTATTGGCATGAAGAAACAGAGAAATGGTGCCGTGAATCTCAAAGGAGGAGTCTCAAGGACTCCCAGGACAAACTTAATACACAATTAAAGGAGACAAAAGAGAAATTTCTAAGCCCCTGCTGGCCAGCAGATATCTCTCTATACTTTAGGGCCTCTTCAGGGTACCCCCTCAGCTCCATCTGAAGATCCTATAAACTTATATTTAAACTGCAGTAGGGGTGGGCAACGTTCTTGTGCCCCATCCCGTCTCTTCACCTCTGACCGTTTCTGTCAGTCCTCTGTCTAACTATCATGTTTTCCTCCTCAGTCCTTACTTGCCAGTTAACCTTTTGGGAAGAGACTTTCTGTGTAAATTAAATTGTACAATCTATTGTACCCCAGGCGGCGTGTATTTAGGCATGCCTGGTCCCAGTCCCAATAAGGTCCTGGCAATCTTACAGGCAGACACTCCGAAGAGGGAGACCGACCCCAGCCCTTCCTTATTGCAATAGGAATTGCTGGCTAAGGTCCCCCCCCTCCGTGTGGGCTGATCATGCCAACCAGGTTGGGTACATTGGGTCCGCACAACCTGGTAAGGTTCGCCTGAACCCCAGCAAGACCCCTTCCCAAGGTGCAGCAATACCATCTATCAAAACAAGCCGAGAAAGGAATTTAACCAGTATTCACCTCCTTAATTCAGCAAGGAGTCGTCATTCACATCAGGAATCATAACACCCCCAAACCAGTAGGAGAACACTTTAACCTGTCTGGTCATTCAATGACAGACCTACGGGTGGCAATTTTGCAACAGAAAAACTTCAAAAACAGACTCCAACGAGAAATTGCTGAGCTGGAATTGATATGCAAACTAGATACAATCAACTTAGGCTTGAACAGAGACTGGGAATGGCTGAGCCATTACAAACATTGAATCTATCTCCCCTTGTAAGTATTCTCACACTTCTTAGCCCAGTACAGACAGTTTGATATCTTGATTATCACTTCAAAAGTTTTTTTTCCTCTTACTTAATTGGCCTCTCAGAGTTGGTAAGACAACTCCCACCTTTTATGCTCTCTGTATGTGTGTATAGATATCTCCTCAATATATGTTCCATTCTATGCATCTGAAGAAGTGGGCTGTAGCCCACGAAAGCTTATGCTCAAATAAATTTGTTAGTCTCTAAGGTGCATAAGGACTGTTCTTTTCATCATTCCTATGGTCAGGGAGTGTAACTTCCCCATTTCACCATGCTGTTAATGCTGCTGAGCAGACAGGGTGCCCTCCCCGGAGAGTGTGAGACCTTTTGAGCCCCTAGCAGACAGGGCACCCCCCTCCCAGCGTGTGTGATTGGAAGATGGGTGGGGGACAGTCTGAGAGTTTCCCCCCTCACCAGAGGAGGGCACCCCTGTGTATTACATGTGCATTCTGTCCAGGTGGCAAGCCTCATGGGGGATGAGTCGGGTGACCCTTGTGAGTAATCTCCTTAAGGAAAGGGACCAGGAGGGGAGGGGGTTAGTCAAAAAGCCCACCCTCTTTGCTAAATTGGTAGTGAAACCATGCCTGTGCCCATGGAAAGGAAAAATACAGCGAGGAAAAAAGGATCGGGCCCAGACAAGCAGGCAACCACAGTTTGAGGAAGTTGAAAGAAACAGAGTGAAAGTTAACTCTGCAGTTACTGGAGGGAATTAAGCAGTGAAACTTTGTACTAATGTTAAAAGAAGGTGTTATGAAAAGAGAAATTCTTAGGTTTTTTGCAGCCATTCCGTTGGAGAAAGGACCCAATTCTCTGGAGGAATGTCTGTCAATAATCCAGGCAAGAGGTTATTTAAGTGGAATTATTTAACTATAAAAAAGTTAGTCAAATTTGCTAAAGAACACTCCTGGTGTGTATAATCTTTGTTTTATAAGTTTAAGATGAATTTGTATTTTTTGGTTTTACAACCTTAACACTTTTGCCAAACAAAAGAAACTAGTGGTGTTTAATTTTGGTATTTAGCATTTAACCCTTAAGGTAACTTAATGCTTTACAAGATTTAAATTGTTTTAAATAAAGACCAAAGTTGTGGCTGCAGCAGGGCAGTCAAAGCCAGGAGAATGGGAAAAGATTTTTAAATCTGTTTTGGTAACAAATAGTAGAGAGAAGCTGTAGTCAGTACCCCCACGCTAAGCCTTAAGGTGGCTCTGTGTGATCAACAGTCACTTTGCCAAAGGGGAGCCAAAATGGGTTGTGTTTCTCTTTTTAAATCAATGTGTGTTTGAAAGCAGGAGTTAAAAGTTTGAAGTTAATTGTGTCCTTTTGAGACAGAGTCTCTAAGCGGCTGATAACTTTAAATCCAAAAACAAGCCGAGAAGGTCTGTTTTAATGCAAATCACCTAAATGATAAAGATAGAAGCCATTGAAACCTGACCTGCCTATAAAACAAATACAGGAAATTATGGGAAGTTATTCCTCAGTTTTGCCTGCAATCAACAAGGGTATTTGTAAACTATATATATTTTAAGCAATAATCAGCCAATCCCAAGGGGGTAAAAATATGCTCTCTTTGTCTTTCAGAAAAATAGAAAAAGCTGATGCCAACTAAAAAGCCAAAAAATGTTCTTGGAGTGTTGCTGGGTGCACTTTATATCGTGATCGCCTTTGGCGCTTCCCAGATGACCGCCTGGTTGCGCCCAGGGTACTTTTGCCCTATTTGGCTCTCGTGCACCACGGAATTGCGCACATGAGCAAAGGGGGGAAATGATTGCAGGAGTTAAATGAGACTGGCTTGTACCGGATTTTTCTCCTGTGGCCCATCAATACTGCCATCAGTACCTGGAGGTGCCACGCACAGGGCCAGGGCGACTGAGCCCCAAGCCAGGAGCCTCCCATTGGACGACATCTCCCTGGCTTGTGCTGGGTGTCCCTCGGAGTCGTTCTCCCCTTATGGAATTGCCAGGTGGGCCAGCTTGCAGAGCCCCCTGTTAACAAGGGAATTTCACAGCTGCCCGGCTGCACATTGTTTGTGTTCCATGTACCTGGATGTGCGGGAAGAGGCAAATCCTCATCTCCCAGCCCTGAGGCTGGCGCCTGGCCCCTGCCTTTGATAAACTGCCCCGCTCCAGCTGTGCCCCATTGACCCACTCAATGGGCCAGGGCCCCACTGGCGACAACCAGCCCAGACTCAGAACTGGGCAACGGGTGGGAGTTGGAGCAGTGAGGGGGAATTTGGGGAGTTCTTGGAGCGGTGCGGGGGTTGGGAGGATGCAGGGTGGGGGCTCTGTCCTTTGCCAACCTGCATCGGCTATCGCTGTGCTCTGGCATTTTACAACAAGAGCCCCTCATCCCCACCCCCTTCACACAGTGTGAAGATGTAAGATAAACACTGGCCCTGATGAAACAAAGACTTTTCTTAATTCGTTTACAGAATTTCTTCATGTTGGCAAAGAAATTATACAACTTTTACAGCCAGAAGCACCTGTGTGTAAGATAAAGACTGATACAGCAGGGTTAAAAAAACACAAACCCTCAGTCAGACCACAAACCATAAGAGAGATCCTGTAAATTAAGGGAGAGTCTTCCGCCTCCAGCCTGGGAATTTTTTTTTTCCTAACATGAAAAAACACCAGTGACCAGATGTGCTTTCTAGTGAAAATTCAGATACACCAGCATGGGCAAGGAAGGGGTTTTACAATAATAAAATAAAACATACAAAGACATGTTTAAAGGAGTTCCTTCAAAAAGTGCTAGTTTGCTTTTCAGAGTTTTGCCCAAATGACTTGACCAGAGGACAAAACCAGACAAACAAAACTTGGAAATTGACATTAGCTGTAAGGAGTTCTTTTAATAAAAGCTTTGTAAAGTGTGAAGGTGAACACATGATAGGAGCAGTCACAGAGATCTGGGTGTAACAGGTTCGCTCACAGAGCCCCCCTTGGGACTGTCACGTGATATTCTGAGACTACCTCTGAGCCCGTTTCCCCTGCCAGCGTGGGACTCCAGAACCCTGCCTTGTTGAGCCAGACACGCTAGCCTGCTGCAACACAGACCCAGGGTCTGAACCACATCCCCCCAAACTGCAGACTTAATTAAAAACAGCTTGGCAAGTACTCCTGTCTCCAGCACCCAGACACCCAGCTCCCAATGGGATCCAAACCTGAAATAAATCCATTTTACGTTGTATAAAGCTTATACAAGGTAAACTCATAAATTGTCTGCCCTCTATAACACTGATAGAGAGATATGCACAGCTGTTTGCTCCCCCAGGTATTAATCATAGACTATCAGGGTTGGAAGGGACTTCAGGAGGTCATCTAGTCCAATCCTCTGCTCAAAGCAGGACCAACCCCAACTAAATCATCCCAGCCAGGGCTTTGTCAAGCCGGGCCTTAAATACCTCTAAGGATGGAGATTCTACCACCTCCCTAGGTAACCCATTCCAGTGCTTCACCACCCTCCTAGTGAAATAGTGTTTCCTAATATCCAACCTAGACCTCCCGCACTGCAACTTGAGACTATTACTCCTTGTTCTGTCATCTGCTACCACTGAGAACAGCCGAGCTCCATCCTCTTTGGAACCCCCCTTCAGGTAGTTGAAGGCTACTATCAAATCCCCCCTCCCCCACTCTTCAGTTTTGCAGACTAAATAACCCCAGTTCCTTCAGCCTCTCCTTGTAAGTCATGTGCCCCCTAATCAATTTAAGCTCACGGAAGATTTCACTGTTAAGCCAAGCTGGTCGCCTGCCCCATTTGCTATCACTTCTTCTGGGTTAATTAACAAAGAAAAGTGCTTTTATTAAGTATAAAAAGTAGGATTTAAGTGGTTCCAAGTAATAACAGACAGAACAAAGTAAATTACCAAGCAAAATAAAACAAAACACACAAGTCTAAGCCTAATACATTAAGAAACTGAATACACATAAATCTTGCCCTTAGAGATGTTCCAATAAGCTTCTTTCACAGACTAGACTCCTTCCTAGTCTAGGCCCAATCCTTTCCCCTGGTACAATCCTTGTTAGTTCCAGCTCAGGTGGTAACTAAGGGATTTCCCATGAGTGGCAGCCCCCTTTGTTCTGTTCCACCCCCTTTTATAGTTTTAGCACAAGGTGGGAATCCTTTGTCTCTCTCTGGGTTCCTACCCCTCCTTCTAAATGGAAAAGCACCAGGTTAAAGATGGATTCCAGTATCATGTGACATGTTCACATGTCCTGTGAGCCCCCTTCCATTCTTCCAGGACTGGCCCACACGTATGCAGTGGAGGCTTGCAGGTAAACAGAACCATCTACAGTCAGTTGTCCTACTCAATGGGAGCCATGAAGATACTAAACCACCATAAATAGCCCACAGTTTGCATAATTACAATAGGACCTCAGAGTTATGCTGCATACATACATACATGCATCTGATGAAGTGGGCTTTAGCCCACGAAAGCTTATGCTCAAATAAATTTTAGTCTCTAAGATGCCACAAGTACTCCTCGTTCTTTTTACATATTCCTAGTTTCAGATACAAGAAAGATACATTAATTCAAATAGGGTGAACACTCTCAATAGATTATAAGCTTTATAAAGATACCTTTTGCATAAAGCATATTTACACTCATGAACATATTTCCATAAAACATAATGGAGTGCAACGTCACACTGGGCTCCTTCACACTGGGTGCTGCCCAGCACAGACTCACTAAGTTTGGGGCCCCATCGCGTCGCGCACTGTCCAGACATAGAGTCACTGAGATCGGGGCCCCATCAGGCTGGGCACTACCCAGACACACAGTCACTGAGATCAGGAGGGCCTAGTCAAGCTGGGTGCTGCTCAGATGAAGAGTCACAGCCATAGAGAACAGGTCATGTGGAATCCCCATCATTGACAATAAAACTTATATCAAACTTCCTTATTTCATTTACTGGACATTGACTTTTAGTTGGGCCATGATTGGCGCTCCTAGGCACTCCCGTAATACGTGCTGTGCAGTGCCTAGTGCCATGGGTCCTGGGCCATGAGTGGGGCTCCTAAGCGCTACCATAATACACCTAATAAACTATGTGCAACACCAAGCACCATGAGGTCCTGGACCATGAGTGGGCTCCTAGGCACTAGTGCAATGCAAACAACAACAACAGAATTACTTTGCGGCCCCAAGTGCTGAGAGTGAGTCGTTCCCAAATGCTCCGGCTGACAGCTGCTGCAAGGAGCTGCACTGTGAGCTCTGCAGTGGGGTACAGCCCCTGGAGCAGTTGCCCAGTTGTCATTTCCACTCAAGGCGGGAGGGTCCGGATGTACTGGTCGGAATAGGACATGCAGCCTTTCTCCTGGAAGGTCAAGTGGTTAGAGAAGGTGGCTGGGAGTCAGGACTCCTGGGTTCTATCCCTGGCTCTCTCGTTGTAGGACCCTAGATATGCCCTTGTGCCTCAGTTTCCCTGTCTCTATAATGGAGGTGCAAAGTTTTGAGGACCTTGGGTGACAGGGACCAGCCAAGGGTAGGGTATGTGGGGCATGGGGAAGGGCGTAGCTAGGGAGGGCCTCTCATTTTAGTTAGCTCTGAGCCATGCCTGGCACAACAGGGCCCTGAGCCCTCTGGGGCTGGGGGGGTTAGTATAATAGAACCACTAATAATATAAACTCTGTGCTTCCATACCCCAGCCCCTGGGATCTCCCTGGCTGTCCGAGCTGGCTCTGTCCCCAACAGCGTGTGAAACTCTCCAAATATTGGTGATTTATTCACTATTCCTCACACCCCACCTTCCCCTGGCAGCCTGGGGCGGCAGCACCGGGCGGAGCATCCCCCCACTCCTCCCCGGGCCTTGCCTGGCTTCAGTGGCATGCAGTCGTGCAGGGCGGAATGGGGGACACGTGCTAGGTTGGAAGTTAGCAAGCGAAGGCAGCGGGTGTCTGGCTGCAGCACAATGGGCTACCAGTCGCTGGGGCTCACCTTGGTGGCTCCAGGCTCCCGAGTGCAGATACAATCATGCACAGGCGTGTGCGTGTTCATGCGCCTGTGCACATGCAGCACATGCACCTGCATGCACTCACATGCATGTACAGGTCATATTTGTGTGCACTCACACAGGTGTGCACACGCTTTTGCAGGCAAACCCTGGTTTTACAGGCAGCTCCTTTGGCCAACTCCCCAGCCTGCCCTGCGGTTTGTGCAGAGTGCTGGGCCCTGCAGAGAACAAGGGTCACACAGGGGAGGGGCGCTGGTGTATGTGGGGGCAGGGTTATTTGGGACTGGCCTGAAGCTGCACCATGGCCGGGGAGCTGCTCTAAGCAGGCAAGGTATTCCGATCTCCCCACAGCCGGCTCCTCCTTGTGGCAGAGGATAAAATAGCCTCAGCTCCTTAAAGCCTGTTTCACAGTCCTGCCCCTGGAAATAGGTAAATGTCATCCCATTTGTTCAGACGGGGACACTGAGGTACAGAGCAGAGATGTGACTTGTGCAAAACAGGGAATCAGGACTCCTGGGTTCTATTTCCAGGGGCTAATGGTTAAAGCTGGGAGTGGGGGGAAGAGGCAGGATTCCTGGGTTCTATTCCAGACTCTGCTGTCGGTTCCACATTCAATCCCCGTGTGGCACCTCAATTTCCCCCTGTGACAAAGTGGGAATTTTCATGACGCCTAGGTGTGCCTCAGTTTCCCTCTGTACATTGCACTGCTACCCAGTGGGTGCCAAAGAGTTAACACTGCTCCAGGAACAGCACAGGAGACAGGTGGTGTGTGGGGGGAAATGGACAGAGTTATTAAAGAGCCGGCTGAACCTGACCCAGATCCACAGCAGGTCCAGCAGGACAAAGAGACACCCCAAGGACTCAACACCTAACAGCAGGACACCCTGCAGGCAGATGTAGGAAAGGAGCTGGAGAACAAAGGGGAAAAGGTGTCGGGGACCAGGAGATGGGTGGCCCTGGAGACTGAGCCGCTCTCACCTGGCAGGACAAAGCAGAGTGAGGGAGAGCCAGGGATGGAGGCCATCCCAGCTTCTCTGGCTCATCATGGCGGTGGCTTGGCCAGGGTGGTCTACAGCTGAACTTCTGCCTCTCTGTGCTGACCTAAGGATCTGCAGATTCTGTTGGTTCCCCTGTTTTGCAAAGGCTGCTGGTGCCCTTGGGACGGTTCCCTGGGCATCACGCCCTGGAGGACTCAGTGCAAGCCTCCTGCAGCTGTCCGGCTGGGCTGGACTCACTTCCGGGAGCCACAGAGACAGGAGTTGCTGGTGCCGAAGGCCCAGGCTGGGAGTTGTGGAGGGCACTGGCCTGCCCCTGTGGGTCCTTGGGGCCCAGCAGACTAAAAAGGTCAGTCCGAGGTAGGGTGACCAGACGTCCCGATTTTATCGGGACTGTCCCGATATTTCCTTGTTTGTCCCGCGTCCTGACCAATGTTAGGTCGGGACACTGGACAAACAAGCAAATACTCCGGAGCCCGGAAGTGCTCGCGCCCTCCCCCCCCCGCCCCTACTCCACCCCCTCCTCCCCCCATGGGCTCCCTCCCCGAATCCCCGCCTCTTCCCCAGGCTCGCCATTCCTCCTCCCTCCAGCGCTTGTGGAGGGAGGCCCGGGAGATGCAGGGGAAGTGCAGGGCCAGGGTGCGTGAGAGTCCGGCCTGGCTCCGAGCGCAGGCAGGACTCAGTCGGGCGGTAGGGAGAGTAGGGGGGCGGCCCCCCGGGCAGTGGGACTCGGGAGCAGCGGCTGCTTCAGCTCCCACTGCCGCGGGGGGGGGGGGGGGGGGAGGGGAAGCGGCCCATGGCCAAGCTCGGCGGCTGCGGCTCTGGCGCCCCCGAACCCCCCGAGCCTGGGCCTGTTGCGGGGACCCAGCAGCGCGCACGCTGCGCCCAGCCCCTGGCCAGTCGCGTCTGGGCTGCTGCCTAGCTGGTGCTATCCCGCGGCGGCCCCGGGGCGGAGGCATCGGCAGCCCAGCCCCGTTCATTCCCCTGCAGGACCCGAGCAGGACGGGGGGGGCTGGGGCCTGCTGCCCCCACTCCGGGGCCGCCACGGGATAGCACCAGCTAGGCAGTAGCCCAGACGCGACTGGCCAGGGGCTGGGCGCAGCGTGCGCGCTGCTGGGTCCCCGCAGCAGGCCCGGGCTCAGGGGGTTCAGGCCCGGGCGCCAGAGCATCAGCCGCCGAGCTTGGCCATGGGCCGCTTCCCCCCCCCCCCCCCCCCGCGGCAGTGGGAGCTGCAGCAGCGGCTGCTCCCGAGTCCCGCTGCCAGGGGGGGAGAACAGCCGTCGCCTGGCCCCATGGGCAGCCCCCCTGCTCTCCCTACTGCCCGACTGAGTCCTGCCTGCGCTCGGAGCCAGGCCTGGCCCAGCGCTTCCCCTGCATCTCCCGGGCCTCCCTCTGGCTCCAGCGCTTGTGGAGGAAGGGGGGTGTGTGTGTTTTTTTGCCCTGCCCCCTCCCGCCACGTGTCCCGATATTTGACTTGGGTGATCTGGTCACCCTAGTCCCAGGAGACTGGTGACAGGATGGGGCATGACCAGACCCTGTGATACCCCCTGTGACAGGTTGAACTCCCCATCAGGGGTCCCACCTGCTGTGCTGGGGTCCCACTGGTTTCACCCGTTCCAGCAGCCTCGGTTTCCTCACCCTGTCCTAGCTGTGCCAGGCCCTCAAGCCTTCTCCAGCACACACACAGGTAGGGACATCCAGGCAGCAAATGGACACAGAGACCAGCTCTATGTGGGACGAATCAGCTCGGGGATTGCCCAGCACTCACATGCACACCTCCTTTGGGGTACAAACCCAAAATAATATTGTCTTGCGCTGTATAGAAAGATCTGCACAGCACACGCTCATAAAAATTCACCCTCGCCCTCAATGTGGAGAGAGAGAGATGCACAGCTTTTTGCCCCACCCCCCAGCTATGAATTTGTAATAAACAAAAAACTAAGTTTATTAACTACAAAAGGTAAATTTTAAGTGATTATAAGGGATAGCAAACAGAGCAAAGCAGATTACTGAGCAAATAAAACAAAACACGCAATCTAAGCTTAATACACTCAAGAAACAGGTTAGAAAATGTAATTTCTCACCCTAAATGTTGTTCCAGGCCAGTTACAGAGTGTCTGTAGCTTAGAGTTCCAGTTATTTCTCTTTGCAGGCTTGGACCCGTGTCTCAGCCCCTGCCTTTCCCTTCAGGTGTTTTTAGCAATCTTCATTCTTGGACCAGGAGGCAATGGAGACATCCGTACAGCTGTGCCGCTGTAAGGTCCCTAGTGTAGACATGGCCTAAATCCCCCTTCTAAAGAAGTTTATATGATTAAATTAAGGTAAGATAAAGACTAGATACAATCATTTTTCTTTAACTAGTTGGATTGTTATTAACAAATTGTGTTTGTTGGTAAATTGGGTAACACAGATAATTGATTTATATTTTAACCATTCATATTATACAATGAAATGTTTCAACAATAGCTATGGTTCGGCAGCGTAACCCTCCTTCCAGGTGGAGTCGGCAGCAACAAGGGCCGGGCTCAACATCCAGGGGTCCCACTTAACAGTACAACACAGAATCAGCTTGAGCCCCCACCCAATAACCTGGGAAAACCGAACCCCAGCCCTGGGGCTGGCAGATGGGAGTGGATCCCCAGGTGTGGGGGTTGGAGGGGATCCCCGGGTGCAGGACTGTGGCTGGGGCCAGGAGAGGAGCTGAGCAGCGCTCCCTTCCTGCCCCTATTGGGGGCTGGCTCGGGCCCCAGCTGTGCCCCCCAAACGTTCCTCCGTGTCTCTCTAGGGGCAGCGCCCCACAGACTGGGGACCTCTGGGTTACTGTATTCTGAGAAGCTGATGTGCACTTTGTGGTGTTGGTGTTTTCTGTGAATATCTTTTTTAAGTGTTAATCTAATGTTAAGTTGCTGACACTGAGAACGTGCAGAGAGAAAGCCCCTGAAGCTTGACTAGCTTCATGGCCCCTGCGGCTCCCACTCCCAGCAGTGGGAGCATAAATCCATCCGACAAGGAGGCATCTGCCTCTGCCAGGCGGCACTGGAGAAAGGTGCAGCAGAGGAGTGAGGTGCTCCAGCTACTCGAGAAAAGAAAATAAATCACACAATTAAATGCATGCTGGGGGGAGGCGGAGGGGGGAGAACGGTTTGGGCTGCAGAGAAGGGAGTGGGATTGTGAGGATAAATAGGGATGGAGGCCTCAGGGCAGGGGGAGAGGATGGGGACTAAGTGGGTGGGAGGGGAGGGACACTGAGTGGGATGACATGGAGGTGGGGGGCAGGAGGCACCGCTCAGCCCCACATGCTGGTGCACCAGGAGCTGGGGAGGGGGGTTTGTCCTTCAGGAGTTTCTGAGCCTTTCTCCCTGCCCCCTTCATGGCAGCTGGAATGGGGGGGGCCTCTCCCAGTTCCCTTGTGAGCCAACATCTGGGGAAGCTCTGGGTGGGGAGCTGAGAACAGGAATGCTGGGGGACCATGCCCCTGGAACACACATGCCTTTGGGGAGGGAGCATAGAGGAGTGAGCAGCTGGCCGGGGGGCCTTGGGGGAGGGGGTGAAGAGGCACGAGTGGCAGACAGGGTGGTCTTGGGCTGGAGCAGAGTGGGCAGGGGGTAGGGTTACCACATGTCCGGATTTTCCCAGACATGTCCGGATTTTCCCAGACATGTCCGGATTTTTGATTCTCAAATCCCTTTCCGGGGGGAATTGCCAAAAAGCCGAACATGTCCGGGAAAATACTCCCAGCTTTGTTTTGCCGGCATCCCTGCCCCAGTCCCCTGCTTACCTTAGAGCGGCTCCGGCAGGCTGCGAGCTGCAGGCGGATTCCCCCACGGCGGCGGCTGCTGCTGCTCCCCCCCAAACACCTCAGCTTTGTGTAGCTGAAGAGCCGAGCTGCCTGAGCGCTACCGGCTTCACGGTTTGCTGGGCAGCCCCCAGACCTCCAGACCCTGCGCCCCCCCCCCCCCCACCCCCCGGGCGCTTCCCCTCCCGGGCTCCGGCTGCGCTGGGGAAGTGCCCGGCTGGGGGCGCAGGGTCTGGAGGTCTGGGGGCTGCGCGGCAAACCGTGAAGCTGGTACTGCTCGGGCAGCTGTTTCGCGTGGCTGGGAGGGAGGAGGGGGAATGCGGGGTGCTCAGCGGAGGGGGCGGAGACTTTGGGGAAGGGGCAGAGTTGGGGCGGGGATGGGGCGGGGCCAGGGCCCTGTGGAGTGTCCTCTTTTTTTAATGTTTAAATATGGTAACCCTAGCAGGGGGGCCCTCAGGGGAAGAGGCAGAGCAGGGGCGGGAAGAGGCAGAGTGGGGGCAGGGCCTTGGGGCAGAGTGGGTGGAGCATGGGCAGGGCCTCTGGGAGAAGTCCAAGTGGGGGCAGAGCCACAGTCCAGACACCGGTTGGCCCCCCATTTCTAGGGAGCTTCCGACACTCACACCCAGCCTCCCCAAACGCGAGTCATGCGCCACCTATCCTGAGCAGGGGGTTGGACTAGATGACCTCCTGAAGTCCCTTCCAACCCTGATATTCTATGATTCTATGCCATAATGCTCTAGAGTTTGGCCAAGTTTTAGTGTATGGGTAAGTTTTACTGCAGAGAAATTGCTGTCACCTCTATATATGAGTTCTGCATGAACCTCTATTGTACGAACGAAGAGCTCCGGAGGTCCTAGGTTCGATCCCGCCCCACCCACCGTGTTACAAGTGGGGGCTCATCTGGGATGTCAGCTGGGAAGTCTCTGAAGTTTGGGACATGCTTCCTCAGCTGGGGGGAGCATGTAACCCAGGCCTGCTTGGTGTTGTGCTCTGTCCCCCTCTAGAGGCACCTAGACCATCAAGAGCAGAGGTTCTCAAAGTCTGGGGCACGCCCCCCTAGGGGGGCATGGAGGACCATCGGGGGGGTGGCGGGGCCCGGGACAGCCCCCATGGGGGAGAGAGTGCCAGACAGCCCCTCCCCACCTCCAGCTCTGCTCTGGTCCCATCCACAGTCTTGGTGCAGCTCCACTCCCAGCCCTGCACTAGCCCCCAGCCTTGGCTGCTCCATTCCCGGCCTGTGGGCGACGCTGGGGGCAAGGCTGGGAGCGAAGCCTCACCTGGCCACGGCCCGGCTACCAGCCCACACCACAGACCAGCTACGGTTCCACTCCTGACCCCAACCCCGCGCCTGACCTCACAGCCACCCTCAGCTGCGGTCCCAGCCTCAGCCGCCTTACCCCTGTCCATGCCCCCTGTGATCAATAAAGGGGGGTTCGCTCCCTTTCTAATTCTGGCCTGTTGCTTAAAAAGTTTGTACTCGTTCGTGTGTTCTTTTGGCATTTCAGTGGCCACCTCTGCTAAGGGTCCACTGAGTTGCAGACTCAGCTCCACCATATACTGGTCTGTAGTGGTGTTGTACCCAAGGCAGGCCCTTTCGAAATTTTCTAAGAAGGCCTTTGTATCATCACCTACCTTGTATGCGGAGAATTTCTTGGAACAGGGAGCGGTACCTGGAGAAGGACTGTTAGGGTTACCTGGTTGATCCAGCTTAGCCTTTTCCAGCTCTAAGCGCTTCAGCTCCATTTCAAAGAACTTCGCCTCTCTCCTCTCCTCCGCTTCTGCCTCCAAGCAGCGCTTCTCCTCTCCTCCAAGCGCATTGCCTCTAGGAAGAAATTCCTTTCTGCCTCAGTTAGAACTCGGCCTGGGTTAATGGCATCCCTCCATCCTGGCACTGGGATCTCGGTTTGGGGAGGGCTAACCCTGATCCCACCCTCCTGGTCCCCCATCCCCTCTCTGCATTTCTGTCATGGAGCTGGATGTCTGGGCTTGATCTGGGCCTGTCTTCTCCGTGGCGTGCCGCTTTGGGAAGCCTGGTTTCTCTAGGGTTTCGGTGCCTGACCTCACCCTCATGCACAGGCTGCCCTACTCTAGCCTAACTATTTCGTTGCCATGAAGCTAGAAAAGAAAAAAAAACTGCTTGTTGGACTCCCTGGCTTTGCAGGCTAATCCTTTGGCATCCTTGTTCCCCCTCAGGCAGCAAAGAACAGAAAAGAAAGAGAAAAAAAACTCCCTGGCTTTCAAGCAGCCAAAAGGAAAAATGTGTCCTTTTAAAATCCTGAGGTGCTTCTGGTTCAAAATGATCCCACCTCTCTGCCACCATGTCAAGGCCGATTCCCTACTCTGGCACTGCAAGTGCAGAAGGTAGAGGCTCACAAGGATTTTAAAATTAATATTGGCCACTCCAGGCTTGTATTACACTTCCAAGCTTACAGCTTCTCTCTGACCTTGGCTTGGTAAACGCTGCCACCACCCAAATGCAACAAAACCCCCTTTGAACCTAGGAAGACGCACTTGGGAATTCCTCCCTGTGGGGTGTCCTCAAGCCCTTTCACCCCCCCTCTGGGGAAGAGCTGAGAAAGAAAACAAAGGAAATTAGCTATTGCCACCAGCTAATTAAACAACATGCACAAACCCCTTAGCACACCAAAAATCCAATCCTGTTCTTTAAAAAGGTAAAATTTATTTAAACAGAAAGGAAATACATTTGGAACTTAGGCTCTTTGCTAGATCTTAAAAGAAACAATTACAAAAACTAAGTAGCAAGATAGCTCTCTTGAGGTTCAGCTTAAAGGTTACAAGCTAAACAAAAGCATCTGGGGTTAGCAAAGAGAAGATCCACAAGCCAAAATAAAGAAATAAACCTGATCGCGTCTATTCAAACATTTCCAATCCAATAATTTCTTCTAGGTATGGAAGATGAAATTTCATACCTGGTTCGAGCCTTACACAGCATTCCTGTTTATAGCATTGGTGCTCCCGTGTCTCCTTCTCAGGAGAACAACAGACAAAGGGGAAGGTTTTTTCCCATTTTAAAAAGTTCTAGCCTCCCATTGGCTCTTTTAGTCAGGTGCCCACTCCTTTTCCTTTACCCGGGGAACTTTGTTAACCCCTTACAGGTAAAGCAAGCAGAGAACAGCTACCAAGAGGGATTTTACAGCTAACTGGCTGGCTGGGTGTCCATAAAAGGGAGCTAACCCCCATTCATTTCTCTCTCTCTCTCTCTCTCTCTCTCACACACACACACACACACACACACACACACACACACCCTGCTGGGGTGCAGACAGAGGTAAGCAGGAACACAACTCTCAAAAGTTTAGGGACTGCTGATCTAGAGATCGATGAGTTGGCTACAGCCTTAGCTAATAGACTGGGCTCTGCTGGCGTTACATATAACATCACCTCTGCTTTGGGGTAACCGTGACGTGTAGCTGTATTAAGTTTTCCCCAGCATGCTTGTCGTTTCAGCTAAGTTGGTTAAGTGAGGGAAATGTGAAGTGTTGTCATTTTAGTGGTAGGTGCAGAAACATGCCAGACAGACCAGCCAAGATAAATGATCGTGTTGATGCTTCACTGACACACACTGTGAACCGCAGTACGGCTACAGCAGATGTCTCTAAGCTTTGCTGACTTCTGGAAGTGGGGTGCCGAGTCTTCATTTATTCACTCTAATTTAAGGTTTTGCATGCCAGTCATACATTTTAACGTTTTTAGAAGGTCTCTTACTATAAGTTTATAATATAGAACTAAACCATTGTTGTATGTAAAGTAAATAAGGTTTTTTAAATGTTTAAGAAGCTTCATTTAAAATTAAATTAAAATGCAGAGCCCCCCGGATGGGTGGCCAGGACCTGGGCAGTGTGAGTGCCACTGAAAATCAGCTCGCGTGCCGCCTTCAGCACGCGCACCATAGGTTGCCTACCCCTGCTCTAACTCCTTTTTGTGTTGTGCTATCTTGACTTTGACCAATAGAACGGACTGAGCCTGGGCTCTCGGCTGCCTTTCTTTGAAAAGCAAACTGGAAATAGCAAGTTCCGGTGCTTGCAGCCACAAAGGCTCCCTTGTGGAGAATGTGAGGAATTTCTGTAATGTTTCTATGAAAAAAATATGCGTGACTCAGTTTCCCCCACTCAATACGTATTGGGAGTGAAGAGGTGAAATTCTGTCCTGGGGCAGAGGAGGCAGACGGGCAGGATGCAGGCCTGGGTTGGTGTGAATGAACTGTCCCCAGAGGAATGGCGGTAGGTGGGACATACAGTGAAGGGCGCAGGCATTAACATCCAGGGTGTGAGCACGTGGGGATAAGACCTGTGCAGGGTGAGAGCTGGACTTGTCGAGGTTTGGCGCAGAGGGGCAGGTGATGCCCCAGCACGGACGGACAGACAAGCTTTGCTTCCAGTCCTAACCTGAGGGTCCTGAAAACCCAGATTGCTGGCTTGTGGAAAGGCCGCCCTGTGTCACTGAGAACACCTGCTGGCTGCCTGCTCCCAAAGCGGGAATGTCTCCAGCAGGGGTACCGGTTCTCTGGGACTCAATGGAGGGGCCAGGGGGAGAAGCAGGGGTGCCAAGCCTGTGACCCCATCTCAGGAGCAGGCCTATGGGGCTCCTCTTGGAAAAGGTGGAGGCCCAATAGCTAGGGTTACCATATCCAGCAAATAAAAAAAGAGGACCCTCCACGGGCCCTGGCCCCGCCCATTTCCCCACCCCCGCCCCCGCCCCAACTCCACCCCTTCCCTGCCCTAACTCCGCCCCCTCCTCCCTCCCACTCCCAGCCAGGAGGAAAGGGCTGCCCCAGCGCTACCAGCTTCACGGTTTGCCGGGCAGCCCCCAGACCCTGCGCCCCTCGGCCGGCGCTTCCCCAGCGCAGCTGGAGCCCGGGAGGGGAAGCGCCCAGCCGGGGGCGCAGGGTCTGGAGGCTGCCCGGAAACCATGAAGCCGGTAGCGCTTGGGCTTCGGGCAGCCCCCTTGCCTCCAGACCCTGCGCCCCCAGCCGGGCACTTCCCCTCCCGGGCTCCGGCGGCGCAGGGTCCGGAGGCATGGGGGCTGCCCGAAGCCGGTAGCGCTCGGGCAGCTCGGCTCTTAAACAGAGCCGAAGAGTCAGGGGAGGAGCAGAGCCTCCATTTTCCCAGACATGTTCAGCTTTTTGGCAATTCCCCCCGGACGGGGGTTTGAGTGCCGAAAAGCCGGACATGTCCGGGAAAAAGAGGACGTATGGTAACCCTACCAATAGCACTACAAGGGGGCCCTGCCAGAGAGCGCCCTGCAGACCTTTGGCACCTCTTCTCTTCCACTGAAACCAGCCCTGGCCCTTGGCTTTGCTTGGTGCAATAACCCCACAGTGCAGAGATCTGAGGGAAGAGGCTGGGGGGGAGTCAGAACTGGCCACGCTAATGGGCTCCTGTCATTGACTCACAGGACTCGTGCTCTCTCTTGGCTCTGTACGGTCCCTGGGGGAACCCCCTTCAGTGCGACGGCCCTTCTCGGGGGTCCACTCTCTCTCTCTGGTGTTAAACCGTAGGCCCCTCTGCTTCCGGGAACTGCACCTCCCTGAGCCTTCAGCATGCCTGCCTCTCGCCGTGGGCCCCCTCAGGGAGTCCACTCGCTCTGGACCCCCAGGGCCTCCACTCCCAGAGGGAATAATGCAACCCTGTTCTCTAGACCAGAGGGACTCTCAGCCAGCGTAACGCAGGAGGGTTTATTGAGCATTGATCACAGCACAGGAAACTCTCAGGGCCTCAGGCCTGGCCTCCCTCAGCACAGCACATCCCAGTCTCTCCTGGATCCAGGTGGGCTCTGGCTGCTCTCTCTCCAGTCCAGAAGCCCCCTCCTTCCAGCTGGGCATCTGATATCTCCGGCCCCCAAGCCCCACCTCTGTCCTTTGTCTTCTCTCCCAGGTAAACAGGTCACCTGGGCCTCCTCTCCTCCCAGCCTCTCCTCTCATCCATCCTTTGTTTCCCCTCTGGCTGGAACCAGCGGCTGGTCAGGTCACCGGGGTCCTCTCTCTGCAGCTCATTGTCCTCCCACTGGCCAGAACCGGCTGTGACTCCCGAGCTGGGCCTCCAGGTCACCAGTCACTGGGGTATCCATTCTCCAGGCCATTCGCTGGCCCTCGGTAACAACAAACGCCCTCTCCCACCACCTTGTTAAACCAGTAACACACAGGGAAACTGAGTCCCACCCCCTCTGCATGCAAACCATTGAAAAACCAAGAAAACCCCCTGCTCCATCACAGCTCCTTCAGCGGTGGTGTGATCGGACCCCGGCTGGTCTTTTCTGCGCTGTCCCACGATATGCAGCCCTCTGGAAGGTCTCCCTGACCTCACTCGCCTGCAGCCCAAACCAAAGCCTCCTGGCCACCAGTCTCCTCTGGTCTAGCCCCCCACCCGCGCACGCCCACTGGCTCGGCCCCGCAGGGCTCTGCCCCAGGTTCGTGGGGCGCTCTGGAGCTAGGGGGCAGACGGGTGACCAGGCCACACCGTACCTGCACCGAGTGGGCAGGAGTTTGGGAATCACCATGCAGCCAAAGCTGGGGCTTAGGGAGAGCTGGGCTTGGGAACCCCCCAGCGATCCCTGCACCCAGCCCAGAGCTCCTGCGGCTCTTTCAGGTGGAGGTCCAGTCCTGAGTTACAGACCCTCCTCAGGCTGGGGAATCGCCCCCAGCCACACACCCCGGCACCAGCCCCACTCCCGGGCCAGCCTAGGGACCCCCCATGAGGGCAGCCCCAGCCACTCCCCAGCACGAGTCCCACTCCTCCCCTGGGGCCAGCCCCAGCCACCCCATGGGGGCAGCCCCAGCCCCCACAACAGGGGCCAGCCTCAGGCACACCTCATGAGGCCAGCCCCAGGCACTCCCCCTGTAGGGACAGCCCCAGCCACCCCATGGGGGAAGCCCCAGCCCCCCCGCCCCACAGGGGCCAGCCTCAGGCACCCCCCACGTCCGGCCAATCCCAGCCCCTGGCACCCACTGGGGGCAGCCCCAGCCCCCACAACAGGGGCCAGCCTCAGGCACACCTCATGAGGCCAGCCCCAAGGCACTCCCTCGTGTGAGGCCAGCCCCAGGCACCCCGTGGGGCCAGCACAGGTCATCACTTGAGTCACTCATAGAGACAGAGTTGGGTTCATTCATTTTTAAAAGTTGGTCTCATATTCCTGAAAATGGAGGATAAAACAAACAGACGCAGGAATCCTGAGCCAGCTCACCAGTGGGTGGGTGACACTAGGGGGCGCAGTACTGCAGGGAGCGGGGTGGCTCAGTAGGGGACGCTGTGCTGCAGGGAGCGGGACGGGGCTCAGTAGGGGGCGCTGGGCTGCAGGGACTGGGGGGCTCAGTAGGGGGCACAGCGCTGCAGGGAGTGGGGGGGATCAGTAGGGGGCGCTGGGCTGCAGGGAGCGGGACGGGGCTCAGTAGGGGGCGCAGTACTGCAGGGAGTGGGACGGGGCTCAGCAGGGGGCGCTGTGCTGCAGGGAGTGGAGGGGATCAGTAGGGGGCGCTGTGCTGCAGGGAGTGGGGGGGTTCAGTAGGGGGCGCTGTGCTGCAGGGAGCGGGACGAGGCTCAGTAGGGGGCGCTGTGCTGCAGGGAGCGGGACGAGGCTCAGTAGGGGGCGCTGTGCTGCAGGGAGTGGAGGGGATCAGTAGGGGGCGCTGTGCTGCAGGGAGTGGGGGGGCTCAGTAGGGGGCGCTGGGCTGCAGGGAGCGGGACGGGGCTCAGTAGGGGGCGCAGTACTGCAGGGAGTGGGGGGGCTCAGCAGGAGGCGCAGTACTGCAGGGAGTGGGGGGGTTCAGTAGGGGGCGCTGTGCTGCAGGGAGCGGGACGAGGCTCAGTAGGGGGCGCTGTGCTGCAGGGAGTGGGATGAAGCTCAGTAGGGGGCGCTGTGCTGCAGGGAGTGGAGGGGATCAGTAGTGGGCGCTGTGCTGCAGGGAGCAGGACGGGGCTCAGTAGGGGGCACAGTACTGCAGGGAGTGGGGGGGATCAGTAGGGGGCGCTGGGCTGCAGGGAGTGGGGGGGTTCAGTAGGGGGCGCTGTGCTGCAGGGAGCGGGACGGGGCTCAGTAGGGGGCGCTGGACTGCAGGGAGTGGAGGGGATCAGTAGGGGGCGCTGTGCTGCAGGGAGTGGAGGGGATCAGTAGGGGGCGCTGGACTGCAGGGAGTGGAGGGGATCAGTAGGGGGGCGCTGTGCTGCAGGGAGCGGGACGGGGCTCAGTAGGGGGCGCTGGACTGCAGGGAGTGGAGGGGATCAGTAGGGGGCGCTGTGCTGCAGGGAGCGGGACGGGGCTCAGTAGGGGGCGCAGTACTGCAGGGAGTGGGGGGGTTCAGTAGCGGGTGCTGTGCTGCAGGGAGCGGGACGAGGCTCAGTAGGGGGCGCTGTGCTGCAGGGAGTGGGATGGAGCTCAGTAGGGGGCGCTATGCTGCAGGGAGTGGGGGGGCTCGGCAGGGGGCGCTGTGCTGCAGGGAGTGGGGGGGATCAGTAGGGGGCGCAGTACTGCAGGGAGTGGGGGGGCTCGGCAGGAGGCGCAGTACTGCAGGGAGTGGGGGGGTTCAGTAGGGGGCGCTGTGCTGCAGGGAGTGGGACGAGGCTCAGTAGGGGGCGCTGTGCTGCAGGGACTGGGGGGGCTCAGTAGGGGGCACAGTGCTGCAGGGAGTGGGGGGGATCAGTAGTGGGCGCAGTGCTTCAGGGAGCAGGATGGGGCTCAGTAGGGGGCGCTGGGCTGCAGGGAGTGGGGGGGCTCGGCAGGGGGCGCAGTATTGCAGGGAGTGGGGGGGCTCGGCAGGGGGCGCAGTACTGCAGGGAGCGGGATGGGGCTCAGTAGAGGGCGCAGTACTGCAGGGAGTGGGGGGGATCAGTAGGGGGCGCAGTACTGCAGGGAGTGGGGGGATCAGTAGGGGACGCTGGGCTGCAGGGAGTGGGGGGGCTCGGCAGGGGGCGCAGTACTGCAGGGAGTGGGACGGGGCTCAGTAGGGGGCGCAGTGCTGCAGGGAGTGGGGGGGCTCGGCAGGGGGCGCAGTATTGCAGGGAGTGGGGGGGTTCAGTAGGGGGCGCTGTGCTGCAGGGAGCGGGACGAGGCTCAGTAGGGGGCGCAGTACTGCAGGGAGTGGGGGGGATCAGTAGGGGGGCGCTGGGCTGCAGGGAGTGGGGGGGCTCGGCAGGGGGCGCAGTATTGCAGGGAGTGGGGGGGCTCGGCAGGGGGCGCAGTACTGCAGGGAGCGGGATGGGGCTCAGTAGAGGGCGCAGTACTGCAGGGAGTGGGGGGGATCAGTAGGGGGCGCAGTACTGCAGGGAGTGGGGGGATCAGTAGGGGACGCTGGGCTGCAGGGAGTGGGGGGGCTCGGCAGGGGGCGCAGTACTGCAGGGAGTGGGACGGGGCTCAGTAGGGGGCGCAGTGCTGCAGGGAGTGGGGGGGCTCGGCAGGGGGCGCAGTATTGCAGGGAGTGGGGGGGTTCAGTAGGGGGCGCTGTGCTGCAGGGAGCGGGACGAGGCTCAGTAGGGGGCGCAGTACTGCAGGGAGTGGGACGGGGCTCAGTAGGGGGTGCTGGGCTGCAGGGAGTGGGGGGGTTCAGTAGGGGGCGCTGGGCTGCAGGGAGCGGGACGAGGCTCAGTAGGGGGCGCTGTGCAGCAGGGAGTGGGACGAGGCTCAGTAGGGGGCGCTGTGCTGCAGGGAGTGGGACGGAGCTCAGTAGGGGGCGCTGTGCTGCAGGGAGTGGGACGGGGCTCAGTAGGGGGCGCTGTGCTGCAGGGAGTGGGGGGGATCAGTAGGGGGCGCTGGGCTGCAGGGAGTGAGCTCAGCCCCCAGACACAGACAGAGAGACGCAGGGAGGTGGCACCCTGAGCCTTGTTGGTTTGGTCATTGCAGCAGGATGCGGCTTGTTTTATTAACCCAGCGACCCCGGCCATTGCTACCCGGCTGGGTCAGGAGCGCCAGGCTCTCAGGCTGCTGAGGGGCCTGGTGCCAGGGCCGTGAGAGGGCACTGATGGGGGAGAGGCTGTGGGGTGAACCTGGGAGTGGGTCACACCCAGTCAGCTCCCCCCAGCTCCAAGGGGCAGCAGGGCAGGTGCAGGCTCCGCTCCTGGGGTGGCTGAGCAGTGTTCAGAGCCCAGCCGTGGGGCTGGGGGTCATGCCAGGAACACGCCTTGCTTGAGAGGTGAGCGAGGGGTCAGAGTGGCTTTCCTGGAGATGCCAGCAGCACCAGACGCCTCCACCCAACTCCCAGGATCCAGTGTGGTCCCCGTACCCAGCCAGTGCCCTCTCTGCCCCCCAGCATCAGCCACTGCGCCCGTGAGTCCTGGTGCCCCTCGGGCATCCTGGGGAGAGAAAATGGGAGCAAGCTCAGCCACACACACCGCAGCCCCCAGCCCTACCACCCCCGATCTGGGGCACCCAGTACCCAACCCTGCCACCCCCGAGCTGGGGCACCCAGCCCTACCACCCCTGGTCCAGGGCATCTAGCGCCCAGCCCTGCCACCCCCAATCCGGGGCACCCACCCCCCAGCCCTACTGCCCCCAATCCAGGGAACCCAGCCCTACCGCCCACAATCCAGGGCCCCCAGTACCCAGCCTTGCTGCCCCCGATCCAGGGCCCCCAGCCCTACTGCCCCCCATCCTGGGCACACAGCACACAGCCTTGCCACTGCTGATCTGGAACACCCAGCCCCCAGCCCTGCCACTGCCGATCCGGGGCACCCAGCCCCCAACCCTGCCACCCCCGATCTCACTGCCCCAGCCTAGGTCCCCATCACCTCCCACAGATCACAGCAAGGTTCTGTCTGGTTGGTCTTGGGCCTCGGCCAGCGCCTCGTGCTGGAGGCATGGAGGCTGGAACACACCCAGAAATATGGGGGCATCTCCCTGAAACCCCCCAGCAGATGCTGAGCTGAGGCAGAAGGCCACGTTCCCTGGTCAGGCTGGAGGTGCCAGTAAGATCGACCTGCTCCTGTAACCTCATCCAACAGCAGGGAATTCCACAGGGCCTAGCTCCCCAACACACCCAATACACTCCAGCGCCCCCTGCTGGCCCCTGCGCCCCACAAACATGCTGGGGGGGGGGTTGCCAGTTGTGCAGACACACACCCCACGCTCCCTTCACCCCCAGTGCTGGGCCCCACTCACCGGGCTCCTCGGATGGGCAGGGCAGCAGCGCAGGCTCACCTCAGCGCCGCGTACGTCACCGCGTCCTCGTTCTTGGGGGGCAGCATCTGAAATAGAGGCCGACGGGGTCAGTTCAGGCTGCTCTGCCATGGGGCCCGTGGCTTGGGCGCGCCCCTCTGCCCGGGAGGTGCCAGGCCCCACCAAGCCTAGGAGCGGAGGGGTTAGCAAATGCCATCGCAGAGTCCCTGCCCAGGTGGGCAGCCCCCCACGCTCAGCCCCATAGCAGCAGGGTTCCCCCAGACCAGGTGCTCAGCCACACAGCAGCAGGGTCATACACCTCCAGGTGCTCAGCCCCATGGCAGCAGGGTCCCCCCAGGTGCTCAGCCCTACAGCAGTGGGGTCACACACCCCCAGGGTTGCTGGGACAGGATCAGGTCCTGCTGCAGTGGGGCAAGCCCATGGCCCTCATTCTCACTCCACACCTCCCCCATGCAGGGTCACCCAGCCCAGAGCCTCCCAACTGGAGCTGGGGTGGGGGGGGCAGAACTTACCCCGGGGCTGCAGAACTGGCCAATGGCAGCATCTGAGAGAGAGAGATGGGGGTGAGCTGAGATTGGAGCACATGACTGGGTAGGTCCCACAGCTCCCCACCCCAGACACCCGCCACACCTGAGTATGGGGAGCCCCCAGACTCCCCCTCACTCCTCCATCCCCAGTGCGGGGAGCCCTCAGAGCCCCCCCCCAGCCTTCCATCCCCAGTGTGGGGAGCCCCCAGACACCCACACACTCCTCCATCCCCAGTGTGGGGAGCTCCCAGACGCCCCCACCCATAGCTTCCACTGGGGTCCTTCCCCCGCCCCCGGCCCCCTGACCCCTTCCTGTGTCAGGCCCAGCTCTGCACATGGACACGGTGCCACCCCACCCCCTTCAGCCTATGGACGCACACGGCGGGGACCCCCACACAGGGTGTGGGGTGGACGGTCACTGTGGGGGAAGGGGGCCTGTCTCCACCAGGCAGGGATGGCGAGATCTGCAGACGGAAAGGACCCGGCTCTCGGTGCCCAGCCTCCCCACACCAGGCTGGGGTAGACTGGCAGGTCCTCACAGTGCAGCTGCTCCTCCGTGTGTCCACCACCACCACGGCCACCGTAAGGATCGCGGACGCCAGCCTCACTGCCACTGTGGAGGATGAGCACAGCTGGCTCAGGAAGTGCCAGCCCCACCGCCCCTCCCAACGCCCTCTGCAGACCTGCTCCCCCCGGGCGCCGCCAGTGCACGCCAACCCCCCACCCCAGGAGCCACACAGCAGCTCGGCTGGCTGCAGCCGGGGGAGAGCAGAGGGCCAAATGCAGCCAAGGGACTGGGGAGCTGAGCGCACTGCGGGCTGGCTACAGACAGGACCCCGTGCCCGGGCGGGGCCGTCCCTTCTCGTCTGTTGGGGGGATCATGGGCAGTTTGGACATGACACCGAAATCCACCCGCCCCCCCTGGGGCACGGTACCAGGGCGATGCCCTACAATCACCCACCTACCTGGGTCTTCGCCTGGATGATACCACTGGAAAGGAGAGGGAGAACGTCACTATGAACCACACACAGCCACACCCCTTCCCCCACCAAGCTGTGGCTGTGTTCGAACCCGCTGCCAGCCCCTCCCGCTCCTTCCCCATCCAGGGGACGGCTGGTACCCCGAGCCAGAGGGCTCCACGGCCCATATGTGGGCACGCGGCTTTCGTTCCTGAGGCCTGTCTGTCTGTCCCCATTGTCCCTGGGCACCAGGAATCACGCCGTGGCTCCAGAGGGAGGGCTCAGCATGCCACCCAGAGCTAGCCACGCGCAGGCACCGGGAGCCCATCTCTGCCCCTCTCTCCCCCGAGCCCACCCTGTCACTTACCCCTGTGCAGCCCCAGCAGCACGAGCAGCGCCAGCAGCAGGGCGCAGGGCACCAAGATGCCCAGGATCAGGTACAGGTCCCAGGCTGGAAGAGAGCACCCAGGAGACAGGCAGTGAGATGCTTGCCCAGGAATGGCCCGGGGCCAGGGCCACGCACAGACCCTGATATACAGGCCAGCTTGGGTGGTCCCGCATGGGCTCTCAGCCCTGAGAGGGTTGGCCCGAGCCGGCCCTGGGCCGCTAGCCTGCCCCAGCTGGGCTCACCACTAGAGGGCAACACCAACAACACAATGGAATGGGGGGTCATCCTCCCACTTGTGGAGAGGGGAATGGGACCTAGCAGTGAGCATAGGAGGGCTGGGAGCCAGGACTCCGGGGTTCAATTACTGGCTCCAACAGGGCGGGGGGGGGCAGGGAGCCAGGACTCCTGGGTTCTAGCCCCAGCTCTGACAATGGCTGCATGGCTCAATGCCTTTGCCCCTCAGTTTCCTCCCTAAACATGGGCCATCGGCTGGGAATTAAGCTGCACACACACACACATACACCCGGACCAGGGGCAGACCCTCAGTGAGCATGAGGGGTTTTGGGGGCTGAGAACGTCACTAGCGCTCAGGCGTCGGTACCTGGGCTGGCAGGGTCGCCTCCGTCCTGGGCAGGTTCAGCATCTAGGAACATTTGCAGTAAGGTAAGGAGGGACCCAGACGGGCCAGGGCTGCGACGCTGGCATGTGGCCCCGGGTCCCACCTCTGGGGATGGAGCCAGACACCACCAGAGGTAGTGAAGGGAATCCCCAAACTCTGGGCCCCCAACCCTCCCTCGCCCCCTTACAGCCAGGCAGGGACCTTGGCAATAACAAGAGCCAGCAATGAACCTTGCCACTGGCTAGCAGGGCTGCCCCTTATACCAGCCAGGCCCCTCCCCCAATACCAGCCCCCTCCCAGCCCAGCCCCCAAGCCCCTCCTAAAACCAGCCAGGCCCCTCCCCTAATACCAGCCCCTCAGCCCAGCACCCAGGCCGTTGGCAGTACCAGCCCTGGGCAGAGTTTGGGAAGGGCCCAGCAGAGGCCACCAGTGGCTCCCACGGCTCTGTGTTGCTGAGCGCTGTAGGGCGTGGGGAGCAGGGACAGGGGCTCCTGGCTCTCAGTGGGTCCCCCAGGTTCACCAGGCCCCTGTATTCCGATATCTGGGTCCTGCAGGTCCGACCCTCTGCCTGCCCACAGCCCTCCCTGCCCCTCAGTCCCCCTCCCTGCCTGGCAGTGCCCACTGTGGGTCTGGGCTCTGGCCGGGGAGCTGACACTGACCCCCAGTGAGAGAGCCAGGCTGGGCAGGCAGGGCCCAGGCTGCCCCCGGAGGAGCCGTCTCTGCCCCCAACCTGCACAGAACGAGCCAATTGCCTCCAGGGGAAGAGGCAGCAGCCGCCCGCCCTACAGGTCTCTGGCACAGCTGATCCTCCCACACAGCAGCATCCCTCTGCCACCCCCAGCCTTGCCCAGACACCCCTGAGAGCTGGCAGGGGGAGGGCCAGGCAAAGAGCCCTGTGCCAGCCTAGGCTGATGGCAGGGACAATGCACCAAGCCTGAGTCGTGCCCGAGCCAGCACAGGGACTGCAGGGAAAGGGGCTGCCCCTCTGCCAGATGGGGCTTCTGGCCCCGGAGCCTGCTAGAGCCGCCCCTCCAGGGCCACCCAGCCAGAGATGAGCTCCTGGGGGCGCTGCATGGCCTGGGGGAGACTCCCGCTGGGACTAGTGGGTTTGCTGCTGTAACCCAGTGGGGAGAGAGTGTCCAGGTCCCCTCTGTGCCGAGCCGCAGGACACAGGAGCTGTTACAGCCCCACACACAGAGCGCGGGCTCAGCTCACGCTGGTGCACCGGTCAGGCCTGGGGGCAGGGTCCGTGGGGCTCAGCAGCAGCTGGCACAGAGCCTCGGGCCCTGCTTGTGAAAGAGCCCAGCCAGTCCAGGCAGTCACTGCTCAGCCAGGCTTTCGGGCAGCACGGGACGCTCTGGGCACCCTGGGCTGTTCTGGGCTGTCGGCCCAGCCAGCTCCCCTAGACACAGCAGTGGGGGGTGGCAGAGAGTCCCTGCCCCGCAGGAGGGGCATGATGGGGGCTTCTTCCCAGACACCCCAGCTGCCCCAGAGCCCTCTGAGCTTGGCACAGCGACTGGTTCCTGTCCCAGCAGCAGGGTCAGGGTTGTCTCTGCCCGGCCGCTCTGGGTGGGGCAGGCCAGGGGCTCAGGGCCTCACCTGTCACGCGCAGGGTCTTGGGGGTGCTCAGGTTGGAATTAACCAGCTCGTTATTGTCACCCCTGTACTGGTACCAGCAGGAGAAATCCCTGGTGTCCCCCGGGCTGGAGACACGATGGGTGAAGTCGTAAGAGAATCGCCCGGGGGTGATCGCTTGACTTGCAGCTTCCTGCCCGTCATCGCAGAAGATAACGCGGGTCATGGGGGACTTTCCTGGGACCAGACACCGAAAGGTAACTGTGTCCCCAACATGAGCCAGGGACACGTTCAGAGAGAGCTGAGGAGCCGGCAGGGACCCTGGGGGGAGAAGCGGGAGTGAGAGCCTGGCCAGGGAGCTACAGAGAAACCAGAGTCAGACTAGTATCTCGGGTGCAGCTGGTGTAGACGTACCCGGTCTAGCTAGCTCCCATAGCACAGAGTGCACAACCAGACAGGCGAGCCTGGGGAGCACTTACCAGGGACCGGGGACCCGAGCTAGCTGGCTCAGGTACGTCTACATGAGCGGCAATCACTGCGCACAACTGCAGAATAAACAGACCCAAAGCAGCTGTTGGGAAGGGGGCAGATCCTCGGGCGGAGGGGCATAAACCACATGGGAGGGGCAGATGGGGCAGATGGGGAGACCTTGAACGTGGGGGAGGGGCAGAAACCACATGGGGGGGTGATGGGGAGACCCTGAATGTGGGGGAGGGGAGAATCTCCGCCTCCCTATCACAACACCAGTGAGTGTCTGGCTAGTTTTGAACCCAATTGCAGGATTTCGGGGCCTCTCTCCTGCCCGGTGAGTGCCGCGGGGCTGGCAACAAGGCGTATGCTGATAGGGGGCTGCCCTGGTGGGTAGATCCCCTGGTGGGGGGAGGGGGACCCCACACACAGCATGGGGCCCAGGGGATTTCCCAGCAGGGCAGAGCATCTGAGCCAGACACCGATTCCCAGATCCGGGGGGGGGGGGGGAGGGGGGAGGTTCCCCCTCTGGAGTGAGGTGCACGGTCACTGGGGGGAATATCAGGGTCCCCTTTGCCTGTTCTGGCAGGGTCACCAATGTTCATGAACCCGCCTAAGTCTAGCAGTGTTTGGGGTTCCCTTGCAGCCCCAGTTCCCGGAGCCCTGGGATCTGGGCTGTCCCTGCTTTTGGTTAAACAAAGTCAGGTCCCAGGCCTGGGGTTTGGGAAGAGAAGCTGGAAACAGGGGCCCCAGGAGACTCTGGTGCCGGGAGAGCGGAGGGATCCCATCCTGCTTCTCACTGGCCATGGGCCCTGGGTCCCCCGCGCTCGGCGTCCTGCCGAGATGGGTTGGCTTTTCTATGGCCTGCCGGGGCACTCACCCTCCAGGAAGCAGGACTCCTGGCTGGTGACCTGCAGAGCCGGGGCTGGAAGAGAGAGCAGACAGCAGTGACAGGGACAAGGCACAGTGAGAGCTACCATGCAGCCAACTTGCTGCATCTCAGCACCGGACAAGGGGCCCCTGTATAAACAGACTCCATCACAGAGGGTTGCTGGATCAGGCCCAGAATCCCGGCAGTTAATTAGAGCTGCTTGTCAAGTGGGGATTTTGGCCGAGTCCCACAGGCGACGGTGCGATTCCCCCAGACTAGAGCCAGGAGTGTGCGCCGCGCAGCTCCGCTAGGCCTGGCTACCACTGGTCATAGTCACATCCCATCCCATCCCCCCCAGCAGCCCTGAGCTCCCAGCCAGACTCGGGGTGCTCAGCCCAGCTCTGTCTGGTTTCTCGCTGCACAGCGGCTGGTTTCAGCCTCTTGCGTTTTTAGCACGGTTCTGGGAGAGATAACCATGGCTCTGTAGCTGCTTCCCCATTCCCTGGTGCTTGGTGTCCCCACAGCACTGCTAGGTATTAATACATGATGTGTGGCTGCCACGGGCGTCTACACCGCAAGGGAGCCGCTTTCAGTTCCTGCACACATCATCACAAACTGTGTAATAGCCATGGAGGGGAGAGCGGCGTGGCTGGAGACTGCCCACTTCTCCAACGCCCCGGCTCCAGCACACAGTCATTGCATTACTCTAGCTATCCGAGTGACAAGATGGGGGAGGGCGTATCTTGTATTGGACCAACATCTGCTGGGGAGAGAGACAAGCTTTCATAGAATATCAGGGTTGGAAGGGACCTCAGGAGGTCATCTAGTCCAACCCCCTGCTTAAGGCAGGACCGATGCCCAGACAGATTTTTGCCCCAGATCCCTAAGTGGCCCCCTCAAGGATTGAACTCACAACCCTGGGTTTAGCAGGCCAATGCCCAAACCACTGAGCTATCCCTCCCCCCTTGGGCCCCACAGAGCTCGTCTGCAGGGCTGGGAAAGGTACTGAGTGTCGCAGCTAAACGCAAGGTGCAGCCAATTGTATCACAGAAGGAGATACACAGACTGTAAGGGACCATGCGGGGTGAAGTGGCCCGTTAACACCCTGCAGCCATTGGACAAAAGGCAGGTTATGGGTTACAGATTGTTGGAATAAGCCATAAATCCAGTGTCTTTATGAAGACCATGATTTCTGGAGCCTAGCAAAGTTGGCTTCAGAACTTTTGGTCCCATGACTGGAGGGGTGTTAATGGGCCATGTAACCTCGAATCGTCCCTGGTAATCTGGGTTAACTCTTTATGGTAAACAATCTGCGCTACCTTGTATTTAGCTGTGACGCTGGGAGTACATTTCCCAGCACTGAAGGAGAGCTCTGTGTAAGCACCAATCCTTGTCTCTCTCACCAATAGATGCTGGTCTGATCAAAGACATTACCTCACCCACCTCATCTCACTAATATCCTGGGATCCATATGGCTACAACGACACTGCAAATATCTATCTATCTATCTATCTATCTATCTATCTATCTATCTATCTATCTATCTATCTATCTATCTATCCCCATACACCCCATCTATCTATCTATCTATCTGTCTATCTATCTATCTATCCCCATTCACCCCATCTATCTATCTATCTATCTATCTATCTATCTATCTATCTATCTATCTCACCCCATACACTCGCCCTTTTGCTCTCTCTCCCCAGGCAGAGTAGGGTACTGTCATGCCACATGGATCTTTCCCATCACTCCAACTCCCCCAGGTTCTCCCACACATACATGTAGAACTCACACACACAGACACACACAGACATGCAGAGATTCACAGACACTCACTCGTACATGCACACACAGACAGGGACACGCACACACACAGGGACACAGACGTGCACACATGGACATGCACACACACACAAACGTGCACACACGGACACGCACACACATAGTGTACACACACAGGGACACGCACACACGCAGGGAGACACAAACATGCACACAGACACAGGGGGACACACACAGGGACACACATACACACACACATATGGACATGCACACACATAGAGTGTACACATAAACATAGGGACACAAACACACACAGGGACACACGGACACACACAGGGACATGCGCACACACACACATATGCAGGGATACAAACATGCACGCACACACACACACAAGGACATGCACGCACAGACAGTGTACACACACACACACATACACAAACACGCAGGGACACACACACACATACACAAACACGCAGGGACACACACATAGGGACACGCACACACACGCACATGGACATGCATGCACACACAGTGTACACGCAACATACGTACACAACACACACAGGGGCACACACACATGGACACACACAGCTCCCCCGACCCCCGTGAAGGTGCGTGTTGGCCGCACACTCACCGAGCAGACACAGCCAGAGCCAGAGCGCCATCGAGGGATCCTGTGTGGTGTCTGTGCCAGGGGGCTGAGGCAGAAGTGAAGCTCCCGTGTCTGTGCGTGACTGGGACTTCTTCTCCTTTCCACACCAGGGGTGGGAGCATCCTGTCCTGTCCTCCCCCCGCCCCCCGCTGCCTGCCATGACGCCCCGGCCAGCAGGGGAGAGTGTGAAACCCCCAGTCCCTCCCGCACTGCGCTCCTGCCCCCACCTGCGTTGCTGCTCCCCGGACAGGACAGGCTGTGTGCCGGAGAGCAGGGGGCAGCCAGGGGCCAAGGGGCTCCCCGTGTGAGTGCACAGCTAGGCTGGATCAGCAGGGCCAGGGAAGGGGGGATCACCTCTGTATCTGGCGTTAGTGATACCAGTAATGGCCCAGCTCAGGTGTCCTCACTGCAAACAGGACAGGGACTAGCAGGGCGGGGTCAAAGAGCTACAAGACGGATTTGGGGGGTGGGAACCTGCCGGGCAGGGAGAGGCTGAAGGAGCTCAGTGGACTCAGTGTCTCTGCCCAGGGAGGAGATTTCAGAGAGCAGGGGACTCTGTGCTCTCCCGGGGGCAAAGGCAGAGCTTACCCCAGACAGATGCAGGCTGGGAAGAAGGGACAGATGTTTAGGGGACATGGAACATCTGGCCTAGGGGTGGGGGGGATTCTCCATCCTGGGGAATCTGCACAGCACCATGGACGTCTCTGACAGCTCCGCTCTAGCTGGGCCAGGAGAGACGGGCCGGGGGCAGGGAGCACTGGGGGGGTTCTCAGGCCTGCACGGGGCCAAGAGTGGGCACGACCTGTGAGTCAGTGACAACGTGGTAGCAGAGGATGGTTTGTGGATGTACCCTGTAGACAATGGGCTGCGAGCGCAGGCGCTTCGCAGTGAGTGTCTGCAAGCGATGAAATGAGGGAATTGAAGGAACCAGCATGGAAATAGCCTATAACCGGCTCCGTAAGAGGGACCTGGGCAGGGAGAGAGGGCTGAGCATCGGGAGGTTTACCCAGGAGAAGCTGATTGCTCAGCTGGTAGAGAGTGACCAGTCTGATGACCAAGTTCCAGAACTCAGCGGGGCTTCCGGGATGCCCAGAGAGCCTGGGAGTAGCAGGGGGCAGTTGGGGTAGTGGCAGGGGGTCCACTGGACCCAGTTCCTCAGCCAGGAGGGGGGCTTCCCACCTGGGTACCCCCCAGTGGATGAGAAGAGATGGAAACTGGAGCGGAGCGTGAAGGAGCCGGAGCCGGAGGAGCGGAGGCTAGCTGACCACTCGGAGCAGTGAAAACATGAGCTGGAGGAGAGGCCAGCCAAGAGGGCCTGCCGGGGGGTAAGTGGGGAAGGGCCCCGAGATGCCAGTTCTGCAGGGAATCTAGACACCAAACTGCTGCCCCAGTTTAAGGAGGGTGGGGGGGATATTGATTCCTACCTTGCAGCCTTTGAGAAGGCTTGTGATCTGAACTAGACTGACCCCACAGACAGGCTCCGCTGTCTAACCCCCCTGCTGGGTCCCAAGGCCATAGAGGCGTTCAGCCAAATGGATAGCACTGAGATGGGGGACTATGACCTGTTCAAACAGGCTTTGCCGCTGAAGTTTGAACTGACCCCCGAGGCGTACAGGAAATGATTCCGGGGTGTACGCAAAACCTCAAGCGTCACCTACAAGGAGGTCGCCAACCTGCTGGGAGAATATCTCTGCAAGTGGGGAAAGGGCACAGGGGCCACTACCGTCGAGGATGTGTATGACCTGGTGGGGTTGCAGTAGCTGTATGACATCTGCCCTCCAGACCTTAAGATGTGGTTAGTGGACCAGAAGCCCAAAGATCTGCGCACAGTGGATGAGTTTGTGGACAGCAGATCGGTGGGGAGGGGAGGAGGGAGACCCACATCGGGGACTCAGAAGGGGAGTCACCCAGAGACCTCTCAAAGGTGGGACTCCAGGAAGCCCAACTCAGGGGTGCCCGTGAAGGCCAGGGCGGGCCAACCCCCCTCGCAGGACTTGAGGGACCTGAAATGTAATTACTGTGGCTAAAAAGAACCAAGGGTGGTGTCATGCCCAAAGACACAGGAAATTTTCACCCAGGAGAACCCTTGAAGGGTTAACAGGCGAAGGGGAGACAGCCTGTGACACAAGCTGACAGAGTGAGCTGGGAACCCGTCACCCACGGGGGGCAGAGCTGTCCAGGGGAGGGGGAAGGCAGACGGGCTTTCCCTCCAAGCCCAGCAGATATGTCTGCTTGTGACTCCTAGGCTCAGGCCCCTCTGATCCCCAGTGGGAGTGGCAGGTGTGGGTCATTGGGGAGACATTCACGGAGTGAAGCGATTCTGGGACCGAGACTCTTGTGGGTGTGATGCAACCTCACCAGCTGCGGAGGGGCCGTGTAACTTGGGGGAAGGCTCCCAGACGGCAGCCATTCACCTGGGGTTCCTGTACAGACACAGGAAGGATCAGCGTGCAGGGCTGTTAGCTGGGGTCCTTCAGCACATGAGCTTTGATGTATTCTTGGGAAGTGACTGTGTCTCTTTAAGACAAGATCCGGACCCCGTGCCAGTAATGGCCAAAGAGCTGAACCCAGAGATCAGAAGGTGGAAAGGGCAGGAGCCAGTGAGCATGTGAATGGCCCATAAATGGCCCAGCCGCAGGGAGGGGGGTACTTTCCCCCCTGGCTAGTAGAACCAGGGAAGAACTGCGAAGCTCCGGGTTACCTGCCTGTCTGTACCCAGCCCCTGGAGCTGAATGGGACAACAGCCCTGCACACGGGAGAGGTGGCTCACACTGATTCTGATGCGGCAACCAAAGCAGTGGGCTCACTCCCTACCCTCACTGGGACATGGGTGCTGGGGGTGGCCGGACCCCCAGTTAAGATCCTGTAGTGAGAACACATCTCAATGGGCCCCCCAAAGAGTTTGGGGTGCATGATCAGCTCCCTGCAGAGGTGCTGATGGGAGATGGACTGAAGAACTGGCCAGACAGTGCCCTGGTCCCTGCCTGTGGCTGAGGTCAGGGAGGGCCACTTGGCCTGGAACCGACAATCCACCCATCACAGGGGCGTGCCAGGGTGTAATGATGCAGCCTCTGGCGGGACACAACTGAGAGTATCAATTCAGGACAAATTGCTTAGAGCAGGGCAGTCACAGCCCAAGGCTGGGGGTCCTTTATTATTAAGGCAAACCAAACCAGCCAAACAGAGAGGACTTCGGTTTTACCCCACTGGCTAACCAGAAGGCATATAAGCAATTCCCTCAGATACTCCAGTTCCCTTGTATCACCACCAGCACCGCTCCTTATGGGGATGTATGGTTATGAAAACCAATACCACAGTAAAAGAAAAAAGGTTCTCCTAATCCCAAAGGACCAAGCCCCAGACCCAGGCCAATATACAAGTCAGATCATACCCACAAATCACTCTGTTGCCAATTCTTTAGAATCTAAAATGTAAAGGTTTATTCACAAAAAGAAAGAAATACAGATGAGAGCTAAAATTGGTTCAATGGAATCAATGACATACAGTAATGGCAAAGTTCTTGGTTCAGGCTTGTGGCAGTGATGGAATAAACTGCAGGTTCAGATCAAGTCTCTGGAACATCCCCAGCTGGGATGTTCTTTGTTCAGAGCTTCAGTTTGTAGCCAAGTTCCTCCAGAGGTAAGAAGCAGGATTGAAGACAAAATGGAGATGATGCAGCTGCCTTTTATAGTCCTTTTGCCATGCGGCTTGTGCTTCCTTTGTTCCAGACACAAGCTGCCCAGCACATGGCATGGAAAAACCTTAGAGTTCTGTCCATAGACATGTCCCTGCATGCCTTGCGGAGTCACGAGTTGTATCTGCTTTCTCTCAATCGGTCAGTTGTACAGCTGATGGTCCTTAATGGGCCATCAAGTAGGCTAGGCAGTGCTGATACCAACTTGTCTGGGGTGTCACCCAGAAGCATAGCACAAGTTTGAAATACAGACAGTATAGAGCCAATATTTATAACTTTAAATACAAAAATGATACATGCATACAGACAGCGTAATCAGAACCAGCAAATCAGAACCTTTTCATAGACACCTTACTTGACCTCCTTTGTACAAGATTTGGTGCCACTATAGGACCTTGGTTACAACAATGGTCTATACGGTCATAGTTCGTGTCAATAACGTCAAACAGGGACAGGGCTTAACAGGGCTGAGACCAAGGCCTTGTCCCGAGGTGGGAAAACTAATGCACAGCAATGAGGGCTGGGCCCCGAACCCAGCAGCTGAATTCTAGACCTAGCCACAGAAGGATCCCTCCTGGAAGAAGCGGTGGGCCCCGGTGTTGCAAGATCCTGGGAAAGGATCCAAGTGAGAGAAGGGACCCGGTACCAGGTGTCAAAGTTAGACTCAGGACTCATAGTTTGTCAGACCAGTCTGTTTTATTAGCACAGCGCTCTGCTAATACATTCAGATAATGTGAGCCCCCATGCAAGATTCAAACAGTCTTATTTATACAGATAAAAGGGTGCGAACTAAACAAAGGGACAGAGAGAGCAAAATAGTAAGATATGCATGGAGCACAATATGCATATCTTGCTTCCTTATTAACTCTTATCGATCTAAGACTAATGCTTCACCAATTGCCCTTAAGTGGGGCAATTCATTAAGCAGTTAATTAATGTCTGCTTTCCTGCCCCCCTGGCTTGCAGCATTTCTCATTTCTACTTAAAGGTACATACAGCATTCTTTAATTCATTCTATTTCTTTAATATAATTCATTTCACTTTCACAATCCCTCCTTTTGGTCAAGCTTACGCAAAGACCAACAATTACTGGGTTCCACATATTAATAGTTCTTTATCTCTTCGTTCATCAGTGATATTTAACATACTGAATGAGGGAGGCAACCTAGTGACCGAGGATGTGGAAAAAGCTAATGTACTCAATGCTTTTTTTGCCTCTGTCTTCACGAACAAGGTCAGCTCCCAGACTGCTGCACTGGGCAGCATAATATGGGGAGAAGGTGACCAGCCCTATGTGGAGAAAGAAGTGGTTCGGGACTATTTAGAAAAACTGGACGTGCACAAGTCCATGGGGCCGGATGCGCTGCATCCGAGGGTGCTAAAGGAGTTGGCGGATGAGATTGCAGAGCCATTAGCCATTATTTTTGAAAACTCATGGCGATCGGGGGAGGTCCCGGATGACTGGAAAAAGGCTAATGTAGTGCCCATTTTTAAAAAAGGGAAGAAGGAGGATCCGGGGAACTACAGGCCAGTCAGCCTCATAACAGTCCCTGGAAAAATCATGGAACAGGTCCTCAAGGAATCAATTATGAAACACTTAGAGGAGAGGAAAGTGATCAGGAACAGTCAGCATGGATTCACCAAAGGGAAGTCGTGCCTGACTAACCTAATTGCCTTCTATGATGAGATAACTGGCTCTGTGGATGAGGGGAAAGCAGTGGATGTGTTATTCCTTGACTTTAGCAAAGCTTTTGATACAGTCTCCCACAGTATTCTTGCCGCCAAGTTAAAGAAATATGGGCTGGATGAATGGACTGTAAGGTGGATAGAAAGCTGGCTAGATCGTCGGGCTCAACGGGTAGTGATCAATGGCTCCATGTCTAGTTGGCAGCCGGTTTCAAGCGGAGTGCCCCAAGGGTCGGTCCTGGGGCCGGTTTTGTTTAATATCTTTATTAATGATCTGGAGGATGGTGTGGACTGCACTCTCAGCAAGTTTGCAGATGACACTAAACTAGGAGGCGTGGTAGATACACTAGAGGGTAGGGATCGGATACAGAGGGACCTAGACAAATTAGAGGATTGGGCCAAAAAAAACCTGATGAGGTTCAACAAGGATAAGTGCAGAGTCCTGCACTTAGGATGGAAGAATCCCATGCACTGCTACAGACTAGGGACCGAATGGCTAGGTAGCAGTTCTGCAGAAAAGGACCTAGGGGTCACAGTGGACGAGAAGCTGGATATGAGTCAACAGTGTGCTCTTGTTGCCAAGAAGGCTAACGGCATTTTGGGCTGTATAAGTAGGGGCATTGCCAGCAGATCGAGGAACGTGATCGTTCCCCTTTATTCGACATTGGTGAGGCCTCATCTGGAATACTGTGTCCAATTTTGGGCCCCACACTACAAGAAGGATGTGGAAAAATTGGAAAGAGTCCAGCGGAGGGCAACAAAAATGATTAGGGGTCTGGAGCACATGACTTATGAGGAGAGGCTGAGGGAACTGGGATTGTTTAGTCTCCAGAAGAGAAGAATGAGGGGGGATTTGATAGCAGCCTTCAACTACCTGAAGGGGGGTTCCAAAGAGGATGGAGTGGTGGCAGATGACAGAACAAGGAGCAATGGTCTCAAGTTGCAGTGGGGGAGGTCCAGGTTGGATATTAGGAAACACTATTTCACTAGGAGGGTGGTGAAGCACTGGAATGCGTTACCTAGGGAGGTGGTGGAGTCTCCTTCCTTGGAGGTTTTTAAGGCCCGGCTTGACAAAGCCCTGGCTGGGATGATTTAGTTGGGAATTGGTCCTGCTTTGAGCAGGGGATTGGACTAGATGACCTCTTGAGGTCCCTTCCAACCCTGATATTCTATGATTCTATGATTCTATGATTCTAACATCATCATATTAGCACTCTGTTTTGGGGCAGGCACCTGGGTGGCATACCTTACACAATTCTGGATACAACAGGAGATTAACTGAAAACATACAAAAATCATTAGGATTCCACACAGGATAGTCAGGGCTCCCTGAAACAACCAGTTTCCTATGCCAGAGAAATTGAATAGGTTACTTAGCCACTTCCATAAAGAACTTGGCTTTTCATGGGGAAGATATGCAATTTGTTCTAAGTGACTAGCGTGATCTATTACCTCATTGGTGTCGTCAGGTATGAACACACAACATTCTTTTCCAATGAGAGCACAGGTCCCTCCTTTGGCCGCCAGCACTATGTCCAATGCCTGACGGTTTTGGAGGGCCATCTGTCGGATCGCCCCTGTTTCTTTGGCCAGGGTCTTTAAACTCTCTCCGGTTTCATTTGCCATAATTTCAACTA
Organism: Emys orbicularis; assembly: GCF_028017835.1. NCBI lineage: Eukaryota > Metazoa > Chordata > Testudines > Emydidae > Emys > Emys orbicularis. The sequence goes on along the minus strand of NC_088703.1, from coordinate 7,950,985 downwards.
CTGCTTGTAACCTTAGGAGCTTTTTTGCATGGTGTATTACTCCCCCAAGTGGGATAAGGGAACCGCCAATGGCCTCTTCCCAGGTCAAGGGGCTTATGTTATTTACATACCATTGGGCATCTGATAAGTCCCTTCTTCTTCGCCTGAAATTACGAAGGCGTTCTCATGGGAAGGACCCTAGCACTCGGAATTGTGGGAAGAGTCGGGCGGGATAACAGATACCTGACCAGTTAGCTGGTAACACAGTATAAGCTTTGGTCCCACAAACCCAATGATGGCCTATTAAGGCTGGGAAGGGTCGGTTGCACCCATTTGTCACATAGGTGGCTACAAAGGAGGAGTAATATCCTCCGAAGGGCACAGGGTAATTCTCCTTACGAGGAGTGGTGTTATTTGCATGGCATTGAAAGATTGTATTGTTTTCACTAAGATTACTGTAGGGGGAACATGAGATTGATTTTTCTGTTTGATCCCAGGTCGAGAAAAAATTCATATCCCCATACCCGGCCCGCCACTCTTTAGTTTTGTTCGAATAATCCCATACACCATTGGCCACAATATGCTGAAGGCAATGACTTTTTCCCAGATCCAGCCCTGTTCATTACACACTCAACACCAATGACCTTTTCCCTCCATCACACTTATCCATTTAGATACATTTATTCCCACTGCTTCCCAAGTGTCATTATTGTTCCATGTTTTGTTAAACGGACGAGGTCCTCCAGTGAGGTCTGGGGAATTGAGTGGGATTGCCAGGACAGGAACACCAGCTTGAGAGTGGGCTGGGATGTGGCTGCAGACCCAGCAATTAGAAATATTAAGGGTCTGAGCTATCCACACTTGCTGCTGGATAAAAGAATTGTCATTGTGGACTCCCCAGACCTTAAGACACCAGCAGCCGAGGAACAGGCGCCACCAGAGGCGCATGTTGGAGGCAAGGCCCTTCCGGTTCTGATAACCTCAACTGAGGGAACCGCAGTCACGGTTTTACATCCACCAGGCAGCAGGCGCTAGGCTCACTACTGCTTCTTTTGGGGCCTTGCTTTAGGTCCTCGTCTGCTTCTGGCAACCCTTACGAGAGCGTAGATGATAAGGTATTGCAGGCTGTTCCTCTACGTCTTCTTCTGGAGTCAAAATTGACTCTGCGTGGTCCTGAGGTGATTGGTTTGCTGGGGGTGGTGCCTTCTTACACTGCGAAGCATGTATGCACGCTGTGATGCCAGACAGTTTAACAGCCATCTGGATAGTAAGCAGTACCTGATGATTCTTTGATGTCCTTTAAGTCTCTTTACTTCTTCTTCCTTGACTCTGGCTATAACAATGGCCTTCACACCTTATCTTTTCCTGATGCATACATTTCTTATTTACACAGATTGAGCATACAAACAGTAGTATTTTATATCGAGCAAAAAGGCATTGCAAATTAAACCTTGCTAAGTTTTACAATCAATAACCAAGACAATTTACATTGAGACCCAGGCCTTCAATGTTCCTTTAATCTACTTAACATAGACACAATAGAGAATCCTGTTTCTTACTTACTAAACCTTAAAACAAAGAAATGTATATTTAACTAGAGGCCTACTTTGTAATACATATAGGAAACCATAGTAGACATTATAACTTATTCTAAAACAAAAGGGTGACCATAAACAGTCATAAGGATTGTTCTGGTCTGTCATTCCTTTCTGCTATTCAAAAAGGGTGGCTGACAGGATGAAATCAAATCATACATTAATTCTTATGGGACATTATAAAATCCTGCTTCTACTCGTCAGAGCGATGCCCGGTGCAACACACAAAAGGAGCCCACAGGCTACTGACTCAATCGCCCTTGCTTTCACACCAAGGGTTTTACCCAAGGTGCGGTGCGGCTGCGATTGTGAAGATTTCACTCACTCAGACCGCGGGGACAGGAACCCCTTGGTCGGCCGATCCCCGGACGGAGATGGCACCCAGACTCAAACACTCCACAGGAGGACGGATAGACACAGAGACAGGACAGTCCTCAGTCCGGACAAAACACAGAAATAATTACCTGACCAGATTCCTGATGTCAGATCCCGGGATCCCTACCAGAACAGAGTGGGAACCAACAGGTTCGATGGCGTAGACCTCACTGTGGTCGTGCACCCTTCCATTCAGTAGGAGGACCGCTTGGGCCAAATGCCCAGGTGCCGGCTGCCACGGTCATCCTACAAAAATGGTCAGGAATCACACGGCCCCAGTGAAGACGGTTGCCATCTCGGTGGAATCTCCAAATTGTCAAAGTTAGACTCAGGACTCATAGTTTGTCAGACCAGTCTGTTTTATTAGCACAGCGCTCTGCTAATATATTCAGATAATGTGAGCCCCCATGCAAGATTCAAACAGTCTTATTTATACAGATAAAAGGGTGCGAACTAAACAAAGGGACAGAGAGAGCAAAATAGTAAGATATGCATGGAGCACAATATGCATATCTTGCTTCCTTATTAACTCTTATCGATCTAAGACTAATGCTTCACCAATTGCCCTTAAGTGGGGCAATTCATTAAGCAGTTAATTAATGTCTGCTTTCCTGCCCCCCTGGCTTGCAGCATTTCTCATTTCTACTTAAAGGTACATACAGCATTCTTTAATTCATTCTATTTCTTTAATATAATTCATTTCACTTTCACACAGGAAAGGGCTCCCTGAGGGAAAACTGAACTTGGGGGATCAGAGGGTAAAGGAAGTGGGAGCGAGGACTCAGATCCTTTTGCTAGCCCATTTCACCAGGGTAGTGTATAAGCCAGGAAAGTTCCCGACAATAGCGGGACCATTCCCCTGCTTACATATGGAAGGAAAAGGAGGGGACCCCTGGACTTGATGAGAAACAAATGGGGAATCGGTGGTGGATTCTGAACTATCGTTCTGGGGAAAGCTCACTGAGCTCATGGGTTTGGCCAGGAAGAACATAGCCGGGGCCCAGGAACTGCAAATGGGCTGGTACAACAATGTGCCTGATCGGAGAGCAAAAGAGGGGTCTCAGCTCAGTGCGAAGAGCCCTGTGAAATCAGCCACTAGCTGAAGGAGGTGAGTTATGTGCTGGAGATGCCCAATTGGGCAATTGTACCATGTCGACATAATGAAGCTGTACTTTGACAGGGAGACTGTTGGTGCGGCCGTGTGTGTGGGCAGGGGAAGGAGAAGGGGAAAGGGAATCTCTCTCCTGAGCCAGGAGCCGACCTCCTGCTGAAATAACTTCCCCTCTCTGACCAGCTAACCCCTGCCACCCCAGCTGAGATCTGAGGGGCTGCGTTGGTACCCGCAGCCAGGCACCAACTGGCCTGGGCTCACTAATCGAGCTGTCCCTGGGGGGAGGGGAGGTGTTCCCCATTCACAGTCACTGGGGAAACAGCCTGGGATCCGGAAAGAGAGGACAGTGACATGCTGGCATTAGGGGTGATCCAGCCCCCTCCAGCCCCTGGGACTCACCCATGGTGCTGGTCCCCAAGTAAGACGAGTCAATCAGACCCGGTGTGCACTATTGGAAGCTCAATGCCATCACCATGTTTGATGCCTGCCCCATGCCCAGGACTAACAAAATCCTAGACAAGGGGGGGAGGGGGCGTTACCTCACTACTGTGAATCTCACCAGGGCCTACTGGCAGGTGGCTTTGGACCCAGTTGCCAGGTTGAAATCTGCTCCCATCGCCCCACAGGGCTCTGAGTTCCTAGTCCTACCTTTCGGCCTCAAGGGGGCACCTGCCACCTCCCAGTGCCTGGGGAATCAGTTACTGAGGGCGGTGGAGGACTGTGCCTGGCTACATTTATGATATCTGTGTCTTCAGCCTGACCTGGGAGAACTGTGTGTCCCAGTGAAGAGGGGGCTGGGATGCCTCCAGGATGCAGGACAGATGATAGAGGCCGGAAAGGGTAAAATGAGGATGGCAGAGGTGTCGTACCTGGGCCACAAGGTGAGAAGCAGCTGCCTAAAGCCAGAGCCAGCCAAGGTGAAGGTAGCCAGAGATTGGCCCATTCCTCAATCCAAGACACAGGCCCAGGCCTCTAATGGGATGGCAGGGTACTACTGAAGGTTTGTACCCCACTTTAGCTCCCATTACAAAGATTGGTAAATTGGACAAGCCAGACAAGATGGTCTGGACCGAGCAGTGCCAAGGGGGTGCTCTATGCACTGAAGGAGGCTCTAACCCAGGGGCTGGTGCTGGTAAACCCAGACTTTGACAAACCCTTTATAGTGGTCACTGACACACCCTCAGACAAAGGGCTGGGCGCAGTGCTGATGCAGGCCAATCCGAAGGCCAGTCCATTGTGTACCTGAGCAAGAAGCTGCTCCTCCAGGAGCAGAACTACGCGGCAATAGAGAAGGAATACCTGGCCCTGGGATGGGATCTTAAAAAGCTGCAGCCGTATCTCTTTGGGCGACGCTTTATGGTGTACACTGACCACTCGCCCTGACGTGGCTGCACCGGATGAAAGGGGCTAATGCCAAACTCCAAGGGTGGAGTCTGATCTGCCAGGATGATCAGATGGGGGTGTCCATGTTAAGAGGAGCGCGACTGTTATAGCTGATGCTGGGTCCCGGAGAGGGGGGCCTGAACTTCCCCAGGTCACTGGCTGGAGTGACCCCGCTCAGTTCAGACTTGAACTGGGGAGAGGTGTGACGAAGTTGGGGATTTTTGTAGTGTTTTACATGAATAGCGTGTGCACTTCTCAGTTTCCCTGTCTGCTGCATATTTAACAAGGTGGTGGGAGAGAGTTTATTTTTGCAGAGGACCAGGAGCGACCTCGCTTAGCAGCGGGACCAGGGTCGTCCTTAGGCATACGCAGCATACGCAGCTGCGAAGGGCACTATGAAATTTGGGCACCATATTGCCCCAAATTTCATGGTGCCCTAGGCAGCTGCGTGCTGCATACGCGGCAGCACCAGCCCCGGCGACCAGCCCTATCCCTCGGCCAACCCCCCCTGCAAGGGGCAGGGCCATCCCTAGGGGGGGGGGGGGGGGGCCCGGACAACTCCCTCTGCCCTGCCTCTTACCCTTCCCCCCTGCTCCGCCCCCAGCCCGCCCCCATTCCACCTCTTCCCCCAGCAACCCCGCACTCACCGGCAGCTGCGGGAAGTGGAGCAACCTGGCCCCAGCCCACTGTACTCCGCCAGCTCCCAGCCACGGTGCTCTGCTTCCCACCGCCGGTGAGTGCGGGGAAAGGATCGCCCCCTGCACTCACCGGCAGTGGGAAACAGAGCACTGCAGCTGGGAGCTGGAGGAGTAGAGCAGGCTGGGGCTGGGCTGCTCCGCTTCCCACCTCTGCCAGTGAGGGGGGGTGGGGAATCCCTTCCCCCAAGCCCCCTCCCCCGAGCGACATGGCTGGGGTCAGGGTGAGGGAAGCAAAGCAGGCTGCTCCCAGCCCCCTGCTAATCCCCTGGGCCACTCTGGGCCTGTGGGGCCCCCAAAAGTGGCCCCCCACAGCTCCTGCCTCCAAGAGCCTGTGGGGGGGGGAAAGCCTGGGGCCCCACACAGCCCCCCCATGGGGGGGGGCTGCGTAGGGCACCCAAATGGCTAGGGACGGCCCTGGCCGGGACCCCCAGACAATGGCCTGGAGATGCAGAACCCCAACAACTGGTGACCTGGAGACTAAGAGGCCCACCCCAGCTTGGCAGTCAGCTGGTTCTGGCCAGTGGGAGGACAATGGGCTGAGGAGAGAGGACCCCAGTGACCCAATCAACCAGTTCTAGCCAGAGGGGAACAAAGGACTGAAGAGAGAGGGCCCCAGTGACCTGTTTACCTGGACGGAAGACAAAGGACAGGGGAGGAGCTGTTGGAGCCCGTGATATCCGATGCCCAGCTGGAAAGCGCAGGGTCTCTGGCCTTGAGAGAGAGAGCAGGGAGAGCCTACCTGGATGCAGGGGAGACTTAGATGTGCTGTGCTGAGGGAGGCCAGGCCTGAGGGCCCTGAGAGTTTCCTGTGCTCTGTTCAACGCTCAATAAACCCTCCTGTTTTACGCTGGCTGAGAGTCCCTCCGGTCTAGAGAACAGGGTTGCATTATTCCCTCTGGGAGTGGAGGCCCCGGGGGTCCAGAATGAGTGGACTCCCTGAGGGGGCCCACAGGGAGAGGCAGGCGTGTTAAGGCTCAGAGAGGTGCGGTTCCAGGAGGCGGAGGGACTTAAGGGAGAGTGGACCCCCGAGAAGGGCTGTCACACTGAAGGGAGTTCCCCACAGGGACTGTACATGGCCAAGAGTGGGCATGACCTGTGTATCTGTGACAAGATGTTTGTGTGCGAGTGGTACCAAGGCTGGCTCCAAGCAGCCCTCCCCCCACCCCTATGGCTACCCCACAGAGGGGTCCCAAGAGATATGGGGGCTCTCAGCTCTGAGCATGGCAGCTCCGCCGTACTGCTCCTGTTGTCCTCGGGTCAGTTCTGGCTGCTGACAACCCCGCTAGGGCACTGGGTTACAAAAGAGGTGTGACAGATTTTCGTTACCAATCTGCCTGGGCCACAGTTGATCAGGCTGGGACACAGGATCTTTTTTGAGCAGGGGGAGGAGATGACAAGGCACACCAAGTGTCTAAATTTTAAAGTTTATTGATAAAATAATAAAATCACAGCAGAGAGTGCTGGGAACGCTCCCACGTCACTCAGGGGAAGAAAGAAAGTGTTAGCGCCCCAAGCCCTAACCCACTTTCATGCTCACACACGCACGACCCAGACTGGCCAAGTCTGGGTGTAACGTCAGAAGAAGGGGGGGGGGGAAGGTGGATGGGAGTGCTGTCCTGGGCCCAGGTCGTCCAAGAATCTGCTGTGCTCTCCGAATTACTCCAGCTCTCAGGAGGGTTTTAAGTCCTGGGATCCTTTGGGGGTGTTCCATTCCGCGACCTCTGTTCCTGGTGCTCTTTATCCCAGTCCAAACCGGCTTTCTGTGGTCTCCTCGACTTTCTCCAAAACACACCGGCTAGACTCTGTTGTGCTCTTTGTTTTCCTCTGGGCTGGCCTTCGCTTGCCTCGCTTGTTATGGGCTGGCTCTGCAGGTCGGTGTCTATTCTGTTGAATCTTCCTTTCTCATGGTTGGTCTGTGGATTCTGGGCCCCCCTCTTTCTTGGCCGGCAGCCGAGAGTCAGATGTGTGCTGTGGCCTTGAGCTTAGCTTCGGACTGAGCTTGCTAGCTGCAATGTTGAGTTAACCCATTCTCTGCTTTCTTCTTTCTCCTCCCCCCCTTCTCAGCCTCTCGTAAACCTGCAAAGGAATCTTCCACTCTCCACTCACACCTTTAACCCTTCCCAGCATGCTTTGTGATGCTTGCAACAGTGTTAGCCACATACAATTCTGATCTGCCCTCTCCATGGGACCCCCATGGGTCCTTGGGGCTGTGACAGGAGAAATGTCTTAATTCACACGTGAAACAGCTGAGCCAAGCGGGCTTGAAAACCTGATCTCGGAGCTAAGGCCTGGTGTTTCAAATTTCAGCCCCCAGGGATACAGCTTGATGTGCAGGCTGTCAGCTGGCGTGGGGGGGGGGGGGGGGGGGGAAGCAGGGACATACCCTGCACAATGAGGCTGCAGCCTTCAGAGGCTGTCCTGAGTCAGATGAGGGCAGCCCCAATGCCAGTGATAACTGTGATCCGGCATCGGGAAAGAGCTCTCCTGGGAAGAGCCGTTTGGTTAAACCTCCTTTAAGCTTTGGGTTTCGGGGCGCAGACACCTCGGCAATAAGCCCAAGAGGAAATGATACAGCGGTGGTATGACCCGTGCGCTGGCATGGGATAAAAACAAGCACAACTAAGACTGAAGTCGTGTGGGCCAGTCCAGGGTTCCCAGGGAAACCAGACTCAGAGATTAACAAGTGAAGTTAAACCAGACTGACCGGCTGGGCCATAGAAGCCAGCGAGCTGGAGGGTGAGCTCAGTGGGGGCGCTGGGAGAGGGGAGGCTGACGTCTCAGGTGCTGTATACGACAACCGGATGCTCCTGAGACTGACAGCCCCAGGGACAGTGGCATGGACAGTATCAAGATGGCAGGTTCGGTGCCAATGGGGATTGAGCGGCGTTGTCTTTGCGCCAGAAGAGGAGCTCCATGAAGAGACAGATTGTGAAACGAAAGGAGTAGGATGGCTGACAAACTCCAGGCAGCGCGACGTCACTGGGCCGCACACGCACGCAGGTGGGGGAAAGGGTGCTGGTGATGATAGCCCGGCTGGAGAGGCCGGCAGAGGAGACCTGAGGAAAGCTGAGGAAGCGATGACAGGATTGCATCGAAGGCAGGTGGACCTCAGTGCCGCCTCGGACAGATGAAGCTGGCCTGACCCCAGGGAAGAAGAAGGAGAGTGTCGGGGCAGTGAAATGTCGTGATCCTTGGTGGGGGCTAAAGGCCAACAGGACTGGACTTGACACACCCCGAGTGAAGAGTCCCCCACAACCTCTGCCTGGCTAATGAACTTTGGCCAGAGGAGGACGGGGTGACTTCCTGTGGGGAGGAGCGAGGGCTTGGGGGCAAGGACGCTGCCCAGGGGGCAAGGACGCTGCTCAGTGAGCTCTGGCAGGGACAGGGTCTGGCAGCTGCCCAGCACCCCAGAGCTGTCATTGCTGAAGCTGCGTTAATAGGCGAGAGCCCAGACCAGTGCCGGGGTGAGAGGGGACAGAGCAGCCAGAGACGGTGCAGAGCCAGGGGCGGGTGAGACCGGCACGCGGGCGGATGGGGGTGATGGTGCAGAGATGGCACTGTGGCTATGGGTGGTGGTGCAGCGAGAGGAGACGATTCATTCGCTGGCTCCTCTGCCCCTCTCCCTGCCTACCCACGTTCTGCCTCCCCCTCCCCCACCTGCCTCCTTCACCCCACGGCTGGAAATGGACCTACCCGAGTGCACTCCTGGACTTTGGGACTTCACCAGCTGCAGACAATGAATCATGACACTGGGGCACCAGAGGGGAAAGGAGGAGAGTGAGGGGTCATAAGAGCAGCCACACTGGGTCCGACCAAAGGTCCATCTAGCCCAGTATCCTGTCTTCTGACAGTGGCCAATGCCAGGTGCCCCTGAGGGAATGAACAGAACAGGTAATAATCAAGTGATCCATGCCCTGCCACCCACTCCCAGAGACACCATCCCTGCCCATCCTGGCTAATAACCGTTGATGGAGCTATCCTCCAGGAATGTATCTAGTTCTTTTTTGAACCCTGTTATAGTCTTGGCCTTCACAACATCCTCTGGCAAAGAGTTCCACATGTTGACTGTGTGTTGTGTGAAAAACTACTTCTTTTTGTTTGTTTTAAACCTGCTGTCTATTAATTTCATTGGGTGACCCCTAGTTCTTGTGTTATGAGAAGGAGTAAATAACACTTCCTTATTTACTTTCTCCACACCCGTCATGATTTTATAGACTTCTAGCATATCCCCCCCTTAGTCATCTCTTTTCCAAGCTGAAAACTCCCAGTCTTATTAATCTCTACTCAGAAGGCAGTCATTACATACCCCTAATCATTTTTGTTGCCCTTTTCTGAACCTTTTCCAATTCCAATATATCTTTTTTGAGATCTGCATGCAGTATTCAAGATGTGGGCATACCATGGATTTATATAGCGGTAATATGATATTTTCTGTCTTTATCCCTTTCTTAATGATTCCCAACATTCTGTTCGCTTTTTTGACTGCCACTGCACATTGAGTGGATGTTTTCAGAGAACTAGCCACAATGACTCCAAGATCTCTTTCTTGAGTGATAACAGCTAATTTAGACCCCATCATTTTACATGTATAGTTGGGATTATGTTTTCCAATGTGCATTACTTTGCATTTGTCAACATTGAATTTCATCTGCCATTTTGTTGCCCAGTCACCCCGTTTTGAGAGATCCTTTTGTAGCTCTTCGCAGTCTGCCTGAGACTTAAATATCTGGAGTAGTTTTGTATCTTGTGCAAATTTTGCCACCTCACTGTTTACCCCTTTTTCCAGAACATTTATGAATATGTTGAATAGGACTGGTCCCAATACAGACCCCTGGGGGACTCCACAATTTACCTCTCTCCATGAAAACTGACCATTTATTCTTATGCTTTGTTTCCTATCTTTTAACCCTTTACCAATCCATGAGAGCACCTTCCCTCTTATCCCATGACAGCTTACTTTGCGTAAGAGCCTTTGGTGAGGGAACTTGTCAAAGGCTTTCTGAAAATCTAAGTACACTATATCTACTGGATCCTCATTGTCCACATGCTTGTTGATCCCCTCAAAGTATTCTAGTAGATTGGTGAGGCATGATTTCCCGTTACAAAAACCATGTTGACTCTTCCCCAACAAATTATGTTCACCTATGTGTCTGACAATTCTATTCTTTAATATAGTTTCAACCAGTTTGCCCGGTACTGAAGTCAGGTTTACTGGCCTGCAATTGCCGGGATCACCTCTGGAGCCCTTTTTAAAAATTGGCGTCACATTAGCTATCCTCCAGTCATTTGGTACAGAAGCTGATTTAAACAATAGGTTACGGACTACAGTTAATAATCCTGCAATTTCACATTTGAGTTCCTTCAGAACTCTTGGGTGAATACCATCTGGTCCTGGTGTCTTATTACTGTTTAGTTTATCAATTTGTTCCAAAACCTCTTCTAATGACACTTCAATCTGGGACAGTTCCTCAGATTTGTCACCTAAAAAGAATGGCTCAGGTTTGGGAATCTCCCTCACATCCTCTGCCAGGAAGACCGATACAAATAATTCATTTAAAAAGAACAGGAGTACTTGTAGCACCTTAGAGACTAACAAATTTATTAGAGCATAAGCTTTCGTGGGCTACAGCCCACTTCTTTGGAGGCATTTAGTTTCTCCAAAATGGCCTTATCATCCTTGAGTGCTCCTTTAGCATCTCTATCGTCCAGTGGCCCCACTGATTGTTTAGCAGGCTTCCTGCTTCTGATGTACTTTAAAAAAAAATTGCTATTACTTTATGAGTCTTTGGCTAGCTGTTCTTCAAATTCTTTTTTGGTCTTCCAAAATATTTTTACACTTCATTTGCCAGAGTGTATGCTCCTTTCTATTTTCCTCACTAGGATTTAACTTCCACTTTTTGCTTCTCACTGCTTCTTTTACTTTGTTGGTTAGCCATGGTGGCACTTTTTTGGTTCTCTTACTATGTTTTTTAATTTGGGGTATACATTTAAGTTGAGCCTCTATTATGATGTCTTTTAAAAGTTTCCATGCAGCTTGCAGAGATTTCACTTTTGACACAGAACCTTTTAATTTCTGTTTAGCTAACTTCCTCATTTTTGTGTAGTCCGTCTTTCTGAAATTAAATGCTGCAGTGTTGGGCTGCTGTGGTGTTTTCCCTGCCACAGGGATGTTAAATTTAATTATATTATGGTCACTATTACTAAGCGGTCCAGCTATATTCACCTCTTGGACCTGATCCTGAGCTCCACTTAGGACTAAATCAAGAATTGACTCTCCTCTGGTGGGTTCCAGGACCAGCTGCTCCAAGAAGCAGTCATTTAAGGTGTCAAGAAATTTTATCTCCGCATCACGTCCTGAGGTGACATGTACCCAGTCAATATGGGGATAATTGAAATCCCCCATTATTACAGAGTTTTTTATTTTAATAGCCTCTCTAATCTTCCTGAGCATTTTACAGTCACTATCACCATCCTGGTCAGGTGGTCGGTAATATATCCCTACTATTATATTCTTATTATTAGAGCATGGAATTACTATCCATAGAGATTCTATGGTACAGTTTGGTTCATTTACGATTTTTACTTCATTTGATTCTACGCTTTCTTTTACATATAGTGCCACTCCCCCACCAGCATGACCTGTTCTGTCCTTCCGATTTTGTACCCTGGAATTACTGTGTCCCATTGATTATCCTCATTCCACCAAGTTTCTGTGATGCCTATTATATCAATAGCCTCATTTAATACGAGGCACTCTAGTTCACCCATCTTATTATTTAGACTTCTAGCACTGGTATATAAAGACTTTAAAAATTTGTCACTTTTTAAGTACATGGTGTAATTGAATGGAACTTTTTTCATTTGACTGCTTCTCATCAGATCCTACCTGTATTTCATCATCTTCCCTCCTCTCCTCCTTATGAGGACATAGAGAATCTTCGGGTACGTCTTCACTTACATCCGGGTCCGGATGTAAGCAATCGGTTTTCTGAGTTCGATTTATCGCGTCTGGTTAAGACGCGATAAATCGATCCCGGATCGATCCCGGAAGTGCCCCGGATCGATCCCGGAAGTGCTCGCCTTCGACGCTGGTACTCCAGCTCGGCGAGCGGAGTACGCAGCATCGACGGGGGAGCCTTCCTGCCGCGTCTGGACCGCGGTAACTTCGCACTAAGGTACTTCGAATTCAGCTACGTTATTAACGTAGCTGAATTTGCGTACCTTAGTCCGAAGTGGGGGGGTTAGTGTAGACCTGGCCTTCATTAATAGATCCTCCCCTAAGGGATGTCTCTGTCCGAACCATGTGCTCCTCCACACCTGTCGGCTTTCCCCCAGCCCTTAGTTTAAAAACTGCTCTATGACCTTTTTAATGTTAAGTGCCAGCAATCTGGTTCCATTTTGGTTTAGGTGGAGCCCATCCTTCCTGTATACTTTCCCAAAAGTTTCCCCAGTTCCTAATAAATCTAAACCCCTCCTCCCTACACCATCATCTCATCCATGCATTGAGACCCTGCAGTTCTGCCTGTCTAACTGGCCCTGCGTGTGGAACTGGAAGCATTTCAGAGAATGCCACCATAGAGGTCCTGGACTTCAATCTCTTACCTAGCAGCCTAAATTTGGCCTCCAGGATCTCTCTCCTATCCTTCCCTATGTCGTTGGTACCTACATGTACCACGGCCACCAGCTCCTCCCCAGCACTACACATAAGTCTATCTAGGTGTCTCGAGAGATCCGCAACCTTCGCACCAGGCAGGCAAGTCACCATGCGGTTCTCCTGGTCATCGCAAACCCAGCTATCTCTGTTTCTAATGATTGAATTACCCATTATACTAATACCTGTCTCTTCCTAATAACTGGAGTTCCCTCCCCCGGAGAGGTAACCTCAGTGTGAGAGGATACCACAACATCATCTGGAAGGAGGGTCCCAACTATGGGGTCATTTCCCTCTGCTCCGGTTGGATGTTCTCCTTTCCTGAGACTTTCATCCTCCTCAACAGCACAGAGGCCGTCAGACCAGGGGTGGGACCGTTCTACTGTGTCCCAGAAAGTCTCATCTATGTACCTCTCTGTCTCCCTTAGCTCCGCCAGTTCAGCCACTCTGGTCTCCAAAGCCCGTATACAATCTCTGAGGGGCAGGAACTCCTTGCACGGAATGCACACATACGCCACTCGCCCATAGGGCAGGTAATCATACATGCTGCATTGGGTGCAATAAACTGGGTAGCCCCCACTCTGTTGCTGGACTTCTGCCTGCTTTATCTTTATACTCCTGACGCTTGTTCCTTTGTTGTTTTGTTTTTATCAGGGGGTGTTTTTGGCTTTAAGTTTACAGAATGTTACGTGTATCTAGCCCTCCCCCCCTCCACATACACACACTGAACTCTAAACTCCCTTGCAAAACATCACACTGCCCCTCTAAACTCCCTCACAAATGTCACAGGGACATTGAATGCTTATAATGGCAAGTGGGGAAACTGAGGCAAAGGACACTGCCCAAGACACTATGGGGTGGGTACTTTACGCACGGTTTCTATGACGATGTGGTTGATTTATTGTTGCTTTCCTAGGTTAATGTTGCCTTCCCTTCCCCCTCCATGCAGTTCTCCTTGTCTCGGCGCTGGAAAGAGGGGAATTTTGCCTGTTAAGGGCACCCAGAGCGGATTTATTTCCCCCCAGGTGTCTAGGGTAGACAGAGCTGGCCTGAGACCAAATGATGCCCCAGGCAAGCAGCATCTTCGCCTCTGCCTCCCTCCATTTGTTAAACTTTTGAATACCTTATTTTTATGGCATTTGTAGCCCATTTCATGACTTCGATGCACGATTTCCATGCATGATTTATCCCTGTGATATAAGATGATAAATTTCCATGCTAGGCTCTTTAAATCTGTATTGATTCATGCCATGTATAAGCAAATAAAAATAAATTGTTTCCTCTAAGCTTATAGAAACTTCTTAATTTTAAGAATAACTGAAGTGGACTAACATTATGAATTGAACTGTGCACCAACACTGGCTGGATCCATATTAAATAGTGTTACAGTCGGTGACAGTGTTACAGTCGGGCTAACCCTAATCCTTCAGTTCACAAGGTCTCTTCTCGCTTTTGCCCTTGTGAACTGAATCACAGCATCAAAGAGAGCCAAAGACTGGCCAATGGCACGTTCAAGCAATAAATTAGCAAGCAATGTCAGTCTCTCATTGGCCAGCGTCGATCAAAGATCTGTTTTAGTGAGCCTGAGCTTCGAATAGCCACCTGCGTTGGTTTGCGCGTGACCCCTGTAAGATGGGTCTGACCCACGGAAGTGCTCTGAGCTGTATGTACAAGTGCCTTCCCCATGACAGTGGGGTGGCATGTAGGAACGGGCTGGTACAGCCCACAGACTCATTCCTTCGCTATCCACAATGGAGCAGCTTCAACGGGCAGGAGTGAAGGAGGCCCCTGAATATGCCCTTGCCCAGCGGGGAGGGCTTTGTCTTGAGGCGTGGGAAACCTCTGCTCGGATACGGGCTGCCCTGAAGGCGGGGGCAAGGGGGAGTTGAACTGGAGCTCCCACTGCCCAGCTGAGTGCTCTGGGGTAAAGAAGGGGAGCCTCCATCTCAGCCCCTTTTGTGTGGAACGAGGCAGGTGCCCCACTCATTCACACAAGACACCCTCATCTCAGCTGCCTGGCTCCAGAGAGAGGTTCCAGCTCATGGGCTACAAGCAGAGCTGGGTGCCTTCTTAGGCACGCATCCCCTTGGCTCAGCATTGTCCATTGGCTGGCGTAGGTGGCTCCCTGCCTGGTGTGCTGGCTTTTGGGGTCCCATCCGCAAGTGTCTGTATCACCCCATCCGTTGAGCCGGGAGCTGGGCCCCCAACGCAGGCTGCCTGGATCCCATCGTTGGTCTGCTGACGTTCTCAGTGCCCAAAAGTTGGGGGGATACAGAGCATCACAGCCCCTAAGTCCCTTTGTGGATCCAAAGAAACAAACCAACCCGCTCCCTGGAAAAGCAGCTGTAGGCAGGGGGCTGTCCGGCGCTGGTGCTAATTAACCCACTAATTGTCGGGTTATAGCCGAGGACGACAGCAGGTGAGGGCAGCGGCTTCAGCAGACGTTCCTGAGCCCCTCGGCCTGCGCTGGTTGGACGAGTGAAGAATAATGAAGGGTTAAATCTGGTTTCAGGATGAGAACTGGATGCTGGTTTTTGAAATGTGCCCAGAATGTTGCTCTCCTTACCCCGTGAGGGAAGCGGGAATCCGCTGTGATATTGGTGACCAACAGGCCAGGTTGGGGATTGTGCAGAAGGATTCCAGTGCTTCTCATGGGGCAGGGGGCTGGTGTGATGGGGCGGGGGCACAACTGGCCGCGGCGGCAGCAATGAGCCAGCAGGAGCTGGCTGGGATCAGCACGTACCAAGGGAGGATCCAGAGAGGCAGCGGAAGCCCCGCTGAGCCAAGGACTGGCTCTGACCATGTGAACGCTGCGTGGCTGGCAGCAGAGGCCGTGGCCTGGAGGGGACAGGAGCCCGTGATAAGAGCAGGAGTCACGGAGGTACATGCAGCGGCTCTGTTGGGACGGAGGGGATGGGGGGGGGTAGAGCTCAGGGAGCAGGACATGGCAACGCCCTGGCTTCCATCACCAGGGACCCTCACCTCAGCTAACCCAAGGACGGTCAGATTCCAGGCTGCCGGCACTGATCAGTGGTTATGCCACAGAGGGGCTCAGGACCAGCCTCCTACAGATATCTGGCTGGGCTGCACACAGCAGGAGAACACCCAAAGGACCTCTGGATCCTCCCTTGGTACGTGCTGATCCCAGCCAGCTCCTGCTGGCTCATTGCTGCCGCCGTGGCCAGTCGTGCCCCCGCCCCATCACACCAGCCCCCTGCCCCATGAGAAGCACTGGAATCCTTCTGCACAATCCCCAACCTGGCCTGTTGGTCACCAATATCACAGCGGATTCCCGCTTCCCTCACGGGGTAAGGAGAGCAACATTCTGGGCACATTTCAAAAACCAGCATCCAGTTCTCATCCTGAAACCACCCTGGGAGTCCTGGAGGCCGCAGGCCTGCCCCATAGCGTGGTCCGGCACACTCCAGCGGTCATCCCCAAGGGGCTGGTTGGTTACAGGCCAGCCATAGCTCAGCCCCGGTGGATCCCGGACAGCATCACCTTGTTACAGTCATAAATGTTCTAAGTGGGAGACATCTGCTTGTGTTTGTGTCCAGAATTAAAAGGGAGATTTCACAGGGGTAGCAGATGGTGACAGGGCCCCTAACCATCACAAATGGCTACCCCGGGCCCAGACCGTGACACTGCAGAGGTGGCATGCGTCACCCAGCACCACTCTTGCCCGGCAGATGAGGGGGCGATCGCTGTGGAGCCGGGCGGTGGTGTGCTGTCTCTGCCGGGGCGATCTCATTTGGCGGGCTGGGCTGTTGGGGGTGCAGAGCTGGGCTCTGCCGTTCGCTCCCCAGGCTCCGCTGCCAACTCCACTTTTGTCCCCAAACCCTCCCTGGCGATGCTGCCTCCATGGAAACCAGGTGGGGGCTGCTGTGGAGATTGTGGTAGTTGCTATGGCTACAGTGCCAATGGGACATGGCACAGCTCAGCAGAGTGGTGGGCATCGGTGGGGGCAGGGCAGCTCCATTGCTGCTGGCCCCAGTTCAACCCAGGGGGACTGTGATACAACGTGGCCGGAGTCCCAGGAGTAGGGTGACCAGATGTCCCAATTTTATAGGGACAGTCCCGATTTTTGCGTCTTTTTCTTATATAGGCTCCTATTACCCCCCACTCCCGTCCCGATTTTTCACACTTGCTGTCTGGTCACCCTACCCAGGAGCGATGGGAATGGCTGGCCAGCACGTAACCCCCCTCCCCAAGGACAGGGCCTGCAGTGAGCCCCGCCTGATGTAACGAGTGAGACGGGCCCCTGGGGGAGGGGCCATAAATACCCCCCACTTCCATCGCCTGTGCTTGCATGTGACCAGCACCCCTCACCCACCTGGTGCCTGGCAGGAGGGAGGGAAGGGGGATGGGGAGTGTGCATCTGCCCCCCAGCATCAGCACCTGCCCCGAATGCTCAGCCAGCAGGAGGCTGTGGGGCTGTCTCGGCGCCATGGGGCTGAAGTACCCAGGTCTGTCCTGAGCCAGCGTGACACCAGCCGGCATCTTCATGCCATTGCAGGGCTCCAGGAGCGGGAGCTTCGAGCCACTCCCAGATACCACCCTGCAGCAGGCCAGGCGGGGGGCGGAGGGGTGGGCCGTTACTGGCAGCTGGGATCGAGCCATCACTTGATTTATCCCTCCACGGGGCCCATATTGGGGGGGGGTTCAGGGCCAGCCAGCTCCAGGCACCAGCGCAGAAAGCAGGTGCTTGGGGCGGCCAATGGAAAGGAGCGGCACATCCGGGTCTTCAGCGGCAATTCGGCGGTGGGTCCCTCAGGCCCTCTCGGAGGGAAGGACCGGCCGCTGAATTGCCGCCGAAGAATGAAGCAGCGCGGTAGAGCTGCCACTGATCGCGGCTTTTTTTTTTTTTTCCCCCGCTTGGGGCGGCAAAAAAGCTGGAGCCGTCCCTGGTGGGGATGGCCCCCCACTGAAGAGGGTGGGGGGCAGGTGTCCCCCTAGATCTGAGGAGGGAGGGGGCAAGACAGGGGGCTTCATTCCCATGAGGAAGGTCTCCTCTGTGCTGCTGTTGGGACAGGCAGAACGGACACACAAGAGACGGCCCCTGCCCACCAGAGCTCACAGTCTAACTGGACAGCAGCTCAACTAGAGTGCCCCAGTCAGGGAGAGAACCCAGGGGTCCAGGCTCTCAGCCCCTCCCGGCTCTGACTACTAGACCCCACTCCGTCCCAGGGCTGGGAACAGACCCCAGGCATCCTGGCTCCCAGGCCCCCTGCTCTAACCCACTAGCCCCCACCCACCCCCATGGTGGGGTGGGGGGGAGGGCGAGATGCTGGGAGCCTGGTGCATGCTGGGGCAGTCACTGGGGCCCTCTGTGATGTCTCCAGGCCCCTGATGTGCTGGCCCTACAGCACCTGGGAGGGAAGGGTTGGGAGCAGGCTCCTGTTAACTCCCGAACCCCCTAGGGAGGTCTCCATGGCAACCTGCCCCACCCAGAACTCACACTTGGATACCAGCAGGTTGCTGTGGATACGGTGCTGTTATTTGGCAACACAATACACCCTAGGGACAGGTGTCCTGCTCAGCAGGGACCAGAGTGTGTATGTGTGTGGGGGGGAGGGGGCTAGAGCCAGGGCCATATCCTCCCCTGGGGCCTGGTTGATGCCTTGTGGGTGGGGGACTGGCAGTGCCTGGCTGGGCAGGGGTTGTGTCTGAGAGGGCAGGATCTCACCCCTCCACAGTTACCCTACTGAGCTCTGCTCTATGGCTGGCAGTCATCCCTACCCCTGCCCCAGCCCATCTAGCAATGACCCAGCTGTGAAGAAGTGGGAATTTTCTGTAGTATTTTTGAGGCCAGTGTGTGCCTCAGTTTCCCCTATACTTTGCATGGCTAGCCAGTGTACCCCTGGACAGTACAGAGTCAGGGGGTGGGGGGAGTGGCTGCGTGTCCGTGTGTGTCAGTCACCTCCCTGTCTGGGTGGAATGAAGAGTCCTTAAGGAATGGGCTGAAACTGACCCAGGTCAGCCCAAGGCCAGAGAGATGATGCCAGCTCCAGTGACTCCAGCCTCAATGCTCTCAACAGGGAAGCTGGGCACAGACCCCAGCAGGAGACTAGGAGGTGACCAGCAGGGATAAGTGTGGACTCTGGAAGAAGCTTCTCTTGCTCTCTCCTGGGAACTGACAAAGGAAGAGACCGAGCCTGAAAATGACGTTTACCCCAGCTCGGCTGGGCTCGGGGCTGACCAGAACGGGCTCCTTTGGACCCTTCTTCTCTCTGCGCTGCCCCAAGGACTCCCTGTGCTGCATGCCAGAGCCTAACAAACCCGGCTGCTCTGAAAATGCCACCGGGAGTCACTGTCAATCCTGGCTGAGGTGCAGGAATCCCTGCAGGGTGGTGACGGCTCTCGCCGTGGGACGCGCTGGGCAGAGCTTGTGGGGTAGATCAGGAGGCTGGAACCCAGAGGTTCAGTCTAGGAGATGGTGAGGACCCATGGCCTGCCCGGGAGAAGAGTGAGACCCCTCGGGGTTCTGGCACACTAAAGGGTTCCTCCGAGAGACTGTTCCAAAGTCGGGGGCGTAGCACCGATCCTGTGGATCCGTGACCCCAGCCCTGCCCCGGCCCCCAGCAGTGACCTGGCCCTGTCCCGGCTCCACCCTGGCTCTGCCCCAGCCCTAAGCAGGCCTTAGCCAGGCAGGGGCATCTCTCCCGGTGCCCAGACCCCAGCCATGTCAGCAGATGCTCCCCCCTTCCTGGATGTTCCCCAGGACAGTGGCGTGGGGTTGGCAGGGCTCCCCAAGCTCCATGCCCCACCCCCCACCCCACGGGACACACCACTGGCTCCTCCTGCCACGGCTGCAGTGTGGTGCCAGGCAGCTCCGGGGCAGGGGCCATGTCAAGTCTGGCTGGGCTCCACGCCAGGGCCAGTGAGCATCCACCTGTCTCCCGTGTCCTGGTGTGAGGGGAGCAGGGCCAGCTGGGGGGTGGGACTGGCCCTGCAGCTCCAGTTCAGCCCCGCACCCCATCCCTAAGGGATACCAGCCTGTCTTCTCCCACAGGGACCAGGCAGGACCCGGCAAGGGAAGAGGGGGGCACCAAACCCAGAGGTGGCCCTGGACACAGAGCCAGAGAGACCTCCCCATACCTGCTCCACTGCTTAGGAGGCACAGCCTGACCCTGCTGTTCATGGGGGAGCAGTGTCAATCCCCCAGCCCAACCCTGCACTGCCTAACTTCCCCAACACCTGCAGTAACAGCTGCCCCCCACCCTCGTCACTGGCAGGGCTGCCCCCCACTCCAGCGGGCACCTCGCTCTGGGCTGGGCACCACCAGGCTTAGTCAGGCGGGGGCAGGATGCAGGGCAGGAGGTAAGGCAGGAGCTGGGGGGAAGAGTCGGGGGAGGGATGGATGTCCCTGCTCCCTCCTGTGCTGGCGCCACACAGCGACCTCTGGGCTATTGATCCACGGTAGAAAGAGCCAGGGGACAAGGGCCGCGGCGCCAGCTTGGGGCCAGGGGAGCCGGTCTGAGCCAGACTGGGCAGGTGGCAGCATGGCCAGGGCTGCTCTGCTCCCCCGATTCCCTCCCCCTGCATGGGGGCGGGGGGGCATGAGGTGGAGGTGGGTTAGTGTCATTGAAATAAATGGGGTGAGAACAGAGAGACCTTGGCTTGCCTGGTCCTCCAGAACGGGCACTGACAACCTGCTTAACCTGTTCCTGAGGATACAGCGCAGAAGGGAAGGGAAGCACAGCACCAGTCGGGCTGTCAGGGTGCCCACAGCCCCTGTTCTCCTTCCCGTTAGCAGGAGAGAGTTTTCATAGGGACCCCCTTCCCCAGGGGTTATACCAAAGATGGCACTAACGGCCCTTTCGGGGAGAAGAGACGCAGTGAGCTGGGCTGGGCTGGGCTGGGCTGGCGGCGTCGCTGCTGTGAAAGTCCGATCCCTAGAAGATAAAACGAGACAAACCCACAGTGGGGAGAAAAGCCGGAAGGGAGCGGGGAAGAAAAGTGACACAGGATGGGCGGAGGGTGTCAGCAGGCACCCAACTCTCACATCCCGAGTGGGGAGTCAGGATTTCGCCTGCGGCACGCCAGCAGTGATGTTAGTGGGGGCACAGTCAGGACGTGTCTCTTGGGATCAGGATGATGAAGATGCAATGGTGACATGGTGGATCCTGGGGTCCCAGGAGATGGGTGGGGGGCAGCTAGGATAGGGAAACTCCCTCCTTGCAGACCACCATTTTGATCCCCCCAAAGTCTTTTCCTGCGGACCTCCAAGGCGGGGCAGGTGGAACTCGGTATTTTGCCCACCAATTAGGTCTAGTTTCCCACACACCCATTGATGCCCTGATCCCATGCCTCATTGCTCACCCATTGCGCTCTCCCCACGCTGCTGGGGTGCACTGAGGAGAATGGTTTGCACTAATCCATGCCCCCGTCTCCTGGCACTAATCAGTGTTATCACACAGCAGGCTCAGCTGGACTTTTGCTCCCCTGGACACATGAGAGTCCACAGA
Source organism: Emys orbicularis (assembly GCF_028017835.1). Classification (NCBI taxonomy): domain Eukaryota; kingdom Metazoa; phylum Chordata; order Testudines; family Emydidae; genus Emys; species Emys orbicularis. The sequence goes on along the minus strand of NC_088703.1, from coordinate 7,929,725 downwards.
CCAGAATCAGCCCGAGTTGGGGTGGGACATGCAGACAAGCTCCAGCCCTATCCTTGGTGGGGGCCTGAGCTTGGTATTTGCATGGAGACACGATGCCCTGGTTCAGGTCACAGGCTGCTCAGTGCCGTGTGCCCAGCTCAGCAGCCCAGGACCTGAGGGAGGCCCCCAGGCACTCACCCAGCCTATGCCCCGTATGGGGGGTCCAGTGCTGGATGCTCCTCGTCGTGTCCCCCCCTCAGCCCCTCAGGGTTGCCCAAGGCTAGCAGGCCCTGCTCCCCACTGGGATGGGGGCCCTGGCAGCACAGAGCTGATACTGGCCTCAACTCAGAACTCTCCTGAGCCAGAGAGGGGTACAGTGTGCTCATCATGGGGGTTGGGGGACCCTGGCTTCCTGCTGGGTGCTTGGGGAGTGGCGCTGGGGGAGCTGGACAGGGAGCACAGGGTGCCCCGGAGAGGTGCTGAGGGGAACTGGGTGCTCAGGGGCTGGGCGGGGGGGTACTGGGGCAAACTGGATGCTCAGGAAGATGAGGTTTGGGGGGCTGCTCAGGGGAGCGGGAGATAGTAAGAGCTGGTCACTGGTGGAAGGGAAGGGGGGGTTGGGGGACCAGACAGACACGTTGTCCCAGGTGACGTCTGACAACACCTAGCACTTAAGGGGGGGGGGAGGAGAGGTCCGCCCAGCTTTCCCTGCAGCCAATCGCAACCTCGCTCCCGGCGCACTGCAGCCAATCAGCGGCGAGCGCTGCCCCCCTTCTCCCCACAGCTGATGCAACCCTGCTGCAATCGGGCCAGTCACCGCCCGCTGGGTCCTGCCCCCCTCCCGCAAAATAGGCCTCTCGCTCCCGCCCCGGGGGCGCTGCAGGGGGTGACGGGGAGCCGGAGCCGCGCAGCCCTGGGGCACAGCGTGGGGGCGGGCCGGGTTTGGGGGAGGGGGCTGGTGGATGCACGGCCCCGCTGGCGGGGCGGAGGGACACGGGCTGTAATGCGGCTAAGGGGGGGGAGGCGGTATACATAGCGGCCCCTCCTCGCCACCCCCTCAATCCATCTCTCTCCGCACACACAGACACAGCACCCACCGCCGCGCGCCATGGCTCTCTAGCCCTGCCCGACCCCGGACCAGCGTGCGCAGCGCCGCGCCGCCACCCCCCGCCGCCACCATGGAGTGAGTGCTGCGCCCGGGGGTCCAGCGGGGGGATGGGGCTGCCTGTGCGGAGACGGGGGGGCGTGCCCACGTACAGCCCCGCGGTGGGCACGGGGACCCTGGGGGGGCGGGGGCGCGTGCCCGCGTACAGCCCCGCGGTGGGCACAGGGACCCTGGGGGGGGGGCGTGCCCGCGTACAGCCCCGCGGTGGGCACGGGGACCCCGGGGGGGGGGTGCGGGGTCGCGTACAGCCCCGCGGTCGCATAGGGTCCCCGGGGGGGAGGGGAGTGTGCCCACCTACCGCCCTGCGGTGGGCACGGGGACCCGGGGGGGGGGGGGTGCGGGGTCGCGTGCCCGCGTACAGCCCCGCGCTCGCACAGGGACCCCGGGGGGAGGGGCGCGTGCCCGCGTACAGCCCCGCGGTGGGCACGGGGACCCCGGGGGGAGGGGCGCGTGCCCGCGTACAGCCCCGCGGTGGGCACGGGGACCCCGGGGGGGGGGGGTGCAGGGTCGCGTACAGCCCCGCGGTGGGCACGGGGACCCCGGGGGGGGGGGGGTGCGGGGTCGCGTACAGCCCCGCGGTGGGCACGGGGACCCCGGGGGGGGGGGGTGCGGGGTCGCGTACAGCCCCGCGGTGGGCACGGGGACCCCGGGGGGGGGGGTGCGGGGTCGCGTACAGCCCCGCGGTGGGCACGGGGACCCCGGGGGGGGGTGCGGGGTCGCGTACAGCCCCGCGGTGGGCACGGGGACCCCGGGGGGGGGGGTGCGGGGTCGCGTACAGCCCCGCGGTGGGCACGGGGACCCCGGGGGGGGGGGTGCGGGGTCGCGTACAGCCCCGCGGTGGGCACGGGGACCCTGGGGGGGCGGGGGCGCGTGCCCGCGTACAGCCCCGCGGTGGGCACAGGGACCCTGGGGGGGGGGCGGGGGCGCGTGCCCGCGTACAGCCCCGCGGTGGGCACGGGGACCCCGGGGGGGGGGGGGTGCGGGGTCGCGTACAGCCCCGCGGTGGGCACGGGGGCGCTGGTGGGGCCGGGACCCCCGGGGGCGCGCGCACTGTAGCACGGCCAATGCACGCAGGGTGTCTCCGGGGAGTCGGGGCTGGTTGGCTCCCACGGGGGAGCGCTGCTGGGATCACGCTGCAGCCTGGCGGTGTCTCCCCATGGACTCGCTCCTCCCCACCCCACGGGTAGAGCGGACGGGGCGGGCTGACCCGCGGTATCCTAGCTGGGGGGGGGGCCTCGAGCCTGTGCGAACGGGCGGGAGCTGAGTCCCCGGGCAGGGCGATGTGGTTTGATGAGTGGAGGGAAGCGAGACAGGGTTGTCCCTTTGCTGTTATGGGGTGCTGCTGTGCAGAAGATGGGGGGGGGGGAAAGGATTGAGCCCTGCCATGGGTGTAGGGGTGCCCTCCCCCATGCCAGGGGCCCTGCTCACCCTCTCTTCTCTCCCCCACAGGTCTTCCTGCTCTGCCCCCATCTCCTTACCTGCCCCCATTCTTGCCAGCAGGAATCGCGGCCCCCGCCCATCACGCTCTGGCCCCTTGCCCTATTGCGCTGCGGCCTGCGTGAACCCGCACCTGCCCCACCATGTCAATGCTGGCAGTGCTGACCCTGGACCTGGAGAAGACTCCGCTCCCAGCTAGTGCCCTCTCCTGGAGGGCTGAGTTCCTCAAGATCCCTGGCCACAATGAGCCCATGCCAGGGGCCACGGATGGGCGCTATGCCCATGGCACAGAGGCAATGATGCTGGCAGGTATAGTACTGGCAGGAGTGGGAAGTACTGGGGTGGGGGGAGATGGGGGATACTGAGTGTGCTGCCTCCAGTGAGTTTGCCTCATGGATGCCTCATTAGGACATTAGAACCCTCCCATATGCCAGGCTGGGAGATCCCAGCCCTTCCCCATTGATGGAAAGGGGGTAGCTGAGGGGTTAGGATGTTTGCTCAGGTGTCTCAATGCCCATGGGGCTCCTAGGTGAGGCTGAGGCCAGGTCAGCAGAAGGCAAGCTGTAAAGCCTAAGGGGGCTTGCCTAGGCCTAGTACCTGCCTACCTAGCCCTCCCTTCTCCAGGCCAACTGCAGTCAGGTTCCCTTCATTCCAAGGGGGGCAGCATGCTTGGTGCTGCTCTGTTCCTGACAAGGCTCCCCCATGCAGCCTCTAAGCCTGCTCTCTCCACACAGGCGATGGCTTCTCAGACTGGATGACGGAGAGGGTGGACTTCTCCTCTCTCCTGATGGAGTCGGGGGACCCATCGCTGCCCTCACCCCCGCTGCCCGACCTGGAGGCCATGGCCTCCCTCTTGAAGAAAGAGCTGGAGCAGATGGAGGACTACTTCCTGGAGGAGTCACTGTCCCCTGGGCTGGGCTTGGACCAGGTGGCCCCCAGCACACCACCTTCGCACCAGCCTGCCTTCCCCTTCCCCTTCCCCTTCGGGGATGAGAGCGGGCCAGCAGGATCCTTCCCACCCTTCGGCTCTGACAATCCCACACCACTGCAGACCCTTGACTCGGGCTGCCTGGAGCTCCTCAGCCTGTATGGGGCAGGGGTGCCTGGGGAGTGCCCTGGCCAGGGCCTGCTGGAGGAGTGTGCCAGTAGCCCAGCAGCCAAGCGCAGCAGGCCAAGCCCCTTGGAGCAGCCAGCAGCCCCCTGTGGGCCAGCCTTGCCCCAGCAAAAGGGGGACCGTAAGCAAAAGAAGCGGGACCAGAACAAGACAGCAGCACTGCGGTACCGGCAGCGGAAGCGGGCTGAGTACGAGGCACTGGATGATGAGTGCCAGGGCCTGGAGGCCAGGAACCGTGAGCTCAAGGAGAAGGCAGACTCCATTGAGCGAGAGATCCAGTATGTCAAGGACCTGCTCATTGAAGTCTACAAGGCCCGGAGCCAGAGGCTCCGTGCCAGCTAGGGCAAGGGTCACCTAGCCCAAACACCCCAGGTCTAGAGCATGACCTGCAAGTCAAAGGGGGAGGGGCTCTGACCGATACAGAGCTTCAGGCCTGACCTCCAGGCATGGAGCACAATACACCCTAATGCAGTAGAGGGGGGGTACAGGGGATAGTGAGCTAGACAATGCTCTGTCTGGGTTAGAGAAGCAGTGTCTAGATGTGGGGAAGGCTGGGTGACACTGACCTGGGAGGGAGACCAGGCTGCCAGGCGTGTCAGCTCTCCAAGCACCAGCATTGCCTGTGCCAGCCTGCCCTGCCTCCAGGGAGGGATGTTGGGGGAAGGGGGCTGGAGTGAAACAATGACAGGAGAGGGGTGCTGCTGTGGCAGAGAAGGGATGTGTAAGAAAGGTGTGGGGTGGGGGTGCTGGGGAGATACAGTGAGGGTGCATGTGAGACAGGCAGAGTCATGTACAAAACCACTTGTATAGACTTTTTTGTAGCTTTCTTTATAGAGCATAAAAGCCAATAAAGACTATTCCTGCATTCAGGCTATGCACTGTGTGAGAGAGCACCCCCTCTTCCTTGGGGGTTGGGGCTCCCACTGCACTCAGCCTCAAGGGAGTAAACTTCCCCACCCCACTTCTGCCATGGCTGCTAGAAGCAGAGCTCTCCATTGCATCACAGGGCTGATAGTGTCCACACCTGGCTTTCCCTGCACAAAGGCTGGGTGCTAAGAAGGAGATGAAGGTTTATTGTATACAACAATGCTCATTACAACTGAACAGATGCCGCTGCCTTAGGCCAACATTTCCCTTCCCTCCAGGGACTCTGTGCACCTGGGGAAGGACAACGAGAGCTCTGGGCCTTGGCACCAGGGGCAGAGAAGGAGGCAGGGAGTCTATGGCACTCACTCATCCATGCCCTGGCAGCCACGGGGGTCTCCTACCCCCTCCTGGGCTCCCCACACCAGCACTAGTAGAAGTCCTCCTCCTCAGCCTTCGCTGCAGGCTGCTGGTTCTGAATCTGCTGCTGCTGCCTGTAGAGCTCAGCCACCTGCAGCCAAGAGAGAGAGGGATGGAAGCTGCCAACCACATGGCTTGGAGAAGGAGGTGGGCCTAACTCTGAGAGGCTTCATCTCCATTGCTGCCCCCACAGATGGGAAGATGCTCATCTGGAACTGTGCCCATCAACTCACCAGAGCAGCTCAGCCAGGTCCTGCTGCCCCCAGAGACAAGGCCAGTAACAACCTATAGGCCCATGCCGAGCTGAGCGATGTGCCCTGCTATTGGGAGGGACAGCCCCCTGCCTGCAGTGAGGCACAGCAGCCTGGCCATAGGAGGGACTTAGCCAGGATGCTGGGATCAGCACGCTGACTGGGCTAAAGTGCTGTGAGGGCATCAGCTTACCATCTTGGAAAGAGCCCCTTAGAGCCATGCTGGAGCATTAGAGCCAACACTGAGGGGCTCATGCCCCTTACTGTGCCCCCCGCTCCCTGTAGCAAAGCACCCCTAGCACAGTGTCAGTCAACACTGCACAGTGAGCAATTTCTGCTGGGCCCAGCCTTTGTCCTGGAGGTCACCCCGAGGCACTGCTTGTGAAGGAAAAGGTGATAGGCATCCTCCTCCTGTGTGCAATGTGCATGCCAGTCTAGGGCTGCCCTGGGCACAGGCCTCTAGCACTAGTTCCCAGCAGAGCAGTAGCCTCAAGTCCAGCTGAGGAGAGAGGAAGGCACTCTGCAGACTTAAGCCACTTGTCCCACCCCTGCCCCATGTGCTACCTGGGAACTGGTGGTGGCTTCCTCAGGCTTCTTGTCATCACGCACGCGCAGGAACCGGGGAAAGCGCAGGGAGATGCCCTTCTCCTCATCCACCTGAGGGCCAGAAAGGGCCTGTGAGACATGGATGGGGCCAGCTGGGCACCTGGGGGAAGGTTGGGAGGATGCTCCCAAGCTGTGAGGGAAAGGGTAGAGCCCAGGGTCACAGGGGTGCTGTGAACTGACTGGGCCAGCAGCCCAGGATTAATGATGAGGGGTTCCACTCCTCACAATGCAGGGACAGCAGCCCCAGATGGTCCATTAGGGAAGGCCCGAGGCTGGTCCCATACTGCAGGCTGATTGGAAGTTCTGCTCTGGCCTCTCCCTCCTCCCACTACAGGCCCTGCCCCAGACTCACCAGGCCTATAGCTGCCTTGTGCACAGGCGAGATGGACAGGTCAGCACACTTCACTTCCCACACCTGCACAGCCGCCAGCCAGTGGTTGGGCTCAGTGCTGCTGTCCCAGCGGTAATAGGGCCGTGGCTTCTCTAACACATGGTCCTGCCAGTCACAAGGGAAAGGTTACAGGCCCAGCTGTTCGCCAGAGGTGCGCATCTAACTCCAGGCACACTCCAAAACAGCTGCTACACAACTGCAAGAGACCCTGGGAGCCAGGACTCCTGGGTTCTAGCCCCAGCTCTGGGAGGGGAGCGAGGTCTGATGGTTAGAGCAGGGGGCTGGGAGCCAGAACTGGGTTCCACCCAGGGCTCTGCCACTGATTTGTCTAGAGGCACTCAACCAGTCTCTCACTGCATGCAGAGGGGTTAAAGAGCTTCCCAGAGCCTGGGAGTTACCTCTAGCAACCAGCAGGGGGTTCTGAGAAGCAGGCTCAGGGCAGGGAGCCAGGGCTCAAGAGGGCAATGTTCATGCCCCTCAACAGCACCCAGCAGCTGGGCTGAGCTAGCAATAGGGGAGTTCCCTGTGAACAGCCCTGCAAGCTAGCTCTGGGCCAAGTCTCCTACCTTCAGGAAGCTGTAATGCTTCTCCAGGCTCTCCTCTGTGAAGCCAGTCCCAATCTGGTGGAGAGAACAGGGCATTACTGTTATAGTAACAGTCCTCCCCAACAACCTGGCCTGCTCACCCCTGTCACCCCACCACACACGACCCCCCTCTGCCAAGGCTGCTCACCACCACCCCTGCGCATGACCCTCCTCTCCCCAAGCCTGCTCACCCCTGCCACCCCACTGCATATGACCCCCCTCTGCCAAGGCTGCTCACCACCGCCCCTGCGCATGACCCTCCTCTCCCGAAGCCTGCTTACCTCTGCCATTGCCCCCTGCACGACCCCACACTCTCATTCCCCCTCAGCATGCTCACTTGCACAAACCCCCCCTCCAAGCCCACTCATCCCCAGCCTGCTCACCTCCACTCCCAGCCCCAGCATGCTCATGCTCATGCTCACCCTTACTCTCCCTGGCATACCCACCTCTCCCACTCTTGGCCCACTGGGGTTTCCCCCGCCATGAGAGCCATTCTCTTCCCTCTGGCCTGTTCCACTGCCCTCAGATGGGCCTGACGCACTGCACCCAACAGCCATCCCCCAACTGCTAACATACCCCTAACCCAGGAAGGGAGCTGGTTTCCTTCCCCTGCTCCTGCCCACAGGCAGCAGCCCAGAAGGGGGCACTAGAGAGGGCAGGGCTGCTCTGCATTCTCACCAAGAGTGCTTAGTGTAATCCCAAATCACAGCCCCATCCATGGGGCACAGAACAGCATGGGAGCCCAACTCCCAGGGGCCCCGTGGCAATCCCAGCCTGAAGGCTCCCAGCCCTGTGCGAGGAGCCCACGCTCCCTACCTTGCAGATGCTCTGGTACTCCTCACTCTCCTCATCATAGCAGGCCAACAGGAAGCCGCCATACATGCCTACTCGCTTGCCCTTGCCCAGATAGGCACCAATCACCACCAAGTCCAGAGTGTCACCAACACCTTCCAGGTAATCCTTCTTCAGCTGCAACAGGAGAGCCAGCCTCAGCAACAGCATATGTGGGACACAGGGCCTTTCTCCTCTAAGGGCTGCCTGCTCCAATCCAGCCACAGGTGGGGGGACTGGCTGGTTCAAAAGGGTGGGGAACGGAACTCTCTTCCAGGGGTCAACAGCTCCCATGCAGCCCCAAGGCAGCAGCGTAATGCAAAGCCACTTCCATGCAATGATAGTTTGCTGTCCCTACATCATGGGAAAGGGAACTCTGGCTGGAGCAAGTGCAACTGAAGGAGGCAGGATGTGGATCTCTCAGTTGATGCCAACTTGTGTCTCCAGAGCTCGGGCTCCTCGCCCTGCTGCCATTGTCCTAGATGGCTGTGCCTTGGCACCGGGCAGCATCCAGGGGCCCAGAATATGGGTAGCTGCCTCCAACCCACTCAGACGCCTTTCCCCACTGCCAAGCCAGAGCAATGCCCCCCCCTCCACATTGTGGGATAGCCTGTCCCCTTCCCACTGCCAGAGCTTCTTGGAGCCCCCCTCCCCATCTGGAACAGCATGTCTCCTCCCCAGTGCCAGAAACCCCAGTGGAGTAGCAATAGAGGGGTGGTGGCTGAGTGGTTAAGGTGCCCAACTACAAACCTGAAGGTTTGAGTCGCACTCAATCTCACTCTGAAAGCCCACCTCCGGTTCACCCAGCTGCAAAATGGGTACCTGATCCATTGGGTTAGGGTTGCCTATGGCGGTCGGATATGATGTTGGCCACATCACTCCCTTGTGTGCCACTGGCTGAGAAACTGACCTGCCTTAACCGCATCAGCCTAATGAGCCCTTCTTCACCTGCACGGGGTGGGAGAGGTGTCTCAATGCGTGGAAGGACAGGAGGCTCAGCTCTAGTGACTCCTAGATTGACAAGCTCAGCAAGAGACTAGGAGGTGACCAGCAGGGATAAGTGTGGGCTCTGGAAGAAGCTTCTCTTGCTCTCTCCTGGGAACTTACTATGGAAAAGACAGAGCCTGAAAAGGTCATTCACCACAGCTTGGCTGGGCTTAGGGCTGACCAAAATGGGCTCTACTTGAGCTTTCCTCTCTCTGTGTTACACTAAGAGCTTCCTGTGCTGTGTGCCACTGACTTGACTGCCAGCGAACTGGGACATGTGGTCCCCACTCCACCAGCAAGTGGCTCTCTCACCTTCAGCCACTTGTGGGATCTCTTGGCGATCTCGTACGTGGCATCCACCTCCAGGGTCTTGACCATGAGGCCCTCGCAGGAGTCTGCAAGAGAGGCTGGTTACCAAGGCCTGGCAGGCAGAGTGGCGTGCCCCATCTCCCCTCACCCATTGCCAGTGCTTAAACCATTCTCCCGAACAGGCAGGGCAGGGCATCCCCGCCGCCGCCCCCCCCCCCCCCCCCAGCTCACCTTTGATGGACTGGTCAAGAAATTCAGAGATCTCGTCCAGGCTGCAGGTGTCCATGGAGGTGGCAAACATTAACTCCCCCTCTGTCTCCACAAAAGACTCATGCAGCAGCTGACGGCGCCTGGAGAATGGCTCCTTCACTAGGGACTGCAGGGACAGAGGGGCACCGTGCTCGGTCACAGGCAAGTGAGGGGACATAAGGGATGGGGCAGATAGCATGTGGGGGGTTGCGGTGAGGTGCAGACAGTAGGGGTGAGGCCAAGGGGATTAGGGAGCAGAGGCAGGACACTCACCTCCCCATTGAGGTACAGAATGTCGAAGGCATACAGACACACCTGCACTTTGATCTCAGCAGCTTCCACATCCTGAGGAAACAGCCAGCAGCAGGAGTTACTGCCCTGCTTTGTCCTCCTCATGAGCCCTGCTCTCTTCCCCCGCCCACTCTGTGCCACCAGCCCCACTCTCCTCCCCACTCCACCTGCCCACCCAGGAACCAGCCCCACGCCCCTCTCCGCAGGAACTGCCCCTCACCTTGCGTTTCCGCGTGGTCAGGACCTGGAAGGGTTGAATCTGCCTCTTCTCGGGGTCCCAGGCCACGGCCTCAGCATCCAGGATACACGACCGCACGCTGCCCTTCTTCACCTGCACAGGGGGGTGTCAATGCATGGAAGGACAGAGGGCTGGCTCACGGTGCCAATAGCACTGCAGCCCCCAGCCTGTATCCCTGCCCCACCGCCTTCTGTTTCCTGCTGCTCGGGGGAGGGGAGGGAGGAGAACAACACCCACCCTTTAAGTGTTCCTGCCTGTCGGCACCCCCCAGCACTGTATGTCTCCACTCCCTTACCTTGGGGATGCGGCTGATGATGTCAGGGTATTTGGAGGTGTTGTCCTCCTGGTTGCGGCTGTAGATGTGCACATCCCCATTCTCCAGGATGTGGATCTGGGCAGGGAAGGGGCACAATGAGACACAGTGGAGGCTGCGGGGGGAGGGGGGATCCCCCCATGGTTTCCGGGTATGGCATTGTTACCTGGGCTCGCTCCCCATCATACTTGTACTCGCAGGTGAAGGCAGCCTCCTCAAAGCGCTTCAGCACCTCCCCAATGCCCTTGGTGGGCTGGGCCAGCATGGGCTTCAGCGGGATCCCTAGGGAGGCCACGCACTGGGGCATCAGGATCATCAGCACGTGGATGGCAGCAGCATCCAGGGGCCGTGGCCAGGAGCCAGACCCCCTGCACCAGGCACTGCACACACATCACAGGATGGGCACTGCCCCACAGCACAGTGTCTGACCCCACCCCCTCTCTCCCCATTCCAGGTGGGCCCTGCAGACAAACATCACCGCACTGGGCACTGCCCCACAGCAGTCTGCCTGACCCCATCCCCCCATGCCAGGTGGGCCCTGCACATACACATCACGCCAGGCCCTGCCCCACAGCACAGTCTGTCTGTCTGTCCTGCTCCCCCACAGCACAACACTGGGCACTGCCCCACAGCAGTCTGTCTGACTCGCCCCCCACATGCCAACTGACTCTGACCCAGCCCCTCCCCAATCCAAATGGGCACTGCACACTATCATAGTGCCTGGCCCTGCCCCAGAGTACAATCGAAACAGGCCCATTACACACAAGGAGGGGTGCAGATGGGAAGGGGGGCTATGCCATGGTGCAGGAGGCGCCAGATGGGGGCCTCTGGTGCCAGGGAGCTGACGGTACCTGGGGTGATCTTGCAGTGCTGTGGCAGGCTCTCCACTCCATGCTCCAGCAGGATGGGAACTATGATGTCATAGCTAGGCAACTCACTGAAACACAAACACAGATGAGGCCTCCTGCCAATGTCCAGTGCGCTCACTCCCCGCACTCTGTCCCATGGGGAAGCACCAGGACCTCACACAGCCCCAGCCCACCAGAGCTGGGGTCAACAGAGCTCTCTGGATGGCTCGGTGATAGTGCTTCTGACAGCTTCCCTTATCTCACCCACCGCCCCGGCGCTGCCCTTGGGCACCACTGTGAGGCAGCCCTGAATTGCGACAGCCCGGGGCAGCCCTTCTGGGATAGGCCACCAGGCTCATGCATTTCTGAAGACTCCCTGCTTTGTAGCTCTCTCTCCTGGAGCATCACAGAGGCCTGTTTTCTCCAACTGGACCCAGCTGCCAGGCTCTGTGCTGTACAGCAAGGTGAGAATGCTAACTCCTGGGAATCAGGCTAGCTGGGGACCAATTTATCTGTGCTCCCCTAACAGCCAGGTAGCAAGCTCGAGGGCAAGTAATTCTGCACGGAGAAAGAGAAAACAAGAGAAAATGAACAGCGGAGACCAGGTTTGTTTGTGGAAGCAACTACCCCCCATGCAAAGGCATCCAGAGGGGTCAGTCAGCACACCAAGGAAGCACTTTGCAGAAGTACTGCATGCCACTCAAAGCAGCCAGGTAACAAACACAAACTACACTGCAAGGCAGGTGCAGGGGAGAAGCTCCCAGGGGAGGAGGCTATGGAGCAGGGCTCACCGTGGGGTTTCTCTTAATGGATGAAATGAGGTTCCAGTTGGTAACACAGGAGAATGAACACACAGCGGCACTGGAGCAGAGCGTAACCTCTCGACAGTGAGTGGATTCAAGTCCCCAACAGGGTGCGTTTCATACAGCAAGCTCACAATGAGCCCCTTTGGCAAAGCAGCACTGGTCTCCCCTCACAAGGACAGACCCACTGGGAGATGGTAAAAGAGCCACAGGAGAGAGCAGTTTGCACATACAGATGATCAGAGTGGTGCATGAGCTGCCCATTACACAGGAGCTAAAGGTATTCTAAAAGGAGCTGGGAGCACGATGCGGCAGGATACAACCCATTCCCAGAGAGAGCCCCATGTGCGGCCAAGCACCCCTCAGCACTGAAAGCCAGAGGAGACGGTGCACTTAGCGCTTCTGGAGGGAATTCGGACACCAGCTGGCACTCCCTGGAACAGACCCTATCAGCCAAGGATGTGTGTGGATCCCATGCCCATCACCTGCCACCCCAGGAAGAGCCCAGCTTCCAGGAGGGATTCAAAAGGATTTGTCAGCCCAAAGCAATACTGAGATGGAAGAATGCTGCTCTTTGGGCACTGCCTTTGCCCTGGGGAACTAGCCGGCAGGGATCAGAGCGGGATGACAGCATGTGGCTGCCGATCTTGGGGAGAAAGGGGAGATCCTCAGCATGAGCCCTGAGACAACAGATCTTACACAGCCCTGCAAGGGCAGGAGGACATTGCTCTGCTACAGCCCCCACACCAACAGTGCTGGTGATACAGACTAGTTCTTCAAGCAAGGCCATGCTGACCTACTCAATGCCCCAAGAGCAGCAGAACCCCCCGACAGCCAGACCCCCAGCCCACCCTGCATGCCATCCCCAGGGCATGATGCCAGGGCATGATGCCAGCCCCTATCCCCACCTCTGGGGAGTCCTGAAGATGGAGATGGAAGGCTGGGGGTCTTGCTGGTCATGCTCTGGCAGCTGCCCTAGCATAAGGAACTCTGCATGGCTGTGGCTCTGCCCCCACCCTGGTATGGGAAAAGGCAGCACTCACCAGAAGGTCTGCTTGAGGATCTGGGTCTGCTCCTCCAGCCAGGCTTTGCGTGCCTCTGCAGATTTGCCCTGGCCAGCATCCAGCACCTCTGGGGGAAACCCTGCAAGAGAAGCACACGTTACTTCCTGTGAAAGTTATTAGTGACCCCCCTTAACAGCTAGCAGCCGTTATGTCAGCCAGCAGCCATTAGGGGGAAGCAGACACCTCAAGTACACAGTAGCCTGAACTTTTTAACTGGTTTTTTTTTTTTTTAAGGCCTTAAGGTAGTTAGAGCTGGTCCCAAGCCGGTTTTCACTGACCAGATAGCAAAAGTACAGGGTCTGGCAACCACCAATCAAGTGTTAACACGGCAAGGGCCTTTGTCTGAATGTGTATAAAGGATCTGTAAAATGTGTGTAAGACAAAGTTTTTGGTCTAAGGTGCAAAGCTCTCCTTTCTTCTGCAGAATAAAGCAACTCTTCCTTATCCCTGTCTGGCTGTTATTAGCTCTCAGCTAGGTGGACCCGATATTTCGGTGACAGTTTCTGGCGACTCCACTGGGACCCTCCTAGCTCAGACATTGAACTCCGGACGGCTGCGGCGAACTGAAAACGGTGCCAACGGGGTGTTTCGCCCCTTTTCTCTGCTTCACCGCGGCCCCTGGGGTTCGTGTTCCGATAAGGTGAGTCCTAATAGAATAAAAAACCACTATCTGGTTCTGGTCTGGTTCTGTTCTGGTTAACCGGTTAATAAATTTCTGTCTTATACATTTGGGCGTTAGGTGTGTTGACGGAACTAAGCCTCTCATTCGTAATTCCTCAAAGTAAAAGCCATCGCGTGCGATGAAGCTCTAAGGTCGAATTGGGATCCTTCTGTCCTGTCCCCTGTAGCGGTCAGTATTAGTAAAAATTCCTGGAGTAAAATCCTATTAGGCCATAATTCCCTCTGTTCTCTGTGTAATTCTCTGTCAGCAGGCAAATGGGTGGGTCTCTGGTAAAACCCTCTAAAAATAGTCCTTTGAATTATATGTTAAGTAAATGGCCTTTACCCGGTGTTCAAAAAAAAAAAAAAAAAATAGTTACACCTTGTGTAAAAATTAATGTGGCTAGTGTTGTAAAAATTAAATTGTGGAGAAAATGTGCATTTTCCCCAGAACATGTGCAGTGTATATTGTAGTAAAGGTAAAAAAAATGCAAACCTACCAATATAGGTTGTGTTGTCTTTTTCAAATTACTGTGTGTTTAAAAGCAAAAGTTAAAAGTAAAAGGCAATCAAAAGTCTAAAAAAGTTAATTGTGTCCCTTTTAAGTAAGAATCTTTAAGCTGTAAATAGCTTTAAATCTAAAAAGCCAGCCAAAAAGCATCTGTATTAATGCAATTTTCTAACTAATAAGGTAAAAGCCACTAAAACCTGGGCTGCCTATAAAACAAATACAAGAAAATATGGGGTAATTCCTCTGTTTTGCCTAAAATCAACAAAAGTATGTGTATATAAAAAAAATATTTTAAGCAATAACTAACTGCCCAGAAGGGGTAAACCTCTGTTCTTTTGTCTTTCAAATCATCAGAGAAAATGGATGCCAGCTGAACAGCATTCAACGTACCATGCATTTACTGGCACAATAGGAATTATTTTTGTGTTCTATGGCCAAAATTGTTGTTAAAATTTGCATACCAACAGTCTTTAAAAGCAAGAACATAAAAGGTTAACCCACTCCCCATATTGCCCATGGGATCCTTCTGGCTACCTCAAATTTCTAGCCAGAGGGCTGGGGAGGAAGGAAAGCTATTAAACACCAAAGGTTGTACCGAGTGGACTCCTCAAAAGTGTGTGTGCTTGTCCTGGTTTGTTGCTCCAAAGCTCTGTAATAAAGTTATTTTACTAAAAGGATGGACATGGCATACATTAAGTAATAAAACTAATGTAACGTATAATGGCAATGTGTATGTGTTCATTGTTGGGAAAAGGTGTATAAGTAAAAAGTAAAAATTTCCTTTGTAGGTTAAAAAAAAGCCAAAAAAAAAAGTTAACTAAAAAAAATAGCTAGCAAGCTCAGTCCAAAAATAAGATGCTGGCCCCATCCAAGGACACTGCCCACAGCTAAGACTTGGCTAACAGCCAAGAAAAGGGGGGCCTAAATGTGCCCAAGCAACTATAAAATCTGCAAAACACTGCCAGGCATTAATAAAATGTGTTAGGTTTCTTTTCTCACAGACAAAAGAAGTGCTACCCAAAGACCCTAGCAGCACTGCCATTCATTACTGCCATAACTGTTTAAAAAAAAAAAAAAAAAAAACAACACTTGCTCCATTAAAACCACCAAAGTCCAGGAATTCCTGCCTACAAAAAACATTAAAAACTAACCCTGGTAAAAAAAAACAAAAAATTATACACTGGCAAAAAAAAACTTGTGGGACCCATGCTTGGGAATGTGGTATAGTACTACACCAAAAAAAAAAAATGTATTAAAATATCAATAAACTGTAATTAACACTACACTAAAAACTCTTAAATTTTCATTACCCTTATCCAGTTTCCAAATCACCTCTACATACCCAAATTGCTCACAGGGGGCTGCCATTAGATTAGCACAACAAAGGGCTTAGGTTATTTCCTCTTAAAAAAAAAAAAAAAACCTTAACCGAATCCCTTTGGGATGGGGCCAATAGTGCAGCAGCAGTTTAAAATATTTTTAAAAGCCAAAAACATAATAAAAAATTGGGGCAACTAAAAAAAACCACTAGCCTTATTTCTGGGGCACAGCTAACCCAGGTACAGGCTGGAATTGGTAAGTTACATGTTATCTCCGCCCTTAGTTCTATAACCCAAAAGTTGCTAACAAAAATGGTATTAAATATCACTAAGGCTGGGAAAGCATTGCAGTGAAATCTAGCATGTTCAGGCTTGGCCCACTGCCCTTACACACATCAAAAGTACAATCTAATCTGTGGCCATAAAAACATACTTAAAAACTTTCTGGGTAAAAGTGCGAACGTTCTCAATGCTCCTTCCAAGCATATAAACCGATTAGGGGGGTGTGGGCTCCCACATACCGAATCCCGCCAGGTCCATAAAAAAAAATGCATGTAAAATTGGGTAATTCACCAAAACATCTAAAAAATTAAACTACCGCTGATGCCCTGGTAAACTTGGCAACCGCACACAAAAAACTAAGGCAAATGGTTCTCCAGAACCGCTTGGCTCTAAATATCTTTCCCTCCAGCTTAATCGCAAATTGTGCAACGGGCCTGACAATTTTTGGGTTTGTCAGGCCCGAAGGGGGGAACTGTGAAAGTTACTAGTGACCCCCCTTAACAGCTAGCAGCCGTTATGTCAGCCAGTGGCCATTAGGGGGAAGCAGACACCTCAAGAACACAGTAGCCTGAACTTTTCAACTGTCTTCCCTTTCAAGGCCTTAAGGTAGTTAGAGCTGGTCCCAAGCCGGTTTTCACTGACCAGATAGCAAAAGTACAGGGTCTGGCAACCACCAATCAAGTGTTAACATGGCAAGGGCCTTTGTCTGAATGTGTATAAAGGATCTGTAAAATGTGTGTAAGACAAAGTTTTTGTTCTAAGGTGCAAAGCTCTCCTTTCTTCTGCAGAATAAAGCAACTCTTCCTTATCCCTGTCTGGCTGTTATTAGCTCTCAGCTAGGTGGACCCGATATTTCGGTGACATTCCCATTCACATACAATTCCCACCAGGGCACCCAGCCCCACAGCACCCTACCCCATGGACTCACCTTGTCCTGGGGGAGTAAGAGACACGGCATGGGCAATGGCTGACAGCACTGACTGCTCTGCCAGCCCAATCCGAAGCTTCCCGCCCAGGGACCTGGAATACACAAAGGAAGACAGAGAGACATCATAAGGCTGTGGGTCAGGATTGAGGGGCATTGGCTGAGCTGGCAGGGGGGTGGAGGGGAGCCCAGAGCTGGGATAGCAGTGGGTTGTGGATGGGGATTGAGGACCCCAGCAGAGCTCGGCTGGGAGTGCGAAGCCCAGGGCTGGGACAGCAAGAGGCTGCAGGACAGGATTGAGGAGCACAGGCAGAGCTAGGCAGGGAGGAAGGCAGGAGGGGGCCCAGGGCTGGGACAGCAGGGGACTGCAGGTGGGCAGAGCCCCGGGCTGGGATAGCAGCATGCTGCAGATCAGGATCGAGAGGCAGCAGCAGAGCTGTGGGGAGCTCAGGGCTGGACTGGAAGGTTCTGGCAGAGCCATGGCGGAGCAGGAGAGCAGCTCTGGCCAGAGGAGCAGCATGGTGATACTGACACAGGCCTCGCCAGGCCCTGGGATGCAGGAGGGATAGCATGACTCACCGAGTGATGTAGCGAGCTTCCGAGTGCCGGCAGGCCACAAACAGCCCTTTGATGATGTCGATCTTCTTGTTCATGGACTGTGTGTGGGGGGAGGACAGACAGCCCAGCTGAGCCAAGCCTGGGCCAAACACACTGGGCCAGGAGGGGGCTGCAGCATCCATCAGCCTGGCTGACTGCTGCACCCCCTGCCTTGTCTTCTGCTCCCACATGGTCTCCACTCCCATTGCCTGTGCCCCCAGGCCCTCCTCCCCAGGCCAACCCGGCCCCATGCAGTAGCTTAGGCCCTTGGGGAAGGGCTGCATCACAAATGTAAACCCCCCCTCCCCGCACCACCCCTTCCATGGTTATTACAGGGGGCTGCAGGCCAACACCCTAACATGGGAGCAATGGCGCAGAAAGCCCTGTTATCCTGAGGAGCCAGCCAAGAGGTGGCCATGCCAGCCCCAGAGCCAGAGGCCTTAGCAGGGCCAGGAACACCTGGGGCACTTCTCCACCCCTCTTGGAGGCCAGCCTCTCTAGGCAGCCAGTAGCTGTGAAAAGCTTGAACGCTCTGCATGCCCAGGGCCGAGCTGGCTACAGCCCTGCCAGAGGGACGCCGAGCCAGGTCAGACAGGGCCAAGCGCACCAGCTCCACCTATGCGAGCAGCCCCATCCCACTCACAGCACTGCCTGTCATCCTGGCAATCTCTTGTAGCTTGCTGAAGACTCCGGCAGCACTCAGCTTGGGTGGCGTGAACATGGTGCGCTGGTTGCTGCGGCTGCTCTCAGCTACCAAACCCAGGTCCCCCTTCTCCTGGGCCTCGGCTTTGATCTGATCCAGCTGGCGGCCTGCAGGCAACAGGGAGGGAGGGAGGTTCCCAAGCTGCTAGCTTACCCAGCACACCACAATGCCCCCAGGACATGGCTGGCCTGACCAGCTTCCCCCACCCCTTTGCCATTCCCCAAACGAGCGGGCCTGCTGCTCAGTGCAAGTCAGGGTGCCCAGGCACCAGGGAGGGGCACATCAGCTATTGCACTGTGAGGCTTAGGGCCCAGATCCCCCCGCTGCTGGAGGGTGAAGTCTATTCCCTTCTGGGTGGGCCCAAAGCAGGTAACAGCCAGACCCTGGCTAGGCAGGCAGTGCTAGGAGATGGGGGCAGCCTCTTGGGGCCCTGTCTTTTGGGGCCAGCTCCCCCATTTGGGGTGGCAGCTTGGCTTGTCCAAATTGCAAATACAGCAGGGATTTCTCACCCAGGCTGTGACACCCCCAAACCTGTTACACACACCAGTGTCTCTCCCAACACTCAAGTCAGTGCACCTGCAACTACAGTGCTACCTGTACATGTACCAGTGCATGCTGGGAAAATCTGGGCAGCTCAGCCCTAGCACCCCAAGGGGAGACTGAGCCTGGAGACACACAGAGGCCAGGACCTGGAGTCATGCACTCTGGGAGGGGGAATGCTCACTGGTCACAGGGAGACAGCCTTGGCCCTTGGACGCTATCGGCTACTGTGGTAACTCATGGTGGGCACACCCTATGCCAGCACCACCACGCCTATAAGTGGATAGAAAGCTGCAGCATGACCAGGGTCCCACTGCCCGGGAGCCGCACACCCGACACCCAGAGTCAGCAGGGATGAAGGCCATAGCACAGCCAGGGGCCTCCTGCCTGGTCCCTACCTGTTGCCTGTGCAACAGCCTTCATGAGGATGGTCTCGCCGAGGCCCAGCTCCAGCCCCTTGTAGGCAGGGCCCAGGCGGTTCAGACAGAGGTAGATGCAGGGCAGAATGTCAGATGGTGACAGGGCGATCACTGAGCGGAAGAGGTTGCTAAGGGTCTCAATGTTCTTCAGCCTGGAACACACACACAGAATGAGGAAAGGGTGTCACCCATCGCTAACGCAACCTCGCAGTCCAGGTGCAAGCAGCACAACAGGGCCTTACCGGGCAGACACCTCCTCGATCCGCTCAAATGTCCGAGCCACAGCCAGGTAGGGAACCCTGCAGAGACAGACACAGGTCTGTCAGAAACACCACCCCAGCACATTTCCTCGCCCTGCGACCACGGGCTAGTGGGGAGAGCAGCGTGGCAGGATCCACGACTCCTGGGGTCTATTCCTGACCCTGGCAGGGGAATGGGTTCTAGTGGTTGGAGCAGGGACAGCTGGGAGCCAGGACTCCTGGGTTCTATTGCCTGCTCTCCTGCCAGCTCACTGGATGTTCCTAGGCCCATCACCTAGTCCTGCAGCCCCCCCACGCACCTCCCAAGGAACTTGCTGTAGCTTCAGCTGCAAGCATACCACTGAAACTCAGAGCCTTGGGCCAGGCCAACAGACTCGACGGTCCACACCTAAGACTCACACTGCAGCTCTGTCTGCACTAGGGAATCTCACACATGAATCCCCAGGGCAGCCCAACCCCCCCTGCCCCGTCACTCCTCAATGAAGCATTTTAGGCGAGGTGCTTTCCCCCACTGCCAGTGCAGAGCACCCTGCTGCTCTTCTGGGCCCAGATGTGGCATGAAGGAGGGAGCATTGCCCTCTTCATGGCCCCCTCACCTCTGACCATGCCCCCAGCAGGCGTCCTGGACAGGGTGGTAGCTGCTCTTCGAAGGATTGTACTCCATGGGGTCCAGTGGCACAGCTGGCTTGGAGAAACTGGAGGGATCACAAAGCCAAAGAGAGATAGGAAGCCACCAAGCCAAGTACACAGGCCCCACCACACTAGTATTTCTGGGAGTCTCCCAACAATTTGCTTGCACTAGCACCCCCAGCGAGGGAAGCCCAGCACGGGTAGCAACAGGCACCATTATCGCATGGATGAGACAGGCACCCAGTCGCACCAATGCCCCCATGGGGGAAGCTGCAGTGTCACAGGAAGTTCTGTGTGCACGTAGGCCTGGGTGCAGCCCAGGGCGTATGTTGGCTGGGATGTGCTGCCCTTGCAGGAATTGTACCTCACAGGGGGGAGGACTTAAACTGATGCTGCCTCCTGCCATCCCCAAAAAGGGCCATGCTTGCCTGGAAGAGGGGCAGGGGCCAGGGAAAGGCTGCCGCCCCCGCTAGGAGTGCCATCCCACACAGGTACTGGCCAACAGTGTGTTTGTTCCCCCACTGCATGGGTGGGGCGTAGCACCAGGCACAGGAGATGCTCCATGCCCACAGCTCCCTACCTGCCAGCTGTGCCATCACTCCCATTGCTGCTCGCTGTGGCTGAGCCAGTTGGGGCAGGTGGTATCTCCACTGCTGCACGTTCATCTGCCTTCCCTGCCTTTGCCACTGGCACCTTCTTGGGGGCTATGTGGGATGCAAGGTGCCAACACACAGCACTTTATTCATTGGGGGAGAGCAGGCCCACCTGCCTGCAAGATACCCACAGGGGAGCCCCACTGCCTTTAAAGCGAGGCCTCCCTCCCCGGGATCTGCACACATCAGCTCTCCACACCCATCTCCAGATCCACCCAGCTCCCATGCCCCTCCCCCAGATCCACCCATGCTGGGGGCCAGGATGGCTTCCCGTCCCCTCCCTGGGTCTGCCCGTCCTGGGCCAGGACTGCTCTCCCACCTATTGGGAGGTGACCCTCCAGCTGGGCGCAGCTCTGCTCTGGAGAGTGCCAAGAACAGTGGCGCTGAGCCTTGCTGGCCACATTTGCTACATTTATGAGGTGGTTTCCTACGTGGCAGCTCCAGATCGGAGAGCTCAGTTGGGGACAGTCTGACCCCACACAAGCAATGGATTATGCCTCATGCTGGAAACCAGCTCCCCAAGCCCAGCCCCCACCCCAGCCCAGGGGTCCCTGAACCAGTGGGGCTACATTGCCCCCACACTCACCAAAGAAGCTGGAGATGGCTCTGCTGGGCTTGGGTGGCTCAGGCTTCTCCTGGGCTCCCCCTCCAGCGTGGTCCTCTTCTCCCTTGTTCACAGCCCCCTCCTCTGAAGTGCCATTAACTTCAGCCAGTTCTATCTCCGAATGCTGACCTTTCACCTCTTGCATTTCCATGGCTTCTTCTTCCTTTGCTCCCCTGCCTGCCTCATCTCCTGGGCCTGCAGCAGAACAGAAGCCCACAGCCGATCAGGCACACAGGGTGCAGGGAGGGACCCCATGCTCAGGCACCTGGCTGACCCATGCAGCTGGGGATGAGGGGTGAGAGCCAGTCCCAGAGGATGGGTTCTACAACAGTGGTTCTCAACCAGGGATACACATACCCCTGGGGGTATGCAGAGGTCTTCCAGGGGGTACATCAACTCATCTAGATATTTGCCTAGTTTCACAACAGGCTACATAAAAAACACTAGCAAAGTCAGTACAAACTAAAATTTCATACAATGACTTGTTTATACTGCTCTATATACTATACACTGAAATGTAAGTACAATGTTTGTATTCCAATTGATTTTATAATTATATGGTAAAAATGAGAAAGGAAGCCATTTTTCAGTAATAGTGTTCTGGGACACTTTTTTATTTCTAAGTCTGATTTTGCAAGCAAGAAGTTTTAAAGTGAGGTGAAACTTGGGGGTACGCAAGACAAATCAGACTCCTGAAAGAGGTATAGTAGTCTGGAAAGGTTGGGAGCAGTGCACTGCTCTACACAGGATGCCTATAGCAAGCTCACTGCTGCCACCTCCTGGTTGCAGGTATGGTAGTGCAATACAGGCCCCTGCGTCAGGGGAGTACTCAGGTCTTGAGCACTCCAGGGAAAGGCCACGCAAATAAGCCCCCAGCCGGGAGACACAGATCCCCTTGGGGGTGTCACTGGCAGCAGGACCCTCTGGGAAGCAGCAGGAGACATCCAGGGAAGGGAAGCCCGAGGCTCTGCATTCCCAGAGCAGTTGCTGGCACATTCTCACCTTGCTCTTCCCGGCATCTCTTGGCACTCGGCTCCTCATGCCTGTTGTTCTCCCTGCTAGTTGGCAGCTCTATTTTGCGTTTGGGGATCTGCTTGCGAGCTGAAGAGCAAAGGTTAGAGTCAGCTTCCTGCAAACTACTGTGAGGGGTCTCTGGAGCCTGCCCCAAGCCTTTGAACCGGGACAAGTTGTGGGAAAAGGGGGGGTGCGGAGTCCAGAGGTAAACAAGTGCCAGGGTGCAGAAGCAGAAGCAGCACTGGGTTACAGAGAGCATGCCAGGCCAGCACAGTCACCTACAGCGCCCAGTGAGGCCAAACTCATCCAGAGGCCCCTCTGGCTTTAGGTGACCCTCAATTCTCCAGCTGACTTCAGTGGAGTTTGGGTGCTCGGCCCCTCTGAGAATGGGGCACAGCTCGGCACCCAAGATCAGGCCCTCGTGAACGCTGAGGCCTGAGTGATTTAGTGGGCAGAGTGAACATGGCAGCCATAACACAGTTGTGCTGCAGAGAGGCACCAACACTGCGTCTCACTCTACATTGTTCTACCAGCTCCAACCTTCTCCAAGACTTAGAGTTCAGAAAG
This sequence comes from Emys orbicularis, assembly GCF_028017835.1. Lineage (NCBI taxonomy): Eukaryota > Metazoa > Chordata > Testudines > Emydidae > Emys > Emys orbicularis. The sequence goes on along the minus strand of NC_088703.1, from coordinate 7,907,297 downwards.
ACAGAAGCCCAAGCCAGCAGAAAGCCAAAAGGAAGAGAGAACAGCAACCAGAGAAACATCTCCTGGAGCCCAGGACCCCGTCAGTGAACGCACACATGGGCAGGTCTCTGTCAGGGCCCAAGGGAGAAAAGGCAAACGAGCAGCATGGATGGGATTTAATGAGGAGAGATCAACAAAGCATGGCCCAGGGAGAGCGCAACACATTAACTGCTGGCAATTACATTGTTGATAGCCTTCGAAGAGCAAGCAGAACACAGACACTGGTTAGACTGATTTGCTGGGAACAACACAGGGCAGGCAGGGATCATGTGCAGCTTGGAAAAACACTGGTCAGGCAGGAGAGAGATGCATGTCTCTGTACAAGAAAAGCAATGGCTGGAGAGCTGGGAGCCTAGAGTCAGTGCCCTTGCTGGACCACCAGGAGGAATACAGGCACAGTTGCCCGGCACTGACACAGGAGACACAAAAGAGGGGCTGCTCAGGGCAATAACATGGGGAGCCCTATGGGCCATTTCGGGTGCATGCAGGCAAGGCTCCCTGCTGGTGTGGAGTAAGGCCGAGGGTGGAGACAGAGCCCCGGCACCAGCACAAGGTCACTCGTCCTGTCCCACAGGAGCAGTGACCCATGGGATCCAGCCCGTCTCCTGTGGCTGTCCTACCCAGAGCCTTTGGAGAAGAACCAGGGAGTCATCTATAACTGACTATTATTCTGCCTGATTGCATGGGGTCTAAGACACCTGCTCAGGACCCCTGACAATGGAAATAAGGCCCTGGTAGCCGGGTGATCCATCCTAAAGTGGGCTGAACTATGGAGGCCCACTCTGGGAGAGTGCAGGTAGAGGCCTGCCACTTGAAAAGAGTGCCCAAGGAGAGAGTGAGGGCATGATCACATCCGGGCAGGGTCCTTACCGGTCCTGCGTCTGGGGATGCCAGCATGGCCGATGGCAGGGGAGTCAGAAAGGGCCGGGCTGTCTCCAGCGGAGTGGCTACTGCTTGGTGAGGGGCTATCCGCAGAGAGATCAGACTGAGGAGTTTGCATAGGCTCCTGAAAGACAACCCCCCCAAGAGTGCTACAGGCAGGACAGAGACATAGAACACAAACCACAACCCACCTGGCTGTATCACTAGCACTGGGCAAGGTGGGGTAGGAGCAGCACTCAGCCCCAAGAGAGGGGCCAGCATGGGCCCTTTCAACAGGATCCTGGAAGAAATTTGGGTGGGGGTTCCAAGGAGGCCTATGAGAGATACAGGGGGCACAACAGCCACCTTCAGGAGAGCTCCAAGTGGAGGGAGGGGGCACACACAGACAGGTCTCTGTAGCAGCACAGAGGACACTGTACTGTATGTACCTCTCCCACCAGCAGAAGGCACTCTGCCCAGGACACACTGCAGGACTACCATTAGGGGACACATACAAGAGGGAGCCCAGAACCTCACTGGAGTGAAGGGCACTAAGGCAAGGCATGGAGGAGGCATTGGGCTGGTGCAGGCCGAGTGAAGGGCACCATGGGGGTTCAGGGGGAGAGACTGGGAGTGCGCCAAGGATACCTGCTTGCTGCTGGCTTTCTCTGAGCTTATGTCCTGTATGGGATCCACCTCTGCTTGGGCTGTCAGCACGGCCTCCTCCTCGTCACTGTCGCTCTCCAAGACCCGACGCAGGGGCCTCTTGGCAGTGGATTTCACTGGGGAGTCCACACAGAGGCTTAGGCCATTTCTCTGCAGCACAGCTGCCTCTGACACCCTGTAACGAAGCTGTGGGTCAGAGAGGATGGCCCCGGAGCCAACACCAGCGAGACCTCGCTCCAAGTGCCCCTCATGGTGCGTAACGGAGCCTGGCAGTAACTCACTGGCTGGTTGAGTCCTCTTCTGCTGGCAGTCTGATCTTCTCCTCCTCCTTCACTGCCTTCATGGGCTGGAAAAATGACCTGGCCAAAGCAACAGAGACAGAAATGCCTGACTAGCACCCCTGCATAGGCAGACTAGGCAGCCTCTTGAGGAAAGGAAATCCCTTTGGCCCAGCACAGGAGCCCATCAAGGCTCCCACCAGCCACTTGATATATTTAGTCATCCAGGTAACAAGCTGCAGTACAATGAGAGAAAGCCCTGTATTGGCAGCCCCAGGCTCTCTAGCTGCATGGAGGTCCAACAGAAGGGCCTGGAGTGCTCCAGCAATACCCAGAACAACTGCTGAATTGCCCCACCCATGGGCTCACTGCATCACCCTGTCCGCCTAGCTGAGAGCCAATAACAGCCAGACAGGGATAAGGAGGGGCACAGGATAACAGCAAGAGAGACAGGCCAGGAGACCCAGGGACCAGCCTCAGCTTTGAAAGGCAATGCACCTAACAGCGCAGGCAGGGCCTGTGCCTTCCCCAGTGGGCTGAGACATGCCACTGGGGGCAGGGAAGCACAGGCGGGCTCTGCTGCCACGGGGATGGAGGTGCGAGGGCAGGGGGCTGGCAAGAAACAACCAGCCTCTCTCCATCCCCTGCTCCCTCACCACTCCCCTGTCACTAGTGGGGCAGCAAGGGGGTGCCGAGGCTCCAGCCCCCCAGGGGGCATTACTTACGTGATCGGGCGCTGCATCGTGGGGGGTGGGGGGAGCTGGCGCTGCAGGCCAGGCAGATGCAAAGCCCTTCTGACACGTCAGCTGCTCTGGGACCTGTGAGCCAAGCACCAGGGATCGCTCAGCGCCCCTCCACCATGGCGGCTCCAGCTGCAGGCAGAAAAGGGGACAGAGGTGAGAGGCCCCCGAGCTGGCCCAAGAACTGAACCTGGGGCAGAGCAGGGCAAGCATTAGTCTGCAGCAGACAGGAAGGTGAAACCACCTGCCTAGGCATTGAGCCCAGTTCCCGCTGCTCAGCCCCGAGCCAGGGTCCAGGGCACGGAGCAGAGGGGGCAGTTGCCCCCTGGGAAGCACCAGGGTCGTTGCTAGAGACTGGATTCCCTGGGCCAGACTGGGAGTCGGCCTGGCAGTGGGGAGGAGACAGGTGTGGGGGGTGGGGATGGCTGGGGGAGCAGGTGGCCTGATTGAGGGCCAGGTGTGGGTGCATGGCTGGGGGAGCAGGAGGGGGGGAGGGGCAGTTGGCAGAGAGAAGCGCAGGGGGCGTTGGAAGAGGGGATGGGGCAAGTGAGCAGCAGCTACTTTTCCCGCCATTTATGCCCCACAGGCGCTGCGCGCGGTCGTTAGCCCTCAACGTTCTATCCCCAACAGTCCCCACTCCAGCGGCCGGGGGAGGGGGCGCGCGCGCGCGCGGCTACCTGCGGGTCTCACGCCCAATTCCAACCCGGGGCTCGCGCCTCCCACCGCCCTTTCGCGGGGAAAATCCAACCCGTCGCGTTCCGACAGGCACCGAGCTCCTGACGTCACAACAGCCGACGTGCGCTGCGCACGCAATCCAAAAACGAGCGCGCTACGCCCGCTGGGAAATGTAGTCTTGGTAGCAGCAGAATCTCCGGGCTCGCCAAATATACCCAGGGGCATGCTGGGAAATGCAGCCTCACTCCTGCTAATGTCTCACCTACCCAGGGGCATGGTGGGAAATGTAGCCTCAGTCATGCCACTCTCCAACCCCCACCCGTCCAATCTACAGTCCCTGGAGCACTCCCCCATGGTGCCCTATGGCATCCCTGCCCCCACCCCGGAGCACTCCCCCATGGTGCCCTATGGCATCCCTGCCCCACCCGCCACCCCGCATGGCCTATTTGCCCAGCTCCTGGAATCCCCATGTTGTTGCCTGGGAACCCCTTGGCCACAGTGCTGGGCAGGGGTCACAGGGCTGCTCCCCTCCCGCTCTGCCCAGGGCTAGCGCCAGGCCAAGCCGCCTGCGCATGCTGCCCAGGGCAGAGGTCCAGTCCATTACTGTGTGGCTCTCCAGGCTCAGCCCCTCGGTGGGCACTGAAGGTGCCAGGGACTCTGCTGGCTCCTCCGTCCTGGGGGTGACAGAGCAGTGGCCTGTGTCACTGCCAGGACAAGGCGCAGACATGACCCTGCCACTGTCCCATGGCATTAATCAGTTGCCAGAGCTGACATCGAAATTAGTATCAGCCCTGAGCAGCAGAGTTACCACATCCTGGAGCTGAGCAGGGCAGGTCACACCTCCCCTACCTGAGTGGGGCCAAGCTCTCCAGCTGCCCAGGCAGATGTCCCTGCACTGGTTACGCTATGGGCACTTTGGGATCTTTTCCACACACCCAGGCCTCTAGAGACGGACTTTTTAAAGCAATGAAAGCTGAGACTGTGAGAAGAGCCAGCAGCTGGAGGGGGTGGGGGCATGGCACCAGTTGACTCAGAGCCCTGGCACCACAGCAATGTGCACCAAGCTGGGCAGCCCCAGATTTGGCCCTGAAGGAAACCACAGAGCCATCAGAGCACGAGGGAATTGAGGGAGGAGCTGTAAGCCAGGAAGGGTCAAAAAGGAAAATATACGTTTATTGAATAAAATGTATTCTCTGTACAAAGAGAGCGTCACACCACATCATCCACAGACCCACCTCTGACAGCACAGATACCCCAGAGCATTACACCCCGCATGGCACCATCCGCCCACTCGCCACTGCCAGCGCAGACACCCCAGAGTGTCACACCCTACATGGCACCATCCGCCCACACACTTCTGCCAGCGCAGACACCCCTAGAGTGTCAAACTCTGCATGGCATCATCCATCCAACCACCTCTGCCAGCGCAGACACCCCTAGAGTGTCACACTCCGTATGGCACCATCCACCCATCCACCTCTGCCAGCACAGACACCCCAGAGCGTCACACACCATATGGCATCATCCGCCCGCCTCTGCAGCGCAGAAACCCCCGAGCGTCACACCCAAAATGGCATGATCCGCTCACCCACCTCTGCAGCGCAGACACCCCAGAGTATCACACCCCACATGGCAACATCCACCCACCCACCTCTGCCAGGGGCTCTGGGTGCTCTCAGCTACAGGCCAGCAGTGCCCAGCCCACCATGGGTACACAGACACCTTGGGATCTCTACCCGGCCTGGGCTGCAGGTGCTCTGAGCTATGGGACAGCAGCACCCAGCCCAAGATGGGCACCCAACCCACTGAGGTCCCTGCCTGGCACTGGCTGTGGGTGCTCTCAGCTACAGGACAGCACCACCTGCCACTTTCTCTTCTCTGTGAAAACAAGTCAAACAGGACCAGCACCCAGGTATCCCCTCCATCCTGACGTCATCGCAGGGCACCCCCATCGTGGCAATGGGCTGGCTTCTCCCCTGCTGTGCGAGCTGCAGATGTGCAGCCGGCCCCGCACCAGTGCCTGGCCCCCTGACTTACACAGTAAGCACCCGGAGCAGCTGGAGTCCCTGCCCCACGGCCCTAGCATGCGCCCAGCAGTGCTGCCCGGTTCCTGTGCAGCAGGCCAGGGTCAAAGAGCGCCAGCCCGGTGCGCAGGCGCGTGGCGAAGAGGTGGCGGCAGGGGAGCAGGCTGGAGGTGTAGATGGAACAGGAGCAGCGCGTCAGGGCCTGATCCATGGCGAACTCGGACAGGCCGTCATGGAGCAGGTAGCCCTCGGCCGTCTCCTGGAAGCGGTAGCGGCCGTGCCGTGCAAAGCCCAGCTCCTCCTCGATCAGTCCAGCCGGCTCTGGCTTGCAGATGGCACGATAGTGCGTGGCCAGCTCTCCCTCGTCCAGCTCGTGGGCCTCGCTGCCCACCTGCATGGCCAGCAGGTCCAGCATGCACTGGGCCACGGTGGGCGAGGGGCTGAGGGCTGCCAGCAGCCGGCGCTGGTGCTGCTTGAGCAGCTCGCAGGCGTTGACGTTGCGGGCCGTCTCAAAGGCCCAGAACTGCACCCACATCTCGCTGCGCGGCTGCCAATGGCGCTGGAAGTAGCGCACGAAGCGCTGGGGGAGAATGGTCTTCATCTCCTGCACCGCCTGCTGGTAGGCGGCCGGCGACTTGGCTGCAGCCAGCCGGCAGAGCAGGGGCCAGATGCGCTCATCTTCGGCAGCACCCAGCTCCTGAGCCTTGCTGAAGAGCGTCTCCAGTACCTGGGAGCGGCAGATCTGCACGCGGGCATTGGGCAGCAGCTCCTTCACCGCCTCCAGGTGGGCAATCTCCACGCCCAGCGTGATGCACCGCACCTGCAGCTTGACCTCAGGCACGCTCTGCACCAGCGAGGCCAGTGTGAAGCGCAGCAGGTCGGGCGTCTCCCGCTGCGTCAGGCAGTAGGCCACCTCGCGGCCGCGCCCCGCCCCGTCCACGCACAGCACCGAATACAGGTCAAACTCCTCGTTCAGCCCCACCATGCGGTCGAAGAACAGCATGAGCGGGAAGCGTCGGCTCAGCGCCATCATGCGCGAGCTCAGGAAGAAGATGGTCTGGACGATGACCTTGTCCTCCATGAAGACCAGCTTGACCTTGGCGCTGGGGTCGCTGGCGAAGAGCCCGTCCAGCACGGTCAGCACGTCCAGCACCCCATGGTCACGGCTCTTGCAGTAGGAGAGCAGGCGCCGCACGTCTGGCCCCCCCACAAACTGCTTGGAGATCTTGTTGGTGGTGCGCACCGGCAAGCATGAGTTGGCCATCAGGTAGCCCTTCTTGAAGTAGTAGGCAAACTCGATGGGGCACAGGGCGTGGTTGTGGGCCAGCTGGCACTCGGTGACGATCAGCCGGTCCTTCTTGGGGCTCATCTTCAGCACAATGCTGGCACAGCAGCCCTTGTGCTGCCCCCTGTGGGCAGAGAGAGAGGCTGAGCAGGCTGGGACCCCAGCACACGCCTCACCCATGGGCCAGGAGGCAGCTGTGGGAGCTGGCAGGGCGGGGCCTATGCTCACCCCATGCCTGGCGGGTACCACGGCATACACCTGTGTGCATGGAGCCTCCACGCAGCCCTAGTAGTAGGGGCCTGGCTCACCGGCTCGCTGCCCTGGGGAGAGGGCACCCCACTGCAGGTCTCCTGGGGAGACCCCAGAGCCATGCCAGCTGGAACTCAGCTATTGTGCTGGGAGGGGGGCTTCCAATTGGGGGGCTGAAGAGCCCAAGCAGATTACTGCATGGAGAGGATGGGACAGAGGGACCCATGGCATCGATTGGGACAGAGACAGGTACCTCTGCTCCCCTCGCTCATGAGGCAGGAACCAGGACATGGGCAATGAGACAGGCAGAAATCCCTCCCCCACAGTGCTATAAGCCTGGGGAACTCACTACCACAAGGAAGCGCTGAGCCAGGGCTGAGCAGGGCTCAGAGACGGGCTGGGCCTTTGTCTGGATAACAAGAACACCCAACATTACTGAGGGAGTGTGGCCTACTGGAGAGAGCTCTGCACTGGGACACAGAAAAGCTGGGCTCTGTTCCCAGCTCTGCCTGGTGTGCACCCTTGGCAGGGCCGGCTCCGGGGTTTTTGCCGCCCCAAGCGGCGGGGAAAAAGAAAAAAAAGCCACGATCACAATCGGCGGCCCTTCGGCGGCAGCTCCACCGCGCCGCTTTCTTCTTCGGCGGCAGGTCTTGCCCTCCGAGATGGACCGAGGGACCCGCCGCCGAATTGCCGGACGTGCCGCCCCTTCCCCTTGGCCGCCCCAAGCACCTGCTTGCTGCGCTGGTGCCTGGAGCCGGCCCTGGCCCTTGGGCAAGTCCTGTCCCTTCTCTGTGCCTCAGTTTCCCCTCTGTACAGTGGGTAAAGGGCTGTGAGCTCTGCGAGGGAAAGGACTAGATAAGAGCTGGGGACTGTTATTAATTATTAGAGTCAGGATTAAAGCCCCCGCAACAGGGCAGGGAGATAACCCACCTCCCAGCCAGCCACAGACTGACAGGAGCCAGGGGGAGTTCCCTGGGGCAGGCTATGCCAGCACTCCCCACTGCAGGGATTCGGGCAGCTCCCTCAGCAGCAGCAGGTGCTGCCACCCTCGGATATGGAGGTAGGCAGCCTGGGGCTGAGCCAGTCTGGCAGTGCCGAGGGACGTAAGCTTTGCCCCATCACAGCCTCACCCGCCTAGGGTAACACGCACTGACAACAGCCACTCATCTGCCCCTTCAGCCACACACCTCTCAGCCCCAATGGGACATAGGAAAAGGCTACAGAGGGATCCCGTGCCTGGGGTGTGGAGACTCTTTATACAGGATTCCTTACCCGGTACTGCGATGCAGCTGCCTCTGAGGTTGGACATGAGGGCCGTTTAAAAGTCACACCGAACCAATGCACAACAGTTGAGATCAGGAAGGGGAGTCACACAGAGAACAGAACTGGGGGTTGTAGGGAGACAGACTAGCCATCTTAGCATTTCAAAAGGATACCTGGGTTCTCACCCCAGCTCTTAAGGGAACTCTCCATGGGATCATTTTAACTACGAGCGAGGAAGACTCCAATTTTACATCTAGATCAGCCACTCAGCTCCCTTCAGCACAGGCCCCCTAGTGCTGCCCTGGGCATCGGGGACAGCACTTACTGCCAAGGGACAGCGCCCTCTACTGAGTCACCACCCCCCACTTCTTGCTCTCCACAGCAAAGGCCCCCTAGCACCACCCGGGCATTGGGGCCAGCACTAACTGCCAGGGGAGAGTGCCCCCTCCTGAGATCCACACAGCAAGGATATGGGCTCCAAGCCCTGGCCCAGTTAGACCCTGCTTTGCAGGTGGGTTCTGGTGAACACCACGATGCACAGGAGTCCCACGGGGAACATGGTACATGTCCAGTTTGGTGCTGAACCGTCCTGCATAGCTGTGTCCCTGTGCCTCCCCCAGCCCTTCTGCGTGTGCTGCCCCTCCACCGAACTGCCCACCCCCCGTGCTCCGCCCACAGTGGGTCCTCACCCCTGGTCGGGCTTGCTGGAGCCGCGAAAGTCCTTGCAGACCAGGCGCACGGAGCTGTACTTGAGGGCCTCCACCACGTCGGGACGTGGGGGCACCGTTGCCCACTTGCACTTGCTGAGCGGCACCGAATTCTTGACGAAGAACAGGACCTTCCTGCGCTCGCACCAGGCGTCGAAGAAGGCGCTGAACTCCTCCCACGAGAAGAACTCCTTCTCCTGCAGCTCGTCCTCCTCCATCCCGCGGGGCGGCTGAGCCTGCTGGGGACAGCTGGGGTCAGCACCAGGACGGGCAGGGGACAGAGCTCAGTGCTGGAGACCCACAGCACGACAGGCAACCCTCAGACTCGCTGGATTCAAAATCCAGCAAACTCGCTGGATTCAGGTCCAGGCTGAATGCTCTTCTGGAAGCTGCTTTAGTCAGATACAAGTTATTGGGCCAAGCAGAGGAGGGTGACTGGCTGAAGTCTCGGGCTGTGTTATACAGGAGGGCAGGTGACACTTGTCATTGTTTCCATAGGCTGAGCTCTGTGCTGATGGTGTCTCAAGTTTTCTGGAACTAACCCCACCCCATGAGATTCCACAGACAGACTAGCAGCTCTGGCAATTTCACAGGCCAGGGGCCGCCATTTCCCTGCTCGTGTGAAGTTTCTCTGGTGCAATGCTCTCAGGCACCCTACAGCCACTGCACATCGTAGTGAACTTCCTATCCCCCCATGTCACAATCACACTGCCCCCTTGTGTATCACACACCTTGTCATACACCCTGAGTCATATACATGGGGCCCCAATTTTTATGCTCCCATCACACAAATTCAGCCCCCTTTTAGTGTCACACACACGCTGTATCACACTCAGAGCCCTTATTCTGTCACACCCTCTCATATCATACTCTGTGTCACACACACGGTCCCTCCCCCACGCCATAGATTCCAAATCCAGAAGGGACCATTGTGTTCATCTAATCTGACCTCCTGTATAGCACAAGCCAGAGACCTGCCCCAAAATAATTCCTAGGGCAGATCTTTTACAAAAACACCCAATCTTGAGCCAAAAATGGCCAGTGATGGAGAATCTCACTGTTAACATTTACATCTTATTTCCAGTCTGAATTTGTCTAGCTTCAACTTCCACCCAATGGATCGTGTTAGACCTTCCTCTGCTAGACTGAAGAGCCCATTATCAGCTATCTGTTCCCCATCTAGGCACTTATAGTCTGTGATCATCCCCCCTTAATCTTCTCTTTGTAAAACTAAATAGTTTGGAAAACCTGCCTTCTAGTGGGAGACTCAGGGAGCTCAATCTTTTAATCATTCTTGTGGCTCTTCTCTGAACCCTCTGCAATTGATCAATATCCTTCTTGAATGGTGGATACCAGAACTGGACACCAGTGCCAAATATAAAGGTAAAATACTCTCTGCTGTTACTCAAGACTTCCATTTATGCATCCCAGAATTGCATTAGCTCTTTCAGCCACAGTGTCACACTGGGAGCTCATATTCACCTGACTATCCACCATGATCCCCAAATCTTTTTCAGAGTCACTGCTTCCCAGGAGAGAGTTCACCACATAAATATGACCTACATTCTTTGTCCCTAGCTGTATCCATTTACATTTACCTGTATTAAAATGCACACTGTTTGCTTGTGCCCAGTTTACCAAGCGAACCAGATCACTCTGTATCAGTGACCTGCCCTCTTCATTATTTGCCACTCCCCCAATTTTTGTATTATCTGCAAACTTTATGAGTGATATTTTATGTTTTCTTCTCAGTGGCTCTCAAACTTTTGTACTGGTGACCCCTTTCACACAGCAAGCCTCTGAGTGCGACCCCCCTTACAAATTAAAAACACTTTTTAATATTATTTAACACCATTATAAATGCTGGAGGCAAAGTGGGATTTGGGGTGGAGGTTGACAGCTCGCGACACCCCCCCCCCCATGTAATAACCTCGCGACCCCCTGAGGGGTCCTGACTCCCAGTTTGAGAACCCCTGGCCGGTCATTGATAAAAATGTTAAACAGCATAGGGCCAAGAACTGGTCCCTGCGGCACCCACTGGAATCACACCCAACCGATGACCATTCCCCATTTACAATTACACTTTGAGACCTATCAACCATTTGCCGTGGTCCATGTTAATTTTATATTGTTCTAGTTTTTTAATCAAAAGGTCGTGTGGTACCAAGTCAAACCCCTTACAGAAGTCTAAGTCTATTACAACAACTTTATTACCTATATCAACCAAACTTGTAATCTCATAAAACAAATCAAGTTAATGTTTCATGTTGATTGGCATTAATTATAGTACCCTTCTTTACTTCTTTATTAATCAAGTCCTGTATCAGCTGCTCCATTATCTTGCCTGGAATTAATGTCAGGCTTATAACTACCCAGGTTACCCCCTTTTTAAATACTGGCACAACGTTAGCTTTCTTCCAGTCTTCTGAACTATCCCAGTGCTGCAGGACGTATTAAAAATCAACATGAACGGTCCTCAGCCAGCTCTCTCACACACCCTGTCACACACACGATCCCGGCTGGCCACCCCTTGTGCTGCACTACCCCAAGCGGCTCGCCCAGCCCCATCGACTCCCCACCCCCAGTGCCTCTGCCCAGCCCTGCAACCCCGAGCCCTGCACGGAGCTGGGATCGGAGCAGGAGGGACCCACCGACAGCCCCGAGCATCAGCTCGTGTCCTGTGTGGGTCCAGCCCTGAGCACCAGCCCCGCGCGCAGGTCAACCCCCGCCCCGGCCAGCCCCGAGCTGCAGCCCGCGGCGGGTCCCGCCCAGCTCACCAGCCCGGCAGCACCAGGATGCTCCGCAAGCCGCAATAGCAGGGACTAGAGCCCCCAGCCCCCACAATGCACTGCAGCCCTCACCCAGCCCCCGCTTCCCACAATGCACCGCCGCCCTCACCTCCCCCCAACGGTCCCCCCACTGCACTGCCAACCCAGCCCCCTAAGCCTCCCCACAATGCACTGCAGCTCTTACCCAGCCCCCAGTTCCCACAATGCACTGCAGCCCTTACCCAGCCCCCCCGTTCCCACAATGCACTGCAGCCCTCCCCGTCCCCCTGCCAGTCTCCAGGATACACTGCAAGCTGTCATCCAGCCCCAGTTCCCACAATGCACTGCTGCAGCCCTCACCCAACCCCCTCAGCTCCCACAATGCCCTGCAGTTCTCACCCCCTGCGAGTCCCTAAAATGCACTGCAGCTGTCATCCAGTTCCCCCAGCTCCCACAATGCACTGCAGCTGTCATCCAGTTCCCCCCAGCTCCCACAATGCACTGCAGCCCCCTCACACTCTAGGGAGCAATGACAGGGTGAGGAAGGCTGCAGGAGGGTCTCTAGGGAGTTGGAAACCTCTGCCCACAGACTGCAGAGCTTTTACCCGCCCTGTCTGGTAAAGAGAGGCCAGTCCTAGTGTGGCTGCAACACCACACAGGGGTAATGGTGTGTCCCGTGGCATTGCCATCCCTGCACAGAGCAGACATAGCATCTATGGACTGGGCTGGCTGATAAGTCGTGATGCTGGCCCAGTGCTGCGGGGAGAGCAGGGCTAGTGGGTAGAAAGCTGGTTCCCCCAGTCCAGCTGCAGGGCTCACGCCAGGAGCTCTATATGGTCACCATATGGGCACTGCTGTCAGGTGTGACAACACAGCAAGTATATGGCTATGCTGGGAGCGCAGCGCCAGGGACCCATGGGAAAGGACCAAAGACAGAGCTGGGATTTAGAGACTAGCATAAAACCTGAGGGTAGAGATCAGCTGGCTTGTAACCTCTCCTTGTCTGGGGAATACGGACACTGAGGCTGGACGGAAGGCACCCCGTAGCTACGGATTGCTGGGGTGGAGTGAGGAAATGCACATGCCCTCTGAGGCCTGGTCTACACTATGAAGTTTAGGCTGACAGAAGATGCCTTATGTCAACCCATTTGTGCGTGCGTCTACAGTCCAATGTGTCCTCTGCCAACGTGTGTGCCCCATTACGGTGAGCAGCCAACCCACATCCCCAAAAGCATGGAGCAGACCTGCTGAGGCTGATGCAGTGCAAACATACACGCTACATGACACATGTTGAAGCCAACAGTCCTCTAGCAGCTGTCCCACCATGTCCAATTCCCTGGGACAGTGACTGCCCTGCTCACAACTGTGAACTCTACTGCCCAGGACATGGGCTAACAGACAGCGGAAGCCATCCCCCCGGTTTTGAAATGCCTTTTCCTGATAGCCCAGCTTGGCAAGCACACTTCTCAGATCACCATTGTTACATGCAGCTGCACAATGAGCCATGCCAGAGGTGAATTACACCAGCTCCACACTCCTGCCTGGAGCAGACAGGAGATAGTGGATCTCTTGGGCCTGTGGGGAGAAGAGACTGTGCATACACAGCTAGGGACCAGCTGTAGAAACGTGGACATCTACACCCAGATTGCACAGGTGTATGACAGGGATCAGCAGCATTGCAACATGAAAGCAAAGGAATTTCGCCAGGGATACCACAAGACCAGGGAGGCCAACAGTCGATCTAGTGCTGCCCCCCGCCACTTCTGTAGGGAACCATGGTGGAGCCCCCACCAGCATACTGGGGTTACTTTGGTGGAGCCCGAGACAGAGACCATTACAGAGAAGAGCAAGGAGGAGGGGGAGACGTGGCGGAGGACTCCAGCCAAGCTGCAAGCCAGGACTACAGTCAGCCAGTCAAGCACGGATGAGGGGAGGGGAACGCAGAGAAGCATGTGCATGCATTTGCCCTTACAGTGTTTAAATTTAAATATGGTGCCTGGCCCTTCCCCAAGTTAACCAGACACATGTATCGATGTTTCCTTGTTTGACTCTTACAAGAAGAGGTAGTGGTGCAACAAACAGAGGTAGGGCTGGCATCTGCTTTTCATTCTCCTGTTGGGTTGGAGGCGGGGGCATGAGGAACGCTTTATGTCCCTTGGATCCTCCTGAGAGATCTCCAGGAAAGGTTCATGCAGATTCTCTGCAATCCTCTCCCAAAGGTTTCTAGAGAGGGCTGCCTTATTTCTTCCCCCACAGTAGGACACTATCCCATGCCACTCTGCAATGCGTTCGACTGGCACCATCACAGTACAAAGGCTATTGGCATACGGGCCTGGGCGGCTTCAGGACACCAGTAGCAGCTGAGATCTCTGTGCTTTGTGACCCTCAGGAGTGAGAGATCAGCTAAACTCACCATCTCCTGTGGAAAACAGTGCCAATATTCAGTGCCGTTGCCCTGTACTCATACCTGTGGAATAGGGACCAAAATTTTACATCATCTGCCAGAGAAAATCCTCCCCCACCCTGGACCACAGCTGGGGCTGGAGAGCAGTGCTGTGCCAAGGCGCTCCAAAGCTGAAGCGTCAATAGGCATGTCTTGTTAAAAGGGTTTATGGGAGTAAGAGAAGGGAGGTTGGAAACATATAGTTCCCTTGTGACTGTAAATCCAGGGGTACAGTGTGTGTTTTCATCACAGCTGCTGCCATTGCATCCTTGAGGCAAAGGAAGAAGAGGACTAGGGGAGGACACATTCACTGAGACCCTGCAGCCACTGCTGCCTTGGACTGTGAACAAAGGCCCTGGATGGTCCACTTGGCAAACAGCCTGGAGAAGGAAAGAGCAGACAGAAAAAGGGCCCAGGAGTGCCAGCAAGACAAGGGGGGGGAGCTGCACCAGGACATAATGGGACTTCTCAGGTAGGTAGCAAACCAAACACTGCAGATCCTGGCGGACCTACGGGTCCAACAATCCCCGACTCTCCACCCTTTGCAGTCCTTGGAGACCTCCATAATCACTGCTCCCTACACCCCTCACCATACCATGGGGCACCACAGGCCGCATCCTTACCCCTACTACTCCACGCCGGGGGACAGGGAGGAAAACCACAGCTTCACAGCTGCTAACCTGCGAGAGCCCCAGCTGCTCTATGTGGACCCACTACGGGCAGCATTTGTGCACTCAAATGGACAGTAATGTTTACTTCCTTTCTAATTTTACATTTTCACCCCATTAAGTTATGTTAAAAATGAGTATAACATGGCCTGCGGGTTTCTTTGCCCATTGATTTTCTGCACTGTTTTTTACCCATTCGATAAAGTTCTAATTTTGGAGGATCAAGTTATCTTTATTAGTTCATGACACGTATTGCAGAATGCAGAGCGGCCCTCAAAGCAAGCAGGACTTGGGCACATGCAGCAAGCGCCCCCGAGTTCACAGCTCCAGGAAGGCACCTAGCCACATCTCTACATGTCCAGCAAGCACGACGCAGGTCCTAGCAGCACTCAAAGCGGCAGGCCCGAGAACGCTCCACAGAGAACACTGCTGTGGCCGACCGTTACAGTGCTTTTTAAAAGCCTCCCTCAACTGTACAGCTCCACGCTGGGCTCTTGTACTGGCCCTTGCATCTGGCGGTTCAAGCTTCACCCTGCCGGCAGCTTTCCCCCCTTTACCTCACAGGACACAGCAGGCAGCTGTGGGGATATTTTTTGCACGGAGATCCAACTTACTGAGTAAACAATGCCAGTGCCCTGTCTGTCTACCAAAAGCACATTCAGCTGTCATTCTGCAACTGCTGAGCCGGAAGAAGTTGAACCCTTCCTTGGTGCTGTCGATGTGGCCGCTGTATGGCTTCATGAGCCAGGGCTAGGCTGTGTTGTCAAATGCAGAAGGCTGAAGTGTTGTTGCTGTGGTGACACAGTCCAGGGCTGCTTTGAGTTGTTACAGCTGCTCCATGTCTTTGCCTTAAAAAAGCCAGTGTTCTCAATGCAAGCATAAACTGCCCCTTGCTAATTCCACAGACCTCAGTGTTATTCAAGAACGACTACTGGCACTGCTCTATGACAAAGGCACTCGGCCGGGTTTAGTGCCCTCAAGACACAATCCTAGCACCCCATAGGAGCTACAGGTGTGCTAACACGAGTGCCCTGTGGCAAGGAGCGATTCAGTGAGTCGCAGGAATTTCTGCTGGCCCCCAGGCCGCACAAAGAGATAAAGCGAGGCCCCCCCAATATTTATAGACTGAGACAAACAACTCTCCCTGGTTCATGACATCTGCTTGCTACCTCCCCTTGTATCATGCTCCAGATGCCTGGAGCAAAACATCCTGTCTGGTGTTAGCTCAGGATGGCCCTGGACTAATCGTCTGGAGTGTGTTTTCACACATACCCCGTATCTGTCACATCTCCGGGGGGCCTGTATTTTAGCAACGCTAGCAATATTTTTGCGAAGGTCATACAGTAAACTTGTAAACAGCTACTTTAACACAGGGCCTAACTTTGACTCAGCCTCCAGTTCAGGCCTCAAAATCTTACACCAGGCCCAGGACTTCAGGCTCTCTCTCTCTCTCTCCTACAGGCTGGTCCCCCAGGATCGCCATTGGCATTTCAAGATCGCCAACGGTAATCTGCCAGTCAGGAAAGAAAGTCCCTGCTCGCAGCTTTCTGCACAGTCCTGTGTTCTTAAAGACATATGCGTCATGTACCATCCCTGACCAGCCTACACTGATGTCAGCAAAGCATCCCTGGTGATCCACCCAACACTTGCACGATCATAAAAAAGCCCTTTCTGTTGATGTCCTCTGTGACGAGGCGGGCTGGTGCCCAAATAGGGATGTGCATGTTGTTGATCGCCCCACCGCAGTTTGGGAACCCCACTGCTGTAAATCCATCCTCTGTGTTCTGCACACTGCTGAGAGCCACAGTCCTGCGCAGCAGGAGACAAGTAACAGCCCTACACACTGCATGACAATGGCCCCACGTAATGGCGCGGCACCCACCTCCTTTCCTGGTTGGGTGCGTCTGCAGTCTTTAAACTGGTACCTTGCTTGGAGGACTCCTCTACTGCTCCTTTTCTGGGATGGGTGTGGCAGGACCCTGAGGCCCATCACACCCCCATCGTGGATTTTCCAACTCCAGAATGATTCCTGCTGACCGGCAGCAATCCTGCATTGCAAGCGTCCAGAGTGTGATCTCCACCCACTTCTCCATTGTCAGTGCAGCCCTCATTCTGGTGTCCCTGCACTGGAGGGCTGGGGCAAGCTCAGCACATAGATCCAGGAATGTGGCCTTTCACATCTGAAAGTTCTGCAGCCACTGCTCGTCGTCCCAACCTGCATGACGATGCGATGCCACCCGTCAGTGCTCATTTCTCGGGCCTGGAAGCAGTGCTCCGGTGTGAATGCCACAGACAATCCTGAACGGTTTGTCGCTGTCCCTCAGCAAAGTGTCCTCGAAGAAATCTCATAGAATCATAGAATGTCAGGGTTGGAAGGGACCTCAGGAGGTCATCTAGTCCAACCCCCTACTCTAAGCAGGACCAATTCCCAACTAATGGGGGACTCATGCCCCCCATTGGTGCGGTTCTTCCTGCGGGACTGCCCATACAGAACTGCACGTCCAGGGTTTGCAATGTTCATGAGAACAGTGCAGAGTGCTGCAGGCTCCGTGCTTCTCTCACGGACGGCAGAGACAGAAGAGTGACAAAAGGGTTTGGGGATTTAAAAAAAAAAAAAAGACACGAAAATGATGGGATATGGATGGCATTATGGGATGGAGAAAGTTGCAAGCTGGGAACTTGACCGCCTAGTTCCCAGATCCTTGGGCAAGTCGTACCAGTCCCACAATACATTGCAAAAATTTCCCAAAAGGATATTGGAATACCTGCCCGTGGTGCACCACACTGTGCAGCGACACACGCACTCCTGGGGGGTATACAGCACCAACACAAGCAGCCAAGTACACACACGCCTGAGCGATATACAAACTTTAGCAGTTGTACGCCTTGTGTAACGTGCGTGGACCAAAGTCTTAGACACGGCCTGTGAGTGTCTTTAGTTAATAGGCCAGAAGGGGCCCAGTCTGGTGTCTGCATCACCCAGGTTGGGCAAACCCAACCAGTGAGCCCTGCCTACTGACCTCTGACCGGGCTACAGCAAATACATGTGGTCCTGATGTACTGACTGCCAGGGATGCAGAATCCTCCATGTTCCAAGCCAGTTGTTCTGTCAATTCCCCTCCCTGGTAAACACTGACCTCTTATTTCTAGTCCGGGATTATCCAGCTTCAGCTCCAGCCAGGCTCTGCCTTTGCTGGGGGAGCGCAGAGCCCCCTGCTCTCTGAAATCTCCTCCCCGGGCAGGTACTCAGATGCGCGGAGACACTGAGTTCACTGAGATCCTTCAGCCTCTACCTGCCCGGCAGGTTCCCAGCCCTCCCTTCTTGTAGCTCTTCTCCAACCCCGCCCCACTTGTCCCTGTCCTGTTTGCAGTGAGGACATCCTCTGTCTAGCTGCCTGGCTGCTATCTCGCTCTCATATATGGGTCACCTGATTTGGGATCCGGTGGGAATTTCCCGCCAGATGAAACTGGTAGGGACTTTGGGGGGTTTCACCCTCTTCTACAGCCTGAGGCAGGGGTTACCTGGCTGGGATAGAGTTGGGCAGATCGCACCTGATCAATTCCCTGCCATCGCCCTCGGTCCTGCCTCTCTGCCTGACACACAGAAATCAGTGCCTTGAGGACTGAAATGCTTTCATCTGACTGAAGTCCCTGGGCTCGGTCCAGGGGTGTCTGCGTGCAGTGTAACACCTGGGCCATGAAGATCAGAGCAGATGAGCCCATCTGGCCTTAAACTGCATGAAACTATGAATATACACCGTACCCAGTACCAGTCTCACGAACATGATCCCCTCCCCCTGCTGATCCAGCCCAGCCACGCACTCACCCTCTTAGCCACAGCCCCACGCTGGGAGCCTTGGGCAGTTCAATTCCAATGGGACCCTGCCATTCTTTCCGGCGTCCCTGCTATCCAGGACACAGGCCCCACATGCGGCACGCAACCCCTCCTCTTGGTTCCTTTGCCCTTGCCCATGTTGAGGTGCATGCTGTTTGGATGCACGCACTGTACCAACAATGCAGCTTGCCCTGCAGTACTGTGTGTCCCCGGCGTTACTCGCCACTTCTGCACCTGTATGCTTCACCAGCAATGGGCCTATGTTTCCTTCCAGCTCATCAATACAGCCATTGCCCAGCCCCGGGCTGAGACCAGAGCCCAGCGGGACACCCCCAGGGGTGACTAGTCCCCCTTTATCAATTGTCCCTATAGCACAACGATCGCTTTGCGCTCATTGCTGTCAGTTATAGCCGGGGAGGATGGGAGTCAGGACTCCCGGGTTCTATTCCTGGCTGTGGAATGGGAGTGGTTATCTAGTGGGTGGGGGGGCACTGGGACAGCTGGACTTGGTACTTGCAGATCTTGGGCATGAGAGGGGTTCAAGGTCACAGTAATAGTGACCCCGTGACCTGCTCCCATCCCACTCCCCCTCTGGCAAATGGGGCTCCTCTCATTCCCCTCCCTGG
Source organism: Emys orbicularis (assembly GCF_028017835.1). Classification (NCBI taxonomy): domain Eukaryota; kingdom Metazoa; phylum Chordata; order Testudines; family Emydidae; genus Emys; species Emys orbicularis. Next base: position 7,888,170 of record NC_088703.1, on the reverse strand, counting down.
CCACACACGGAGCAGGCCCTGTGGGCAGGGGCTTTCCCCTTGGGTACCACCACCCTCAAGGGCTGTACTCAAGGGGAGGCGGGCCAATACCGTGACCAGAACCCACCTGCCCTTGCCTGGGTGCGGGTGGGGCTGGCATCCAGGCTGGGGGTGGAGGGTTGCCCCTGCTGCCCTCCCCGCTTGACTGGGGCCCAGTTCCTCCCTCAGGCAGAGGAACTGATATTCCCAGTGTCCCCTGCAAGGCCAGCGCAGCGCTTGGCTGAGGGCTCCCACTCCTTGCTCCTGCTCCCTCTGCAGGCCACAGGGCACTCTGTGACCACAGCAAAGCCTGGGTCTGTGCTGCGATGATGAGAGCTCAGAGCTCATCCATGGGGTACGCTGAGGGGCTACCAGGCTGTCCCCGCTGGCACCACTGGCTGAATGAGGGGCTGGCCTCTCGCTGGACAGGGGGCCATGGTGAGGTCCCTGGGACGAAGTGGGAATGTCCTGTAATATTTGACCCAATGTGGGCCTCGGTTTCCCCTCTCTGTCACATTATTATGGTGGGGATTGTTTGCTCTCAGGGCCCGCTAAGGGTATGTCCACACTAGACACCCATGGCTGGCCCCTGCCAGCTGACTCATCTGTTGAACTGCAGCGCAGACTTCCGGGCTAAGGCTGGCACATAGGCTCTGTGACTGGGAGGGGCCCAGAGCTCACCCGGGCCCAGAAGCCTACACTGCAATTGAACAGGCATGTAGCCGGAGTCAGCTGGCACGGGCCAGCTGTGGGTGTCCAACTGCAGTGTAGACATGCCCTAAGAGACATAGGTAGGAATGGCACCCAGCTGTCTGAGCCAGGATGGATCACTGAAAGGCCAATCGCCCATGCAGACCCACATGCCCAGGACATGGACACCTAGCACCCAACACCCCAGAGGGGGATGGATTCCCCCTCTCTCCGCAGGGAAGCTGGGCACAGACTGGGGAGGTGGGGGATAAGGGCTGGCTGCTGGAAGGAATCAGGACTCTCCCCTGGGAACTGACCAAGGCGGTCAGATGGGGGGAGACAGAGCTGGAACAATGGGGTTACCTACAGCTCGGCTGAGCTCTGGGCTGACCAGAATGGGCTCTGCTTGAACCTCCAGCTCTCTGTTCTGAGCTAAGGACAGCCTATGCTGTGTGCGGCTGAGTAACAAACCCGACAGCTTTCACAACGCTGGCCAGTGTCACTGTCGATCCTGGCTGAGGTGCACTGCCCCTGCAGAGGGAACCCCTCTCTCCCAGAAGTCTGTCTCCCTGGGACTCGCTGGGCAGGGCAGGGAGCCTCCACCCCACCCCTGGCTGGGCCGTGTCACAGACAACGCTTTCCCAAAGGCATTTTATTGATGGGAAGTTTATAAAGAGTCACCTCTACAACCAGACCCACCCCCCATTCCCTGACCCTCTCAGGCACCCCCATGTCCCTTCTCACTGTCCTGAGGCCATGCACCCCCAGCCTTGTGCTGTGGGGACTTGCCCATCCCACACGTCCCCCGCAGTCCTGTACCCTGGACCTGTTGGCAGGCAGTTCTCTCCTCCACCCCCAGGCACCTCCTCCTCTCCACCCCCAGAGTGGCGCTGTGGGAGCAGCTCTGAGGCTGTGTCGGTCCACGTGGCATCCAGGGGCTAGGAAGTGGCTGGCCCCTCTAGTGCCTGGCAGGGGGTGCAGCACCCCTGTGCTAGAAGGTGCCAGTCGGTGCAGCACCCCTAGCACTAGGAGGCAGCCGAGTGGGGCCATGCCATGCCCCAGCACTAGGAGATGCCAGTCTGGGCAGCGCCCCTGGCGCTAGGTGTCCTGCCCCTCACCGCCCGATGGGGCATGCAGCAAGCTGGGGTCGTAGAGGGGCTGCCCAGTCCAGAGGCGGGTGGCGAAGAGGTGGCGGCAGGGCCGGCGGCTTGAGACATATATGGAGCAGGAGCAGGCGGCCAGGTCGCGGCTCACCAGGAAGGAGCAGATGCCGCCATCCAGCAGGAAGCCCTCGGGCACCTCCTTGACGTGGTAGTTGGCGTGCTTGGCCAGGCCAAGCTCCTCGGCGATGAGCGCAGCGCTGTCGGGCGGGCACACGGCGCGGTACAGCTCCGACACCCGCTCTTCATTGAGCGCCGCCATCTCCACCCGCAGCGCCTGAAGCTCCAGCAGCCCCCGCACGCAGGCCGCCAGCCCCAGGGGCGGGCTCAGCGCTGAGCGCAGCTTCTGCTGGTGGAAGCTCATGTGCTCCAGGAATGGGCAGTCGCAGTTGCGCTCGAAGGCCCAGCACTCCGCCCACATGCCCTTGTTGTGGTGCCAGTGCTCCAGGTAGTACTGCAGGAAGGGCAGCGGTGCCACGTCCTCCAGGTCGCTGAGGTACTGGCTGTAGACGCGGGGCGAGCTGGCGTTGGCCATGTTGTGCAGCAGGTTGCGCACCTTGTCCTCCTTGGGCACGGCCAGCTCACGCGCCTTGCGGTACAGCGCCTCCAGCACCTGCAGCCGGCAGATCTGCACCCGGGCACAAGGCAGCACCTCCTCCACCGCGTCCACGTCCGTGATGCCCGCCCCCACGGTCAGGCACTTCACCTTCAGCTTGATGTCGGGCGCGCTCTGCACCAGGGAGGCCACAATGAAGATGACCAGATCGGGCACGCCCCGGCGGGCTACGCAGTAGGCGCACTCGCGGCCCCGCCCGTTGCCGTCCTGGCAGAGCACCGAGTAGAGCTCGAACTCGCTGTTGACGCAGGCCGCCTTGTCCATGTAGAGGCAGCGGGGGAAGCGCTGCACCAGGCTCCGCATGTGCGACGTGGCCAGGAAGATGCTGTTGAGTACGGCCACGTCCTCTTGGAAGACCAGCTTGACCTTGGCGCCCGGGTCGCTCTTGAATAGGCCGTCCAGCTGGCTCAGCAGCTCACACATGCCCTTGTCCTTGGCCTTGCTGTAGTCCTCCAGGTTCCAGATCAGGTCGGGCGCCAGGAACCGCTTGGACACGCTGTTGGTGATGCGGATGGGCAGCCCCATGCTGGCCTCCAGCTGGTGACGCTTGAAGTAGTGAGCAAACTCCACCTCTGACAACTTGTGGTTGTGCTCCAGGCTGGCCTCAATCACCACCAGCCGGTCCTTCTTGGGGCCCAGTCGCAGCGTGATGGAGGCCGGGCAGTCGATCTTCTCGCTGCTGGGGAGGGGAAACGGAGGGGTCAGCATGGGGCAGCCATGTGGGAGGGGATGGGGGTGGGGACAGCCTCTAGGGTCTGGCAGAAGGGGTGAGCCTGAAGCAGATAAAAACATCACCCGCTGCTGCCAGTGATATGGGCAGTGGAAGTCACTCCGGCAAGCCGCCTACCTTGCCACCTGGTGTCCAACCCATCCCTTGACCTGGGGGGACTAAATGGAGAGGGGCCGTGGCCCCATGGGGCGGTGTTGCCGGGTGCCACAGAGCACAGAACCAGGAAGAGGAGCTCAGGCTGCAAACTGCTGCCTCCAGGGCACGCGGGGGAGCCCCATCACCGGCATATTTAACACTGGGCATGGCCCAGCCTGGAAACCTCCTGGCCAGGCCGAACGCAACCCAGTAATGCCCAGCAATCCCCTGGCAAGGCTAATGGCAGCTCCCACAGGCCCAGGCACGGCCCCCTCCACCACCACAGCCGGGGGAACACGACAGGCCCCCAGTCGCACCCGGGGGAGAGCAGAGCGCCATGTAACAGTAGAGTCAGGATAGCGGGGGGAAGATCTGCCAGCAGAAACTAAATGCTGCAGAGTGTGGACTTAGTGGGGGGGGGGGGGGGGGGGCAGGGCCCTGCAGCGAGCCCTAGGGCGTCCCACTCACAGCCGGTTGCGTTGCACGGTGCTCTGGCCCACGTAGGTGCCGCTGTGCTTGCAGATGAGGCGGACGAAGCGGAAGCGCAGGGTGGCGGCCAGGCTGGGCTGGTAGTGCAGCGGGTTCTGGCGCAACGAGATCAGCGGCTTGAGGCTGGCGATGATGAATAGCACCTTGTGCTTCTCGCACCAGTCATCGAAGAAGCTGCTGAACTGATGCCATGTGTGGAACTCCTGGCCCAGGCCCAGGTCCCCCATGGCCCTGCGGGCGGAGGGTGGGCGCGGGGAGCCACTGCCACAGGGGACACAAGACAGCGTCAGCTAGGCAGGGGGGAAACGCAGCCTCCCGTCCACCCCGAACCAGCCGGCCCTGCCTGGCCCCCTCCTGCTGCCGGGTCCCAGCCTCCCAATGCTCCCCGTGCCCCCCTCCGAGCAACCGGCCCAGCCCCCCGACGCTCCCCGGGCCCCTCTCCGGGCAACCGGCCCAGGTCTGGCACTGTAGGCTCTGAGCCATTTTACACCCTAATGTAGAGAAGCTAGATGGTCACAAGGGTCCTTCTGGCCCTGGGATCTATGAATCTCTGCCCTGGGGCCTCTCCGGCCCAGCCCCCCGGGCCCCTCTCCGGGCAACCGGCCCAGCCCCCCGACGCTCCCCGGGCCCCTCTCCGGGCAACCGGCCCAGCCCCCCGACGCTCCCCGGGCCCCTCTCCGGGCAACCGGCCCAGCCCCCCGACGCTCCCCGGGCCCCCCTCCGGGCAACCGGCCCAGCCCCCCGACGCTCCCCGGGCCCCTCTCCGAGCAACCGGCCCGGCCCCGCGACGCGCCCCGGGCCCCTCTCCGGGCAACCGGCCCGGCCCCGCGACGCGCCCCGGGCCCCCCTCCGGTACCTGCCGAGCTCCCTCCCGTCCCGGGGGCCCGGGCACCGGGGCTCCTCCCCCACAATGCACCGCGCGCGCCGCGGCCGGGAGCCGGGACAGGACAATGCCTCGGTGTCCCAGCGTGCACCGCGCGTGGGCCCCCCCCCCCGCTACTCCGGGGTGGGGGGGGGAGTCTCTCCGGGGGAGGCCCGTGGCCGTCCTGGGGCGGGGGGACTCTCCGCGGGTCTGACCTGGAGGGGAGCGGGCGGGGGTCGGGGTGCAGCGGGACTCGGTGGGCGGAGGACAGAGGGGGCAGGGAGGCAGGACTGCGGTGGGGGGGGGGTGTTTGTGGGACTGTGTACGCGTGTGCCCGGGGTTGTGCATTGATTGTGCACGCGCGTGTGTTAGTGGGTGTGCCGGGTGGGCGTTAGCATGCGTGGGGGTCAGAGCGCTGTCACTGGTGCTGTCACCCAATGTTGGCCACAACTGGCCCTTTCAACCGAAATCTATTTAATAAACTAGAAGGTTTGGGACGTTTTCTGTTGGAAACACCTTTCGTTTATCCAGCGAACCCAGAACTAACTCTAGCCTTAAACCTGCCCCTCGCCCTGCCCCTCACACTAATCCTAACCCCATTCGAACGCTCAGCCGAAACTAGGGTGACCAGACAGCAAGTGTGAAAAATCGGGACGGGGTGGGGGGGTAATAGGAGCCTATATAAGAAAAAGACCCAAAAATCGAGACTGTCCCTATAAAATCGGGATATCTGGTCACCATATCCGAGATCTAACCACAGCTAAGGATCTGATTTGGTCGCAGATCTCTGTGACTTCTTCAGTCTGCTTCAGCCCTGCTCGGGCTCGGGCTTCAGCTCTGGGCAGCGGGGCTCTGGTTTCGGCTTCAGACCTGCCATCATCAGACCCTGATTTTGTACAGTTTCCCCATGACTGTACCATGAATTTTGTTTAATTTTACCGTGACAAAATCATATCCATAACTATAACCCAGCCCTAGCTCTAGCCCTAACCCCTCAGGGTATGCACACGAGGATGTAGGTTAGGTTTGGCACTGGGGCCGTGACCCATTTCACACCCTAATATAGACAAGGGTGGTTGGATGTGAAGCCTTGTTCATTGCTTAGTGTTAGCTCCGGGGGGATCTGGTTGACCCCACTCTGTCACACCCTGTACAAACCCTGAGCAGCAGCAGATCCAGGGAAGAGGTCATTGATAAAACTGTTAAATAGCAGAGGGCTAATAACTGATCCCTACAGGACCTCAATGGAAACATGCCCTCTTGATGGTTTGAGCATTGGCCTGCTAAACCCAGGGTTGAGAGTTCAATCCTTGAGGGGGCCATTTAGGGAACTGGGGTAAAAATCTGTCTGGGGATTGGTCCTGCTTTGAGCAGGGGGTTGGACTAGATGACCTCCCTGAGGTCCCTTCCAACCCTGATATTCTATGATTCTATGGGAGTTGCATGACAGCATCAGAACTGGCTCATGTAAAGGCAGGGTGACCAGATGTCCCGCTTTTATAGGTACAGTCCCAATTTTTGGGTCTTTTTCTTATATAGGCTCCTATTACCCCCCATCCTCTATCCCAATTTTTCACATTTGCTATCTGGTCACCCTATGTAAAGGGCAGGGAGCCAGGACTGGTCAAATGGGAGTAAGAGAGAGTTAGTGGGACTGTGTACATGTTAGTAGGTGTACTAGATGTGTGTTAGAGAGTATGGTTAGGTGTATGTGTGTGTGCGCGCTATCTGCAAATGGTGACTAAATCTCACCCTTTAAGGCAAAATCTATTTAAAATAATAAACTAAACAATTGAGTGAACTTTATATTGGAAATACATTCAGTTTAGACAACTAACCTTAAATCTAACAGGTTTCAGAGTAGCAGCCGTGTTAGTCTGTATCCGCAAAAATAACAGGAGTACTTGTGGCACCTTAGAGACTAACAAATTTATTAGAGCATAAGCTTTCGTGGGCTACAATCTAACGTGAAAACTGCCCTTCACCCTAATTCTAGCTTTTCCCTAAGCCAGTTATAAAAACAGATAATGAAGTCATATCATATGACAACACTCTTTCCATTCCACTAGTATCTCAGGAGGATGTTAAACAGGAACTACTAAAGTTAGACATTTAAAATCAGCAGGTCCAGGTAACTGGCATCCAAGAGTTTTAAAAGAGCTGGCTGAGGAGCTTCCTGAACCCTTAATGTTGGTTTTCAGTAAGTCCTGAAGCAGTGTGGAAGTACCAGAAGACTGGAAGAAAGCTAATGGTGTGACAATATTTCAAAAGGGTAAAAGAGATGACTTAGGTAATTATAGGCCTGTCATTCTGACATAGATCCCCATGTAGATAAGGGAGAGGTTGATACGGGATTTGATTAATGAAGAATTAAACAAGGGTAATGTAATTGATGTCAGTCAATATGGATTGATGGAAAATAGATCCTGTCAAACTAATTTGGTATCATTTTTGTTGCAATTACAAGTTTGATTGATAAAGGTAATAGTGTTGATGTAATATACTTAGACATCTCTAAGGCCTTTGACTTGGTACAGCACATTTTGATTTAAATCTAGAACGATATAAAATTAGCATGGCACCCATTAAGTGGATTAAAAGGTAGCTAATTGATAGGTCTCAAAGTATAATTGTAAATGGGGAATCATTGAGCGAGTGTTTCTCTAGTGGGGTCTCACAGGTTTCTGGCTCTACGTTTTTTAGCATTTTTATCAGTGACCTGGAAGAAAACATGAAGTCCTCACTGATGAAGTTTGCAGATGACACATAAATTGGGGGAGTGGTAAATAATGAAGAGGACAGGTCACTAGTTCAGAGCAATCTGGAACACTTTGTAACCTAGGCACAAGCAAACAATATGCATTTTCATATGGCTAAGTGTAAAGGTACACATCTAGGAACAAAGAACGCAGGCCGTACTTACAGGAGGGAGGACTCTATGCTGGAAAGCAGGGACTGACAAAGATGTGGGAGTGGTGGTGAACATGAGCTCTCAGTGCCACGCTGTGGTCAAGAAGGCTAATGTGATCCTGGGATGCATAAACGGGAATCTTGAGTAGGCGTAGAGCGGTTATTTTACCTCTTTATTTGGCACTTTTATACTGTCCGACATGCCCATTGCAAACCCCTGGCAGTAGTCTATTTGTCCCCCCCCCCAGTATTTTTAGTAAAAGTCAGGGACAGGTCACGGGCTTCCGTGATTTTTTTGTTTATTGCCCATGATCCGCCCCAGACTTTTACTAAAACTACCCTGGACAGAATCTTAAACTTAATCCTAACCCAACCCTAGCGGTAGCCCTAAATCTTAACCTAACCCCAACCCTAGCCCAGAACCCCCCCCCCCCCAGGGCATAGGCATGTAGGTTAGGTCTGGCACTGTAGGCTCTGAGCCATTTTACACCCTAATGTAGAGAAGCTAGATGATCACAAGGGTCCTTCTGGCCCTGGGATCTATGAATCTCTGCCCTGGGGCCTCTCCAGGCAGGGAGGGAGGCCTGGGGAAGAAGCTAGACAGCTGTCTCTTTGGGTCGGAAGGCAGCTCGATCACCCTCCTAGCTAATATTAGCAGACCCTCCTGGGCCAGACAACTGTGGTATTCAGGAAGCTCCCTGCCTCCAGACCGTCTCACTCCAAGGAGGGGTTGCATCCAGCACCCAGACTCGGACCTGCTCCATCTCACAGCCTGGGCTGTGGGAATCTGCCTGCATCAGAGCTGGACTGTGCAGCAGGGTGCGAGAAGCAGCACTGAACTCCAGGACACTACCAGCACACTGCTGCTATCCCCATGAATGCAGATGAAACGCAGCTCCAGGGCAGCCCATATTGGAGTCTCTCTTACATCTCAAACCCCAAGAGCTCTCCTCTTCCTCAGCCACGGAGCTTCTGGCAGCAATTCCTGCCTCATGGTCCAGAACCTCTGTGTTTAGCCATGCTGTGGCTAAAGGCTCCTGAAGGGTCTCGTCAATACCCACCTTCCCAACAGGGATCTGCTTCCTGCTTGGGACCTTCATGTGGTTCTAACCCTGTTAATGGAGCCTTGCTTTAGCTCTTGGAAGAATGTTCCTGACCTCGTCTCTCCATGGGAACCGTTTGTATCATAGCCATAACGTTAGCTAGGAGGGAGATCGAGCTGCCTCCTGATCCAAAGAGACAGCTGGTGAGCTTCTTCCCCAGCCCCCCCACCTAGGTCAGCGATTCATTGATTCCAGGGCCAGAAGGATCCTTGTTGTCCCCTAGTGTGAGCCCCCAAACAGCTGCATGCACGAGAGGCCAAAAGGGCGCTAGCCCTCTGTCTGAATGCGTGAAAGGTTCCAGGCCAGCTCCTCGTCTAGACGCAGTGTGGGGGGGAAGCACAGAGGCTGTCACTGCACTGCACGTCCCAATGGATCTCTGCCGTGAGGGGTAATATTAGGAAAGCCAAAAGGCCTCAGGGGATGGGGGGGAGGCATTCAGCTTGGGCCAAAGCAACACCTGTAGCTTGGCTTTGACACACTCCCATTGCAGATAGCTGGCAGCTCCGGTCACAAAACACTGTTCCCGTATCTGGGCTCCGGGGCTGATGCGCAGTGTGTCAGTCACTGCCTAGGAACACAGTCCTGGACAGGACCTCCTGGGTCATGGAGTCCAGTCCCCAGTGCCGGATTAAGATATAAGCTAACTAAACTACAGCTTAGGACCTCGCAATATGAGGGGGCCTCTAAAACGTAAAAAACGGACTACTCCATCTCAAATGTTATCAAAATCGATTGATAAATAAAGGAGATATGGGAAGAAGAAGATTCTCTCTAAATATAGACATTTTTGTTCAAATATGACAAATATACACAGCTGGCTACACATACCCTATCCATACCCTTACCCTTCATTGACTGTTCATTATTGACAGATGGGAGCCAGGGCTGAGAAAAAAACAATAACTGCACTAGTAAAATTAGTATTTCTACAAGTAAGTCTGCTGTCAGTCTCCTAAAGCAGCGTTTTGTTGGCCAACTGCTACTGGTAAAATTCTGACCGTGCCTTCATAATTTATTTAAATAAATACATAATCTCACTGCCAATAAAATCGGGAAAAATGTGAGGTCGGAGACAGCAGTGTCGTGAAGCAATCCTGCCAAGTTCATACTTGTATGTTAGTGTGTTCTTCTTTCTTTTGATCAGTACATACAATTGTGTATTTTAGTGTGCATGCCACTTTCTGATTCATGCGCTATTCATGCTTCACATGACTGAGTTTGCAGGTGCTCGTCTTATGGACTTCGGTCAAGTGGATCTTGAGGAGGATAAATTTGTGTTGGCTTCCCTCCACCAGTTTCGGGAACCTACACAGTAAATATCAGTGTGTGCTGATGAAGGATAAATGAGGGTTTTGAGAGAAGTGAAGGAAGATATAGATATATATCAAAATATTCTGAGTACTTGGTGAGCAAGTTATTTCAAACTACGTGCATATATGATTTATAGGCTATTAAAGCCTCTAATATTAATTGTAGTTGCTTGAATATAGGCTAGTTTTTCTGACTTTCTCAATGCCTGTCTAGAGATTACCAGTCTTTTTTTTTTCTGGTAAAGGCTTTCTTTCTCTTTCGCAGGTATAGCTTGTTGTCCCAAAACTTCATTGTTTTGTAGTGAAAATCAGAATAAACATTTGTAAATATATTTTATATATAGTCTGGATAAACTTTGTATTTCCCTAAGAAAATTAATCAAACATTTTTCATTTATTCATATGGAAAGAGCGATAATTTTCCTTATTCGTGGTTTAAAAAAAATGATATATCCTCTCTTGTTTTCCTGTGAGAACATAGACAAAATAGCACGAACTTTCACAGAAATATCCTGGTAAAGTAACACAGGTTTTTGGCATATATATATTAATAAAATATTATTTGTTGTTGTACAGATATAGAAATCTCAATATTTATAATATAAAATTAAATATTTACTGGTTTTAATAAAACCTTTCTGCTACTAATTTTAGTACCAATATTAGGTAATTCAGCATAACCTTCTATAAAAACAAAACAAATCAATTTATTGGAAAATACAACCTGCATACAATTTTCTGATGGTTTGCTTATTACCTGGGTGTAATTCATATCAATATAACGGATAGTTGAGCTTTAAGCTTGTGGTTTATCTGCATCCTCTATCCTCTATTGCAGGCCTGCACAACACGCGGCCCGCGGGCAAGCGGTGGGGGGCGGTTTCCAGGTTCACCCCCTGCCTGGGGGGCCCGACCTCACAGCCCCGCGCGCTGGGCTCTGACCGCCCTGACAGTCAGAAGCGCGGCTGCCGGGTTCGCCCCCTGCCGGGGGGGGGGAAGGCGACCTCAGCCCCGCGCGCCGCGCTCTGACCACCCTGACAGTCAGAAGCGTGGCTGCTGGGTTCGCCCCCTGCCGGGCGGGGGGTGGGGGGGGGGAAGGCGACCTCAGCGCCGCGCTCTGACCGCCCTGACAGTCAGAAGCGCTGCTGCCGGGTTCGCCCCCTGCCAGGGCAAGGGGGCCCGACCTTCCCCACCCCTGGGCAGGGGGCGAACCCGGCAGCCGCGCTTCTGACTGTCAGGGCGGTCAGAGCGCGGCGCGCGGGGCTGAGGTCGCCTTCCCCCCCCCCCCTCCCCCGGCAGGGGGCGAACCCGGCAGCCGCGCTTCTGACCGTCCGGGCGGTCGGAGCGCAGTGCGCGCGCGAGGCTGAGAGGTCGCCCCCCTCCCCCCCCCCCGCACACGCGTCTCCGTCTCCCGCTCCTCCTGCCTGGCGTCCAGCGTCACTTCCGGGGCTGCTGAGGCGGGAAGCGCTGGGCACGAGTCAGAGCTGGTAAGTCCGAGCGAGGGGGGAGGCACTCGGCCTGGGCTCGAGCCGCAGCTCACGGGGGCTGGGGTCAGGGGGATGTCCAGCTCAGAGGGGCTGGGCTCGGAGCTGGGGGTCAGGGCTGGGGGGGGATGGGGTCAGGGGGGTGTCTGGCTCAGAGGGGCTGGGCTCGGAGCTGGGGGTCAGGGCTGCTGGGGGATGGGGTCGGGGGGTGCTTAGCTCAGAGGGGCTGGGCTCGGAGCTAGGGGTCAGGGCTGGGGGGGGCTGGGGTCAGGGGGTGTCCGGCTCAGAGGGGCTGGCGGTCAGGGGGGTGTCCAGCTCAGAGGGGCTGGACTCGGAGCTGGGGGTCAGGGTCGGGGGCTGCTCAGCTCACAGGGGCTGGGCTCAGAGCTAGGGGTCAGGGCTGCGGGGGGATGGGGTCAGGGGGGTGTCTGGCTCAGAGGGGCTGTGCTCGGAGCTGGGGGGTCAGGGCTGCTGGGGGATGGGGTCGAGGGGTGCTTAGCTCAGAGGGGCTGGGCTCGGAGCTAGGGGTCAGGGCTGGGGGGGGCTGGGATCAGGGGGTGTCCGGCTCAGAGGGGCTGGCGGTCAGGGGGATGTCCGGCTCAGAGGGGCTGGACTCGGAGCTGGGGGTCAGGGCTGCTGGGGGATGGGGTCGGGGGGTGCTTAGCTCAGAGGGGCTGGGCTCGGAACTAGGGGTCAGGGCTGGGGGGGGCTGGGGTCAGGGGGTGTCCGGCTCAGAGGGGCTGGCGGTCAGGGGGGTGTCCGGCTCAGAGGGGCTGGACTCGGAGCTGGGGGTCAGGGCTGCTGGGGGATGGGGTCAGGGGCTGCTCAGCTCACAGGGGCTGGGCTCAGAGCTAGGGATCAGGGCTGCGGGGGGATGGGGTTGGGGGGGTGTCTGGCTCAGAGGGGCTGTGCTCGGAGCTGGGGGTCAGGGCTGGGGGGGGATGCCCAGCTCAGAGAGCCTTACCATGCTGCTAACCCCCGCCTCCCCCGTCTCCCAGAGCCTCAGCGCGCCACGTCCAGGAGCGGCCCTGCAGCTCGCAGCCCCGCCCCCTTACCACAGGGCTCTGAGCGGGAGGAGCTCAGGCCTCGCTGAAGCAACGCCGCTGCAGCGCTCTCCAGGGCTGCTCCTGGACGCGGCGCTAGGATGACCAGACGTCCCGATTTTATCGGGACTGTCCTGATATTTGCTTGTTTGTCCCGCGTCCCGAAGGATGTTCGGTCGGGACACTGGACAAACAAACAATTTTGCCCTCTGCTCCGGCGCACAGGCTGAGCCCGGAGGGGCTCTCACCCCCCCCGCCCCACTCCGCCTCCTCCTTCCCCCATTGGATCCCTCCCCAAATCCCCGCCCCCAGCCCTGCCCCCTCACTGCCCCATTGGATCCCGAGCCGGGCCTGGGGAGGAGATGCCCCTGTGCAGCAGCCTGGGCACACGGGCCATGGCCGGCCGGGGCCGGGAGCGCTGCAGTGCAGCGCGGCGGCTGCTCCAGCCCTGCAGCCACGGGGCAGCACGGTGCGTCCGGGGGCAGCGCGGAGCGGGCAGGGCCCGGGTGGGCGGCGCGGCCCAGGGGTGTGGGCCGCCCATCAGAGACACGCGGCGGAGAGGGGCTGCCGGGGCGAGACTTGTCCCAGGCGGGGCGGCCGGCGTACAGGGGCGAGGAGCCGGTCAGGGTCCCCCGAACCGATAAACTTCCCCGCCGCTGCCGGGGAGCCCCGCGCCTCTCCTGCTCGGCTGCGCTCCAGCAGGCCGGGGGGCCAGAGGCTCCGCGGGGAAGGCAGCTAATGCCCCCAGACCCTGCGAAACTGCTTTTTTTCCCCTCCGCCTCCATTTTTTTTTTTTTGCTCCTCTCCCCCCTCCCCCCGCGCGTCCCGATATTTCATCCCTGTGATCTGGTCACCCTACGTGGCGCACTGAGGCACCGGGGGATGGGGGAAGGCGAAGGCAGAGGCGGGGTGGAGCCTCCAACATTCTCATGGGGGATCCTGCGGGGCCTGGGGCAAATTGCCCCACTTGCCCCCCCCTCCGGGCGGCCCTGCGTGTGTGTGTGTGTGTGTTGCACCTGCCCTGCCCCGACTGCTGCCCCCTTCCCTGGTCCAGGGACCTTACCCCTCCCTGGACCCTATCACATTGCTCCCCACCCCCCCGGGCTCCCTGCGGCCCCTGTGTTTGTGTGTTGGACAGTCACATCCAATCCCTTCACACTGCCCCCCTTTCCTCTCCCTGGCTTAGTTCATAGCCCCAGAAAATCCCTTCAAACTGTGCCCATTTTCCCCTCCCCTTATTTCATGGGGGGATGACGAACCGAGAGGGTGGGTGGGCAGGTAGTGGCGGCGAGGCTTTATACTTGGGGGGAGGTGAGGAGGCGAGCGGCGAGTCGGTGGCTGGAAGGAGGCATCCATTTTCAGTATTTTAATTTTTGGTACTGCTGTGTGCAGTAATATAGTGACCCCTGGGGATTAAAGAGGGGTGTAATGGTGGGGCTGAGCAGGGAGGGGGCGGGTCCTATTCTACTGCTGTGATCTGGTTACCCTATGCGCGCCGTTTCTTTCCCCCTCTACAGGCTTCCACACACTGTCAGTGCCTTGCTAGTGTGCCACGCGCCGTGAGAGATCTCTTCTCTTTGTGTGTGACTGAGTGTTTTCCTTGTGTGTGGATTTATTCAACAAAATCTTGAGCTTCATAATGGCTACCATGAGTGAAAAGAAAAAGAGAAAAATAGAATCAGAGCACAGAGTTTTCAACACTGAATGGACAAATAAATACTTATGTACTGTTTCCAAAGACAAGATACTGTGCCTTGTGTGTCGCGAAACGTTAGCCGTTCCGAAAGAATACAACCTTCGGCGGCACTTTGAAACTAAACATCCCAATCTCGCCAAATTGAACCCAAATGAAAAAATAATTAAAGCAGCCAGTTTAGTGAAAAACCTTAGTGGAGAACAGCAAATTTTCAAGAAAGTGAGCACTGAGAATGATACAGTTACTAAAGTAAGCTTTCAAATTTCTAAGGAAATTGCTGCTGCTGGGAAATGCTTCACAGAAGGCGAGTTTTTAAAAAAGTGTATGTTGATTGCTGTATCTGAGTTATGTCCAGAAAAGAGGGGAATATTTGAGAATGTCAGTCTATCACGCATGACTGTACAGAGAAGAATAGCTGACATTTCTACTAATCTAAGTGATCAGTTAAAGCAGAGAGTCAGTGAATTCTGCTTTTACTCCCTAGATATGGATGAAAGCACCGATTTAAAAGACACCGCCCAACTTCTTATTTTTATTAGAGGTATTGATAAAAACTTTGAAATTACTGAAGAACTTGTTGGCATGTGCTCCATGATGGGTCGCACAACTGGAAAAGAAATCTCCAGTGAAGTGATAAAGTGCATGAATGATAAATTGGGAGTAGATTTCACAAACTTGGTGGCCATTTGTACTGATGGTGCTCCAGCTATGTGTGGAAAAAATGTTGGAGCAGTTACTCTTCTTGAAGAATTTATTGGGAGACAAATAACCAAACATCACTGCATTATACATCAGCAGGTTTTGTGTAGCAAAGTCTTAAAATTTGAGCATGTAATGTCAGTGGTAGTTTCCATTGTAAACCTCATCCGTTCTAGAGGACTAAAACATAGGACATTTTGAGCCTTTCTTGAAGGGGAAGACGCCGAGTGCAGCGACTTAATCTACCATACGGAAGTGAGGTGGTTGAGTCGAGGAAGAGTGCTCCAGCGTTTCGTTGCTTTGAAAGAGGAAATAGCAAAATTCCTAGAAAATGGGCCAATAAATTTCCCGGAGCTTGAAAATGAGTCCTGGAATCAAGATCTCTTTTTCTTTTGTGATATTACAGCACACCTGAATGATCTCAACATTCAACTTCAGGGAAAAAATCAACTTATATTTCAAATGTGTGCAGCAGTGAAAGCTTTCAAAATGAAATTGAAACTTTTCAGAAGTCAGCTGTCAAAAGGTGAAATGTGTCACTTTCCCACTTGTGCACAGCGTATCCCTCAACACAAACACGCTGAGTTAGGAGAAAAATACGCAAAGCACATCAATCTTTTGATTGAAGAATTTGACAGAAGACTTACTTTGTCTAAAGATGATGACATCCAGTTGAAGCTGATTGAAGATCCCTTTTCTGTGGATCCAGAGGAAGTGACACAAGATTTGCAGTTGGAGGTTATTGAACTTCAATGTTCGGCAGTTTACTGAAATAAGCACAGAGAAAGCAGCCTGTGGGACTTCTACAAAAGTCTGGACGATGAAAAATACAAGAATCTTATTGAAGTTGCACTGAAAACGTTCAGCATTTTTGGAAGCACTTACATATGTGAACAAACATTTTCCATCATGAACATGAATAAAAACAAGCAACGTTCTTCTCTGACTGACGACCATTTGGAAGACATTATGAAAATATCCACTTCAAATATGACCCCCGAATACGACAAGCTTGTTGCCAAAAAGAGATGTAATATCTCTCATTAAATTTGCAAGATAATTATGAAAAGTACAAATGTTTTCTTTCAACGGAACAGGTGTTTTTCATTTTTCCATGATTCATAAAAAAAATTAAAATTTAAAAAATTGTTTGCTTTAATTGAAAAATTCTTAATAAAGTATCACACCCTCTCCCCCCCCCCCCCCAAAAAAAACCCCTTCCTTTTCGGCCCACAGCTGTTTCGGCGGGGCGGCGCTGGGGAACGAGGATTTGTTTCCACGGTGCGGGCGGCGCTGGGGTGGGGGATGTGTTTCGGGGGGTGTAGCAGGGTGGTTACCCCGCTCCTGCCCTGAAGGGCTTAAAACAGCCTTGGGGGAGGGCTGTGGCAGGGGAAAAGCTGAGCTGATTGGGGAAGCCGCTGCAGCTGGGCCATGCCACAATCAGGCCCCAGCTGGCCTGTATAAAAAGGCTGTGAGCCAGAGGAAGTCTCTCTCTGCTTGTAGAGAGAGAAGGGTCTGGCTGCTAGGGAGTTGAGCAGGGTACTGGGAGTGGAGCAGGGCTGGGGAAGGCTAGAGGAACTGGGGAACTCCAGCCTGGAAAACCCCCAAGCTGCGGACCTAGCTAAGGGCCTAAGACCAGTAACAGGGCTGCAGAGGGGCAGCCCAGCTATAGAGGGAGGCAGCAGGTCCAAACCCAACCTTGCCTGTGATGAGTGGCTGATATACCCCAGGGCGCGGGGGCTAGTTGGTGACTGGCAGTAGCCTTATACTGAAGTGAGGTGGGGATTAGAGGATTGGGGGTTCCCCAGAGAGAGGAGACCAAGAGCCAGAGTGTGGGGGTATTGCCAGGGGGCAGCACCCCAGATCAAAGGGCACCGGGGTCCAGGAGGGACACAGAGCCAGCGGCAGTGGGACACCGGCCTGCAGAGGTCGCTCCAACGGCTGGATGAGCTAACTCCCGAGAAGACCAGCAGGAGGCGCCGCCGGGGTGAGTCCTGCTTGCTTACACGGGGGCTGGGCGGCGCTGGGGGGGGGCGGGGTTCTGCGGGGCTGGGTGGCGCTGGGGGCGGGGGCGTGTTTCAGCACGGCCGGGGGGTTTCGGCCCTCAGCTATTTTCTTTGGAGTAATATGGCCCTCGCCGCTTTACGAGTTGTGCAGGCCTGCTCTATTGCCTGTTGTATCCTCTATTGCCATCTTATATCCTGTAAGAGTCTCGTTGCGAATTCAGATAAGGAATTCCACAATTTAGATGCCCCAACAGAGAAGAAAAATTTCCTGAGAATTCTTCCAGTAAATTGTATTATTTACTGTTTTTTTTTATTTTGTATTTTTTATATTATATTGTTTACTTCTACTTTACTTACATATGAAATTAGTTCAAAGAATTTGTCCAAAATTTGTTTTTATCATGATGCCATCGTTACAGAGAGGGCTGCTGAAAAATGAAGATTATTATTCTATTTCTACAACTTTGCCTTTGTATATATGCAAATATAAAGCTTTGTATTTATATATTCAATGTCCTTTCTGTGAAAATAATAAATTCATTTTTTTTTTATGATATGGGGCCTCTTTCACTTGACATAGCTTCGGGCCTCAGAATGTCATAATCCGGCCCTGCCAGTCCCTGCTATCGCAGCCAACCCTTCATATCAGCCTCCTGTAAACTTACCAAACGCCACATGAAAACCAGTCAGGGTGTACCTCCCCCCCCCCACCCACTTCTTACGGGGAGGCTGTCCCAGAACTGCCCTGCTGTGAGGGGCAGAAACCTTCTCATTTCCAGCCTAAGGTGACTCCTGGCCAGTTTATCCCCACTTGTTCTTGTTCCATGACTGGCCTTTGGCTTCAGTAGCTCTTCTCCCTCCCTGGGGTTCTCCCGAGATTCGGACAGAGCAATCACATCCCTGCTCAGCCTGTGCTGTGCCAGCTAAACCAGCCAAGCTCTTCCAGGCTCCTCTCGTACAACCAGCCTCCATCCCCCAACCACCCTAGCAGCCCTTCTCTGCATCTGGTCTCATCTCAATCCATCTGTCTTGCACATGGGGGACCAGAACTGCACACAGGACTCCAGATGAGATCTTACCAGTGCCTTGCACAATGTGTGTGTCTGCCCAGCCCTGACCATACCAAGTTCATGCTGTGTCTGGCCCGGGTGTCTGCCCAGCCCTGCCTGCGCCCGGTGCACACTGTACCTGGCCTGGGTGTCTGCCCAGCCCTGCCTGTGCCCGGTGCACGCTGTACCTGGCCTGGGTGTCTGCCCAGCCCTGCCTGTGCCTGTTGCACGCTGTACCTGGCTTGGGTGTCTGCCCAGCCCTGCCTGTACCCGGTGCACTCTGTGCCTGGCTTGGGTGTCTGCCCAGCCCTGCCTGTGCCTGTTGCACGCTGTACCTGGCCTGGGTGTCTGCCCAGCCCTGCCTGTGCCTGTTGCACGCTGTGCCTGGCCTGGGTGTCTGCCAGGGCCGGCTCTAGGCACCAGCAAAACAAGCTGGTGCTTGGGGCGGCATATTTTTAGGGGCGGCATGGCCGGCGCCAGAATGCCGCCCCTAAAAATGTGCCCCGGCCGCCCTAGCTCACCTCCGCTGCTGCTGCCGCTCGCGCGCCGCTACTCGCCCTCCCTCCCAGGCTCTCAAACCTGGGAGGGAGGGGGAGATCCCGAGCGGCCGCGGCGCGCGAAACAGCCGTTTCGCACACCGCTGCTCCCCCTCTCTCCCAGGCTTGAGAGCCTGGGAGGGAGGGGGAGACTCCGAGTGGCCGCGGCGCGCGCGCCGCTTCTCCCCCTACCTCCCTCCCTCCTAGGCTTGAGAGCCTGGGGGGAGGAGGCAGGGCTGGGGATTTGGGGAAGGGGCGCAGTTGAGGCGGGGCCGGGGGTGGGGTAATTAAAAAACGGGGGGGAGGGCGGCCAAAATTGTTTTTGCCTTGGGCGGCAAAAATCCTAGAGCCGGCCCTGGTGTCTGCCCAGCCCTGCCTGCGCCCGGTGCACGCTGTGCCTGGCCTGGGTGTCTGCCCAGCCCTGCCTGCGCCCGGTGCGCGCTGTGCCTGGCCTGGGTGTCTGCCCAGCCCTGCCTGCGCTTGGTGCGCGCTGTGCCTGGCCTGGGTGTCTGCCCAGCCCTCCCTGCGCCTGGTGCGCTCTGTGCCTGGCCTGGGTGTCTGCCCAGCCCTCCCTGCGCCCGGTGCGCTCTGTGCCTGGCCTGGGTGTCTGCCCAGCCCTGCCTGCGCCCGGTGCGCGCTGTGCCTGGCCTGGGTGTCTGCCCAGCCCTGCCTGCGCTCGGTGCGCGCTGTGCCTGGCCTGGGTGTCTGCCCAGCCCTCCCTGCGCCCGGTGCGCTCTGTGCCTGGCCTGGGTGTCTGCCCAGCCCTGCCTGCGCCCGGTGCGCTCTGTGCCTGGCCTGGGTGTCTGCCCAGCCCTGCCTGCGCCCGGTGCGCGCTGTGCCTGGCCTGGGTGTCTGCCCAGCCCTGCCTGCGCCCGGTGCGCGCTGTGCCTGGCCTGGGTGTCTGCCCAGCCCTGCCTGCGCCCGGTGCGCGCTGTGCCTGGCCTGGGTGTCTGCCCAGCCCTGCCTGCGCCCGGTGCGCGCTGTGCCTGGCCTGGGTGTCTGCCCAGCCCTCCCTGCGCCCGGTGCGCTCTGTGCCTGGCCTGGGTGTCGGCCCAGCCCTGCCTGCGCCCGGTGCGCTCTGTGCCTGGCCTGGGTGTCTGCCCAGCCCTGCCTGTGCCCGGTGCGCTCTGTGCCTGGCCTGGGTGTCTGCCCAGCCCTGCCTGCGCCCGGTGCACGCTGTGCCTGGCCTGGGTGTCTGCCCGGCCCTGCCTGTGCCCGGTGCGCGCTGTGCCTGGCCTGGGTGTCTGCCCAGCCCTGCCTGTGCCCGGTGCACGCCGTCCCTGGCCTGGGTGTCTGCCCAGCCCTCCCTGCGCCCGGTGTGCTCGGTGCCTGGCCTGGGTGTCTGCCCAGCCCTCCCTGCGCCCGGTGTGCTCGGTGCCTGGCCTGGGTGTCTGCCCAGCCCTCCCTGCGCTCGGTGCGCGCTGTGCCTGGCCTGGGTGTCTGCCCAGCCCTCCCTGCGCCCGGTGCGCTCTGTGCCTGGCCTGGGTGTCTGCCCAGCCCTCCCTGCGCCCGGTGCGCTCTGTGCCTGGCCTGGGTGTCTGCCCAGCCCTCCCTGCACCTGGTGCGCTCTGTGCCTGGCCTGGGTGTCTGCCCAGCCCTGCCTGCGCCCAGTGCACGCTGTGCCTGGCCTGGGTGTCTGCCCAGCCCTGCCTGTGCCCGGTGCACGCCGTCCCTGGCCTGGGTGTCTGCCCAGCCCTGCCTGCGCCCGGTGCGCGCTGTGCCTGGCCTGGGTGTCTTCCCAGCCCTGCCTGCGCCCGGTGCGCGCTGTGCCTGGCCTGGGTGTCTGCCCAGCCCTGCCTGCGCCCGGTGCGCGCTGTGCCTGGCCTGGGTGTCTGCCCAGCCCTCCCTGCGCCCCCGGTGCGCGCTGTGCCTGGCCTGGGTGTCTGCCCAGCCCTGCCTGCGCCCGGTGCGCGCTGTGCCTGGCCTGGGTGTCTGCCCAGCCCTGCCTGCGCCCGGTGCGCGCTGTGCCTGGCCTGGGCGTCTGCCCAGCCATGCCTGCGCCCGGTGCGCGCTGTGCCTGGCCTGGGCGTCTGCCCAGCCATGCCTGCGCCCGCTGCGCTCTGTGCCCGGCCTGGGCGTCTGCCCAGCCCTGTCTGCGCCCGGTGCGCGCTGTGCCTGGCCTGGGCGTCTGCCCAGCCCTGTCTGCGCCCGGTGCACTCTGTGCCTGGCCTGGGCGTCTGCCCAGCCCTGTCTGCGCCCGGTGCATGCTGTGCCTGGCCTGGGTGTCTGCCCAGCCCTCCCTGCGCCCGGTGCGCTCTGTGCCTGGCCTGGGTGTCTGCCCAGCGCTCCCTGCGCCCGGTGCACGCTGGGCCTGGCCTGGGCGTCTGCCCAGCCCTGCCTGCGCCCGGTGCGCGCTGTGCCTGGCCAGGGCGTCTGCCCAGCCCTGCCTGCGCCCGGTGCGCTCTGTGCCTGGCCTGGGCGTCTGCCCAGCCCTGCCTGCGCCCGGTGCGCGCTGTGCCTGGCCTGGGCGTCTGCCCAGCCCTGCCTGCGCCCGGTGCGCGCTGTGCCTGGCCTGGGCGTCTGCCCAGCCCTGCCTGCGCCCGGTGCGCGCTGTGCCTGGCCTGGGTGTCTGCCCAGCCCTGCCTGCGCCCGGTGCGCGCTGTGCCTGGCCTGGGTGTCTGCCCAGCCCTGCCTGCGCCCGGTGCGCGCTGTGCCTGGCCTGGGTGTCTGCCCAGCCCTGCCTGCGCCCGGTGCGCGCTGTGCCTGGCCTGGGTGTCTGCCCAGCCCTGCCTGCGCCCGGTGCGCGCTGTGCCTGGCCTGGGTGTCTGCCCAGCCCTGCCTGCGCCCGGTGCGCGCTGTGCCTGGCCTGGGTGTCTGCCCAGCCCTGCCTGCGCCCGGTGCAGGCTGTGCCTGGCCTGGGTGTCTGCCCAGCCCTCCCTGCGCCCGGTGCAGGCTGTGCCTGGCCTGGGTGTCTGCCCAGCCCTCCCTGCGCCCGGTGCAGGCGGTGCCTGGCCTGGGTGTCTGCCCAGCCCTGCCTGCGCCCGGTGCGCGCTGTGCCTGGCCTGGGTGTCTGCCCTGCCCAGCCCTGCCTGCGCCCGGTGCGCGCTGTGCCTGGCCTGGGGGTCTGCCCAGCCCTGCCTGCGCCCGGTGCGCGCTGTGCCTGGCCTGGGTGTCTGCCCAGCCCTCCCTGCGCCCGGTGGGCTCTGTGCCTGGCCTGGGTGTCTGCCCAGCCCTGCCTGCGCCCGGTGCGCGCTGTGCCTGGCCTGGGTGTCTGCCCAGCCCTGCCTGCGCCCGGTGCGCGCTGTGCCTGGCCTGGGGGTCTGCCCAGCCCTGCCTGCGCCCGGTGCACTCTGTGCCTGGCCTGGGGGTCTGCCCAGCCCTGCCTGCGCCCGGTGCACTCTGTTCCTGGCCTGGGTGTCTGCCCAGCCCTGCCTGCGCCCGGTGCGCGCTGTGCCTGGCCTGGGTGTCTGCCCTGCCCAGCCCTGCCTGCGCCCGGTGCACGCTGTGCCTGGCCTGGGTGTCTGCCCAGCCCTCCCTGCGCCCGGTGCACTCTGTGCCTGGCCTGGGTGTCTGCCCAGCCCTGCCTGCGCCCGGTGCACTCTGTGCCTGGCATGGGTGTCTGCCCAGCCCTGCCTAGTGCACAGTGCGCCCTGTAGTGTGTGCTCTACAAATGCCCCATATTATTATTACGCAGCTAGACAGACAGACGCGCAGAAATGGCAGTGAAGTCCAGACACGTGCCCTGCTGCCCCTCTCACGGGGGGGACGGACGCCTCCCTCGTGACCTGGGAGGAGAAGAAGGGCAGCGAGAAGGGGACAGGGACCATTCTCTACATTACCCCTTGTTGTTTGTTTTAGTATTTCATACCTTGTACCTATCTGATTCCGTGCTTCTTCCAGCAGCCACTAGGTGTCGCTGTGCCCCGACAACGCCCCATCTCAGTGCCTTTGCACAGCACAGCACAGCACATCTCCGTGAAGGGGGGTGGGTGGGACCCAGACTCTGTGCAGCGGGGGAGGGGTGAACCCAGGACCCAGTCTGTGCATAGCGGGGGGAAGGGGGGAGGGAGGAACCCAGCTCCCAGTCCCCGACAGCAGGGGCATCCCAGCACTAAGGTTGCCAATTTCTAATCACACAAAACCAAACATCCTAGCCACATGTGGTGTTTAGATGCTGCTTGTAACTATTAGAACTGGGAACACTGGCTGTTGGGAGTCTGAAAGGACAGGAAACAGGAAGGAGGGGGGAGGAGTTGAGGAGGTTGAGTGAGAGTTACAGAGGGTGCAGCAGTAGCAGCTTGGTAAAGAGGTTTCCACTTTAAAAATAAAGTCATAGAATCATAGAATATGAGGGTTGGAAGGGACCTCAGGAGGTCATCTAGTCCAACCCCCTGCTCCAAGCAGGACCAATTCCCAACTAAATCATCCCAGCCAGGGCTTTGTCAAGCCGGGCCTTAAAAACCTCCAAGGAAGGAGATTCCACC
Source organism: Emys orbicularis (assembly GCF_028017835.1). Lineage (NCBI taxonomy): Eukaryota > Metazoa > Chordata > Testudines > Emydidae > Emys > Emys orbicularis. The sequence continues at coordinate 7,865,210 of NC_088703.1, read as the reverse complement.
ACCTCCCTAGGTAACCCATTCCAGTGCTTCACCACCCTCCTAGTGAAATAGTGTTTCCTAATATCCAACCTAAACCTCCCCCACTGCAACTTAAGACCATTGCTCCTTCTTCTGTCATCTGCCACCACTGAGAACAGCCGAGCTCCATCCTCTTTGGAACCCCCCCTCAGGTAGTTGAAAGCAGCTATCAAATCCCCCCTCATTCTTCTCTTCTGGAGACTAAACAATCCCAGTTCCCTCAGCCTCTCCTCATAAGTCATGTGCTCCAGACCCCTAATCAGTTTTGTTGCCCTCCGCTGGACTCTTTCCAATATTTCCACATCCTTCTTGTAGTGTGGGGCCCAAAACTGGACACAGTACTCCAGATGAGGCCTCACCAATGTCGAATAAAGGGGAACGATCACGTTCCTCGATCTGCTGGCAATGCCCCTACTTATACAGCCCAAAATGCCATTAGCCTTCTTGGCAACAAGAGCACACTGTTGACTCATATCCAGCTTCTTGTCCACTGTGACCCCTAGGTCCTTTTCTGCAGAACTGCTACCTAGCCATTCGGTCCCTAGTCTGTAGCAGTGCATGGGATTCTTCCTTCCTAAGTGCAGGACTCTGCACTTGTCCTTGTTGAACCTCATCAGGTTTTTTTTGGCCCAATCCTCTAATTTGTCTAGGTCCCTCTGTATCTGATCCCTACCCTCCAGCGTATCTACCACGCCTCCCAGTTTAGTGTCATCTGCAAACTTGCTGAGAGTGCAGTCCACACCATCCTCCAGATCATTAATAAAGATATTAAACAAAACTGGCCCCAGGACCGACCCTTGGGGCACTCCGCTTGAAACCGGCTGCCAACTAGACATGGAGCCATTGATCACTACCCGTTGAGCCCGACGATCTAGCCAGCTTTCTATCACCTTACAGTCCATTCATCCAGCCCATACTTCTTTAACTTGGCGGCAAGAATACTGTGGGAGACCGTATCAAAAACTTTGCTAAAGTCAAGGAATAACACATCCACTGCTTTCCCCTCATCCACAGAGCCAGTTATCTCATCATAGAAGGCAATTAGGTTAGTCAGGCACGACTTCCCCTTGGTGAATCCATGCTGACTGTTCCTGATCACTTTCCTCTCCTCTAAGTGTTTCATAATTGATTCCTTGAGGACCTGCTCCATGATTTTTCCAGGGACTGAGGTGAGGCTGACTGGCCTGTAGTTCCCCGGATCCTCCTTCTTCCCTTTTTTAAAGATGGGCACTACATTAGCCTTTTTCCAGTCATCCGGGACCTCCCCCGATCGCCATGAGTTTTCAAAGATGATGGCCAATGGCTCCGCAATCACATCCGCCAACTCCTTTAGCACCCTCGGATGCAGCGTTGAAGTCCTGTTGAAGTTTGTTAGTACCTTGCCTGGTTGGCGACGAGGATGGATCTTCTGCCTCTGAACCCACCTGCACCCTTTCTGCAAAGCCCAGGTGAGCCTCCAATTGCTTTTACTGCCTGGATCCATATGTTTGAGACTTATCTGCTTGCAATCAGTGCTACAGAGATTTCTGAAGTAAGAAAGCGTGCTCTGCTAATCCACTGCCTTGGGACAGAAGGGCAGCGTATATTTTACACTTTTCCCCTTGCGGATGATAAATATGAGACTGCACTCACTGCATTAAAGAACTTTTTTGTGCCAAAAGTGAATGTAGTAGCTAATCGCTACAGATTTTGCCAGCGTGAGCAGAAACCACAGGAGACTATAATGCAGTATATTACTTCCCTGAGGAGTCTGATTGTAACTTGTGACTTTGGGAATATGGCAGATGAGATTATTAGAGACCAGCTCATTGAGAAAACAACCATGCTTCGTGTAAGAGAACGCTTACTTCTAGAACCACAACTTACACTAGAAAAAGCAATAACCATTGCTACTCATATTGAGTCAGCTACAGCTGAAGCCAAATAAAGCTATTGTGATTGACAGCCATCCTCTTCCTCACATAGAAGAAGTATTTGCAGAACTCCGTGGAGCAAAGATGTTTTCTACTCTTGATTTGCAGAGCACATGCCACCAGGTTATGTTGCATGAAGATAGCAGAGACCTCACAGCATTTATTACACATGAGGGACTATTCCGTTTTAAACGTGTTCCATACGGTCTCGCATCTGCCCCAAGTGCCTTCCAAAAATGATGTCATTGATTCTGAAGAATAAATATGGAGTTCAGTGCTCTCTGGATGATATTATTGTGTTTAGAAATACTTCTGAGGAGCATGACAATAACTTGCAGTCTGTACTAAACTGCATCAGCACAGCAGGCCTCAAGCTCCATAGGTCCAAATGCAAATTTAAACAAACTGAACTCCTTTCTGGGGCATACAATTTCACAGGCTGGACTAAAACCTGATCCAGATCATATCCTGGCAATTTCAACAGCCCCTCCTCTAACAGATTTGCAAACCTTACATTCCTTCTTGGGTCTTACCTCCTGGTATGCAAAATTCATTCCCAATTATGCTTCTGTCATTGAACCGTTACAGGAATTACTACGGAGAAGTTCAACTTTAGTGTGGACAACGGATGCACAAGCTAGTTTCGAAAGGGTGAAAGACTTGTTTGTACATAGTCCAGTACTTGCACTATTCAGTCCTGCATTGACCACAATTGTAACTACTGATGCTTCTGATTATGGACTTGGGGCTGTTCTCACACAACTTCATGAGGACAACACTGAGAGGACTGTTGCATTTGCTTCAAGGACACTAAGTAATGCTGAGAGAAAATATTCTACAGTCGAAAAAGAAGCACTTGCTTGGGTCTGGGCTACTGAAAAATGGAGAACTTACCTGTGGGGCCGCACGTTCAAGTTGCGCACAGACCACAGCCCTTTGACGACATTGCTCACCACGACAGGACTGGGAAGAGCAGGATACCGTATTGCTAGATGGTCTGCAAGACTACTCTCTTTCAATTATGAACTGGAATATAAGCCTGGAAACCAAAATGTGGTAGTTGATTGCCTTTCTCGCCTGCCTTTGCCTTCACCAGATGGTCCACCAGAGGATGAGGACGTAGTAGTTGTGCTTATTACAAGCACTCTCACTGCAGTTACAAGAGAACAATTCCAAGCTGCTTGTTCAGTGTGTCCAATTCAACAAAAACTATGGGAATTTCTGACAAAGAGCTGGCCCAGTAACCCTAAAAACTTTGATCCAGTTTTGCTGCCTTATTTTAGAGTTCGGGATGAACTTTCTTTGCTCAATGGCTGTGTGCTACGAGGTACACACCGGCTCCTTGTGCCAGAAGAATTACAGTCAAAACTCATACACCTGGCACATGATACTCATCAAGGAATTGTCCGAACCAAACAGCGACTACGGGATCTGTATTGGTGGCCAGGGATGGACTCTCAAACTGAAGCACTCATAAAATCCGGTGTCACTTGCCAAATGCATGATAAGACAGCAGTGACATGTACCCCTCCATTACAGCCTGTTCCTCTTCCTGAATCTGCATGGGAAAAAGTGGCGATTGACATCGTAGGACCCTTTGATACTGCTCCAATTGACTGCCGTTATGCCCTCACTTTAATAGACTATTTCAGCAAATGGCCTGAGGTAGCGTTTACATCGCAAATCTCTTCTGCTACAGTAATTAAGTTCCTCTCTTCGGTTTTTAGCAGGGAACTGGTTTAAGATAATGGTAGTCAATTTACTTCCCTGGAGTTTGAAACTTTTCTAGCACAGAGGAACATTTTACACAGAAGGTCATCTCTATATTACCCTCAAGCCAATGGGGAAATCGAGCGGTTTAACAGAAGTTTGAAAGAGAGTTTGCAAACAGCTAAACTGGAAGGGCGATTGTGGATACCCTTCACTACTGATTTCTTGCAAGCATACCGGGCTACACGACATGCCACAACGCAAAGATCACCCGCAGAGTTACTGCATGGGAAACAGATGACTACTAAACTGAACATTGCTGGATTGTTAAAGGCACGACCTGATGCCCCAAACAAGGATGATGTGAGAAAGACAGTTGAACAGAACCAAGCAAAGTCTAAGGCTTTCACAGACAAGCAGCGGGGTGCTAAGGAACCAAAGTTTGAGTGTGGTTCCTTCGTTAGAATACGAAAACCTGGAATTTTATGCAAAGGGGACCATAAATTCACAGCTCCTCTTAAAATCATAGAGAAGAAGGGACCTTACACCTATCAACTTTCTGATGGGCGGGTATGGAATGCTTCTTATCTTGCACCTGCCTATGCACCAAGATGAGATTATGCCAACACCCAGTCTGCATTGGATGACTTCACCGTAGAACCAACACAACAAGACATTGCACTGGAACCGGGGCTTGAGAGACGGCCTGTCAGACCCAGACGACCACGTGTCTGGACTAGAGACTATGTTATGTAGTATCTACAGTGTTTTCAGTGTAATATTTCTGCCAACAGTATAGTGTCTTGTTTCATATTTGTTACTGTGGTTAGAACAACAATGTTTATTTTAATTGGGAACGTTTCTTAAGAGAGGAAGGAATGTGATGTTTAGATGCTGCTTGTAATTATTAGAACTGGGAGCACTGGCTGTTGGGAGTCTGAAAGGACAGAAAACAGGAAGGAGGAGGGAGGAGTTGAGGAGGCTGAGTGAGAGTTACAGGGGGTGCAGCAGCAGCTTGGTAAAGAGGTTTCCCACTTTAAAAATAAAGTCCTGTTGAAGTTTGTTAGTACTTTGCCTGGTTGTTACAACACCACGACCCTTCCCCGAAGCCCTGCCCCCTGCACCGCCCCTTCCCCAAGGCCCTGCCCCCCCACTACATTCCCCCTCCCTCAGTGGCTTGCTCTCCCCCACTCTCACTCACTTTCACTAGGCTGGGGTGCAGGAGGGGGTGAGGGCTCTAACTGGGGGTGTGGCCCCTGGGGTGGGGCCAGAAATGAGGGGTTTGGTTGGGGTTGGTCCTGCTTTGAGCAGGGGGTTGGACTAGATGACCTCCTGAGGTCTCTTCCAACCCTATTCTTCTATGGTTCTAGGATTCAGGGTGCAGGAGGGGGCTCCAGGCTGGGGCAGGGGGTTGGGGTGCAGGGGAGGGTGAGGACTCCCCCTGGGGGTGCAGGCTCTGGGGTGGGGCTGGAGATGAGTGGTTTGGGGTGCAGGAGGGGCTCCGGGTTTGGGGGGGGCTCAGGGCTGGGGCAGGGGGTTGGGGCATGGGCTTACCTCTGGCGGCTCCCAGTCAGTGGTGCAGCGGGAGGGCTAAGGCAGGCTTCCTGCCTGTCCTGACTCCATGCTGCGCCCCAGAAGCGGCCAGCAGGTCTGGCTCCTAGGCGGGGGAGGTGGCTCTGCGCGCTGCTCTCGCCTGCACGCACCACCCCCACATCTCCCATTGGCTGCGGTTCCCGGCCAATGGCAGTGCGGAGCCGGTGTTCGGGGTGGGGGAGCACACGGAGCCCCATGCCCCCCCCACACCTAGGAGCCGGACCTGCTGGCCGCTTCCGGGGTGCACCGCGTTGCCAGGATAGGTAGGGACTTGCCTGCCTCAGCTCCCCAGCACCGCCAACTGGACTTTTAACGGCCCAATTGGCAGTGCAGACCGGAGCCGCCAGGGTCCCTTTTCGACCAGGTGTTCTGATCAAAAAACGGACACCTGGTCACCCTATCCAGCACCCAGTCTCTGCGCAGGGGGAACCCAGCACCACGTCTGTCTGATTGAAGGTGCAGCTAGGCCCAGCTTATCCTGCACCCCGCTATTGGAGTTCCACAACCTTCTCGGGTCCCCAATGTCCCAGTGTGGCACTTGTGGGCCCGTGCTGTAGGTCGCGGGGGGAGGCTCTGTAGGGAGCGGTCACAGAGTCACGGGGCCTGTCCTGTTATCAGCCTACTGGGAGTGACCCTGTTAGTGTGCCAGGCCCCAAGGACCCACACCATTCCACAGGGGCAGGCCCAGGAGTCCTCCACAATTCCAGCCTGGGACTTGGGCATCCGCAACCCCGTCTCTCCCCGTGGCTCCCTGCAGTGAGGCCAGCCCAGCCAGCCCGGCTCTGCCTGGCTGGAGGAGGGGAAAGTGGATAGAACTGGGAAACCTGGTGGGATGATGTGTCTGATGACTGGAATGTTAGTGTCGCTGGTTACAACCCATAGAGGAAGGGGAGAGAGGATAAAAGTGGTGGGCTCGGTAGCACTTGACATTAGACATGTCATTACCTGTTTAAAGTTCTTGGTTATAGAGAACCTCAGGACCTCGAATGGACAGGGGTCAATCAGCTAACTAACGCAGCCCAGTAGGGGAACCAGTGCGGGGCTGGTACAGTTCACTGAATCCAAACCAGGGAGCAGGGAATGTTTCTCCTTTAGCACCTGTCTGTGACTTGTAGGAAGACAGTTGGGCTAGCCTGCGGGACTTCCTATTGGGAGACAGATGTGGGAGGTCTCACGTAGCCAGTGGTAAATCATCCTTGGGAATTTAAAAAAATTATAGCTACTTTTCTAACACAAAGTTTTGGATCCAGCTAGGGGTGACTATATTGTGGGCCTCATTGTGGTGGAGAAAGATGAACAGATCACTGGACTGGGTATTAGTGATTACCCTGGGGCCAGTGATCATGACTTGACTGTATTCAGTAAGGACCAATAGAGGACAGCCCCAACCAGCCATATTTACAGTTGGTGCATTGAAAGGGCTAACTTTCTAAGCAGCTCTCTCCCTTTTGGGGTGGCAGCTGCCTCGTCTCAGGACTTGGCCCTCCAGCCAGGTCAGTTCCAAGCTTCTCCCCTTCCAGGGTAGTCCATAAACAAAATCCAGGGAATCAACACCCAACAACTGGTTAGTAGGCATGAGGGGGAAATGCCTCCCTCTCCGGGTATAACAGAGACAGGTCCCCCCTTCCCTCAGGCAGTTGCAGAAGGGGAGATCCTGTCTTCCCTCAGGACCTGCAAGGTAGAGGTCTTCCTCTTGCCTGGTCTGGCCACAAGTGAGCTGTTCTGCTCCCTTTTAAATCCTCCCCCAGTCTGTGCATCCCATGCAGGGGTGTTGGGGTGGGGCTGGCTGAGCTTTTAATTATATTGGATATGTTGATCTAATGCTTCAGATGCATATTTTGGGTAGCAAATTGTTACCCCAACTAGCAGGAACAATGTGAATTTTGAATCCCTTTTTATCCTGGCTTCTTTGGAAGGCAAATTTAGATGATGCATCGTGCAGCAGGCATTATTTTGCCCTGTATCGTCTTGGCTTTTCTGTTGCCTGGCTCGGAAGGAGGGTTGGGGAGAATCCACTCTGCTGCCTGCAGAAGACTACATTCTAATCCAAACCTTTGTTAATTTTTGTCCTGATTTCCTTCCTTTCCTGGAAGGTGATGTTCGGAAGTTTTTCCTGGAGCATGAATTCTAGATCACTTTTTCTGATTTCTGGATAGAGAGAATTTTTGTAGACCCCCCCCTCCCCCTGTCCCTGGTAGCTTACTACACCATTGCACTCATTGATGTGCTGTTCACGCACCATTTCCCTGAACAACTCCTCTGCATACTTTGATGGGATCCCACCACTTGCCTGGAAAATTACTAGGTTTTCCAATATTTCTAAAATATTAAGGGCTTCCCCGTCACAAACCAAGTCAGAGCCAATATTGGTAAATGTCCCCAAAACACGACATCAGCCTACCCTGCCTCAGCCAGATCCAGCTTCTTCATTTATTTTTGTATTGATTTAAAGTAAAATCATTTATGAAAGAGTGATAGGGAAGCATTCCACAATGTTGCAAATCATGGCCTTGTGGACAGACAGAAAGCAAAGTGGGGGATTCTTTCTCCCCCGACCCCATGGCAAAAAAATTTCAAGCGTTACCTCATCCTGGACTTATGATCTTAGGACACGGTGCTGTCGCTCCTGGGAAGGGCAGGAGAGTCCCCTAAGTGACCTCTGCGAGCCTTTCCTTCCTGCCCCACAGGGCCACACCCAGTTCCCCGTGGACTAGTGTCCGTGTCACCGGTGCCACCATCCAGAGTTGCTTCCATCACTGGCAGCCTGGGAGGCCAAGGACTGACTGGTGACAGCAACTGACCAGGCAGGGCTGAGGCGCATGGGTGGGGGAAGCTTGTCATGCTGCTGGCAGGGCTGGACCCCGCGCTCTTCCCCTCACTCTCTTCCTCCCCCCCTTTTCCTTGGCCTGACCCCCATCCCATTTCCCCTGCGCCCAGGCAGAGCTCTACCTGCCCCATATGGTGCAGAAAGGTCTTTGGGTCAGGGCTACAGCCCGTCTGCCCAACTAATACTCAGAAAGCTCCACTTTTGAGGAGATGGGGATGGAACAGAGGCTCAGGGCTAGCTTCACCTTCTGCCCTTTTGTGACGAACTGGGACTGTTCTTACTGTGATCTTTGAATGCTGACAGGGGAGTGTGGCTAGGATAGTCTGCATTGGGGGATGGGAGACTGACCGACGGAGAATACCTGAGCATGTAACATGAGAACCCAGGAAGGGGGGTAGAGGCGAGGTGACACCTTTGCCCGGGAAACTGAACAAAGGCTGTGGGAGGGGTCGCTGAAGGCAGAGTCTCAGGAGCTGGTTGGTGAGGTGGCTGGGAGGCAGAGAGGGCTCTGACCTCCCAAGGGGGCTGGGGTGCCCGAGGACCCCAAGATGGACCTAACTGAGGGGTATCTTGTTGTCTGTGCCTGCAAGACCTGTCTTGGACTGTGTCACTGTCATCTAAATAAACCTTCTGCTTTACTGGCTGGCTAAGAGTCATGGTGAATCGCAGGAAGCCGGGGGTGCAGGGCCCTGAGCCCCCCAATAGTCAGTGACAACTGGTGGTAGCGGTGGGATCTATTGCACCCCGTGGACAGCGCTTCCTGCAGTAAGTGACTGGGGAGCAGTAAAACGAAGGGGGATCGACGGGGACCAGGTGGGCTGAAGAATCAGAGAGAGACGGTTTCAGGGGGCGATTAACCCCTGGGAGTGTGTGACCAGTGAGAAGGACTTTTGCAGTAACAGGGTCCCCTGGGGGATCGCAGCGAGCGGTCCCGGGGCGGAGGAGTCTGCAGCTCGACCCTGGCAGAGAGGAGGTGACCTGAAGAAGGGCTGGCACACTAGGGGTCCCCCTGGAACGGTGGAAAGCGGAGAGCACAGGCCGGCGAGTGGCCAGCAGGACGATGTATGCTAAACGCCTTAAGAGCGACCTGGTGGAGCTGTGCAGGCAGAGGGGGCTGCGCATTGGGAGGTCCACCAAAGAACAGCTCATTGCCCAGCTGGAGGAGAGGGATCGCTTGGATGAACCGAGCCCTGTCCCTGAGGGAAGCCGCCCGGCGGATGCAGCGTGGGCCCCGGGGCCTGACCTGGCGGGGAGGGGTCAGACTGCTGCCGAGGACATCCCGAGACCCTGCCTACCTATACCTAGGGGAGGGGTTGGGGGAACCCCAGCGAATACCGAGGGCACCCTGACCCCGGCAGCCAGCAGGGGATCGTCCCGGCGGAGCTCCCCGTCCCGGGAGCTGATGCGACTGGAATGTGACAGGGAGCTGAGACTGAAAGAGCTCGAGTTAAGGCAGCAAGAACTGAAGCAGGAGCGGGAAGAGAAGGAGACACAACGTCAGCATGAGCGGGACCAACGTCAGCATGAGCGGGAAGAGCGGGAAGAACGGGAAAAACAGCGTCAGCATGAGGAGAACCAACGTCAGCATGAGCTGGAACTGGCCAGGCTGAGGAGCAGCGAGCCCCCGGCTGCGGTGAGTGAGGGGGGACCCAAGACTGCAAAGAGCTTTGATAAGTGCTTCCTGGCCCAGCGTAAGGAGGGGGAGGACATGGATACCTTCCTGACGGCCTTTGAGAATACCTGCGAGCTGCTCCAGGTTGACCCTGCAGAGAGGCTCCAGTTTCTCATTCCCTCACTGGACCCCACAGCCAGGGAGGTGTACAGCCGACTGAAAGGGGCGGAAACAGGGGACTACGAACTGTTCAAAAAGGCCCTGCTCCGCGAGTTTGGGCTGACCCCTGAGATGTACCGGACAAGGTTCCGGAGTCAGCGTAAAACCCGTGAGGTCACATACCTACAACTAGCCAACCGGGCGCAGGGGTATGCCCGCAAGTGGACAGCTGGGGCCCAAACTAAAGAGGACCAGCTTGACCTATTCGTACTGGAGCACGTGTTTGAGCAGTGCCCACCCGACCTGAGGCGATGGTTGATGGACCAAAAGCCAGAGAACCCGCAGCACGCAGGCCAGCTGGCCGACGAGTTTGTGAACAGTCGGGCAGGGGATAACCGGGAGGAGTCCCAAAGGAACAGGCCCGCCACAATGCAGAGAGAGAGTCATCATGGGACCTCCCAGCGAGGAAATATGGAGAACCCCCACCAAAGGGGAACATCCAACGTCAGGTCCATCCAACCCACTCGAGGGGACCCACGGAACATGGGCTGCTATCACTGTGACCAGAGAGGTCACATACGGGCCCAGTGCCCCAGGCTCAGGGACAGACTGAGCAGACCGAACCCACAGAGGGTTGACTGGGTAGAGGCCCAGCCGGGCGAGAGGCAGCATTCCCAGGGAAGGGGGGCTGGCAGAGTACCACCTGCTAAGGAGGGAGGAGGGCTCCAGGCCAGCTCCTCTGGGGGGCTGGATGCTCCAGACTCAGGGGTTTTGGTTTATACGGTGGGCACGGGGCTGTCCCTCCGGAGAGAGTACCTTGTTCCCCTGGAGGTGGATGGGAGGAAGGTCGATGGATACTGGGATACGGGCGCAGAGGTGACGCTGGCCCGGCCCGAGGTGGTGGCCCCAGATCAGGTGGTGCGCAATACCTACCTGACCCTGACGGGGGTGGGCGGGACACCAGTCAAAGTGCCCATGGCGAGGGTACACCTGAAGTGGGGGGCCAAGGAGGGCCCCAAGGATGTGGGGGTACACCCGTATTTGCCCACTGAGGTGTTGATGGGGGGGGACCTGGAGGACTGGCCAAGCGAACCCCAGGGTGCACTGGTTGTGACCCGCAGTCAGAGCCGGCGAGGGGCACTGCGCCCTGACCTTGGGGAGGGTGCCTTGCCCGAGACGCAGGACCCTAACCTGGTGGGGAGGGAACACCCAGGGACACGGCTCAGGGAGGCTGCGGCTTCAGACCCAGCCGGCGAGAGAGAGCAGGTGGCCATCCCTGTCCCAGCTTCTGAGTTCCAGGCCGAGGTGCAGAAAGATCCCTCCTTGCGGAAGATAAGGGACCTGACCGACCTCAGTGTGGTACAGACCATGGGGAGAGGTGGCCGGAAAAGGTTCCTGTGGGAGAAGGGGTTCCTGTACCGAGAATGGGCTCCCCCAGGGAAAATGGAGTCAGGGGGGATCAGGAGGCAGCTGGTGGTACCCCAGAAGTATCGCCGCCAGCTGCTGTGCCAGGCCCATGACACCCCCCCTCTCAGGGCACCAGGGAACCTGGCGTACCCAGCAGAGGCTGTTACGGAGCTTTTACTGGCCGGGGGTCTTTGTTACTGTCCGACAGTACTGCTGATCCTGTGACCCCTGTCAGAGGGGAAGGAAGGCCCGGGACAAGGGGAAAACGGCTTTAGGACCCTTGCCCAGCATAGAGGAGCCTTTCCGGAGGGTGGCCAAGGTTAAAAGGGGGGCTCTGAACCAAGAGAGCCCAAAGCACAGACCTCCAGACTGGAACGCTGGGAGAAGACCACAGCCCAGTTGGAACCCCAGGGGTATTGGGGTGGGAAAAGGGCACAGGCCGCATAAACCTTCCCACATGCGAACTGCGAGTGTCATCGAGCACCCCCGACCTAAGGGGGGGCGTGAAACTGGAGGGGCCTGGTGTAATTCTCACCATGGAATGGGAGGGATGCTGGGGCATCCATGGGAACGGGGGTAGGTTCGAACTTCCCCGGGTCACTGGCTAAAGTGACCCCGCTCAGTTCGGTCTCAAAGGGGGGAGAGATGTGACGAACTGGGACTGTTCTTACTGTGATCTTTGAATGCTGACAGGGGAGTGTGGCTAGGATAGTCTGCATTGGGGGATGGGAGACTGACCTACGGAGAATACCTGAGCATGTAACATGAGAACCCAGGAAGGGGGGTAGAGGTGAGGTGACACCTTTGCCCGGGAAACTGAACAAAGGCTGTGGGAGGGGTCGCTGAAGGGGAAGTTTCAGGAGCTGGTTGGTGAGGTGGCTGGGAGGCAGAGAGGGCTCTGACCTCCCAAGGGGGCTGGGGTGCCCGAGGACCCCAAGATGGACCTAACTGAGGGGTATCTTGTTGTCTGTGCCTGCAAGACCTGTCTTGGACTGTGTCACTGTCATCTAAATAAACCTTCTGCTTTACTGGCTGGCTAAGAGTCATGGTGAATCACAGGAAGCCGGGGGTGCAGGGCCCTGAGCCCCCCAATACTCCGTGACACCTTTATTCTCCCTTTGGCCGTTCTACGGGTTCTCTGAGCAGGAGCGGCGCCAGGGTTTTTGCCGCCCTAGGCGGCAGCGCTCCTCTTCAGAACATTCGGCGGCGGGGGTCCTTCCGCTCAGCGTCTTCGGGGCACTTCGGCGGCGGGTCCCGGAGCGAGTGAAGGACCTGCCGCCGAAGCGCCCCGAAGACGCGGAGCGGAAGGACCCCCCGCCGCCGAATTGCCGCCAAGGATGGCAAAACGCCGCCCCCCAAATCCTGCCGCCCTAGGCGACTGCCTAGGGTCGCCTAGTGGAAGCGCCGACCCTGGCTCTGAGTGGGAAATGAATAGGAGCCTCCTCTCCAGCTGTCTTCCAGGCCCTGGGATCTGTCACTGCCCCCCAGACGGGTGCAGCCTGCAGCTGAGCCACCTCAGGGAGCAGCGGGGACAGGTCACTTTGTCCTATCAATCCAAGCAGTGCTGGGTCTCAAAGAGGCTTAGATGGACGACCCCGCTCCCTCGTGGAGGTAAGAGCCATTTACTCCTCGGGGCATCTCTGAAGGTGGGGATAATCCTGACCCGCATTTAGAACGTGTGTGATCCTCTGCCCTTGCTTCCCAAGTCCCTGCTCTCCGTTCACGTTTCACAAATCAAGCTGGTTGCATGAACTAATTCTATTACGATTATATTTTCAGACACAACGCCCTGATGCCAATCGCGTACCAGGACCCGTGGACGTGGTGTGTTTTTATGGTCATCCTCACAGGATTATTAGGCGCAGGATCGTGTTGCTGTTACTCCCCTTGCTGCGGGTGCTCACTGCACAACCAGGCCCGAATATACCTTTGGTTTTTCGGAAGGGCAGTGAGGGAAGAGCAGGCCGATGTCCCAAATGGACTGGAGAACGAAGCTGCACCAGACGTGGCAGTTCGGGAGATGGATTCAAACTATTCACCTTCCTCGTTGTGGTGAGAACGCAACCGATTTCAGAGAAAATGCTGGGCTGCAATACATCTATGCCTACCCTCGACAATGACAGCCATGCTCCAGGATATCTGGGACAAGGTAGAACAATCCTCACCGCTTTACTGATACACAATAACTCAGAAACAGACAGCACACCATGGACCCCGCTGCAAGACCCAAACATTCACCTAAGATGGGTTGATTTAAGTACTAATCTCACACTGTCCCTTTTAGGGGAAACTCATGTATATGTCGGGGAGGGAGAGTTAGGGTTACAAGTAAATGTTTCTGTCCCTGAAAAACGAGAAAGGCATTGGATGGTAGGGGTACGAACAGAAGGGGGGACACTACCATGATCTCAGATTACCCCTCGTTCCTGTACATATGGGAGGGATTCGTGAAATCAGGGACCCTTGTGACAGTAATTGTCGTATACTGCCCGAGACACACACCAGTCCTGATGCTCTGCCTTCCCTGGTGCCGCGCCAGCCCAGCCAGCCCGGCTCTGCCTTCGCAGGGCCCATGCCAACGTGGCTCTGCCTTCCCTGGCACCACGCCAGCCCAGCCAGCCCACCTCTGCCTTCCCTGGTGCCGCGCCAGCCCAGCCAGCCCGGCTCTGCCTTCGCAGGGCCCACGCCAACGCGGCTCTGCCTTCTCTGGCACCGCGCCAGCCCAGCCAGCCCGGCTCTGCCTTCGCAGGGCCCATGCCAACCCGGCTCTGCCTTCCCTGGCACCACGCCAGCCCAGCCAGCCTGGCTCTGCCTTTGCAGGGCCCACGCCAGCCCAGCCAGTCCTCCTGGCGGCTCTCTGTCTTGAATACTGTCCAAGGTGATCAGTACAGAGTCACACAGGCAGTTCATAAAATGCTACAGACAATTCCCACCTTTGTCACAGGGCACTCGCCCCTCACAGTCACTGCTGGCCCCAGCTGCTCCTTGGACCTGATGGCTGGTGTCAAAAAACTAACATTAAGGACTCTGACTGTTGTGGAGGGTTACCTAACCCAGAGAGTTTTCCCCTGGAGTCTGGGAGTGAAACTTGGGGCCTGGACAAACCTCCACAGCCCAGGTAGAACTGCATCTCAGCGCCAGGCAAGGGGTCCCTGTATGCACAGCTGCCCCACCCCAGAGGTGGCTGCATCTCAGGACAAGGCAAGGGGTCCCAGTATAAACAGCTGCCCCATCCCAGAGGTGGCTGCATCTCAGGACCAGGCAAGGGGTCCCTGTATAAAGTCCCTGCGCTACCCCAAGGCGGTTTGGTGTCCGTGGGGTCTGGCCCTTGGGCAGAGAGCAGGAGCGTGGCCCTGGTTGCCATGCCTGGGAGCTGGGGGGGTGGGGGTGGCCGTGCCTCACCAGGTCTGGAGCCCCCTATTCGTTGGCATCTGCAAAGTGCGGCCCAGTCTGGCCTTGTTACCACCGGGCATGGTGCCCCCGAGCCAACCTGTTCCCAGGGGGAAGGCCGTGTGCTGAGGAGGTTGCGTGTGGCCCAGAGGGTGGGGGGCTGGTGGTGGGGGAGTCACATGCTGTCCCTGCCACCACCCCCGCCCAGAGCAGATGCCACGTGCTGTATCTGGGGCCGTCGCCATGGCACAAGCACAGAGCCCCCTGAGGGGATCCCAGAATAGGCCTTTGTTGTGGCCATGTTGCCGTGGTTCTGGGAACAGGAACAGGCCAAGACTCTGTTGCCCGCCTGAGCCGTCCATGCCCTGCCCCCAGGCCTCCCTTGCCCTCCCCCCACTCAGAGACTCAGGCAAACAACCGAGGGAGGCGGGAGCAGCCCCCCGGGACTTGATCCTGGCGGGGGGAAGGCTCAGTTGCTCATGATAGCCCCAGAGCTTCCCCTGACCCCAACCTCTGCAGTTCCCGAGACTGGCAGGGCCCCCCACGCTGCCCCCCACAAGCCAGAGTCTCCAGCAGGAAGCATACCTGGCAGGCAGGGCAGGATCTGCAGGGCGCATGGGGAAGGTAAAGGGGTGGCAGCTTGTACCAGCAGGGCCAGGGATAGAACCCAGGAGTCCTGGCTCCCAGCCCCCTTGATAGATCCTACCCAGGGCAACCCAGTGTTGGGACGGGGGGCTGGCCGGGGGCAATTCCCAGCAGTCAGTGCTTACCCCCAGTGCCCCCATGTGGCCTCATATCTGTCTTACCAAAAGTAACACCACAGGCCCAGACTGTTTGTGGGGTCCCCACATTGCAGGGTTGGGGGGACACGTTCTCTGATGTCTCGGCATGAATCTCGTGTCCTGGACAATCCCAGCTACCTTCCTTCTTCAGAAATGTCCCCATCTTCACCTCCTTATGCCCGCGTAGCCTGTCCGGATGCTAGTCCACCACTCCCACACCCAACCCAGAGGTGGCTGCATCTCAGTGCCAGACGAGAGGTCCCTGTAGAAACAGCTCCCATGCCCCACCCCGGAGGTGGCTGAGGCTCAGTGTTGGGTGAGGTGTCCCTGTATAAACAGCTCCCACGCCACACCCCAGAGGGGCTGCATCTCAGTGCTGGGCAAAGGATCCCTGTATAAACAGCCCCTGCTCCCAGCCCAGAAGGGCTGTATCTCAGTGCCTGGCAAGAGGTCCCTGTATAAAGAGCTCCCATGCCCCATCCCAGAGGTGGCTGTATCTCAGTGCCAGGCAAGGGATCCCCGTATACAGTGGCAGAAAGTGCTTTGGGCTCTGTTGGGGGTAAGGTGTTCCCTGGAGCTTGACTCCAGCAGGGTCTCTGCCCTGCTCCCCCTTCCCCAGCTCCCCAGTGGGGTTCCAGGGTGGGGGGCTCCCCTGCCGTCAGGAGCTGACTTTCCAGGAACACCTGGGACAAGCTAATCCTGAACAGATGGTACCGGGGGGCCAGAGGGAGGGGAGCAGTAAATGAGAGTGGGGGCTGGGGGGCTGGAGTATCCTGTGCCAGCTGGTAAAAATAACCCAGATAAGTGCCTGCTAATCCCAGCCCAGCGAGTGCCAGCCCCCGGCACTGACCGCACCCGACCCCTGGCCCGCACTGCCAGCTGGGACCTGCCAGCCACCACGGGACCCTTTTCAGCTCGGGGTGGACGGGATAAAAGGCTCATCCCAGGCCAGCAGACAGACAGACAGGAAGGTAGAGGGCTGGAATCAGCGGCTTGCCTGTGCATACTGTGGGGCTTCGGCTCCAGGAGGCAGGTAAGTGGGGTCCCTCTCCATCTGGCCCCCCTGCAGCCTGGCACCCCCCAAGCCCACGGGCTGCATTGATTCATCTGGGTGGCTTTGCCTCTCGATGCTGCCCCTCTCTTGCTGCTGGCAGCTCCCAGCCTGAAGATGCCGAGGGGCGTCCATGGCTTCTGGTCCCGCATTCACTGCACATGGCACTGGGGGGCACTGACACCAGGGCCACTTCCTCACTTGAGCAAGTCCAGGTAGCAGCCAGGACTCCTGGGTTCTCGCCCCAACTCTGGGAGGGGAGTGGGGTCTAGTGGTTAGAGCAGGAGGGCTGAGAGCCAGGACTCCTGGGTTCTATTCCCTAACTCTGGGAGGGGAGTGGGGTCTAGTGGTTAGAGCAGGAGGGCTGAGAGCCAGGACTCCTGGGTTCTATTCCCTAACTCTGGGAGGGGAGTGGGGTCTAGTGGTTAGAGCAGGAGGGCTGGGAGCCAGGACTCCTGGGTTGCATCCCTGGCTCTGCCTCTGACTAAGGCCTTGCCTTCACTTGGAAGTTATATACGGTTTGCTGCCGGTATGAATTTGGCCCCAGAACCCAGGGTTGTAGAGCTGCCTGGGGCAGTTCAGGCTCAGTGAGTCAGGAAGAGGTGTCACTAAGGCAAGGGGGCTGCTCTACCCCAGAGGCAGAGCATCAGTGGGACCTGGAGTCTGCCCAGCCTCCACAGGCTGGAAGGAGAGCCCAGTGCGGGGGCTACGTCCCCTTGGTCCACAACTGGGCAGCTACAGGACTTGGCACCCCAGGCCCATGCAGAGAGGGATGGAAAGCTGCTGTCAGGCCCCATGGGGCTTGGGAGGGGCCGTTATTCAATGGGACGTAACCTTGTGTGAAACAGCCCCTGCACCCCACCACAGGGGTGGCTACATCTCAGCACCGGGCGAGGGGTCCCTGTATAAACAGCCCCCATGCCCCTCCCCAGAGGCAGTCGCATCTCAACACTGGGCGAGGGGTCCCTGTATAAGCAGCTGTCATGGATCCACAGAGGCAGTGCTAGGCCCCAGCTTTTAAATTGTCTCTTGGAGGAACCCTGAGTGCCAAACCCCCGAGGGGTCTCACTCTCCCTTCAGGGCAGGCCACGTGGCCTCACCTCCCCCAAGACTGAGCCCCTGGGCTCCAGTCTCCTGCTCCACCCTGTGAGCCAGAGCCCTGGGGGGAGACTTGTCCACTGTGCAGGGGCCCAGGCATCCAGTGGGAATTCGCAGCCGTCCCCGAACGGAGCAGGGTGCTTTAGCCAGCTGGGCACGGCATGGGCCTAGGGTTGCCAACTTTCTACTTGCACAAAACTGAACACCCTTGCCCTGCCCCATGCCCTGCCCCTCCTCTGAGGCTCTGTCGCCAACTGGACAGTCAATGACCCAGTCAGTGGTGCTGACCAGAGCCACCAGGTGTTCCGGTCGAAAACCAGACGTGGGCCAGCACGGCAAAGCAAAGGTGCTGACGCGGGCCGTGTCTCAGTGCTGGGCTGCTGATGTCCTTGTCCTCGGGGGGCCGTCTGGACACTGTTCCCGGTGGTAACAACTCCATCCCTCCCCATCCCGCAGCCATGACCCTGCCCACACCGTGGGGTGTGGAGCAGCAGCTGGAGGAGATGATGGAGCTGACAGCGCAGAACCTGCCCTGGCTGGAGGTGACCCAGTCATACACCATCCTGAGGGAGCTGGGCAGCGGCTCCTATGGCCACGTGCTGCTGGCTGTGCACCAGCGGCAAGGTAGGGCCTGGGCCGCCAGGGCTGGGAGGGGCAGTCTGTGTCCATGTGGCCCCACCTCCCACAGAATCCCCCTGCTCCTGTTCCCCCAGCAGTGCCAGCACCGCGCTCACACACTGATGGGCACCGGCTGGGGAGGGGGAGCCCTGTCCAGGGCCAGGCATGGAGCACTGCGCCTCTCTGCCCCAAGACTCCACACCCCGGCTAGCTGCTGGGCCCTGGGATCCTACAGCCTGGCAGCCCTTGGCCCCACAGAGCAGCATGGGGCGGCGGGGGGCTGAGCTAGAATGTGAGGGGAGGGCTGATCCACGAGGTGGGGGGGCGGAGAATATGTGGGTCTGATTGGGTGCAGGGGAAGGGTCTAATCCAGCATGGGGGAGGGGTATGATCTGGTGTGTGTGGGGGACAGCAGCCCTGACCCCTCCCCATGTCCCTCCCCCCCCAGGCAGCCCGATGGCGCTGAAATTCATCGAGAAGCGGGACACTGAGCTGCGGGACTTCCTGAGCGAGTACTGCATCGCGCTGATCCTGGCCGCCCACCCCTGCATCGCCAGCGCCCTGGGTATCGCCTTCCAGACCAAGCACCACTATGTCTTCGCGCAGGAGCTCGCCCCTGCCAGGGACCTCTTCTCCCTGCTGCAGCCACAGGTACTATGAGCTGGAGCCTCAGATGTAGCCACATTGGGGACAGGCATGGGACATGGGCCTGTCCCCTCTAGGGGGCGCTGGCTTCCATCTGGCCGCAGGATGGGAACTGGCTGGCCCAGGGGGCAGGGAATGGGACATGGGGCCTTTCCCTTCTGTGAGATGCTAGTTCCCACCCGGCCCCAGGGCGGGGACAGGCTGGCTCAAGGGTTGGGATTGGGACATGGGACCTTTCCCCTTTATGGGGCACCAACTCAGATCCAGCCCCAGGGCAGGCACAGGGACTGCGACAGGGGGCCTTTCCCTGCTAGTAGGGGCTGGCTCCCATCCGCCCCAGGGCAGGGACTGGCTGGCTAGGGGTGGGGATTGGGACATGGGACCTTTCCCCTTTATGGGGCACCAACTCAGATCCAGCCCCAGGACAGGCACAGGGAATGCGACAGGGGGCCTTTCCCCACTGGGGGGGCCGGCTCCCATCCATCCCAGGGCAGGGACTGGCTGGCCCGGAGGTGGGCAGTGGGACCCGGAGCCCTTCCCCTCCAGGGCACTGTGTGTAACCTCTCTCCCTAGGTGGGGTTCGGGATCGCGGAGCTGCAGGTCAAGCGCTGTGCTCTGCAGCTCGCCAGCGCCCTGGAGTACATGGGGGCCAAGGGGCTGGTTCACCGCGATGTCAAGCCTGAGAACGTGCTGCTGCTCGACCTTGAGTGCCGGCGTGTCAAGCTGACCGACTTCGGGCTGAGCTGCCCGCAGGGCACTGCCATCGAGGCCCTGCCTGAGAACTTGCCCTACACAGCACCCGAGCTGTGCCGCCTGGGGCCCTCGGCCCGCCTGCCGGCCCAGCCCAGCCTGGACGCCTGGGCGCTGGGTGTGCTGCTCTTCTGCGTGCTGACCGGCTTCTTCCCCTGGCACACGGCCGCCGACCGGCACTACCGGGACTTTGAGCGCTGGCATCGCAGCCCCCGCGTCCGCCCGCGCCCACCCCACTGGGGGCGCTTCACCTACGAGGCCCGGGAGATGCTGCGAGGGCTGCTGGACCCCGACCCCATCCGGCGCAGCCCAGCCAGCGTTGCCATGGCCCATGTCAAGTGCCCCTGGCTGGAGCCCAAGGAGCCGGGCGCTGCCCGTGCAGACAGGACTCTGCTGGGGAACAGCCATTGCTGCTGAGCTCCAGCCCCGTGGGCACTGCCGCCAGGCACAGGCACCCGCCATGGCCAAGGGGACGCAGGGACCAAGGACTTGCAGGACATGTTGCTTAGCAGGGACCATGGCCAGAGGCTGGTGCTGGGGGCCTGGCCTGGGGGATTGCAGAGAAGGTGAGGGAGGAGGGGGGTAATAAAATCACGATCCTAACACTAACGGCTCAGAGCTTCCTTCACCATACCAGAGCAATGGGGCCACCTGCCTGACACCGCCCCCCACGACCCACAAAGCCCCAGATCAGACCCATGGCCCATCCCCGCTGCTCAGCCGCTGCGTTCGTCCCACGGGCCCCAGGCTGATGTTATTGGCCCCAGCCGCCATGGACTCTCTGAGCTGGGCCAGCTGCCCACTATGGGAGTGTATGGGGCAGGAGGGCAGGGACTGAGACCCGGAGCTGTATAGGGCAGGAGGGCAGGGACTGAGACCCGGGGCTGTATGGGGCAGGCGGGCAGGGACTGAGACCCGGAGCTGTATAGGGCAGGAGGGCAGGGACTGAGACCCGGGGCTGTATGGGGCAGGCGGGCAGGGACTGAGACCCAGGGCCGTAGTGGGCAGGAGGGCAGGGGCTGAGACCCGGGGCCGTATGGGGCAGGAGGGCAGGGGCTGAGACCCGGGGCTGTAGTGGGCAGGAGGGCAGGGGCTGAGACCCGGGGCCGTATGGGGCAGGCGGGCAGGGGCTGAGTCCCGGGGTTGTATGGGGCAGGCGGGCAGGGACTGAGACCCGGGGCCGTAGTGGGCAGGAGCTGAGACCCGGGGCCGTATGGGGCAGGGACTGAGACCCGGGGCCATATGGGGCAGGAGGGCAGGGGCTGAGACCCAGGGCCGTATGGTGCAGGATGGCAGGGACTAAGCACCTTGCAATGGAGGTGCATGGGGTGAGACTGGGTAGGGCCTGAGACTCCCCGTGGTGCGGCTGCATGGGCAGTGGGGTCAGCCCCTGCGGTGGAGGCTGTGGGGCCTGGGGGTGAGCCCCATGGTGCACATCCTGTACAGGAGCAGGGCTGGCTTTGCACCCTCCGTCCTGGCTGTGTTTCCGGCATGCGGCCTATGGCTGACCCCAGATGCCAAGGGCCTCAAGACACGAATCTCCGGGCGCAGCTGTAATTGGAAACTGTCAACAAGTAGCCAAGGCACGCAGCCGCACGCAGCCACTAAATATAACAGGGGCAGGGGGGCTCCCCCTGCAGCTTCCGTACTGCAAATGGGTCCAAGACATGGCGGGGACCTCAGAGCTGGGGCAGCTGGAGGCTGCAGGTTGGGATTGAGGGGCGTCCAATCTATGCATGGGGGGGCGGGGAACCCAGCATCCAGTCTCTTTGCAGGGGGAATCCAGCACTTAGCACATGCTCAGGGGGGAACCAGCACCCAGTCTGTGCACGGGGAGGGGGGAGGACGACTCAGCACCCAGTCTGTGGGCAGGGGGGAGGGGAACCCAGCACCCAGTCTGTGCGTGGGGGGAGGGGAACCCAGCACCCAGTCTGTGTGCGGGGGGGGGCGGACAGACGATTCAGCACCCAGTCTGTGGGCAGGGGGGAGGGGAACCCAGCACCCAGTCTGGGCACTGGTGAAATCAACAGGGCAGCAACATGCCTGACAATAAGCGAAGGGGGCTATCCGGACTCGGAGGACAGCGGATGAACTTTGGGGCTATAAGTAGACGGCAGAAAGACCCCCCCTTTGTCCTGCACCTGGGCAGAAGCGGGCACACTCAGGAGCTCTGCCTACCTTGGCTGAAAACGCCACGGAAGTCCGGGTGAGAGGCGCCTCCTGTAGCCAGATGAGCCTGGGCAGGTGGGTTTCGGGCAGGCTCCAGACAGCGTGTGTTGCTTTTGTTTTATGTGGAACCCGTCTGTTGCCACTGTCCTTCCTCACTGGCCTCTCTGGGACTAAACGTCCCCGTGTGCTCTCTGGAACCAGAGCTCAGGGAGGGGCTGTTGTGCAAGGGGCTGCAGCGGAACTGGACACGCTGGTGTGTGCCCCGGTCCCATGGGGGCCGCAGCCCCAGCATTATGGGGTGTGCGCAATGGAGAGGGGGCAGCACCCCACAGCGGGAGATTTTCTGAGGGGCTCAGGCCCAGCTGTTGCTCACCCCCAAGGCAAAGGGTGGGCTGGCCAAGTGCCTGCCAGGCTGGAGGGATCAGGGAGCTGGCACCCAACTAAGCACCAGCAAGTCTGTCTGTGGCTGGAGGCAGCAGGGGGTAACATGGTGACACCCAGCCCTGGCCACCCCAAGAGCCATGGTGGCCAGGCTGAGGTGGTGCCAGCGTGAGAGGGTCAGGTCCTGTCCTGAGCAGAAACCAGTGAACAGCAGGTGCCAGGGCACTGCAGGGTGCCTGGTTAGGAGCAATGGGGAGCACCCTGTATTTACGCTGCTTTACACCTTCCTTCCATTCTAAAAGATTCCTTTCTTGTCACCCCCCACCCCACCCCCAGTTTGCTGCAGGCCTTTGCTATCTGGCACAGAAAGCCCCTGGCTCCAGCAGTGCCTTTGTTGCCAGTGAAAATCCACTGGGCTTGGCCAAAATACATGTTAAAAATTCACCAGTTCCCGTCTTTCGCCAGCGCAGAGGAAAGGGGGCAGCAGCCGAACTAATCACTGGCCATGAACATGGTGAAGAGCCGGGCTCACGCCAACGCGCTTGAAGCAGCGGCAGCAGCAACAGACAGTGCCCTGGGAGAGCCCCTAATGAGGGGGAGAGCCCTGAGCACCCCGAGTACCTGCCCCTCATGGCCCATCCTCACCCAGCCTGGATAACAGTCTCCTGCTGCTGCCAGCTAGCGCAGTCAGTCCTGCAGCTCGCGGTCAGTGCTGGAGGGCCAGAGCCCAGGCGCTGCTGAGGATGCCTGGTGGGAGGCTCTTCGGGTCACATTTAAATAATGTTGTGTTACCATTATGCTTTAAGCCCCCTGGGAATGACACACAAGAGGCCATTCCCAGAACGTCTTGCAGCTGCTGTGGGAAAGGCCTAGCTGCTGTCCCCCTGCTGCTGAAGCTGTGGGTCTCTGGGGCTGATACAGAGTCATCCACCTGGGGGGAGGAGGGGGCATGCCATTTGACCTCCTTAGACCCCTCCCTGTGTCTGTACTAAATGTCCCTGCTCAGAGACAGGTCCCTGGGCAGCTCTATGGGCGGTGCTGCTCGGCGCATGGCTCCGTGGGCAGGTGATGATACAGAGCCGGAGTGAGCAGTAAAACAGAGCCATGCATTTCAGGCTGCTCCCAGGGAAGCTGATTTCAGACCACACCCACTGACCCTGGGGAACTCCCTACCACCAGACCGCATCGGGCTAGGGCTCAGCAAGCAGCACGCCTCTCTCTGGGTAACAGGGATGTCCAGGGTCCCACAAAAGGGGCAGTGCCCCCCTTCCCCCTCCCCGTGGAGGGGATGAGAAGGCTCTGGCTGTGGGGGGTTGGGCATCTCAAATTCCCAGAGCCCTGGGCACAGGGGCACAGTTCAGGACCCTGTATCCTCCCTCTCCTGTGGCACAGATGTGATGGCACTGGCTCTGCCTGTGTAACCACAGCTCTGCCCTGTGGGGCCCAGTGCTTCCCTGCTGGGCAGCGGGTACCAATGCCCTGGTGTGTGGTGTTCATGTGGGGAGGGGGCCCACAGGCTGAGGGCTCCCTGGCTGGCTGCATCCCAGCAGGGTGGGCTGCCCCTTGGACTCCATTACCTGCCCCAGGGCTGTTGACCCCCATCCCTGTTTACTGGGCTAGATTTACTGTCCCTCCAGGGAACACTGGCTAATCCCCCCATCCCCGCCTTGAATCAGTGATTAAAGGGAAGCCAGGTGCGGAGCCAACACCCCGTGCCCCGCGCCTGCTCTGCTCCAGGCAGATCGACTCTCCTGCCAGCCCCGGCCCAAACCACTTCTGTTTATCGCTGAGACACGTCACTATCTGCAGGCTCAAGGCGTGACAGCGAGAGAGCAGCCAAGGGACCTGGGGCTGCGGTGGGGAGCTGCCACAGCAGGTGCTGGGGGTCGGAAATGAGGGGCATCGTCAGAGAACTTGAGGGGGAGCCCAGGGCTGGGATAGCAGGGGCTGTGGGTTGGGATTGAGGGGCACTGGCAGAGCTGCCTGGGGGGAAGCCCAGGGCTAGCAGGGGCCAATGGGCTGCAGGTTGGGATTGAGGGGCACTGTGGGGGTCAGCCCACACCTCCCCCTTCCTCACTCTGTGCTCCCTGGCTGTGCAGTGTCCAGCTGAGTTGTGACTCCCCTGGCCCTCGGCTCTGTGCCAGCCATTTCTAATTCTGCTCCTGGCAGCAAGCAAGCCTCCCTGCTCAGCCCTATGGAGGTCTGGCCCTGGTACTGCCCATAAATCACTGGCCGTGTCCTGGATTTGTCAGCGCCCAGCAGCACAGAGCCATGTATGTCATGGAATCCCACTGCACGCGGCTGGTTGAGTCCAGGGGACATAAGAACCGCCATACTGGGTCAGATCAAAGGTCCCTCTAGCCCAGTATCTTGTCTTCTGACAATGGCCAAAGCAAGGTGCCCCAGAGGGAATGAACAGGTAATCATCAACTGATCCATTCCCTGTCACTCATGCCCAGTTTCTGGCAAACAGAGGCTAGGGACACTATCGCTGCCCACCCTGGCTAATAGCTATTGATGGACCTATCCTAGTTCTTTTTTGAACCCTGTTATAGTCAGGGGGCTGGGGCTTCTGCCACCCAGTGTGTCCTGCCCACACTGGGGGCCACGGCAGATGGAGAGCAGCAGGAGCCACGCTCCGCAGCCCAGCCACGGTGGGAAAATTGAGGCCCATAAAGGGACGGCTCTGCCTGCCACTACAGAGTCCATCAGTTGAACAGAACCCAGGAGTCCTGGCTCCCAGCCCCCTGCTCTAACCCACTAAACCCCACTCCCCTCCCAGCACCAGGGACAGAATCCAGGAGACCTGGCTCCCAGCCTCCTGCTCTAACCCACTAAACCCCACTCCCCTCCCAGCACCAGGGACAGAATCCAGGAGACCTGGCTCCCAGCCCCCTGCTCTAACCCACTAAACCCCACTCCCCTCCCAGCACCAGGGACAGAATCCAGGAGACCTGGCTCCCAGCCCCCTGCTCTAACCCACTAAACCCCGCTCCCCTCCCAGCACCAGGGACAGAATCCAGGAGACCTGGCTCCCAGCTCCCTGCTCTAACCCACTAAACCCCACTCCCCTCCCAGCACCAGGGACAGAATCCAGAAGACCTGGCTCCCAGCTCCCTGCTCTAACCCACTAAACCCCACTCCCCTCCCAGCACCAGGGACAGAATCCAGAAGACCTGGCTCCCAGCTCCCTGCTCTAACCCACTAAACCCCACTCCCCTCCCAGCACCAGGGACAGAATCCAGAAGTCCTGGCTTCCAGTAGCACTTCTCCCTCCCTGCTCTATTTCCTGGTCCCCTTTGAAGAATGCTTCTTTCTTTCTTTCTTTCTTTCTTTCTTTCTTTCTTTCTTTCTTTCTTTCTTTCTTTCTTTCTTTCTTTCTTTTTTGCAATATTTTTATGAAAACTATTCACAGAATCATAGATTCCAAGGCCCGATGGAACCATTGTGATCATCTAGTCTGACCTCCTGTATAACACTATGCATGACTCAGTTTCCCCACCCCCCCGGTGCACGGCTCCTCACTGGCTGGGAATGGGTTGATTTCTCCTTGTGGAGTGGGCTGGCCTAGCTCAAGTTGAGTGTCATGGACATTCTCTGGGTTGGGACCAGACACATTAACAAGATGTGATGAATTTGGAATTTTTTGTAATATTTTTATTAGTCAGCTGTGTGCCTCAGTTTCCCCCATTCTTTGCATGGCTGCTCAGTGGGGGGAAACAGGTCCAAGTTTGCTCTCAGGACAGGCTAAAAGAAACTGGTGTGTGTGTGTGCCACCTCCCAGTCTGGGTGCAATGAATTGAGTCATTAAGGAATTGGCTGAAACGGACCCAGATTAGCAAGGGGACCAGAGAGACAATGCCAGCTCCAATGACTCAAGGAATCCATTTTGAAGCACTTGGAGGAGAGGAGGGTGATCAGGAACAGTCAACATGGATTCACCAAGGGCAAGTCATGCCTGACCAACCTGATTGCCTTCTATGATGAGATAACTGGCTCTGTGGATATTGGGAAAGTGGTGGATGTGATATATCCTGACTTTAGCAAAGCTTTTGATACGGTCTCCCACAGTATTCTTGCCAGCAAGTTAAAAAAGTACAGATTGGATGAATGGACTATAAGGTGGATAGAAAGCTGGCTAGATCGTCGGGCTCAACGGGTAGTGATCAATGGCTCGATGTCTAGTTGGCAGCCGGTATCAAGCGGAGTGCCCCAGGGATCGGTCCTGGGGCCAGTTTTGTTCAACATCTTCATTAATGATCTGGATGATGGGATGGATTGCACCCTCAGCAAGTTCGCAGATGACACTAAATTGAAGGGAGAGGTAGATAAGCTGGAGGGTAGGGATAGGGTCCAGAGTGACCTAGACAAATTGGAGGATTGGGCCAAAAGAAATCTGATGAGGTTCAACAAGAACAAGTGCAGAGTCCTGCACTTAGGACGGAAGATTCCCATGAACTGCTACAGGCTGGGGACCGACTGGCTAAGCAGCAGTTCTGCAGAAAAGGACCTGGGGATTACGGTGGACGAGAAGCTTGATATGAGTCAACAGTGTGCCCTTATTGCCAAGAAGGCTAAAGGCATATTGGGCTGTATTAGTAGGAGCATTGCCAGCAGATTGAGGGAAGTGATTATTCCCCTCTATTCGGCACTGGTGAGGCCACATCTGGAGTATTGTGTCCAGTTTTGGGTCCCCCACTACAGAAAGGATGTGGACAAATTGGAGAAAGTCCAGCGGAGGGTAACAAAAATGATTAGGGGACTGGGGCACATGACTTATGAGGAGAGGCTGAGGGAACTGGGCTTATTTAGTCTGCAGAAGAGTAAGGGGGGAATTGATAGCAGCCTTCAACTACCTGAAGGTGGGTTCCAAAGAGGACGGAGTGCGGCTGTTCTCAGTGGTGGCAGATGACAGAACAAGGAGCAATGGTCTCAAGTTGCAGTGGGGGAGGTCTAGGTTGGATATTAGGAAACACTATTTCACTAGGAGGGTGGTGAAGCACTGGAATGGGTTACCTAGGGTGGTGGTGGAATCTCCATCCTTAGAGGTTTTTAAGGCCTGGCTTGATAAACCCTTGGCTGGGATGATTTAATTGGTGTTGGTCCCGCTTTGAGCAGGGGGTTGGACTAGATGACCTCCTGAGGTCCCTTCCAACCCTGATATTCTATGATTCTATGAGTCCTGGAATGACACTTTGAGCAGGAAAGCTGGGCACAGACCCAAA
Organism: Emys orbicularis; assembly: GCF_028017835.1. Classification (NCBI taxonomy): domain Eukaryota; kingdom Metazoa; phylum Chordata; order Testudines; family Emydidae; genus Emys; species Emys orbicularis. The sequence goes on along the minus strand of NC_088703.1, from coordinate 7,837,862 downwards.
CTGGAGAACAGAGGACTGGGACTGAGACTAAGTGTGGGATTCTGGGTCTGGAAGAAAGCTTGGAGCTCTCACTTGGGAACGACTGAGGAAGTCAGAGAGACACACAGATCCTGAACACATTCCCTACAGCTCAGTGGGGCCAGAATGGGCTCTGCTTGAACCTCAGCTCTCTGTGTCAAGCTAAGGACTTCCTAGGCTGGATGCCACTCGGTAGCACTGTAAATCTATGCTGGGTGCATGAATCCCTGCAGTGCGCACAAGGATCTCCCAGGAGTCTGGCTCAGCGGCACTCGCTGGGCAGAGCTCGCAGGGTGAAGCAGGAGGGAGGGAGCCCAGAGGCTCAGGCTATGTCTTCACCGCTGCAGTGTAGCCCCTCACTACAGCAGCAGGGGACTCTGCGCAATCCCTCTCCCCGAGAGGTGGTAGCTAGGTGGATGGACGAATTCTCCCGTGGACCTAGCGCTGTCTGCACTGGGGGTTAGGTCGGCTTACCTGCGCCCCACAGGGGTGTGGATTTCTCACACCCTTGAGCCACGGAGCTGGGTCGACCTGACTTTTGAGTGTAGACCCAGATGGTGAGGCTCTGTGGCTCCCCCTGGGGGTCTGGCAGGCTGACGTGGCTCCTCCTGGGGATGTTTAGAAGCTATGGCGTAGCACTGATCCTGGGGATCTGTGACACAAGGCCTGGCTGGAATCAGCACACACAGCTGGAGCCAATGCCGGGGAAGCTGGACAGCAACTGGGGGAAGAGGCAGGAGGTGTCGGTGGCTGTTTATAAGGTGCCAGAGAAACCCAGGATGTGAGGAGCTTGGACTTGGACACACAGGGACAGAGACAGAGCCAAGGTGGATCCCATGGAGGCAGAGCCAGGGGGCAGGTGAGGAGCCAGAGGGCAAATGCTCCTTCCCATAGTGACTGTCTGCAGCGCAGCTTCCCCAGGCTATGATAATGACTCTCCCATGCTGAGTCCAGGCGACTATTAAATGCGGCTTGTCTTGAATGGGCCGCGCTTCACACGCTCCCTGGGGTGTCGCTTCCTGTTGGGATTGAGCCTCTAAACAGCTTAGTGATCAGCAGAAAAACAGGCTGTCAGCCAGAAGCGTGTCAAAAGGGCAGGGCAGGGCGGAGCACAGACCCTGCCAACTCGGGACTTCCAACACAATTTCCGGGGAACTGCACCTTTGACCGCCCTTCCATGGTCTGCTCCAGAAAAGCCCCTCCGGTGTCAGGGCTCTCTCTGGGCAGGGTCCCACGTCCCACTCCCTCCAGAGCAGGGGTTTAGGCTGCACCTGTTTGCCACTCGCCCAGCAACGGCAGTGGTGCCTGGAGAGCAGCTAGCAGAATACAGACGTCTGAGAAACGCCTCCCAGAGAACAGACAGTTCTCCCTGGACCCTGCTGGGAGCAGAACTTCCCACCGCCTGCCCGGGGCTCTGGCAGGGATCCAGCAGTGCAGCTCCCCCCTTGGCCCAAAGGTCAGGTCCGTCTGATGGCCCCTCGCTCAGGCTGAACTCAGCCTTTCACAGCAGATGCCTTTTCTTTGTCTCTAGGCCTCTGGTCCCTGGCTGAGCCAGCCTATGCCAGCCATCCTGGGCGGGGGACGTCTCTAGAGTGGTTTCCAGTTGCCGGCAGGGACAGCAGTGACCCCTCTCCCCCACTGCTTCCAGCTCCTCCGGGAGCGGCAGGGTCCCTCCCACATGGAGTCGCCCACAGTGGCCTACAGCATGGTCATACTGCTAACCCCATAAGGCCCCCGCAGATCCCACCTGTGGTTGCAATCTGTGCCCCAGCTGCCCTACTCCAGCCCGCTAGGCTGCCTGGATCCATGGCCCCAAGTACTGGCTCCCCAGGGAAGCTGACGGAGCTCCAGCTGGTCCAGGGCAGCTCTATAGTGGGGGCCCTGCCGCACCATCCTGGCCCCTGCCCCCCTTGCAGCCTGCCCCATGCGAGCGGCCAGCCTAGTGCTGCCCCAGCTGGAGCAATTCCCCAGGGCAGCACCTGTGTGCAGCAGAGGGCAGATGCATCCTCGTTACCTCCTGGGCTGCACGGCTCATTAGCGCAGCAGGGCCTAGTTGGGTCACAGTGCGGAGGGACAATCCAGCCCCACAGGGAGCTCTCCCCTCAGTCACTGCTGGCTTTAGTGCAATGACATATGGGGATATGAGACGAGGCAAAACCAAGGTCCTTTTGATGTGTCATTACAGCTCCCTGAAGGGGCTGAGCCTTGCACCCCACTCCACACCAGCTCCAGCATGGGCCCACTGGTCGTAGGGCCTAGCCATGCCCTTGGTGCACTCCTGCCGTGGCTGGACGGCAGCCAGAGGGCTGTTGTGTAACGGGGGGTGGGGGAGGGGAGGAGGGGTGTTGCTTCATGTGCAACAAATTTAGCTGCGTGGGTGAGATCTCTCATCACCATTCCAGGGATCAGCACGCTGGCCGCTGGCCTGCCAAGCTCTGTATGTGTGTGCATAGCTCTACGTCTGTGTGTGACGCTGGCAGACCAGGTGTTCGCTCGCGCCAAGGCCCCTAGGTCTTGACTGAAAGCTGACAAACCCATCGCTGGAACCAGTCTGGCTCCTCTGTGTGTTAGTGTTGTTAAAATAGGTATTAGAGTTATAAGAATGTGTTTAGTGCTTAGACTTTGTGAAATGCTTGTGAGCTGCCGCGTGCATGAATCGCATTTATAACAGCGGTATCCCACGCTATAAGATTATATTTAAGCGTTTGCTCTGTAACTATAAATCTCCAGACAGGAGAGAAGCATTAACCAGTTTGAAATACTAGTTCCCAAAAGGAGGTGTTATCCCCTGCCCAACAAGAAGGCCCATCAACACCAGAGGAACTATTGTGGAATATCAGAGGACAAAAGACTTTGTTGTTTGCTCCCCCACCTCGCAAAGAGGAGATAGCAAGCGAATTCCTTCCATCAACTGAATTTGCAGCTCAAAGCAGGAGGGAAGGAATAAAAACCCTTACAAGTCTGCTTGGACTCTGAGAGTATGTGTACAGATGCTCCCCGAGTTACGCAAACCCGACATATGCAAGGCATTCCGGAACGGAACACTTGCATAAGTCAGGGAGTGTTTGTACACAACAACTACACACTCATGGCTGGCCCGTGCCAGCTGACTTGGGCTCTAGGGGCTTAGGCTGCGGGGCTGTTTCATTGCTGTGTAGACTTCTGGGCTCGGACTGGAGTCCGGGTTCTTGGACTCTGTGAGGTGAGAAGGTCCCAGAGCTCGGGCTCCCGCCTGAGCCAGGAAGTCTACACAGCAATGAAACAGCCCCACAGTCCAAGTCTGCTGGCATGGGCCAGCCCCAGGTGCCTAACTGCTGTGTAGACATTGCTTGAAGGGCAAGGGTCACTACGCACAAGTAAAAGATCCCCAGTGCTTAGCATGGGTTAGCCCTGAAGGACACACAGAGCTTGCTTGTCACAGAAGCTTCTATTACTTTTTGAAACTTAAGACTGAAGCTCATTTGTGTACCTGCGTTAACCTTGTAAATAACTCTGATTTCCTTTTCCTATAAAATACATCTTTAGTTTATAACAGGACTGGCTACAAGCATTGTTTTTGGTGTGAGATATAAGGTGCAATTGACCTGGGGTACATGGGCGCCAGGTTTGTGTAATTTTTGGTGGTGCCCAGAACGGGTGGAAGCAGAGCCGTCCCGTCCATAGGATGGACCGGGGCAAGCGCTCCGGGCCCCGTGCTTTGGGGGGCCCCGCGCTTCAGGGGGACGTGGGGTCCAGGGCGGCCTGGGGAGGTAGCGGGAGGCCTGGCACCGGCAGCAGAGAGTGACCCGGTCCCAGTCCGCTCTGCCGGCTCCCGGTGTTGCTCGGGGGCAGAAGACAGAAAGAGGCGGGATGGGGGTTTGGGGGAAGGGGTGGAATGGGGGCGGGGAGGGGGCAGAGCAGGGGTGGGAAGAGGCGGGGCAGGGGCTTGGGGAAAGGGGTGGAGTGGAGGCAGGGCGGGGCGGAGCAGGGGCGGGTTGGGATGGGGCCAGGTTGCTCGCTGCTGCTAACGCCAGGCCCCCGCTAATCCCACAGGTCGCCCAGGACCCTGCGTCCCCCTGAAGCGCGGGGCCCCCAAAGCACAGGGCCCAGGGTGGTTGCCCCAGTCCATCCTCTGATTAAATATAAGCCCAAACATTGGTGGAGCCAGGCCCATGTTCCTGAATATTGGTGGAGCAGGGGCACCATGGGCCCATATCACTCGCTGCCTATGCTGGGGTAAGCGACTGGTCCTTTGGGAGTAACCTGAATATTGCTGTGATCTTTGGGCCCATCAATCACACAGCCCATCTATCACAGAGGTAAAATCATCTGGGCGGCAAGACAGCTTCAAGAACCCAAGGGGACTGTCTGTGACTCCATGGTCAGGCTATATAGTGCTTGAAGAGTTCACACTGGATACTTGGCTTGTGAAATGTAAGTATAGAAATCACAGCCAATTTGGTCCGTGTGCCCTGCTTCTTAACAGTCTGCCCTGAGATTGGTACTCATGCGCCTGAGCCACTGCAGGACACCTTGCCAGTGTATATGTGACAGTAGCGTGAGAGTGTAGAGCTGTGTGTGTGCACAAAGCTCTCTGTGTGTGCACACGTGTGTGTGTGTACACAGCTGTGTGTACATGTGCATAGCTGTGTGAATGTGCATAGCTGAGCTCTGTGATTATGTGTGAGTAGCTGTGTGTGTGTGTAGAGTTGTGTGTAGCTGACTGGGGGGCTGGGCCTGTGTGTAAGTGTGCATAGCTCCGTGTGTGTAGAACTGTGTGCACACAGCTGGCTGTGGAGGGGTTGGGGTGTGTGTGTGGGTCTGTGTGTGTATGTGGGGCCTTGGTATGCGTGCATTACTGCATCCCATTGCCCCCTGCAGGTTGGAGGGGGAACTGCTTGCTGTGTGCCCTATCCCCTGCCCAGCTGGTACTGGGGCTCTGTCATCGAGGGACAGGGGGTGCAAGATCTGTCCCCTGGGCACTGGAGTGTTGGGGAGGTTGACAGGCTGTGGCTCCTCAGGAGAACCCCCACCATTGCCAGTGGGGATCGCAGCAGCATATGGGCTGAGGTGCCTGTCCAACCGAACTAGGATCCCTGGTGCCACACGTGTGATGAAGGTCCCAAGGCATGGAGGAGCTGGGGGGACAGGCCTTGGTGAGCTGACACGTGTGTGGACAAGGAGCTGGAGCAGCAAGGGGGCAATGCAAGGCCTGAGGGAGGGGAGGGGCCAGTTCAATCCTGGGAGTCTATGGCTCACCTGGTCACGTGAGTCACGACTGGTTCAAGACGGTCAGACCCTGCGGGGGCAGTACCCCAACTGCCTAGCGCCTGATGTGGGCAGCGGTATGTCATCTAAGGGACAGGAACCTTGGGGAGGGGCTGGGAGCCAGGACACCTGGGTTCTCTCCAGGTGAAGCACAGACTGGTGTACGAGCCGCAGTCTATCCGGGCCCTGCCGCCCTCGTGGTCCAGGCGAACTGCACCTGGAGCCCAGGCAGTAGCGACGAGACACCCCGTCCCCAGCTGCAGGGCCCTTGGCACCGCCGCCATCACTGCCCCACCTTGGGGAGTCTCCCACCCGCCTGCTGAGGGCTCGGCCCGCGGGGGCAGAAGGCTCCAGCGGGGACGGGCCCGGGCTGCCCGAGGGGCGACACTGCTGAGCCTCCCGTGCCAGGAGGACGGAGCTGCCCGGCGCCCACAGACGGCGGCTGGTGGGACCCACCCGCCTGGCCCAAGTGAGGGCAGGAACTGAAGCGCCTCAGGGCCGAGCCAGCGGGGTCACCGCAGGGTCAGGGGTCACCACATGGGGTCATTGGGGGGCGAGTCCGATGATGCTCCGCCTGGCCCCCGCGCAGCCCCTCACTGGCAGTCACCCTGGCGACCTACACCCTGACGTCATCCCTCTGTGGGTGTGGGGAGGCCTTACCTCACCGCGTGGTGACGTCCCCATCGGGCGATGACGTCACTCCACCGCGAGGCGGGGCGGGGTTTCTCTCCATCCCGGGCTCGGATTAGCCCCGCCCCCAGCTGCCCTCACCCAACATGGCCGCCCGCCTCGTTCGGGCCGTCTAACGGACTCCGTCTACCAGGCTGCCCCGCGCGGAGGCAGCCGGCCAATGGGCGCGAGCGGAGGGGGCAGGGCCCGCGCGCGGCCCGGTGGTTAGTGTGCGCGCGGTAAAGGTTGGGTGTCTCGCGCCGGCGGCCGTTGGGAGGCAGGAGCGGCCCCGCCCCCTCGCTCCGCCCGCGAGGCGGCTGCCCCCCCCCGCTGGGAAGGGGCCCGGGCACGAGGCAGCGAGGCGGCCGAACAGCCCCTCCCCTCCGCAGGTGAGATTGCAGGGGCCTAGAGGGAGGGGTGGCGGCGGGCGCTGTGTTTAAAGGGGCGGGGCCGCTCTTAAAGGGACAGGCACGCGACGCCGATTTTGTGTCTGCTGGCCTGTGTCAAGGGGCGGGGCGAAGGGCTCTTAAAGATGCAGTGCCGGCCCGAAGCTGGTGGGGGCCCAGGGGCGGCATGGTGGTTAAAGGGGCAGGCGGTGCTGCCGTTAAAGGGGAGGTGCTGTAGGCCCTACCCCCAAGGGGCAGCTCTCCCCTTATTTACTGCCCTCCAGACAGTGGGGGGAGGGTGTCTGCCAGAGAAATGTAGTGGGGGCTGTGTAACGCGGGGGGGGCTGTATTCATGGGGGCTGTGTAACGCGGGGGGCTGTATTCATGGGGGGGCTGTACCCAAGGGGGCTATGTAACGCGGGGGGGGGGCGCTGTACAATGCTAGGGGGGTTGTATTCATGGGGGGGGCTGTGTAACGTGGGGGGGGGCTATACTCATGTGGGGAGCAGGCAGTACCCAGGGGGGCTGTGTAACACAGGGGGGGGCTGTACCTGGGGGGCTGTGTGGCACGGGGGCTGTACTCATGGGGGGAGGGGGCTGTGTAATACAGGGTGGGGGCTGTACCCAGAGAGGGCTGTATAACTAGAGAGGGCTGTACCTGGGGGGCATGGGCTGTGTAACACGGGGCAGGGGGGGGGGCAAATAGTTCTTCACACAAGCTCCCCTGCATGTTGCTGCAGCAAGGAGGGGCCAATGGGACCCTGTGCTGGAATAGCTGGAGCATTGCAGGTGGAAGCAGAGAGGTTATTTTCTTTCTTTATGTGGCACTAGTGGAACCACTGCTGTGATCCTACGTCTAGTCCTGGTGCCCGCAATTGAAGAAGGATGTTGATGAGCTGGAGAGGGGTCAGAGAAGAGCCATGAGAATGATTAAAGGGCTAGAAAAGCCGTCTCCGAGTGATAGACTCAAGGAGCTCAATCTATTCACCTTAACAAGAGAAGGTTAAATGGTAACCTGATTACAGTCTATAAGTACCTGGGAACCAAATATTTAATAATGGGCTCTCAATCTAGCAGTGAAAGGTAGAACATGAGCCAATGAATGGAAGTTGAAGCTGCACAAATTCAGACTGGAAATAAGGTGTAAATTTGTAATGGTGAAATTAATTAACCCTTAGAACAATTTACCAAGGGTTGTGATGCATTCTCCATTGCTGACAATTTTTAAATCCAGATTTGATATTTCTCTAAAAGCTCTGCTCTAGGTATTATTTTGGGACAGGTCTCTGGCCTGTGCTATGCAGGAGGTCAGACTAGATGATCACAATGGTCTTTTGGGGCCTTTGAATCTCATTAACAGCATGACAGAGCAGCGGAGCATGAGTCAGGGCAGGACATGTCAGGCCCAGTGACAGGGACGAGTGGGGATATGGTTCGGCTTTGTGACATCTAGCAAGTTTCCAGCCAAAATCCTGTTTGGATCTCAGAAATCACTGCTGGATTTGTTAACAGCCACCACGTCCCAGACCAGCCGCATTTCAAGGCTGTGCTCCCAGGGAGCTAGGCTGTCACCAACGCAGCAGCAGGACATATCTTGGCTGGTACTCCCAAAGTGGGGTCAGCATCCACTCAGGTAACCGCAGGCTGTACTCAGTTGCGTGGTAAGCAGGTGGGAGCCAGAGCAGTGGGTGCAGGACTGATTCCTTTACTAACCCTGCTTTGAAAGAATGCTGCAGAGAGTCCCAGCAACCAAGGGCTTAATGTGAACCATGAAGTTCATAATTAGAAGACAAATCCCCCTTTTGTATTCCAGAATAAAGCCGGAGTCACCCCCTGACTGCTGGGGGATCAGGATTCTGATCTCAGTTCCCCCAAGACTGATCTGGAGTTACTGTGCCATCGTTGGCTGGCTCTGGGTGACACTGGGTTGTAGGTGGCTACAGGCTCTGGCCCAGCTCTGGGGGGCTACAGACTCTGGGTAGCTGCAGATTTTGGCCTGGCCGGCAGTGGGCTCTGGGTAGGTGTGGGCTCTGGCTAGCAGTGGGCTCTGGGTAGATGTGGGCTCTGGCTGACAGTGGGCTGTGGGTAACTGCGGGCTCTGGCCCGGTTGTTGGTGTTCTGCTGACCTGGCCCCTCTTTCCCTGCAGGCTTGGGTGAGATGGTGGGAGCCCAGCAGCTGGAGATGGCGGAGATGCAGCCAGCACCAATGCCGCAGCCAGGCACCAGCGACCACCAGTATGAGTGTCTGGAGTGTGGCAAGGTGTTCAAGTGGTCATCGCGGCTGATTCACCACCAGCGCACGCACACGGGTGAGCGCCCCTACAAGTGCTCCGAGTGCCCCAAGGCCTTCAAGGGTTCATCAGCACTGCTTTACCACCAGCGCAGTCACACAGGCGAGCGCCCCTACAAGTGTGCTGACTGCGGCAAGGCCTTCAAACGCTCGTCGCTGCTGCAGATCCACCAGAGCGTGCATACGGGCCTGCGCGCCTTCAAGTGTGCTCTGTGCGGCATGGCCTTCAAGTGGTCATCACACTACCAGTACCATGTGCGCCAGCACACAGGCGAGCGCCCCTACAAATGCACGTTGTGTGAGAAGGCCTTCAAGAACTCATCCAGCCTGCGACGCCACCGCAACATCCACACGGGTGAGCGCCCCTATGTCTGCGCCGCCTGCGGGAAGGCCTTCACCCAGTCCACCAACCTGCGGCAGCACCAGCGCATCCACACAGGCGAGCGACCCTACCAGTGCACCGAGTGCCCCAAGACCTTCACCCACTCCTCCAATCTGCTGTTGCACCAGCGCACCCACACGGGGGGCCGGGCCCACAAGTGCCAGGCCTGCGGCAAGGCCTTCATCTCGGACGCCTACCTGCAGAAACACCTGCAGACACACGCAGCCAAGCCACTGGCACCCTACGGCGAGGCGGAACTGGCCTGCACGCCGGCCGAGCTCTTCCTGGCTCCGGCCGAGCCAGTAGAGACGGTGGAGATGCTGTGGAAGTGTGGGGAATGCGAGTTGACCTTCCCCAGCGAGGAGCTGCTGCTGGGCCACCAGCAGAGCCACCTGACCCCCGCTGCGCCCGCTGAGCTGCCCATCCTGCCACTCTACTCCTGTGCTACCTGTGGCAAGGCCTTCAAGAATGGCTCGGGCCTGGCACGCCACCAGCACAGCCACGTGGGCGAGCGCCCCTACAAGTGCTCCATCTGCGAGAAGACATTTGTGCAGCTCTCCAGTCTGCTGGGGCACCAGCGCAGCCACCCGGCCGAGCAGCAGCTCATCCAGGCTGAGGCCGAGGTCACCTGTCCCCAGACCGCAGCTGAGCCGGTCCCGCCCCCCGTGCCTCCAGAGGTGGCTGAGCGCCCCTACAAGTGCACCGAGTGCGGCAAGGCCTTCAAAGGCTCATCGGGGCTGCGCTACCACCTGCGTGACCACACCGGCGAGCGCCCCTATAAGTGCTCGGAGTGTGGCAAGGCCTTCAAGCGCTCCTCCCTGCTGTCCATCCACCAGCGTGTGCACACCGGCCTGCGCGCCTTCAAGTGTGCCGAGTGTGGCCTCACCTTCAAGTGGTCGTCGCATTACCAGTACCACTTGCGCCTGCACACAGGCGAGCGCCCCTATGGCTGTGCCGACTGCGGCAAGGCTTTCAAGAACACCTCGTGCCTGCGGCGGCACCGCCAGCTGCACACAGGTGAGCGCCCCTTTGCCTGCCTGGTGTGCGGCAAGGCCTTCACCCAGACCTCCAATCTGCGGCAGCACCAGCGCACCCACACGGGCGAGCGCCCTTACAGCTGCCAGGAGTGTGGCAAGAGCTTCACCCACTCCTCCAACTTGCAGCTCCACCAGCGCACGCACTCCAGCGAGCGCCCCTTCAAGTGCTCCATCTGTGCCAAGGGCTTCGTCATGGCCTCCTACCTGCAGCGCCACCTGCGCACCCATGCCACCGAGGCCAAGGGGGAGGGCCCGGCCCCAGGCCTTCCTGCCCCACCTGCCACCCAGGAGGTGCACATTGTGCCCAACCTGCAGGCCACCCTCAACCTGGAGGTGGGCACCGCCCCCAGTGCCCCCAACTCGCAGACCTTCCTGCTGGTGCAGACGGCTCAGGGGCTGCAGCTCATCCCCAGTGTCCAGCAGAGCCCCCAGAAGCTGCTGCTTCTGCCCAGCCCGCAGCTGGTGCCCACACAGCAGAAAGTGCCCATCCTCCAGAACACCCCCAATTTCACACTGGTGCCCAGCAGCTCTGTGGCCCCAAGCAACCCTGCCCCGCGCCAGCAGAGCAAGGGTAGGAAGCCGGCAGCACCTGGCAACCCCCAGAACATTATCCTGGTGCCGGGAGGTGGGCCGGCGTTGCCCAGTGTGCAGATCCAGGCGCTGCCAGGCACACAGCGGGCACCGGTCCTCCCGGCTGGGCAGAACATCATCGTGCTGCAGAACGTGGCTGAGCAGCCCCCCGCAGAGGTGTCTGGTGTCCGGATCCAGGCTCAGCCTCAGGAGGTGGCCAGCATCCAGCTGCAGGCCCTGCCACCACCCCCTGCTGAGGCATCCAGCATGCAGGCTCTGCCTCAGCCCCCGGAACTGGGCAGCATGCAGCTGCAAACCCTGGCACAGCCTCCCCCAACAGAGGGTGAGGAGCAGCCCCTGCCTTGCTCCTCAGCACTTCCGGGCACGGTGGGTTCCGGGCCAGAGGTGTCGGGCCTGCAGGAGAGCCAGGACCTGCTGGTGGTGCAGAGTGGGCCAGGGGAGGAGCTGCTGGGGTCGGGTGGCGAGGTAGGTGTGCACCTGGAGACACTTCAGACAGAGGAGGGGGTGCAGAGCGTGCTGGTGCTGCGTGGCGCTGACGGTGAGCAGACCCGACTCTGCGTGCAGGAGGTGGAGAACCTGCAGGAACTGCCCCCAGACAGTGGGGTGGGGGGCCTGGCACCATCCTCAGGGCAGAAGCTCTTCATCATTCGCAGCGCGCCCGGTGAGCAAACCCTGCAAGTGCTGGAGAATGTGGGCTCTGGCAGTGGCATGGTGCGGGGGGGGGCACCTGGTGGGCAGCCCTCCACCACCAGCACCCAGATGGTACAGCTGCTACCAAGCCCAGTGCCACCCCCACAGGAACTGTCCTCCATCCAGATCGTGCAAACGGTGCCCAGCGTGCAGCTGGTTCACACCTTCTGAGCACCTGGCCGCAGACGCCAGCCGGAGGGTGTGCAGCTTGGGTTGGCATCGCAGGATCTGCCAGAGCTCTTGCTCCCAGTGGGCGTCCCCCACCCCCATTGTCCTGCCCGTGCAGCCTGGAGACAGCGGGATGCCCCCACATGACGACCATCATGGGCAGCAAGCTGTGGGACTCGTGCAGGCAGCCTAACTCTGCTTCGCCCTCGCTATCCTGGCTGCAGCCTCCTGGGGTGCAGGGCTGGTGTCTGTGCCGCAGTCAGAGCCACGCTGGCATCAGCTGTGCTGGGACAGGATTGCCGCAGTGCTGTGATCTAGGAAGGGCAGGGCCTGGCACAAAAGGAGCCCTTTGCCCACCCCTTGGTGGGGTCAGCGTAGTGAGCTGAGCAGGGCCCTCATCCATTGCCATTTCTTGACACTCCCCCATGTCAGGCCTAAGGACAGTGACAGATACTCCTGTCTGCTAGTTAAAGCACAGGCCTGGGAGCCAGGATTCCTGGGTTCCGTCCCTGGCTCTGGGAGGGGAGTGGGGTCTAGTGGTTTAAGTGTATGTGGGGAGGGCAGGAGGGGGAATGGTTTGGGAACTAGGACTCCTGGGTTCTCTTGGAGGCTGGGTGACCCTGAGCAAGTCCCTCCCTGGCTGTGGTGTTTTCACTGCTGTGGGTCGGGGCCAGCACTCAGGGCTGGGAGGCTGAGTGCATGAATAAAAGTCGGGAGCTCTGCAATCACCAGGTGAGGGGAGCAGCTGGCACTTGCCACTCCACAGGGGTGAGGGGTTCCCATGGCTCTGGCAGGCAGAAGACTGGCATGAGAGCAACTACCACCTCCTGTACCCCTGTCCTGGCAACCAGGTAATACCTGCTTCCTGAAGCCCTGGCCTCTGTAGGCAGAGCACCCCCAGTCTCTTCCAGAGCCCACTGTGTATGATGGCGCCTGGCGCTGTCCCAGGGGGTGTGGCTCCTTCAGTCTAGAAGGCAAATAAATGACTGCTTCAAAAGCGCCTCTGTTTGGTTTGTTCAGTGCATGGGGACGCAGCCTCACCTCCACCAGTATGTGCTCAGACACAGAGATGGGTCCCTGTGCTGGAGCAGCTGGGGGAGAGGGGCCCAGGGACCTGCTGGGCCTGAGGAATGTTCATCAGATAATTCTTGGGCTGGAGGCTGCGGAGCTTTGCCACAGCAACGCAGCAATCAGTGCTGGTCAGTCAATCAATGCCCCAGGATGGTGCTTGGGGGCCTGTACTGCAGAGAGTGGGGTGGGGCTCAGCAAGGGCCCCTTTGCCCCCCATATCCTGCACTGTATATTTGACTCCTGAATATGTGTTGGGTGGGGCCTGCCTGTTGGGTCACTGGGTCCAGCTCGGCTTGTCCCCTTGCTCACTGGTCACCAGATCTGGCTTGGCTCACTCGGTCCAGCTCAGCTCGCTCATTGGTCATTGGGTTTGACTCAGCTTGTCCCCTCACTCGGTTACTGGGTCTGGCTCAGCTCACGCACTGGGTCCGGGTTGCCGCTCATTGGTTGTTAGATCTGGGTCAGCCTCACACTGGGTCACTGGATCCAGAGTGGCTCGCCCTCTCACTCATTGGTCACCAGGTCCCCCTGGGCCCAGCTTGGCTCACCCCCTCGCTCAATAGCCACCAGGTCCCGCTTGGCCTGCCAGCCAGATCACTGGGTCTGTCTCGGCTCGCCCCCTCACTCATGAGTCAATGGGTCTGGCTCGGCCCACCCCCTCACTCATGGGTGTGGCTCGGCCCACCCCCTCACTCATGGGTCAATGGGTCTGGCTCAGCCTGCCCCCTCACTCATGGGTCTGGCTCGGCTCACCCCCTCACTCATGGGTCAAGGGGTCTGGCTTGGCCTGCTGGCTGGATCACTGAATACAGCTCAGTTTGCTCCCTTGCCTGCTGGGGCACTGGGTCTGGCTCAGCCTGCCCCAGGGCACATCCAGCCGCAGAGACCCAGGCTGGCTGGCGGCAGTTTGCGGGGAGGCCTCTGGAGCAGGCTGGGCAGGGCCTTCCTGGCCCAGGCAAGCGGTGGGGCTGATGGCCTGGTCATGGCTGTAGGCAGCAGATTGGGCAGGTGGAAGGGGCAGTCCCGGCATCCTGTCCCAACCCGCAGGCAAGCGTGGCAGGAGCCTGGCTCTGGGGTGGCCATTGCAAGAGCCCTCATAGCAGTGCCATGGGTCAGGGGGCCATGGCCCCCCACCCCCAGGGATTGGCGCCCGTTTGGTGAGTGCCCCAGGAGGAGTCCCCATCCCTGCACACGCCCCACTGTCCTCTTGCAGGACCTGGCCTCGGCCTCCTCGCACCCCCTCACTGCGAGGCAGGCCCTATGCGGCCCACTAGGCCGCACTTGCTGCCTTAGCAACGGTTGCTAGGTAGTGCCAGGGCGGGTGGGGGAAGACTCGGAGGCGTGAGCTGCGGCGCATGCGTACTGTGCAGGAGGAGCGAGGCTGCCGCTGGCTGCGCACTGGGCTGGGGTGAGAGGCTCTGAGAGTGTGGAGCGGGTCCATTGCCCACAGCGGCGTGGGGGTTGGGGGTGGCGTGGGTTGTGGGCGGTTCCATTGTTTATTGTGGGCTGCCGGGGCGCTCCATCGCCTGTGCTGCAGGGGCCGCATTCTCTGGGAGGAGGACTGTACCATTCTGTTCTTGGGGGGAGGAGGGTTGGAGGGGCGGGCAGTCGCATTCCTTTAATGGGGGGAAGGGCAGTGGTGGCAGGGATGGGCAGTCCCATTCCCTTTAATGGCGGGAGGGGCGGGGTGGGCAGTCCCATTCCCTTTAATGGGGGGACGGGCATATCCATTATCTCTAGGGCACTGGGGTGGGGGGAGCGCTCACTGTGAAGGGGCTACTCTACCTCTGGCAGGGGAGCAGCAGGAGAGCAAAGGTCACATCAGTGGTGAGAGCTGCTTCTGCCTCACCTTGTCTCTCTGACCCCTCTGCCACCTGGGCCATGGGGCCCTTCCCCCTCTAGGGGGCGCTGGCTCCCACCCAGCCCCAGGGCGGGGAATGGCTGGCTCGGGGGGGGGGGGGGGAATGGGGCACGGGGCCTCTCCCCTCTAGGGGGCGCTGGCTCCCACCCAGCCCCAGGGCGGGGAATGGCTGGCTCAGGGTGTCGGGAATGGGCCATGGGACCTTTCCCCTCTAGGGGGTGCTGGCTCCCACCCAGCCCCAGGGCGGGGAATGGCTGGCTCAGGGGGGTGGGGAATGGGGCACAGGGCCTCTCCCCTCTAGGGGGCGCTGGCTCTCACCCAGCCCCAGGGCGGGGAATGGCTGGCTCAGGGTGTGGGGAATGGGCCATGGGACCTTTCCCCTCTAGGGGGCGCTGGCTCCCACCCAGCCCCAGGGTGGGGAATGGCTGGCTCGGGGGGTGGGGAATGGGGCACAGGGCCTCTCCCCTCTAGGGGGCGCTGGCTCTCACCCAGCCCCAGGGCGGGGAATGGCTGGCTTGGGGGGTGGGGAATGGGGCACAGGGCCTCTCCCCTCTAGGGGGCGCTGGCTCTCACCCAGCCCCAGGGCGGGGAATGGCTGGCTCAGGGTGTGGGGAATGGGCCATGGGGCCTTTCCCCTCTAGGGGGCGCTGGCTCCCACCCAGCCCCAGGGCGGGGAATGGCTGGCTCGGGGGGTGGGGAATGGGGCACAGGGCCTCTCCCCTCTAGGGGGCGCTGGCTCTCACCCAGCCCCAGGGCGGGGAATGGCTGGCTCGGGGGGTGGGGAATGGGCCATGGGGCCTCTAGGGGGGTGCTCTCTCTGCTCCTGCCTGGGAACCCTGTGGATTCAGCCTGCTGGGCCTGCCCAGCTCTTCTCTGTGCTGCAGTCGCTAAATGACTCTAGTGCAGTGCTGGGTGGCACCGGCCTGGGGGCAGAGCTGGCTCAGCAGGGCCTGCTCTCAATGCTGGGCGAGTGAGCCATTCAGAGTCTCACCAGGCCTGCGAGGGGAAAGAGAAGGCGCCAGCACTCAGCCTTGTCTCCTGCCTTGCAGGTGCTGTCACTCCCGCCAGACGTGATGCCCATGCTGGACCCTAGCCAGCTCGCTATCCGTGAGATGCAGGAAGATGAGGAGCAGATGGTTCTGGAACTGCTAAAGGTCTGGGGAGGAGCCAGTCAGTGCCTGTCTGTCCGGCCTTGGAGCTGTCTGTCTGTCCGTCCGTCCAAGCTCTAACCCTCTGCCTGCCTTTAGCACCTGCCCTGTGGGGATCTCAAAGCTAGTGAATGTTCCTGCATGTCCCCCTGCCCCTAGCTTGATGTAGCAGGTCAGTGTGAATACCATTATTCATGGAGGAAACTGAGGCGCAGAGAGCTGAGGCAACCGACCCTTGAAGTCACACGGGGTCAGCGCAAGACCTGCCTTTGACCTGCCATTTCCTGCTGTGAGCACTAGACCCTGCTGGTCTCCAAGGTACAGAGCTAGAACCCAGGAGTCCTGCCGGCTGCTCCTTTCCCTCTACCCCTGGCCTTTGTGCTCTATGTGCAGTACCTGTGAGAATGCATGGGATTGAGGCCCCGTGTCCCACCCTGTGGCTGTGGTGCCCTTTCAGGTGGGGTCACATCCCTCAGGGAAAGCTGCTGCCCGTGGCGAACCCGACATCACAGCCTGACCCTACGCTGCACTTTCTCCCTCCCCCCCCCACCTCCCCGCTTGTCCTGGCTCTGCTGTCCTTGTGCCAGGCCCTGCTGACATGCCCTTTCCCCCCCAGGATGGGTTCAAGGACACGGAGAACCGGCTGATCCTGTATGTCCTGACGCGGCCCCTGGCGCTGCTGCTCCTGGCCGTGGTGAGCAGCGGCCTCCGCTTCCTGCTCAACTCCTTTGTAGCGGCGCTGCTGGGGCCCGTGCTCCTCACCATCCTGGCCCTCAAGCTGCTGCTGCGGCGCTCGCCGGACCTTGGCTGCCTGGGCGCGTATTACCGCTCGGGGCAGCGTGGGCTCTGGGTGGCGGTGTACGATGGCGACGATGTGTGCGGCTGCGTGGCGCTGCAGCCCTGCCCGCAGGGGGTGACCCGCACGGCTGAGCTGAGGCGCTTGGCCGTCAGCCGCTGGTACCGGCGCTCCGGCGTGGGGCGCTGCCTGGTGGCCTTCCTGGAGGCCCAGGCCCGGGCGCAGGGCTATGAGCGTGTGGTGCTCTATACCGCCGTGGTCACCAAGGCTGCCATCAGCCTCTTTGAGAGCAGCGGCTACCGCCCCACTGGCGGGCGCAGCTGGCTGGGCTACACCATCCTGCAGGAATTCAGCAAGGAGCTCTAGCACCCGCTGCCTCCCTTCTGCTGGGTCGGGGGAGTGACTTGTAGGGAGCAATTCTGGCGAGGGGCTGGCGGGCCACATCCGTCCTCATGCTCAGAAGTCCCTCTGCTCCATGGATGTGGGATTTGGGGTGTGGCAGCCCCAGCCTTCTCTCAGCAGTGCCACCTCTTCCTTGACTGGAAACAGCCTGTTTTGGATGAGTCCCTTGCTGGAGCTTCAGCTGGACAAGACCGGCCGGACCTGATTGTGACTGTTGGGGGGGAGGGAAATCACAGACCCAATTGTGACTGTGACTGCGACTGCTGGGGGGGGCGGGGGGGAAAGATCACCGACCCGATTGTGACTGTGGTGCGTGGGGATCACAGACGCTCTGGTGACTGCTCTGGGGACCCTGACATGGAACGGAGCAAAAGGGAACTTGAGCTTGGAGACTGGGGAAGTCCTGCCCCTGGGGTGGAGGTGCAGGCGTTGCCCCAGGGGTGGGGGGGTGGGGGAACCCCAGCATTAGAGCAGGGCTGCGGAGGAGTGTCTCTCTCCTGCCCCAGAGTGGGCTCTCCCCAGCACCAGCTTGGCTGCGTGATGGAGTCGTTTGGCCATGGTTTGCCATGGGCGAATTCCCGGGCCTGGTCCTGGCTGAGGATCACATTGTTGCAGCCAGGAGAATGGGGACTCTGGAGCTGTCAGTTGCCCCTGCAGTCTGGCAGCTCCTGTCCAAGCACCCAGAGCTCACGCTGTCCCACCCGGGGCCATGGGACCTTGCTGCAGGCTACCAGCCGTCGCCGGGTACATGTATGTCCGAGCATGTGTGTGAATAAAGCTTGCCATTGCAGACACTGCAGCTCCATCTATCTCCCACCCCCACAGGCCTGGGGCAGCTCCCCAGGCAGAGCGCCAGCCAGCAGGAGCACACAGCAAGGGGATCCACTCAGCCCAGGGCGGTCGTCAGGAGAGTCACTGCCGGGAAAAACCAACGGGAGCTGTCTCTCGATCTCCAGACGTGCTCTTACAACAGCAAATATCCCTCCTCCCATCCTAGTGTGCATGGGGGGCCAGCGCTGACTGTCAGGGAAGAGCGCCCCCTACTGAGCAGCCCACTTTCTGCAGCACAGGCCCCCTAGCTCTGGCCTGGGGCATTGGGGCTAGCATCGACTGCGAGGGGAGAGAGCCCCTGCCTGCTCCTTGCAGCCGCCTGCCTGTTCCTTGGCAGTCTCCCTCCTCGGCGGGCCAGGCAGCTGCTGTTTAGCGTGGGATGTTTGGTTGTATGACAACACAGGTTGCTATGGTTGCCGGTATCCTGGAAACACAGCCCGCAGTGGCGACGGGGAGGCTGAGGACCAGCCAGGCCATGGAGCTCCCTCAGCCCTGCGGTGCAGCTGGCCGGGCAGGGGCAGTGCCTGGCATGGGGTGCCAGGTGGACAGGGTCCCCAGGGCTGCCCAATGTCTACAGGCAGGGTCCCAGAGACCTGGGCTGGGCCGTCCCTCTGCCTGCGGCACTGCGGGCTGCAGGCCAGCCTGGCTCGCACAGCACTGACTCAGTCTTTCTATGACTCGCCCCCGGCTGGGACCATGTGGCCAGGACTGGGGGGGAGATGGGCGCCAGCCAGGCCACGGCCCCACATTGCCCCCATGACAGGACAGGACCCCTCCCCCTGTCCCATCACACCCCTTGGTCCAGACAACATGGCACAGCACTCAGGGCGTACAAGTATGTCAGTGTGTGTATGTGTGTAAATGACTGTGTGCATGTGAATGATTGAGAGTATGTGCGTGCGTCTGGGCATGTGTACGAATTGACAGTGTGTGTGTGTCAGTGTGTGTGCACATGTATGTCAGCACCTGTGTGGGTTTGTGTGTGTGCATTCCTTTGCATGTATATTTGCACACACATGGGCGTGCATGTGGGGGATGCTGGGTGTGTGTGTGGCCCTGGATGTTGGTTTGCGTTGCACACACAGACATGAGCCCAGCTGTTGCAGCTGTTTCTGTTGCTGCTCATTAACCCGTTGCCTGCCAGTGGCCTGGCTGGAGGATACTGCTCTCTGTACTGGGACACGTGGCTGGCAGGGCTCGCCCAGTCCAGCATCCCTGATGTCGTGCTTGCCCACTCCTGTGCACAGGGTCCCCTGCCGGCCCTGGCTTCCCTGGCTCCGAGGTCACCACTCTGAGCTGTGGGCGTTACAAGGCTCCCTCCTTATAAACTGTGGCCAGGCTGAGTCATCCCCTGGCCTGGCCAGTCCTGCTCCATGAAACAGCCGTTCCTGACACTCTGCAGACCTGGCCCCAGGGCTTGCTCCCCACCAGCCACCATGCGGCTGCCCCTGCTCCTCCTTGGTGAGTACCAGCTGCTTTGGGGGCGAGGCTCAGGCACCGGGGAAGCCCAGCCCCTTCCTAGCCCCAGGGTCCCAGCTCAGGCACTGTCAGACCTCCCGGATGCTGAGGGCTGCAGGGGGCACAGAGCACCAGGCAGAGGTTGCTGAACACTGGGCAGGGGGTGGCAAGCAGGGGGCACTGGGCAGCGGGTGTTGAGCACTGGGCAGGGGACACTCAGTTTCAAAACCCCAAGCAGGGAGATCAAGGTGCCTGGCACTCCAGGGCTCACTCTGTTTGCAGGCATTTGCAGTGTTTATCTAAGTGCTGCTCACGCTGGTCGTTCCCGGATTGGGGGCTCAAACTGGCTGCTCCCCCACACCCAGCCAGGCCCCCACACTGGACCGTCCTGACTCCCTGACCCGCTGGGCAGGAGACTGGCCATCTGCTGGGCTCTGCTCACCTGCTGCGCTCTTGTTTTTCAGTTGGGTTCCTGGAATTTCACTACACAGGTAACTGCGTATTGTGGGTCTGTGCGCGCACCCCTGTGTGTGTGCGTGTCTCTGTGTATGTGTCCCTGTCGGCTCTGTGTGTGGGTCTGTGCGCGCACCCCTGTGTGTGTGTGCACGTCCCTGTGTATGTGTCCCTGTTGGCTCTGTGTGTGTATGTGTGCACCCCTGTGTGTGTGTGTGTGTGCGCGCCTGTGTGTGTGTACACGTCGCTATCTGGCTCTGTGTGTGTGTGTGCGCCCCTTTGTCTGTATCCCTCTGTGTGTGTGTGTGTGTGTGTGCGCGCGTGTGCACCCCTGTGTGTGCGTGTGCACCCCGTATGTGTCCCTGTATGTGCCCCTATGTGTGGGTGTCCCTATCCCTGTGTGTGTGTGACCCTGTCTGTGTCGGGGGGAGGCAGGGCACAGGACTACATAGGATCTATGCGGGCCTGGTGTGGACACTGCTCACAGAGGAGTGCTTGGCCCATCCCGCTGAGCCATCTTGGCGACGCAAGCTCTGTCTTGCAGGTACCGCTCGGGGCTCTGCTGACAGAGCCATGTTGGGCAGGGGTGACACCTCTTCACACCCCGCCCAACAGTCGTGCCAGCAAACTCTGCATGTAGGCCTGGCCAGCATGTCCCTGGCCGTGCGTGTGTCCACCCCAGCCTGTCTCACCCTAGCACTGCCTGTCTGGGCCTGGCACTGTCTGTGGGGGTCCCCTCTCCACCTCCAGCTCTCGCTGCCTTCTGATGTGATGGGGATGGGCAACCACAACTCCAACCCATGTGGGGCAGGTGGGGTGAAGTGTTGCAGTGGGGTGAAGTGTCGCAGTGGGGTGAAAGGTCACAGTGGTGTGGAGAGTTGCAGGGAGTGTGAAAGGTTGCAGTGGGGTGAAAGGTTGCAGGGGGTACGAAGGGTCGCAGTGGGGTGAAAGGTTGCAGTGGGGTGAAAGGTTGCAGGGGTATGAAGGGTCGCAGTGGGGTGAAAGGTCGCAGGGGGTGCGAAGGATCACAGTGGGGTGAAGGGTTACAGTGGGGTGTGAAAGTGTTGCAGTAGGGTGGAGGCTCAAAGGGGTTGAAGGTTCACAGGTGAGTGAAGGATCATGGGGGTGGGCTCAGTGGGGCAGAGTGGCCCATGGTGTGATGGGCTCAGGGAGGAACAGCCCCATTATGGGGTAGGAGCCTGGGAGGAAGAGGCCCATGGGGTGGTGGGGCCCTGGAGGGAAGGGGCCCATTGGGGTGGGGCTAGGGGAGAGCGGTCCCATGGAGCAGAGTGGCCTGACAGGGGCTGGGGTCCTGGGAGGAAGGAGTGGTGCAGTGGGGCCCCGTGGGGCTGGGTGGAGAGGGGAGGGCCCAATGGGGCAGAGGGGCCATGAGAGGGGGGTTGTGGGTCTGACAGGCTGTGCCATCCCTGCAGGCCCATTCCTGGTGCGTCTGGCTGGGGGCCCCAGTGAGTGCGTGGGGCGCGTGGAGATCAACTACAAGGGCCGCTGGGGCTCGGTGTGTGACGACGAGTGGGACCTGGCCGACGCAGCCGTGGTGTGCAGGCAGCTGGGCTGCGGCACCGTGCTCTCTGCCCCGGTGGGCGCCTGGTTTGGGGAGGGCACTGGCCCCATCTGGCTCAATGAGGTGCGGTGCCAGGGCTCAGAGCAACATCTGCGCCACTGCCGCCACCGGGGCTGGCGCCAGCATGTCTGCAGCCATGAGGAGGACGCCAGTGCCGTGTGCTCAGGTGGGGCCAGCCGGAGTGTGTGACGTGGCAGCTGGGAAAACCGCACAGCTGTGTCAGGTGGTACCCGGCCCTGGGACAGTTGGAGCCGGCGCCCCATAGAGGGGACAGGCCCCATGTCCCATTCCCCACCCCCTGAGCCAGCTGGTCACCGCATGGGGCCAGAGCGGAGCGGACGCCCCTAGAGGGCCCCATGTCCCATTCTCCACCCCCTGAGCCAGCCATTCCTGCCCTGGGGCCGGATGGGAGCTGGCGCCCCATAAAGGGGACAGGCCCCATGTCTCATTCCCCACCCCCTGAGCCAGTTAGTCCCTGCATGGGGCCAGAATGGAGCGGATGCCCCTAGAGGGCCCCATGTGCCATTCCCCACCCCCTGAGCCAGCCAGTCCCCGCCTTGGGCCGGAGTGGAGCAGACACCCCTAGAAGGCCCTGTGTCCCACTACAGCGTGGTGTGGCTGGGGCTCTGGGTATGTGCAGGTGTTATGGCCTGTTCCATTTCAGTGCCCATTGTGGCTGGCACCGATCCTTCCAGGGCCCAAAGGCCACACTCTCCATATGGCCATGTCTCTGTGTCCCTGTCTGACCCTGCTGTGCCCACAGCTCACCGCTTCCTGCCCGTCATCACCACCGAGCCCTCGGTGCAGCCGACCCTTGGGGACCACAAACCCCCAGCACAGAGCACAGCCAGGCCGGCTTCCACCACGCCAGAGCACAGTGAGTATGAGACAAAACAATTCCCCCCGTAGGGAACCCCCACCCCCAATGACCCTCCCACTCCTTGGCACATGCCTCCCTCCATTCCATCTCCCCAACTTCCTGGGGCTTCATCCCAGGGGAAGTGGAATTGCTCGTTTATGAGCATTGATTGGAGCTAGCTGTATTACTGACCCCTGGTGGGATGAGCCGCAGGACTGGAATGTTAAAATCAAGGGTTAGAGCCTATGTAGCCTCAAGTGGGCAAACGGGGAAGGAGGACACTCTGCCTCAAAAGTGGCATTGCTTGTTTCTGAGTCACTGATCTACAATGTGTGGAAGAAAAGCTGCATCCTGGGGGACTTCAATTCTTTTCAATTCCAAGGCCAGAAGGGACCATTGTGATAATGTCTAATCTGACCTCCTGCGTAACACAGGCCCAAGAACGTCTCCCAAGTAATTCCTAGAGCAGAGCTTTGAGAAAACCCTCCAATCGGAGTGACCTACCCTGGAGGTCTCACGCTGCCAGGATCAAAACATCATAGGAATTTCAGAATATTGTAGATGACAATTTCCTAACTCAGAGAGTGCTGCAGCCAACACAGGGGAATTTTACACTTGAGCATGTCTATGAACTGTTACCTGCACACTCTGGGTCACCCCACCTTTACCCTTCCATGGGTTCAAGATGTAACGTGGTTGATTTAGTTCCTAGGGCTCTGGGCAAAAGGCACCTACCCTTATCCAGTTCCTAGGGCTCAGGGAGTAAACTGCCGGGCCACTTGCCCCACCACCCACAGTGCCCCCGGACCGCCCCTCCCTCCCAGAGCTGCCTTCCTGCCCAAGTTTTAGTCAGGGCGGGTATTTTTAGTAAAAGGCATGGACAGGTCACGGGCCTGTGAATTTTTGCAAAACAGGAACTGATCAAAGAATTAACAATGAATGACAGCTGAGGTTCAAGGGTCACAGAGCCCCAGGATTGGTACTACACCCCAGTGTTGAAACAGGCTCTTGGAGGAACCTCTGCAATGTGCCAGCCCCCACAAGGGGTCTCACTCTCCTTCCAGGGCAGGCCATGGGGCCTCACTGCCCCCGAGACTGAGCTCTCTGGGCTCTAGCCTCCTGCTTTGCCCCACGAGCTTTGCCCAGCAAGTGAAACTGAGCCATACTCCTGGGAGAGCCTTGTCTGGAGTGCAGAGATCCATGCACCTCAGCCAGTATTTACAGTGACACCTGGCAGCGTTTTCAGAGCAGTCGGGTTTGTTATCCTGTGGCACACAGCACGGAGTCCTTAGGGCAGCGCAGAGAGAGGAAGGGTCAAGCAGAGCCCCGAGCCCAGCCGAGCGGGAGCAAACCCCATCGTCGGACTCTGTTCCTCAGTCAGTTGCCAGGTGAGAACCCCCAAGCTTCTGCCAGGGCCCACACTTATCCCCTGCTGGTCACCTCCCAGTCCTCTGTCTCCAGGCAGGGCCATGCTGAATTCACCGCCGCTCCTGCGAGAGCAGGGGTGGGCAAACTTTTTGGCCCGAGGGCCACATCTGGGTGGGGAAATTGTATGCAGGGCCATGAATGTAAGGCTGGGGCAGGGGTTGGGGTGCATGAGGGATGTGGGGTGCGGGATGGGGTGCGGTGTGCAGGAAGAGGCTCAGGGCAAGGGGTTGGGGTGCAGGAGGGATGCGGGATGAAGGAGGGGGGCTCAGGGCAGGGGGTTGGGGTGCGGAGTGCAGGAGGGGTTTGGGGTGTGGGCTCCGGCCCGGTGCCGCTTACCTCAAGCGGTGCCGCGGTGGTAGTGGCGCGCAGCAGGGCTAAGGCAAGCTACCTGCCTGCCCTGGCCCCTCGCTGCTCCCGGAAGTGGCCAGCATGTCCGGCAGTGGCTCCTGGGGGTGGGGTGGGGCAGGCAGCTCTGCTGCACACTGCCCTTGCCTGTGGGTACCACTCCTGAAGCTCCCATTGGCCACGGTTCCCCATTCCCGGACAATGGGAGTTGCGGGGGGCGGTGCCTGCAGGCGAGGGCAGCTCACGGAGCCCTCTGCCCCCCCCAGGGGCTGCAGGGACATGGTGTCGGCCGCTTCCAGGTGCAGTGCAGGGCCAGGGCAGGCAGGGAGCCTGCCTTAGCCCTCCTGCACCATGGAGCTGGCAATCCCGCAGGCCGGATTGAAAGCCCCGATGGGCCGGATCCGGCACACGGGCTGTAGTTTGCCCTCCCCTGTGCTAGAGCGACCCATGGTGGAGTATCCATTGATCACTCCTTGGAGCTTCCATTGTTCCTCTGGACCCTTGTTGATCTAGGTCTGTTTCAACCAGACCATTTGTTCCACCCAGAGAGTGAGATGACACACACACCCCTGTGTGTCCTGCACTATTCCAGCAGTAGTGCTACCCCTCTGGGTAGCAATGCAAACTACAGAGGGAAACTGAGGCGCACCTAGGAGTCATAAAAATATTACCAAAAATTCTCACTTCGGCACAACAAGTGAGCATGACTTGATCACATTTATAATGTGCAAAAAGGAGAAACTCCAGTCAAGTAATCTGTATACTTGGTGCTTTAGAAGGGACAGTTTCACAAAGCTGAAAACAATTATGAGCCAAATCATCTGGGAGGAAGAATTTAATCAGAAAAATGTGTATGATAATTGGGAATAGTTTGAGAATTAGATGCCCCAAAAGCCACAATTCCACAACTGAGGAAGAAAGCCTTGCTGGTTAAAAAACCGACCTGGCTGAAAGGAGAAGTGAAAGCAGTGATAAAAATAAAAACAATAATATATAACAAATGGAAGACAAGGGAAGTTGGCAGTAATTAATATAAATCAGAAGCTAGGAATTGTAGAAAATTGATAAGGGGAGACTTTTAAATGAAGCAGTAACTAAAAGAATCCTGACCGTGGTATTGATCTATTACTAGCTGGAAATGGTAGAATTATCAATAATAATGCAGAAAAGGCAGATGTGATCAATAATTATTTCTGTTCTGTATATGGGAAGAAAACAGATGATGCAGTCTCATCATATGGTGATGATAACACTTATTCCACTAATATCTGGAGTTTTAAAAGAGCTGCCTGAGGGAGGGTCACTGGACCCGAGGGGGAGGGATAGCTCACTGGTTTGAGCATTGGCCTGCTAAACCCATGGTTGAGAGTTCAATCTTTGAGGGGGCCATTTAGGGAACTGGGGTAAAAATCTGTCTGGGGATTGGCCCTGCTTTGAGCAGGGGGTTGAACTAGCTGACCTCCTGAGGTCCTTTCCTACCCTGATGTTCTATGAGAAACATCACTGTTGATTTTCATTCAGTCTTGGAGCATTACAGTAGTCCCAGAGGACTGGAAGAAAGCTAACATTGTGCTAATGTTTAAAAAGGGTAAACAGGATGACCCAGATAATTATAGGCCTGTCAGCCTGACATCAATCCTAGGCAAGATAATGGAGCAGCTGCTATGGGACTTGATTAATAAGGAATTAAAGGAGGGCAATGTAAATATTGCAAATCAACATGGGTTTATGTAAAATAGATCCTATCAAATTAGCTTGATATATTTTTTGATGGGATGACAAGTTTGGTTGGTAATAGCGTTGTTGTAATATACTTAGTCTTCTCTGAGGCATTTGACTTAGCACTGCGTGACCACCACTCCCAAGAGGAGGCGACACGTGGTCATGGTCGGGAACTCCCTCCCAACCAGACCAAGAGACTCGAGAAGTGTGCTGCTTGCCAGGAGCTAGAATTCAGGATGTGACGGAGTGTCTGCTGAGACTGATCAAGCCCTCAGACCGCTACCCCTTCCTACTTCTCCACGTGGGCACCAATGATATTTCCAAGAATGACCTTGAGCGGGTCACTGCAGACTACGTGGCTCTGGGAAGTAGACCTGGCTAGCTGATAGGTCTCAAAATGTAACTGTAAACAGGGAATCATCAATGAGCAGCAGTGTTTCTAGCGGGATCTCACTAGGTTCAGGTCTTGGCCATATGCTCCTTAACGTTTTTATCAATGACCTGGAAGAAAACATAAAATCATCACTGATAAAGTTTGCAAATGACACATATATTGGGGGAGTGGTAAATAATGAAGGGGACAGGTCACGGATACAGAGCGATCTGGATCAGCTGATAAACTGGGTGCAAGCAACAATATGCGTTTTAATATGGCTGAATGTAAATGTATTCATCTAGGAACAAAGAATGCAAGAGAAGGTTAAGGGAGGATGATCACAGACTGTAGATATCTACATGGGGAACAAATATTTAATAATGGGCTCTTCAGTCTAGCAGAGGAAGGTCCAACACGATTTAGACTGGAACTAAGATACACATTTTTAACAGTGAGAGTAATGAAGCGTTGGAACAATTTACAATGGGTTGTTGTGGATTCTCCATCATGGACAATTTTTGACTCAAGATTGGGTGTTTTTGTAAACAATCTTCTCAAGGAATTATTTGGGGGATGTTCTCTGCCCTGTGCTATGCAGGAGGTCAGACCAGATGATGAAAGTGGTCCCTTCTGGCCTTGGGATCTATGAATCTACGAACTTCCCCTTCTGTCTGCCCTGATGTCACCAAGCATGCCAGAGTCATGATCCTGTCAGAGACTTGCCCCCACCCATCAGCCTGGGCAGTGGAGCTCCCTTCCCTTGCAAAGACCCCCCCATGCCCCAGCCTGGCCTGTGGCGCCCCTCCCTCTACAGAGGGCCCCAGTCTCTTAGTCTGGCCTATGGGGCCCCTCTGTGTTCCCCATCCCCTGGTGACCTATTATCTGCCCTGCAGGCGGCGCCCCCCTGCGGCTCGTGGGGGGCCCCCACAGCTGCGCAGGGCGTCTGGAGGTGCTTCACGGGAGCCAGTGGGGCTCGGTGTGTGATGACGGCTGGGGGCTGCTGGAGGGCGCCGTGGTGTGCCGGGAGCTGGGCTGTGGCGCAGTTCAGGCTGCCCCCGGGGGGGCGCATTTTGGGACTGGCACTGGCCCCATCTGGCTGGATGACGTGGGCTGCAGTGGGAAGGAGATGTCCCTGAGGCAGTGCCGGGCACGGCCCTGGGGGCGCACCAACTGCCAGCACGATGAGGACGCCAGCGTCATCTGCACAGGTACCCCCCAGAGCTATCCCCCCCCCAGGAACTACCTACCCGCCTAGGACCAACTACCCCACAGAGCCACCCCTCCCACAGAGCTACGCCCCACGCCAAACTACCTACTTCCCCAGTTACACCTCCCCCCCCGAGCTACCTACCACCCTGACAAACTACTCCTCAGAGCTACCCCTCCCCCAGAGCTACCTCCCCCCCAACAAACTACTGCCCAGAACTACCTCTCCCCCAGAGCTACGTCCCACGCTGAACTACCTACTTCCCCAGAGTTAGCTCCCCACAGAACTACCTACCACCCTGAGAAACTACTCCCCAGAACTACCTCCCTCCCCAGAGCTACGCCCCACCCCGAACTACCTACTTCCCCAGAGTTAGCTCCCCCCAGAACTACCTACCACCCTGAGAAACTACTCCCCAGAACTACCCCTCCCCCAGAGCTACCTACCCCCCCAGAACTACCCCTCCGCCAGAGTTACCTAACCCCCCAGAACTACCTACTTCCCCAGAGTTACCTCCCGCCAATAAACTACTCCCCAGAGCTACCTCCCCCCAAGCTATGCCCCACGCCAAACTACCTCCCCCCCAGAGCAACCCCTCCCCCCAGAACTACCTACCCGCCAATAAACTACTCCCCAGAGCTACCTCCCCCCAGAACTACCTCCCCCCAAGCTACGCCCCACGCCAAACTACCTCCCCCCCTGAGCTACCCCTCCCCCAGAACTACCTCCCCCCCAGAGCTATGCCCCACGCCGACCTACCTACTTCCCCAGAGCTACCCCTCCCCCCAGAACTACCTACCACCCTGACAAACTACTGCCCAGAACTACCCCTCCCCCAGAGGTACCACCCCCTCAACAAACTACTGCGCAGAACTACCTCCCCCTCAGAGCTACGCCCTACGCCGAACTACCTACTTCCCCAGAGTTACCTCCCCCCAGACTACCTACCCCCCAACAAACTACTCCCCAGAACTACCTCCCTCCCAGAACTACCTCCCCGCAACAAACTACTGCCCAGAACTACCTCCCTCCCCCCAGAACTACCTCCCCCCAACAAACTACTGCCCAGAACTACCTCCCGCCCCAGAGCTACGCCCCACGCCGACCTACCTACTTCCCCAGAGTTACCTCCCCCCAGAACTACCTCCCCCCCAGAGCTACCCCTCCCCCCAGAACTACCTACCACCCAGACAAACTACTCCCCAGAGCTACCCTTTCCCCCAGAACTACCTCGCCCCCAACAAACTACTCCCCAGAGCTATGCCCCACGCCGACCTACCTACTTCCCCAGAGTTACCTCCCCCCAGAACTACCTCCCCCCCAGAGCTATGACCCACGCCGACCTACCTACTTCCCCAGAGTTACCTCCCCCCAGAACTACCTCCCCCCCAGAGCTATGCCCCACGCCGACCTACCTACTTCCCCAGAGTTACCTCCCCCCAGAACTAACTCCCCCCCAGAGCTACCCCTCCCCCCAGACTACCTACCCCCCAACAAACTACTCCCCAGAACTACCTCCCCGCAACAAACTACTGCCCAGAACTACCTCCCTCCCCCCAGAACTACCTCCCCGCAACAAACTACTGCCCAGAACTACCTCCCTCCCCCCAGAACTACCTCCCCCCAACAAACTACTGCCCAGAACTACCTCCCGCCCCAGAGCTACGCCCCACGCCGACCTACCTACTTCCCCAGAGTTACCTCCCCCCAGAACTACCTCCCCCCCAGAGCTACCCCTCCACCCAGAACTACCTACCACCCAGACAAACTACTCCCCAGAGCTACCTACCCCCCCGACAAACTACTCCCCAGAGCTACCCTTTCCCCCAGAACTACCTCGCCCCCAACAAACTACTCCCCAGAGCTATGCCCCACGCCGACCTACCTACTTCCCCAGAGTTACCTCCCCCCAGAACTACCTCCCCCCCAGAGCTATGCCCCACGCCGACCTACCTACTTCCCCAGAGTTACCTCCCCCCAGAACTAACTCCCCCCCAGAGCTACCCCCCAACAAACTACTCCCCAGAACTACCTCCCCGCAACAAACTACTGCCCAGAACTACCTCCCTCCCCCCAGAACTACCTCCCCTCAACAAACTACTGCCCAGAACTACCTCCCGCCCCAGAGCTACGCCCCACGCCGACCTACCTACTTCCCCAGAGTTACCTCCCCGCAGAACTACCTCCCCCCCAGAGCTACCCCTCCACCCAGAACTACCTACCACCCAGACAAACTACTCCCCAGAGCTACCTACCCCCCCGACAAACTACTCCCCAGAGCTACCCTTTCCCCCAGAACTACCTCGCCCCCAACAAACTACTCCCCAGAGCTATGCCCCACGCCGACCTACCTACTTCCCCAGAGTTACCTCCCCCCAGAACTACCTCCCCCCCAGAGCTATGCCCCACGCCGACCTACCTACTTCCCCAGAGTTACCTCCCCCCAGAACTACCTCCCCCCCAGAGCTACCCCTCCCCCCAGAACTACCTACCTTCCCGACAAACTACTCCCCAGAACTACCTACCCCCCCAACAAACTACTCCCCAGAACTACCTCCCCCCAGAGCTACCTACCCGCGTAGGACCAACTACCCCCCAGAGCTACCCCTCCTCCAGAGCTACCTCCCCCCCAACAAACTATTCCCCAGAATTACCTCCCTTCCAGAGCTACGCCCCACCCCGAACTACCTCCCCAGCTATCCCTCCCCCCCAGAACTACCTACCCCCCAACAAACTACTCCCCAGAACTACCTCCCCCCCAGAGTTACGCCCCACGCCAAACTACCTACTCCCCCAGAGTTACCTTCCCCCAGAACTACACACCCCCCAACAAACTACTCCCCAGAACTATCCCCCCAGAGCTACCTACCCCAAGACAATCTGCTCACCAGAACTACCTACCTCCTCAGAGCTACCTCCCCCTGACCTACTACCCCCCAGAGCTACCCACACCCAGAGCTACCTCCCCACCCAGAACTACCTACCCCCGACCTACTACCTCCCAGAGCTACCTCCTGCCCAGAGCTACCTCTCTCCCAGGACCAACTATCCCACCGAGCTACCTTCCCCCCGAACTACCTACCTCACCGAGCTACCTCCTGCCCAGAGCTACTGACCCCCCCAACCAACTACCCCCCAGAGCTACCTCCCCCCCTGAACTACCTACCTCACAGAGCTACTTACCACCCTAGGAACAACTATCTTTCAGAGATACGCCCCCCCTCTCCCCCGCAGAACTACTTACTTCCCCAGAGCTATCTTCCCCTCCCAGAACTACCCCCCAAGAACTACCTCCCCCCCGCAAACTTCCTATCTCCCAAAGCTACCTAGCCCCTTAGGACCAACTATCCCCCAGAGCTCCCTGCTCTTTCTGATCTCTGCTCTCTCCCCAGGGGGTGCTGTGCTGCGGCTGGTGGGTGGCACTGGTTCCTGCTCTGGGCGGCTGGAGGTTTTCCACCAGGGCCGCTGGGGCACAGTGTGCGATGACATGTGGGCGCTGCCAGGCGCGGCTGTGGTGTGCCGGGAGCTCGGCTGCGGGGACCCACTCTCTGCTCCCAGGGGGGCCTTTTTTGGTGAGGGCAGCGGTCCCATCTGGCTGGACAACGTGCGGTGCCAGGGCAATGAGTCGGCGCTGAGCCTGTGTCTGGCTGCACCATGGGGCATGCATGACTGCCAGCACGCGGAGGACGCTGGTGTGGTGTGTACAGGTAACGTGTGTGTGTGGGCGGGGGGAGGCGGGGAGAATCTCTCTTCTCTTGTACTGGGCTCTCACCAGCCGGAACCCAGATTTTAGCTCTCTTGGGTTCTCTGCTGCTTCCATCAGTAGATGGCGCTGGTGTGTGGCACGTTTCCTCCATGCTGCGCTGAACCGGAGGGTTTGGTTCATTCCATGTAAATCAGAATTAGCCTGACGGTTCATTGGGATCCATCTGTTAAACAGTTTCTTTTAATATTCCAAATAGGGTGACCAGACAGCAAATGAGAAAAATCGGGACAGGGGTTGGCGGGTAATAGGAGCCTATATAAGAAAAAGACCCAAAAATCAGGACACCTGGTCACCCTAACTCCAAAGTTATACCCTGGGTAGGAGCCAAGATCTGGCATTATTCCCTTCCCCTCCCTGGACTGGACCCCTCATCACACTTCTAGAGCAGGACGCCCAGCTAGAAACAAAACCCTGGATCGGGCCTCTGAATGCAGGGCCCAGCCTGGACGTCCCCATACTGAATGGAGAGCAAGAGGCACTTTACTGCAGTACAAACAGGAATCGGTTCTCTGGCCTGCGAATGTGTGAAGGAACATGACCAAGGGTTTGCCCAAGGAGAGCGGTCGATGGGGTTCGTAAGGCACACAAAGGAACAGTGGCTAGTTGGGCGTGAGATATGTGTCTGTACGCTGGAGTTCAGCTAGTTTGCTCGTGGGGCCGTTCAGCTGTCTGGGCGCACAGTGAGCTCTTCCTAGAGGGTTTTTTTACACTCCTCTCTAACGCTTGACTTACCCCTGACAGCCGGGATTCCCCCTGTGTGTTGAGCCTTGGAGGGTCTCTCTAGTTGGACAGAGGGAGACAAGCTCTGCCCCTAGGTGGCTGTCAGCCTTGCTTGGTCACTGAGCAGGATGTAGATTTGGTTTAACCATCACATCTCCTAGTCCTGGGCTCATGGAAATTCCTTAGCCAACATGTCTAAAAAGCATGTAACCCTGCTGCCAGCTAGTGGTGGCAGCGACAAGGGCCGGGTTCAGTATCCAGGGGTTCCTCTTAACACCACAAAACAGAAGTGGCTGAAGCCCCCACCCAGAAATCTGGAAAAGTTACCACCTCCCCTGGTGCCTCCAAGAGGCAATGCTTCCCCTTTACCAGCTGAGTCTGCGTACTGTATAGCAGAGAAAACTTCTAAGAAAAGGCAAAAGGAACCCAGCATTAATTTGAGAAGATACCACAACAGTGACTCCCAAGTAAGCAATCAGTAAGTAAAACATCCGCCCGGCAGTGTCCTTTGCCTCAGTTTCCCACCTTGCAGTGTGAAAGTCCAATGGACAAGTGTCCCTTTAATACGCCTCTCCCCTCCCCCTGTGCTGCACCCCACTTGCGGTTGGTTGTCTGAGGTGGGCAAACTCCCAGAATTTGGGGGGCATTCACGGGGTTCAGCTCCTGCTCCTGAAGGGGGGTTGGGCAATACCTCTGTTACCAGGGCCAGCTCCAGGCACCAGCTAAGGAAGCAGGTGCTTGGGGTGGCCAATACAAAGGGGCGGCACTCCGTCCGCTATTGGGGCAGCATGGCCGGGTCTTCGGCGGCAGGTCCCTCAGTCCCTCTCTTCCTCTTTGAGCCGCCGCCGAAGAAGTGAGGGAGTGAAGGACCCGCCGCTGAACTGCCGCCGAAGAATGGAGCGGCACGATTGAGCTGCCGCCAAAGTGCCGCCGATCGGCTTTTTCTTTCCCCCCCCCCTGCTTAGGGTTACCATACGTCCGGATTTTCCCGGACATGTCCGGCTTTTTGGGCCTCAAATCCCCTTCCAGGGGGAAATCCCAAAAAGCCAAACATGTCCGGGAAAATAGGGAGGGGCCGGCGCCGCTGGGTGCTGGGCCGGGGGCCGGGCCGGGGGTGCGGGGCCGGCGGTGCCGGGCCGGGCCAGGGCCACTGGGCCGGGGGCCGGGGGTGCTGGGCCGGGGGCCGGGGGTGCTGGGCCGGGGGCCGGGCCGGGGGCCGGGCCGGGGGCGGCGGTGCTGGGCCGGGGGCCGGGGCCAGCGGTGCTGGGCCGGGGGCTGGGGCCGGGCTGGGGCCGGCGGTGCTGGGCCGGGGGCCGGGGCCGGGCCGGGGGTGCTGGGCCGGGGCCGGGCCGGGGGCCGGCGGTGCTGGCCTGGGGGTGCTCGGCCGGGGGCTGGCCCGGGGCCGGCACCCCAGGAGCCGAGCCAGGCTGGAGACGCTGGGGCCAGGGCCGGCCGCCGGAGGGAGCCGCTCGGTTGGGGGGGCCAGACTGGGCCGCGCCTCCTCCCCCCACCCCCCCAGCTTACCTGCTGCCTGCTTCAGGCTTCCCGCGAATCAAATGTTCGCGGGAAGCAGGGGAGGGGGCGGAGTTGGGGCGGGGACTTTGGGGAAGGGGTGGAGTTGGGGCGTGGGCGTGGGCGGGGCCCCGTGCAGTGTCCTCTTTTTGGACACTCAAAATATGGTAACCCTAACCCTGCTGCTTGGGGTGGCAGAAAACCTGGAGCTGGCCCTGTCTGTTACTGCGCCTCTATGACTGCCGCTAGCTGCAATGCTGTGGTCTGGTGCCCTGTCCGTAGGGATTTCACTGGACAGCGAGGAACCTCGCTGCTGCAGCCTCTGCCTTGCTTTCACCACACCACTGTCCCGACACCCGCTCCAAGGCTCAGAGACCTGCTCATCCCCAGGTCCCGCTGTAGTGAGTGCTGAAGCCAGGCCTCTCCACGGAGTCCGATCAGTGCTCTCTTTACACCCTGGAGAAGGATCAATCAGTAGCTAAAACACTTTAACCCCCAGCTAGAAACCCCTATTCCAGCCCCTGTTGCTTTTCCCTGAGGTTTGGCATCACTGTGCCTGCTTAGTGAGATTAGGGAGACCCTCTCAGTCAGGGCAGGCTAAGTACAGGCCCGCTGCCCTTTACTCCTGCAATAAGGATAACAGCAGGTTGGTGCCCCGTGTCCAAGACTTTTTAACCCTTAACCGCCCAAATGGATCACTTTGGGCAAGCAGCTGTCTGCTGAGCGCCTAGGCAGAGGAGGCGTGTCTATGCAAATACAGCCTGTTCCTCGGCTCTTTTAGTTCATCACTAGAGGATAGGGCAGAGCTCATTCAGATCCTGCTTGCCCACGGATTGTGGGCAAGAGATGGGATGAGCCAGGGCCATCTCGCAACCTTCTTCAGTACGCTCGCTAGGGGAACAGAGGGAGAGCACCTGAGCAAAGGGGCAGGGGAGCGTATAGCTATTCTACCAAGCTATTCTAGGCATATTTGACCTCTGTACATTTTACCGTGTGCGCTGTGCGTGCATGTGCATAATGTGTGCACATGTGTATGTGCATGCAGCATGTGTGTGCAGTGTGCATTTTTGTGCAGTGTGTGTGCATTGTGTGTGCATACAGTGCATGTGTGCAGTGGTGAGTGTGTGTGTATGTTGTGTGTGCATAGAGTGTGTGTGTGCAATGTGCGTGTGCAGCAGTGTGTGTGTGCAGTGTATGCATGTGCGTGCAGTGTACAATCAGTGTGTGTGCAGCAATTTGGGTGCATGTGTGCAATGCACATTTGCACAGTGGTGTTTGTGTGCAGGGTATGCATGTGGGTGCAGTGTGAATTGTGCATGTGCAGTGGTGTTTTTGCACAGTGCTGTGTGTATGTGCATGCAGTGTGTCTGTGTATAGCGTGCACAGTGTGTGTATATCTCTGGGAGTGTGTTTGTGCCAACCCCCCCACCTCCTTCACAGACGAGTTGGCCCATGTGAGGCAGCGCTTTGCCAAGCCCATGGCCCCACAGCCACGAATGCAGAAGCCACGGACGCAGAAGCCACGGACGCAGAAACCACGGACGCAGAAGCCCCGACCCCGGCTCCCTTCAGCGGCACGGGAGGAGACACAGGCACCAGCCCAGGTATCCCCACAGGCAGTGCTACCAGGTGAGTGAGCGGTGGGGACTACCCTCCCCAGCCAGCGGCCCCGTTCCTGGCCACCCAGTTCCCAACCTGCTCCCTAGTCCAGCCTCCAACCTGCCCCATCCCCTGCCAAAGCCATCCCCCTGCTAGCTCCCAACCCATCTGTCCCTGATCCTCAGGATCCTGCATTAGACAGTCCCTTGAAGGAACCCGTCAGTGTGCCAGTCCCCCCAGGGGTCCTATTCTTCCTCCAGGGTCAGCCACACCGGCCTCACCGCCTCCGAGACTGAACCTCTGGGCTCCAGCGAGCGAGCTCTGCCCAGCGAGTCCGGCTGAGAGACTCCTGGGAGAGCCTGGGCCGTCCTGCAGGGATTCCTGCACCTCAGCCGGGATTGACAATGACACCTGGCGTGGGGCAGGCCTTAGGGTAGCAGGACGTCGTCCAGAGTGGCCAAGCCAGGGCTCCCTTGAAGGAACCGTCCGGCCCCCACCCGCCCCCACCCGCCCAACCAGCCCTCAGCCCCCCATCTGCCCCTCCAGTCCACCCCTCCAGTCCAGCCAACGCACAGCTCCCCATCCTGCCCCACCCACCCAGCCAGCCCTCAGCCCCTCCATCTGTCCCCCCATCCCACCCCACCCACCTAGCCAGCCTTCAGTCCCCCATCTGCCCCCCATCCTACCCTCTCCCACCCAGCCAGCCCTCAGCCCCCCATCTGCCCCTCATTCCACCCCTGAAGTCCAGCCAACCCACAGCTCCCTATCCCGCCCCACCCACCCAGCCCTCAGCCCCCCATCTGCCCCCCATCCCACCCTCACCTGCCCAACCAGCCCTCAGCCCCCCATCTGCCCCCTCATTCCACCCCTCTAGTCCAGGGAGCCCACAGCTCCCCATCTGCCCCCCATCCTGCCTCACCTGCCCAGCCAGCCCTCAGCCCCCCCATCTGCCCCTCATTCCACCCCTGCAGTCCAGCCACCCCAGCCAGCCCTGCAATCCCTGCCGCCAGGCTGTCCCTCTGCTGATGGTTGGGCTCCTCTTTCCCGTTTGCTTGGGGCAGGTCCGGCTGGTGCGGGGTGAGGGTGTCCAGCTGGCGGGGGTTGGGGGTGTCTGGCTGGCGGGGGGCGAGGGGGATCCAGCTGGCAGGGGGTTCTGGCTGGCAGGGGGGTGAGGGGGTCCAGCTGGCGGGGGTTGGGGGTGTCTGGCTGGCGGGGGGCGAGGGGGGTCTGGCTGGCGGGGGGTGCTACCTGCTGAACCGGATGCTCTGTATTCCAGGGAAGTGGAAGCTGTTGTCGTTGCTGGAGGGCACCAGCCCCCGGGAGGCCGCCCAGCCAGAGGGGACCACGCAGAGCCCCCCGCCCTCCGGAGAGCCAGAGCTGCCCACTGCTGGACCCGTAGGTCAGTCTGGGAACCTGCAGCTCGAGCTGCCCAGCCGCCCTCGCTGTACCCGTCCTGCCCCACTCAGCCCCGGCCCAGCCCTGGCCCGGGCTCTGATCGCTCCGCCCAGCAGCACGAACACCTGTTTTTTCCACTGCTGTCTGTCCAGATCTCCCCAGCACATCTCCCTGGGAGACCCTCCCTGTCTCCACTCTCCCCGTAGGGGACGCCTGCAGCTCGAACAGCGCTGGCCTCATTGCCAAAGCGACCTGCCAGGGGCCAGCTAGTGGACGACACCCCCTTGGGCTGGGCCTGAGCCCCCGGGGGCCCACCAACCAGTCCCAGGGCAATGAACCAGGGCTGGGTTATGCCCTCATCCTCGCCCTGCCCCTCTGCCCAACCCAGTCCCCTGCCTGACCTATCTCCCAGCCCCCTTCCCCATGGGCTGGGGCTAGGCAGTGGCTACCCACCTCCCTTGTAAAGTGCTGTGAGCTCTAGGGATGGAGAGGGCAGAGTGGGGGAGCAGTGTTGTTATTGGGGTGTGCACGTGGGGACGGATGGCTGGACAGATGAGGTGTATGGGGACGGAGGGTTAGTGTGTCAGGGGCAACCTTTTGTAACCTTTACGTTGAAATGTTCCCAGTTGTTAGGGATAAAGGTGCAATAAAACCCAGCTTAGTTTTCAGGGTCGAGCCTCTGGAGCGCTGACAAGCCGTGGGCAGTAGAAGGCCACAAGGCAGCACTTGGAGGGATAAAACCAGACTTCATTTAACTAATCATTTCCCTTTTCAGTAAGGCGGCATGTGATTGCCACATACGCAGCACAGCAGTTATACTCTCACGCAAAGATGGATGGGTGTACCACTGACAACAGAGTGAAGTACAGCCATGTAACCCTGGGACCTAGTGGTGCCCTTTGGATGTTAATTGCTATTCAGCAAAACCGTTTCTTTCATAGGCGCCAACTCCATGGGTGCTCCAAGGCTGGAGAACCCATGAAAAAAAGTTAGTGGGTGCTTAGCACCCACCGCAGCCAGCGCCCGTCCTTCCCCCCCAGTGCCTCCCATCTGCTGGTGACCCCACTGATCAACTCCTCCCCATCTCTCCCAGTGCCTCCCGCATGCCACGATCAGCTGTTCCACGGTGTGCAGGAGGCACAGGGAGGGAGGGGGAAGAGCAGGGACGGGGCACGCTCAGGGGAGGGGGTGGAACTGGGAGGGAAGAGGCGGGGCAGGGGTGGAGTGGGGGCGGGAAGAGGCAGAGCAGGAGTAGAAGCTTGGGGAAAGGGTTAGGCCAAGCCCTAATTTCTAATTAACATAGGCTACAAAGGAGATAGATAGATTAGATAGAGTGCATAGGGATAGATAGGTAGATAGATTAGATAGATAGATAGTTAGATAGATAGATAGATAGATAGATAGATAGATAGATAGATAGATAGATAGATAGATAGATAGATAGAGGGGTGTATGAGGATAGACAGATAGTGTTAGTGCTGCGCTGGGTGGTGTGGGGCAGTGTGTTGTGCAATGGGTATGTTAGATGGACCATTGAGCTGACCCAGTATGGCTGTTCTTATGTTCTTGTTAACAGGGGATTTACAAGTGACTTTAAGTTTCTATATTTCAGTTTACTTCAGCCTTTCAAATACAGGGCCATGGATCTTAGCGCTGCTCTGGGCAGTGTGGGGTAGGGTTGGGCAGACTGAGCTGGGGCAGTGCCGGGGTGGGCTGAGCGGTGTGGGGTAGGGCTGGGCAGACTGAGCTGGGGCAGTGCCGGGGTGGGCTGAGCAGTGTGGGGTAGGGCTGGGCAGACTGAGCTGGGGCAGTGCCGGGGTGGGCTGAGCAGTGTGGGGTAGGGCTGGGCAGACTGAGCAGGAGGAGTGCTGGGGTGGGCTGGGTGGTGTGGGGTAGGGCTGGGCAGACTGAGCTGGGGCAGTGCTGGGGTGGGCTGGGCAGTGTGGGGTACGGCTGGGCAGTGTGGGGCGGGCAGGGCAGACTGAGCTGGGGCAGTGCCGGGGTGGGCTGAGCGGTGTGGGGTAGGGCTGGGCAGACTGAGCAGGGGCAGTGCCGGGGTGGGCTGGGTGGTGTGGGGTAGGGCTGGGCAGACTGAGCTGGGGCAGTGCTGGGGTGGGCTGGGCAGTGTGGGGTACGGCTGGGCAGTGTGGGGCGGGCAGGGCAGACTGAGCAGGGGCAGTGCCGGGGTGGGCTGGGTAGTGTGGGGTAGGGCTGGGCAGACTGAGCTGGGGCAGTGCCGGGGTGGGCTGAGCGGTGTGGGGTAGGGCTGGGCAGACTGAGCAGGGGCAGTGCCGGGGTGGGCTGGGTGGTGTGGGGTAGGGCTGGGCAGACTGAGCTGGGGCAGTGCTGGGGTGGGCTGGGCAGTGTGGGGTACGGCTGGGCAGTGTGGGGCGGGCAGGGCAGACTGAGCAGGGGCAGTGCCGGGGTGGGCTGGGTAGTGTGGGGTAGGGCTGGGCAGACTGAGCTGGGGCAGTGCCGGGGTGGGCTGGGTAGTGTGGGGTAGGGCTGGGCAGACTGAGCTGGGGCAGGGCTGGGTTTGGGTGGGGGGTGTGGGGTCGGGCTGGGCAGACTGAGCAGGAGCAGTGCTGGGGTGGGCTGGGTAGTGTGGGGTAGGGCTGGGCAGACTGAGCTGGGGCAGTGCCGGGGTGGGCTGAGCGGTGTGGGGTAGGGCTGGGCAGACTGAGCAGGGGCAGTGCCGGGGTGGGCTGGGTAGTGTGGGGTAGGGCTGGGCAGACTGAGCTGGGGCAGTGCCGGGGTGGGCTGAGCGGTGTGGGGTAGGGCTGGGCAGACTGAGCTGGGGCAGTGCCGGGGTGGGCTGAGCAGTGTGGGGTAGGGTTGGGCAGACTGAGCTGGGGCAGTGCCGGGGTGGGCTGAGCGGTGTGGGGTAGGGTTGGGCAGACTGAGCTGGGGCAGTGCCGGGGTGGGCTGAGCGGTGTGGGGTAAGGCTGGGCAGACTGAGCAGGAGGAGTGCTGGGGTGGGCTGGGTGGTGTGGGGTAGGGCTGGGCAGACTGAGCTGGGGCAGTGCCAGGGTGGGCTGGGTGGTGTGGGGTAGGGCTGGGCAGACTGAGCAGGGGCAGTGCCGGGGTGGGCTGGGTGGTGTGGGGTAAGGCTGGGCAGACTGAGCAGGAGGAGTGCTGGGGTGGGCTGGGTGGTGTGGGGTAGGGCTGGGCAGACTGAGCTGGGGCAGTGCCGGGGTGGGCTGGGTGGTGTGGGGTAGGGCTGGGCAGACTGAACAGGGGCAGTGCCGGGGTGGGCTGGGTAGTGTGGGGTAGGGCTGGGCAGACTGAGCAGGGGCAGTGCCAGGCTGGGCTGGGTGGTGTGGGGTAGGGCTAGGCAGACTGAGCTGGGGCAGGGCTGGGTTTGGGTGGGGGGTGTGGGGTAGGGCTGGGCAGACTGAGCAGGGGCAGTGCCGGGGTGGGCTGGGTGGTGTGGGGTAGGGCTGGGCAGACTGAGCAGGGGCAGGGCTGGGTTTGGGTGGGGGGTGTGGGGTCGGGCTGGGCAGACTGAGCTGGGCCTGGGCTGTACGGTGTGGGGAGCAGGAGGGAATTGGCACCACAGCTCTGTGTCAGAGGTTCTGCACTGGAGGCAGAGGTGACTCTCCATTGGCTGGTTCTCTGCCCCCCACCCTGTGGAGCTGGCAGGGCCTAAAGAGCGGCTCGCTGTGCCGGTGCCGGCCTGGTGTCTATGCACGTCCCTGGGGGAACCCACCCTCCGGACCCAGTCCCTGGGGCTGCAGGTGGCAGGGGGATCCGGGTGGGGGGTTCTGCATGGGGAGCATTACCCACCTTCCAGCTCTGCGGCTTTGTCCCCACAGCCCAGGCTGTGACAGATGCTGCCATGCGGGTGAGCAGCCCCAGGGATGGGCTCCGCCCTGAACGGCACGGAGCCCCGGGGACGCAGCGCCCCATCCCGAAGAACCGGCGGCCCCGCCCCAAACCATTGGAGACACGCACAGGTACCAGTGTCAGTGCGCGGCGTGCTGTGGCCAGGGCCTGCCCTCGGGGTCTATGGGAGAGGGGGTGTGTGCTGGCCCCAATGCCCAGGGCAGTGCTAGGGGTTCTGTGCTGCTGGGAATGGGGGGCTCTGTAGGGGGCGCTCTCCGTGCTGGCCCCAATGCCCAGGGTGGCGCCAGTTGGGCCGTGGTGCAGGACAGTGGTCATCAGGGGAAGTGTTGAAGGGGGTCTGTTGGTTGTTACAGTCAGTGGGGCAGGGTATGAACCCTGGCGTCCTGGCATAATGCTGGGGAGGGTCAGTGCATTCTGCCCCTGCCGGGCGGTGCGGGACACAGTGGGCTGGGCTGGGAGGTGTCGTGGGGCAGAGCCCATTGGGCACTGGGGCGGGGCAGGGCTGGAAAGACCCAGCTGTCCCCAGAGCGCTCTGGAAACCTGCGTCCATGTGTCTGTCCCCTTCCTTACATAGACGCCGTCCGGCACCGAGCTCCTGCTGCCACCCCCCACCCTCAGGGCCCGCGCTGGGGCCCGGACTGACCCCCACATGCCTCGTCGCCCACACCGGCCTGGGGACAGCACCCTGACGACTGTGGCCTCTGCAACCCACCCTCCCAGCCAGCCCCACAGCGCCTGGACCAGCCCAGCCTCCCCTACCCCCACCCCTCCTCCCAGCCAGCCCCACAGCGCCTGGACCAGCCCAGCCACCCCTACCCCCACCCCCACAACCACCCCCCCTCCCAGCCAGCCCCACAGTGCCTGGACCAGCCCAGCCACCCCTACCCCCACCACCACCCCCCCCTCCTGGCCAGCCCCACAGCATCTGGACCAGCCCAGCCTCCCCTACCCCCACCCCTCCTCCCAGCCAGCCCCACAGCGCCTGGACCGGCCCAGCCTCCCCTACCTCTACCTCCACAACCACAACCCCTCTTGGCCAGCCCCACAGTGCCCGGATTTACCAAGCCTCCCCTACCCCCATCCTCACAACCACGCACCCTCCCAGCCAGCCCCACAGCACCTGGACCAGCCTAGCCTCCCCCATCCCCGCAACCACCCTCCTTTCCAGCCAGCCCCACAGCACCCAGATAGACATGGCCTCCCCTACTCCCACCCCCATCCCCACAACCACCCACCCTCCCGGCCAGCCCCACAGCACCCGGATGTACTTGGCCTCCCCTACCCCCATCCTCACAACCACGCACCCTCCCAGCCAGCCCCACAGCACCTGGACTAGCCTAGCCTCCCCCATCCCCACAACCACCCCCCTTTCCAGCCAGCCCCACAGCACCCAGATGGGCCTTGTCTCCCCTAATACCACCCGCATCCTCACAATGACCCACAGAGCCCAAACAGACCCAAGCTCCCCAATCCCAGCAACCACCCAGTCTCTGAACATGGCCCATAGCACCTGGCTAGGCCTTGCCCCCACCTCTCCCTCCTACACAACCACCCAGCTTCCTAGCCAGACCCACAGCGCCCGGATGGGCCCAGCTCCCTCCCACCCCACAACCACCCAGCCTCAGGACGAGACCCACAGCGCCCAGATGGGCCCAGCTCCCTCCCACTCCACAACCACCCAGCCTCAGGACGAGACCCACAGCGCCCGGATGGGCCCAGCTCCTTCCCACCCCACAACCACCCAGCCTCAGGACGAGACCCATAGCGCCCGGATGGGCCCAGCTCCCTCCGACCCCACAACCACCCAGCCTCAGGACGAGACCCGCAGCGCCCAGATGGGCCCAGCTCCTCCGACCCCACAACCACCCAGCCTCAGGACGAGACCCACAGCACCCGGATGGGCCCAGCTCCCTCCGACCCCACAACCACCCAGCCTCAGGACGAGACCCACAGCACCCGGATGGGCCCAGCTCCCTCCCACCCCACAACCACCCAGCTTCAGGACGAGACCCATAGCATCCGGATGGGCCCAGCTCCCTCCCACCCCACAACCACCAAGCCTCAGGACGAGACCCACAGCATCCGGATGGGCCCAGTTCCCTCCGACCCCACAACCACCCAGCCTCAGGAGGAGACCCACAGCGCCCAGATGGGCCCAGTTCCCTCCGACCCCACAACCACCCAGCCTCAGGAGGAGACCCACAGCGCCCAGATGGGCCCAGTTCCCTCCGACCCCACGACCACCCAGCCTCAGGACGAGACCCACAGCGCCCAGATGGGCCCAGCTCCCTCCGACCCCACAACCACCCAGCCTCAGGACGAGACCCACAGCGCCCAGATGGGCCCAGTTCCCTCCGACCCCACGACCACCCAGCCTCAGGACGAGACCCACAGCGCCCAGATGGGCCCAGCTCCCTCCGACCCCACAACCACCCAGCCTCAGGACGAGACCCACAGCGCCCAGATGGGCCCGGCCTCTCTCTCCCAGCCCCAGGGCGAGCCTCCTGGTACTCGGACACAGTACGCCAGCCCAGCAGTTAATGGGACAGGTTGTGCCAAGACACCTGCAGCGCCCTGTCTCCCAGGCGCCCCGGCTGCACAGACAGGTAGGGGTGCGGGGGCACTGGTCTCAGGAAGGGGGCTCCAAAGGCCTGGGCCAGAGGGTTTGTGGACAGTGTCTACACACCAAGGCTGACTGGAAATGCCACCATATAGGTGTGTCACGGGGATTCTACCAGGCCCTTCTGGGGCGATAGCATCCTCCCTAGACTGGCCGGGCCAGACCTGGCCCTCCAATAACCCATCCTTCTCCGCAGTGACACCCACCCAATATCGTCCCACTTCTGGGATCCCCAGGCCTTTACACAGGGGAAAATACCATTATCCACTTTTGTAGGTGGATAAACTGAGGCACGGACTCATGAGTGAGTCAGTGCCTAAGCTGGGGAGAAAACCCAGGAGTCCCGGCCAGCATGCCCCCTCCCAACCTAACCCACTGTACCTCATGCCCCTTCCCAGAGTTGGGATAGAACCCAGGAGTCCTGGCTCCCAGCCCTTCTGCTCTAACCCACTAGACCCCACTCCCGTCGCAGAGCTGGGATAGAACCCAGGAGTCCTGGCTCCCAGCTCCCCCTCCCCTGGCTCTAACCATTAAATCCCACTCCCCTCCCAAAGCTGCCTTGATGTGTGCAGTAGCAGACAAGGCTGTTGTCAGTGGGTGAGTGGCTGGTGGCCAGGCCCCGTGGTGGCGTGCGTGCGGTGGGGAGGGTGTCTCTCCAGCATGGAGCTTTACAGGTGGCTTCCTTGTGTCCCATCCCACAGATGCTGCCCCCATGCCAGGCCAGCCTCAGGGACCCGTCCTGGAGATGCCACAGCCTGCCACCCGCGCCCTCCCAGCCACTGCTTTCCCCCCAACCATGCCCTCAACCCGGGCCCTCCCATCCCCGGCCACTGCTCCCCACACCACCACCCCTCGGGCCAGCACCCCCCCTGCTCTGCCCCTTGCCCAGAGGGCAGTGACTATGGGGTGGGAGACAAGAGCCCCCGTACCGGCTGCAGGGCTGGGGGCAGTCAGGGGGGAGGGGGATTGCCGGGAGCCAGGCCAAGAATCCCCTCAGCTGCAGGAGCTGATCCAGGTGGTGCGGGAGCTGCGGGGGGACCTGCGCGCCCTCGTCCATATCCAGCGGCAGGAGCGCCGCCAGCTGGGCACCATTGCTGGCAGCCTGGCCGAGCTGGCGGGGGCCGTACGGCAGCTGGTAGGGGAGCTGCCCAGCCAGATGCTTCGGGGGCAGAGCCAGCTCCCCTATCCAGCGTGGCGTAGGCAAGGCCCTGCACCCCCTACTGACAGCCTCGCCTGATACCTGCCTACCAAAGAGCTCCACTGAGAGACAGACCCCCTCATCGGCCCGAACTAACCCCCCACTGACAGACAGACCCCACTCCCTGGCCCGAACTAACCCCCCACTGACAGACAGACCCCCTCCCCGGCTTGAACTAACCCCCCACTGACAGACAGACCCCCCCTCCCTGGCCCGAACTAACCCCCCACTGACAGACAGACCCCCCTCCCTGGCCCGAACTAACCCCCCACTGACAGACAGACCCCCTCCCTGGCTTGAACTAACCCCCCCACTGACAGACAGACCCCTCCATCTCTGGCCCTAACTAACCCCCCACTGACAGACAGACCCCCCCTCCCTGGCCCGAACTAACCCCCCACTGACAGACAGACCCCCCTCCCTGGCCCGAACTAACCCCCCACTGACAGACAGACCCCCCTCCCTGGCCCGAACTAACCCCCCACTGACAGACAGACCCCACTCCCCGGCCCGAACTAACCCCCCACTGACAGACAGACCCCACTCCCCGGCCTGAACTAACCCCCCACTGACAGACA
Source organism: Emys orbicularis (assembly GCF_028017835.1). Classification (NCBI taxonomy): domain Eukaryota; kingdom Metazoa; phylum Chordata; order Testudines; family Emydidae; genus Emys; species Emys orbicularis. The sequence continues at coordinate 7,793,611 of NC_088703.1, read as the reverse complement.
GACCCCTCCATCTCTGGCCCTAACTAACCCCCCACTGAGAGACAGACCCCCCTCCCTGGCCTGAACTAACCCCCCACTGACAGACAGACCCCCCCCCGGCCCGAACTAACCCCCCACTGACAGACAGACCTCCCCCTCCTGGCCCTAACTAACCCCCCACTGACAGACAGACCCCTCCATCTCTGGCCCTAACTAACCCCCCCACTGACAGACCCCCTCCCTGGCCCAAACTAACCCCCCACTGAGAAACAACCCCCCCTGTCCTGCGCTGCCCCCCCTCTGCTGAGAGGCAGATCCCACGGCCTGCACTGCCCCCCTTGCTGAGAGACAGACCCCCCGGCTTGAACTCTTCCCAGCCCCCCAGCTGAGGGACTGACCCCCTCCCCGGCCTGAACTAAACCCACACTGAGAGACAACCCTCCCCGTCCTGCGCTACCCCGCCCCCGCTGATAGACAGATGCCCCCCCGGCATGCACTGCCACCCCCCACTGAGAGACAGGCGCCCCCCCCGCATGCACTGATGCCCCCCTGCTGAGAGACAGACCCCCTCCCTCGCCTGAACTAACTCCACACTGAGAGACAACTCTCCTGGCCTGCACTTCCACCCCCCCGTTGAGAGGCAGATCCCCACCCCCAGCCTGCACTGCCCCCCAACGCTGAGAGACAGACCCCTCCAGCCTGCACTGCCCTCCCCCCCCCCGCTGACAGACAGACCCCCGGGCCTGCACTGGCCCCTTGCTCAGAGACAGACATCCCCCAGCCTGAACTCACCCCCAGCCTTCACTGCCCCCCTGGTGAAAGACAGACTCCCGCTGCCTGTACTGCCCCCCCTTGCTGAGAGACAGACCTCCCTCCTGCATTGCCCCCTGGCTGAGAAACACACCCCCTGCACTGCCCCCCTGCTGAAAGCAGACCCCCCCAGCCTGCACTGCCCCCCATGACAGACAGACCCTCCCACTGAGATGCACTGGCCCCCTGCTGAAAGACAGACCCCTGTGACATTCCCCTCTGGTGTTATCCAGACCGGTAATCTGCTAGGTCACTCCAATCCTCGACTCTGGGAGGCAGCCTTACCCTGCTCTGCTGTGAGAACCCCCACTCCCGGGCTGTTCACGCACAGCCTCTGACATGTAAGCTGCTCCTTGGATCATGCAACCGAATGACACTAGCCAATATCTCCGGTCCCAGACACAACCCTAGGAACCTCCATCTTGCAGTGTCCAGTTATGCCCGCTGGACGCTGAGAGCTTATATGAGATTGTCAATTTAACAAAGAAATTGATATGTTCCAGGCTTGTTATCCCAAGGGGAGTCTCTGACACACTCCAAATCAAACGCACTGCTTCAGGTAGTACAAACAAACCGATTTATTAACAATAAAGATAGATTTTTAACTGATTCTAAGTCAAAGCAGAACAAGTCGGTTTGGTCAAATGAAATAAAAGCAAAACCCATTCTAAGCTGCTCTTAACACTTTCAGTGCCTTTACAAACTTAGATGCTTCTCACCACAGGCTGGCTGGTTGCCCTTCAGCCAGGCTCTCCCCTTTGATCAGCGCTTCAGTCGCTTGGTGGTGGTGTCTGTAGAGGTAGGTGGAAGAGAGAGGAAGAGCATGGCAAATGTCTCTCCCTTTTATCATGTCTTTTCTTCCCTCTTGCCCCCCCCCACTTCAGAATCAGGTAAGCATTACCTCATCGCAGTCCCAAACTGACCAAAGGAAGGGTGGTGACTCGAGAGTTCAACAGATCCTTTGTTGCTGCCTAGGCCAGCATCCTTTGTTCCTGTGAGGCTGGGCTGGGTTTGTGCCATACATGCCTTGATGAGGTGTGAACTGCCCTCCTGCACGTTGGCTGACCCTTTGGGGAGCGGTCTCCCAACCCCAGGACCGTACATATGCAAAAAATCCAGCTCCCCTTTTGGGGTTACCCTGTGTTTTTCCCCTCCCAGCACTGAGTCCTTCTCCGCCCCCTAGGGGGCTGTGACCTGTGCTCTCTGGTCTAGGTGTGTTTACCCTTCGATCAGATTCACATTTCCCCAGCAACTTTCCCATAACTGCTCTCTGTGTCTCACCAGCCTGGGGGAAAATACCCCCCTCTCTGCCAGTTGGGTCATTTGTGTTCTAACAAATTACCACCTGGCAATTTCCTGGTCTCAACTCCTCTGCTATCACAGGCATTGGAGCTGCATCTTGATGTAAAGAGACACAGTTACTTTCCACAAACTTGTCAGAAACAGCATCTTGAAAAACTGGGACCTGGATCGGGGTACCCTCCGCCACCCCTTTCTCTGTCCCTGAGAAGTCAGCTGTGTGACTGCTCCCCTCCAGGAGGTCAGTTACACAGTTCCTTCTCAAAACCTGGGTCACAGGCTGAGTGCCTGGGTGCACAGAGGCTGACCCAGCCATCCTCCTAGTGTCCTGGGCATCCTGCCCCAAATAACTAGTGAGGAGACATTCCTGTACCCCCACTATTCCTTCCCCAGTTTCCTCCTCTGGGCCCCCTCCTAAGACACATTTCTCTGTGCTCCCTAGGAAGGGTTCTGTCTCTCGTTCAGCTGCAGAACTCTGCCAGCTAACAACTGGGACAGTTTCCTTAATCACTGACAACACCTCTCCTGCCCCTGCACCTGAGGGCATGTTGCCTTCTGCTGGAAAGGAGCTAGTCTCAGCCCCTCCCCTACTTGGAAGCACCCTGCTTCCCTGGGTTACAGAGTCACAGGAATCCTCACCCACCTCAGTGGTTTCTGAGATTCCCTGCCCCTTCCCTGGGCTCTCCTCTGGGACACATTGCTCTATGCTCCCTAGAGCCGGTTTTGCCTTTGGTTCAGCTGCGACCTGCTGGGAGCTCACAACCTGGACAGTTCTCTCCCTGGCAGGCATTACACCCCCATCCCTTCCTGATGTGCTACCTTCAGCTGCAGTGCAGGAGTTGGTCTCAACCACCCTCCCACCTGGAAGCATGTGGCTTCTCCCAGCTGTAGAAGAATCAAGGAGACTCTCCCATTCTCTCAGCAGTTCCTGAGACCTTACCCTTTCCCTCGGGGGTCCCAGCATAAAATTCCCTCCTGCTGCAGGCAAATACTTTACCCTGAGTTACACAGAAAAAATCATTACCAAGAAGCAGGTCGACTGAGAGGTGTTCTATTACCCCCACAGTCAAACCACTTTCCAAACCACATAGATTCTAGCTAGTGGTACGAGGAATCTACTTTCACCCACCCCCATAATCTCTGCCATTTGGCCAGGCAACATACTGGCCTTTGGGACCACACTCTGTGTAACCAGAGAGATCGTCCCCCCTGTATCCCTCTGCCCCAAGTATTCCCTTCCATCAATTTGGACAGCCTTAACATGCCCCATATCTGGTTCTGCAGAGGCTAATCTCACAGAACCAATATGATAGGTTTCCATTGCTTGGGGGGTTTCTGTGTTGAGGACACCAGAACTAACATGAGCTGTTGTTTGCCGGCTTCCTCCTAGCACGGGACATTTAGTCCTCAGGTGATCAGTGGGATTACACTGATAGCACCTTTTGGGCTCTTCTGCTTTTACAGGAGATTTGGGATGAGGGTTAGAGGAATGTCTTTGGGTAAGAGAATGTTTAGGCTCCCAACCCCCTTCTCTCTTCCCAGGGGCAAAATGGGATCCTCCCTTCCCACCAGTTTTAAACCCCTCAGTCTGAGACCTGTCCTCAATAGACGCCTGATTCTGTTCAAGGGCATCAGCAAAAAAAGCCACCTCATCCACAGACTTTACATCTTTGTCCCATAGACACTGCTTTACATCAGCCTTACACACGCTTAGGAAATGCTCTTGAGCAACAAGATCCAATATTCCCTCACAACTCGCCACCTCTTTACCCGGCCTGCACTGCCTCTTTGCTGAGAGTCAGACATCCCCCCAGCCCGAACTCACCCCCAACCCGCACTGCCCCCCAGTGAAACACAGACCCCTGCTGCCTGCAGTGCCCCCTGCTGAGAGACAGCCCCCCCCCGCCTGCACTGCCCCCCTTCTGAGCAACAGACCCCCATCCTGCACTGCCCCCTTGCTGAGAGACACACCAGCTGCACTGCCCCTGTGATAAATTAGGGGGGGGGGGGTAGCTCCCTTTTATGCACACCCAGCCAGCCAGTTAACTATGACGTCCCTCTTGGTGTCTGTTCTCCGCTTTTGTGAGCTAAAACCCACTTCATCAAATGCATGGAGTGGAACATACAGTAGGTAGGTGTAAATACACAGCATATGAAAAGATGGGAGTTGCCTTACCAAGTGGGGGTCAGTGCTAACGATCCAATTCAATTAAGGTGGAAGTGGGCTATTCTCAACAGTTGACAAGAAGGGGTGGAAATCACTTTTGCAGTGCTAATGAGGCCAATGTAATCAAGGTGGCCCATTTCAAACAGTTGACAAGAAGCTGTGAGTCTCAGCAGGGGGAAATTAGTTTTTGTAGTGACCCAGCCACTCCCAGTCTTTATTCAGGCCTAATTTGATGGTGTCCAGCTTGCAAATTAATTCCAGTTCTGCAGTTTCTTGTTGGAGTCTATCTCTGAAGTTCTCCTGTTGAAGAATTGCCACCTGCAAGTCTGCCATTGAGCGTCCAGGGAGATTGAAGTGTTCTCCTACTGGTTTCCAAATGCCATAATTCCCGATGTCAGACCCGTGTCCACCCTCTCCCCTGCATAGAGACTATCTGGCTTGGCCAGTGCACATGGCAGAGGGGCATTGCTGGCACATGATGGCATATATCACATTGGTGGATGTGCAGGTGAACGAGCCCCTGATGGTGTGGCTGATGTGGCTATGTCCTATGAGTTTAACCCCTTTTCAGTTGCTCTATAAAATCTAGCAATAGCCTGATTTTCCAGATGTGTTCCCTTCCTTTTTTTAAAATAAAATTTACCTTTTTTAAGAACCTGATTGGTTTTGTGTCTTAAAAGGTTTGTGCATATGTTTTTCAATTAGCTGGTGGAAACAGCTGGGTTTCCCTTTTGTTTGTTTTCTTCCCTGAGGGAGGGGTGGAAAAGCCGAGGGGCCTCAGGGAAAACTTCCCAAGTGAGTTTTTCCAGGATTTGCAAGAGGCAGTTTTTTCACTTGGGTGGTGGCAGCGTTTACGAAGCCAAGGTCAGAGAAAAGCTGTAACCTTGGGAGTTTAATACAAGCCTGGAGTGGCCAGTATTAATTTTTAGAATCCTTGCGGGCCCCCCCACCCTCTGCACTCGAAGTGCCAGAGTGGGGAATCAGCCTTGACAGCCTCCCTGCTGAGAGACCGACCCCCCCCAGCCTGCACTGCCCCCCATGACAGACAGACCCACCTGCTGTCTGCACTGCCCCCCTGCTGAGCGACAGACGCCAAAGCCTGCACTGCCCCCCTTGCTGAAAGACAGACCCCCCCGGCGTGTCTGCCCCCCCCCCCCAGCCGAGAGACTGACTCCCCCTGCCTGCACTGCCCCCGCACTGAGAGACAGACAACCCCCTCCCCGGCCTGAATTAACCCCCCACTGAGAGACAACCCCCTGGCATGCAGTGCTCCCACCCCTGCTGAGAGACAAACCCCCTCCCTGGCATGAACTAACCTCCCACTGAGAGACAACCCTTCCATCCTGCACTGCCGCCTTGCTGAGACACCCCCCCCACCCCGAGATGCACTATCCCCCTGCTGAGAGACAGACCCCCCCACCTGCACTGCCCCCCTGCTGAGTGACAGACCCCCCCACCTGCACTGCCCCCCGCTGACAGAGACCTCCCCAGCCTGCACTGCCCCCCATGACAGACAGGCCCTCCCACTGAGATGCACTACCCCCCTGCTGAGAGACAGACCCCCAGGGCCCGACTGCCCCCCCAACTGAGAGACAGACTCCCTTCCCAGCCTGAACTAACCCCCCACTGAGAGACAGCCCCCCCAGCCTGCAGTGCCCCCCCCCCGCTGAGAGACAGACCCCCTCCCTGGCCTAAACTAACCCCCCACTGAGAGACAACCCTCCTGTCCTGCACTGCCCCCTTGCTGAGAGACATGCCCCACCGAGATGCACTAACCCCCTGCTGAGAGACACCCCCCACCTGCACTGCCCCCTTGCTGAGAGATAGACAGCCCCCAGCCTGAACTCACCCACCCCCACTGAGAGACTGACCACCCACCTGCACTTCCCCCCCACCTCCATTGCAGAACTCTGTGGGATCCACCCCGAGATCATGCCCGTCTGCCCCCCATGTTGGCACCGAGCTCCGGGCTGCAGGTGTCAGTCTGAGCCCAGCCCCCAGTAAAGAGGAAGGAGCTGGATCTGCGGCATCTGCTTGTCTGTCTGTTCTGGGGAACCCTGTTCGCACTGGGCAGTGGCCTGTAACCCCCATAGCCCCAGCACGGGGTGCTCCGCAGTGCAGGGCCCCCGGGGTCCGTGCTCTGTGTAACTGGCCGGCCCCCTCGGCCTGGCTGCCCAGTTTGCCCGTCTGCCCATTGTGGACCCACAGGGTCTGGTCCAGGTCACCAGTCTCCTGGGAGTGACCCCTTTAATGTGCTGGGCCCTGAGGCCTCCACACCCGTCCCCAAGGGCAGGGCCGTGCCCTCGGCACCAGCAGCCCCGTCTCTCCCCGCAGCGCCCTGCATGAGCCCAGCCCAACCAGCGGGAGGCTTGTACTGGGCCCCTCCAGGGCACCTGGCCGAGGAAGCCTTCCCCGCCACACCAGCAGCCTTGGCATAGAGAGCAGGGCTAATAGTCACCTGGCTGCAGCATCCCGCAGCCGGGGGCTGGCACGGAGAGGCAGGGCTAAGCCATTGTCCAGGCTTGAGCTCTCGGTGTCCTTTCCAATCCCAGGTGAGCCCGGAGCCTCTCGCCAAAGGCAGCTCTTAGCCACCGCCTGCCCCACTCAGCCCTTTGGCGCCAGGCAGGGCCGTGCTGAGTTCACAGCAGGCCAGGGAGACACGAGTGTCCCGTGATCAGCGCTGGGGCTTCCCTTGGCTCTCTGGACCCTCTGCTGATTTGGGTGGGTTTCAGTTCTTTAGCGACCCAGTCATGCCACCCAGCCAGCAAGGGGCCTCGCTTCTGCTCGGCTCCAAGAGCAGCGTTAACCCCTGTGCCCCCGCTGGGTAGTGATACAAACCACAGAGGGAACCTGAGGTACACACAGGAGTCGTAAAAATAACACAGAAAATTCCCACTTCATCACCTCCCTTCCCCCGGGGCCGGGTGAGGCTTTGGGTAATGGGCTGCAATATGAAGCATGAACTGCTGCCCTGGCTCCTCCCAGCCCATCTCCTGGGCTCTGTCCCCCACCCCCTGGGCTCTGCACCCCACCCCATCTCCTGGTCTCTACACCCCACCCCCTGGGCTCTGGGATCCACCCCACCCCCTGGGCTCTGTGCCTCATAGGCACCGACTTCCTCTCTTTCCCCTGGGTGCTCAAGCCCCCCTCTGCTCCTGGCCCCGCCCCACTCCATCCCGTCCATGAAGCCCCGCCCCCATTCCAATGCCTTCCCCAAAGTCCCCGCCCCAACTCCGCCCCCTCCCTGCCCCTATTCCAACTCCTTCCCCAAATCCCCGCCCCGGCCCCGCTTCTTCCCCTGAGCGAGGAAGGAGAGAAGCATTAGGAGGTAGGCGTAGGAGCAGGGATGCAGCGCGCTCAGGGGAGGAGGAGGTGGGGCGGGGGGTGAGGGGAGCTTGGCTGCCAGTGGGTGCAGAGCACCCACTAATTTTTCCCCGTGGTGCTCCAGCCCCGGAGCACCCAAGTCGGTGCCTATGCTGTGCCCCATCCCCTAGGCTCTGTGTCCCATCCCCTCGCTCTGCACCCCACCCCATCCCCTTGGCTCTGTGCCCCACCCCATCAATTCCTGTGCTTTTGCTCCCCATCCCTTGAGTTCTGCACCCCCCCACCAACCCCTAGGCTCTTCCCCCCCATCCTCTGGGCTCTGCACCCCATCCCCTGGGCACTGCAACCCCCACCCCTGGGCTCTGGCCAGGGACAAAGTCATGCAGAAGCCCCAGCAGGATGCTGCCTCCAGGGCTAAATGAACCGGAGCCCCGCCCTGCAGCTGGGTGGGGCAGCACCTCTCATGTGGGGGAGGGGAGCTCCCTGCCCCTGCTGCCCTTCCCAGGGGAAGAGCTCACCCTGCCGGGTGGGAGATGCCTAGGTTCTGCATGGCCTGGTTTGGAAGCAGTGGGCCCCTCTCAGGGTGTGTGCTGGGGCTGCAAGGGCTGAGCAGGGGGTGGTTCTGCACCACATGGCAGACACCCTAACGGCCTGACCATGCCAGCAGGGGCTCCAGCATCTCTGCCCTGGGCTGGGCAGCTCTACGCCAGGGAGATCGGTTCATGGTGCATCCTCTGTGACAGAGCTTGGGAAGCAGCCGGCGACCCCAGCAGGTCACCACCTGCTCAAAACCTCGTTACTCCTGGGCATTAACACCAGCTCCCCTGAGCACATAGGCCCTGGGAACTGCAGTCAGGAGGGAGCTGGCGAGCCAGGCAGGGCATCTGGGAACCGCGGGCAGGAGGGGTTGGTGAGCCAGGCAGGGCACCTGGGAAGTGCAGGCAGGAGGGGGCTGGCAAGCCAGGCAGGGCGCCTGGGAGCTGCACGAGGAGAGATCCACACACCAGAAGATGCAGCCTGGGCTGGGCCAGCCAGACACTCACTGACCCAAGGCAGCAGGGGAAGGCCAGGAGAGAGACACAACACGGCAGGCAGGGACAGAACCCATGACGAGGGAGGGGGGTGTCAGCAGGAACCCGAGTCACCTCCTGCATGGGGGCCGGTGGAGCTGGGGCTGTTGGTAGGTCCCTCGCCCAGGCCTGGTCTGTCAGGACGTCTCTCTCAAGCTCAGGACAATGACAGGCCAAGTGTGTCCCAGGGGGTTTCGGGGTCCCAGGAGCTGGGGGACAGCCAGGCTGGGGGAGCGACCTCCTTCTGATCAACCCATCTCCCACCTGTATCCCTCCCCCAAAGTTGTCTTCTAAGGTGCCTGCAAGCGGATGGTGGGTGGAAGTGCCCAGCCCTTCAGTTCTCTGCTCACTGACGAGGCCCAGGTGCTGCCCCTCCCCCCCATCTCCCAGTTTTGGTCCATTGGTTCCGGTCCCACACTGTCCTCGTGTCATGGAGTCACCTGGCGATGCTCTGAAACTACTCCCTACTAGGGTTACCATACCTCCGTATTTTCCCGGACATGTCTGGCTTTTTAGTTCTTAAATCCTCATCCAGGAGGAATTTTTAAATATTTAAAAACGTCCAGGAAAACACGGAGGTATGGTACCCTACTCTGCACCCACCGGGATAATCAGTTGTGGCAGCTGCAAATCAGCTCTCACGCCTGCAAAGCCCCAGGAACCTTTGGCGGGCGGCTGGATTAGCTGTTTCTAACCAATCTACTGTAGTGCACAGCCGCCTATCAGCTGTTTTGGCTGTGTGTGGCTGCAGTTTCTAACCCGGCTCCCATGGCAGGTAAAAGTGGTCCGTTTCCTGGTGTGGAAGCAGAGAAAGAACTGACAGGAAGGGGATTGCAGTGCATGACAGTTTGTTAGCAAGAGTCAGGCTAACTGTAACCCTAATCAGGGTCGGTGCAACCATTTAGGTGACCTAGGCAGTCGCCTAGGGCGCTAGGATTTGGGGGGCGCCATTTTCTTTGGCAGCGACCGCGGCGGCCGGATCTTCGGCCGCCCCGGTCACCACTGGCATTTAGGTGGAGGGAGCTGGGGCAGTGGAGCGCGGGGAGGGCCGCCTGCAGCAAGGGGCGGGGGGGGCGGCATGCAGGGGAACTCCCCGCCCCAGCTCACTCCTGCCCCGCCTCCTCCCCGAGCACACCATGGCTGCTTCACTTCTCCCGCCTCCCAGGCTTGCGGCGCCTAAGCCAGCCCGTCTCCAGCCAGCCCTGCACCCCCTGCCCGCAGCCAGCCCCTGCCGCACCCCCTGCCCTGCCCGCACCAGCCCTGCACCCCCTGCCCTGCCGCTGCCTGCAGCCAGCCCCGCACCCCCTGCCCACAGCCAACCCCTGCCGCAACCCGGCCTTGTCTCCAGCCAACCCCTGCCGCACCTCCCTGCGGCCCTGCCCAAAGCCAGCCAGCCCCCCCACACCCCTTCCCGCACCATCCCTGCACCCCCTGCCCTGCTCACACCAGCCCCGCACCCCCTGCCCTACCTGTAGCCAGCCCCACACCCCCTGCCCTGTCTCCAGCCAACCCCTGCCACACACCGCTGCCTGAAGCCAGCCAGTCCCGCACTCCTCTGTCTCCAGCCCTGCCAACCCCTGCCGCACCCCCCAAGCCAGCCAGCCCACCCCACACACCCGTCTCCAGCCAGACCTGCTCCCCTTGCCCTGCCTGCAGCCAGACCCTACCTCCAGTCAGCCCCTGCCCTGCCTCCAGCCAGCCCCATGTCCAGTGGTGCCCTGCAGTTCCCAGGGCAGTAACCCTGCACACCTGCTTAAATGAGGGGGGCAGGGAGCAGCTGGGACCCACACATATGCACACCCTAGGGTGACCAGACAGCAAGTGTGAAAAATCGGGACGGGGGTGGGGGTAATAGGATCCTATATAAGAAAAAGACCCCAAAATCGGGACTGTCCCTATAAAATCGGGACCTCTGGTCACCCTAGCACACCCCCAGGGAGTGGTGGGGACCCACACGTGAAACGGAGCTCATTTCTAGTTCAGGCCCATCTTTTTAAAAAAGAACTTTAGGTAGGGTTAACATACATCCGTATTTTCCCGGACATGTCAGGCTTTTTGGTTCTTAAATCGCCGTCCAGGGAAAATACAGACGTATGGTAACTCTATTGGTACAAATAGGCAAATTGGCACATCCCTTAAATCAGAAATTTTTATAGGGAACCGGTTGCTAAGAAATGAAAGGCTTTTTTTTACATGTTTTTTTTTTTTTAGTCATCCCTGCCAGGGCCCCGCCAAAAATGTTCGAATTGAGCCCCGCACTTCCTAAAGCCGGCCCTGCCCACAGCTCCGGGAATGGGCGGGGCAGGATGTACGCTATGAATGGGGGGCAGAGCTGGGCGGCATGGGGCTGAGTCCCTCCCCTTCGTGGAGGACAGAGCGGCTGGGCCTTGCTCCCCACGCCGGCTCCATTCTCTTCCCTGTGCACATAGGCTCCATCTCTGTCCCACTCTGCCCTGCTCCAGTTAGCGCCTCCCATTCACGGACGCAGCTCAGCCGCCATCACTGCTGGGTGTGGGGGGATGCCCAGAATGGGGCTGGCTCCCAGCTCCAAACACTCAGCCTGTGGGGAGGCGTAACTGGAGCGGGGGTTGCAGGGGAGCCAGAGCCTGTGTCAATGGGGCAGCAGAGCCTGGGGAGCCCTATGAGGCAGCAGCTTTGCTAGCAGCCTGCACCCCTCAGCAACCCAGGTCAGGGTTCCTAAGGATTTCCCTGGCTCTGCGACCCCCCCCGCCCATGATTCCCCCCACACTGATCTCTGAGCAGTGCGGCTGTGGCCGGGGTCACCGGGCCTGGCACAGAGGAGGAGAAAAGGCACTCAGTGAGGGGCTGGCCCAGCCGAACCATCCCGGCTCGGTGTCACAGGGAGGGGGAGTGACGCACCAGAGCTGCTCCCCCAGGGCTGGGGGATTTACCACCACCAGGAGCCTGTCAGTTGGAGTGTGTGGGGGCTACAACCTGGCCCAGGCACTCTGGCAGTCACCAGTCTACTCTTCCTCAGCACAGGTATAGGGCCCCACCTGCTTCCAAGCCAGCAGGGTCTGGGCTGAGTCTCCTCATTGTTCCTGGTTCGGGGTCTATAGGGCACATGCCTGGCCCAGATCCCTTGGCTGAGCCCTTCCTTGTGGGATGTGGGTGTGACGGGTTGGGTCACAGAGACCCCCTTGGGACTGTCACCTGACGTGCTGAGTCTACCTCTGAGACCGTTTTCCCTGCCAGCTTGGGACTTCAGAACCCTGCCTTGTTGAGCCAGACACGCCAGCCTGCTGCAAACACAGACCCAGGTCTGAAGCACGTCCCCCAAAGCTGCAGGCTTTAACTGAAAACCACTTAGCAGGTACTCCTGTCTCCAGCACCCAGACACCCAGTTCCCAATGGGATCCAAACCCCAAATAAATCTGTTTTACTTTGTATAAAGCTTATACAGGGTAAACTCATAAATTGTTCGCCCTCTATAACACTGATAGAGAGATATGCACAGCTGTTTGCTCCCCCAGGTATTCATCACTTACTCTAGGTTAATTAATAAACAAAAATGATTTTAAGTATAAAAAGTAGGATTTAAGTGGTTTCAAGTAATAACAGACAGAACAAAGTAAGTTACCAAGCAAAATAAAACAAAAAACACACGTCTAAGCCTAATACATTAAGAAACTGATTACAGATGAAATCTCACCCTCAGAGATATTCCAATAAGCTTCTTTCACAGACTGGACTTTTCCTAGTCTTGGCCCAATCGTTTTCAGACCAACGTTGTAGTTTATGGCCTGGGTCCGGCAATCACTCACACCCCCTTAGTTACAGTTTTGTTCCAGTTTCTTTCAGGCATCTCTTGGGGGTGGAGAGGCCATCTCTTGAGCCAGCTGACGACCCAATGGAAAGGCTTCCAGGGCCTTTTATATTCTCTCTCTTGTGGGCAGAAACCCCTTTGCTCTTCTGTGGAAAGTCACAGCAACAAGATGGAGTTTGTAGCCACCTGGGCAAGTCACATGTCCATAAATGATTCAACTTTTGCAGGCTGACACCATTTTTGCATGTTAGTTTGAATGTTCCCAGGAAAGCTCAGGTGTGGACTGGCGTCTCCCAAGGTCCATTGTCAGTTAAGTGTTGCTTGATTGGGCACTTACTGAGAATAGTCCTTTCTCAAGAAGCTGACCAAATGCTTCACTGAGGCTACTTAGAATCAAACACATTGAGATATAAGTACATAGCCAATATTCATAACTTCAAATACAAAAAGGATACACACATACAGAGAACATAATCATAACCAGAAAACCACAACCTTTCCATAGACACCTCCCTTGGCCTCCTCTGTACAAGACCTGGTGCAACCATAAGACCCTGGTTGCAACAATGATCTATACGGTCACAGTTCACATCAATAACCTCACAGTGGGACTCTGCAGTCCAGCCCCCCCCAGCCCCTCCCTCAGAGCTCCTGACACCCAGAGTTGCTCCCATGCACTCCCCCAGAGGTGGAGGCACTCTGCCTTCTAATGTAACCCAGTGGGGACAGCGCAGGTGGAAAGCCAGGAGCACGGGCCTAGCAAAGGGATTTCCTAACTTCACTTATTTCACTTTTTCAAATCACTAGAGAGTTACAGATGCCTGCTGATCTCACCCTGTCCATGAGTCTAAGGTCTGGCCCAGCTGGGCTGAATCCCTCCAGCCTTCTCCTCCAGCCCAGCCTTCCTGCTTGTGGCAATGGACAACCCCTGCCCCTCACAGAGAAACCCTCTTAAATGCAGCCTCTGTCCTTTCTGCCCCATGCTCCACTAGAATGCTTGTCTCGTCTCCCCTCTGGACTCCTGTGTAGAGCCCATTGCTCCGCTGGGCTGGTCGCCGAGAGACCTTCACAGTTGGTGGCCCTAGGGTTGCAAACTTGATGAATTCTGTGAGATTGTCCTTCAAGAAGGTGTCAAGCCCCTTTCCTGGCAGGGCAGCTGATGGCCTTACACCACCAGGGCCTTGCTAGGGCGAGGTCGGACCAGAGCTCAGCTCGTAACACCCAGTGGAGACCCTAATCCAGCATGGAGACAACTAGACAGAACAGATTGACCCTGATGTTTCAAACTCTGCCACAGACCTCACTAAATGCCCCACTCTAGCTCTGACAGCGGCTACTGGGCTGGGTGCAGGAGTCACTGGGCACGATTGTCTGGCCTGGGAGTGGCAGGGGCCAGACTGGGTGATGGGATCAGTTCCTGCTGGCCTCTACATCGAGGGAGCTGTGCCCTGCACATGTCAGCGGTTCAGGAAGGGCTGGTACCTAGCCAAAGGGAGGAGAGAGGCCGGGATGAACTTTCCCCCTGATGTGAATCGTGGGCAGCCCCATCACAGGCGTGGAGCTGAACCATTGATACTGGGGTGCATCTGGTCCATGGGGAAGGAGCTGGCCAATCCTGAGTGCAGAGAAGGAAGAGGCTCCAGCTATCACCACCAGAGGCAGTGAGATGGGGTGGAGAGTCCTGCCCGCAGGCACACATCAATGCCCAGTCCCCCTTCTCCCAAAGTGATACCTAGGGTTTGCGGGGATCGCTGAGCGGGTCTGGGGCTGGAGAGGGCGGCTGTGCTGCCCGCACTGATGGGGTTTGTATCGATGCAGGACTCACCCCTGCAGCACCTCCTGCTGGTCTCTGTCGGGAATTAGCTCGTCCAGCTTCCGGAGCGCCCTCTGCAGGCCAGTGATCCACCTTACCGCTGGCCCCCCTGTCCCTCCCAGGACCCTGGTGGCCCTTTCTCTGGGTGCTGCCCCTCTGGCAGTAACCCCTCAACTTCAGGGTCTCCCCACCCAGGGGAACCCCCACCTTGCCTCAGTATAAGGCTACTGCTAGTCATCATCTAGCCCTCGCTCCCTGGGGCAGAGTGCAGTGTCAGCCACTCATCACAGGTTGGGTCTGGACCTGCTGCCTTTGCAACCCCCAGTACCCGTGGGCCCTCTGCTAGGCTGCAGCATGGGACTTTCCAGGCTGGAGCCTCCCCAGCTCCTCTGCCTTTCCCCAGCCCTGCTCCACTCAGGTCCCTGCAGCCAGGTCTATCTCCCTCTGCAGTTAAAGAGAGCCTGTTGAGCTCCTGGCTCCCATCCTCTTATACAGGGCCAGCTGAGGCCTGATTGGGGCGTGGCCCAGCTGCGGCTACTTTCCCAATCAGCCCATTAGCGGCTTTCCCTGCCACAGCCCTCTCCCAGGGCTGTTTTAAGCCCTTCAGGGCAGGAGTGGGGTAACCACCCCGCTACAGGGTTAATGCTGTGGGTCCCAGTTCAGCCAGGCACAGCCCTGACTCCCTGTGTCATCTCTGGGTTATGACTAATATAGCTCTTCCTTCTTCTGCAGCCCCTGTGTCTCTCTGTCCTCACTGGGGCTCAGGACAGCCTGATTCAGCACTTGCTGCAGCTGCACCCACCTGACCCCCAGCTGAGACACGGGAGCCAGCTGGTTTGCAGGGACCGAGGGCGCTGAGGTTTCCAGCACCTCCCTGTGGATTCACAGGGACTGGGACCAGCTCAGTGATTCTGAACCAGGTGACTCCAGGGCAGACCAGGCCAGAGAAGGGAAGGGGGGTTATTTAGACTGTTTCAAAGGCTTTGGCTGGTTTAACCCTATATAACTCCAACACTGAATGTACACTGGGGAGAAAAGACGTCTCTGTTAAAGATGCGGAACCCTCTTCCCTGCAATGTCAGCCCGAGCTCTCAAGTCCACCCTCCCTCTGATAGCCCTCACGAGTCCCCATCTGGGAGCTCTCACCCAGCCCTGGGAGATCCCCAAGGGCTCCTCCCACATGGCCGAGGGAAGCAGCACGGCCACTCCTGTGGGCTGTAAACTGAAACTCCAGCCGGAATAATCCTTTTGTGCCGCCATTGCACTCTGGGATCTTTACATGGGACAGAGGAGCTGTCGGAGTAGAGCAGACCAGGGCCCCATCCAGCCCAGGCTCCTCTCTGTTGCTGGGGCAGAACCAGCTGTGTCAGAGGAAGCTGCAGGAAGCCAAGCCAGAGGGAAGTACCTGCCCCAGGGAGACTCTAGGGTTGCCAAGTGTCCGGTTTTCAACCAGAATGCCCAGTCGAAAAGGGACCCTGGCGGCTCTGGTCAGCTCCCTGCCTGCCATGGTTCTGTGCAGCTCCCAGAAGCAGTGGCATGTCCCCGCTCCAGCTCCTACATGTAGGGGCAGCCAGGGGGCTCCGCATGCTGCCCCCGCCGCAGATGCCGACTCCGCAGCTCCCATTGGCAAGGAACCATGGAAATTGGAGCTGCGGGGGGTGGCACCTGCAGACAGAGCAGTGCACAGAGCTGCCTGGCTGCACCTCCACGTAGGAGTTGGAGCGGGGACATGCCGCTGCTTCTGGGAGCTGCTTGAGGTAAGTGCTGCCCGGAGCCTGCACCCTGACCCCCTGCGTGCTCCAACCCTCTGCCCCAGCCCTGATCCCCCTCCTGCACTCTGAACCCCTCAGTCCCAGCCTGGAGCACCCTCCTGCACCCCAAGCCCCTCATCCCCAGCCCCATCCCAGAGCCTGCACCCCCAGCCAGAGCCCTCACACCCCCCTGCACCTCAACCTCCTGCCCCAGCCCAGAGCCCCCTCCTGCACTCTGAACCCCTCAAGCCCAGCCCCACAACAGAGCTGCACCCCCAGCCAGAGCCGTGACCCCCCCCGCACCCTAACTCCCAGCCTGGTGAGCGAGTGAGTGAGGGTGGGGAGAGTGAGTGACAGAGGGAGGGGGGATGGAGTGAGTGGGGACGGGGCATCAGAGAAGGGGCGGGGACTCAGAGGAGGGGAGGGCAGGGGGTGGGACAAGGGTGTTTGGTTTTGTGCGAGTAGAAAGTTGGCAATCCTAGGAGAGTCTCCTCCTGCCTCATCAGTAAGAGCTCAGCTCCTGCACTGGAGGGGGGGTATCGGAGCCCCCCAAACTTGGAGTTATTTTTAATGTTCACAGTTGTGACTCTGGGTGTTCTTGTTATTCAGACAAACACCCAGCCCCACTGTGAGCCCTCCCCAGCCCTGGCCCAGCACTGCCTTGTGGCAATGAGTTCCCCAGGCCCATAGCACTGTGGGGAGGGATTTCCTGGGGTCAGCGTGGATTTTCCCTTCCCCTGGTTCCTGCCCCGTGAGAAGCACCTGATCTCCCATTTCTGTCCCAGTCGATGTTGTGGGTCCCTCTGTCCCATCCCCCATATTCCTCCTCTCTACAGTAACCAGCCCCAGATGTTCAGTCCCCCCACAGAGGAGCCCCCTCCCCCAGCTCTAACCATCCTCACCCCCTGGCCCTGACCCCTCAGCTCTGCTGGAGACTTTTGCAGATGGGAGCTCGGCACTGGTGAGGAGAGGGGCGCAGTGTTCACTGTCTCCAAGGGGTGCCCCACAGCTCTATCCAAAGGCAGGGCAGGTTCTCACGGGGCCCCAGCCCGGCCCTCGTGCACCCAGCGCTGTGCCAGTGTCCCTGTTACGCACTGAGCCCTGGTTTCCATGGAGCTGCCCATGGGCCTGTCCCTGAGCTGGGACAGATTGTGCAGACTCAGGGGATGAGGGTGAGGGGTTCACACGGCTCCCCCCAGCCTCAGGGCACCTGACCATTTTCCAGCCTCCTGGGTCCCCGCCATTGTGCTGCCCATCCCCCAGCCCACTTTCATCCCTGGACTCCCTCGGTAGCTCTGTGTCATCTGCACTGGTCTCCCCCTCCCCCGCTCATTCTGCTTCCAGCAGGGGAATAAATGTGTGAAACACCCACCCTAGGACGGGCCCAGCCCCGTATCTCCCTGCTGCCAGGGAGAGAGTCACCACCGGGGGCTCCTCTTGGCCCCTGTCCACACCAGGCCAGTAGCTGCAGTTGGAGGCTGGGCAGCTAAGACGTTAACTAGCCCGGCTGTAAACTCTCGTGCAGGCCAAGCGGAGCCCTTTAAACGTGTGTGAGCTGGGCATGGCCAGGCCCGGGGGCAGCACACGCGGCGCAGGGTGAGTTGTCAGAGCGCTGCCTGCACCAGGCTTTGGAACGGGCTCGGTGGGGTGTCAGAGCGAACACCTCTGAACAGCCACATGCCCTGGCAGCCGCACGCCTCGGCTACACAGACGGGCACCGGCTCCATTCAGATTGGGGGTAAAGCTCATATTAGGCCTTGTCCCCATGGGAACGTTCTCAGTTCTTGTCACTTTTGTCAGCTGCTCCATGTGCAGGGGCAAGACCATACCAGCAGTGAGGACCTTGGTAGCCCAACCCAGCAGCCATCTCCATCAGCTCTTGGTTCAGTTTCGGCAGCTTTCTTGGGACAGGAGACCAGTGAATTACGAAGCGTGTTTACCAACGAAAGCTGCTAGGCAGACGGCGATCACGTAGGTAACAAATGCTTCCCTGTTCCACTGAGATCGCCAAGGAGAGGGATAGACCAAACATCCACCCCGAGCCCTTCAGGAGCTAGCCAGAGACTGAACCGCAATCCGCAATCCGCAATCCTTTCGGGATTTGCCGAGATCACAACATGGGAACATGGCTTGGGCATAAGCTCAGGTGTGAATGGACATGCTCTAGGTACACGGGGGTGTCCCCACGGGGTGAGGCCAGTGCAGTGATGCCCCTTCCCTGGGTAGACAAGGGCTGTGTCTACACCACAAACCCAGTAGTGGCACAGCTCAGCTACACTGCTGTGGTGTGATGCAGACGCTACAGCAATGGAAGGGGCTTTGCCGTAGTTAATCCAGCCCTCCAAGCGGCAGTAGCCAGGCCAATGGGAGAATTCTTCGTTCCACCTTCTGGTGTCTACACCAGGGCTTAGATCAGCTTAATCATGTCTCCAGGGGTCTGAATTTTTCACCCCCGAGTGATGTAGCTGGGCTGACCTAAGCTTTAGGTGTAGATCAAGCCAAGCCTCAGCCTCATTCAACTGGAGTAAGGGCGTTCACACAGCCCTCAGCATCGCTTTAACTGCATGGGCTGATCCTCGCCCCGCAGTCCAACCTGTGCACCTGTCCTGTGTCCACCAGGCCTCCGTGGATCAGTTCTGCTGACTCCCTGTGAACGAGCTCCAGGAACAGCCCCTCTGCCCCATGTGTCCCAGAACCAGCTGTGCCAAGAGGGGTTTGTTTGTTCAACATGTTCCAGGAACACGTATTTCACAATCCAATAATATCAATAAAGCCACAGCGCAGGGTTCACTTCTCCTCTGTGGGCTCAGTCGCACACACCCACTGGGTCACTGCAGGGGGGCGTGGCAGGAGGAGTCTCTGAAGTGAGAGGTCTGTCACACCCCCGACCCCTTGGGTCCCTGCCCCCTTGGGTTCTGCCCCATCTCCCCAGCCTCCCAGCCTGTGACCGTCACACCGAGCTCAGCCTGCCTCTATCACAAGGACGATCGCCTGCCCTAACCCCTGGCCACGCTACCCCACAAGGCGTGTGCTGTGAACATGGGGTTTCCCGGGTGCCTCCTGCTCCCAGCTGGGCACCCCCTTGGCAGGAGCTCAGCTGCCTGCGCTGGAGCCGGGAAGACAAAGATCCCCATCCTCCTGGTCTGGCTTTGGGGTGAGTGGCCTTTTCCCTTTGCTCTGGCTTTGAATAGCCCTGGGGGCACCCTGCGATTCTGCAGCCCCACCCATCAGACACGGCGTAGCTGTGTCCTGGGAGCCAGGACTTCTGGGGTTTATTCCTGCCTTGGGAAGGGGAGTGGAGTCTAGCGGTTAGAGTAGGCGGTGGTACCAGGATCTATCTAGCTGCATGTACAATTTTACAATACAATTAATTTAACTTTTGTTAAGTGTTAAAAGAGTAAAAAGAAACTGGCATGTCTCTGAATCCTGGAGGTGTTTCCCAGCCACCCTCGGCTGGTCTCTTTAGGAACACGGGACACAGGGCTGGAAGGGCATGTTATAGAGTCCCAGTCACACACTTATCGAGCGCCATCTTCACGTCAGTTAGCGCATTCTCCTCTCACCTATTAGGAGGCTGTTCCGGAACCTTCTTCTCATTTCCAGCCTAACGTGACTCCTGGACAGTTTATCCCCATTTCTTCTTGGGCCAAGACTGTCCTTTGGCTTCAGTAGCTCTTCTCCCTCCCCAGCGTTCCCCCGATGGATTCATACAGCGCAATCAGATCCCTGCTCAGCCTGTGCTGTGCCAGCTAAACCAGCCAAGCTCTTCCAGGCTCCTCTCATATGATCATCCTCCATCCCCCAACCACCCTAGCAGCCCTTCTCTGCACCTGGTCCTGTCTGAATCCATCTGCCTTGCACGCAGGTGACCAGAACTTCACACAGGATTCCCCGAATGACCTAACTCCTGTCCTGCTCTTACCGTTTTTGTTCAGTGTTTGAGGCTCTATTTCTTAACTATTATATATATTAAATATTATTAAATTATTAAATATTAACTATTATTTATTATGCAAACACAAGAATTCATTTTACAGCAGCACTGTATGCTGAGCTCAAGGTCCTGTGGTGCTGGGCTTTTCACTGGCAGGGCGACAGGCAGTCTTTGCCCCCAAGAGCTCAGTCTAAATGGAGAGGATAGAGAGGAGGATAGGTACACACAGAGGGGATATGATAGCAGCTGTTGGGAATGGAGCCCTGGTCTCATCTCTCCCAACCCGGTCCCCTCAGCACTGCCACTGTGCTTGGTGCTGTACAACACACAACCAGAGACAGCCACTGGGGTCACAGTGCTGTCCACAGACACAGCCCGTCTCAGACTCAGGCACTGACAGAACCTGGAGAACAAAGACAAGTTAACAGTAAAATCTCAGCTCCCTCTCAGCATCCACCAGCATTTCCAGAGGGCCAGCAATCCACTTTGTAAGCCCAACTAGAGAGACGATGGCTCTGTCGCTGGACACTGAAAGAAGAGCTCATCACTGAGAAAGTTTGCAGATGACACAGTTGGGAGAGTGTAAATAATGAAGAGGACAGGTTGAGCAGGGCCGGCTTCAGCTTTTTTGCCACCCCAAGTGGCAAAAAAAAAAAAAAAAAAAAAGAAAAACCCTATAGAGCTGCCGCTGAAAAGGACGAGACAGAGTGAAGGACTCACCACCGAATTGCCGCCGAAGACTGAAGCGGAGTTGAGGTGCTGCTGAAGTGCCGCCAAAGAGCCGAATTCCCGCCGCAGACCGGACGTGGAAGCCCAATAATGCACGGAGTGCCCCCCCTTTCTATTGGCCACCTGTTTCCTTCGCTGGTGCCTGGAGCTGGCCCTGAAGTTGAGAGATCTGGATGCTTGGTAAACTAGGTGCAATCAAACAATATGCATTTTAATACAACGACTTGCAAATGTATACATCTAGGGACCAAGAACATACTTACATGGTGAACTCTCTCCTGGGACGCAGTGCCTCTCCAACGAGAGACTGCTGAATTGGAATTAATTTGCAAATTGGACACCATTAAATTAGGTTTGAATAAAGACTGGGAGTGGATGGGCCATTACACAAAGTAAAACTATTTCTCCATGCTTATCTTTTCCCCCACCTACAGTTCCTTATATCTCCTTGTCAAGTGCTGGAAATGGGCCATTTTCATTACCACTACAAACAGTTATTTTTCTCTCCTGCTGACAATAGCTCACCTTAACTGATCACTCTCCTTATAATGTGTATGGTAACACCCATTGTTTCATGTTCTCTGTGTATATATATATCTTCCTTCTGTATTTTCCACTACATGCATCTAATGAAGTGAGCTGTAACCCACAAAAGCTTATGCTACAATAAATTTGTTAGCCTCTAAGGTGCCACAAGTATTCCTATTCTTTTTGCAGATACAGAGTAACACGGCTACTACTCTGAAACCTGAAAAATATTTGGGGGTCATGGTGGATCATCAGCTGAACACAAGCTCCCAGTGAGACACTGTGGCCAAAACAGCTGCTGTGATCCTGCAATGCACAAACAGGGGAATCTCTAGTAGGAGCAGATAGTTTATTTTACCTCCTCATTTGGCACTGGTGTGATCAATCCTGGAATCCTGTGTCCAGTTCTGGTGTCCCCAATTCAAGAAAGATGTTGATGAGTTGGAGAGGGCTCAGAGAAGAGAAGGAGAACAAGTAAAGGACTAGAAAACCTACTTAATCTGTTTAGTTTAACAAAGAGAAGGTTAAGGGGTGACTTGGTCACAGTCTGTAAGTATCTACACGGGCCCGGGGAACAAGTATTTCATCATGGGCTCGTCAATCTAGCAGAGAAAGGAGGAACAGGATCCAATGGCTGGTGGATTCAAGGGTCATGGTGGAATCTGCATCATTTTTGACAACTTTTAACTCAAGATTGGATGTTTTTCTAAACACTCTAGGAGTTATTTCAGGGCAGGTCTCTGGCCTGTGCTATACAGGACTCAGACTAGATGATCACAGTGGTCCCTTTTGACCTAGGAATCTATGAATCTGTAAAACCCCCGAGTCAGACAAACTTTCTACCATCCTATCAGACTGTGTTGGGTGTGCAGGGCTGGGGCAGGTTTATGGAGCTCCTGGAATCTCACAAAGCTGCAGAAACACTTTGCATTCAAAGTTTCTCCCTTGATCTGAGAGCAGCACTGCTGGGGTCCCGAGTCTGGTGAAGAATTCATTCACTAGAATGAACATATTACATTGATTCATTGTGTACTTATTAGCCTCAGTGAAATCCAAACCAATTATCAGCTCACCCACAATCCTGGCTTCTTGCTTGAATTCCAGTGCTCCTATTTTCAAACCCAATTTCCCCCATTTTTAGAAGGATGCTCACTCCCCAGTCATGTCTACACTGCTCACACAACCAACTGCGGGGGTGTGAACTGCAGAGTGCACCAAAGAGCTGCATTCGGACTGACCTGTGTGGACACTGCTGGCGCGAACTGAAGGTTCCTAATTCGAGTTAACGCCCAGTGAAAGAGGACTAGGGTAACTATGGTAACAACCCCCTCGTACACTGGGCAGGCACGGCGAGTTCACACGTTGTAACTGCCCCCCATACACATACACACTGGGGAGGCGGGGGAGGTTACGCACTGTAACTATCCTGCCCCCCCATACACACACACACTGGAGAGGTCACACACTGTAACTGTCCCCCCTGCCACACTGACACACACACACACACACACACACACACACACACACACACACACACCAAGGAGAGTGCTAGTCCTGGCCAGACCTGGGGGGAGTAGGATGTGTCATGCTCCTGTCCCAGGTGTGGTCTGGTCACTAGAGGAGGTTTTGGAATTAATTGATAAACTTAACATTAACAAGTCACTGGGACCAGATGGCATTCACCCAAGAGTTCTGAAAGGACTCAAATGTGAAATTGCGGAACTATTAACTATGGTTTGTAACCTGTCCTTTAAATCAGCTTCTGTACCCAATGACTGGAAGATAGCTAATATAATGCCAATATTTAAAAAGGGCTCTAGAAGTGATCCCGGCCATAATGTCAGTACCGGGCAAATTAGCTGAAACAATAGTAAAGAATGAAATTGTCAGACAATAGAATATAACTTGTTGGGCAAAAGTCAACATGGTTTCTGTAAAGGGAAATCACGTCTTACTAATCTATTAGAGTTCTTTGAATGGGGTCAACAAACATGTGGACAAGGGGGATCCATAGTGTACTCAGATTTCCAGAAAGCCTTTGACAAGGTCCCTCACCAAAGGCTCTTATAGAAATTAAGTTGTCATGGGGTAAGAGGGAAGATCCTTTCATGGATTGAGAACTGGTTAAAAGACAGGAAACAAAGAGTAGGAATAAATGGTAAATTTTCAGAATGGAGAGGGGTAACTAGTGGTGTTCCCCAAGCGTCAGTCCTAGGACCAATCCTATTCAACTTATTCATAAATGATCTGGAGAAAGGGGTAAACAGTGAGGTGGCAAAGTTTGCAAATGATACTAAACTGCTCAAGATAGTTAAGACCAAAGCAGACTGTGAAGAACTTCAAAAAGATCACACAAAACTAAGTGATTGGGCAACAAAATGGCAAATGAAATTTAATGTGGATAAATGTAAAGTAATGCACATTGGGAAAAATAACCCCAACTATACATACAATATGATGGGGGCTAATTTGGCTACAACTACTCAGGAAAGAGATTTTTGAATCATTGTGAATAGTTCTCTGAAGACGCCCACGCAGTGTGCAGCCGCAGTCAAAAAAGCAAACAGGATGTTAGGGATCATTAAAAAGGGATAGAGAATAAGATGGAGAATATCTTATTGCCCTTATATAAATCCATGGTATGCCCACATCTTGAATACTGCGTACAGATGTGTTCTCCTCATCTCAAAAAAGATATACTGGCATTAGAAAAAGTTCAGAGAAGGGCAACTAAAATGATTAGGGGTTTGGAATGGGTCCCATATGAGGAGAGATTAAAGAGGCTAGGACTTTTCAGCTTGGAAAAGAGGAGACTAAGGGGGGATATCATAGAGGTATATATAATCATGAGTGGTGTGGAGAAATTGAATAAGGAAAAGTTATTTACTTGTTCCCATAATATAAGAACAAGGGGGGACCAAATGAAATTAATGGGCAGCAGGTTTAAAACAAATAAAAGGAAGTTCTTCACACAGCGCACAGTCAATCTGTGGAACTCCTTGCCTGAGGAGGTTGCAAAGGCTAGGACTATAACAGTGTTTAAAAGAGAACTGGATAAATTCATGGAGGTTAAGTCCATTAATGGCTATTAGCCAGGATGGGTAAAGAATGGTATCCCTAGCCTCTGTTTGTCAGAGGGTGGAGATGGATGGCAGGAGAGAGATCACTTGATCATTACCTGTTAGGTTCACGCCCTCTGGGGCACCTGGCATTGGCCACTGTTGGTAAACAGGATACTGGGCTGGTTGGACCTTTGGTCTGACCCAGTATGGCCGTTCTTATGCTCATCCACCCCGACTGTGTTCATCATTAGATCCGTTAATGCCCTGCCAGGTACGGCTGAGGTTCGGCTTCCTAAGGGATGTTAGACACAGCACCACCCAGTGGCTGAGCAGAGCGCTACAGGTTAACATTCCAGTCCATCTCCCCCATTAAGTTCCATGTTCCTGCCATTTGTTCACACTGTCATGCTGGCTGTGAAGTTCAGGACGGATCAGTCTGTCCAGTGTCTCTGAACCACCCTGGGCTCCTAACTGCAAAATGCCAACGTGTAGCAGCTTGGCCATTTGGCGGCCGCTAGTTACAATGACTGACTGGGCTTGTTCTGGAATCCTTGAGACGTCATCTTCTCATTCAGCATCCGCCGTCTGTCGGGTTTGCTCTGTGGATGGTTTCTGTTGAACTCCCCCCAGTCGGTCTCGGCCACTGTGATCTGGGCGCTGAATTCTTTTTCTTGATGACAGCTGGAGCTGTCTATCCTTTTTCTCCATCCAATTTGAGGTGAACACGGTCACCGGGTTCCAGATCTGGCAGGTCTCAAACTGAGTGATGGTTCTTGTAAATGTGTCTGTTGTGTAGGGGCCGGCTGCCCTCACTGGCACTGGGTGGGTTGTTTGGCTGCCCTTTCCCCATGACAGGAGAGAGAGGAGGGGTCAAGGAGCAGTTGGGACCCTGGGACTGAGAGGGCCTCTAGCCAATCAGAGACCTCCAGACTAGAGCCAATGGATAGTAGCCAGTGCCCCAAGTCAGTCTGATTGACCAGGCAGCCGGGCCAATAAGGAAGCCCAGCTCAGGTCAGGTCTGTACTCTTGTTGGCTTTCCTGCAGCTTCACCAGATGCCTGAGCATGTCCGTTTGCTCCCCCATTAGCCTCAGCATTGCATCCTGCCTCTTCTCATCATGCTCACTTAATGCTTTCCTGGACTCTGCCACTGAATGCCTCCATGCATTCACCTGTGACCTATCAGTGTGGGAGAACTGCATGAGCTTGGAAAACATGTCATCACGAGCGTGTTTTTTTCACCTTCTAGTCTGCGATAACCTCAGGGACGGAGATGATAGGGGGAGCATAGAAACATTTGCACCTGTGGGGGGATAAAAAGGGAGAGTAAAATTTAAGATGATACATTTCTGAGAACAAAAGGGAGACTCTTTCACAGTGAATCAAGCAATTCACAGCAGACAGCACGTGTGATTTAGGTACAAGGTCGCATTTTGCCTTTTATATTGAGCGCCTGCCGGTATGGAGACACATCACACACGGCTGGGCAACAGAATTTGGTTTCCAGGCAGCCATGGTAATCCAAAGGGTACGCGGGTTTGGCTTTTAATGCCTTCATAACATGTGGGAATATTTTCAAACTGCAGCACCCTCCTTTCCCATAACAAGCAATGCTGGTTGGGTTTGCCATTTAAAAGGAGGGGCTGTGGTTTTCGGGTGGATGTGCAACAGACCCCTCCCCCCACCCCTTCGCGTGGCTATTTGGGATGATCCCTTCACCCCTCCCCCCACGGCATGGCTATTCTCAGGGATGATCCCTTTTAGCCAAGCACAAACAGCCCAGCATGAACGGGGTCCTTTTACTGTTCCTTTACAAAAAATCCCCTTTTTCAACCAGGTGACCATGAATGATATCACTCTCCTGAGGCTAACACAGAAAGATATAGACTGAATGTTGCTTGAATGCGAGTAGTAGATGGCTCGATAGTATTCATCACCATGCATTTTTGACAGGTTTCCATGCCCCATTTAGGGCTTATGTCCCATCTTCCCACCCCATTTCCGTTGGCACCGAAGTTTGGCGCTGTCAGCCATTTTGAAAATTTTGTGTGTGTGTGTTTGAATAGGGCAAGTGTTGTGTGTGTTTGTGCTTGGATACATTTAGAGAAAAAGGTTGAAAGAATAGAGTGAGAGAGTTTAAAGATGAAAAAGAAAGTTTGGGAAAGGTTTAGAGAAAAAAGGAAAGAAAGGTTATTTGGGGAGGTTGAGTAAGGAGAGAGGATTGCAACGTTTGAAAATATCACAGACAAGCTGGTTATTGGGTTAACAGATAAAATCCTTTCACAGCAGCTACAACTGAAGAGAGATTTAACTTTAGCCACAGCTATTCAAATAGCAAACCAGTCTGAATTAGTCAAACAACAGAACAAAAGGCAGGAGCAACTTGAAAAACATGAAACTAGCTTAGGCAATGTCTACACTAGCACTTGCTGCAGTATAACTTATGTTGCTCAGGGGTCGGAAAAAGTCACCCCAGATCTATGTAAGTTACACCGACCTAAGCACCGGTGTGGACAGCACTATGTGGGCGGAAGAAGCTCTCCCACCGACATAGCTACCGCCACTCACGGGCTGGAGTAGTTAAGCCAACTGGAGAGCTCTCCTGTCAGCTCACATTGATTACATTAGAGAGCTTACAGCAGCACTACTGCATCGCGGCAGCTCCTCTGCCATAAACTCTCTAGTGTAGCTGTAGTCGGGGGGGGGGGGTCTGTTTTTTTAGATAAGAATAAAACAGTTAAAAGTGAGGGGGGAGAAAGGATGGGGAGGGAGGAGAGAAGGGAGTTGGCTCTTGTTCAAAATCTTGGGACTATAGGATTGGTTCAGGAAAATGAATTCTATGACGTTGCTGTAGAACAAACTCTAATTGGGCTGATCCAAAGGTGGTGATAACAAGTCTGAGAGGGTCTGAAACTGGAAAGTTGCCTCCTTCTACCAAAAAACTGGAAAGGTAAAAAGTCTCTCTCTCTCTGATTCAACCATGTGCTCTCTATCTTTGCTCTTTTCTTAACCTAGCCTGATAGTTAATAGTTTAAATGTGTTCTTCTTAGCCACCCTTTATAGTTTTTACCATGTGCTAACTAAACAGGCTTTGCCTTAGCAAATTTACCTTTTAAACCTAGTTTTTAATGTTTTTAAATACTTTTTTCTTAACCTACACTGGTATTGAATAGTTTAAATATGTTTTTCTTAGCCTCCCTTTATAGTTTTTGGCCATGTGCTTACTAAACAGGCTCTGCCTTAGTACATTTTTCTTTGAAATCTAGTTTTTAATATTTTTAAAAGCTTTTTTCTTGACCTAGCCTGATAGTTAATACACCTTTTACATTTATCTCAAAATTTTCTATTCTTTAATAGCATACCAAACTAGGCCTTTACCATCTGTGACGTTATTGACATAAATTGGGACCATATAGATCATTGTTGCAACCAAGGTCCTGTAGTGGCACCCAAATCTTGTATAAAGGGGGTCAAATGGGGTGTCTTAGACAAGGTCAGGGTTTACTGGTTATGATTATGCTGTCTATATGTGTGTATCAGTTTTGTAGTTGAAGTTATGAATCTTGGCACTATACTGTCTGTATGGCAAACTTATGCTATGCTTCTGGGTGACATCCCAGACAAGCTGGGATTAGCTCTGCCTAGCCTCCTTGATGGCCCATTAAGGACCATCAGCTATACAATGGACCCATGGAGAGAAGGCAGATACGCCTTGTAACTCAGCAAAGTATGCAGGAACTGGCCCATATGACTCCAGACTCCATGTTGCTGTAATTTTCCACAGTAAGAACAAAGAGGTGTTCTTACACCTGGAAAAGACTATAAAAGGCTGATGCCTCATCTCCATTTTGTCTTCAATCCTGCTTCATACCTCTGGAGGAACTTTACTACAAGCTGAAGCTTTGAACAAAGGACTGAGGACCCATCCCAGTGGGGGTGTGTTCCAGAGACTTGATTTGAACCTGCAGTTTATTCCATCGCTGCTGCAAGCCTGAACCAAGAACTTTGCCATTACTGTATGTAATTGATTCCATTTAACCAATTCTAACTCTCATCTCTATCTTTTTCCCTTTTAAGAATAAACCTTTAGATTTTAGATTCTAAAGGATTGGTAACAGCGTGATTTGTGGGAAAGATCTGATTTGTATATTGACCTGGATCTGGGGCTTGGTCCTTTGGGATCGAGAGAACCCTTTTTGTGTATATTGGGATATTGGTTTTCATAACCATTTATCCCCATAACGAGCGGCACTGGTGGTGATACTGGGAAACTGGAGTGTCTAAGGAAATTGCTTGTGAGGTTGCGGTTAGCCAGTGGGGTGAGACCGAAGTCCTCTTAGTCTGGCTGGGTTGGGTTGCCTTAGAGGTAGAGAAACCCCAGCCTTGGGCTGTAACTGCCCTGTTTTAGCAATTTGTCCTGAGTTGGCACTCTCAGTTGGGTCCCGCCAGAACCGCATTGTCACAGTGGCGTAGTCGTGCTTGGATCCACAGAACCAGGTCAATTAAGCTTTGGGTCAGAACCCCACGCTATCCAAATTTGAATTTCGGGATTGAGAGTTTTGTGGGTTAAAGAGCTGCTGCAATGGCTGAGCAAAGAGCATATGAGGGACTTGGCAAAAAAGCCCTGGAAAATTTGTGCTCAGAAAAGAGGATAAGCTTTAGAAAGAAAGCTACAAAGGAAGAACTGAGAAATCTGTTAATAGCCAGTGATCAGGGGGCGAGAGCACAGCCCTTACCTGAGGCTACAGAAGATGCAGAAAAAATTAGAGTGCAAAAGGCAACAAGTAAACTGCAACTTGAGCATGAACAGAAGCTAGCAGATCTTCGATTGCTGGAGAAGCAAAAAATAGCAGAATTAGAAGAGAGATCTCGTAAGGGGCGTCTAGAGCTGCTCGCTGCTGAACAGGAGACCCGCAAGATGGAACAGGAGACTCACAAGATGGAACAGGAGACGGCCAGACTTCAGCTCCAAGTAATGGAAGAGCGGAGAAAGTCATCCCCACCTGGTACTCCACTTCCCCCCCGCCATGAGAAAAACTGGGAAAGGATGTGTCCCATTTACAACGATACTGAGGATATAGAGGAGTTTTTGTCTACCTTTGAACGCCTCTGCAGTCTCTACCAGATCCCCGAGGGTCAGCGAATGCCTATCCTGCTGACCAGACTGACTGGAAAAGCCAGGGAGGTATTTAATGAATTGGGGGAAGAAGAAGCCTTGGATTATGAGCGGTTTAAGGATTCTGGGTTAAGGCGGTTCAGGGTTACTCCTGAATCCTACAGAGTTAAGTTTAGAAAGTTTAAGATGTCTAATGATTGTACTTTTGTAGAATGTGCTCATAAGCTGATGGGTTTTGTTAAAAAGTGGGTTATGGGAGCCAAGGCACATGGGAATTTTGAAAAACTGCTGGATTTAATAACTTTGGAACAGTTCTTAGACATTGTGCCTGACCATGTGAGAGCAGCTGTGTGTGACAGGGACCCCGAGTCGGTCCTACGGACAGCAGAGATTGCAGATGCCCACACCCAAAACAGGGCTCGGGAAGGGTGTAAAACCCCGGGGAAAACTAATTCCCATTCTCCCCAGTTCAAAAGGAGGGAAGGATTTAAAAGCAAACCTGACTCTTCTAAAGGAGTTCAAGGGGGCCCGGAGGGTAGGAACTCACATCCCAGGACGGAACAGGTTACATGCTATCACTGTGGTATGCTGGGCCACATGAGACCAGACTGCCCGACCCTGAAGGGCAGCCCAAAACCAGCAACCCCAAATGCCACGGCAAATGCTAACCCTGTTGTTGTAAACTCACAGGCAAGCTACACAGAGCCCAGCTCTATTGCCCTGTATGCAAATGCTGTTTCTGTGGTCTCTGAAGAATTTGACCTTAAAACTCACATTAAAGCTAAATATGGGGGAAATAATGCAGAGTTTATTAGCAGTGCAGAAGTGAATGGAGTAAGGTGTATGGCATGGAGGGACACCGCAGCAGATATTACTCTGGTTAAAGCAAGTCTTGTCAGGAAGGAAGATTATTTTCCAGGTGAAGATGTAACTGTTGTAGCCTTCTCTGAGTATTTTGTCAGG
Source organism: Emys orbicularis (assembly GCF_028017835.1). Taxonomy (NCBI): domain Eukaryota; kingdom Metazoa; phylum Chordata; order Testudines; family Emydidae; genus Emys; species Emys orbicularis. Next base: position 7,763,281 of record NC_088703.1, on the reverse strand, counting down.
GTGCCTTTGGCTAAAATCCACCTGAAATGGAAGGGATTTGAGGGCACCATGGTTGTGGGAGTAAAAGACACAATCCCTAAGGATATTATGATTGGAAATGATATTAAAGCTATGGTCAGTCAAGTTAATGCAAACCAGGCACAGGAGAGGATTGATCCTAAGGTTGTGTCTATAGAGGGTTTCTCCAAAAGTTTGTCTTTGGGAAGTAGCTGTTTGGCTGTGAATGAAGTTTCTGAATGTCTATCTAATGTCTCAGAAGTAAATCTGGAATTAGATCAAGCGAAGGGAGAGGAGAACAAGGAGGTTTTGGAGGAGCCTAGGCAGTCTTGCGAGCTGATGGCTTTATCTAGTCAGCAGTTTGGGAAGGCAAGGAGAGTGGAAGATGAGTGTCCCTATCCCTTACCTGTGTCCTGTGTGAAGAATAGGGATAATGAAGGGAATGTGCCTGTGTCTGTCAGGGGTATTGACTTGCCTATGGAGGAAGCTACCCCAGTCTCCAAGCAGTTGTCTGGGAACAGCCCTGTGGGCTGGGACGAGGAAAATGAAATCCCAAACTGTATGTCTAGTAAAGGAAAATGTGTCTCCAGCTCTTCTTTGTCTGTGGAGCAGACAGAAGGTGCCTTTCAGCCTGTGATGGTTGAGAGTAATTCAGTTGTCTCAGAGATGGTTCTGGATTCAACTAAAGCCCAGGAAGGGAGTGGTCCTAAGTCTGTGTCTGCTGGGGAGAATGGCACTGTAACTAGGTTGCATCCAGTTACTGTCTTAGCAAAATCCCAGAGACCAGACAATTCTGGTGCTTGTATTTTGCCAGTTGCTTGTGTGTGGTTGGAGAAGGGTGTAACAACTCTGTCTGATCAGGGTGATACCCTAGCCAGGGCACAAGGAGAGCGAAAAGGTAATTTGGTTGTGGTACCTACTGACAGTTTAACAACTTGTAGCAAAAAGGAAAAAATTCCTACGCTTGTGTGTGGCAAAGGAAAGAAGGATGCTTCTGACCTTTCATCTAGTGAGTCTAGGGGTTTGCCTGAAAGGGGATTGTGTAGAAATTGGCCTGGTGGGCCAAAGGTGATCCTGGATGTGAGTAAGACCCAGACAGAGTCTGTTCTTGCTCAGGGAAGTGTTCCTTTAGAGCAAGCCCTAGGTGAAGAGGGTAAGGGCAGAATTTCTGTGAGGGGTGAATTGCTGCTTAGAAAAGCTCCTGGGGAAAGGAATCCTCATGGTAATCTGTGCAAGCAGTTCCCTGCAACTGAGGGGTGTGAGAGTGATGTAATCAAGGAAGTTTCAGTTCCTAGCAGCTGGAAGTTGTCTGTTGTGAATGGATCCACTGACTGTCCTTTTAAAAGATCCAGTGTGGGTAGCTTTGAGAAGGTCTCAGAGGAAGTAAAAGTTGTTAAGGAATTGAGGCAGCCCTATGACCAAGTGGCTGTGTGGGGCCAACTTGTTGGAAAGACAATGGTGTTGGAACAGGAATGTCTCCATTCTGATTTTTTCAATGAGCAGTTTGTGCTTCAGGGTCTGAGAACAGATTTGGTTACTGATGTGACAGAGCAGAGCAGTTTTATGGCTAAAGGCTTGAGGATGCAGGGGAGAGCAAGCAAACTCTCCCCGTCAGACTCTTTGGGTTTGTGTGGTATCTCTTTAAGACAGAGTCCAGCCTTGGGAATGATAGCAGTTAAGGATATGAAAACTGATGGACTGGCTCCTGTCTGTGGTAATGCAAATTACTTGCCTGGCTGGGAGAGGAAGGACTTGCTAATAGCTGTTAGCACAGAGAGCCCACCCCATCAGCCAGGGAATTCTGTTAAGCAAGAGAAATCAGGGTTTGATCCTGCAGGACAAGGAGGAAAGAGAAAACTGAATTTGGCAAAGGGAAGCCACCGGCTAACCCTAGAATGCCCAAACTCCAGTGGTATTGAGGCAAAGATGGGGCATGACAAACATGATTGTAAATGGACATTCGCAATGAATTTGGTGTTATTGCTGATGGCAATTTTTGTAACACATGTGTTGCTATTACCACAAACTGTAAAAGTGTACAATGCGCATAATCTTTTGGAGAATCCCTTGAACATGTTAAAAGGAATACCTGAGAACACAATTTATGTTAAAAGGCCTTGTTATGCTGATGTTTCACAGTTAATGCCTGTAAACAATATTGGAACTTTTCACAGGGGAAAAGACATTCCAGACCTAATGTGCTGTATGAAAAGGAAAACTGAGGCACAATACCATATTGCTTTCAGGGATAAATGCCAAGATTCCTGTACTATGAAGAACATTAATATCTGCATTTATTTGATGTTAATTGGGTTCCAAACATTTGCCCGAGCATGTATGAATAAAGTAGCTGTTTTCTTTAGCTCTTGGCAAGATCGCATGAGACATACAGGAACCATACTGCGAGAGCAGATCCAATCCACTATTGTTCTAACTAAGTTTTACCTTGAGTTTGTAAAGAGGTTCAGTCATGTTGTTGAACATGACTTTGATAAACCATTTCTGTTATACACTGGTACGGCTTCTATCCCAATACTAGCTGTAGTGAGACAGAACCCAGGATGGGGAGCTCTTGGGATGCAGTCAGTGATGTTTGTGTCATCCCTTCCTGCATCCATTTTGCGTCGGGGGTGTGACGTTATTGACATAAATTGGGACCATATAGATCATTGTTGCAACCAAGGTCCTGTAGTGGCACCCAAATCTTGTATAAAGGGGGTCAAATGGGGTGTCTTAGACAAGGTCAGGGTTTACTGGTTATGATTATGCTGTCTATATGTGTGTATCAGTTTTGTAGTTGAAGTTATGAATCTTGGCACTATACTGTCTGTATGGCAAATTTATGCTATGCTTCTGGGTGACATCCCAGACAAGCTGGGATTAGCTCTGCCTAGCCTCCTTGATGGCCCATTAAGGACCATCAGCTATACAATGGACCCATGGAGAGAAGGCAGATACGCCTTGTAACTCAGCAAAGTATGCAGGAACTGGCCCATATGACTCCAGACTCCATGTTGCTGTAATTTTCCACAGTAAGAACAAAGAGGTGTTCTTACACCTGGAAAAGACTATAAAAGGCTGATGCCTCATCTCCATTTTGTCTTCAATCCTGCTTCATACCTCTGGAGGAACTTTACTACAAGCTGAAGCTTTGAACAAAGGACTGAGGACCCATCCCAGTGGGGGTGTGTTCCAGAGACTTGATTTGAACCTGCAGTTTATTCCATCGCTGCTGCAAGCCTGAACCAAGAACTTTGCCATTACTGTATGTAATTGATTCCATTTAACCAATTCTAACTCTCATCTCTATCTTTTTCCCTTTTAAGAATAAACCTTTAGATTTTAGATTCTAAAGGATTGGTAACAGCGTGATTTGTGGGAAAGATCTGATTTGTATATTGACCTGGATCTGGGGCTTGGTCCTTTGGGATCGAGAGAACCCTTTTTGTGTATATTGGGATATTGGTTTTCATAACCATTTATCCCCATAACGAGCGGCACTGGTGGTGATACTGGGAAACTGGAGTGTCTAAGGAAATTGCTTGTGAGGTTGCGGTTAGCCAGTGGGGTGAGACCGAAGTCCTCTTAGTCTGGCTGGGTTGGGTTGCCTTAGAAGTAGAGAAACCCCAGCCTTGGGCTGTAACTGCCCTGTTTTAGCAATTTGTCCTGAGTTGGCACTCTCAGTTGGGTCCCGCCAGAACCGCATTGTCACACCATCATCTCTCTTTTCTTTAATAACTTGCCTCTCTTCTTTCAAACTAGCCATTTAAAAACAAAAATCTCTTTCTATTCTTTAATAACCTGCCAAACTAGACCTTTACCGTCCTATCTCCTTACTCAACCTCCCCAAATAACCTTTGTTTCCTTTTTTCTATAAATCTTACCCAAACTTTCTTTTTTCATCTTTAAACTCTCTCATTCTATTCTTTCAACCTTTTCCTCTAAATGTATCCAAGCACAAACACACACAACACTTCCCCTATTTAAACCCACATAAAAAATAATTCAAAATGGCTGATGGCACCAAACTTTGGCACCAACAGAAATGGGGTGGGAAGGTGGGACATAAGCCCTAAATGGGGTGTGGACACCTGTCAAAAATGCATGGTGATGAATACTATTGAGCCGTATACTACTAATGCGACCAAATCCCAGGACCATTTGCTGCCATAGTTCGTGCTGCAGCGATTCCAGACTACTTGCTACTAGCTTGGTGAAGCTAGTAATAAGACAGTCCTCCCCAGAAACTTTCTGCAAAGGCTTTCAGAGTACCTCCAGAAGAGCTTCATGGAGATGTCCCTGGAGGATTCCCACTCCATCCCCAGACACATTAACAGACTTTTCCAGTAGCTGTACTGGCCACAAATGCATCCCAAATTTTCAGGGAAAATCAAACATTAAACACTATTGCTTTTAACCCCTGTAGTGTAGTTACAAATGTGCACTCACCAGAGGTGCCTTCTCTGCCTTCAGGGTTGGGGATCCCGCCTTGGGAGGGTATTGGCTCCAGGGGGATGAAAAGGTCCCGGCTGCCAGAGAGAACGGATTCACCACTTGCCTGCTGCACATTCTCCTCCTCCTCCTCTTCCTCATTCACAAAATCCTCCTACGTGTTGCGTGAGACTTCCTTCTTGCAGGTGTTCACGGACAGTGGTGGGGTAGTGGTAGGGTCCCCCCCTAGAATGCCATGCAGCTGATCATAGAAAAGGTATGTATGGGGCTCTGACCCAGAGTGACTGTATGCCTCCTCTGTCTTTTGGTAGGCTTGCCTGAGCTCCTTGACTTTCATGCGGCACTGCTGTGTGTCCCTGTTGTAGCCTCTGTCCATCATGCCCTGTGCGATTTTGGCATATATATTAGCATTTCTTCTTTATGATCGGAGTTCTGCCTGCACAGATTCTTCTCCCCACACAGCAATCAGATCCAATGTCTTCCGTTCTCTCCATGCTGGAGCTCGTTTGCGATCCTGGGGGGACTGCATGGTCACCTGTGCTGCTGAGCTCGCCACGCTGACCAAACAGGAAATGAAATTCAAAAGTTCCCCGGCTTTTCCTGTGTACCTGGCTAGTGCATTGGAGTTGAAAGTGCTGTCCACAGCGGTCACATTGGAGCACTCTGGGATAGCTCCCGGAGGCCAATAATGTTGATTTGTGTGCTCACTGCCCCAAATTCGACCCAGCAAGGTCAATTTTAGTGCCACTCCCCTCGCTGGGGAGGCGTACAGAAGTTGATTTTAAAAACCCTTTAGGTCAATGGAACGGGGTTGCTTTTGTAGATGCAGTCATTATAAAATCGATCTAACGTGGCTAAATTCGACCCAACTCTGTAGTGTAGACCAGGGCTAAGACTACAGCTACACTAGAGAGTTTACAGCGGTGGAGCTGCAGCGATGCAGTGGTGCTGCTGTAAGCTCTCTAATGTAACCACTCTGAGCTGATGGGAGAGCTCTCCAGTTGGCTTAACTACTCCAGCCCTGTGAACGGCAGTAGCTATGTTCATGGGAGAGCTTCTTCCGCCCACATAGTGCTGTCCACACCGGTGCTTAGGTCGGTGTAACTTACATCGCTCAGGGGTGGCTTTTTCCAACCCCTGAGCAACATAACTTATACTGCAGCAAGGGCTAGTGTAGACATTGCCTAAGCTAGTTTCATGTTTTTCAAGTTGCTCCTGCCTTTTGTTCTGTTGTTTGACTAATTCAGACTGGTTTGCTATTTGAATAGCTGTGGCTAGAGTTAAATCTCTCTTCAGTTGTAGCTTCTGTGAAAGGATTTTTATCTGTTAACCCAATAACCAGCTTGTCTGTGATATTTTCAAACTTTGCATTCCCAAAATCACAGTTTTCAGCTTATATATGCGGAGCTCTTATAAAACATTCAAAACTTTCCCCTGGTTATTGAGTTTTCTGGTGAAAACAAGCTCTTCCATAAGCCACATTTCTCTGAGATATAAAGTATGCATCAAACATAGCCAGACCCCTTTCATAGTCACCTCTATGACTCTCTTCAGCAATATGAAAGGATTTAAAGATATGCTCTGCCAGCTTCCCATAGCCGACATTAAAGAAGATACCTGCGTCTCTCCAGTTTCTTTGTGCAGCTTGGCAGCAATGTGAAATCTTGTGAAATCTTGTTTCCAGTCTGTCCATGGTGAAGTTTGTGAAAGCTGAAGTTCTCTGGGGCACTGAAGAGTGGCATGGTGACAAGATCCTGCAACCGTTGTAGCTTTGTTCCTTCTATTTCTGTTCTTAGTTTACTCCAGACACCATCGTGTTCTTCTGTACCAGACATGGACTGGTCACAGAGCTTGCTTTTACACACCACGGTCCTTTAATGCTCTGCCAGATATGGCTGAGGTTAGCTTTAAAAAAGGTATTTTACACACATCGCCACCTAGTGGCTGAGTGGTATAATACAGTTTAGCACTCCATTACACAGAGTGTGGGGCTGTCACACTCCAGGTCAGGGGGAAGCCAGGCCTGAGGGGAGCAGGGTGTGGGGGTCCTTCACCGAAGCAGGTAGTGTGAAAGCAGGTGGCTTGGTTTGGAAGGGCTGGTGCAGTGTCATTGGTTCTGATGTCGCTCACCAGGTCTTGTCTTTTGCTGGCTACTTAGGGCTCTTCTGCACTGGAAACATTACAGTGGCCCAGTGGCAGCTCTGCAGCTACAGCACTTCTGTGTAGATGCGACTGACGCCGACAGGAGGGGCAGGAGGATCAATCCACCTCCCTGACAGGCAGTAGAGAGGTCACTGAAATACAACATGCACCTGAGTCTTTTCTCTCAGTGCATCAAGAGATGGCAGGGGAGAGCTCACTCAGGCCACTGCTTATATCAGCCAGTGTTTGGAGATCCCCAAGGTGACCAGCCATGGAGACAGAGACTTACCTTATCTCTTTGCTTTCTTTCAGCTTCCATGACAGGATTCCCCATGGCAGGTAAATACAAACATAGGCAGAGGGTGCGGGGGTCTGTCCGTATGTGCGGGGTGCATGCTGCAGTGTGCAGCTCTCTCATAAATTGGGGTGAGGAAGGGCAGAGTTAAGGTTATTTAATCTAGTCGTTCAAGTGTAGCACTGGAGACTTGGGTTCAAATCCTGCTTTCACCAGACTCACCCCATGGTCTCAGCCCATCACCTCCTCAGTTTCCACACCAGTGAATTGTTAACAAGGCAGGCTGTTTGGCAGAGTGAGCAGAGCCCAGGGCATCCTGGGTGTTGGGTACCTGAGGAAATGCCCCAGTCATTCAGTGTCTCAAGGGCTTACCCTTGCCCTGTAAGGGTGATTGAAATTTGGGCTCTGACAGCTCCTGGCTGAGCTGCGTCAGTCTGGGTGAGCCCAGATTTACCCTGGGGTATGATCTGCCCCAGCAGATATTTTTGCCTTTAGTTATTGTTAGAGCTGTTTCAGCTTAGCCCTGGCTGTGGCTGGTGAGTGGCCCCACCTCTGCAAAGGGCAAGTGGAGGTGCTGTGTACCTACACTGGGGCGCCGTGACACCAGCTGTGGCCTGTGAGAGGTGGGGGTGGGGTACCAGGAGCTGGGCTGCTGAGGTGCCGTCTCCACAGGAGGGTGCTCAGTTAAGCACGGCACCGGCCCTGTCTGTCTGGACGCTGTGGAATATAGAGGAGCCGAGTCAGCCCCAGTCAGGGCCAGTGGAGGCTTTGGGGAGCAGAACTACAGCCCCGTGAGGCTGCTGCTGTTGGCTCCAGTCAGGCAGGGTCATCGGGGCGCAGACGGGGAGGGAGCCCAGGCAGGGGCAAAGGGCAGTTCAGTCTCCTGACCAGTTATGTCCTTTGCCCCTCGCCTGGGAGCCGCTCAGACTGAGGGCTGGCCTGGCCTGCACACACCTGTCCTGTCACGGAGGGGAATTAACCCCAGCAGCTCATTTCACATTTTGGGCATCAGAGAGCTGCAATGGCTGCGACTTCCACTCACTACCAGCTTGGACCCAGGGCCCCAGACGTGAAAGCCCAGTGCCTGTTCCCCCCACGCCAGGCACTGCCCCTGCCTGAGCTGGGGAACTGGTGCCCTCCAAGGGAAAAGCTCCAGGTCTCCATCCCCCAACGTACTGCATCAGCTCATCCTCCTCACACAGAGTGTACTGGAGCTGTCATCCCCTGGGGGAAAAGACCCTGTGGCCCAATCTCCATCCCACAAGTCAGCCATTTCCTCATGCCTGGGGCTGGATCAGAGGTAGTGACCTCCAGAGACGAACCCCCCCAGTGTCCTATTCTCAGCCCCCCTGAGCCAGCCAGTCTGCCACACTGGGACTGAATGGGAGCCAGAGCAAACTATAGGGAACAAGCCCCATATTCCTTTCCTCTAGCCCATCCCTGAGTGTTTATTCCCTTGGGGTATTTGCAGACTCAGACATCCCAGAACTAACTCAGCTCCGACTGGTGAACAGCCTGAATCGCTGCGCTGGGAGGGTCGAGGTGCTTCACAACCAGCAGTGGGGAACCGTGTGTGATGACGGCTGGGACTTACAGGATGCAAGAGTCGTATGCAAGCAGCTGGGCTGTGGGACGGCGTTATCAGCCCCACGAGGGGCTCGATTTGGGCGAGGGTCAGACCGTGTCTGGCTGGATGACGTCAACTGTGCAGGGACAGAAGCTGCCCTCTCCTATTGTGAGACTCGGCCTTGGGGAGAGAATGACTGTACCCACAAAGAAGATGCCGGTGTTGTGTGCTCAGGTAACTTGCATCCATCACGGCCCTGTGGGTGGTGCAAGGATCGGGCTGGGAAGCTTTCAGCACAGACCCAGCTCTCCTGTCTGAGTCAGTGCTGACCCCAGTGCCCCAGCATGGGGCTAAGGGCCTGTACTGCAGATAAGGGGGTGTCAGTAGGGGGCACTCTCCATTTGCAGTTGTGCTGGCCCTAATACCCCAGTGGGAGGGATAACTCATTGGTTGAGCATTGGCCTGCTAAACTTAGGGTTGTGAGTTCAATGCTTGAGGGGCCCACTTAGGGATCTGGGGCAAAAATATCAGTACTTGGTCCTGCTAGTGAAGGCAGGGGGCTGGACTTGATGACCTTTTGGGGTCCCTTCCAGTTCTATGAGAGAGCTATATCTCCATATATTATATTATTATTATATTAGTGCGGTTCCATGGTCCCCAGCATGAGGAAGTCTTGTCCGTGCCCGCTGGGGGGCAGCTCCTCGACTCCCTCGGCCACAGGCCACACAAACCTTGACCTCAAGGCCTTGGGGAGGGGGGGTGACCTCTCTCCAGGTTGGCAATAGGCACAATTCACCCTTTAGCCCTCCGAGCATCGCCCTAGAGCACCCAGGCCCTGTCTCGCTGGGCATTCACAGTAGTCACAGATCTGCTGCTCCCAAAGGAACAGGGTCCCAAGGTGACCAGCTCCACCTCCCATCTCTGCCCCAATCAACACACAGCCCTAGATTCCTTCATAGTCACACCAAGGACAAGTGATTTCACACAGTGTAGAGATTTGAAGGGTAACAAGGAGAAGTGTTGGAAAGAAATGGTTCCATGGCCAATAAAATCATACCACGCTGACTAGAGCCTAGACTCATTGAACAAGACACTTTTCTGTCTGGGAGAGCAACGCTCACCCCACAGTCCTTCCAGGGTTTTACTCCAGGCTTGGCTGTGATCTCCTGTTCCTGAGACAAACGCTGTCAGCTGCCTCCTGGGTGAAAGGGAGCTCTTGTCCCCTCTCCTCTTTCTTTGTAGGTACAGACCATTGTCTCTTCCCAGAGGAGGTCTCTCTTCTGAGACTTGTGCTGAGGGTCCTTTGTCTTTGTAAATTCTCAGGCCCCCACTGGGCCCAGACAGTGAATACAGCCTGTCTCCTCGGATGTGCTTTGTTTTATGTGCTGATTGGCTCAGCCGCAGGGATTGCCATGGCGCAGGTGACAAGCTTCACTTCAGCACTTCTGGAGCCTGATATTCCACATTTTACATCTCTCTTCAACTATGTCCCATCCAAACATCTTGCCCCCGTTAGGTCGACCAGCAGGATGCTGGCTCACAGAGTCTCAGTGCAGAAAAGAAACTTTTTATAAAAGGAGGGAAGCCCCCAGCATTAACTTTGGAAAACACCACAAACAGGATTTATAAACATAAAACCATGAGCAAAACACCTCCCCCAGAGTATGTTGGGCAGTGTCTTTTGCCTCCGATTCTAGAGTCCAGCAACCAAACGTTCCTTTAAGGTGCCGCTCCCTTCTCCCTCCACCGCACCCCACTCAGAGTGGTTGTCCTTGGTTAGTGAAGACCCAGAGTTCAGAGGTGCACCTGTGTGAGTTCACCTCCCACCATGGGGGCGGGGAGGAGAGCGCCTGGTTCGCTCTGCTGTCTGGGTGCTGGCTCTGGTCGCAGCTGTCCTGCCAGCCACTCACCACTCTGCTCACCCTCACCTTCTGCTCCCCCGGCCTCTCTGCTGTGACCTCTGCAGGTCGCTCTCTTGAGGCTCCACCCAGTGATGAGCTGCCAAAATGTTAACAACCGGTTCCCTCCTCCTCACCCCACGAGGGGGTCGTGGTCCGCCCCCGTCCCCCGGGACTCCTGCCCCATCCAACCCCCCGTGTTCCTTGACGCCCCCCAGACACCTGCCCCATCCACCCCCCTTCCCTGTCCCCTGACTGACCCCCGCTGCCCCATCCAACCCCTCATCTCATTCCTGATGGCCCCCCGGGACCCCTGCCCCATCCAACCACCCCTTCTCTCTGTCCCCTGACTGCCCCTGGAACCCCTGCCCCTGACTGCCCCCCACTGCCCCATCCAACCTCTGCTCCTTCCTGACTGCCCCTCGGGACCCTTGCCCCCATTCAATCCGCCCGTTCCCTCCCCTCTGACCATCCCCACCACCCCCCTGAACTCCCCTGCCCTCTATCCAACACCCCCTCCCTGCTCCCTGCCCCCTTATCACACTGCCTGGAGGTGGCTGGCAGCACTACAGGCGCGCCGCTCGGCCAGGGCTGGGGCCAGGCTGGAGCTGCTCGGCCAGGGCCGGAGCGGGTCGGCCGGGGCTGGGGCCGGGGCAGAGCAGGTCGGCCGGAGCAGGTCAGCCGGGGCCGGGCCGGAGCAGGTCGGCCGGGGCTGGGGCCAGGGCTGGGGCCGTGCCGTGCCTCCCTGGAACCCTCCTCGCACCCCCCCACCCCAGCTCACCTGCGCGAAGCCGCCACTTGCTTCATAGCCCTCCCAGGCTTCCCGCGTGAACAGCTGATTTGTGGGAAGCAGGGGAGGGGGAGGAGAAGAGGGGTGTTCAGGGGAGGAGGCATAAGTGAGCTGAGGCCGGGGGCGGGGCGGAGAGCTGACGGAGCTTTACCAGTTGTTAAATTTAAAAGCCCTTTTAGAACCAGTTGTCCTGTGCGGACAAATTTAACAACCGGTTCCTGCGAACCAGTGCGAACTGGCTCCAACTCACCACTGGCTCCACCCAGCTCTCAGTGACTGCCAGCTCTTACTTGGGAAACCTCAGTGCTGAAGCAGGCTGGGCAGAAACACTGTCTCACAGCAGGTGATTTCAGCTCTAGTGATCACTGGAACCAAAAAGACTCCTAATGGAGCCTTAATTAGCTCTATCTTTGAAGAGTGGTGAGGGGCAGATTAAACCATCCCTAGACCTCTTATACAGAGCCCACACACCCATCTTCATTCCCTCTCACTCTTGATAGGGGTCTGGTGTCTGAGCCCCCTGGTTAGGGAGTTCAGTTCAGTTGTGGGTGACCCCCTCAGTCCACGCAGGCTAAGCACAGTTCTGCTGCCCTTTACTCAGAGAATCAGGACAACAACATTTCACTACCCCTGCATTCAAGTACTACAGTGATTTGTAACCCAGCACCAACCAACAACAGCTCTGTCTGCTGGCTACCTAGGCAGAGTGGGTGTGTTCATGTAAACACAGTCTGGTCCTGAAGCCTTTTCCCCATCCCCAGCTCATCACTAGGTGTCATGGGAGAGCTCATTCCCACCTTGCTTACCTCTAGCTTGTTCAGCCATCTGACTGTGCGACCTCAAGGTCCAGTCTTCTAACGGGGATCTCCTCCACCACGTGTGACTGCCTGTATTGCTGCCCCACAGGCACACTGAGAAGATCAGGCTAAGCCATGTTTCTGCATTGCAGCAATTCCTCTGGCCAGTCCAGTCAGGGGTTCGTTAAACCTAGCCCAGGATCTGCGTCCCAGGGTGTAAATGGGCAGATACAAGTTAGGGCTTCTGAAAATCCATCAGCACGCCAGTGTCTCTATCCCAGAGCTGCTGCCCCTCTGTGAGGACACAGCTGTCAGCCCAGCTCTGTCAGCATTCATCTGAGACTGGTACTGGGCTGGCAGCACTAGACACGAGTGCAGCAATGACTGCCACAAAACGATGTTGCCAAGTCAGTTGTGGCAAGTCAGCAGGAACCGCAGGGGCAGGTGTTTGCTTCAGGAGGGGGCCGATCTGCTTGTAGGGAGTGTGCATTGCCTCTGCCCTGGTCAGAACCATTGTCAGCCTGGTGCACAGCAGGTTCCTGCCAGGCGTCCCTGAGCTCCAGGCAGTTCTAAGGGGGATGGACTCTGGGTGACATTTTCAGGGAGCTATGGAGCCAACACATATAAATTCGATGCTGATGTCAGGCAAAGGTAACCACTAATGACACCGGTGACTGTGTTCAGCTCCCAGTCACCAAGATGCTTATCCCAGCCTCTGCCCCACAGCACTGCAGCGAATACCAGCGCCAGGATTGAGGGTGTAAATCTGCTCCCCAGGAGGTTCCTGCCAGCAGTGCGGGGGGTGATCTTTCTAAGTGCTCTAGTGGGAGCAGTAGGTCAGACTGAAGTCCAGTCTGCCTAACTAGGTGAGTGCTGGCTGGGAGGGGAGAGAACAAACTTCAACATTGCGCAAGTGATTAGCCTGGTCGGGGTGGGGAGCCCTTCCCAGGCAGTGGCTGTGTGCAGAGACCGGTCAGACCCATCAGCGGGAGGAGCTATGTTCCCCAGTGACATGAGAGATCAGATGCACAGGAACCTCCCTGAGTGTTTATTCCCTTGGGTGTTTGCAGATTCTGGCATCTCAGAAGTGGCTCAGATCCGACTGGTGAATGGTTCGGGTCGCTGCGCTGGGAGGGTTGAGGTGCTTCCCAACCAGCAGTGGGGAACCGTGTGTGATGACAACTGGGACTTACAGGATGCCGGAGTCGTATGCAGACAGCTTGGCTGTGGGACGGCGTTATCAGCCCCAAGAGAAGCTCAATTTGGGCGAGGGTCAGACCATATCTGGCTGGATGAAGTTCACTGTGCAGGGACAGAAGTTGCCCTCTCCGATTGCAGGGCTGAGCCTTGGGGAGCCAGTAACTGTGACCACGGAGAAGATGCCGGTGTTGTGTGCTCAGGTAACTTATTTCCATCACATGACAGTGGGTGGTGCAGGGATCGAGCTGGGAAGCTTTCAGCACAGACCCAGCTCTCCTGTCTGAGTCAGCGCTGCCCCCAGTGCCCCAGCATGGTGCTAAGGGCCTGTGCTGCAGGTAGGGGTGTGTGAGTTTGGGGCGCTCTCCGTTTGCAGTTGTGCTGGCCTTAAGGCCCCAGTGTGGTGTCATGGGCCCCTAGCATGAGGAAGCCTTGTCTGTGCCCGCTGATGGGCAGCTCCCCAATTCCCTTGGCCACAGGCCACACAAGCCTTGACCTCTAGGCCTTGGGGAGGGGGGTGACCTCTCTCCAGGTTGGCAATGGCACACTTCACCCCTCGGCTGTCCGAATGTCCCCCTGCAGCACCCAGTCCCTGTTCTGCTGGGCATTCACAGCAGTCACAGATCTGCTGCTCCCAAAGGAACAGGGTCCCAAGATGACCAGCTCCACCTCCCATTTCTGCTGCAATCAGCACACAGCTCTAGATCCCTTCATAGTCACACTAAGGACAAGTGATTTCACAGAGTATCGAGATTCGAGGGGTACCAAGGAGAACGGTTGGAAAGAAATGGTTCCATGGCCAATAAAATCATACCACGCTGACTAGTGCCTAGACTCATTGAATGAGATACTTTTCTGTCTGGTAGAGCAACGCTCACCCCACAGTCCTTCCAGGGTTTTACTCCAGGCTTGGCTGAGATCTCCTGTTCCTGAGACAAACGCTGTCTGCCGCCTCCTGGGTGAAAGGGAGCTCTTGTCCCCTCTCCTCTTTCTTTGTATGTACAGACCATTGTTTCTTCCCAGAGGAGGTCTCTCTTCGGAGACTTGTGCTGAGGGTCCTTTGTCTTTGTAAATTCTCAGGCCCCCCACTGGGCCAAACAGTGAATATAGCCTGTCTCCACAGCTGTGCTTTGTTCTATGTGCTGATTGGCTCAGCCGAAGGGATTGTCATGGCGCAGGTGACAAGCTTCACTTCAACACTTGTAGATCCTCATATTTTATATTTTACATCTCTCTTCAACTATGTCCCATACAAACATCTTGCCCCTGTTAGGTTGACCAGCGGGCTGCTGGCACTTGGTAGACAGGGGCGGCTCCAGGCACCAATGCAGGAAGCGCTTGCCTGGGGCACGAAGCCGCGGGGGCGGCCTGCTGGTCGCTGTGAGGGTGGCAGTCAGTTTTCCTTCAACGGTATGCCTGCAAGAGGTCTGCTAGTCCCGCGGCTGCATTGGCAATTTGGTGGCGGGGACGCCGAAGGCGCGGCACCGGTGGACCTCCCGCAGGCATGCCGCCAAATCTGCGTGACCAGCAGACCGCCCACAGGCATGCCACCGAAAGCCGCCTGACTGCTGTGCTTGTGGCATCAAAAAACATAGAGCTGCCCCTGTTGGTAAAGACCTCACATACCACCTTTGGTGAGCTATTGTGCATATATCTGACCCAGGGGATCCCTGTAGAACTCTAGGCATCCCTGTGCCCTCTGCCAGTTGGTGTCTACTTATCTCTGGGCCAGACTCCTCTGCGGCACATTGGGGACCTGGGTAACTGCAGCTTCCACTGGTTGAATTTGGTGTCAATGGAGCCTGCAGCAGCTCACTCAAACTAAAAATCCAGGGCCAATTTCTCAAGAGTCCGGTTCCTAATCACTGTGTTCCAGCAGATTTGCATTTCAGGGAATTAGTCCTGAAGTTGTAACTTCCCCAAGAGCTGGACACAGGAGACGCAATTCTTCCTCACTTCCTGCCCTACACAGCCAAAATATTTCCCTGTCCTGTTTCTCAGCTGTCCTACCCCAGAAGTGGCTGCATGTCAGTGGGGGGAGTCTTCTTCTCTTGTGTATGTCACAAGTCGATATCTATGTAATCCTTCTGCATGTGACGTTGGAAGCGACCAGGGCCAGGTTCAATATCTCGGGGTTCCTTTCTAGCAATATAACACAGATCTGGCTTGAGCACCCACCCAGTAACCTGGGACAATTACACACCATCCCCCGTGTGCTTCTACAAGGGAAAGTTTCCTCTGTTGAAGCACAGAGTCTCAGTGCAGAAAAGAAAATTTTTAATAAAAGGAGGGAAGCCCCCCGGCATTAACTTGGGAAAACACCACAAACAGGTAAAACCATGAGCAAAACACCTCCCCCAGAGTATGTTGGGCAGTGTCTTTTGCCTCAGGTTCTTGAGTCCAGCAACCAAAAGTTCCTTTAAGGTGCCGTTCCCTTCTCCCTCCACCGCACCCCACTCACAGTGGTTGTCCTTGGTTAGTGAAGACCCAGAGTTCAGAGGTGCACCTGTGTGACTTCACCTCCCACCATGGGGGCGGGAGGAGAGCGCCTGGCTCGCTCTGCTGTCTGAGTGCTTGCTCTGGTCGCAGCTGTCCTGCCAGCCACTCACCACTCGGCTCACCCTCACCTTCTGCTCCCCCGGCCTCTCTACTGTGACCTCTGCAGGTCGCTCTCCTGAGGCTCCACCCAGCTCTCAGTGACTGTCAGCTCTTAGTGGGGAAACCTCAGTGCTGAAGCAGGCTGGGCAGAAACACTGTCTCACAGCAGGTGATTTCAGCTCTAGTGATCACTGGAACCGAAAAGACTCCTAATGGAGCCTTAATTAACTCTATCTTTGGAGAGTGGTGAGGGGCAGATTTAACCGTGCCTAAACCTCTTACACAGCGCCCACACCGCTCAGCAGGAATACCCATCTCTACCCCCTCTCACACTTGATAGGGGTCTGGTGTCTAAACCCCCTGGTTAGTGAGTTCAGTTCAGTTGTGGGTGACCCAACTGAAATAATGACATCTTCGTTATTATATTTGTATTTTTTCCCCATCTTTTTCATTTTTTCTTCATTTCATTTTTTTTAAATTTTGCTGTTTTTCCCTCGAATCTGGCTCCTCATTTAACTTGGCACCCTAGGAGACCACCTAGTTTGCTTATATGTACGGGCTGCCCCTTTCAGGACAACAACATTTCACTACCCCTGCATTCAAGTACTACAATGATTTGTAACCCAGCACCAGCCAACACAGCTCTATCTGCTGGATACCTAGGCAGAGTGGGTGTGTTCTTGTAAACACAGTCTGGTCCTGAAGCGTTTTCCCCTTCCCCAGCTCATCACTAGCTGTCAGGGGAGAGCTCATTCCGACCTTGCTTACCTCTAGCTTGTTCAGCCATCTGACTGTGCATCCTCAAGGTCCAGTCTTCCAACGGGGATCTCCTCCACCACGTGTGACTGTCTGTATTGCTGCCCCACAGGCACACTGAGAAGATCAGGCTAAGCCACGTTTCTGCATTGCAGCAATTCCTCTGGCCAGTCCAGTCAAGGGTTGTAAATACAAGTTAGGGCTTCTGAAAATGCATCAACACGCCAGTGTCTCTATCCCAGAGTTGCTGCCCCTCTATGAGGACACAGCTGTCAGTCCAGCTCTGTCATCATTCATCTGAGACTGGTACTGGGCTGGCAGCACTAGACACGAGTGCAGCAATGGCTGCCACAAAACGATGTTGCCAAGTCAGTCGTGGCAAGTCAGGAGGAACCGCAGGGGCAGGTGTTTGCTTCAGGAGGGGGCCGATCTGCTTGTAGGGAGTGTGCATTGCCTCTGCCCTGGTCGGAACCATTGTCAGCCTGGTGCGCAGCAGGTTCCTGCCAGGCGTCCCTGCGCTCCAGGCAGTTCTAAGGGGGATGGACTCTGGGTGAGGTTTTCAGGGAGCGATGGAGCCAACACATGCAAATTCAATCCTGATGTCAGGCTAAGGCAACCACTAATGACAGGGGTGACTGTGTTCAGCTCCCAATCAGCAAGATGCTTATGTCAGCATCTGCCCCGCAGCACTGCACAGTATCGCACTGGAGCGAATACCAGTGCCAGGAGTGAGGGTGTAAATCTGCTTCCCAGGAGGTTCCTGCCAGCAGTACGGGCGGGTGATCTTTCTAAGTGCTCTAGTGGGAGCAGTAGGTCAGACTGCCGTCCAGTCTGCCTAACTAGGTGAGTGCTGGCTGGGAGGGGAGTGGACAAACTTCAACATTGCCCAAGTGATTAGCCTGGTCAGTGGTGGGGAGCCCTCGACAGGCAGTTGGTGTGTGCAGAGACCGGTCAGATCTATCGGCGGGAGGCGCTACATTCCCCAGCGACACGAGAGATCAGATGCACAGGAACCTCCCTGAGTGTTTATTCCCTTGGGTGTTTGCAGACGCTGGCATCTCAGAAGTGGCTCAGATCCGACTGGTGAACAGCAGGAGTCGCTGTGCTGGGAGAGTCGAGGTGCTTCACAACCAGCAGTGGGGAACCGTGTGCGATGACAGCTGGGACTTACAGGATGCTGGAGTCGTGTGCAGGCAGCTGGCCTGTGGAACGGCGTTATCAGCACCAGGAGGGGCTCGATTTGGGCGAGGATCAGACCATATCTGGCTGGATGACGTCAACTGCACAGGGACAGAAGCTGCCCTCTCCGATTGCAGGGCTCGGCCTTGGGGAGAGAGTAACTGTAACCACAGAGAAGATGCCGGTGTTGTGTGCTCAGGTAACTTGCATCCATCACGTCCCTGTGTTTGGTGCAGGGATCGGGCTGGGAAGCTTTCACCACAGACCCAGCTCTCCTGTCTGAGTCACCGCTGAGAGACAGACACCCCCAGCCTGCACTGCCCCCCGCCCACCTCCAGTGCAGAGCTCTGTGTATCCACTCCGAGATCATGCCCGTCTGCCCCTCATGTTGGCACCGAGCTCCGGGCTGCAGGCGTCAGTCTGAGCCCAGCCCCCAGTAAAGAGGAAGGAGCTGGATCTGCGGCATCTGCTTGTCTGTCTGTTCTGGGGAGCCTGTTCGCACTGGGCAGTGGCCTGTAACCCCCATAGCCCCAACACAGGGTGCTCCGCAGTGCAGGGCCACCGGGGTCTGTGCTCTGTGTAAATGGCCGGCCGCCTCAGCCTGGCTGCCCAGTTTGCCCATCTGCCCATTGTGGACCCACAGGGTCTGGTCCAGGTCACCAGTCTCCTGGGAGTGACCCCTTTAATATGCTGGGCCCTGAGTCCCCCACCCCCATCCTCAAGGGCAGGGCCTTGCCCTCGGCACCAGCAGCCCCGTCTCTCCCCGCGGCGCCCTGCATGAGCCCAGCCCAACCTGCGGGAGGCTTGTACTGGGCCCCTCCAGGGCGCCTGGCCGAGGGAGCCTTCCCCGCCACACCAGCAGCCTTGGCATAGAGAGCAGGGCTAATAGTCACCTGGCTGCAGCATCCCGCAGCTGGGGGCTGGCATGGAGAGGCAGGGCTAAGCCATTGTCCAGGCTTGAGCTCTTGGTGTCCTTTTCAATCCCAGGTGAGCCTGAACCCTCTCGCCAAAGGCAGCTCTTAGCCGCCGCCTGCCCCACTCAGCCCTTTGGCAGCCCCTGCATCCCGGGTGTATCTCTGGTGGGGGTAAAATGAGCTCGCCTGTTCTTCCCCCACCAGGGGATGTGGCTGAGCCCTGCCCTGACGAGTCCCCCCACAGGGAGAGGGCCTCAGTCTGTCTGCTGGTGGGGCCAGGCAGTGCCCTCAGGGGGCTGGTCTGTGCACTAGGGTGAGGAGCAGGGCAGAGCAGCCGATGGGCAGCCGGCCTGGGCCTCCTGTGGCTCCCCCATTCCCCTGGATCCCAGCACATGTCATTGCTGTGTCTGGCTCTAACTGTTCTGGACTCTGCCCTGACCAGCCCCACTTTCCTGCAGGTGCCTTGGGACCGGGAAGCTTTGGGGTGCACGGGCCCCTCTCTGCTCCTGACAGTTTCCCCCTTGTCTCTCCCCAGGTACCTCCTCAGGTATGTATCTCTGGCCCCCAGGTGGCTGCCCTTTGCCAGAGCCCGGGCCAGGATCCCAACCCCCCTGGCATCACAGCTGGGGCCTGAGCAGAGGTGACCACAGCCGCCCTTTGGAGAGTCACCTGCCCAAGCACAGGTCCCAGAGTGCAATGGTATTAAGGCAGGTTAGGTCGCAGAGTGCAACAGGAGCGAAGAGACTAACCGAGCGCAGATCCCAGCATGCAATGGGAGTGAGGTGACTGCCTGAATGCAGATCCCATAATGCAATGGGAGCAAGGCACTAAGAGCTGCCGCTATGTGAGCTGTAACTCATTGCAATGGAGCATGTTCCCCTGGGAACGTGGCATCACCTTTCCCCCGCCCCAGATCTGGTTTCATCCTGTGCTGCCATCTCACTCAACACTGACATCTGCCAGCCACATTGTGTTAGATCAAGGAAAGCAAAAACCCCAGCTATTTATCACCGTCCCCCAACACACCCCTTACTTCCGCTGCAACTCTTAGCAAAAAACTCACCTCCCTGGTGTGCACACTCAATCTAGCCCCTATCCTCCAGGTCAGGGTGGCCCCTCTCTCCATGGGGTACCCCCTTGTTGTCACACTGACCCGGGCCCCCATTGCATCCCTGCCATCACACAGCGCGCGGACCATGTGCTGTGAGCCTGGCGCATGAAGACTGTCCAGTCTGGGCAGCACAGGGCACACAATGGCCCTCCCAGTGTGCATGCAAATGAGGTAGGAAGGGAGCTGCGCAGTCTAACCAGCCCACCTGGGGGCAGAGTGCCCTGTATGCAAATGAGGGGGGGCAGGTAGGGACACGCCCACCTTGCTCAAGGGAGCCAGGGTCTCTCCCCTCCAGCTGCCAGTCCTGGCCCCACAGCAGGGGCACTACCCTGTCTCCTCAGGAGCAGTGCGCTCTGCAGGCAGGTGGGGGATCTCGAGGGGAGACTACCCATCTTTCCCTAGTGACCACGTGGCCAATGGGAAGCTCTGGGTGTTTAATGCACATGCTGCTGAGTGGAAATGGGAGCAAGGGGTAATGGGGAGGAGAACGAGCTTATGGATAAGGGACAGGATGGGGAGCCAGGAGTCTGGATCCACCCTTGTCTTGGTCCCGATGTCTTATGGTTATAGCAGGGAAAGGGGGCAAGGAGCAGGGGGAGGGGGCCAGGTTCTGTCCCTGTCTCTGGCTAGGGAGTAGGGAGGGGGGGCAGGTTCTATTCCCTACTCTGCAAAAGGCTCACTGTGTGACCTGGGGTAAGTCACTTCCTGTCTCCGTGCCTCAGTTTCCTCTCTGTAAAGCAGGGGCACTGATGCTGCGCCATTTCCTGGGGCTCAGTGACCTGTCTGTGCAGCATGTGGCGGGTGGGAGGTGCGAGAGAAGAGCCCAGGGTTAGTGTCATGGAAAAGCCCATTCTGCCCTGTTCTGCACTCGCTGGCAATGCCTCGCGCTGAGCTGGGCCTTCAGTCCCTGCAGCCCCTGGGGTCTCCCCACGCAGCCCTGGAGCAGGCGTCTCAGCAGCTGCGTTTGCCTTGCCAGACGTGAGGCTGGTAGATGGCCCCCACCGCTGCGCAGGGCGGGTGGAGGTGCGTCTGGACGGGCGCTGGGGCACCGTGTGTGACGACGACTGGGGCCTGAGCGATGTGGCCGTGGTGTGTAGGCAGCTGGACTGTGGGACGGCCATGGAAGCGCTGAGTGGTAAAGTGTTTGGCCCGGGCGTCAAGTCAGACCCTGTCCTGATGACGAATGTGGAGTGCCAGGGGACAGAGGCGGCGCTGGGGAGTTGCCCATACACGGATCCAGGAGACCTCTGCCAGCATGATGAGGACGCAGGGGCCCGTTGCCAAGGTGAGCTGGCCTGGAAAGTCCTGGTCCTAAGGGAGGGATGGGAGGATGTCTGGGGTCCCAGGGTGGGGTACTCAGTTCTGACTGAGTGGCCTTGCTGGGTGAGCACTGCACAGTCTGCCCGGGGAGCGGGGAGGGGACCTGACATGTCCGGAGGGTGGGACAAGCAGGGCCTGGGCCTTGCTCCCTGGTGGGGGTACAATGAGCTCGCCTGTTTCCCCCCTCGACAGGGGATGTGGCTGAGCCCTGCCCTGCCGAGTCCCCCCACAGGGAGAGGCAGGGCCTGCGCAACCCATTAGGCGACCTAGGTGGTTGCCTAGGGCGCTGCAATTTGGGGGGCGGCGACCGCGGCGGTATTTCGGCGGCGGGACCTTCCGCCGCCTCTGTGGGGGGCGGGATTTTGGGGCGGGACCTTCTGCCACCCTAGGGCGGCAGAAAAGCTGGCGGCGCTCCTGGGGAGAGTGCCTCAGTCTGTGTGCTAGTGGGGCCAGGCAGTGCCCTCAGGGGGCTGGTCTGTGCACCTGGGAGAAGAGCAGGGCAGAGCAGCTGATGGGCAGCCAGCCTGGGCCTCGTGGGACTCCCCCATTCCTCTGGGTCCCAGCATGTGTCTGCTGTGTCTGGCTCTAACTGCTCTGGACTCTGCCCCACCTGGCCCCACTTTCCTGCTGGTGCCTTGGGACCAGGAAGCTTTGGGGTGCACAGGCCTCTCTCTGCTCCTGACAGTTTCCCCCTTCTCTCTCCCCAGGTGCCTCCTCAGGTATGTATCTCTGGCCCCCAGGGTGCTGCCCTTTGCCAGAGCCCGGGCCAGAATCCCAACCCCCCTGGCATCACAGCTGGGGCCTGAGCAGAGGTGACCACAGCCACCCTTTGGAGAGTCACCTGCCCAAGCACAGGTCCCAGAGTGCAATGGTATTAAGGCACCTGTTTGAAGTTAGGTTTCAGCATGCCATAGGAGAGTGGAGGTTGGCCGAGCGCAGATCCCAGCATGCAATGGGAGCAAGGGGGCTGCCTGAGGGCAGTGACGACGTGACGATGTGGCTGAGCAGAGAATTTTCTTTTATTTCCATCCTCAGGGAAGGGAAAGTCATGAACTTGTTCAGGTCCATGTTCCACAAGTATCCTGTCTGAGTCAGCACTGACCCCAGTGCCCCAGCATGGTGCTAAGGGCCTGTACTGTAGGTAGAGGGGTGTCAGTAGTGGGCGCTCTCCATTTGCAGTTTTGCTGGCCCTGATGCCCCAGTGCGGAGCCATGGGCCCCTAGCATGAGGAAGCCTTGTCTGTGCCCGCTGGGGGGAAGCTCACTGACTCCCTCGGCCACAGGCCACATAAACTGTACCCTCTAGGCCTTGGGGAGGGGAGTGACCTCTCTCTAGGTTGGCAATAAGCACAATTCAACCTTCAGCCCTCCGAGCGTCCCCCTGTAGCACCCAGTCCATGTCCCGCTGGGCATTCACAGCAGTCACAGATCTGCTGCTCCCAAAGGAACAGGGTTGCAAGGTGACCAGTTCCACCTCCCATCTCTGCCCCGATCAACACACAGCCCTAGATCTCTTCATAGTCACACCAAGGACAAGTGATTTCACAGAGTGTAGAGATTCGAGGGGTAGCAAGGAGAAGGGTTGGAAAGAAATGGTTCCATGGCCAATAAAATCATTTCACACTGACTAGAGCCTAGACTCATTGAACAAGACACTTTTCTGTCTGGGAGAGCAACGCTCACCCCACAGTCCTTCCAGGGTTTTACTCCAGGCTTGGCTGTGATCTCCTGTTCCTGAGACAAACGCTGTCAGCCGCCTCCTGGGTGAAAGGGAGCTCTTGTCCCCTCTCCTCTTTCTTTGTAGGTACAGACCATTGTCTCTTCCCAGAGGAGGTCTCCCTTCAGAGACTTGTGCTGAGGGTCCTTTGTCTTTGTAAATTCTCAGGTCCCCACTAGGCCCAGACAATGAATATAGCCTGTCTCCATGGCTGTGCTTTGTTCTATGTGCTGATTGGCTCAGCCGAAGGGATTGCCATGGCGCAGGTGACAAGCTTCACTTCCACACTTCTGGAGCCTCATATTCTGTATTTTACATCTCTCTTCAACTATGTCCCATCCAAACATCTTGCCCCCGTTAGGGTGACCAGTGGGCTGCTGTCTCTTGGTAGAGACCTCACATACCACCTTTGGTGAGCTATTGTGCATACATCTCACCCAGGGGATCCCTGTATAACTCTAGGGATCCCTGTGCCCTCTGCCAGTTGGCGTCTAGTTATCTCTGGGCCAGACTCCTCTGCGGCACATTGGGGACCTGGGTAACTGCAGCTTCCACTGGTTGGATTTGGTGTCAATGGAGCCTGCAACCACTCACTCAAACTAAAAATCCAGGGCCAATTTCTGGAGTCCGGTTCCTAAGCACTGTGTTCCAGCGGATTTGCATTTCAGGGAATTAGTCCTGAACCTGTAACTTCCCCAAGAGCTGGACACAGGAGACGCAATTCTTCCTCACTTCCTGTCCTACACAGCCTACATATGCCCCTGTCCTGTTTCTCAGCTGGCCTGTCCTACCCCAGAAGTGGCTGCATGTCAGTGGGGGGAGTCTTCTTCTCTTGTGTATGTCACAAGTCAATATCTATGTAACCCTTCTGCCAGTGGCATCGAAAGCGGCCAGGGCCAGGTTCCTTTCCAGCAATATAACACAGATCCGGCTTGAGCATCCACCCAGTAACCTGGGACAATTACACACCACGCCCTGGGTGCTGCTACGAGGCAAAGTTTCCCCTCTTGCAAGCCCAAAGTCTCAGTGCAGAAAAGAAACTTTTTAATAAAAGGAAAAACAATGAGGAGTCCTTGTGGCACCTTAGAGACTAACAAATTTATTTGGGTATAAGCTTTCGTGGGCTAAAACCCACTTTATCAGATGCATGGAGTGAAAAATACAGTAGGCAGTATATATATTACAGCACATGAAATGATGGGAGTTGCCTTTCTAAATGGGGGGTTAGTGGTAACGAGGTCAATTCAATCAAGGTGGAAGTGGCCAATTATCAACAGTTGACAAGAAGGGGTGAATATTAACAGAGGGAAAATTACTTTTTGTAGTGATCCAGACACTCCCAGTCTTTATTCAGGCCTAAATTGATGGTGTCCAGTTTGCAAATTAATTCCAGTTCTACAGTTTCTCGTTTCGGTCTGTTTTTGAAGTTTTTTTGTTGAAGAATGGCCACTTTTAAGTCTGTTATTGAGTGACCAGAGAGATTGAAGTGCTCTCCTACTGTTTTTTTCCCTTCTGAAAATCCATCAGCACGCCAGTATCTCTATCCCAGAGTTGCCGCCCCTCTGTGGGGACACAGCTGTCAGCCCAGCTCTGCCATCATTCATCTGAGACTGGTACTGGGCTGGGAGCACTAGACAGGAGTGCAGCAATGGCTGCCACAAAACGATGTTGCCAAGTCAGATGTGGCAAGTCAGCAGGAACCGCAGGGGCAGGTGTTTGCTTCAGGAGGGGCCGATCTGCTTGTAGGGAGTGTGCATTGCCTCTGCCCTGGTCAGAACCATTGTCAGCCTGGTGCGCAGCAGGTTCCTGCCAGGCGTCCCTGCGCTCCAGGCAGTTCTAAGGGGGATGGACTCTGGGTGACGTTTTCAGGGAGCTATGGAGCCAACACTTGTAAATTGGATGCTGATGTCAGGCTAAGGCAACTGCTAATGACACGGGTGACTGTGTTCAGCTCCCAGTCACCAAGATGCTTATGCCAGCATCTGCCCTGCAGCACTGCACAGTATCGCACTGGAGCGAATACCAGCGCCAGGAGTGAGGGTGTAAATCTGCTCCCCAGGAGGTTCCTGCCAGCAGTGCAGGGGGTGATCTTTTTAAGTGCTCTAGTGGGAGCAGTAGGTCAGAGTGCCGTCCAGTCTGCCTAACTAGGTGACAGTTAGCTGGGGGTGGGGGAGTGGACAAACTTCAACATTGCCCAAGTGATTAGCCTGGTCAGTGGTGGGGAGCTCTTGACAGGCAGTGGCTGTGTGCAGAGACCGGTCAGATCCATTGGCAGGAGGCGCTACGTTTCGCAGCGACTTGAGAGATCAGATGCACAGGAACCTTCCTGAGTGTTTATTCCCTTGGGTGTTTGCAGACGCTGGCATCTCAGAAGTGGCTCAGATCCGACTGGCGAACAGCAGGAGTCGCTGCACTGGGAGGGTCGAGGTACTTCACAACCAGAGGTGGGGAACCGTGTGCGATGACAGCTGGGACTTACAGGATGCTGGAGTCGTGTGCAGGCAGCTGGGCTGTGGGACGGCGTTATCAGCCCCAGGAGGGGCTCGATTTGGGCGAGGGTCAGACCGTATCTGGCTGGATGACGTCAACTGCACAGGGACAGAAGTTGCCCTCTCTGATTGCAGGGCTCGGCCTTGGGGAGACAGTAACTGTACCCATGGAGAAGATGCCGGTGTTGTGTGCACAGGTAACTTGTATCCATCACGTCACTGTGGGTGGTGCAGGGATCGGGCTGGGAAGCTTTCAGCACAGACCCAGCTCTCCTGTCTGAGTCAGCGCTCAGAGACAGACACCCCCAGCCTGCACTGCCCCCCCACCTCCATTGCAGAGCTCTGTGGGATCCACCCCGAGATCATGCCCGTCTGCCCCTACATTGGCACCGAGCTCCGGGCTGCAGGCGTCAGTCTGAGCCCAGCCCCCAGTAAAGAGGAAGGAGCTGGATCTGCGGCATCTGCTTGTCTGTCTGTTCTGGGGAGCCTGTTCGCACTGGTCAGTGGCCTGTAACCCCCATAGCCCCAGCACGGGGTGCTCCGCAGTGCAGGGCCCCCGGGGTCCGTGCTCTGTGTAACTGGCCGGCCCCCTCGGCCTGGCTGCCCAGTTTGCCCGTCTGCCCATTGTGGAGCCACAGGGTCTGGTCCAGGTCACCAGTCTCCTGGGAGTGACCCCTTTAATGTGCTGGGCCCTGAGGCCTCCACACCCGTCCCCAGGGGCAGGGCCGTGCCCTCGGCACCAACAGCCCCGTCTCTCCCCGCGGCGCCCTGCATGAGCCCAGCCCAACCTGCGGGAGGCTTGTACTGGGCCCCTCCAGGGCACCTGGCCGAGGGAGCCCTCCCAGCCACACCAGCAGCCTTGGCATAGAGAGCAGGGCTAATAGTCACCTGGCTGCAGCATCCCGCAGCCGGGGGCTGGCACGGAGAGGCAGGGCTAAGCCATTGTCCAGGCTTGAGCACTCGGTGTCCTTTCCAATCCCAGGTGAGCCCGGAGCATCTCCCCAAAGGCAGCTCTTAGCCACCGCCTGCCCCACTCAGCCCTTTGGCGCCAGGCAGGGCCGTGCTGAGTTCACAGCAGGCCAGGGAGACACGAGTGTCCCGTGATCAGCGCTGGGGCTTCCCTTGGCTCTCTGGACCCTCTGCTGATTTGGGTCGGTTTCAGTTCTTTAGCGACCCAGTCACGCCATCCAGCCAGCAAGGGGCCTTGCTTCCGCTGAGCTCCAAGAGCAGCGTTAACCCCTGTGCCCCCACTGGCTAGTGGTTCAAACCACAGAGGGAACCTGAGGCACACACAGGAGTCGTAAAAATAACACAGAAAATTCCCACTTCATCATCCCCTTCCCCCGGGGCTGGGTGAGGCTTTGGGTGATGGGCTGCAATATGAAGGGTGAACCGCTGCCCTGGCTCCTCCCACCCCATCTCCTGGGCTCTGTGCCCCACCCCCTGGGCTCTGCACCCCACCCCATCTCCTGGGCTCTGTACCCCACCCCATCCCCTGGGCTCTGCACCCCCCAGCAACCTCTGGGTTCTTCCCCCCCATCCCCTGGGCTCTGTGCCCCATCTCCTGGGCACTGCACCTCACCTCATTCCCTGGGCTCTGTGCCCCAGCCCCCACCAACCCCTGCAGTTTTGCCCCCCATCCCCTGAGTTCTGCACCCGCCCACCAACCTCTGGGCTCTTCCCCCCAGCCCCTGGGCACTACCCCCCGATCCCCTGGGCACCGCACCCCATCCCCTGAGCTCCGCACACACACTCACCAACCCCTGGGCGCTTCCCCCGATCCCCTGCACACTGCACCCCCCACCCCACCCCTGGGCTCTGCCCAGGGACAAAGACATGCAGAAGCCCCAGCAGGATGCTGCCCCCAGGGCTAAATGAACAGGAGCCCCACCCTGCAGCTGGGTGGGGCAGCACCTGTCATGGGGGGGAGGGGAGCTCCCTGCCCCTGCTGCCCTTCCCAAGAGCTCACCCTGCCGGGTGGGAGATGCCTAGGTTCTGCATGGCCTGGTTTCGAAGCAGCGGGCCCCTCTCAGGGTGTGTGCTGGGGCTGCAAGGGCCGAGCAGGGGGTGGCTCTGCACCACATGGCAGACACCCTAACGGCCTGACCATGCCAGGAACCCGGCCAGCAGGGGCTCCAGCATCTCTGCCCTGGGCTGGGCAGCTCTACGCCAGGGAGATCGGTTCATGGCGCGTCCTCCGTGACAGAGCTTGGGGAGCAGCTGGCTACCCCAGCAGGTCACCACCTGCTCAAAACCTCGTTACTCCTGGGCATTAACACCAGCTCCCCTGAGCGCAAAGGCCCCGGGAACTGCCAGCAGGAGGGGGCTGTCAAGCCAGGCAGGGCATCTGGGAACTGTGGGCAGGAGGGGGCTGGGGAGTGAGGGGGGTGGCAGCAGGAACCCGACTCACCTCCCGCGTTGGGGCCGGTGGAGCTGGTGCTGTTGGTAGGTCCCTCGCCCAGGCCTGGTCTGTCAGGACATCTCCCTCAAGCTCAGGCCAACGACAGGCCAAGTGTATCCCAGGGGGTCTCGGGGTCCCAGGAGGTGGGGGACAGCCAGGCTGGGGGAGCGACCTCCTTCTGATCAACCCATCTCCCAGCTGGATCCCTCCCCCAAAGCTGTCTTCTAAGGTGCCTGCAAGCAGGTGGTGGTTGGAAGTGCCCAGCCCCTCGGCATAGGGTCCCTATTGGGTCAGGCTCCCCCCTCCCTCAGCTGCCACATGGAGGGAGCCCCCCTCGGACCCAAAGCGCCAGCTCAGCCAGAGAAGGAAGTGGAGCCGGCTGCAGAGATTCCGGGCAGTCAGAAGGGGAAGCAGTCAGAAAGTTGGGCCAGAGCCATGGGACTCAGGACAGTCATGGAGTGGGGAGGTGCCTTGAGGTCCCTGCTCCCAGCCCCCCTGCTCTAGCCAGCGGTTCCCACTTACTCCCCTGCTAGAGCCAGAGCTAGAACCCAGCAGTCCCAACTCTCAGCCCCCCTGTTCTAACCACCAGACCCTACTGCCCTCCCAGAGCCGGGGATAGAACCCAGGAGTCCCAACTCCCAGCCCCCCTGCTCTAACCACTACACCCCACTCCCCTCCCAGAGCTGGGCCAGCACTGGGGCCAGCACTGCCTGTACAGGGAGAGTGCCCCTCACTGAGCTCCTGCCCTGCTCCCTGCAGCACTGGCCATCCATTGCCACATCAGCGGGTTCATTTGCAGGCAACACTATTGACCGCAGGGTCACTCCCCTGCCCTCCTCCTCCCAGCCCTGGGACATGCACTGAGCCCAGTGCCGTGGTGCCAGGAAACGATCTTGTGACCAGTCCATGGGCAGCCCCTGCATCACGGGTGTATCTCTGGTGGGGGTAAAATGAGCTCGCCTGTTCTCCCCCCACCAGGGGATGTGGCTGAGCCCTGCCCTGCCGAGTCCCCCAACAAGGGAGAGGGCCTCAGTCTGTGTGCTGGTGGGGCCAGGCAGTGCCCTCAGGGGGCTGGTCTGTGCACCAGGGAGAGGAGAAGGGAAGAGCAGCCGATGGGCAGCCGGCCTGGGCCTCCTGGGACTCCCCCATTCCCCTGGGTCCCAGCACGTGTCACTGCTGCGTCTGGCTCTAACTGCTCTGGACTCTGCCCCACCCGGCGCCACTTTCCTGCAGGTGCCTCGGGGCTGGGAGGCTTTGGGGTGCATGAGCCCCTCTTTCTTCCTGACAGTTTCCCCCTTGTCTCTCCCCAGGTGCCTCCTCAGGTATGTATGTCTGGCACCCAGGGGGCTGCCCTTTGCCAGAGCCCAGGTCAGAATCCCAACCCCCCTGGCATCACGGCTGGGGCCTGAGCAGAGGTGACCATGGCCGCCCTTTGGAGAGTCAGCTGCCCAAGCACAGGTCCCAGAGTGCAACGGTATTAAGGCAGGTTAGGTCGTAGAATGCAACAGGAGTGAGGAGACTGACCGAGCGCAGATCCCAGCATGCAACGGGAGTGAGGTGGCTGCCTGAGTGCAGATCCCAGCATGCAGCAGGAGCAAGGCGGCTGCCTGGGTCCAAGCACACAACAGGAGCAAGGCACTAAAAGCTGCCCCTATGTGAGCTGTGACTCATTGCAATGGAGCACATTCCCCTGGGAACGTGGCATCACCCTTTCCCCCCCGCCACCCCCAGCTCTGGTTTCTCCCTGCGCTGCCGTCTCATTCAACACTGGGATCTGCCAGCCACATTGTATTAGATCAAGGGAAATAAAAACCCCAGCTATTTATCACCGTCCCCTGCCCCGACACCCCTTACTTCCCCTACAACTCGTAGCAAAAAAAAAAAAAAAACTCAGCTCCCTTGTGTGTTCACACTCAATCTAGCCCCCCGTCCTCCAGGTCAGGGTGGCCCCTCTCTCCAAGGGGTACCCCCTTGTTGTCACACTGACCCGGGCCCCCATTGCATCCCTGCCCTCACACAGCGCGCGGACCATGTGCTGTGAGCCTGGTGCATGAAGACTGTCCAGGCTGGGCAGCACAGGGCACACAATGGCCCTCCCAGTGTGCATGCAGAGGTAGGAAGGGAGCTGCGCAGTCTAACCAGCCCACCTGGGGGGCAGAGTGCCCTGTATGCAAATGTACGCCCACCTTGCTCAAGGGAGCCAGGGTCTCTCCCCTCCAGCTGCCAGTCCTGGCCCCGCAGCAGGGGCACTACCCTGTCTCCCCAGGTGCCGTGTGCTCTGCGGGCGGGCGGGCTCAAGGGGACACTACCCATCTTTCCCTAGTGACCACGTGGCCAACGGGAAGCTCTGGGTGTTTAATCCACATGCTGCAGAGTGGAAAAGGGAGCAAGGGGTAATGGGGAGGAGAACGAGCTTATGGATAAGGGACAGGATGGGGAGGTAGGAGTCCGGATACACTCTTGTCTTGGTCCCGATGTCTGATAGTTATAGGAGGGGGCCAGGTTCTGTCCCTGTCTCTAGCCAGGGAGTGATGTGGGGTGGCAGGTTCTATTCCCTGCTCTTCACAAGGCTCACTGTGTGACCTGGGGTAAGTCACCTCCTGTCTTTATGCCTCAGTTTTCCTTCTGACAAGCAGGGGCACTGATGCTGCGCCATTTCCTGGGCTCAGTGACCTGTCTGTGCAGCATGTGGCGGGTGGGAGGTGCGGGAGAAGGGCCCAGGGTTAGTGTCTTGGGAAAGCCCATTCTGCCCTGTTCTGCACTTGCTGGCAATGCCTCGCGCTGAGCTGGGCCTTCAGTCCCTGCAGCCCCTGGGGTCTCCCCGCGCAGCCCCAGAGCTGGCGTCCCAGCAGCTGGGTTTGCTTTGCCAGACGTGAGGCTGGTAGGTGGCCCCCACCGCTGCGCCGGGCGGGTGGAGGTGCGTCTGGACGGGCGCTGGGGCACCGTGTGTGACGACGGCTGGGACCTGAACGACGTGGCCGTGGTGTGCAGGCAGCTGGGCTGTGGGCCGGCCGTGGAAGCGCTTAGTAAAGTGTTCGGCCCGGGCAACGAGTCAGAGCCTGTCCTGATGATGGACGTGCAGTGCCAGGGGACAGAGGCGGCGCTGGGGAACTGCTCGTACATGGATCCAGAGGACCTCTGCCAGCATGATGAGGACGCAGGGGCCCGTTGCCAAGGTGAGCCGGCCTGGGGAGCCCTGGCCCTAAGGGAGGGCTGGGAGGATGCCTGGGGTCCCAGGGTGGGGTGCTCAGTTCTGATTGAGCGGCCTTGCTGGGTGAGCACTGCACAGTCTGCCCGTGGAGCGGGGAGGGGACCTGACATGTCTGGAGGGTGGGACAAGCAGGGCCTGGGCTCTGCTCCCTGTCATGTCCCCTTGCTCCCTGGTGGGGGTACAATGAACTCGCCTGTTTCCCCCCTCAACAGGGGATGTGGCTGAGCCCTGCCCTGCCGAGTCCCCCCACAGGGGGAGGGCCTCAGTCTGTGTGTGCTGGTGGGGCCAGGCAGTGCCCTCAGGGGGCTGATCTGTGTACCAGGGAGAGGAGAAAGGAAGAGCAGCCGATGGGCAGCCGGCCTGGGCCTCCTGTGGCTCCCCCATTTCCCTGGGTCCCAGCACGTGTCACTGCTGTGTCTGGCTCTAACTGCTCTGGACTCTGCCCCACCCGGCGCCACTTTCCTGCAGGTGCCTTGGGACCGGGAGGCTTTGGGGTGCACGGGCCCCTCTCTGCTCCTGACAATTTCCCCCTTGTCTCTCCCCAGGTGCCTCCTCAGGTATGTATTTCTGGTCCCCAGGGTGCTGCCCTTTGCCAGAGCCCGGGCCAGGATCCCAACCCCCCTGGCATCACAGCTGGGGCCTGAGCAGAGGTGACCACGGCTGCCCTTTGGAGAGTCAGCTGCCAAGCACAGGTCCCAGAGTGCAACGGTATTAAGGCACCTGCCTGAAGTTAGGTCCCAGCATGCAATAGGAGTGAGGAGGTTGGCCAAGCTCAGATCCCAGCATGCAATGAGATCAAGGGGGCTGCCTGAGGGCAGTGACGACATGACCAACATGGCCAACGGGAAGCTCTGGGTGTTTAATGCACGTGCTGCTGAGTGGAAATGGGAGCAAGGGGTAATGGGGAGGAGAACGAGCTTATGGATAAGGGACAGGATGGGGAGCCAGGAGTCTGGATCCACCCTTGTCTTGGTCCCAATGTCCTATGGTTTCAAGCACACAATGGGAGCAAACTGTATCAGGGTCCTAGAAGCTACCCTGTATGAGCTGTGACTCATTACAATAGAACACATTCCCCGGGGAAAATAGCATCACTTTTTTCTCCTGGCAATTCTGGTTTCTCCCTGTGCTGCTATCTCACTCAATACTGGGATCTACAAGTCACATTATGTTAGATCAAAGGGATCAGAAACCACAGCTATTGGTCCCCTACCAACACCCCTTCCTTCCTCTACAACTCTGAACAAGAAGCTGTCAGTTCTATCAGCCCCTTGTGTGTTCACACTCAATCTAGCCCCTGTCCTCCAGGTCAGGGTGGCCCCTCTCTCCATGGGGTACCCCCTTGTTGTCACACTGACCCGGGCCCCCATTGCATCCCTGCCGTCACACAGCGCACGGACCATGTGCTGTGAGCCTGGCGCATGAAGACTGTCCAGGCTGGGCAGCACAGGGCACACGATGGCCCTCCCAGTGTGCGTGCAAATGAGGTAGGAAGGGAGCTGGGCAGTCTAACCAGCCCACCTGGGGGGCAGAGTGCCCTGTATGCAAATGAGGGGGGCAGGTAGGGACACGCCCACCTTGCTCAAGGGAGCCAGGGTTTCTCCCCTCCAGCTGCCAGTCCTGGCCCCGCAGCAGGGGCACTACCCTGTCTCCCCAGGAGCCGTGTGCTCTGCAGGCGGGCGGGTGATCTCGAGGGGAGACCACCCATCTTTCCCTAGTGACCACGTGGCCAATGGGAAGCTCTGGGTGTTTAATGCACATGCTGCTGAGTGGAAATGGGAGCAAGGAGTAATGGGGAGGAGAACGAGCTTATGGATAAGGGACACGATGGGGAGCCAGGAGTCCGGATCCACTCTTGTCTTGGTCCTGATGTCCGATGATTATAGCAGGGGGAGGGGGCCAGGTTCTGTCCCTGTCTCTGGCCACGGAGTGGAGTGGAGTGGAGTGGGGTGGGGTAGCAGGTTCTATTCCCTGCTCTGCCAAGGCACACTATGTGACCTGGGGTAAGTCACTTCCTGTCTCGGTGCCTCAGTTTCCCTTCTGTAAAGCAGGAGCACTGCTGCTACATTATTTCCTGGGCTCAGTGACCTGTCTGTGCAGCATGTGGCGGGAGAAGGGCGCAGGGTTAGTATTGCAGGAAAGCCCATTCTGCCCTGTTCTGCACGCGCTAGCAATGCCTCGCGCTGAGCTGGGCCTTCAGTCCCTGCAGCCCCTGGGGTCTCCCCGCGCAGCCCCAGAGCTGGCGTCCCAGCAGCTGTGTTTGCTTTGCCAGAGGTGAGGCTGGTAGGTGGCCCCCACCGCTGCGCAGGGCGGGTGGAGGTGCGTCTGGACGGGCCCTGGGGCACCGTGTGTGATGACGGCTGGGACCTGAGCGACGTGGCCGTGGTGTGCAGGCAGCTGGGCTGTGGGCCGGCCGTGGAAGCGCTGAGTGGTAAATTGTTCGGCCCGGGCCCGAAGTCAGACCCTGTCCTGATGACGAATGTGGA
Organism: Emys orbicularis; assembly: GCF_028017835.1. Taxonomy (NCBI): domain Eukaryota; kingdom Metazoa; phylum Chordata; order Testudines; family Emydidae; genus Emys; species Emys orbicularis. The sequence continues at coordinate 7,729,965 of NC_088703.1, read as the reverse complement.
GTGCCAGGGGACAGAGGCGGCGCTGGGGAGTTGCCCATACACGGATCCAGGGGACCTCTGCCAGAATTATGAGGATGCGGGAGCCCGCTGTGAAGGTGAGCCAGCCTGGGGAGCCCTGACCCTAAGGGAGGGATGGGAGGATGTCTGGGGTCCCAGGGTTGGGTGCTCAGTTCTGATTGAGCGGCCTTGCTGGGTGAGCACTGCACAGTCTGCCCGGGGAGCGGGGAGGGGACCTGACAGGTCTGGAGGGTGGGACAAGCAGGGCCTGGGCTCTGTTCCCTGTCATGTCCCCTTGCTCCCTGGTGGGACAACAATGAGCTTGCCTGTTTGCCCCCTCAACAGGGGATGTGGCTGAGCCCTGCCCTGCCGAGTCCCCCCACAGGGAGAGGGTCTCAGTCTGTGTGCTGGTGGGGCCAGGCAGTGCCCTCAGGGGGCTGAACTGTGCACCAGGGTGAGGAGTAGGGCAGAGCAGCTGATGGGCAGCCGGCCTGGGCCTCCTGTGGCTCCCCCGTTCCCCTGGGTCCCAGCACGTGTCACTGCTGTGTCTGGCTCTAACTGCTCTGGACTCTGCCCCACCCGGCCCCACTTTCCTGCAGGTGCTTTGGGACCGGGAGGCTTTGGGGTGCATGGGCCTCTCTCTGCTCCTGACAGTTTCCCCCTTCTCTCTCCCCAGGTTCCTCCTCAGGTATGTATCTCTGGCCCCAAGGGTACTGCCCTTTGCCAGAGCCCAGGCCAGGATCCCAACCCCCCTGGCATCACAGCTGGGGCCTGATCAGAGGTGACCACAGCCGCCCTTTGGAGAGTCACCTGCCAAAGCACAGGTCCCAGAGTGCAATGGTATTAAGGCACCTGCCTGAAGTTAGGTTGCAGCATGCAATAGGAGCGAGGAGTCTGGCCGAGCGCAGATCCCAGCATGCAACTGGAGCAAGGGGGCTGCCTGAGGTGACGACATGGCCAACGGGAAGCTCTGGGTGTTTAATGCACATGTTGCTGAGTGGAAATGGGAGCAAGGGGTAATGGGGAAGAGAACGAGCTTAAGGACAAGGGACAGGATGGGGAGCCAGGCGTCCGGATCCACCCTGGTATTGGTCCCAATGTCCTATGGGTTCAAGCACACAATGGGAGCAAACGGGAGCAAGGCACTAGGAGCTGCCCTATGTGAGCTGTGACTCATTGCAATGGAGCACGTTCCCCTGGGAAAATGGCGTCACCTTTTTCTCCCAGCAGCTCTGGTTTCTCCCTGTGCTGCAGTCTCACTCAGAACTGGGATCTGCCATCTACATTATCTTAGCTCAAAGGGAGCAGAAACCCCAGCTTTTGGTCCCCTGCCAACACCCCTTCCTTCCCCTGCAATTCTCAGCAAGAAGCTGCCAAGTCTGCCAACCCATGGTGTCTTCACACTTAATCTAGCCCCCGGAGTCATGTGCCAAGGTGAGAAAGCAGCGCTGGCACCAGGCCCTCACCCCCTGCCAGAGGCCCAGGTCAGGCAGGGTGTGCCATGGCCCCAGCTGAGCCTGGCAACAGCTGCCCCTCCTGGTTGGGCACACAGGGCACAGACAGCACAGCACTGGCGCCCCTGCGATGTGGGGGTCAGTGCCGGGCAAGCCACCTCCACCAGCCAGGCCGTGCCTTTCCAGCATGTACTGGGGCACCGACCCAGCTGACCCCCCCACTTCCTCGCAGAGCCCTTCGCACTGCGGCTGGCGGATGGCCCAGGCAAGTGCTCCGGGCGGCTGGAGGTGCGGTATGATGGGCTGTGGGGCACCGTGTGTGACGACGATTGGTCGGTGTCCAACGCCCAAGTGGTCTGCCGGGAACTGGGCTGTGGCTCAGCCAAACCACTGGCCCCAAAGCTGCAGGACCGGCCCCGCTTTGGCCAGGGTACGGGGAAAATCTGGCTGGACGACATCCACTGCAAAGGCGCCGAGGAGACCTTGCAGAACTGTGCCCACCGCTTCTGGAGCTACCACAACTGCACCCACCGGGAGGACATCAGCGTGGTCTGCCAGGTGCATGCCCACACCCAGGGAGAGGGAGATACAGGGAGCCCCACAACTTCTGGGTTCTAGCCCAGCTCTGGGAGGGGACTGCGGTCCAGGGGGCTAGAGCAGGGGGGCTGGGAGCCTGGACCCTGGGTTCTATCCCAGCTCTGGGAGGGGAGTGGGATCCAGGTGGCTAGCAGGGGGGCTGGGAGCCAGGACTCCTGGGTCCCGGCAGGGAGTGGCTGTAAGCACTGGCTGTGTCAGTGAAGGGGTGAGGCTGGGGCTGGCAGAAGCACGCAGTTGGGTGAGGTGCCTGGCACTCCCTGTATCCCTCGCCCGAGGCCATGGGCAGTGCTCCCTAACCACCCATGCTCTCTTATTCCCACAGGAGAACTGAGCCGGCCACAGCTCCTCCACCGCCTCCCATTGATTCCCCCCGCCCCCGAGCTTTCAGTGCATCCCCCATGCCGCCAGGCCCTTCCTCTCTGCTGCCAGGCTCCCCGGCCCTGCCCGCCCAGCCTGGGATGGCTGTCGGCTGTGCAGGGGCATGGCTCTGTGAGTGCCCGGGGGGATTCCCATTTCAGGGATGAATGCAGGTGCCCAGGGCATTCCCCTCCCACTGTGAGCCACACTCTGTGGGCTGCAGCACAAAGCTGGCATGGACCGGGGCTCGCATTTCACTAGCAGTGGGGCAGCTCACCCTGGCAGGCCCCGCTCGGAGCACGGGTCAGAGCACGGGTCTCCTGGCCGTTGCTCCAACTGCGGCCAAGGGAGCTGTCCCTGATAAACCGACATCGCTGGGGTGGGGCTGCACCCCCCCCTCGGGTGCAGATACACGACTGTCTCCCCGGATGGGGTCCGTGCTGCATGGACAGGCAGGAGCTGGGAGGGGGAGAGCCCCGTGTGCCACACGCCATCCCAAGTTGAGCAGATGCGAATAAAGAGCTGAATCCGCTGGATGACCGACTGCCCCGTGTCTGCCTGCATCCGCCAAGCGCTCAGCGCTGCACAGGTGGGCCCAGGCCTCACCCACCACCCAGCACAGGCCTCACCCCAGCCGGTTCACAGCTTGGCGCACTGGGAGCAGCCCAGTTCCCGAGAGCTGTGGGCAGAGGGGTCCGGAGTGGCCAGGCACAGCAATGCCCTAAGGAAGGAAGGTGCTGCCTCCAGAACTGGCCCAGAGACAGCGAGCTCCTGCAGGCTTTGGGAGTCCCGGCTTCGGCCAGTAGATGGCAACAGTCTGCATGACAGCACACACAGCCCACTCATCACAGGGCTGGTCTACACTGGGGGGGGGGGGGATCGATCTAAGATACGCAACTTCAGTTACACAATTAGTAGGGTTACCATATCTATTAAATAAAAAAAGAGGACCCTCCACGGGCCCTGGCCCCGCCCATTTCCCCACCCCCAGCCCCGCCCCAACTCCACCCCTTCCCCACCCTAACTCCGCCCCCTCCTCCCTCCCACTCCCAGCCACGGGGAAAGGGCTGCCCGAGCGCTACCGGCTTCACGGTTTGCCAGGCAGCCCCCAGACCCTGCGCCCCCGGCCGGCGCTTGCCCAGCACAGCTGGAGCCCGGGAGGGGAAGCGCCCAGCCGGGGGCGCAGGGTCTGGAGGCTGCCCGGCAAACCGTGAAGCCGGTAGCACTTGGGCTTCGGGCAGCCCCCTTGCCTCCGGACCCTGCACCCTCGGCTGGGCACTTCCCCTCCCGGGATCCGGCGGCACAGGGTCCGGAGGCATGGGGGCTGCCCGAAGCCGGTAGCGCTCGGGCAGCCCGGCTCTGTTTAAGAGCCGGGCTGCCCGAGCGCTACCGGCTTCGGGCAGCCCCCATGCCCGACTCTTAAACAGAGCTGAAGAGTCAGGGGAGGAGCAGAGCCACGGAGGCTCTGCTCCTCCGCTGACTCTTCGGCTCTGTTTAAGAGCCGGGCTGCCCCAGCGCTACCGGCTTCGGGCAGCCCCCATGCCTCCGGACCCTGTGCTGCCGGAGCCCGGGCGGGGAAGTGCCCGCCCAGCGGCTGGGGTCCGGAGGCAAGGGGGCTGCCAGAAGCCCATAGCGCTCGGGCAGCTCGGCTCTTAAACAGAGCCGAAGAGTCGGGGAGGAGCAGAGCAGCCGCGGCTGGAGGCTCTGCTCCTCCCCTGACTCTTCGGCTCTGTTTAAGAGCCGGGCTGCCCGAGCGCTACCGGCTTCGGGCAGCCCCCATGCCTCCGGACCCCAGCCGCCGGAGCCCGGGAGGGGAAGTGCCCGGCCGGCGGCTGGGGTCCGGAGGCAAGGGGGCTGCCTGAAGCCCATAGCGCTCGGGCAGCTCGGCTCTTAAACAGAGCCGAAGAGTCAGGGGAGGAGCAGAGCCGCCATTTTCCCGGACATGTTCGGCTTTTTGGCAATTCCCCCCGGACGGGGGTTTGAGTGCCGAAAAGCCGGACATGTCCGGGAAAAAGAGGACGTATGGTAACCCTACAATTAGCGTAGCTGAAGTCGAAGTATCTAAGATCGAATTACCTGGGGTCCACATGGCGCGGGATCGACGGCCACGGCTCCCCCGTCGACTGTGCTACCGCCGCTCGCTCTGGTGGAGTTCCGGAGTCGACGGTGAGCGCGTTCGGGGATCGATATATCGCATCTTAATGAGACGCGATATATCGATCCCGGATAAATCGATTGCTACCTGCCGATACGGCGGGTAGTGAAGACGTACCCACAGTCAGTCTCTCCCAGGGCTGGGGATAGAACCCAGGAGTCCTGGCTCCCAGCCCCCTGCTCTCAGCAGTTGTCCCTGTTCCCTCATGACTGGCTGGTTTCCCTGCCAACACCGGGCCAATGTAACCTCTCCCAGCATCTCTGGGCTGTGACCATGTGTCCTGGAGTTGGGGGCTGGAGGGGCATCCTCTTTTTGTTCTGGTGCAGATGAGGCAGCTCCTCCTCCCGAGGGTTCCCCATTGTTCCCCTGTCCACAGCTCCCCTGCCCAACCTGAGGGAGTGGTTGGGGCCCTACAGTCAGGGAAGGGGGTACCATGTGTCTGAGAACCCTTTCCTCCCCTTCATGGCACCCTCTGCAGCTCCCGACCTCCACAGGTCTGGGGGGGGCACTGGGGAGGGAGTGGACCCTGGGCCCTAGGAGGGGGAGTGCTGGGGAGAGAATGGACCCTGCGCCTTGACAAGGGGAAGGGCATTGGAAAGGGAGCTGATCCTGTGCCCTCAGGTGGGGAGGGGTGCTGGGGAAGGATCTGACCATGTGCCCTGAGGAGGGGCACGCCGGGGATGGTGAGAACCCTGTGCCCCAAGGAGGGGAGGGGTTCTGAGGAGGGAGTGGACCCTTTGCCACGAGGAGGAGCGGAGTACAGGGGAGGGAGCTGACCCTGAGACCCAAGGAGGAGAGGGGTGCTGGGGAGGGAAAGGACCCTGTACCCTGAGGACAGGAGGGCACTGGGGAGAGAGCTGACCCTGTGCCCCATGGAGAGGAGGGTTGCTGCAGAGGGAGCTCACCCTGTGCCCTGAGGAGGAGCAGGGCACAGGGGAAGGAGGTGACCCTGCACCCCTAGGATGGGAGAGATGCTAAGGAGGGAGCTGACTCTGTGCCCCGAGGAGGGGAGGTGCACTGGGGAGGGAGCTGACCCTGTGTCCCGAGGACGGTAGGAGTGCTGGGGAGGGATTTGTCACGTACACTGAGTTTTCCTTCTGTGTCCGTCACTGAGAAGCATTCCCAGACCTTGTTTCTTTTATGCATATCAGGTTCTTCTTTTCTTTACAGCACCCCATGATTGCCTTCTTAGGGCAGATTACATCAGACACACCTGGCTCCTGGCTCCGGGCTCTTTTCTCCTTGGGGTTCCTCTCGGCCCAGTCCCACATATACTCCCTTGTTCATACTCCCTTATCTCCTACACACACTCCCATTCTCTCTGATCGGGTGATGGAATATTGCAAAGTTGGAAGGTTCATACAAATGGTAACTGAAAAGGTCACAAAGCTTGCGAAAGTTACAAAACTTAAAAGGCTATGCTAACAATAACTAAAGTTACAAAGTTTGCAAAAGGTTACAGAACTTAATGATCATACTAGCAATGACTGCAAAGTTACAGATCTTACAATTGCATTCTACTGGATTGAGCGGAGGCTTTACATAACAGAGGGGAGGGGCGCTGGAGAGGGAACTGACTCTGTGCCCCGAGGAGGAAAGGGACACCAGGGAAGGGTCTGACCCTGTGGCCCGAGAAGGGGAGGGGCACTGGGGAGGGAGTATCATAGAATCATAGAATCATAGACTTTACGGTCAGAAGGGACCATTATGATCGTCTAGTCTGACCTCCTGCACAACGCAGGCCACAGAATCTCACCCACCCACTCCTGTAACAAACCCCTAACCTGTGTCTGAGCTGTTGAAGTCCTCAAAGCATGGTTTAAAGACCTTAAGGTGCAGAGAATCATCCAGCAAGTGACCCGTGCCCCATGCTGCAGAGGAAGGTGAAAACCTCCCGGGGCCTCTGCCAATCTGCCCTGGAGGAAAATTCCTTCCCGACCCCAAATATGGTGATCAGCTAAATCCTGAGCATGTGAGCAAGACTCACCAGCCAGAAACCCAGGAAAGAATTCTCTGTAGTAACTCAGATCCCACCCCATCTAACATCCCATCACAAGCCATTGGGCATATTTACCGCTAATAGTCAAAGATCAATTAATTGCCCAAATTAGGCTATCCAATCATACCATCCCCTCCATAAACTTATCAAGCTTAGTCTTGAAGCCAGATATGTCTTTTGCCCCCACTGCTCCCCTTGGAAGGCTGTTCCAGAACTTCACTCCTCTGATGGTTAGAAACCTTCATCTAATTTCAACTCTAAACTTCCTGATGGCCAGTTTATATCCATTTGTTCTTGTGTCCACATTGGCACTGGGCTTAAATAATTCCTCTCCCTCCCTGGTATTTATCCCTCTGATACACTTATAGAGAGCAATCACAGACCCTGTGTCTTGAGGAGGGGTGTTGTGGAGGGAGAGGAACTTGTACCCTGAGGAGGGGAGGGGCGGGGCGCAGGGGTGGGAGCTGACCCTGAGACCTGAGGAGTGGAGGGGCGCTGGAGAGGGAGCTGACCCTGCGCCCCAAGGAGAGGAGGGGTGCTGGGGAGGGAGTAGACCCTGTTCTATGAGGCGGGGAGGGATTATGAGGAGGGAGTGGATCATGTGTCCCGAGGAGGGAAGTGGCGCTGGGGAAGGATCTGATCCTGTATCCCAAGGAGTGGAGGGGTGCTGGGGAGGGAGCTGACCAAGTGCCCTGAGGAGGGGCGGGATGTCAGGGTGTGATGCCGTAGGGAGCGGGGCGGATTGACCTGGGAATGTCATCTAGTTTTACTGGGACTGTCTGCATTGCAGATGGGATAGCAGGGGGTGACTTTACTTGATGGACAATACCTGAGCCTGTAACCTGAGCCAGGAGGGGGGTGGGGCCAGGTGACACCTTTGCCCGGGAAACTGGACAAAGGCTCGGGCAGGAGCTGGGGGGAGGCTGAGGGAGACTGCAGGAGGGGGTTTTCAGTTTGGAGCTGGCTGGGGAAATGGAGGGAACCCCCAGGACTGGGGTCTAAGCGTATGTCTACACTACGAGAGTAGTTCGATTTTACTTAAATCGAATATGTGGAATCGATATTACAAAGTCGAACGTGTGTGTCCACACTAAGGACAGTAATTCGACTTTGTGAGTCCACACTAACGGGGCAAGCGTCGACATTGGAAGCAGTGCACTGTGGGCAGCTATCCCACAGTTCCCGCAGTCCCCGCTGCCCATTGGAATTCTGGGTTGAGCCGCCAATGCCTTCTGGGTAAAAAAATGTGTCGAGGGTGCTTTTGGGTAACTGTCGTCATCCGACCGTCACTCCCACCCTCCCTCCCTGAAAGCGCCGGCGGGAAATCAGTTCGCGCACTTTTCTGGTCAGTGACAGCGCGGACGCCACAGCACTGCGAGCATGGAGCCCGCTGCGACCATCGCTGCAGTTATGGCCATTGTGAACACCTCGCACCTTATCATCCACCTTTCCCAGAGGCAGATGCTGAGAAATCAGGCGAGGAGGCTACGGCAGCGCGGTGAGGACCTGAAGTCTGAGAGTGGCACAGACCTGTCAGAAAGCACGGTACCCCGCGCCGAGGACATCATGGTGGCAATGGGTCATGTTGATGTTGTGGAACGGCGATTCTGGGCCCGCGAAACAAGCACGGACTGGTGGGACCGCATAGTGCTGCAGGTCTGGGATGAATCCCAGTGGCTGCGAAACTTTCGCATGCGGAAGGGGACTTTCCTGGAACTTTGTGAGTTGCTGTCCCCTGCCCTGAAGCGCAATGACACCTGGATGCGAGCAGCCCTGAGTGTCCAGAAGCGAGTGGCCATAGCCCTCTGGAAGCTTGCAACGCCAGACAGCTACTGGTCAGTCGCGAACCACTTTGGCGTGGGCAAATCTACCGTGGGGGTTGTTGTCATGCAAGTAGCCAACGCAATCGTTGAGCTACTGCTCTCAAAGGTAGTGACCCTGGGAAACGCGCAGGTCATCATAGATGGCTTCGCCGCGATGGGATTCCCAAACTGTGGTGGGGCTATAGATGGAACTCACATCCCTATCCTGGGACCGGACCACCAGGCCAGCCAGTACATTAACCAAAAGGGCTACTTTTCAATGGTGCTGCAAGCACTGGTGGACCATAGGGGACGTTTTACAAACATCAATGTTGGATGGCCGGGCAAGGTTCATGACGCTCGTGTTTTCAGGAACTCTGGTCTGTTTAGACGGCTGCAGGAAGATATTTACTTCCCGGACCACAAAATAACTCTTGGGGATGTGGAGATGCCTATAGTCATCCTCGGGGACCCAGCCTATCCGCTAATGCCCTGGCTCATGAAGCCCTATACTGGCGCCCTGGACACTGAAAAAGAACTCTTCAACTACCGGCTGAGCAAGTGCAGAATGGTGGTGGAGTGTGCTTTTGGCCGTCTCAAGGGGAGATGGAGAACCTTACTGACTCGCTGTGATCTCAGCGAAACCAATATCCCCATTGTTATAGCAGCTTGCTGTGTGCTCCACAATCTCTGTGAGAGCAAGGGGGAGACCTTTATGGCGGGGTGGGAGGTTGAGGCAAATAGCCTGGCATCTGATTACGCCCAGCCAGACAGCCGGGCGATTAGAAGAGCCCAGCGGGACGCTCTGTGCATCCGTGAGGCTTTGAAAGCTAGGTTTCTGAGTGAGCAGGGTAACCTGTGACTATTAAGTTTGTGTACAGAGAAGCTGAACCTGCCCCCGTTTCTTTACCAAGTAAATATTCATTATCCTCTCCAGTTACATACCCCGTTCCCCCCCTTCCAACACACGTTTAAAAATAAAATCACTTGAATTTTGTTAATGAACACAGTTTTCTTTATTACTGTTTTCTCGGTAAAGTGTTGAACCTGGGAGGCAGACTGTGGTGGGGAGCGGGTGTAGTGTAGTGATGCAAAGGACGCTTCTAAACTCTGTGTGTGGGGGCTATGTGACTTTGTGGCAGGGGAGGATGGTTACAGATCCCCTGCTGCGTGGCTCTGTGATCCAGGATAAGGACCGCTGCATAAGATCTCTAACTGCCCTCCCCCGCCACAAAGTCACAGAGCCCCCCCACACACACAGAACATGAAAACCACCTCCCAGACTGACCAGGGTAACTAGTGACTGCAATGTGTGTGTGCCCTGCTGCTGAACCTGCCCCCGCCTCTGTACCCTGGTAAAGGTGACTGTCCTGTCCAATTACCAACCCCCTTCCCCCCCTTCAGACAGACTCTCCTCTAAAAGAACATGATGGAAACAGTAATTAACAGAAACGTATTTTTTATTAGCAACTACACATGAAACTGGGGAATGAAACTTGGACGGGGGCTTGGGTGAGGTGGGAAGGAAAGGACTTATCAAATTTTGGGGAATGAGAGCCTTCTGGTACTTGAGCAGTCTGCAGGGGTGGAGTGAGAGTTTTCACGGACTCTGCCGCCCCTCCTTCTTTGGACTTTGGGTGAGGGGGGTATGGGACTTGGTGGCGGGGGAGGGCGGTTACAGATATACTGCAGCGGGGCTCTCTCCTCCTGCCTCCGGTCCTGCAGAACATCCACAAGGCGCCGGAGCGTGTCCGTTTGCTCCCTCATTAGTCCAAGCAGCGTTTGAGTCGCCTGCTGGTCTTCCTGCCGCCACCTCTCCTCCCGTTCCATGTCTGATCGGTGCATTTGGGACAAGTTCTCCCTCCACTGGGTCTGCTGTGCTGCCTGGGCTCGGGAGCAGCCCATAAGTTCCGAGAACATGTCCTCCCGTGTCCTCTTCTTCCTACGCCTAATCTGCGCTAGCCTCTGGTAGTGTGATGCCAGGCTGGGTTGGGAGACAGTCGCAGCTGTGGGATGGGAAAAAGGGAGTGAATTCCTCAGAAAGATAAATTTTTGGGTGAACAAAGAACATAGTCTTTCTCTGTGAACAAGACCATGCACAGCACCTATCACATGCGCACTCAGGACAAGGTCGAATTTTCGGCCTTCGCATTCAGTGCCTGGGGTCTTGCATTGCAGATCTGAGAAGCGGGGCAGGACACCGGAATTTGTGTAGCAGGCCGACATGGTAAGCCGTAGACTTGTGGCTGCTTAAAACTTTAATAATAGCACTGGCCTCCTTTCACGTTGAAAGCAATGCCAGTCCCTGCTGCCAGCAATCCGGCAAGCATGAACTCTGCCCCTGTCCCACCCCCTCGCGGCTGTCCCAGGGAAAGATCCCTGTATGCTGCCCCCTCCCACCTCCACCGCGTGGCTGTAAACCGCCGGTTACAGTTCTGTAAAGGAACAGGCAAGCAGTCCCTATACTAACATTCCCCTACCTAATTCAAAGCAGGTCACCATGAGCGACATCACTCTGATGAGGATTTCAGAGACGGAGAAAGAAAGGATGCTTCGGGAAAGCCTGCAAAGACCAGGGCCGTATGCCGCCATGCTCTGCAAGGCAATGATTCCCGAGTACTTGCTTGTCTCCTGGCGCGGAAACGTTTCCTACTACGGAGGACCCAATAAGGCCGCTCTCCCAAGGAACCTCATGCAAAGGCTTTCCAATTACCTCCAGGAGAGCTTCGTGGAGATGTCCATTGAGGATTTCAGCTCTATCCCCGGACATATAGACCGCATTTTACTGTAGCTGCACTGGCAGGGACTAAACAGTGGAGCGGCTAGGGCAGAACAATCATGGTAAACCGGACATTGTTAGATTTTTTTTCAGTAGTTGCATTGCCAAGGACTGAAACGTTAAGCGCCTAGGGCAAACTAATCATGAAAAACCCATTGTTATTATTGTTAATATTCCTGTTCTGTTAAAAATAAATGTTTACATGATTAACACTTACTGACTGATCCTTCCCCTGATTCTGTGTCCGGGTTAACGGCTGGGGACGGTTGGTAGGGGATCTCTGTAAGGGTTGTCGGAGAAAAACTGAGTTCTCACTTTTTGTTTGGGTACAGCAAGTCAGAAGCTTTATTAACTCTCACAATTGTGCAGAGGGAGAGAGCCAAGCAGGTCTCTCTCACTGATACCTAATTACAACAAGCATTTATACCTTTCATTACAGAAAATAATGAGGGACAGCTGCATTTTGTTATACATAAGCCATCTTGATATCTTATTTCTTAATTGTTTTGACTCTTGCCAACATACAATATTTCCTATACCTTATCTACACAAGGTCTTCTACACCTTATCTATACAAGGTCACAATAACTTCTCACACAGTACTTTCTCACCCGCCTCACACAATCCTCGCTTCTACAAATCTCGCGTTATCAGGGCTACAGTTAGCCTGACTCTTGCTAACAAACTGTCATGCATTGCAGTTCTTTTCTGACAGTTCTTTTTCTGCTTCCACAACCCCCCCTTTTGTACTTCTAGTACAACAAACATTCTCAAACCTCTATTTGCATCAAGTCCTGGACTTCAGATTCTATATCAGATGTTTCAATTTTAGCGGTTCTGATTGGATGTAATGACAATGCATGATTAGCATGAACATGAAAGGTATTACTATTATTACGTCTTTTACAACAACAATAACATAATCCTAAGCTAACTAATAACAATACAAGCAATAACATTCCCATAGCAAAACTATAATGGGGTTGTTGTACAGCCTTAGTTACAAAGCACAATACATTATACTTAGTACATAAAGTGGATACTCTATAAGCTGTCTGAAAGGCATACTTTTCAACTTGATATATATTTTGAAGCATGTGAATTTGCCCTTGTACTTCAGAGATTTTCTGAATCTCTGGTAACAGTGAAAACAAATTCTGAAATCTATCAGGTACTAAACTAGTCCAATTAAAGGGTATCTGGAACCTAAGGGCTACTTGGAAAGCTCTATCTGCAGGCCAGTAAATAATATGATTGCCTGCAGTGGTAGTGAGATTAAAATGTATGTCTTGTAATGTGGTGTCATTAACATACACACAGCTATCGTTAGCTTGAAAAAGTAAGTGTCCTGTCAGGGTAGTTCCTTGTCCCCTACCCTCCCAGCAAACGTAGTCATAAACAGTGACAACTTCTCCTGGCTCCAGTTTACGGTTACACTGAAGCTGTGGGGTTCTAATGGCCAAAATGTCCACTGACTTCCTAACCCCATCCAAATGTGAGGTGTAATCCCAGGAGCACTGACTAAAAATCGATTGGGCATATCAGGTGGTCTAATTTCCCAGATGTCTCGGTGAATTATCCAATCCCACATGCATCCTCCCCATGGACCCGGCAGGATACGGTATGTAGGAGCCCACACCCCCTTTACCGGTCCATATGCTTGGAAGGAGCACTGAGAACTTCCGCACTTCCATCCAGAAAGTTTCCAAGTAAGTCTCCATGGCCACAGATCAGATGGTACTCCTGATGTGTCTGTAAGGGCAGTGGGCCAAGCCTGATGTTCTAGATCATTCCGAATGGACATCAGCTGGTCATTCAGGAAATCCTGAGTCTCTGAACATGCTAGATCCCACTGCAATGCCTTCCCAGCCTCAGTGATATTCAGTACCATCTCTCTTAGCAACTTCTGGGTCATAGAACTAAGGGCGGAAATAACATGTAACTCACCAACTCCAGCCTGTACCTGGGTTAGTTGTGCTCCAGAAACAAGGCCAATGACCTTCTCTAGTTGGCCCAATTTCTCATCATGTTCCTGGTTCTTAAAAATATTCCACACTGCTGCTGCACTATTGGCCCCATCCCACAGGGATCCGGTCAAGTCTCTCTTCTTTCTAGAGGAAATAACCCAAGCCCTCTGTTGTGCTAATCTAATGGCAGCCCCCTGTGAACAATTTGGGTATTTGTCTGATTATTCACTAATTGGGTGACCAAATAACAATAAGGGCCTCTCTCATTTAACACAGTACAAGTTCCAGGAACAACCATCATATCTACTTCACTATAGAACCCATCAATTGCAATTATTAATTCTTGGGGTTCGCTGGTAGTGATATCATGTATTTCTATCTCTACTGATCCATTTGTTTTCCATTCAATTGTTTGCTCATATACATTATCCTGAACTTTAAAGAATAATTTCTCTGAACAAAATTTCAGTAAATCACTAAGATGTGAAAGCCTTGGCCACTGGGTTTCATTGGAATATACAGTACGGTTTGTATCTGGGTAAGTTACAGTGGTGGTGGCAGGGGTCAAGGGACTAGTGGGTGTAGTCCTAGTGGTGGCAAGGCGGTTTTGATATTCATCTTCTGAAAGCCAATTAGGAAGGGCAGTGCATCCTGAAGGTACCTGTCTATAAGCACAAAGTCCTGATCCTGGAAAGAATCCACCCCACCACTGGACCCCGCATTCCCAGGAACGGTCCCCACAGTTCCCTCCTTGCCAATAAACGATGCTCCGTCTTCTCCACCAGGGCCAGTTCTTAATGTCTTTTGTAGTCAGGAATTCCTGGACTTTGGTGGTTTCAGCAGAGCGAGTGTTTCTTCTTTTCTTCTTCAAAAGCAGTTGTGATTCACCATAGTACAGGGGAGAGGTTACTAGCACTTCACCCTGTACTGGTGTGATTCCTGTAAAAGAATTCAAAGGCATTGTAGATCTGTCAGTGGACAAAGGAGAGGTTACTAGCACTTCACCTTGTCCTCCTTCCCTGCTGTCCAGGAGGCACAGCAGAGCTAGCAGGAGAAATAGGCTGATCAGCAGCTGGAGAATCCTCTCCAGGTGGAGGGGTCTTTTTGCAGTAAGAAGCATGGTTCCAGGTGGGCAGTCCTTGGCACTTTACAGCGGTGTTGGTGGTTAACAGGACTTGGAAAGGGCCTTTCCAGCATGGAGCCAAAGCAGTCTTTCGTTGATGGACTTTACATAGACTCAGTCTCCTTGTTTCAATGAATGGCAGGGCTGCTAGGGTCTTTGGGTAGCACTTCTTTTATCTGTGAGAAAAGAAACCTAACACATTTCATTAATGCCTGGCAGTGTTTTGCAGATATCATAGTTGTTGGGCACATTCAGGCCCCCCCTTTTCTTGGCTGTCAGCCAAGTCTTAGCTGTGGGTAGTATCCTTGGATGGGGCCAACGTCTTATCTTTGGACTGAGCTTGCTAGCTATTTTTTCCTCAGTTAACTCATTCTGTTCTTTTTCCTTCTCCCCTTCTTGGCTTCTTTTAACCTACAAAGGAAACTTCCACTCTTCACTCATACACCTTTTCCCAACAATGAACACATACACATTGCCATTATACAGTACATTAGTCTTATTATTCAATGTATGCCATGTACACCCTTCCAGTAAAATAACTTTATTACAGAGCTTTGGAGCAACAAACCAGGACAAGCACACCCACTTTTGAGGAGTTCACTCGGTACAACCTCAGGTGTCCAATAGCTTTCCTCCCTCCCCAGCCCTCTGGCTAGAAATCTGAGGTAGCCAGAAGGATCCCATGGGCAATATGGGGAGTGGGTTAACCTTCCATGTCCTTGCTTCCAAAGACTGTTGGTATGCAAATTTTAACAACAATTTTTTCAATTAAAAATCTGGCCAATGAAGTTTCTTTTTCTTACTTAAGCAACTGTATTAGACTTTAGTATATCACATTTTCCTGATTTATCCAAACACTTTGTATTCCAAGTTGAATAAAACAAGTATCTGCTTTTTTTGATTTAACCGTTCTATTTAATTTTGAACTAGACTGTCTTATGAAATTATTAAACCCAACAATTCTGGCCACAAGACAAACACCACAAGACAGGACAAAGAACACAAAAATAATTCCTATTGTACCAGTAAATGCATGGTACATTGAATGTTGTTCAGCTGGCATCCGTTTTCTCTGATGATCTGAAAGACAAAAGAACAGAGGTCTACCCCTTCTGGGTAGTCAGTCATTGCTTAAAATATTTCCTTTATATACACATACTCTTGTTGATTTTAGACAAAACAGAGGAATTACCCCATATTTCCTTGTATTTGTTTCATAGGCAGCCCAGGTTTCAGTGGCTTCTACCTTATTAGTTAGAAAATTGCATTAATACAGATGCTTTCTGGCTTGCTTCCAGATCCAAAGCTATCCACAGCTTAAAGATTCTTACTTTAAAAGGGACACAATTAACTTTCCCAGACTTTTGATTGCCTTTTACTTCTAGCTCCTGCTTTCAAACACAACCTATATTGGTAGGTTTGCATTTCTTTTACCTCTGCTACAATATACACTGCACATGTTCTGGGGAAAATGCACATCCTCTCCACAATTCAATTTCCACAACACTAGCCACATCCATTTCTACACAAGGTGTAACTGTTTCTTTTGTGCTTACAAAATCTCCATGCACCCCTAGTAAAGTGACAGCTCGACCACACAGAGCCAGGGGCACTGTCCTTCTCTATCTTTTTACCAGATCTTTTATCTGCTATTTTGTTACCCAAAAACAAATTCAAATCTTTTATTCTCCTGGCTTTGACTACCCTGCTGCAGCCACAACCTTTGGTCTTTAGTTAAAATATTTTAAATCTTGTAAAGCATTAAGTCACCTTAAGGATTAAATGCTAAACACCGTATTAAACAACACTAGTTTCCTGTGTCTGGCAAAAGTATTTTCGGTTTTTGCAACTTTAAACAATACCAATTCATCTCAAACTTATAAAACACAGATTGTATACAGCAGGAGTGTTTTTCAGCACATTTGACTAACTTATTCATAGTCGAATAATTCCACTTAAATAACCTCTTGCCTGAATTACTTACAGACATTCCTACCAAGTTTCACTGCTTGATTCCCTCTAGCAACTACAGAGTTAACTTTTCACTCTCTTTTCTTAAATCACTTGCTTGTCTCTCAAAACTACACCCAATCAACTCAGATTTTACCATTCCAATTATTGTCCTGGGGATTTGAAATCCCCCTGCTTATAATTACTTACTCCTTTCCTTCCACTATGCCCTCAAAGTTTCCAACCTGTTTTCCAATCTCTCTATCTATTGCCTGCCTGCTTGGGCCCAATCCTGCTTTTCTCGCTGAACCGTCCCTTCCATGGGCACCGGCTTTTTCACTACCAATTTAGATAGGAGGGTGGGCTTCTCAACTAGCCCCCACCCTTCCTGGTCTCTTCTCTTAAACATTCTTACTCACAAGGCTACCCGAGTCCTCCCTCGTGAGGCTTGCCACTTGGGCAAAACGCATGGCCCATTGGCGTTTAACTATTCAATTTTCTCTTGTGGCAAACACACTGCTGTTACAGCATATGCAAACACAAATGGTTAAATTCTGACAAGTCCCTGAAGGACCGGTACTTGCTTAGCCAGTGCTTCCTTTTCTGCCTGGAAGTCCTGTCTCAAGGCTTGCAACTTGCCCTGGGCATAGGTTTGAGTTGCTGCCTGGTTCATGATCTATGCTCTTAATTGCTCAATTCTAGTTATCAAGTACACAACTCTTCCTATTACTCCAACTTCTCTATTGCCCAGTCCTGCTACGACTGGGGTAGATCCACCTGACACCCTTCCCGGTCAACCGGGGTGGAGAGAGGAATGCTAAATCCCTCTCCGGTTCTCAGACTTACTGCGGCTGAGAGTAGGCACACTTTCATACTCACACACGTATGTCCAGACTGGCCACGTCTGTGTATAACGTTGAGAGAAGGTGCTGTGCAATCTCCAACTTGCTTCCTCTCTTGGGAGGGCAGTTCTTTTACACCCTGAAGTCTCCTGGGGCGTCTTTTCAGTGATTCCAGTCCAGGCCGGCTGCCTGTGGCTTCTTCAGCGTCCCCAAACCACGCCGGCTCCAGGGTCGCAAAGGCAGACTGTTGGATCTCACTGGACAGTTAAGCTTTGCAAATGTAATCTCAGCACTGTAACTTGTATTGCCTTTGGTTTGACTATGTCTATATTTTTTCACAGCCAGCTGGGGCCGAAAGTAGTTTTTCTTTGTACTTAGCCTGGTCTGCATTGATTCTTGACCTTGAACGCAGATTAACTTTCTCTTTATCTCTGGACCAAGCTGAATTTCAAATTAACCCGTTCCTTTCCTCAATAGACAAATTGCTCCCATTGTGTGTCAGAGGCTTTTTGGTGATTAAAAGCTCCTCTGAGATGTATGATCTTATCTAGATTGAAGGTACCTTCTAGTGGGCATTGTTTAGATGAATTTTTTACACGTGTAAATATTCCAATTGTCTAAATACCTGCAGGTTTTAGGACCATAATGTACGTACATGAAATAAGCTGGGGTACCCTTAGGGGGTGAGAGGGAAAACTTAGACTGTCCCCCACCCATTTTCCAATCTCACACACACAGGGAGGAAGCCCTGTCCGCGCTAGCAGCATATAAACTAAGGATCTCTCCCTACAGGGTACTCACACAGGAGAGACTAACGAGGATGGCCATGACCTCCTACACCTCCCTTCAGCAAAGAGCGTCGGCTAATCTCAGAGAGACGGCGCCGCTTACTCTGTTGCATCCAGTGAGATGGTCAGACTGTCAGTGGCTCACACGGAGAGGAAAAGGGGAGGGAAGATGGGTTCACACACTCCTAGACCCAGGTAGCCTCCTCGCCGGACGCTGCCAGGCCGAGTTAGCCCACCGTGGGTCGGATCTCCTAAAAGATCCTCTAGTTACCGGGCTTGCGTTAGAGTAGTTCTGGTCACGAGCCAAAAGACTTCGCAGAGTACTCTGGGCGTGTTCCAGTAACACTCAATTCACACTGGTGTACACACACACACACACACACACACACACACACACACACACACACACACACACACACACACACACACACACACCAAGGCCTTACTCCAGGTACTATTCCCAAGTACCTCAGGTACTATTCCCAAGTACCTCGATGCATCACTCGAGGCGGTAAAAACCCCTCTTGAGGCGGTAAACAACCCCTCTGTCCGGACTATGAGGCGGTAAAAACCCCTCCTGCTGAGGCGGTAACAACCCCTCAACACAGGTGCAATCCTATGCACCTCGCATATGCATACAGAGGGCGGCAAACAATTCCCCTACGCCGCTCAGCATCTGACCTTGCTGCACAGTCAATAAGTTCGGATGGCGTGAGCCCAACAGGGACAGACGGCCCCACGGACAGTCCTCCTCCGACACCCCAATAGAGATTTCAAAAGGTCTCCTACCTCTATTGTGGCGCCATGGGGTTCGAAGGGGAACGATCCGTAGTAACTGCCGGTGCCTCTGAGGGCGTTGCCATCCCGGACGAGCCCCCAAATTGTCGGAGAAAAACTGAGTTCTCACTTTTTGTTTGGGTACAGCAAGTCAGAAGCTTTATTAACTCTCACAATTGTGCAGAGGGAGAGAGCCAAGCAGGTCTCTCTCACTGATACCTAATTACAACAAGCATTTATACCTTTCATTACAGAAAATAATGAGGGACAGCTGCATTTTGTTATACATAAGCCATCTTGATATCTTATTTCTTAATTGTTTTGACTCTTGCCAACATACAATATTTCCTATACCTTATCTACACAAGGTCTTCTACACCTTATCTATACAAGGTCACAATAACTTCTCACACAGTACTTTCTCACCCGCCTCACACAATCCTCGCTTCTACAAATCTCGCGTTATCAGGGCTACAGTTAGCCTGACTCTTGCTAACAAACTGTCATGCATTGCAGTTCTTTTCTGACAGTTCTTTTTCTGCTTCCACAGGGTGATGAAGAGATCCTGGCTGTCGGGGAAATCAGCGTTGTAAGCGCTGTCGACTGCCTCGTCCTCCTCATCTCCTTCCTCATCTTCCCCGTCCGCTAACATGTCCGAGGAAGCGGCCGTCGACAATATCCCATCCTCAGAGTCCACGGTCAGTGGTGGGGTAGTGGTGGCGGCCGCACCTAGGATGGAATGCAGTGCCTCGTAGAAACGGGATGTGTGGGGCTGGGATCCGGAGCGTCCGTTTGCCTCTTTGGTCTTCTGGTAGCCTTGTCTCAGCTCCTTGATTTTCACGCGGCACTGCGTTGCATCCTGGCTGTATCCTCTCTCTGCCATGGCTTTAGAGATCTTCTCGTAGATCTTTGCATTCCGTCTTTTAGATCGCAGCTCGGAAAGCACGGACTCATCGCCCCACACAGCGATGAGATCCAAGACTTCCCGATCAGTCCATGCTGGGGCCCTCTTTCTATTCTGGGATTGCACGGACATCTCTGCTGGAGAGCTCTGCATCGCTGCCAGTGCTGCTGAGCTCGCCACGATGTCCAAACAGGAAATGAGATTCAAAGTGGCCAGACAGGAAAAGGAATTCAAATTTTCCCGGGGCTTTTCCTGTGTGGCTGGTCAGAGCATCCGAGCTCGGACTGCTGTCCAGAGCGTCCACAGAGTGGTGCACTGTGGGATAGCTCCTGGAGCTATTACCGTCGATTTCCATCCACACCTAGCCTAATTCGACATGGCCATGTCGAATTTAGCGCTACTCCCCTCGTTGGGGAGGAGTACAGAAGTCGAATTTAAGAGACCTCAATGTCGAACTAAATAGCTTCGTGGTGTGGACGGGTGCAGAGTTAATTCGATGTAACGGCGCTAAATTCGACATAAACTCCTAGTGTAGACCAGGCCTTAGCTTCCTGCCCCCCAGAAGGATGTGATTGAAGGGTCCTGGTTGTACCTACAAGCTCTGTTTGGGATAGTGTTCCTGTTGTCCAATAAACTTTCCGTTTTACTGGCTGGCTGAGAGTCACGGTGAATTGCAGGAAGTGGGGGTATGGGGCCCTGATTTCCCCACACTCTGTGACAACTGGTGCTAGCGGTGGGATCTACTGCACCGCATAGACGGCGCTTCCTCCAGTAAGTGACTGGGGATCAATAAAATGAAGGGGGATTGACAGGGACCGGGTGTGCTGAAGATTTAGAGAGGAGCAGTCTCAGGGGCTGAGGAGTTTGTGGCTCGACCCTGGGAGAGAGGTGGTGACCTGGAGAAGGGCTGGCACACAAGGGGTTACCCCTGGAAACCGTGGGGAGCTGTGAGTCCACAGTCCGGCGAGTGGCCAGCAGGAAGATGTATAGTAAGCACTGTCACGGAGTATGGGGGGACTCAGGGCCCTGCACCCCCGGCGTCCTGCGATTCACCATGACTCTCAGCCAGCCAGTAAAGCAGAAGGTTTATTTAGACGACAGGAATACAGTCCAAGATAGGTCTTGCAGGCACAGATAACAGGACCCCCCTCAGTTAGGTCCATCTTGGGGTCCCAGGGCACCCTAGCTCCCTTGGGAGGTCAGAGCCCTGTCTCCCTCCCAGCCACATCACCAGCCAGCTCCTGAAAACCTGCCTTCAGCGACCCCTCCCACAGCCTTTGTTCAGTTTCCCGGGCAAAGGTGTTACCTCGCCTCTAGCCCCTTCCTGGGTTCTCATGTTACATGCTCAGGTATTCTCCCTCGGTCAGTCTCCCATCCCCCAATGCAGACTATCCTAGCCACACTCCCCTGTCAGCATTCAAAGCCCACAGTAAGAACAGTCCCAGTTCGTCACATCTCTCCCCCCTTCGAGACCGAACTGAGCGGGGTCACTTTAACCAGTGACCCGGGGAAGTTCGAATCTACCCCCGTTCCCATGGATGCCCCAGCATCCCTCCCGTTCCTTGGTGAGAATTACACCAGGCCCCTTCAGTTTCACGCCCCCCCCCTTAGGTCGGGGCTGCTCGATGGCACTCGTAGTTCGCATGTGGGAAGGTTTATGCGGCCTGTGCCCTTTTCCCACCCCAATACCCCTGGGGTGCCAACTGGGCTGGGGTCTTCTCCCAGCGTTCCAGTCTGGATGTTGGTGATTCGGGCTCTCTTGGTTCAGAGCCCCCCTTTTAACCTTGGCCACCCTCTGGAAAGGCTCCTCTATGCCGGGCAAGGGTCCTAAAGCCGTTTTCCCCTTGTCCCGGGCCTTCCTTCCCCTCTGACAGGGGTCACAGGATCGGCAGTACTGTCGGACAGTAACAAAGACCCCCGGCCAGTAAAAGCTCCGTAGCAGCCTCTGCTGGGTACGCCAGGTTCCCTGGTGCCCTGAGAGGGGGGTGTCATGGGCCCGGTACAGCAGCTGGCGGCAATACTTCTGGGGTACCACCAGCTGCCTCCTGAACCCCCCTGACTCCATTTTCCCTGGGGGAGCCCATTCTCGGTACAGGAACCCCCTCTCCCACAGGAACCTTTTCCGGCCGCCTCTCCCCATGGTCTGTACCGCACCGAGGTTGGCCAGGTCCCTTATCTTCCGCAAGGAGGGATCTTTCTGCACCTCGGCCTGGAACTCAGGAGCTGGGACAGGGATGGCCACCTGTTCTCTCTCACCGGCTGGGCCTGAAGCCGCTGCCTCCCTGAGCCGTGTCCCTGGGTGTTCCCTGCCGACCAGGTTAGGGTCCTGCACCTCAGGCAAGGCACCCTCCCCAGGGCCAGGGCGCAGTGCCCCTCGCCGGCTCTGACTGCGGGTCACAACCAGTGCACCCTGGGGGTTGCTTGGCCAGTCCTCCAGGTCCCCCCCCATCAACACCTCAGTGGGCAAATACGGGTGTACCCCCACGTCCTTGGGGCCCTCCTTGGCCCCCCACTTCAGGTGTACCCTCGCCACAGGTACCTTGAAGGGGGTCCCACCCACCCCCGTCAGGGTCAGGTAGGTGTTGGGCACCACCCGATCTGAGGCCACCACCTCGGGCCGGACCAGCGTCACCTCTGAGCCCGTATCCCAGTATCCATTGACCTTCCTCCCATCAACCTCCAGGGGAACAAGGTACTCTCTCCGGAGGGACCGCCCCGCGCCCACCGTATAAACCAAAACCCCTGAGTCTGGAGCATCCAGCCCCCCAGAGGAGCTGGCCTGGAGCTCTCCTCCCTCCTAAGCAGGTGGTACTCTGCCAGCCCCCCTTCCCTGGTAATGCTGCCTCTCGCCCCGCTGGGTCTCTACCCAGTCAACCCTCTGTGGGTTCGGTCTGCTCAGTCTGTCCCTGAGCCTGGGGCACTGGGCCCGTATGTGACCTCTCTGGTCACAGTGATAGCAGCCCATGTCCCGTGGGTCCCCTCGAGTGGGTTGGATGGACCTGATGCTGAATCTTCCCCTTTGGTGGGGGTTCTCCATATTTCCCCGCTGGGAGGTCCCATGGTGACTCTCGCTCTGCATTGTGGTGGGACTGTTCCTTTGGGACTCTTCCCGGTTATCCCCTGCCCGACTGTTCACAAACTCGTTGGCCAACTGGCCTGCGTGCTGCGGGTTCTCTGGCTTTTGGTCCATCAACCATCGCCTCAGGTTGGATGGGCACTGCTCATACACGTGCTCCAATACGACTAGGTCAAGTAGGTCCTCTATAGTTTGGGCCCCAGCCGTCCACGTGCGGGCATACCCCTGCACCCGGTTGGCTAGTTGCAGGTATGTGACCTCACGGGTTTTACACTGGTTCCGGAACCTTTGCCGGTACATCTCAGGGGTCAGCCCAAACTCACGGAGCAGGGCCTTTTGAACAGTTCGTAGTCCCCTGTCTCCGCCCCTTTCAGTCGGCTGTACACCTCCCTGGCTGTGGGGTCCAGTGAGGGAATGAGAAACTGGAGCCTGTCTGCAGGGTCAACCTGGAGCAGCTCGCAGGTATTCTCAAAGGCCGTCAGGAAGGTATCCATGTCCTCCCCCTCCTTACGCTAGGCCAGGAAGCACTTATCAAAGCTCTTTGCAGTCTTGGGTCCCCCCTCACTCACCGCAGCCGGGGGCTCGCTGCTCCTCAGCCTGGCCAGTTCCAGCTCATGATGACGTTGGTTCTCCTCATGCTGACGCTGTTTTTCCCGTTCTTCCCGCTCATGGTGACGTTGCCTCTCCTTCTCTTCCCGCTCCTGCTTCAGTTCTTGCTGCCTTAAATCGAGCTCTTTCAGTCTCAGCTCCCTGTCACATTCCAGTCGCATCCGCTCCCAGAACGGGGAGCTCCGCCGGGACGATCCCCTGCTGGCTGCCGGGGTCAGGGTGCCCTCAGTATTCGCTGGGCTTCCCCCAACCCCTCCCCTAGGTATAGGTAGGCAGGGTCTCGGGATGGCCTCGGCAGCAGTCTGACTCCTCCCAGCCATGTCAGGCCCCGGTGCCCACGCTGCATCCGCCGGGCGGCTTCTCTCAGGGACAGGGCTCAGTTCATCCAAGCGATCCCTCTCCTCCAGCTGGGCAATTAGCTGTTCTTTGGTGGACCTCCCAATGCGCAGCCCCCTCTGCCTGCACAGTTCCACCAGGTCACTCTTGAGGCGTTTAGCATACATCCTCCTGCTGGCCACTCGCCGGCCTTCGCTCTCCGCTTTCCACCGTTCCAGGGGGACCCCTAGTGTGCCAGCCCTTCTTCAGGTCACCACCTCTCTGCCGGGGTCGAGCTGCAGACTCCTCCGCCCCAGGACCGCTCGCTGCGATCCCCCAGGGGACCCTGTTACCGCAACAGTCCTTCTCACTGGTCACACACTCCCAGGGCTCAATCACCCCCTGAACCGTCTCTCTTTGACTCTTCAGCCCACCTGGTCCCCGACGATCCCCCTTCGTTTTACTGCTCCCCAGTCACTTACTGCAGGACGCGCCGTCCACGGGGTGCAGTAGATCCCACCGCTGCCACCAGTTGTCACGGAGTATGGGGGGACTCAGGGCCCTGCACCCCCGGCGTCCTGCGATTCACCATGACTCTCAGCCAGCCAGTAAAGCAGAAGGTTTATTTAGACGACAGGAATACAGTCCAAGACAGGTCTTGCAGGCACAGACAACAGGACCCCCCTCAGTTAGGTCCATCTTGGGGTCCCAGGGCACCCTAGCCCCCTTGGGAGGTCAGAGCCCTGTCTCCCTCCCAGCCACATCACCAGCCAGCTCCTGAAAACCTGCCTTCAGCGACCCCTCCCACAGCCTTTGTTCAGTTTCCCGGGCAAAGGTGCCACCTCGCCTCTAACCCCTTCCTGGGTTCTCATGTTACATGCTCAGGTATTCTCCGTCGGTCAGTCTCCCATTCCCCAATGCAGACCATCCTAGCCACACTCCCCTGTCAGCATTCACAGACCACCGTAAGAACAGTCCCAGTTCGTCACAAGCACCTTAAGAGCAACCTGGTCGAGCTGTGCAAGAGAGGGGCCTGCACATTGGGAGGCTCACCAAAGAACAGTCGATCGCCCGGCTGGAGGAGGGAGATCGCTTGGAGGAGCCAGTCCTTGTCTCTGAGGGAAGCTGCCTGGCAGATGTTAGGCGATAGACCCCAGTGTCTGTCCTGGCTGGGAGGGGTCAGATGGCTGCCGAGGGCACTCCAAGACTTCTCCTTCCTATGCCTAGGGGAGGGGCTGGAAGGAGCCCAGCGAATACCGAGGGCACTGTGACCCCTCTGGCCAGCAGGGGATCCTCCCAGCG
Source organism: Emys orbicularis (assembly GCF_028017835.1). Taxonomy (NCBI): domain Eukaryota; kingdom Metazoa; phylum Chordata; order Testudines; family Emydidae; genus Emys; species Emys orbicularis. Next base: position 7,705,172 of record NC_088703.1, on the reverse strand, counting down.
GAGCTCCCCATCCCTGGAGCTGAGGCAGCTGGAATAGGAGAGGGAGCTAAAACTGAAAGAGTTGGAGCTGAGGCAGCAGGAACTGCAGGAGGAGTGAGAAGAATGGGAAAAACAGCATCAGCATGAACTGGAGCTGGGGAGGCTGAGGAGCAGAGAGCTCCCTGCTGCGGTTTGTGAGGGGGGACCCAGGACTGCACGGAGCTTTGACAAGTGCATCCTGGCCCACCGTAAGGAAAGGGAAGACATAGATGAATTCCTGATTGCCTTTGAGAAGGCCTGCAATCTGCACAGGGTTATTCATAGATTCATAGATTCTAGGACTGGAAGGGACCTCGAGAGGTCATCGAGCCCAGTCCCCTGCCCGCATGGCAGGACCAAATACTGTCTAGACCATCCCTGATAGACATTTATCTAACCTACTCTTAAATATCTCCAGAGATGGAGATTCCACAACCTCCCTAGGCAATTTATTCCAGTGTTTAACCACTCTGACAGTTAGGAACTTTTTCCTAATGTCCAACCTAGACCTCCCTTGCTGCAGTTTAAGCCCATTGCTTCTTGTTCTATCCTTAGAGGCTAAGGTGAACAAGTTTTCTCCCTCCTCCTTATGACACCCTTTTAGATACCTGAAAACTGCTATCATGTTCCCTCTCAGTCTTCTCTTTTCCAAACTAAACAAACCCAATTCTTTCAGTCTTCCTTCATAGGTCATGTTCTCAAGACCTTTAATCATTCTTGTTGCTCTTCTCTGGACCCTCTCCAATTTCTCCACATCTTGAAATGCGGTGCCCAGAACTGGACACAATACTCCAGCTGAGGCCTAACCAGAGCAGAGTAGAGTGGAAGAATGACTTCTCGTGTCTTGCTCACAACACACCTGTTAATGCATCCCAGAATCACGTTTGCTTTTTTTACAACAGCATCACACTGCTGACTCATATTTAGCTTGTGGTCCACTATAACCCCTAGATCCCTTTCTGCCGTATTCCTTCCTAGACAGTCTCTTCCCATTCTGTATGTGTGAAACTGATTTTTCCTTCCTAAGTGGAGCACTTTGCATTTGTCTTTGTTAAACTTCATCCTGTTTACCTCAGACCATTTCTCCAATTTGTCCAGATCATTTTGAATTATGACCCTGTCCTCCAAAGCAGTTGCAATCCCTCCCAGTTTGGTATCATCCACAAACTTAATAAGCGTACTTTCTATGCCAATATCTAAGTCGTTAATGAAGATATTGAACAGAGCCGGTCCCAAAACAGACCCCTGCGGAACCCCACTTGTTATGCCTTTCCAGCAGGATTGGGAACCATTAATAACAACTCTCTGAGTACGGTTATCCAGCCAGTTATGCACCCACCTTATAGTAGCCCCATCTAAATTGTATTTGCCTAGTTTATCGATAAGAATATCATGCAAGACCGTGTCAAATGCCTTACTAAAGTCTAGGTATACCACATCCACAGCTTCTCCCTTATCCACAAGACTCGTTATCCTATCAAAGAAAGCTATCAGATTGGTTTGACACGATTTGTTCTTTACAAATCCATGCTGGCTATTCCCTATCACCTTACCACCTTCCAAGTGTTTGCAGATGATTTCCTTAATTACTTGCTCCATTATCTTCCCTGGCACAGAAGTTAAACTAACTGGTCTGTAGTTTCCTGGGTTGTTTTTATTTCCCTTTTTATAGATGGGCACTATATTTGCCCTTTTCCAGTCTTCTGGAATCTCTCCCGTCTCCCATGATTTTCCAAAGATAATAGCTAAAGGCTCAGATACCTCCTCTATTAGCTCCTTGAGTATTCTAGGATGCATTTCATCAGGCCCTGGTGACTTGCAGGCATTTAACTTTTCTAAGTGATTTTTAACTTGTTCTTTTTTTATTTTATCTGCTAAACCTACCCCCTTTCCATTAGCATTCACTATGTTAGGCATTCCTTCAGACTTCTCGGTGAAGACCGAAACAAAGAAGTCATTAAGCATCTCTGCCATTTCCAAGTTTCCTGTTACTGTTTCTCCCTCTTCACTGAGCAGTGGGCCTACCCTGTCTTTGGTCTTCCTCTTGCTTCTAATGTATTGATAAAAAGTCTTCTTGTTTCCCTTTATTCCCATAGCTAGTTTGAGCTCATTTTGTGCCTTTGCCTTTCTAATCTTGCCCCTGCATTCCTGTGTTGTTTGCCTATATTCATCCTTTGTAATCCATCCTAGTTTCCATTTTTTATATGACGCCTTTTTATTTTTTAGATCATGCAAGATCTCGTGGTTAAGCCAAGGTGGTCTTTTGCCACATTTTCTATCTTTCCTAACCAGCGGAATAGCTTGCTTTTGGGCCCTTAATAGTGTCCCTTTGAAAAACTGCCAACTCTCCTCAGTTGTTTTTCCCCTCAGTCTTAATTCCCATGGGACCTTACCTATCAGCTCTCTGAGCTTACCAAAATCCGCCTTCCTGAAATCCATTGTCTCTATTTTGCTGTTCTCCCTTCTACCCTTCCTTAGAATTGCAAACTCTATGATTTCATGATCACTTTCACCCAAGCTGCCTTCTACTTTTAAATTCTCAACGAGTTCCTCCCTATTTGTTAAAATCAAGTCTAGAACAGCTTCCCCCCTAGTAGCTTTTTCAACCTTCTGAAATAAAAAGTTGTCTGCAATGCAGTCCAAGAATTTGTTGCATAGTCTGTGCCCCGCTGTGTTATTTTCCCAACATATATTTGGATAGTTGAAGTCCCCCATCACCACCAAATCTTGGGCTTTGGATGATTTTGTTAGTTGTTTAAAAAAAGCCTCATCCACCTCTTCCACCTGGTTAGGTGGCCTGTAGTAGACTCCTAGCATGACATCACCCTTGTTTTTTACCCCTTTTAGCCTAACCCAGAGACTCTCAACTCTTCCGTCTCCGATGTCCATCTCCACCTCAGTCCAAGTGTGTACATTTTTAATATATAAGGCAACACCTCCTCCCTTTTCCCCCTGTCTATCCTTCCTGAGCAAGCTGTACTCCTCCACACCAACATTTCAATCATATGTATTATCCCACCAAGTTTCAGTGATGCCAACAATGTCATAGTTGTGTTTATTTATTAGCACTTCCAGTTCTTCCTGCTTATTACCCATACTTCTCGCATTTGTATATAGACATCTAAGATACTGGTTTGATCTTGCCTCCCAGTTTTGTCCTGACCCTCCTTTCTCTCTGCCAATATAGCCCACACTCCCTCTTGTTTCCGACCCATCTCCCAGGTCTCCATGTTCCCCACTTACCTGTGGGCTTTGCTCAACTGTCCCCGTCGAACCTAGTTGACCCTGCAGACAGGCTCTGGTTTCTCACCCCCTTACTGGACCCCAAAGCCGTAGTGATGTACAGCCGAATGGAAGGGGCGGAGAGAGGGGACTACGAACTATTCAAAAAGGCCCTGCTACACGAGTTTGGGCTGACTCCCGAGATGTACCGGGAAAAGTTCCGGAGTCACCGTAAAACCCCTGAGGTCACATATCTACAACTGGCCAACTGAATGCAGGGATATGCCCACAAGTGGGCAGATGGGGCCCAGACAAAGGAGGACCTGCTTGACCTAATTGTTCTGGAGCAACTGTGTGATCAGTGCCCATCCAACCTGAGGCTATGGTTGGAGGACAAAAAGCCAGAGAACCCGCGACACGCAGGACAGCTGGCTGACGAGTTTGTGACGAGCCAGTCAAGAGGTGGCAGGGGGGAGTCCCAAAGGAACAGGCCCACCATGATGCAGAGAGAGAGTCACCATGGGACCTCCCAAAGGGGGAATATGGAGAACCCCCTCCCAAGGGGAGCATCCGGCATCAGGACCAACTGACCCGTTCGAGGGGATCAACGGGACATGAGCTGCTATTACTGTGTCCAGAGAGGCCACATACGGACCCAGTGACCCAAGCTCAAGGACAGACTGAGCAGACCAAACCCACACAGGGTTAACTTGGTAGGGACCCAGCCGGAGGAGCGGCAGGCTTCCCAGCTGCTCAGGAGGGAGGAGTTTCCCAGACCAGCTCCTTTGGAGGGCTGGATGCTCCGGACTCATGGTTCTCCGTTTATAGGGTGGGCGTGGGGATGTCCCTGCGAAGCGAGTGCCTTGTTCCCCTGGAGGTGGATGGGAGGAAAGTCAATGGATACTGGGATATGGACGCGAAGGTGATGCTGGCCCAGCCCGAGGTGGTGGCTCCAGATCGGGTGGTGCCCAACACCTACCTGACCCTGACAGGGGTGGGCAGGACCCCATTCAAGGTGCCCGTGGTGAGGGTACATCTGAAATGGGTGGCCAAGGGAGGGCCCCAAGGATGTGGGGGTGCACAACCATTTGCCCACTGAGGTCTTGATGTGGGGGGACCTAGAGGACTGTCCAAGCAACCCACAGAACACCCTGGTCGTGACCCATAGCCAGAGCCGGCGAGGGGCACTGCGCCCTAACCTCGGGGAGGGTTCCTTACCAGAGGCACAGGACCCTACCCCGGTAGGGAGGGAGTGCCCAGGGACAAGGCTCAGGGAGGCTGCGGCTTCAGACCCAGCCGGCAAGAGAGAGCAGGTCCCCATCCCGTCCCTAGCCGCTGAGTTCCAGGCCGAGTTGCAGAAAGATCCTTCCTTGCAGAAGCTAAGGGACCTGGCTGGCCTCAGTGTGGCACAGACCATGGGGAGAGGTTGGCAGAAGAGGTTCCTGTGGGAGAAGGGATTCCTGTACCAAGAATGGGCTCCTCCAGGGGACGTGGAGTCATGGGGGATCCAGAGGCAGCTGGTGGTCCCCCAGAAGTATCACCGCAAACTACTGTACCTGGCCCATGACATCCATGACATCCCTCTCGCAGGGCACCAGGGAGTCTGGTGCACCAGGCAGAGGCTGTTACAGAACTTTTACTGGCCTGGGGTCTTTACTACTGTCCAACAGTATTGCAGATCCTGTGACCCCTGTCATAGGGTGGGGAAGGCCTGGGACAAGGGGAAAGCAGCTTTGAGACCCTTGCCCATCATAAAGGAGTCTTTCCAGAAGGTGGCAATGGACATAGTGGGACCTCTTAGCAAGATGACCCGGTTGGGGAAGAAATACGTTCTGGTGGTGGTAGATTTCATCACCCGCTACCCCGAGGCAGTGCCCTTAGCTTCCATTGAAGCGGACACCGTGGCAGATGTGCTGCTGACCATTTTCAGCTGAGTGATGTTATTGACAGAATCTGTAACTGTATAGATCATTGTTGCAACCACTGTTATATATTTGCAGCAAATATTGTACAAAGCTTTTCCAGTAAGGTGTCTATGAAAAGGTTATGGTTTGTTGATTATGCTATCTGTATGCATGTATCATTTTCATAGTTAAAGTTATGAATATTGGCTATGTACTTGTATCTCATGGAATCATAGAAGTGTAGGACTAGAAGGGACCTTGGAAGGTCATGGAGTCGAGTCCCCTGCCTTCACAGCAGGACCAAGTACCATCCCTGACAAATTTTTGCCCCAGATCCCTAAATGGCCCCCTCAAGGATTGAACTCACAACCCTGGGTTTAGCAGGCCAATGCTCAAACCACTGAGCTATCCCTCCCCCTGACATGTTCTGAGTCTGAAATAGCCTTAGTAAAGCATTTGGTTAGCTTCTTGAGACAGGAATGTGCAAGTTAAGTGCCCAATCAAGAAACACTTAACTGACAATGGATCTTGGAAAACTCCAATCCACATAAGAAGTCTTCCTGGGAAGTGCAAGGTAGCATGTGGGCCGTGGCTGCCACCTGTAAAGTCTCTAAGGTGCCACAAGTACTCCTGTTATTTTTGCGGATACAGACTAACACGGCTGCTACTCTGAAACCTGTAAAGAACTGAGTCATGCATGGTCATGTGACTTGGCCATGTGACTCCAAACTCCATTTTGCTGTAATTTTCCACAGTAACGACAAAGAGGTGTCCTTACACCTGGAAGAGACTATAAACGGCAGCTGCCTCATCTCTATCTTGTCTTCAATCCTGCTTCATACCTCTGGAGGGACTTTGCTACAAACTGAAGCTTTGGTCAAAGGACTGAATGACCCATCCCAGCTGTGGATGTATTCCAAAGACTTGATTTGAACCTGCAGTTTATTCCATCACTGCTACAAGACTGAACCAAGAACTTTGCTATCACTGTACGTAATTGATTCCATTTAACCAATTCTAGCTCTCATCTAGATCTTTTTCCTTTTATGAATAAACCTTTAGATTCTAAAGGATTGGCAACAGCATGATTTGTGGGTAAGATCTGATTTGTATATTGACTTGGGTCTAGGGCTTGGTCCTTTAGGATCGAGAGAACCTTTTTTCTTTTACTGGGGTATTGGTTTTCATAACCATTCGTCCCCATAATGAGTGGCACTGGTGGTGATACTGGGAAACTGGAGTGTCTAAGGGAATTATTTGTGTGACTTATGGTTAGCCAGTGGGATAAAACCAAAGTCTTCTCTATTTGGCTGGTTTGGTTTGCCTTAGAGGTGGAAAAACCCCATCCTTGGGCTGTAACTGCCCTGCTCTGAGCAATTTGTCTTGAATTGACACTCTCAGAAGTCTCCTGCCAGAACCAGCATCATTACATGGGGTTCCCTAAGGAAGTCTTGACAGACCAAGAATCCAACTTCATGTCAGCCCTGCTCTGGTGCTTGCAGGAGAAATGTGGGGACTGGCACATCTGGGCCTCAGCATCTGCCCTCTGGGGCTCTGAGTTCCTGGCCCTGCCTTTTGGCCTCATGGGGGCGCCTGCTACCTTCCAGCACCTGGTGGATCAGCTACTGAGGGTGATGGAGAGTTTTGCCATGGCGTACATTGATGACATCTGTGTCTTTAGCCAGACTTGGGAGGACCATCTGTCCCAGGTTAAACAAGTGCTGGACCGACTCCAGGAGGCTGGGCTGACCATAAAAGCTGAGAAGTGCAAGGTGGGGATGGCCAAAGTATCTTACCTCAGCCACCGGGTGCGGAGCGGCTGCCTAAAGCCAGAACCAGCCAAGGGGGAGGCGATAAGAGACTGGCCCACTCCCCAAACCAAAAAGCAGATCCAAGTCTTTATTGGGATGGTGGGGTATTATCAAAGATTTGTGCCCCACTTTAGTCCTATAGCTGCCCCCATCACTGAGCTATGCAAGAAGGGGAAGCCAGACAAGGTGGTCTGGATCAAGCAGTGCCAGGGGGCTCTCTGCGCTGAAGGAGGCTCTGGTCAGTGTCCCAGTTCTGGTAAACCCAGACATTGATAAGCCCTTTATGGTGTTCACCGATGCCTCAGACATGTGGCTGGGGGCAGTGTTAATGCAGGTTGATGAAAAGGGGGAGAGACATCCCATCGTGTACTTGAGCAAGAAGTTGTTACCTCATGAGCAAAACTACACAGCCATAGAGAAGGAATGCCTGGCTATGGTATGGGCCCTAAGAAACTACAGCCATGTCTATTTGGGCGACACTTCACTGTATACACTGACCACCCCTCTCCCCCGACCTGGCTACACCAGATGAAAGGAGCCAATGACAAGCTCCTGAGGTGGACCCTGCTCCTGGAGGATTATGATACGGATGTGGTCCATGTGAAGGGGATTGCCAATGTGATAGCTGATGTGTTGTCCCGGAGAGGGGGGCCTGAACTTCCCCAGGTCACTGTTACAGTGACCCTGCTCATTTTAGTCTCAAAGAGGGAAGAGATGTGATGGAGAAGGGAGTATTAACCTGGTAATGTTGCATGGGAATCATCGAATACTAGGGTTGGAAGGGACCTCAGGAGGTCGTCTAGACCAACCCCTTGCTCAAAGCAGGACCAACACCAACTAAATCATCCCAGCCAGGGCTTCGTCAAGCTGGGTCTGTGACGAAGTGGGGGTTTTTCTTGGTTTTTCCTTGTTTTTCCAATGGTTTGCATCCAGAGGGGGTGGGACTCAGTTTCCCTGGGTGTTACTGGTTTAACGAGTTGATGGGAGAGGGTGTGACATTGCACTCTATATGATTTTATGAAAATATGCTGATGAGTGTGAATATAATGTAACTAAAATATGCTTCATGCAAAAGGTCTCTTGTAAGTTATCATTACAAAGCTTATAATATACTGAGTGTGTTCATCCTATTTCTATAAATGTATCACTCTTGTATCTGAAACTAGAAATATGAAATATAACGCTGAGGGCCTAGTGTAATTATGCAAAGTGTGGACCATTAATGGTAGTTTGGAATCTTGATGGCTCCCATTAACCAGGACGATTGACTGTTGCTGGCTGTGTTTGCAGGCAAGCCTCCCTGTGAGTCAGGCTGGGAGGAATGAAGGTTTGGGGTCTTAGAGTGACATGTGATCATGTCACCTGAACTGGAATCCATCTTTAACCTGGTGCTTTTCCATTGAGAAGGAGGGGTGGGAACCCAGAGGGACAAAGGATTCCTGCCTTATGCAAAAGCTATATAAGTGGGTGGAACAGAACAAAGGGGGCGGCCATCATGAGAAATCCCCTAGCTACCACCTGAGTTCGAACAAGGGCTGTACCAGGGGAAAGGACTGGGCCCAGACTAGGAAGGTGTCCAGTCTGTGAAAGAAACTTATTGAAACATCTCTGAGGGTGAGATTTTATCTGTATTCAGTTTTATTATTGTACTAGGATTAGACTTGCATGTTTTATTTTATTTTGCTTGGTAATTCACTTTGTTCTGTCTGTTACTACTTGGAACCACTTAAATCCTACTTTCTGTATTTAATAAAATCACTTTTTACTTATTAATTAACCCAGAGTATGTATTAATACCGGGGGGAACAGCTGTGCATATCTCTCTATCAGCGTTATAGAGGGTGAACAATTTATGAGTTTACCCTGTATAAGCTTCTTAAGTTGCTTTCAGTTAGGTCTGCAGCTTTGTGGCACGTGGTTCAGACCCTAGGTCTGTGTTGGAGCAGACTGGTTTGTCTGGCTCAACAAGACAGGGTGCTGGAGTCCCAAGCTGGCAGGGAAAGCAGGGGCAGAAGTAGTCTTGGCACATCAGTTGACAGTTCCCAAGGGGGTTTCTGTGATCCAACCCATCACAGAGGGAGTTTGTTGTTACAGAGGAGTGGCGACAGAACTTGGGACCCCGGCCAATGGCCTGGAGAATGGATACCCCAATGACTCGTGACCAGGAGGCCCAGCTCAGGACTTACAGCCAGTTCTGGCCAGTGGGAGGACAATGGACTGTGAAGAGAGGGTCCCGGTGACCTGACCAGCCAGTTCCAGCCATACGGGGCCAGAGGATGGAAGAGAGGAGAGGAGGCCCAGGCAACCCTATTTACCTGGATAGAAGACAATGGACAGAGGTGGGGTTTGGGGCAGGTGATATCAGATGCCCAGCTGGGAAGCAGGGGGGCTCGGGACTGGAGAGAGAGAGCAGGCAGAGCCCATCTGGATGCAGGGGAGGCTTGGATTTGCTGTGCTGTGGGAGGCCAGGCCTGGGGGCCCTGAGAGTTACCTATGCTGTATTCAGACACTCAATAAACCCTCCTGTTTTACACTGGCTGAGAGTCACTCGAGTCTAGAGAACGGGGTTGCATTATTCCGTCTGGGAGTGGAGGCCCCGGGGGTCCAGAGTGAGTGGACTCCCTGAGGGGGCGCACGGCAAGATACAGGCGTGGTAAGGCTCAGAGAGGTGCGGTTCCAGGAAGTGGAGGGGCTTAACCCCCAAGAGAGAGTGGACCCCCAAGAAGGGCTGTAACACTGAAGGGGGTTCCCCCCCAGGTACCACACAGGGCCAAGAGTGGGCACGATCTGTGAGTCCATCCTTAGAGGTTTTTAAGGCCCTGTCATAGAGATTCCACCACCTCCCTAGGTAACCCATTCCAGTGCTTCACCACCCTCCTAGTGAAATAGTGTTTCTTAATATCCTACCTAGTCCTCTCCTGCCCGCGCTTCCCAGATGCCCTGCCTGGCTCGCCAGCCCCCTCCTGCCGGCAGTTCCCAGGGCCTTTGCGCTCAGGGGAGCTGGTGTTAATGCCCAGGAGTAATGAGCTTTTGAGCAGGTGGTGACCTTCTGGGGTCACCGGCTGCTTCCTAAGCTCTGTCACGGAGGACGCGCCATGAACCGATCTCCCCGGCGTAGAGCTGCCCAGCCCAGGGCAGAGATGCTGGAGCCCCTGCTGGCCGGGTTGCTGGCATGGTCAGGCCGTTAGGGTGTCTGCCATGTGGTGCAGAGCCACCCCCTGCTCGGCCCTTGCAGCCCCAGCACACACCCTGAGAGGGACCCACTGCTTCCAAACCAGGCTATGCAGAACCTAGGCATCTCCCACCCGGCAGGGTGAGCTCTTCCCTTGGGAAGGGCAGCAGGGGCAGGGAGCTCCCCTCCCCCACATGACAGGTGCTGCCCCACCCAGCTGCAGGGTGGGGCTCCTGTTCATTTAGCCCTGGGGGAAGCATCCTGCTGGGGCTTCTGCATGTCTTTGTCCCTGGGCAGAGCCCAGGGGTGGGGGGAGTGGGGTGCAGTGCCCAGGTGATAGGGGGAAGAGCCATGGGGTTGGTGGAGTTGTGTGGAGAGCCCAGGGGATGGGGCACAGAGCCCAGGGGGTGGGGTACAAAGCCCAGCGGGTGGGGTGGGAGGAGCCAGGGCAGCAATTCACCCTTCATATTGCAGCCCATCACCCAAAGCCTCACCCGCCCCGGGGGAAGGGAGGTGATGAAGTGGGAATTTTCTGTGTTATTTTTATGACTCCTGTGTGTGCCTCAGGTTCTCGCTGTGGTTTGTATCACTACCCAGCGGGGGCACAGGGGTTAACGCTGCTCTTGGAGCCCAGCAGAAGTGAGGCCCCTTGCTGGCTGGGTGTCGTGACTGTGTCGCTAAAGAACTGAAACCCACCCAAATCAGCAGAGGGTCCAGAGAGCCAAGGGAAGCCCCAGCGCTGATCACGGGACACTCGTGTCTCCCTGGCCTGCTGTGAACTCAGCACGGCCCTGCCTGGCACCAAAGGGCTGAGTGGGGCAGGTGGTGGCTAAGAGCTGCCTTTGGGAAGAGGCTCCGGGCTCACCTGGGATTGAAAAGGACACGGAGAGCTCAAGCCAGGACAATGGCTTAGCCCTGCCTCTCCGTGCCAGCCCCGGGCTGCGGGATGCTGCAGCCTACGGAAATAAAGGAAGAAGGAGACACGCATCAGGACCCTAACTGGGCCCTGGGTGATCGCTACTTCCCACCGCGCAACACAGATGTAATGAGGTTGAGTAGTGCCCGTATAAGAGAAATTAAAACTACACCTCTGCCTCGATATAACGCTGTCCTGGGGAGCCAAAAAATCTTACCGCATTATAGGTGAAACCGTGTTATATCGAACTTGCTTTGATCCACTGGAGCGCGCAGCCCCGCCCCCCGGAGCGCTGCTTTACCGCGTTATATCCAAATTCGTGTTATATTGGATTGGGGTAGAGGTGTACTAATTATTCCTTTAAAAACATTTTTAATGACTTTTGGCTATAAAAGCAACACAGACAAAATAAGAAAAGCAAGACTAAAGACCAACACTGAATAAGGATTAATATAAATGGCAAGTTATACTGAAGACAAGCAAGTACATGTAAAGTTATTATTCATCAGCTACTTACTACTATTCTTAACACTATAGTATTGATACAGACTTGAGATCAATTCAGCTTGAGCAACCAGACTTCTTTACTCCATAAATTTATACTGCATTCATCCGAAAATACGTTACCCTTCAGTCAGCTGTTTTCCACACTGGCCAGGTACAGACGACGGAGAAGTGCACGTCCCTTCGGTTCAGGGGGTATGGGTCAGGTTTCCTTTTTGACCGAAACACACACACAGTCCCGTGCCTTCGTACTTTTTATCTGATCTGTCGGCAGTGTTTTAAAACAGACCAACCAATTAGGCAGGGGCGGCTCCAGGCACCAGCGCACCAAGTGCATGCCTGGGGTGGCAAGCTGCGGGGGGCAGACTGCCGGTCGTTGTGAGGGCAGCAGTCAGGCAGCCTTTGGCAGCATGCCTGCGGGAGGTCCGCCGGTCCCGCGGCTTCGGTGGCAATTCAGCGGTGGGTACGCCGAAGGTGCGGGACTGGCGGACCTCCCCCAGGCATGCCGCCGAATCCGCATTACCAGCGGACCTCCCGCAGGCATGCCGCTGAAGACTGCCTGACTGCCATGCTTGGGGCAGCAAAATACATAGAGCCACTCCCGCAATTAGGATAGGCCATATTCTTAGTGTGGTTAACGTTGTTGCTTTGACCGTATAATTTATGCTTACTTATTTCCTTGTAGCCAACTGTTTTTAAATATGGTTAATGTGGGTTGGACAAGCTGTGCCCGGTGGCACAACTTATCTTACTTTATTGGAGTTAGCATATTGTGTTATCTGGTTGCAGCGCGTTTTGACCGCAAGTCTTAGTTTACTTCTGCAAAGCTTTTCACCTCTGCAAAGTGGAAGTTTGAGGCCAAACATTGACAATACCTTTGTTCATTTTAGGCTTGGCAATACTTTTGTTCACAGACTAATCACACAGCCAGGTGACTATTAGCCCTGCTCTCTATGCTAAGACTGCTGGTGTGGCTGGGAAGGCTCCCTCGGCCAGGCACCCTGGAGGGGCCCAGTACAAGCCTCCCGCAGGTTGGGCTGGGCTCACTGCAGGGAGCTGCGGGAAGAGATGGGGCTGCTGGTGCCGAGGGCATGGCCCTGCCCCTGGGGATGGGTGTGGAGGCCTCAGGGCCCAGCACATTAAAGGGGTCACTCCCAGGAGACTGGTGACTTGACCAGACCCTGTGGCTCCACAATGGGCAGACGGGCAAACTGGGCAGCCAGGCCAAGGGGGCTGGCCAGTTTCACAGAGCACAGACCCCGGGGGCCCTGCATTGCAGAGCACCCCGTGCTGGGGCTATGGGGGTTACAGGCCACTGCCCAGTGTGAACAGGGCTCCCCAGAACAGACAGACAAGCAGATGCTGCAGATCCAGCTCCTTCCTCTTTACTGGGGGCTGCCTGGGCTCAGACTGACGCCTGCAGCTCGGAGCTCGGTGCCAACAAGAGGGCAGACGGGCATGATCTTTGGGTGGATACCACAGAGCTCTGCACTGGAGGTAGGGGGGGAAGTGCAGGCTGGGCGTGTCTGTCTCTCAGAACGGGGGCAGTGCAGGCAGCGGGGGTCCATCTTTCAGCAAGCGGGCAGTGCGGGTTGAGGGTGTCTGTCTCTCAGCAGGGGGACAGTACAGGCAGCTGGGGTCTGTCTTTCACCCATTCACCGGGGGACAGTGCAGGGTCGGGGTGAATTCAGGCTGGGGGATGTCTGTCTCTCAGCAAAGGTGCAGTGTAGGCCGGGGGTCTGGGGGTCTGCCTGTCAGTGAGGGTGAGGGGGGCAGTGCATGCGGGGGGGTCTGTCTCTTAGCAGGGGGAGTAGTGCAGGCCAGAGGGGTCTGTCTGTCAGCGCGGGGGGGCAGTGCAGGATGGGAGGGTTGTCTTTCAGTGGGGGTTAGTTCAGGCCAGGGTGGTGGTCTGTCTCTCAGCAGGGGAGGCGGGCAGTGCTTGCTGGGGGGGGGGGGGTCTGTCTCTCAGTGGGGGGGAGGGGCAGTGCAGGCCGGGGGGTCTCTCTGAGTGGGGGGGGTGACGAAGTAGGGAGTTAGGAGTATTAACCCAGTACTGTTGCATAGGAGTGTTACTACTCTACTGTTTTCTGCTAACACTGGGCATATCACACTGGGCAGCCAGCACGTAAAGGATGGCGGCTGCCCTTCCTAACCTGAACCCAGAAGGGGGTTGGGGCCAGGTGACACCTTCTGCTCGGGAAACTGAACGAAGGCTGGAGGAGGAGCCGGGCTGCGTGTGGGCTGGGTGAGGCTGCTAGAGGGAGCTTCTGTTTGGAGCTGGCTGGAGAGTCTTGGCCTGGTCTCCCCACCCCCCAAAATGGACCTGACTGAGGGGCCCTGTTTTCTGTACCTACAAGATCTGTTTTAGACTGTGTTACTGTCGTCTAATAAACCTTCTGCTTTACTGGCTGGCTGCGAGTCACAGTGAATTGCAGGAAGTGGGGGGTGCAGGGCCCTGACTCCCCCACACTCCGTGACAACTGGTTGCAGTGGTGGGATCTACTGCATCACGTGGATGGCGCTTCCTGCAGTAAGTGACTGGGGAGCAGTAAAATGAAGGAGGATTAAAAGCAATCTTTCTGGCTTTTTTGGCTGCAAAATCAGTAATAACGTCATCGTATGTCTTGTTCAATTGCAAGAATAGCAAGACCAAGTGTTCCTGACTCATTGTAGAATGGAGATAGTTTTTAACGAGCTTTAGTTTTGAGAAACTCCGTTCTCCTGATGCTACTGTTACAGGAATTGTCAGAAGAATACGAGTTGCATTGTATACATTAGGATATATGTCAACAAGTTTGCTGGTACAACGTCCATCTCCAATTTTGCATGTGGCAACATTGATGACAATGTACTCAATTCTTCGCACAGCTCAAGTCCATTTAAATCAAAATTATCACTGTGTTTCAGGAGGCTCTCTCGGTTCTTGCACTTTGTCATTTGCTGCTCTTGTTTTCCTATTTTGTTGAATTTAGTTATGTCATACAAAAATCCAAACGGTTCATGGTGTACTCGTAAGGTATTAAACCTTTCATCAATGGCAGATATTGCTTTATCCATCACAACATTAAAAAATTTTCTGGATTGTCCATTGGCTCATCTGCTCCTTCATCTTCCGCTTGCCATTTTTCCTTGAAACTCATGTCACATTCGGACATGGAAATTTTGGTTCTACACCGAGCACCTGTGCAAGCTCTCTTGCTGTAACCTGAGCTTCTTTGAATCCATTTTCTCTGTATTTCACTAAAAAGTCTTGTGTGTTGTTTCGTAAGGTAAGTGTTGAATCAAGCTGCATCATTGGACTCTGCATTATTTTGCTTACACTTGAGATTTTAACAAGAATGTCATACCAGATTACCACAGACGTTAGAAACTTGAAGCAAGATATTTCAGAGGCCAATGACTGTGCTTCACTTTTAGCTTTTGGATCTCTGGCTTCTTCCGAAATAGCAACCAGAGCTTCGTAAACTTCCTCAGATTGATATCGCAACGTTTTTACACTTTCTATTCTGCTTTCCCAGCGTGTCTCAAATAGAGGCTTAAGGGTAATACCATTGACATGTGCTTTGAATATTTGCCATCGTTGAGTGGAAGCTGAAAAGAGCACATAAATGCATTGCAGCAAACCAAAACAAGAAATAGCTTCTATAGAAGACATGGCCATATCACACAAAATCAAATTAAGGCTGTGGCATGCACACGGAACAAAAAAGACTCGTGGATTTTCTGCCAGCAATCTAGCTTGCACGCCAGAAATGCATCCTCTCATATTGGCACCATTATCATAGCCTTGTCCTCTAATGTTCATTACGGACAATCCCATTCATTTTAGTTCATTAAGGAGAGCTTGAAGAAGTCCAAAACCTGTAGTGTCCTCTACTTCTAAAAATGTGATAAATGATTCCTTAACTGTAATCTGTGCTGAATCACTAATGTCGAAAAATCTCACTACTAACGACATCTGTTCTTGATGACTTATGTCCGGGGTGCAATCTAGAATTACAGCAAAATATTTTGCCAAAGTAACCAATGAAACAATTTTGTCTTTCACTTTATCACTCATTAGCATGATCAGTTCATTTTGAACTCTTGGTCCCAAATAATGGTCATGTATTTCATTTTCAGTTACTCTTCGGAGATGTTCACTCATCACGGTGTCAAATTTTCCCAGCAGTTGTACGAGGCCCAGAAAATTGCCATTTTGGGGCTGGAATAATTTCTCAATGCTTCCTCTAAAAGCAAGATTGTTTGTTGATAGATAGTCAACGATAGATAATAGACATTCAAGAACATGACGCCAGTGCTGCTTCTCTGACTCCAGCAATCTTTGATTTTGGGCATCAAGAGTTGTCTGATTTTTTAACCTTACACTCAGCTCACACCATTTGTGCATACTTTCAATGTGGTGTTGTGCCTTTTCATGTTGTGGTAATGTGTGACTAAGTGGGGGCAGGACTGGGGCGGAGCAGGGGTGGGAAGAGGCGGGGCAGGGGTGGAGTAGGGGCAGCTTTCCTGGCCGGCTCAGCCAGCACGGGGATCAGGCTGGCTGGGGCCCTTCTGACTCTAGGCCCGGTACTGCTGAGGTTAGCTTTAAAAAAGGTATTTTACACACATCGCCACCTAGTGGCTGAGCAGTATAATACAGTTTAGCACTCCATTACACAGCATGTGGAGATGTCACACTCCAGGTCAGGGGGAAACCAGGCCTGAGGGGAGCAGGGTGTGGGGGTCCTTCAGAGGTGCAGGCAGTGTGAAAGCAGGTGGTTTGGTTTGGAAGGGCTGGTGCAGTGTCACTAGTTCTGACATCGCTCACCAGGTCTTGTCTTTTGCCGCCTTTAGGGCTCTTCTGCACTGGAAACATTACAGTGGCACAGTGGCAGTTCTGCAGCTACAGCGCTTCTGTGTAGATGCGACCGACGCCGACAGGAGAGGCAGGAGGGTCAATCCACCTCCCTGAAAGGCAGTAGAGAGGTCACTGAAGTACAACATGCAGCTGAATCTTTTCTCTCACTGCATCAAGAGATGGCAGGGGAGAGCTCACTCAGGCCACTGCTTATATCAGCCAGTGTTTGGAGATCCCCAAGGTGACCAGCCATGGAGACAGAGACTTACCTTATCTCTTTGCTTTCTTTCAGCTTCCATGACAGGATTCCCCATGGCAGGTAAATACAAACATAGGCAGAGGGTGCGGGGGCCTGTACGTATGTGTGGGGTGCATGCTGCAGTGTGCAGCTATCTCATAAATTGGGGGGAGGAAGGGCAGAATTAAGGTTATTCAAGTGTAGCACTGGAGACTTGGGTTCAAATCCTGCTTTCACCAGACTCACCCCATGGTCTCAGCCCATCATTTCCTCACTATGTGCCTCAGTTTCCCCACCAGTGAATTGTTAACAAGGTGGGCTGTGTGGCAGAGTGAGCACAGCGCAGGCCATCCTGGCTGTTGGGTACCTGTGGAAATCCCCAGCCATCCAGCGTCTCAAGGGCTAACCCTTGCCCAGTAAGGACGATTGAAATTTGGGCTCCGGCTGCTCCTGGCTGAGCCACGTCAGTCTGGGGTGACCCCAGATTTACCCTGGGGTATGATCTGCCCCAACAGACATTTTTGCCTTTAGTTATTGTTAGAGCTGTTTCAGCTCAGCTCTGGCTGTGGCTGGTGAATGGCCCCACCCCTGCAAAGGGCAAGTGGAGGTGCCGTGTACCTACACTGGGGTGCTGTGATGCTAGCTGGGGCCTTTCAGAGGTGGGGGATGGAGTACCAGGAGCTGGGCTACCGAGGTGCCATCACCACAGGACAGCGGGCGATCCTGTATGTCTGGACGCTGTGGAATATAGAGGAGCTGAGTCAGCCCCAGTCAGGGCCAGTGGAGGCTTTGGGGAGCAGAACTACAGTCCCGCGAGGCTGCTGCTGTTGGCTCCGGTCAGACAGGGGCGTCGGGGCCCAGACGGGGAGGGAGCCCAGGCGGGGCAAAGGGCAGTTCAGTCTCCTGACCAGTTTTGCCCTTTGCCCCTCGGCTGGGAGCCGCTCAGACTGAGGGCTGGCCTGGCCTGCACACACCTGTCCTGTCACGGAGGGGAATTATCCCCAGCAGCTCATTTCACATTTTGGGCATCAGAGAGCTGCAATGGCTGTGACTTCCACTCACTACCAGCTTGGACCCACGGCCCCAGACGTGAAAGCCCAGTGCCTGTTCCCCCCACACCAGCCACTGCCCCTACCTGAGCTGGGACCAAACGGGAACCGGTGCCCTCCAGGGGGAGAAGCCCCAGGTCTCCTTCCCCCAATGTACTGCGTCAGCTCATTCCCCTCGCACAGACTGTACTGGAGCCGGCATCCCCTGGAGGGAAAGACCCTGGGTCCCATTCTCCATCCCACGAGTCAGCCATTTCCCCATGCCTGGGGCAGGATCAGAGCTGGTGACCTCCAGAGAGGAACCCCCCAGTGTCCTATTCTCAGCCCCCTTGAGCCAGCCAGTCTGCCACACTGGGACTGAATGGGAGCCAAAGTAAACTATAGGGGGAAAGCCCCATATTCCTTTCCTCTAGCCCATCCCTGAGGGTGTTTGCAGACGCTGGCATCTCAGAAGTGGCTCAGCTCCGACTGGTGAACAGCCCGAGTCGCTGCGCTGGGAGAGTCGAGGTGCTTCACAACCAGCAATGGGGAACCGTGTGTGATGACTGCTGGGACATAACTGATGCTGGAGTCGTGTGCAGGCAGCTGGGCTGTGGGGTGGCGTTATCAGCCCCAGGAGGGGCTCGATTTGGACAAGGATCTGGCCCAATTTGGCTGGATGAGGTTACCTGCACAGGGACTGAAGCTGCCCTCTCCGAATGCAGGGCTAAGCCTTGGGGGAACCATAACTGTCACCAGGGAGAAGATGCCGGTATTGTGTGCTAGGTAACCTTCCTTTGTCATGCCCATGTGAGTGCTGTGAGAAGCAGTTCGGGGACTCACTGGGGCGCTCTCCCCTCACAGTGAGTTCTGACCCTGATGCAAAATGCTGTGCTGGGGCTCAGCGGAGGCTGCTCTCCCTGCAGACTCCTGCGTTACCACAAAGCCCCAGGTCACGTCTAAGGGCCTTGCTGCAGGGAGCAGTTTGGGGACCACAGGAGGGGGCTGCCCTGTCTCAGAGTCAGTGCTGACCCCAATGCCCCAGCGTGGTGCTAGGGCATCGTGCTGCAGTCTGAGGTGTATACATCGCTGTGAGAGCCCCTCTCCCACCTCTGCTCACTCTGATCCCCACACCCAACTACAGCACTGTGGGCGCTCTGTGACCAGTGAGTTCTAGTCAGACTCACTTGGTGTCTTATTCTGATGAGATGAGAGGTTTGGTTGCTTAAGGGCATAGCCCTGATGTGCTCTGCTTAGACATCTGCCATTTTTGAATGCCGTGTAGTTGCAGCCATGTGGGTCCCAGGATACGAGAGAGACAAGGTGGGTGAGGAAATGTCTTTTATTGGACCAACTTCTCTTGGTGAGAGAGACAAGCTTTCCAACCACACAGAGGCCAGACCTGAAGAAGAGCTCTGTGTGAGCACCAAAGCTTGTCTCTCTCACCAACTGAAGCTGGGCCAATGAAAGATATTACCTCACCCACCTTGTTTCTCTAGATTTCTGTAAGGCATTCGACTTGGCACCGTGTGTGTGTGCAGGAATGAATAGAATCGTAGATCAGCCAGAGGGCCAAAGAGACAATGTGGCAGTGCCAGTGACTCCTGCATTGACGCTCTCAGCAGGAAAGCTGGGCACAGACCCCAGCGGGAGAACAAAGGATGGGGAGGTGGGGGGATAAGTGTTGGCTTCTGGAGGAAGAGCTCTCACACCTGGGAACTGAACAAGGCAGTCGGACAGAGCGAGACAGAGCCTGAACATGGGGTTCGCTCCGGCTCGGCTGGGCTCGGGGTTGACCAGAATGGGCTCCTCTGGACCCTTCCTCTCTCTGCGCTGCCCCAAGGACTCCCTGTGCTGCATGCCAGAGCCTAACAAACCCGACTGCTCTGTAAACGCCGCCGGGAGTCACTGTCAATCCCGGCTGAGGTGCAGGAATCCCTGCAGGGCGCCAAGGCTCTCCCAGGTGTCCCTCAGCTGGACGTGCTGGGCAGAGCTTGCGGGGAGGAGAAGGAAGCTGCAGCCCAGAGGCTCAGTCTCAGCGGTGGTGAGGCTGACGGACGAGTGGGACCCCTCAGGGGCTGGCACACTGAAGGGTTCCTCCAAGGGACGGTTCCAAAGCTGGGGGCGTAGCCCTGATCCTGGGGCTCCATGACAGCTGTTTCCATCCCCTTTGCTCCCCCCGCCCCTCCGGACCCATATACTAGATCACCGGCAGGAACATGGGGCATTGCCCAGGAACGAGGAGCAGGCTGGGCCCGTGCACAGTGGTGGTGGGGGGGGGCCTCAGGCTGCCCCGTGCGGGCAGGCAGCAGAGGGGCTCAGGCCGACCCTGCGCAGGGTGGGAGGGGAACCTCAGGTGGCCCCGCGTGGGTGGGTGGCAGGGGAGCTCAGGACGGCCCTGCACAGGGTGTGCAGAGGGGAACCTCAGGCTGGCGCAGGCGGGAGGCAGGGAGGGCTCGGGCAGGCCCTGTGGTGTGTCCCATTTTCTCTTAGGGAAAATACGGTCATGCTAGTAGCAGGGCACAGTGCAGAAGTAGTGAGACCAGCCAACAAGTGAGGAAAAGAGACATTGTCACTGCTAGTGACCCCTGCCTGGGTGTGTGGGGGGCTGGAAGCCAGGACTCCTGGGATCTAGCCCCACTCTGGGAGGGGAGTGGGGTCTCCTGGTTACAATGTCAGGGGATACAGGATGGCCTCAGAGGCAGCTCCGACCCCTTGACTCTGCCACAGTCTCCACAGCTGGTTTCGCTTCCTCCTCCTCGGCTGAGCTGGCACTTTGGGTGTGAAGGGAAATTCCCTTAAATCCAGCCGGGGGCTGGGGCCGACCTCATAGGACCCTGTTCCTGACCCCCCATCCCTAGCTCTGGGAGCTGTGGGGTCTAGTGGTTAGAGCGGGGGCGGGGGAGGTTCTAATCCCTGCTCTGCACAAGACTCACTGTGTGACCTGGGGTAAGTCGGGTCCTGTCTTTATGCCTCAGTTTCCCCTCTGTAAAGCAGGGGCGCTGATGAGGCGCTATTTCCTGAGCTCAGTGACCTGTCTGTGCAGCATGTGGCGGGAGGGAGGTGCGGGAGAAGGGCCCAGGGTTAGTGTCTTGGGAAAGCCCATTCTGCCCTTTTCTGCACTCGCTAGCAATGCCTCGCGCTGAGCTGGGCCTTCAGTCCCTGCAGCCCCTGGGATCTCCCCGCGAAGCCTCAGAGCAGGCGTCTCAGCAGCTGTGTTTGCTTTGCCAGAGGTGAGGTGACATGGTGTGTAGACTGCTGGGCTGTGGTGGGCCATGGACGCCCTGAGTGGCAGGGGGTTTGGCCCGGGCCCCAAGTCAGACCCTGTCCTGATGCTGAAGGTGCAGTGCCAGGGGAGAGAGGCAGTACTGGGGAGCTGCCAGGCCAGGAGAGTGGGACAAGCAGGGCCTGGGCTCTGCTCCCTGTCACACACCATGGGGCAGGGTTGCCCTCACGCAGTACGGTCAGCATCCACACACACCGTCCATTACTGATACATCCCCAGCAGGGCTGGGAGCCAGGACTCCTGGATTCCATCCCCGGCTCTGGGAGGGGAGTGGCGTCTCGTGATCGGGAGTGGGGAGGGGTGACCTTGGAGGCAGCTCATCATCCCGTGACTTTGTCCCCAGCCCCAAGGCGCCAGCCCAGCCCAGCTCCCCGGCTCCTTCCCCTTCAGATACTGGCTGAAGTCTCCACAGTTGGTTTCGGTTCCACCTCTGGCTGAGCAGGCGGTTTGGGTCTGATAGGGGCTCCCCCAGGAACCAGCCCAGGGGGACACCTCCATAGGGGCCCCTTGGGTGACCCTACAGCAGGGAGTTCCTGGGGGCAGAGCAGTCAATGGCCCCTGAGTGGGACACGCCCCCCCTGGAGCTCAACATGGCAGGAGGGGTCTGATCCCTGGCAGCCTCTAGCCCATGGGTGGCTCCTGCTTCCGAGAGCGCAAAGACTGATGAGACTGGGGCAGGGAGGCTGGGGCAGGTCTGCCTATGGGGGAGCTGTTACTACCCAAGCTCCTGTGCGGTGCAGGACCCCAGGGTTCACAGGCCTAGGGCTCCGCTTCCCACCTCCCATCCTTCCTTGAGCTAGAAGGAATGGGCCGGGGGTAGGGTCTATATGGCTGTGCTGGAAACGGGGAGGGAGCTCCCAGACACTGATGCTGTGGGGGGCAGAGGATGAAGTCTTCCCCCCAGAGAGAGTGCAGGATGGGGGGCAGTGGGGCTGGAGCATTGGGGTCAGCACTGATTGCGAGGTCAGAGCGCCCCCTACTGAGCCCCCCAGCTCCCTGCAGCACAGGGTGAGGAGCAGGGCAGAGCATTCGATGGGCAGCCGGCCTGGGCCTTCTGGGGCTCCCCCATTCCCCTGGGTCCCAGCACATGTCACTGCTGTGTCTGGCTCTAACTGCTCTGGACTCTGCCCCACCCGGTGCCATTTTCCTGCAAGCACCATGGGGCTGGGAAGCTTTGGGGTGCACGGGCCCCTCTCTGCTCCTGACAGTTTTCCCCTTGTCTCTCCCCAGCTACTGAAGGGGGAGTCTCAGTGCCCATTCACTGCACCACTCTCTGGGGTAACAGCCTACTACTCCCATGCAGGTTGCGCTCCCTCCCCTGGCCGCAGCAGGGTCCCTGTGTGATGAAGTGGGGGTTTCTTGTTTTCTGTGGAGTTTCAATGGTTTGCATGCGGAGGGGGTGGGACTCAGTTTCCCTGAGTATTACTGGTTTAACGAGGTGAGGGGAGAGGGAGTGTGTTTTGCAGAGGACCGGAGAGAGGACTTGGGGACCCAGCCGATGGCCGGGAGGATGGGTACCCCAGCGACCGGTGACCTGGCGACCTGATGACCCGGAGGCCCAGCTGAGGAGACGCAGCCGGTTCTGGCCAGTGGGCGGACAATGGGCTGCAGAGTGAGGACCCAGTGACCTAACCAGCCGGTTCCAGCCAGAGGACAGAAGCGAGGAGAGGAGGCCCTGGTTTACGACCCTGTTTACCTGGAGAGAAGACAATGGACAGAGGCGGGGCCTGGGGCCGGTGATCTCAGATGCCCAGCTGGGAGCAGGGGGGCTCTGGGCTGGAGAGGGGGAGCAGGCAGAGCCCACCTGGATGCAGAGAGACTGGGGTGTGCTGGGCTGAGGGAGGCCAGGCCTGAGGCCCTGAGAGTTTCCTGTGCTGTGTTCAACTCTCAATAAACCCTCCTCTTTTATGCTGGCTGAGAGTCACTCCGGTCTAGAGAACAGGGTTACATCAACCCCTTCGGGGGTGGAGGCCCCAGGGGTCCAGAGTGAGTGGACTCCCTGAGGGGGCCCACGGCAGAGACAGACGTGCTAAGGCTCAGAGAGGTGCGGCTCCAGGAGGTGGAGGGGCCTGACCCCAAGAGAGAGTGGACCCCCGAGAAGGGCTGTCTCACTGAAAGGGGCACCCCCCACGGACCGCACAAGGCCAAGAGTGGGCACGATCTGTGAGTCTGTGACACCTGCACCTGTGCTGGCCAGCTGTGTTTGTGCCCATGGTCCCGGTGTGTGGGTGCCTCGTCCATATGGCCCTGCCCTGGGATTGGAGGGTCATTGTCACAAAGCACCCGCATATGCCCAGTGTCACAGGCTCCAGGGACTCTGAGCCCTGGTGGGTTTCTCTGTCCCCCTGCTTTGCAGGTCTCGTGCACCTGGAGGAGCTGACAACCTCAGGGACCCCATCGCCCGCCTCAGGGAGCAGCACACCCGACAGCAGCAGAGACCCCCCGCTTAGGATCCCGACAATGAGACTCCTGCTGGCGGAGCAGATGACGCTCTCTGAGAGCCGCCCCCAGGCTGAGCTATGGCAGGAGCAGGGGGATCCGGGCCCAGTCTGCAATGTGAGACCGCTGTCTGGGGCTGCCCTCAGAGATCATCCCTGAGACTGCTGCCTTCCCCTAGCGCTAGACAAGGGCTTCCTGAGGGCCAGAGAGAGCCACCCCTGAGGGTGTGTTGGGGTGGGGATGGGCCCACGCAGTATGGGGGACTGATCCTGGTGCTATCCCTGGCTCAGAGGGCTCTGGAGTGCAG
This sequence comes from Emys orbicularis, assembly GCF_028017835.1. Taxonomy (NCBI): domain Eukaryota; kingdom Metazoa; phylum Chordata; order Testudines; family Emydidae; genus Emys; species Emys orbicularis. The sequence goes on along the minus strand of NC_088703.1, from coordinate 7,681,487 downwards.
GACTGTCTGTCCCCTCAGCCTTGGGCTTCCCTGCTACAATTCTGCTCATGTCCCTCAATCCGGACTCATAGCCCACGGCTATTCCAGCCCTGGGCTCCCGCCCATAGCTCTGACGATATCCCTCAATCCTGACCCACACCCTCCCCACTACACGAACGCTCTGGATTATTACCCTTACACAGACAGACAGATGGCCACAGATTCTGCACTGATACCCAGGCACACGGTCTGTTATCCATGTCCCAGCAGGCACCCCACTCCTGGCCACAGGGGGTACCCTTCCTTCTGTGTATTTCCCCCTTTTCCTCTTGTGACATTGCACTCCGTATGCTTTATAAAAACATACTTATGAATGTGAATATGATGTAACTGGAATATGCTTTATGCAAAAGGTCTCTTGTAAGGTATCATTACAAAGCTTATGAGCTACTCAGTGTGTTCATCCTATTTGTTTGCATGTATTATTTCTATGTCTGGAGTTAGGAGAATAAGATATAAACTTGTATTACTGATGTAAACATATTAAGTGGAAGCCATTAAGGGTGCTTCAGAATCAATGAACTGTAAATGGCTCTGTTTACATGCAAACCTTCCTGGGTACATGTCGGCCAGCCCTGGAAGAATGGAGGCTGGGGTCTCACAGGACATGTGACCATGTCACCTGATACTGGAATCCATCTTAAACCTGGTGATTTTCCATTTAGAAGGAGGGGTTGGGACCCAGAGAGACAAAGGATTCCCACCTTTGCCAAAGCTATAAAAGGGGGTGGAGCAGGACAAGGGAGGTCCCAGTCATGAGAAAACCCCTGTTTATGACCTAAGATGTCTGCTGGAACTAACAAGGACTGTACCACAGAAAGGATTGGGCCCAGATTAGGAAGGGTCTAGTCTGTGAAAGAAGCTTATTGGAACATCTCTGAGGGTGAGATATTACCTGTAATCTGTTTCTTAATGTATTAGGCTTAGACTTGTTTTATTTTGCTTGGTGACTTACTTTGTTCTGTCTGTTATTACTTGAAACCACTTAAATCACAATTTATGAGTTTACCCTGTATAAACTTTATACAAAGTAAAACAGATTTATTTGGGGTTTGGATCCCATTGGGAGCCGGGTATCTGGGTGCTGGAGGTAGGTAACCTGCTGAGCAGTTTTCACTTAAAGCCTGCAGCTTTGGGGGGGTGTTCCAGACCCTGAATCTGTGTTGCAACAGGTTTGTGTGTCTGGCTCAACAAGGCAGGGTTCTGGAGTCCCAAGCTGGCAGGGAAAACGGGCTGAGAGATCATTTCAGCACATCAGGTGACAGTCCCAAGGGGGTCTCTGTGACCGAACCCGTAACACCTCTGTTTTAGCATTTTATTAACCTAAGCGACCCAGTGCCTTTGGCGGGTTACTGATTTTCTGTGATGCCTAGCACCAGGTGCTAGAACTTATTTGGTGGTAGGGCATAGGAATATACAGAATTCTGCTAAGTTAAAAACATAGCGTTGGACCTATTTGAACAGATGGGGAAGTGAGGGTCTGACATGCTGTTGAACACCCCCCCAAAACCTAACAAATAAACCCTTCAAGACTAAAAATAATGCAGGCAGAAGTCCAGCAGCAGAGTGGAAGCTATCCAGTTTATTGCCTGAATGCAGCATGTACAGTTACCTGCCTCATGGTGGGGGTGGCATCTGCGTGCATTTGGTGCAAACCACTCATGGCCCTCAGAGACTGAGTACGGTCCCTTGAGACCAGACTGGCTGAACTGGCGGAGATAAGGGAGACAGAGAGGCACACAGAGGAGACTTTGAGGGACACAGTAGAATGGTCCCATCCCCAGTCTGACGCTCTGCTGTTGAGGAGGATGAAAGTCTCAGGGAAGAGGAACATCAAACTGGAGCAGAGGGAAACAATCCCATAGTTGGGACCCTCCTGCTAGATGATGTTAAGGTGTCCTTCTGCACTAAGATTACCGCTCTGGGGGTGGGGACCCCAGTTATTAGGAAGAGACAGGTAATAGTGATGGGGGATTCACTTATTAGAGATTATTAGAAATACAGATGCAGATGTGTTGGGTTTGAGATGATTGAGAGACCCGGATGGTGAATTGTCTGCTGGGTGCGAAGGTAGGGGATCTCTCAGGACATCCTGATAGACTTATGTGCAGCACTGGGGAGCAGCTGATGGTTGTAGTACATGTAACAGCAATTTTTTTTTAAGTATATCGGAAGCAGGAAGCCTGCCAAACAAACACTGCAACGACTGAACGATGTTAGGAACCATTAGGAAAGGGATTAATAATAAGACAGAAAATATCATAATGCCACTATAGAAATCCATGGTATGCCCACACCTTGAATACTGTGTGCCGTTCTAGTTGCCCCATCTCAAAAAAGATATATTAGAATTGGAAAAGGTACAGAGAAGGGCAACAAAAATGATTAGGGGCATGGAACAGCTTCCATATAAAGAGAGGTTAAAAAGGCTGGGACTGTTCAGCTTAGAAAAAAGACAGCCAAGGGGGGATATGATAAAGGTCTATAAAATCATGACTGGTGTGGAAAAAGTGAGTAAGGAATTGTTATTTACCCCTTTGCATAACACAAGTATCCAGGGGGTTACCCAATTAAGTTAATAGGCAGCAGGTTTAAAACAAGCAAAAGGAAATACTTCTTCACACAATGTACAGTCAACCTGTGGAACTCATTGCCAGGGGATGCTGTGAAGGCCAAAAGTATAAGGCCTGGTCTACACTTGGGGGAGGGGGTGATCGATCTAAGTTACGCAACTTCAGCTATGTGAATAACATAGCTGAAGTCAATGTACTTAGATCTAGTCACCGCGGTGTCTTCATTGCGGTGAGTCGATAGCTGACGCTCCCCCATGGACTCCGCCTGCGCTTCTCGCTTCAGTGGAGTACTGGAGTTGACGGGAGAGCGCTCGGCGGTCGATTTATCGGGTCTAGACCCGATAAATTGACCCCCACTGGATCGATCTCTGCCTGTCTATCCTGCGGGTAATGTAGACAAGCCCTAAGTGGGTTAAAAAAAGAATTAGATCAGTTCATGGAGGATAGGTCCATGGATGGCTATTGGCCAAGATGGTCCAGGATGCAACCCCATGCTCTGGGTTCCCTAAACTGCTGTCTTCCAGAAGCTGGGACTGGGGGGATGGACTGTGTGCACTGGCCCCAGCCTGCCTGCCCCAGCCTCTTGGCCTGAGAAGACCTGGAAGGGAACTGGAAGCAGGCAGGAGGGAGCCTGGGGGCGGAGCATGGGCGGGGCCATGCCAGGCTGTTTGGGGAGACAGAGCCTTCCCCTGCCTATGCTACCTGCCACCCATGGGCACATGGGAGGCCTTTTGAAGCTATGCCCTGGGGAGAAAAGCCCTCTGTCTGCTGATTACCTGCACCTGGAAACCCCAGATCCAAGACCCCTGAACTGTATAAAGGATGGACAAATCTAGCTGAGGCTGTTAGGAACTTGTGACCCCAGAAGCGACTCCTTGGTGGGTTTGAAGGACTAATTACCAGCCGGAGCCCACGCTGGAGTTGGGGTGATCTCAGGTAAGATTACTAAGCTGCGTGTAGGTTCTGTTATTATTTTGACATGTTTTCACTGTAATGCTTTTACCCTGTGAGTTAATGTGCTTGCTTAGAAAGACCTGGGTGCTAAGTAACACAGAAATACCAAAAGGGCAAGGGGGTGAGGTGGGGACCGGTTCACTCATAGGCTTGAATATGTCCTGATTTCATACTCTGGAATCCTGTCTGGAGTGATGTGCACTGAGTGCTGCACTTCAGGATGGCTATAAGGCATGCTGAGGGGGGTTGAGTGCAGTGAATAAGGGTCATAGTTTTTGTGGGTGCGTGGTGAAGCTATGGGTGTAGGAGGCAGCTGGGGGCAGTAAGAACCCGGATGTTGGGGAAAGTGGGTTGGAGGGGACATGGGGGCACAAGGGGAAGAGTTTTGGGACAAGGGCTGCAGGGGGGGGGCGAGCGCGGTAGTGCTCTGCCTGCATGGCGACGAGCGCCTGGATAGAGTCCGCTTGGCGCTCCATTATGCTAATCAGCCATTCCGTGCTTTGCCGCCGGTGCGTCGCGTTTTCCCGGCGGATCCTACTTTCGCTCTCCCTCCACTTCTGTGCCTTTCGTTTCTCGTTTACAGACTGCTGCATGACTTCATGCAGCATGTCTTTGCTTTTGTGTGGCCTCTTCCTGAGCCTTCTCAGTCTGTCGGCCAGTGATAAGAATGATGGCTGAGATCTCAAGGTTGCACCTATACAGGCAAAATGCAACACTTAACAGAGGCAGCATTGTACACACCAGACAGAGCAATGATTCTCCCACACTTAAGGAGGGCAATCACAAATACCCTACTTTGCCTGTCCCAAAACGAGCGCACATAACCCATGGAAGCCCCAGAAATGGTGAGTAAGCACAGGGTCCATGGGGAATGATTGTTTCATGGCTGTACTGTCCTCTGGGTTTCTGTGCCTTGGGGATTGCCAACAGCTGAAGAGGGGGCACCTACACTGAACACTGTCCCAACATTCTCCACAGGAGTTCGTCCTGGAAGATATCTCGCTGCTGAGGGTGACCAGGGAAGCAAGGGAGGGTCTTCTCCTACAGTGCGGCTTCCGCCCTGGCCCATACGCAGCTTGCCTGTGTGCAGCAATGGTCCCCCTGCCCCTCACAGCACAGTGGTGTGGAGACGTTAGCCTGACTGGGACAAGAACCACGCTGGCTCTCCCAATAAACCTGCGCAGGCGCATTGCCGACATTCTGGCTGAGACTTTTGAAGAGATCACTCATGCTGATTACCGCGATGTGATAGACCACATCAATGTGCTATTCTGCATCTAGGCATGCATGCAGCCCTTACCCTCCTCGCCCAAAGAGCCCGTACCTAAAAACTTCCTTCCCGAAAAGAAAGCCGCGGAACCTCCTCTGTTGCTTGTCCTTCCCCAAGCACCGGACGCTGTGACTGGCTGCCTTCCTCCTGGCTCAAGAAGAGCTCTTCGCTGCATGCATCTAGGGATTCCAGGGTGTCTACCCCCAACTCAGCACCATCGCTTGCGCTTTCCTCCTCCTCCTCCTCCTCCCCCCCTTGCTGCGCTGGGCTCAGAAGTGTCCATGGTAGTTGTTGCAGTGGAGGTGGGATCGCTCCCAAGTATCGCGTCCAGCTCTTTGTAGAATTTGCAGGTCACGGGGGCGATGTGACGGAGCACAGAGCAGGGCGGATTTGACCTGGGAATGTAGCCTGGGAGTTACATTGAGCTACCTGAGCCAGGAGGGGAGTTGGGAGAAGTGACACCTTCTGCCCGGGATACTGAACAAAGGAGAGGAGGAGCAGAGGGGAGGGGGGAGAGAGCTGCTGGAGGGTTTTGGGGAGTTCTTCAGTTTTGGGCTGGGAGGTGCAACGCAGGGAACCTCAAGCTGGGGTCTAAGCTCCCTGCGCTCCCCAAGAGGACTTGATTGAGGGGTCCTGGTTGTATCTACGAGCTCTGCTGTAGACTGTGTTCCTGTTATCCAATAAACCTTCCGCTTTACTGGCTGGCTGAGAGTCACGGTGAATCGCAGGAAGCCGGGGGTACAGGGCCCTGAGTCCCCCACACTCCGCGACAACTGTTGGCAGCGGTGGGATCTACTGCACCCCGTGGACGGCGCTTCCTGCAGTAAGTGACTGGGGAGCAGTAAAACGAAGGGGGATCGACGGGGACCAGGTGGGCTGAAGAATCAGAGAGAGACGGTTTCAGGGGGTGATTAACCCCTGGGAGTGTGTGACCAGTGAGAAGGACTTTTGCAGTAACAGGGTCCCCTGGGGGATTGCAGCGAGCGGTCCCAGGGCAGAGGAGTCTGCAGCTCGACCCCGGCAGAGAGGTGGTGACCTGAAGAAGGGCTGGCACACTAGGGGTCTCCCTGGAACGGTGGAAAGCGGAGATCACAGGCCGGCGAGTGGCCAGCAGGAGGATGTATGCTAAACACCTTAAGAGCGACCTGGTGGAGCTGTGCAGGCAGAGGGGGCTGCGCATTGGGAGGTCCACCAAAGAACAGCTAATTGCCCAGCTGGAGGAGAGGGATCGCTTGGATGAACTGAGCCCTGTCCCTGAGAGAAGCCGCCCGGCGGATGCAGCATGGGCACCGGGGCCTGACATGGCTGGGAGGAGTCAGACTGCTGCCGAGGCCATCCCGAGACCCTGCCTTCCTGTGCCTAGGGGAGGGGTTGGGGGAAGCCCAGCGAATACCGAGGGCACCCTGACCCCGGCAGCCAGCAGGGGATCGTCCCGGCGGAGCTCCCCGTCCCAGAAGCGGATGCGACTGGAATGTGACAGGGAGCTGAGACTGAAAGAGCTTGAGTTAAGGCAGCAAGAACTGAAGTAGGAGCGGGAAGAGAAGGAGAAACAACGTCAGCATGAGCGGGAAGAACAGGAAAAGCAGCGTCAGCATGAGGAGAACCAGCGTCAGCATGAGCTGGAACTGGCCAGGCTGAGGAGCAGCGAGCCCCCGGCTGCGGTGAGTGAGGGGGGACCCAAGACTGCAAAGAGCTTTGATAAGTGCTTCCTGGCCCCGCGTAAGGAGCGGGAGGACATTGATACCTTCCTGACGGCCTTTGAGAATACCTGCGAGCTGCTCCAGGTTGACCCTGCAGACAGGCTCCAGTTTCTCATTCCCTCACTGGACCCCACAGCCAGGGAGGTGTACAGCCGACTGAAAGGGGCGGAGACAGGGGACTATGAACTGTTCAAAAAGGCCCTGCTCCGCGAGTTTGGGCTGACCCCTGAGATGTACCGGACAAGGTTCCGGAGTCAGCGTAAAACCCGTGAGGTCACATACCTACAACTAGCCAACCGGGTGCAGGGGTATGCCCGCAAGTGGACAGCTGAGGCCCAAACTAAAGAGGACCTGCTTGACCTAGTCATACTGGAGCACGTGTATGAGCAGTGCCCATCCGAGCTGAGGCAATGGTTGATGGACCAAAAGCCAGAGAACCCGCAGCATGCAGGCCAGTTGGCCGACGAGTTTGTGAACAGTTGGGCAGGGGATAACCGGGAGGAGTCCCAAAGGAACAGGCCCGCCACAACGCAGAGAGAGAGTCATCATGGGACCTCCCAGCGAGGAAATATGGAGAACCCCCACCAAAGGGGAACATCCAGCGTCAGGTCCATCCGACCCGCTCGAGGGGACCCACGGGACATGGGCTGCTATCACTGTGGCCAGAGAGGCCACATACGGGACCAGTGCCCCAGGCTCAGGGACAAACTGAGCAGACAGAACCCACAGAGGGTTGACTGGGTAGAGGCCCAGCCGGGCGAGAGGCAGCATTCCCAGGGAAGGGGGGCTGGCAGCATACCACCTGCTAAGGAGGGAGGAGAGCTCCAGGCCAGCTCCTCTGGGGGGCTGGATGCTCCAGACTCAGGGTTTTCGGTTTACAGGGTGGGCGCGGGGCTATCCCTCCGCAGAGAGTGCCTTGTTCCCCTGGAGGTGGATGGGAGGAAGGTCAATGGATACTGGGATACGGGCACAGAGGTGACGTTGGCCCGGCCCGAGGTGGTGGCCCCAGATCGGGTGGTGCCCGACACCTACCTGACCCTGACGGGGGTGGGTGGGACCCCATTCAAGGTGCCTGTGGTGAGGGTACACCTGAAGTGGGGGGCCAAGGAGGGCCCCAAGGATGTGGGGGTGCACCACCATTTGCCCACTGAGGTGTTGATGGGGGGGGACCTGGAGGACTGTCCAAGCGACCCTCCGGGTGCCCTGGTCATGACCCGTAGTCAGAGCCGGCGAGGGGCACTGCACCCTGACCTTGGGGAGGGTACCTTGCCCGAGGCACAGGACCCTAACCCGGTGGGGAGGGAATGCCCAGGGACACAGCTCAGGGGGGCTACGGCCTCAGACCCAGCCAGCGAGAGAGAGCAGGTACCCAGCCCTGTCCCAGCTGCTGAGTTCCAGGCCGAGTTGCAGAGGGATCCCTCCTTGCAGAAGATAAGGGACCTGGCGGACCTCAGGGCGGTACAGACCATGGGGAGAGGCTGCCAGGATAGCTTCCTGTGGGAGAAGGGGTTCCTGTACCGAGAATGGGCTCCCCCAGGGGAAGTGGAGTCGTGGGGGATCAGGAGGCAGCTGGTGGTTCCCCAGAAGTTTCGCCACAAGCTATTGTACCTGGCCCATGACATCCCTCTCGCAGGGCACCAGGGAATCCGGCGCACCAGGCAGAGGCTGCTACAGAACTTTTACTGGCCTGGGGTCTTTACCAACGTCCGACAGTACTGCCAATCCTGTGACTCCTGCCAGAGGGTGGGGAAGGCCCGGGACAAGGGGAAAGCAGCGTTGAGGCCTTTACCCATCATAGAGGAGCCTTTCCAGAAGGTGGCTATGGACATAGTGGGACCTCTCAGCAAGACGACCCGGTCAGGGAAGAAATACATTCTGGTGGTGGTAGATTTCGCCACCCACTACCCCGAGGCAGTGCCCTTATCGTCCATCGAAGCGGACACTGTGGCAGATGCGTTGCTGACCATTTTCAGCCGAGTGGGGTTTCCCAAGGAAGTCTTAACGGACCAAGGGTCCAACTTCATGCCGGCCCTACTCCGGTGCTTGTGGGAGAAATGCGGGGTCCGGCACAACTGGGCCTCAGCGTATCACCCCCAATCCAACGGGCTGGTGGAGAGGTTCAACGGGACACTAAAGATGATGCTAAAAACATTTATGAACCAGCACCCGCAGGACTGGGACAAGTACTTACCTCACCTGCTGTTCGCGTACCGGGAGGTACCCCAGGAGTCTACCGGGTTTTCGCCTTTCGAACTGTTATATGGAAGGCGGGTAAGGGGGCCCCTGGACCTGATGAGAGACGAATGGGAGGGGAAGGCCACTCCCGATGGAGAGTCGGTGGTGGAGTATGTCCTGACCTTCCGGGAACAACTTGCCGAGCTCATGGGCCTGGCCAGGGAGAATTTGGCCCAAGCCCAGAGGAAGCAGAAGGTCTGGTATGACCGCACAGCACGGGCCTGCGCCTTCGCCACCGGGGATCAGGTGATGGTCCCCATCCCCATGAGGAAGAACAAACTCCAGGCCGCATGGGAAGGGCCCTTCAAGGTTGTCAAGCAACTAAATGAGGTAAACTATGTGGTGGAGCTGTCGAACCGGGCGCACCACCGCTGGGTGTACCATGTGAACATGATGAAACCATATTATGACAGGGGGAATGTGGTGTTGGCCGTGTGTGGGCACTGGGAGGAGCAGGGCGGTGGCCCTTTAGTAGATCTATTCCCTGGGACAAGAGCTGGTTTCCCCCTGGAAACAATTCCCCTCTCGGATTCCCTGACCCCGGCCCAGCAAGCTGAGATCAGAGGGGTGCTGCATCTGTACCGACGGCTGTTTTCCAACCAGCCTGGACGCACTAATCTGACTGTCCACCGGGTGCAGACAGGATCGCACCCGCCTATAAAATGCTCCCCCTTCTGAGTCACAGGGAAAACTGCTCAGGACCTGGAAAGAGAGGTCAATGACATGCTCGCTTTGGGGGTGATCCAGCCGTCCTCCAGTCCTTGGGCCTTGCCGGTGGTGCTGGTCCCCAAAAAGGACGGGTCGATCCGGTTCTGTGTGGACTATCGGAAGCTCAATGCCATCACTGTAGCCGATGCCTACCCCATGCCCAGGCCTGACGAGCTCCTAGACAAGCTGGGAGGCGCTCGGTACCTGACCACCATGGATCTTACAAAGGGCTACTGGCAAGTGCCGCTGGATGCAGATGCCAGGCTGAAATCGGCCTTTATCACCCCTCTGGGGCTCTATGAGTTCCTGACCCTGCCTTTCGGCCTCAAGGGAGCACCAGCCACCTTCCAGCGCCTGGTGGATCAGCTACTGAGGGGGATGGAGAGTTTTGCCGTGGCATATATTGACGACATCTGCGTCTTTAGCCAGACCTGGGAGGACCATGTGTCCCAGGTTAAACAAGTGCTGGACCGACTCCAGGAGGCTGGGCTGACCGTAAAAGCTGAGAAGTGCAAGGTGGGGATGGTTGAAGTATCCTACCTAGGTCACCGGGTGGGGAGCGGCTGCCTAAAGCCAGAACCAGCCAAAGTGGAGGTGATCAGAGACTGGCCTGCCCCCCGAACCAAAAAGCAGGTCCAAGCCTTTATTGGGATGGCGGGGTACTATCGAAGGTTCGTGCCCCACTTTAGCGCCATAGCCGCCCCCATCACTGAGCTGTGCAAGAAGGGGAAGCCAGACAAGGTGGTCTGGACCGAGGAGTGCCAGGAGGCTCTCCGGGCGCTGAAGGAGGCTCTGGTCAGCGGCCCAGTTCTGGCAAACCCAGACTTTGACAAGCCCTTTATGGTGTTCACCGATGCCTCAGACATGGGACTGGGGGCGGTGTTAATGCAGGAGGATGAAAAGGGGGAGAGACACCCGATCGTGTACCTGAGCAAGAAGTTGCTACCCCGGGAGCAGAACTACGCGTCCATCGAGAAGGAATGCCTGGCCATGGTGTGGGCCCTCAAGAAACTAGAGCCATATCTCTTTGGGCGACACTTCACTGTGCACACCGACCACTCTCCCCTGGCCTGGCTGCACCAGATGAAAGGAGCCAATGCCAAGCTCCTGAGGTGGAGCCTGCTCCTGCAGGATTATGACATGGACATGGTCCATGTGAAGGGAAGTGACAACCTGATAGCGGATGCGTTGTCCCAGAGAGGGGGCCCTGAACTTCCCCAGGTCACTGGTCAGAGTGACCCCGCTCAGTTCAGTCTAGAAGGGGGGAGAGATGTGACGGAGCAGGGAGCAGGGCGGATTTGACCTGGGAATGTAGCCTGGGAGTTACATTGAGCTACCTGAGCTGTAACCTGAGCCAGGAGGGGGGTTGGGAGAAATGACACCTTCTGCCCGGGATACTGAACAAAGGAGAGGAGGAGCAGAGGGGAGGGGGGAGAGAGCTGCTGGAGGGTTTTGGGGAGTTCTTCAGTTTTGGGCTGGGAGGTGCAACGCTGGGAACCCCAAGCTGGGGTCTAAGCTCCCTGCGCTCCCCAAGAGGACTTGATTGAGGGGTCCTGGTTGTATCTACGAGCTCTGCTGTAGACTGTGTTCCTGTTATCCAATAAACCTTCCGCTTTACTGGCTGGCTGAGAGTCACGGTGAATCGCAGGAAGCCGGGGGTACAGGGCCCTGAGTCCCCCACACTCCGTGACAGCGGGGGCAGCACCGGAGCGGCCATTTGCCTCGCGGGCCTTGCGGTAGGCATTCCGCAGCTCCTTTACTTTAACCTGACACTGCACCGCATCCTGGTCATGGCACCTGTCCATCATGGCCTTTGATATGGGCCCGAAGGTATCGTAATTCCTACAGCTGGTGCGCAGCTGGGACTGGACAGCTTCCTCCCCTGAAACACTGATGAGGTCCAGCACCTCGCCATTGCTCCATACTAGGGATCGCCTGGCACGTGGAGGCATGGTCTCCTGGAAAGATGCACTGAGAGCACTCCACGCCTGGCTGAGCAAACAGGAAGGGGATTTTCAAAATTCCCATAGAATTTAAAGGGTGGGTCTGGCGGTTAGTCACCTGAGGACAGGGCAGCAAAGTTCAAAAGTGATGACCAGCATGGCTAGAACAGGCATTGTGGGACACTTCCGGAGGCCAATCAGAGCCAATCAGAGCACATTAGGTGTCCACACTGGTGCCGCGGCACTCCAGCGAGAGCACAACAAACGTTATTCCTCTCGGGGAGGTGGAGTACCAGGAGCGCTCCAGCCGCGGAGTCAGAGCGCTCTACATGCCTTGTTAGTGTGGATGGGGAGTGAGGTAGAGCACTCTTGGCGGCTTTATTGTGCTATAACGCGCAGGTGTAGCCAAGGCCTGAGGCTTCTTAGAATCAAACACATTGAGATATAAGTACACAGCCAATATTCATAACTTCAGCTACAAAAATGATACACACATACAGATAGCATAATCATAACCAGAAAACTACAACCTTTCCATAGACACCTCCCTTGGCCTCCTCTGTACAAGACCTGGTGCAACCATAGGACACTGGTTGCAACAATGATCTATATGGTCACAGTTCATGTCAATAACGTCACCATGGGACTCTGCAGTCCAGCCCCCCCCAACCCCTCCCTCAGAGCTCCTGACACCCAGAGTTGCTCTCACGCACTCCCCCAGAGGTGGAGGCACTCTGCCTTCTAATGTAACCCAGTCGGGGACAGCGCGGGTGGAAAGCCAGGAGCACGGGCCTAGCAAAGGGATTTCCTAACTTCAGTTATTTCACTCTTCCAAAGCACTAGAGAGTTACAGACGCCTGATGATGTCTGATCTCACCCCGTCCATGAGTCTAAGGTTTGGCCCAGCTGGGCTGAATCCCTCCAGCCTTCTCCTAGAGCCCACCCTTCCTGCTTGTGGCAATGGACAGAGAAACCCTCTTAAATGCAGCCTCTGTCCATTCTGCCCCATTCTCCACTAGAATGCTTGTCCTGTCTCCTCTCTGGACTCCTGTGTAGAGCACATTGCTCTGCTGGGCTGGTAGCTGCGAGACCTTCACAGTTGGTGGCCCTAGGGTTGCAACTTCATGACTTCTCTGAGATTGTCCTTCAAGGAGGTGTCAAGCCCCTTTCCTGGCAGGGCAGCTGACGGCCCTACACCACCAGGGCCTTGCTAGGGCGAGGTCGGACCAGAGCTCAGCTCGTAACACCAAGTGGAGACACTAATCCAGCATGGAGGCAACAAGACAGAACAGATTGACCCTAATGTTTCCCACTCTGCCACAGGCCTCACTAAATGCCCCGCTCTAGCTCCGACAGCGGCTACTGGACTGGGTGCAGAAGTCACTGGGTGCAATTGTCTGGCCTGGGAGTGGCAGGGGCCAGACTGGGTGATAGGATCAGTTCCTGCTGACCTCTACGTCGAGGGATCTGTGCCGTGCACATGTCAGCGGTTCAGGAAGGGCTGGTACATAGCCAAAGGGAGGAGAGAGGCCGGGATGAACTCTCCCCTGATGTGAATCGTGGGCAGCCCCGTCGCAGGTGGGGAGCTGAACCATTGATACTGGGGTGCATCTGGTCCATGGGGAAGGAGCTTGCCAATCCCGAGTGCAGAGAAGGGACAGGCTCCAGCCATCACCACAAGAGGCAGTGAGACATGGTGGAGAGTCCTGCCCGCAGGCCCACATCAGTGCTCAGTCCCCCTTCTCCCAAAGTGATACCTAGGGTTTGCGGGGATCGCTGAGTGGCTCTGGGGCTAGAGAGGGCGGCTGTGCTGCCAGCACTGATGGGGTTAATGCTGTGGGTCCCAGTTCAGCCAGGCACAGCCCTGACTCCCTGTGTCATCTCTGGGTTATGACTAATATAGCTCTTCCTTCTTCTGCAGCCCCTGTGTCTCTCTGTCTCCACTGGGGCTCAGGACAGCCTGATTCAGCACTTGCTGCAGCTGCCCTCACCTGACCCCCAGCTGAGACACGGGAGCCAGCTGGTTTGCAGGGACCGAGGGTGCTGAGGTTTCCAGCACCTCCCTGTGGATTCACAGGGACTGGGACCGGCTCAGTGATTCTGAACCAGGTGACTCCAGGGCAGACTAGGCCAGAGAAGGGAAGGGGGGTTATTTAGACTGTTTCAAATTCTTTGGGCTGGTTTAACCCTATATAACTCCAACACTGAATGTACATTGGGGAGAAAAGACCTCTCTGTTAAAGATGCTGAGTCCGCTTCCCTGCAATGTCAGCCCGAGCTCTCAAGTTCACCCTCCCTCTGACAGCCCTCACGGATCCTCCTCTGGGAGCTCTCACCCAGCCCTGGGAGATCCCCAAGGGCTCCTCCCACATGGCTGAGGGAAGCAGCACGGCCACTCCTGTGGGCTGTAAACTGAAACTCCAGCTGGAATAATCCTTTTGTGCCGCCATTGCACTCTGGGATCTTTACATGGGACAGAGGAGCTGCCGGAGCAGAGCAGACCAGAGTCCCATCCTGCCCAGGCTCCTCTCTATTGCTGGGGCAGAACCAGCTGCATCAGAGGAAGATGCAGGAAGCCAAGCCCCAGGGAGACTCTAGGGTTGCCAGGTGTCTAGTTCTCAACCAGAAAGCCCAGTCAAAAAAGGACCCTGGCAGCTCCGGTCAGCACCACTGACCGGGCTGTTAGAAGTCTGGTCGGCAGTGCAGCAGGACAAGGCAGGCTCCCTTCCTGCAGTGGCTCCGCATGGCTCCCGGAAGCAGTGGGATGTTCCCCCTCCAGCTCCTATGCGTAGGGGCGCCAGGGGGCTCTGCACGCTGCCTCCGCCGCAAGCGCTGGCCCTGCAGCTCCCATTGGCTGGGAACTGTGGCCAATGGGAGCTGCAGGGGTGGCACCTGCAGACAGAGCAGCGCGCAGAGCTGCCTGGCTGTGCCTCCGCTTAGGAGCTGGGGGGGACGACATGCTACTGCTTCCGGGAGCTGCTTGAGGTAAGCGCCACCTGAAGACTGCACCCTGACCCCCCCCATGCCCCAACCCTCTGCCCCAGCCCTGATCCCCCTCCCACCCTCTGAACCCCTCAGTCCCAGCCCGGAGCACCCTTCTGCACTCCAAACCCCTCATCCCCAGTCCCAGCCCTATTCCAGAGCCCACACCTCCAGCCAAAGCCCTCACACCCCGCTGCACCCCAACCCCCTGCCCCAGCCTAGAGCCACCTTCTGCACTCTGAACCCCTCATCCACAGCCCCGTCCCACATCAGAGCCCGCACACCTAGCCGGAGCCCTGATCCCCCCCCTGCTCCCCAACCTTCAGCCTGGTGAAAATGAGCGAGTGAGTGAGGGTGGGGAGAATAAGCGACAGAGGGGGGATGGAGTGAGTGGGGGTGGGGCCTCGGGGAAGGGGAGGGGCAGGGGTGGGGCCTCAGAGGAGGGGAGGGCAGGGCGTGGGGCAAGAGTGTTTGGTTTTGTGCGAGTAGAAAGTTGGCAACCCTAGGAGAGTCTCCTCCTGCCCCATCAGTAAGAGCTCAGCTCCTGCACTGGAGGGGGGTATCGGAGCCCCCCAAACTCGGAGTTATTTTTAATGTTCACAGTTGTGACTCTGGGTGTTCTTGTTATTCAGACAAACACCCAGCCCCACTGTGAGCCCTCCCCAGCACTGGCCCAGTGCTGCCTTGTGGCAATGAGTTCCCCAGGCCCATAGTACTG
Source organism: Emys orbicularis (assembly GCF_028017835.1). Lineage (NCBI taxonomy): Eukaryota > Metazoa > Chordata > Testudines > Emydidae > Emys > Emys orbicularis. The sequence goes on along the minus strand of NC_088703.1, from coordinate 7,666,365 downwards.
TGGGGAGGGATTTCCTGGGGTCAGCATGGATTTTCCCTTCCCCTGGTTCCTGCCCCGTGAGAAGCACCTGATCTCCCATTTCTGTCCCAGTCGATGCTGTGGGTCCCTCTGTCCCATCCCCCATATTCCTCCTCCCTACAGTAACAACCCCACCGAGGAGCTTTCCCTCCCCCCCCTCAGCTCTAACCATCCTAACCCCCTGGCTCTGACCCCTCAGCTCTGCTGGAGACTTTTGCAGGTGGGAGCTCGGCACTGGGGCGTGGGGGGGAGAGAGGTGTCTCCAGGGGTCTGAATTTTTCACCCCCCTTGAGTGATGTAGCTGGGTCGACCTAAGCTTTAGGTGTAGATCAAGCCAAGCCTCAGCCTTGTTCAACTGGAGTAAGGGCGTCCACACAGCCCTCAGCGTCGCTTTAACTGCATGGGCTGATCCTCGCCCCGCAGTCAAACCCGTGCACCTGTCCTGTGTCCACCAGGCCTCCGTGGATCAGTTCTGCTGATTCCCTGTGAACCAGCTCCAGGAACAGTCCCCTCCGCCCCATGTGTCCCAGAACCAGCTGTGTCAAGAGGGGTTTGTTTGCTCAGCAAGTTTCGGGGACACGTATTTCACAATCCAATGATATAAATAAAGCCACAGTGCAGGGTATGAGGGTCACTTCTCTTCCCTGGGCTCAGTTGCACACACCCATTGGGTCACTTCAGGGAGGTGCGGAGGGAGGGGTCTCTGCAGTGAGAGGCCTGTCACACTCCCTGCCCCCTTGGGTCCCTGCCCCCTTGGGTGCCTGTCCCATCTCCACAGCCTCCCAGCCTGTGACCATCACACGGAGCTCAGACTGCCACTCTCACAAGGACGATCGCCTGCCCTAACGGCTGGCCACGCTGCCCCACAAGGCGTGTGCTATGAACATGGGGCTTCCCGGGTGCCTCCTGCTCCCAGCGGAACACCCCCTTGGCTGGAGCTCGGCTGCCTGCGCTGGAGCCGGGAAGACAAAGATCCCCATCCTCCTGGTCTGGCTTTGGGGTGAGTGGCCTTTTCCCTTTGCTCTGGCTTTGAATGGCCCTGGGGGCACCCTGCGATTCTCCAGCCCCACCCATCAGACACGGCATAGCTGTGTCCTGGGAGCCAGGACTTCTGGGGTCTATTCCTGCCTTGGGAAGGGGAGTGGGGTCTAGTGGTTAGAGCGGGGGAGGGGGGGCTGGGAGCCTGGACTTCTGGGGTCTATTGCTGCCTTGGGAAGGGGAGTGGAGTCTAGCAGTTAGAGTAGGGGGTACCAGGATCTATCTATATGTACGATTTTACAATACACTTAATTTAACTTTTGTTAAGTTTAAAAGAGTAAAAAGAAACTGGCATGTCTCTGAATCCTGGAGGTGTTTCCCAGCCACCCTCGGCCGGTCTCTTTAGGAACACGGGACACAGGGCTGGAAGGGCATGTTATAGAATCCCAGTCACACACTTATCAAGCGCCATCTTCACGTGAGTTAGCGCATTCACCCCTCACCCATTAGGAGGCTGTTCCGGAACCTTCTTCTCATTTCCAGCCTAACGTGACTCCTGGACAGTTTATCCCCATTTTTTCTTGGGCCAACACTGTCCTTTGGCTTCAGTAGCTCTTCTCCCTCCCCGGCGTTCCCCCGATGGATTCATACAGAGCAATCAGATCCCTGCTCAGCCTCTGCTGTGCCAGCTAAACCAGCCAAGCTCTTCCAGGCTCCTCTCATATAACGATCCTCCATCCCCCAACCACCCTAGCAGCCCTTCTCTGCACCTGGTCCCGTCTGAATCCATCTGTCCTGTGTGCAGGTGACCAGAACTGCACACAGGATTCCCTGAATGACCTAACTCCTGTCCTGCTCTTACCGTGTTTGTTCTGTGTTTGAGGCTCCATTTCTTAACTAAACTATTAAATATATTAAATATTTTTAAATATTAACTATTATTTATTATGCAAACACAAGAATTCATGTTATGGCAGCACTGTAGGCCGAGCTCAAGGCCCTGTGGTGCTGGGCTCTGCACTGACAGGGCGACAGGCAGTCTCTGCGCTCAAGAGCTCAGTCTAAATGGAGAGGATAGAGAGGGGTATAGGGACACAGAGAGGGGATGTGATAGCAGCTGTTGGGAACGGAGCCCTGGTCTCATCTCTCCCAGCCCGGTGCCCTTCAGCACTGCCGCTGTGCTTGGTGCTGTACAGCACAACCAGAGACAGACATTGCCCTGCTGGGCTCACAGTCAGCCATGAACTGTGCTGTCCCCAGACACAGCCCTTCTCAGACTCAGGCCGACACTGACAGAACCTGGAGAACAAAGACAAGTTAACATTACAAATCTCAGCTCCCTCTCAGCATCCACCAGCATTTCCAGAGGGCCAGCAATCCACTTTGTAAGCCCAAATAGAGAGACGATGGCTCTGTCGCTGGACACTGAAAGAAGAGCTCATCACTGAGAAAGTTTGCAGATGACACAGTTGGGGGAGTATAAATAATGAAGAGGACAGGTTGAGAGATCTGGATGCTTGGTAAACTGGGTGCAAGCAAACAATATACATTTTACTACAGCGACATGCAAATTTATAAATCTAGGGACCAAGAACATGGGCCATACTTACATGGTGAACTCTCTCCTGGGACGCAGTGCCCCTGAAGAAGATTTGGGGGTCACAGTGGATAATCAGCTGAACACAAGCTCCCAGTGAGACACTGTGGCCAAAAGAGCTGCTGTGATCCTGTGATGCACAAACAGGGGAATCTCTAGTAGGAGCAGATAGTTTATTTTACCTCCTCATTTGGCACTGGTGTGATCAATGCTGGAATCCTGTGTTCAGTTCTGGTGTCCCCAGTTCAAGAAAGATGTTGATGAGTTGGAGAGGGCTCAGAGAAGAGCCATGAGAGTGAGTAAAGGACTAGGAAACCTACTTAATCTGTTTAACTTAACAAAGAGAAAGTTAAGGGGTGACTTCATCACAATCTGTAAGTATCTACACGGGCCCGGGGAACAAGTATTTCATAATGGGCTCTTCAATCTAGCAGAGAAAGGGGGAACAGGATCCAATGGCTGGAGTTGAAGCTAGACAAATTCAGGCTGGAATGAGGCATTTACCAAGGATCGTGGTGGATTCTTCATCATTTTTGACAACTTTTAACTCAAGATTGGATGTTTTTCTAAACATTCTAGGAGTTATTTCAGGGCAGGTCTCTGGCCTGTGCTATACAGGACTCAAGAGTAGATGATCACAGTGGTCCCTTTTGACCTAGGAATCTATGAATCTGTAAACCCCTGAGTCAGACTGAAACGTTCTATCATCCTATGAGACTGTGCTGGGTGTGCGGGGCTGGGGCAGGTTTGTGGAGCCCCTGGAATCTCACAAAGCTGCAGAAACACTTTGCATTCAAAATTTCTCCCTTGATCTGAGAGCAGCACTGCTGGGGTCCCGAGTCTGGTGAAGAATTCGTTCACTAGAATGACCGTATTACATTGATTCACTGTGTACTTATTAGCCTCAGTGAAATCCAAACCGATTATCAGCTCACCCACGATCCTGGCTTCTTGCTCAAATTCCAGTGCTCCTATTTTCAAACACAATTTCCCCCATTTTTGGAAGGACACGCACTCCCCAGTCATGTCTACACAGTTCACAAGCCAGCTGCGGGGGTGTGAATTGCAGAGTGCACCAAAGAGCTGCATTCGGACTGACCTGTGTGGACGCTGCTGGTGCGAACTGACGGTTCCCAATTTGAGTTAACGCCCTGTGAAAGAGGACTAGGGTAACTATGGTAACAACCTCTCCGTACACTGGGCCAGCAGGGGGAGTTCACACGTTGTAACTGCCCTCCCATACACACACGCTGGGGAGGCAGGGGACGGTCATGGACTGTAACTATCCTGGTACCCTCCCCCCCACACACACTGGGGAGAGCGTTAGGCCTGGCCAGACCTGGGGGGAGCAGGGTGTCATGCTCCTGTCCCAGGTGTGGTCTGGCTACAGAATTTGCTCATCCACCCCGACTGTGTTCATCGTTAGATCCTTTAATGCCCTGCCAGGTATGGCTGAGGTTCGGCTTCATAAGGGATGTTACACACAGCACCATCCAGTGGCTGAGCAGAGCGCTACAGGTTAACATCCCAGTCCATCTCCCCCATTAAGTTCCATGTTCCTGCCATTTATTCACACTGTCATGCTGGCTGTGAAGTTCAGGACGGATCAGTCTGTCCAGTGTCTCTGAACCACCCTGGGCTCCTAACTGCAAAATGCCATCGTGTAGCAGCTTGGCCATCTGGCGGCCGCTAGTTACAATGACTGACTGGGGTTGTTCTGGACTCCTTGAGACGTCATCTTCTCATTCAGCATCCGCCGTCTGTTGGGTTTGCTCTGTGGATGGTTTCTGTTGAACTCCCCCCAGTCGGTCTCGGCCACTGTGATCTGGGTGCTGAATTCTTTTCCTTGATGACAGCTGGAGCTGTCTATCCTTTTTCTCCATCCAATTTGAGGTGAACATGGTCACTGGGTTCCAGACCCGGCAAGTCTCAAACTGAGTTATTGCTCTTGTAAACATGTCTGTCGTGAAGAGGCTGGCTGCCCTCACTGGCACTGGGTGGATTGTTTGGCTGCCCCCTCCCCATGACAGGAGAGACGGGAGGGGTCAAGGAGCAGTTGGGATCCTGGGACTGAGAGGGCCTCTGGCCAATCACAGAACTCCAGACTAGGGCCAATAGATAGTAGCCAGTGCCCCAAGTCAGTCTGATTGGGAACCCAGCTCAGGTCCCAGCCTCCATGCATCCTGGGGAAGGAGACAGCGAGAGCAGCCCCCGGGGAGGAGCTGGGGCAGAGCCAAGGGGAGAAAAGCCATGTGAGACTGTGGGTGGGGCTGACTAAAGACCCAGCCACATATGTGGGAGCTGGTGAGTGGGGCAGGGCTGGAGTAAGCAAGGGGGCAGGGCTGGGGCCAGCAAGTGGGACGAGGGTCAGTAAGGGGACGGGGCCAGGGATGGTGAGGGGCGGGGCCAGGGACATTGAGAGGGTGGGGCCAGAAAGGGGGAGGGGTAAGGGTCGATGAGAGGCCGGGGCAGGGCCAAGGGTGAGAGTTGGTGAGGGGGACAGGGCGAGAGTCCGTGGGGGGCCTGGCCAGGGTTGGTGAGGGGGTGGGGTCAGAGTTGGTCGGAGGGCAGGGCGATGGTCAGTGAGGCAGGCAGGGTGAGTGTCAGTGTGAGGGGACAGGGACAGGGTCACTGCGGGGAGTGGAGTCAGGGTCAGCTAGGGAGGTGGGGCTGGGGTCAGTGATGGGAGTGGGGCCAGTGACTGTGGCCATGAACAGTGCGGGGACAGGACCAGGATTGCTGAGGGGGGTGGGTCACAGGTCACCCTCCTCACTGGCCCCACTCCCTGCCCCCTCCGGCCCCTCATCAACCCTCACCCTGCCCCCTTACTGGCCTCACCCTCTCAATGTCCCTGCCTCCGCCCCTCACTGACCTGCGATGGTCAGTGAGGCAGGCAGGGTGAGTGTCAGTGTGAGGGGACAGGGACAGGGTCACTCAGGGGAGTGGAGTCAGGGTCAGCTAGGGGGGCAGGGCGAGAGTCCGTGGGGGGGGCCAGGCCAGGGTCAGTGAGGAGGGCAGGGTGAGGGTTGGTGAGGGGAGTGGGGCCTGTGAATGGGGTAAGTGCTGGCGAGTGGGGTGAGAGGCAGTGGGGCGGCAGGGCCAGGATCAGTCAGGAGGCGGGGTGAGGAGTGGTGAGTGGGGCGAGGTTCAATGAGGAGGGTGGGGGGTGGGATGAGGTTTTCTGAGGGGGTGGGATGAGGGTTGGTGAGGGGGCAGGGCCATGCTGTGACATGGTGACATGGTGACAGGCCCAGCCTGGCAGAACTGACGGAACCCAGCAGCAGAGACAGGGGCTGCAGGGGGAACCTGAGGGGTCAGGACCTCACTGTGAGGGAGCAGGAGACAGGCAGAGACCCAGCGAGGGGAATGAGTGGGCAGCAGGGAGGGCCCAGAAACGGCCCCCCCTATCCCCCCCCCGAGACCCACACTGCAGGGAGCCATGACTACCCCGGTCTGGGGCGTTTCCACCAGCCCCTGAGCCAGGCTGATGATGGCAGCCGGCTCTGCAGAGACTTCTCTGACCTGGTCCTGAGGCTAGGCCCCTGCATTAGCCGTGCACGGCCTGGATAAAGGGAACCCCACCTCGCAGTGGAGTCCGTGGCTCAGAGGAGGATGGGTTTTCTTTTCTCGATTTCTCTCCTTTTCAGTTGACCCTTGGCTACAGGGGCTGAGCAGCCTGCTGCCCTGGTGTGTACTCAGCCGGGGCATTCACCGGTGTGGGAGGTGGGTCTTCATCACTCATGAAAGCTACTGGGGAAAAACATCTAGTGACCCACTGTGCTCTCTCTTGGGAGAGAAGATGTGGGGCTAGCACAAAAAGAGAAAAAAGTGGGGTCTGGACACTGCTGCGGTAATTTGTGTGGAAAGTTGAGGGAAGCCATAACCCGGGGGATGGGACATCGCTCTCATCACACCCCCTTCTGGGGCTAGCAAACCAAAGAGACAAATTTCAGCACCCCGAGAAGAGACTGTTACTGCTGAAAGTGTGTTGGTTTGTATGTGTACACACAGAGTAAATAGTTCAGTATGCTTCCCATCCGCGTGTAGTCCTCAGTGTGACGATTTGTTTAGTATATTTTAAAACCTTTCAGCTGCTTAGTGTATTCTGTAGCCTGCTAACAAGTTTTCTCCCAGTTTCGGGCTGTTCCTGAGAGAGATAAGTCTGTTGTATTTGAGTGGGCATTTTGTGTCTGTGCCCTTTTAACAGCTTAGATGTGGATAAAGCTACTACCCCAGTTAGGGGACTGTTCAGGTTCAGTCCTGGGGTCTCACGAGCAGCTGTGAGGTCCCACAAGAGGGAGGATGTCATGGACTCACAGGACTCGTGCTCTCTCTTGGCTCTGTACGGTCCCTAGGAGGAATCCCCTTCAGGGCAACAGCCCTTCTCGAGGGTCCACTCTCTCTCAGGGGTTAAGCCATTGTGTATGTAGGCCGGGATTTGTCCCTCTTAGCCTGGGTGTTCTCTCTCCTGGCTTCAAGAGTATTATGATAATAAGCTTTAACACTCTAGCATCTGTTTAAACCTTCTAAGACTACAGCTACACTAGAGAGTTTACAGCGGTGGAGCTGCAGCGATGCAGTGGTGCTGCTGTAAGCTCTCTAATGTAACCACTCTGAGCTGACGGGAGAGCTCTCCAGTTGGCTTAACTACTCCAGCCCCGTGAGCGGCGGTAGCTATGTCGGTCAGGAGAGCTTCTTCCACCCACATAGTGCTGTCCACACTGGTGCTTAGGTTGGTGTAACTTACATCGCTCGGGGGTGGCTTTTTCTGACCCCTGAGTGACGTAAGTTATACTGCAGCACGTGCTAGTGTAGACATTGCCTACGCTAGTTTCATGTTTTTCAAGTTGTTCCTGGCTTTTGTTCTGTTGTTTGACTAATTCAGACTGGTTTGCTATTTGAATAGCTGTGGCTAGGGTTAAATCTCTCTTCAGTTGTAGCTGCTGTGAAAGGTTTTTATCTGTTAACCCAATAACCAGCTTGTCTGTGATATTTTCAAGCTTTGCATTCCCCAAATCACAGTTTTCAGCCTATCTATGTGGAGCTCTTATAAAACATTCAAAACTTTCCCCTAGTTCTTGAGTTCTCTGGTGAAAACAAGCTCTTCCATAAGCCGTGTTTCTCTGAGATATAAAGTATGCATGAAACATAGCCAGAGCCCTTTCATAATCACCTTTGCGACTGTCTTCAGTAAAGTCAAAGGATTTAAAGATATGCTCTGCTGGCTTCCCGTAGCCTACATTAAAGAAGATACCTGCATCTCTCACTTTCTTTGTGCAGCTTGGCAGCAATGTGAAAGCTTGTGAAATCTTGTTTCCAGTGTGTCCATGGTGAAGTTTGTGAAAGTTGAAGTTCTCTGGGGCACTGAAGAGTGGCCATGGTGATGAGAACCTGCAACCTTTGTAGCTTTGTTCCTTCTATTTCTGTTCTTAGTGTAAGCAGAGTCAGGATGAGCTCTACCCTGACATCTGGTGGTGAATTGTGGCAAGTGTGGAAAAGAACTTCAGGGGCTGATCTTGTTTGCATAGGCACACCCACTCCACCTAGCATGAGCCCTCAGCAGCCCAAAATGGTCACTTTGGCTGCTGTGGGATCCCCAGTTTCTCTGTTATCGGAGCAGGAGGAATAAAGTGTTGTTACCCTGATTATGTGAATCAAGGACAATGAAACTGTTTTATGACAGAGGGTCTCACCATCAACTAAGTAGCACTCACTAGACAAGGGACATGGGTTCCAAAACCTAGTGAATTGAGAAAGGCTAGAGACAAGTTTTTGTATTTGAGGGCATGGGTGTTGTTTAAAGGTCTGAAACACCAGTTCTATTTTCTTTATTGTTAAAGATCAGAGCTAGTTTTGATTCTATTAGGAATCTAGTTACAGGTTGCTGAGCTGAGTTTGCCTTATGCTAATAGTGCACCTGCACTTGGGCTCTTCTACTACAAGCTGAAATTACTAAAGACCTAAAATCACTGAGTGCTATGTTAACTGGGGCGGGGGGTGCTAAAGATCTATTGCTAAGTGGCTGGTGGACCAGAGGTGAGCAGTTTGTGGGACAGCTGGACTGGCTATGGGATGGCTGATAGAGCAGAGCAGCTGGCAGAGTGGAGCAGTTCATGGGATGGCTGGTGGAGTGGAGTGGCTTGCAGTGAAGGCTGCAGCAGAACCCCATGGAGAGGCGTGGCAGTTGGCCTCGGACCAGGTAAGGTGCCTCTTAATGCCCCCCCCATTTCCACCCAGGCTGGGGGGGATAAAACTCTGCGGCTAAACTTTTGAACCCTGGCGCTGCATTGACCAGGGACAGAGACTTTGGGGTGATTTTTGGGTTGCTGGACTCAAGAGACTTTTGGGGTGTTGGACTGTTGGGACTTTGGGTGAACTTTTGGATTGCTGGACTTAAGACTCTGCTCATGGTTTGTGTTATGACTCCTGTTTGTGGTGTTTCCCCAACATAATGCCGCATTGTTTCCCTCCTTTATTAAAAGGCTTTTGTTACACTCAGACTCTGTGCTTGCGAGAGGGGAAGTATTGCCTCTTAGAGGCGCCCAGGTGGGTGGTATGTAATTGTCCCAGGTCACTGGGTGGGGGCTCGAGCCGGTTTTGCATTGTGTTATTGAAACGTAACCCTTAGATACTGAACCCAGCCCTTGTTGCTGCCAGCTCTGATGGGCAGAAGGGTTATATTAGTTTACTCCAGACTCTGTGGTGTTCTTCTGTACCAGACATGGACTGGTCACAGAGCTTGCTTTTACATACCACAATCCTTTAATGCTCTGCCAGATATGGTTGAGGTTAGCTTTAAAAAAGGTACAGTAACTCCCCACTTAACGTCCTCTCGCTTAACGTTGTTTCGATCTTACGTCCGTGCTCCATTACAGAACATGCTAGTTTAAAGTTATGCAATGCGCCGCTATAACATCGTTTGGCTGCCTGCTTTGTCCACAGCTGGCAGCCCCACTATCAGCTCCCCTACGCCCCCCCAGCACCTCCCGCCTGCTGGCGGACCCTGCAGATCCGCACCTTCCCCCTGCTCCCCCTGTCTCCTGCCCACGGCAATCAGCTGGTTTGCGGCATTCAGCAGGCTGGGGGGAGGGGGGAGGAGTGAGGATGTGGCGTGCAGCCTCCCCGCTCCCTCCCCTGCCTCCTGAATGCCGCAAATCAGCTGGAGGCAGGAGACAGGGGAGGGAGGGGGGAGGCTGCGCGCCGCGTCCTCGCTCCTCCCCCCAGCCTCCTGAATGCCACAAGACAGCTGATTGCCGTGGGCAGGAGGTGGGGGGAACAGGGGGAAGGCGCTAATCCCTGGGGGCTGCCAGTGGGCGGGAGGCACTGGCGGGGGCAGGGGAGCTGATAGGGGGGCTGCCAGCCTGTTTAATATGTGTATTAAATTACTTGTTTAAAATTGTTTAAAATGTATATAATGCCTTTTGTCTGGCAAAAAAAAAAAATTTCCCTGGAACCTAATCCCCCCTATTTACATTAATTCTTATAGGGAAATTGGATTCGCTTAACATCGTTTCGCTTAAAGTCGCATTTTTCAGGACCATAACTACAACATGAAGTGAGGAGTTACTGTATTTTACACATATCGCCACCTAGTGGCTGAGCAGTATAATACAGTTTAGCACTCCATTACACAGCGTGTGGGGCTGTCAAACTCTAGGTCGGGGGGAAGCCAGCCCTGAGAGGAGCAGAGTGTGGGGGTCCTTCCCCGATGCATTCAGTCTGAAAGCAGGTGGCTTGGTTTGGAAGGGCTGGTGCAGTGTCACTGGTTCTGAGGTCGCTCACCAGGTCTTGTCTTTTGCTGGCTACTTAGGGCTCTTCTGCACTGGAAACATTACAGTGGCACAGTGGCAGCTCTGCAGCTACAGTGCTTCTGTGTAGATGCGACCGATGCCGACAGGAGTGGCAGGAGGGTCAATCCACCTCCCTGAGAGGCAGTAGATGGGTCACTGAAATACAACATGCACCTGAGTCTTTTCTTTCAGTGAATCAAGAGATGGCAGGGGAGAGCTCACTCAGGCTTACATCAGCCACTGCTTACATCAGCCAGTGTTTGGAGATCCCCAAGGTGTCCAGCCATAGAGACAGAGACTTACCTCATTTCTTTGCTTTCTTTCAGCTTCCATGACAGGATTTCCCATGGCAGGTAAATACAAACATAGTTAGAGGGTGTGGGGGTCTGTCTGTATGTGTGGAGTGCATGCTGCAGTGTGCTGCTATCTCATAAATTGGGGCGAGGAAGGGCAGAGTTAAGGTTATTTAATCTAGTCGTTCAAGTGTAGGACTGGAGACCTGGGTTCAAATCCTGCCTCCACCAGACTCACTCCATGGTTTCAGCCTATCACTGCCTCACTACGTGCCTTGGTTTCCCCACCAGTGAATTGTTAACAAAGGGGCTGTGTGGCAGAGTGAACAGAGCGCAGGGCATTCTGGCTGTGGGGTACCTGTGGAAATGCCCCAGCCATTCAGCGTCTCAAGGGCTCACCCTTGCCCAGTAAGGCCGATTGAAATTTGGGCTCTGGCAGTGGCTGGCTGAGCCACATCAGTCTGGGGTGAGCCCAGATTTACCCTGGGGTATGATCTGCCCCAACAGATATTTTTGCCTTTAGTTATTGTTAGAGCTGTTTCAGCTTAGCCCTGGCTGTGGCTGGTGAGTGGCCCCACCCCTGCAAAGGGCAAGTGGAGGTGCTGTGTACCTACACTGGGGCACCGTGACACTAGCTGGGGCCTGTCAGAGGTGGGGGTGCGGTACCAGGAGCTGGGCTGCCGAGGTGCCGTCACCACAGGAGGGTGCTCAGTTCAGCCCGGGGCCGGCCCTGTCTGTCTGGACGCTGTGGAATACAGAGGAGCTGAGTCAGCCCCAGTCAGGGCCAGTGGAGGCTTTGGGGGAGCAGAACTACAGTCCCGCGAGGCTGCTGCTGTTGGCTCCGGTCAGGCAGGGTCATCGGGGCGCAGACGGGGAGGGAGCCCAGGCAGGGGCAAAGGGTAGTTCAGTCTCCTGACCAGTTACGCCCTTTGTCCCTCGGCTGGGAGCCGCTCAGACTGAGGGCTGGCCTGGCCTGCACACACCTGTCCTGTCATGGAGGGGAATTAACCCCAGCAGCTCATTTTAAAGTTTGGGCATCAGAGAGCTGCAATGGCTGCGACTTCCACTCACTACCAGCTTGGACCCAGGGCCCCAGACGTGAAAGCCCAGTGCCTGTTCCCCCCACACCAGCCACTGGGCTGAGCTGGGATGAAACAGGAAACAGTGCTATCTGGGGGAAAAGCCCCAGGTCTCCTTCCCCGAATGTACTGCATCAGCTCATCCCCCTCGCACAGACTGTACTGGAGCCAGAGTCCCCTGCGGGGAAAGACCCTGTGTCCCATTCTCCATCCCACGAGTCAGCCATTCCCCCCTGCCTGGGGCTGCATCAGAGCTGGTGACCTCCAGAGATGAACCCCCCAGTGTCCCATTCTCAGCCCCGCTGAGCCAGCCAGTCTGCCAAACTGGGACTGAATGGGAGCCAGAGTAAACTACAGGGAACAAGCCACATATTCCTTTCCTGTAGCCCATCCCTGAGTGTTTTTTCCCTTGGGTATTTGCAGACTCAGGCATCCCAGAACTAACTCAGCTCCGACTGGTGAACGGCCCGAGTCGCTGCGCTGGGAGGGTTGAAGTGTTTCACAACCAGCAGTGGGGAACCGTGTGTGATGACAACTGGGACATAACTGATGCTGGAGTCGTGTGCAGGCAGCTGGGCTGTGGGACGGCGTTATCAGCCCCAGGCACGGCTAACTTTGGGCAAGGATCTGACCCTATCTGGCTGGATGACGTCAACTGCGCAGGGACAGAAACTGCCCTCTCCGATTGCAGGGCTCAGCCTTGGGGAGTCCATAACTGTAACCACGGAGAAGATGCCGGTGTTGTGTGCTCAGGTAACCTTCATCTACCACCCTACCTCTTGCAGGGAGCAGGGTGGGAAGCTCATTACGGGGCATTGTCCCCTCAACCCAGTGCTGACCCCAGCATGGTGCCTGGGGCCTGTGCTTCAGGGAGCAATATGATGGTTCCAGTAGGGAGCTCTCTCCTCTCATTCTGTGCTGACCCTAATTTACCTGTGCGGTTCTATGGGCCTGTGCTGCAGGGAGCGGTGTGGGGGGCTCAGTAGGGGACACTCACGCTCTCCCCTTGATATCAATGCTGGCCCCAAAGGGGGCCTGTGCTGCAGGTAGGGGTATGTGAGTAGAGGGCTCTCTCCCTTTGCAGTTGTGCTGCCCTAATGCCCTAGTGTGGTGCCATGGATCCCTAGCACGAGGAATCCTTGTCTGTGCCCGATTTGGGGCAGCTCCCCGACTCCCTCAGCCACAGGCCGCAAAAGCGGTGCCCTCTAGGCCTTGTGGGGGGTGATCTCTCTCCAGGTTGGCAATAGGCACATGTCACCGTTCGGCCCTCCCAGAGTCCCTTTGCAGTGCCTAGTCCCTGTCCTGCTGGGCATTCACAGAAGTCACAGATCTGCTGCTCCCAAAGGAACAGGGTCCCAAGGTGACCAGTTCCACCTCCCATCTCTGCCCCGATCAACACGCAGCTCTAGGTCCCTTCATAGTCACACCAAGGACAAGTGATTTCACAGAGTGTAGCGATTCGAGGGGTAGCAAGGAGACGGGTTGGAAAGAAATGGTTCCATGGCCAATAAAATCATACCACGCTGACTAGAGCCTAGACTCATTGAACGAGATACTTTTCGGTTTGGTAGAGCAACGCTCATCCCACAGTCCTTCCAGGCTTTTACTACAGGTTTGGCTGTGATCTCCTGTTCCTGAGACAAATGCTGTCAGCCGCCTCCTGGGTGAAAGGGAGCTCTTGTCCTCTCTCCTCTTTCTTTGTAGGTACAGACCATTGTTTCTTCCCAGAGGAGGTCTCTCTTCTGAGACTTGTGCTGAGGGTCCTTTGTAAATTCTCAGGCCCCCACTAGGCCCAGACAGTGACTATAGCCTGTCTCCATGGCTGTGCTTTCTTCTATGTGCTGATTGGCTCAGCTGAAGGGATTGCCATGGTGCAGGTGACAAGCTTCACTTCAACACTTCTGGAGTCTCATATTCTACATTTTACATCTCTCGTCAACTATGTCCCATCCAAACATCTTGCCCCCATTAGGGTGACCAGTGGGCTGCTGTCTTTTGGTAGAGACCTCACATACCACTTCTGGTGAGCTATTGTGCATATGTCTCACCCAGGGGATCCCCGAATAACTCCAGGCAAACCTGTGCCCTCTGCCAGTTGGCGTCTATTTATCTCTGGGCCAGACTCCTCTGCGGGACATTGGGGACCTGGGTAACTGCAGCTTCCACTGGTTGGATTTGGTGTCAATGGAGCCTGCAGCCACTCACTCAAACTAAAAATCCAGGACCAATTTCTGAAGAGTCCGGTTCCCAATCACTGTGTTCCGGTGGATTTGCATTTCAGGAGATAAGTCCTGAAGTTGTAACTTCCCCAAGAGCTGGACACAGGAGATGCAATTCTTCCTCACTTCCTGTCCTATTACATATTTCCCTATCCTGTTTCTCAGCTGCCCTGTCCTACCCCAGAAGTGGCTGCATGTCAGTGAGGGGAGTCTCCTTCTTCTGGGTATGTCACAAGTTGATATCTATGTAACCCTATGTATCTATGAATACCAGCACCAGGAGTGAGGGTGTATATCTGTTCCCCGGGAGGTTCCTGCCAGCAGTGCTGGGGATGATCTTTTTCATTAAGTGCTCTAGTGGGAGCAGTAGGTCAGACTGCCGTCCAATCTACCAAACTAGGTGACAGTTGGCTGGGAGAGGAGTGGACAAACTTCAACATTGCACAAGAGATTAGCATGGTCAGTGGTGGGGAGCCCTTGAAAGGCAGTGGCTGTGTGAAGAGACCGGTCAGATCCGTTGGCGGGAGGCGCTACGTTCCCGAGCGACACGAGACATCAGATGCACAGGAACCTCCCTGAGTGTTTTTCCCCTTGGGTGTTTGCATCTCAGAACAGGCTCATCTCAGACTGGTGAACAACCCGAGTCGCTGCGCTGGGAGGGTTGAAGTGTTTCACAAGCAGCAGTGGGGAACTGTGTGTGATGACAGCTGGGACATAACTGATGCTGGAGTCGTGTGTAGGCAGCTGGGATGTGGGACGGCATTATCAGCCCCAGGCACGGCTAACTTTGGGCAAGGATCAGACCGTATCTGGCTGGATGACGTCAACTGCGCAGGGACAGAAACTGCCCTCTCCGATTGCAGGGCTCAGCCTTGGGGAGTCCATAACTGTAACCACGGAGAAGATGCCGGTGTTGTGTGCTCAGGTAACCTTCATCTACCACCCTACCTCTTGCAGGGAGCAGGGTGGGAAGCTCATTACGGGGCATTGTCCCCTCAACCCAGTGCTGACCCTAGCATGGTGCCTGGGGCCTGTGCTTCATGGAGCAATATGGCGGTTCCAGTAGGGAGTGCTCTCCTCTCAGTCTGTGCTGACCCTAATTTACCTGTGTGGTTCTATGGGCCTGTGCTGCAGGGAGCGGTGTGGGGGCTCAGTAGGGGTCACTCACAGTCTCCCCTTGATATCAATGCTGGCCCCAAAGTGGGCCTGTGCTGTAGGTAGGGGTGTGTGAGTAGAGGGCTCTCTCCCTTAGCAGTTGTCCTGGCCCTAATGCCCTAGTGTGGTGCAATGGGTCCCTAGCATGAGGAATCCTTGTCTGTGCCCGATTTGGGGCAGCTCCCCGACTCCCTCAGCCACAGGCCACAGAAGCCGTGCCCTCTAGGCCTTGTGGGGGGTGACCTCTCTCCAGGTTGGCAATAGGCACACTTCACCCTTTGGCCCTCCCAGAGTCCCTCTGCAGCACCCAGTCCCTGTCCTGCTGGGCATTCACAGAAGTCACAAATCTGTTGCTCCCAAAGGAACAGGGTCCCAAGGTGACCAGTTCCTCCTCCCATCTCTGCCCGGATCAACACACAGCTCTAGATCCCTTCATAGTCACACCAAGGACAAGTGATTTCACAGAGTGTAGCGATTCGAGGGGTAGCAAGGAGACGGGTTGGAAAGAAATGGTTCCATGACCAATAAAATCATACCACCTTCACTAGAGCCTAGACTCATTGAACGAGATACTTTTCTGTCTGGTAGAGCAACGCTCATCCCACAGTCCTTCCAGGGATTTACTCCAGGCTTGGCTGTGATCTCCAGTTCCTGAGACAAACGCTGTCAGCCGCCTCCTGGGTGCAAGGGCGCACTTGTCCCCTCTCCTCTTTCTTTGTAGGTACAGACTATTGCCTCTTCCCAGAGGAGGTCTCTCTTCTGAGACTTGTGCTGAGGGTCCTTTGTCTTTGTAAATTCTCAGCCCTGCACTAGGCCCAGACAGTGACTATAGCCTGTCTCCATGGCTGTGCTTTCTTCTATGTGCTGATTGGCTCAGCCGAAGGGATTGCCATGGTGCAGGTGAAAAGCTTCACTTCAACACTTCTGAAGCCTCATATTCTATATTTTACATCTCTCGTCAACTATGTCCCATCCAAACATCTTGCCCCCATTAGGGTGACCAGTGGGCTGCTGTCTTTTGGTAGAGACCTCACATACCACTTCTGGTGAGCTATTGTGCATATGTCTCACCCAGGGGATCCCCGAATAACTCCAGGCAAACCTGTGCCCTCTGACAGTTGGTGTCTATTTATCTCTGGGCCAGACTCCTCTGCGGGACATTGGGGACCTGGGTAACTGCAGCTTCCACTGGTTGGATTTGGTGTCAATGGAGCCTGCAGCCACTCACTCAAACTAAAAATCCAGGACCAATTTCTGAAGAGTCCGGTTCCCAATCACTGTGTTCTGGTGGATTTACATTTCGGGGATAAGTCCTGAAGTTGTAACTTCCCCAAGAGTTGGACACAGGAGATGCAATTCTTCCTCACTTCCTGTCCTATTAGATATTTCCCTATCCTGTTTCTCAGCTGCCCTGTCCTACCCCAGAAATGGCTGAGTGTCAGTGGGGGGAGTCTCCTTCTTCTGGGTATGTCACAAGTCGATATCTATGTAACCCTTTGTATCTATGAATAGCAGCACCAGGAGTGAGGGTGTAAATCTGTTCCCCGGGAGGTGCCTGCCAGCAGTGCTGGGGGTGATCTTTTTCATTAAGTGCTCTAGTGGGAGCAGTAGGTCAGACTGAAGTCCAGTCTGCCAAACTAGGTGACAGTTGGCTGGGAGAGGAGTGGACAAACTTCAACATTGCACAAGAGATTAGCATGGTCAGTGGTGGGGAGCCCTTGAAAGGCAGTGGCTGTGTGCAGAGACCGGTCACATCCGTTGGCGGGAGGCGCTACGTTCCCGAGCGACACGAGACATCAGATGCACAGGAACCTCCCTGAGTGTTTCTCCCCTTGGGTGTTTGCATCTCAGAACAGGCTCATCTCAGACTGGTGAATGGCTCGAGTCGCTGCTCTGGGCGGGTTGAAGTGTTTCACAACCAGTCGTGGGGAACCGTGTGTGATGACAGCTGGGACATAACTGATGCTGGAGTCGTGTGCAGGCAGCTGGGCTGTGGGACGGCGTTATCAGCCGCAGGAGAGGCTCGATTTGGGCAAGGATCAGACCGTATCTGGCTGGATGACGTCAACTGCGCAGGGACAGAAACTGCCCTCTCCGATTGCAGGGCTCAGCCTTGGGGAGTCCATAACTGTAACCACAGAGAAGATGCCAGTGTTGTGTGCTCAGGTAACCTTCATCTACCACCCTACCTCTTGCAGGGAGCAGGGTGGGAAGCTCATTATGGGGCATTGTCCCCTCAACCCAGTGCTGACCCCAGCATGGTGCCTGGGGCCTGTGCTTCAGGGAGCAATATGGCGGTTCCAGTAGGGAGTGCTCTCCTCTCAGTCTGTGCTGACCCTAATTCACCTGTGCGGTTCTATGGGCCTGTGCTGCAGGGAGCGGTGTGGGGGACTCAGTAGGGGTCACTCACAGTCTCCCCTTGATATCAATGCTGGCCCCAGAGTGGGCCTGTGCTGCAGGTAGGGGTGTGTGAGTAGAGGGCTCTCTCCCTTTGCAGTTGTCCTGGCCCTAATGCCCTAGTGTGGTGCAATGGGTCCCCAGCATGAGGAATCCTTGTCTGTGCCCGATTTGGGCAGCTCCCCGACTCCCTCAGCCACAGGCCACAGAAGCCGTGCCCTCTAGGCCTTGTGGGGGGGTGACCTCTCTCCAGGTTGGCAATAGGCATACTTCACCCTTAGGCCCTCCGAGCATCCCCCTGCAGCACCCAGTCCCTGTGCTGCTGGGCATTCAGAGCAGTCACAGATCTGCTGCTCCCAAAGGAACAGGGTCCCAAGGTGACCAGTTCGAGCTCCCATCTCTGCCCCGATCAACACACAGCTCTAGATCCGCTCATAGTCACACCAAGGACAAGTGATTTCACAGAGTGTAGCGATTCGAGGGGTAGCAAGGAGACGGGCTGGAAAGAAATGTTTCCATGACCAATAAAATCACACCACGCTGACTAGAGCCTAGACTCGTTGAACGAGATACTTTTCTGTCTGGTAGAGCAACGCTTACCCCACAGTCCTTCCAGGGATTTACTCCAGGCTTGGCTGTGATCTCCTGTTCCTGAGACAAACGCTGTCAGCTGCTTCCTGGGTGAAAGGGCGCTCTTGTCCCCTCTCCTCTTTCTTTGTAGGTACAGACCATTGTCTCTTCCCAGAGGAGGTCTCTCTTCTGAGACTTGTGCTGAGGGTCCTTTGTCTTTGTAAATTCTCAGCCCCCCACTAGGCCCAGACAGTGACTATAGCCTGTCTCCATGGCTGTGCTTTGTTCTATGTGCTGGTTGGCTCAGCCGAAGGGATTGCCATGGCGCAGGTGACAAGCTTCACTTCAACACTTCTGAAGCCTCATATTCTACATTTTACATCTCTCTTCAACTATGTCCCATCCAAATATCTTGCCCCCATTAGGGTGACCAGTGGGCTGCTGTCTCTTGGTAGAGACCTCACATACCACCTCTGGTGAGCTATTGTGCATATGTCTCACCCAGGGGATCCCCGAATAACTCCAGGCAAACCTGTGCCCTCTGCCAGTTGGCGTCTATTTCTCTCTGGGCCAGACTCCTCTGCGGCACATTGGGGACCTGGGTAACTGCAGCTTCCACTGGTTGGATTTGGTGTCAATGGAGCCTGCAGCCACTCACTCAAACTAAAAATCCAGGGCCAATTTCTGAAGAGTCCGGTTCCCAATCACTGTGTTCCGGCGGATTTGCATTTCAGGAGATAAGTCCTGAAGTTGTAACTTCCCCAAGAGCTGGACACAGGAAACACAATTTTTCCTCACTTCCTGTCCTATTAGATATTTCCCTATCCTGTTTCTCAGCTGCTCTGTCCTACCCCGGAAGTGGCTTCATGTCAGTGGGGGGGGGGGTCTCCTTCTTCTGGGTATGTCACAAGTTGATATCTACGTAACCCTATGTATCTATGAATACCAGCACCAGGAGTGAGGGTGTATATCTGTTCCCCGGGAGGTTCCTGCCAGCAGTGCTGGGGGTGATCTTTTTCATTAAGTGCTCTAGTGGGAGCAGTAGGTCAGACTGCAATCTAATCTGCCAAACTAGGTGACAGTTGGCTGGGAGAGGAGTGGACAAACTTCAACATTGCACAAGAGATTAGCCTGGTCAGTGGTGGGGAGCCCTTGAAAGGCAGTGGCTGTGTGCAGAGACCGGTCAGATCCGTCAGCGGGAGGCGCTACGTTCCCCAGCGACACGAGAGATCAGATGCAGAGGAATGTCCTTGATTGTTTTTTCCCTTGGGTGTTTGCATCTCAGAACTGTCTCAGGTCCAATTGGTGAATGGCCCGAGTCGCTGCGCTGGGAGGGTTGAAGTGTTTCACAAGCAGCAGTGGGGAACCGTGTGTGATGACAGCTGGGACATTACTGATGCTGGAGTCGTGTGCAGGCAGCTGGGCTGTGGGACGGCGTTATCAGCCGCAGGAGAGGCTCGATTTGGGCAAGGATCAGACCGTATCTGGCTGGATGATGTCAACTGCACAGGGACAGAAGCTGCCCTCACCGAATGCAGGGCTCGGCCTTGGGGAGTCCATAACTGTAACCACGGAGAAGATGCCGGTGTTGTGTGCTCAGGTACCCTTCATCTACCGCCATGGATGTTGCAGGGAGGAGGGTGGGAAGCTCATTACGGGGCATTGTCCCCTCACAGCCAGTGCTGACCCCAGCATGGTGCTTGGGGCCTGTGCTTCAGGGAGGAATATGGCAGTTGCAGTAGGGAGCTCTCTCCTCTCAGTCTGTGCTGACCCCAATT
Organism: Emys orbicularis; assembly: GCF_028017835.1. Lineage (NCBI taxonomy): Eukaryota > Metazoa > Chordata > Testudines > Emydidae > Emys > Emys orbicularis. The sequence goes on along the minus strand of NC_088703.1, from coordinate 7,646,491 downwards.
CCCCTGTGCGGTTCTATGGGCCTGTGCTGCAGGGAGCGGTGTGGGGGCTCAGTCGGGGACGCTCATGCTTTCCCCTTGATATCAATGCTGGCCCCAAAGGGGGTCTGTGCTGCAGGTAGGGGTGTGTGAGTAGAGGGTTCTCTCCCTTTGAAGTTGTGCTGGCCCTAATGCCCTAGTGTGGTGCTATGGGTCCTTAGCATGTGGAAGGCTTGTCTGTGCCCGCTGGGGGGCAGCTCCCCGACTCCCTCAGCAACAGGCCACACAAGCCGTGCCCTCTAGGACTTGTGGGGGGTGACCTCTCTCCAGGTTGGCAATAGGCACGCTTCACCCTTCGGCCCTCCGAGTGTCCCTCTGCAGCACCCAATCCCTTTCCTGCTGGACATTCACAGAAGTCACAGATCTGCTACTCCCAAAGGAACAGGGTCCCAAGGTGACCAGTTCCACCTCCCATCTCTGCCCCGATCAACACACAGCTCAAGCCCATACTAGGCGCAGACGGTGACTATAGCGTGTCTCCATGGCTGTGCTTTGTTCTAAGTGCTGATTGGCTCAGCTGAAGGGATTGCCATGGGGCAGGTGACAAGCTTCACTTCAACACTTCTGGAGCATCGTATTCTACATTTTACATCTCTCTTCTTCTATGTCCCATAGAAACATCATCCCCCCATTAGGGCGAAGATTGGGCTGCTGGCTCTTGGTAGAGTGCTCACATACCACCTTTGGTGAGCTATTGTGCATATATCTCACCCAGGGGATCCCCGTAAAACTCTAGGGATCCCTGTGCCCTCTGCCAGTTGGCGTCTACTTATCTCTAGGTCAGACTCCTCTGCGGGACATTGGGGACCTGGGTAACTGCAGCTTCCACTGGTTGGATTTGGTTTCAATGGAGCCTGTAGCCACTCACTCAAACTAAAAATCCAGGGCCAATTTCTGAAGAGTCCGGTTCCCACTAACTGTGTTCCGGAGGATTTGCATTTCAGGGAAGTAGTGCTGAAGTTGTAACTTCCCCAAGAGCTGGACACAGGAGACGCAATTCTTCCTCACTTCCTGTCCTACACAGCCTACATATTTCACTATCCTGTTTCTCAGCTGCCCTGTCCTACCCCAGAAGTGGTTGCATGTCAGTGGGTGGAGTCTTCTTCTTTTGTGTATGTCACAAGTCAATATCTATGTAACCCTTGTTCCAGTGTCGTCGGAAGTGATTAGGGACATGTTCAGTATCCTGAGTTTCCTTTTCAGCACTATATCACAGATCTGGCTTGAGCACCCACCCAGTAACCTGGGACAATTACATACCACCCCCTGGGTGCTTCTACGAGAGAAAGCTTCCCCTCTTGCAAGCACAAAGTCTCAGTGCAGAAAAGAAACCTTTTAATAAATGAAAAAACAATGAGGAGTCCTTGTGGCACCTTAGAGATTAACAAATTTATTTGGGCATAACTTTCATGGGCTAAAACCCACTTCAAATGCATGGAGTGAAAAGTACAGTAGGCAGTATATATATTACAGCACATTAAAAGATTGGGAGTTGCCTTTCTAATTGGGCGGTTAGTGCTAACGAGATCAATTCAATCAAGGTGGAAGTTGCCGGTTTCCAACAGTTGATTAGAAAGGATGAATATCAACAGAGGGAAATTACTTTTTGTAGTGCTAACGAGGCTAATTTAATCAAGGTGGACCTCTCTCATTCCCAGCAATGCCCATCTGCCATGTACATTGGCCAAACTGGACAGTCTCTACGCAAAAGAATAAATGGACGCAAAGCAGACATCAAGAATTGTAACATTCAAAGCCAGTAGGAGAGCACTTCAATCTCCCTGGACGCTCAATAACAGACTTAAAAGTGGCCATTCTTCAACAAAAAAACTTCAAAAACAGACCGGAACGAGAAACTGCAGAACTGGGATTAATTTGCAAACTGGACACCATCAAATTAGGCCTGAATAAAGACTAGGAGTGGCTGGCTCACTACAAAAAGAAATTTTCCCTCTATTGATACTCACTCCTTCTTGTCAACTGTTGGGAATGGGCAATGTCCACCCTGATTGATTTGGCCTCTTTAGCACTACAAAATAATTTTCCTTCTGTTGATATTCACCCCTTCTTGTCAAGTGTTGGGTATTGGCCTCTTCCACCTTGATTGAATTGGCCTCATTAGCACTGACCCCCCACTTGGTAAGACAACTCCCCTCTTTTAATGTGCTGTAATATATATACTGCCTACTGTATTTTTCACTCCATGCATCTGATAAAGTGGGTTTTAGCCCACGAAAGCTTATGCCCAAATAAATTTGTTAGTCTCTAAGGTGCCACAAGGACTCCTCATTGTTTTTGCTGATACAGACTAACACGGTTCCCACTCTGAAACCTTTAATAAAAGGAGGGAAGCCCCCAGCATTAGCTTGGGAAAATGCCACAAACAGGATTTCTAAACCTAAAACCATGAGCAAAACACCTCCCCCAGAGTATGTTGGGCAGTGTCTTTTACCTCAGGTTCTTGAGTCCAGCAACCAAAAGTTCCTTTAAGGTGCCGCTCCCTTCTCCCTCCACCGCACCCCACTCACAGTGGTTGTCCTTGGTTAGTGAAGACCCAGAGTTCAGAGGTGCACCTGTGTGAGTTCAGCTCCCACCATGGGGGCGGGGAGGAGAGTGCCTGGTTCGCTTTGCTGTCTGGGTGCTGGCTCTGGTCGCAGCTGTCCTGCCAGCCACTCACCACTCTGCTCGCCCTCACCTTCTGCTCCCCCGGCCTCTCCGCTGTGACCTCTGCAGGTCGCTCTCTTGAGGCTTAAGAGATGCTGATGTTGTGTGCTCAGGTAACTTGCATCCATGACGTCACTGTGGGTGATGTGGGCTGGGAAGCTTTCAGCACAGACCCAGCTCTCCTGTCTAAGTCAGCACTGACCCCAGTGCCTCAGCATGGTGCTAAGGGCCTGTTCTGCAGGGAGCTGGTTCAGGGTCACAGTAAGTGTCGCTCTTCCCATGGTATCAGTGCTGACCCCATTTTCCCCACACAGTTCTACATGCCTGTGCTACAGGGAGTGGGATGGGGGCTCATTTGGGGGTGCTCTCCCCTTGAAGTCAGTGCTGGCCCCAGTGCGCCAGCACACCACTTAGAGCCTGCGCTGCAGGGAGCAGTATGTGTGCCTCTGTGAGAGACCCTCCCTGTCGCTGGTCGCTCTGATCTCCCTGCCCCATTACAGCACAATGGGGCGCTGGGTAACCATAGATCCCATTTGTGGGATTTGGGGTTGAATGGATCCTGCAGCCACTCAGGGATCCCTTTATGAAGTGTGGGGTTCCTATCCCCGTCACTCCGGGTGATTTCCATCTCAGCTAATTACCCCTGAACCTGTAACATCCCCCACAGCTGTGACTGGAGACAGGGTTCTTCCTCACTTCCTCGCCTACACAGCCTATGAGTTTCTGTGCCCTGTCTCTCATCTACCCTGTTCCACCCCACAGGTGGCTGCATGGTAGTAGTGAGGAGTAGGGAAGTCAAGTTATTAAAAAAATAATTGTGATTAATTGTGAGATAAAAAATTAATCATGATTAATTGCACAATTAATCGCCCCTTTACACAATAAGAGAATACCATTTATTTCAATTTTTTGGGATGTTTTCTACATTTTCAAATACATTGATTTCAATTACAATATAGAATACATAGTGTACAGTGCTCACTTTATATTTATTTTTTATTATAAATATTTGCACTGTAAAAAAGAAAGAGCCGATTTTGAGTGGCACACTACCTGGAGGAGGAGGAGGAGGGGCAGGAACACACCACGCTGGGGGAAGAAGCAGGGGAGGAGGGAAGCTTGGTTGCCGCAAGACCAAGCTTCTGCCTCCTGCCCCCGCAGGGGAGAGCAGTGGGGGGGGGGGGGTCCTGACCCTCAGCCCCACCGCTCTCCCCTGCGGGGGCAGGAGGCAGAAGCTTGAACTTGCGGCAGCCAAGCTTTCCTCCTCCCCTGCTTCTTCCCCCAGGGTGGTGCATTCCTGCCACTCCTCCTCCCCCTCCCTCTCCCTCTCCCTGCCGCCGATCAGCTGATGGCCTGGGGAAGGGGGAGGGGGAGCCGAGCCGAGCTGCAGTGTGCTCGCTGCTTCATAGAGGAGGCAGAGAGAGGTAGGGTCGAGCCTTGGGGAAGGGGGGTGGCGGTGGAACAGGGCATATCCCTTCCAGCCCCCTGTTATGAGCACCCCCACGAGCCGAGCAACCCAGCCCTCTGCCCTGAACCCCCCCACACCCAGCCTTCTGCCCTGTACCTCCACAGACACCCAAGCCCTCTGCCTTGCACCCCCACACACCCAGCCTTCTGCCCTGCACCCCTGCACACCCCCAGCCCTCTGCCCTGACCACTGAACCCCCCACATACCCAGCCTTCTGCCCTGCACCTCCACAGACACCCCATCCCTCTACCCTGACCTCCCCCAACACCCAGCCTTCTGCCCTGCACCCTCACACACACCCAGCCCTCTGCCCTGACCCCTGAACCCCCCCACACCCAGACTTCTTCCCTGATCCCCCACACACCCCAGCCCTCTGCCCTTACCCCTGAACTCCCCCACACACTCAGCCTTCTTCCCTGACCCCCCACATCCCCACTGCCTTCTGCCCTGACCCCCCACACACCCCAGCCCTCTGCCCTTACCCTTGAACTCCCACACACACTCAGCCTTCTTCCCTGACCCCCCACATCCCCACTGCCTTCTGCCCTGACCCCTGAACCCCCCCACCCCCAGCCCTCTGCCCTGACCCCCCCACACACCCAGCCTTCTGCCCTGCACCCTCACACACCCCCAGCCCTCTGCCCTGACCCCTGAACCCCCCCACACCCCCACTGCCCTCTGCCCTCACCCCTGAACCCCCCCCACTCCCAGCCTTCTTCCCTGATCCCCCCACACACCCCAGCCCTCTGCTCTTACCCCTGAACTCCCACACACACTCAGCCTTCTTCCCTGACCCCCCACATCCCCACTGCCTTCTGCCCTGCACCCCCACACACCCCAGCCCTCTGCCCTTACTCCTGAATTCCCACACACCCAGCCTTCTGCCCTACACCCCCCCAAACCCCATCCCTCTGCCCTGACCCCTGAACTCCCCCCCACACCCAGCCTTCTGCCCTGCACCCCCACACACTCCCAGCCCTCTGCCCTGGCCCCTGAACTCCCCCCCACCCCCAGCCTTCTGCCCTGCATCCCGCCACACACCCAGCTCTCTTCCCTGACCCCTGAACCCCTCCCCAGGTCTGGGGTCCCGGCTGCCGGCCCCTTGCCAGCCGGCGTGCCGGCCGCAGGCCCCGCTCAGCCCGCTGCCGGCCTAGGTGAACAGAACCCCGGGCTGAGCAGGCTGGCAGCGTAAGATCAGCATTTTAATTTAATTTTAAATGAAGCTTCTTAAACATTTTGAAAGCCTTGTTTATTTTACATACAACAATAGTGTCGGAGAATAACAGAGTTCTCACTTTTTGTTTGGGTACAGCAAGTCAGATACTTTAGCTCTCTCCCTCTATGCAATTGATAGAGAGAAAATAAACAGGTCTCTCAACAGGTAAACAATGACAGCAAGCATTTATACCTTTTGTTACAGACAATAATGAGCAACAGCTGCATTTTGTTTATACATAGGTCATTCTGATATCTTGTTTTGCTCACTAATGTACACTCTTAGTCTACATTCCATATTATCTACACAAGGTCGCAACAACTTCTCACACAGTTCTTTCCCACTCGCCTCACACATTCCTCGCTTCTACAAATCTCACGTTATTAGGGTTACAGTTAGCCTAACTCTTGCTAACAAACTGTCATGCATTGCAATCCCCTTTCCTGTCAGTTCTTTCTCTGCTTCCACAACCCCCCCCCTTTTGTACTACTAGTACAACAAACATTCTCAAATCTCTATTTGCATTAAGTCTTGGAATTCAGATTCTACATCAGATGCTTCAACCTTAGGGGTTTTGATTGGATATAATGACAATGCATGATTAGCATGAACATGAAAGGTATTACTATTCGTACGTCCTTTACAACAACAATAACATAATCCTAAGCTAACTAATAGCAACACAAGCAATAACATTCCCATAGCAATAATATGATGGGGTTGTTGTACAATTTTAGTCATAAAACACAATACATCATACTTAGTACATAAAGTAGACACTCTATAAGCTGTATGACAGGCATACTTTTCAACTTGATATATATTTTGAAGCATGTGAATTTGCCCTTGTATTTCAGATATTCTCTGAACCTTTGGTAACAGTGAAAGCAAATTTTGAAATCGATCAGGCACTAAACTAGTCCAATTAAAGGGTATCTGGAACCTAAGGGCTACTTGGAAAATTCTATCTGCAGGCCAGTAAATAATATGATTGCCTGCAGTGGTAGTGAGATTAAAATGTATGTCTTGCAATGTGGTGGCTTTAACATACACACAGCTATCATTAGTTTGAAAAAGTAAGTGTCCTGTCAGGGTAGTTCCTTGTCCTCTACCCTCCCAGCAAACGTAGTCATGAAAAGTAACAACTGCTCCTGGCTTCAGTTTACGGATACACAGACGCTGTGAGGTTCTAACGGCCAAAATGTCCATTGACTCCCTAACCCCATCCAAATGTCAGGTGTAATCCCAGGAGCACTGACTAAAAATCGATTGGGCATACCAAGTAGTCTAATTTCCCAGATGTCTCGGTGAATTACCCAATCCCACATGCATCCTCCCCATGGACCCGGCAGGATTCGGTATGTGGGAGCCCACATCCCCCCAACTGGTCCATATGCTTGGAAGGAGCATTGAGAGCGTCCGCACTTCCACCCAGAAAGTCTCCAAGTATGTCTACATGGCCACAGATCAGATGGTACTCCTGATGTGTCTGTAAGGGCAGTGGGCCAAGCCTGATGCTCTAGATCATTCCGAATGGCCATTAGCTGGTCATTCAGGAAATCCTGAATTTCTGAACATGCTAGATCCCACTACAATGCCTTCCCAGCCTCAGTGATATTCAATACCATCTCTGTCAGTAACTTCTGGGTCATAGAACTAAGGGCGGAGATAACATGTACCTCACCAATTCCAGCCTATACCTGGGTTAGCTGTGCCCCAATTCCTCCTCATGTTTTGGTTCTTAAAAATATTCCAAACTGCTGCTGCACTATTGGCCCCATCCCAAAGGGATCCGGTAAAGTCTCTCTTCTTTCTAGAGGAAATAACCCAAGCCCTCTGTTGTGTTAATCTAATGGCAGCCCCCTTTGAACAATTTGGGTATGTAGAGGTGATCTGGAAACTGGATAAGGGTAATGAAAATTTAACAGTCCCTAGTACAGTGTTAATCACAGTCCACTGATATCCTAATACATCTCTCTTTGGTGTAGTACTATACCACATCTGTTGGTTGAACACCTTTATGTACTTCCGGGAGGCACTGATATTAATGGCACAAGAGGGGGTGTATTGCAATAAGGTACAGGTAACATTATTAGTCACTGGAATAATTTCTATGCAGGTAAAATTTCCAGTGGCAAAACAAACTCTTTGGGTGTTCACTAATTGGGTGACCAAATAACAATAAGGGCCTCACTCATTTAACACAGTGCAAATTCCAGGAACAGCCATCATATCTACTTCACTATAGAACCCATCAATTGCAATTACAGATTCTTGGGGTTCACTTGTAGTGATGCGATATATATTTTATCTCCACTGATGCATTTGTTTTCCATCCTTAATTTTTTTTTTGCCAAATAATATTTAAATAAATAACTAAAGTGTGAAGGCCTTGGCCATTGGTTTTATCAAATATATGGCATTGTCTGTATTTGGATGTGTTACAGGGGTAATAGTGTAATGGAGGAGATGGCAGGGACAATGGCAACAAGGTGCCTTTGGTATTTATCATTTAAAATCCAATTAGGGAGGGCAATACATGCTGAAGGACTTATCCAAAACACAGGGTGCAGCCTGTAGAATAAACCCCACAATCCAATCAATACCACGTTCCCAAGCATGGGACCCACAAGTTTCTTCCTGCCAGTGTATAATTCTTTGTTTCTTCACCAGGGTCAGTTCTTAATGTCTTTTGTAGGCAGGATCCCTGGACTTTGGTGGTTTCAATGGAGGAAGTGTTCCTTCTTCTCTTTTCCTGAAGAGTCGTGGTTCAGCATCATACAGGGGAGAGGTTACTAGCACATCACCCTGTAATGGTTTTGCTGCTTCTAGAAAAATCCAAAGGCACACTAGGTCTGTCAGTGGACAAGGGAGAGGTTACTAGCACTTCACCTTGTCTTTTTTCTTTTTCCTGCTGTCCAGAAGGCACAGCAGAGCTAGAAGGAAAAATAGGCTTATCAGTCGGAGAGTCCTCCCGAGGTGGAGGGGTCTTTTTACAGTGAGAAGCATGGGTCTAGGCAGGTAGTCTTTGGTACTTCACAGCAGTGTTGGTGGTTAACAGGACTTGGAAAGGGCCTTTCCAGTGTGGAGACAAAGCAGTCCTTCGTTGATGGACTTTACGGAGACTCAGTCTCCTGGTTTCAATGAATGGCAGGGCTGCTAGGTCTTTGGGTAGCACTTCTTTTATCTGTGAGAAAAGAAACCTAACACATTTCATTAATGCCTGGCAGTGTTTTGCAGATCTCATAGTTGCTTGGGCACATTCAGGCCCCCCTTTTCTTGGTTGTCAACCAAGTCTTAGCTGTGAGCAATGTCCTTGGATGCGGCCAGCGTCTTATCTTTGGACTGAGCTTGCTAACCATTTGTTCCAGTTAACTCGTTCTGTTCTTTTTCCTTCTCCCCTTCTTGGCTTCTTTTAACCTACAAAGGAAACTTCCACTCTTCACTCATACACCTTTTCCCAACAATGAACACATACACATTGCCATTATACAGTACATTAGTCTTATTATTCAACGTATGCCATATACACCCTTCCAGTAAAATAACTTTATTACAGAGCTTTGGAGCAACAAACCAGGACAAGCACTCCCACTTTTGAGGAGTCCACTCGGTACAACCTCTGGTGTCCAATAGCTTTCCTCCCTCCCCACCTTCTGGCTAGAAATCTGAGGTAGCCAGAAGGATCCCATGGGCAATATGGGGAGTGGGTTAACCTTCCATGTCCTTGCTTCCAAAGACTGTTGGTATACAAATTTTAACAACAATTTTTCTTCAATTAAAAAATCTGGCCAATGAAGTTTCTTTTTCTTACTTAAGCAAATGTATTAGACTTTAGTATATCACATTTTCCTGATTTATCCAAACCTGATTTATCCAAACACTTTGTATTCCAAGTTGAATAAAACAAGTATCTGCTTTTTGATTTAACCCTTCTATTTAATTTTAAACTAGACTGTCTTATGAAAATATTAAACACAACAATTCTGGCCACAAGACAAACACCACAAGACAGGACATAGAACACAAAAATAATTCCTATTGTACCAGTAAATGCATGGCACGTTGAATGCTGTTCAGCTGGCATCCGTTTTCTCTGATGATCTGAAAGACAAAAGAACAGAGATCTACCCCTTCTGGGTAGTCAGTCATTGTTTAAAATATTTCCTTTATATACAAATACTCTTGTTGATTTTAGACAAAACAGAGGAATTACCACATATTTCCTTGTATTTGTTTCATAGGCAGCCCAGATTTCAGTGGCTTCTACCTTATTAGTTAGAAAATTGCATTAATACAGATGCTTTCTGGCTTGCTTCCAGATCCAAAGCTATCCACAGCTTAAAGATTCTTACTTAAAAAGGGACACAATTAACTTTCCCAGACTTTTGATTGCCTTTTACTTCTAACTCCTGCTTCCAAACACACAGTGATCTGAAAGAGACAACACAACCTATATTGGTAGGTTTGCATTTCTTTTACCTCTGCTACAATATACACTGCACATGTTCTGGGGAAAATGCACATCCTCTCCACAATTCAATTTCCACAACACTAGCCACATCAATTTTTACACAAGGTGTAACTATTTCTTTTGTGCTTACAAAATCTCCATGCACCCCTAATAAGACAGTTCGACCACATAGAGCCAGAGGCACTGTCCTTCTCTCTCTTTACCAGATCTTTCATCTGCTATTTTGTTACCCAAAAACAAATTCAAATCTTTTATTCTCCTGGCTTTGACTACCCTGCTGCAGCCACAACCTTTGGTCTTTATTTAAAACATTTTAAATCTTGTAAAGCATTAAGTCACCTTAAGGATTAAAGGCTAAATACCATATTAAACAACACTAGTTTCCTGTGTCTGGCAAAAGTATTCTCGGTTTTTGCAACTTTAAACAATACCAATTCATCTCAAAATTATAAAACACAGATCCCACAAAACCAATAATCCATTTGCCCCAGGGTTGGTTTTCCAATGTCAGGCTCAAGAGAGTTAAATGGGTAGGAATATCAAAGGAGCCATACTCGGGCCATACAGTCCCCAGGGCTGGCCAATCCTGGGTGCAAAGTTGTAAAAAAACCGCTTCCTTGACATCCCTTTTTGAACACCGGGTAAGGGCCATTTGCTTAACATATAATCCAAAGGACTATCCTTAGAGGGTTTTACCAGAGACCCACCCATCTGCCTGCTGACAGTCTAACAGAGAATTACACAGAGAACAGAGGGAATTATGGCCTAATAGGATCTTATTACAGGAATTTCTACTAATACTGACCGCTACAGGGGACGGGACAGAAGGATCCCAATTCGACCTCAGAGCTTCATCGCATGCGATGGCTTCCACTCTGAGGAATTATGAATGAGAGGCTCAATTCCGTTCACACACCTAATGCCCAAATGTATAAGACAGAAATTCATTTTACCAGAGACCCAAAACAGAACCAGATCAGAACCAGAACCAGATACTGTCTCCTTATCCTTCCACTATGCCCTCAAAGTTTCCAACCTGTTTTCCAATCTCTCTATCTGTTGCCTGCCCGCTTGGGCCCGATCCTGCTTTTCTCGCTGAACCGTCCCTTCCATGGACACCGGCTTTTCCTTCCAGTACCAATTTAGCTAGGAGGGTGGGCTTCTCAACTAGCCCCCACCCTTCCTGGTCTCTTCCCTTACTATCCTTACTCACAAGGCTACCCAAGTCCTCCCTCGTGAGGCTTGCCACCTGGGCAAAATGCATGGCTCATTGGCGTTTAACTATTCAATTTTCTTTTGTGGCAAACACACTGCTCTTACAGCATATACTGAGCACAAATAATTAAATTTTGATAAGTCCCTTAAGGACCGGTACTTGCTTAGCCAGTGCTTCCTTTTCTGCCTGGAAGTCCTGTCTCAAGGCTTGCAACTTGCCCTGGGCGTAGGGTTGAGCTGCTGCCTGGTTCATGATCTATGCTCTTAATTGCTCAATTCTAGTTATCAAGTACACAACTCTTCCCTTTTCTCCAACTTCTCTATTGCCCAGTCTTGCTACGACTGGGGTAGATCCACCTGACACCCTTCCCGGTGGAGAGAGGAATGCTAAACCCCTCTCCGGTTCTCAGACTTACTGCGGCTGAGAGTAGGCACACTTTCATACTCACACACATACGTCCAGACTGGCCACGGCTGTGTACAACGTTCAGAGAAGGTGCTGTGCAATCTCCAACTTGCTTCCTCTCTTGGGAGGGCAGTTCTTTTACGCCCTGGGGTCTCCTGGGGCGTCTTTTCAGTGATTTCAGTCCAGGCCGGCTGCCTGTGGCTTCTTCAGCGTCCCCAAAACATGCCAGCTCCAGGGTCGCAAAGGCAGACTGTTGGATCTCACTGGACAGTTAAGCTTTGCAAATGTAATCTCAGCACTGTAACTTGTATTGCCTTTGGTTTGACTCTGTCTATATTTTTTTTCACAGCCAGCTGGGGCCGAAAGCAATTTTTCTTTGTACTTAGCCTGGTCTGCATTGATTCTTGACCTTGAACACAGATTAACTTTCTCTTTATCTCTGGACCAAGCTGAATTTCAAATTAACCCATTCCTTTCCTCAATAGACAAATTGCTCCCATTGTGTGTCAGAGGCTTTTTGGTGATTAAAAGCTCCTCTGAGATGTATGATCTTATCTAGATTGAAGGTACCTTCTAGTGGGCATTGTTTAGATGAATTTTTTACACATGTAAATATTCCAATTGTCTAAATACCTGCAGGTTTTAGGACCATAATGTACGTACATGAAATAAGCTGGGGTACCCTTAGGGGGTGAGAGGGAAAACTTAGACTGTCCCCCACCCATTTTCCAATCTCACACACACAGGGAGGAAGCCCTGTCCGCTCTAGCGGCACATAAACTAAGGATCTCTCCCTACAGGGTACTCATACAGGAGAGGCTAACAAGGATGGCCATGACCCTCCTACACCTCCCTTCAGCAAAGAGCATCGGCTAATCTCAGAGAGACGGCACCGCTTACTCTGTTGCATCCAGTGAGATGATCAGACTGTCAGTGGCTCACACGGAGAGGAAAAGGGGAGGGAAGATGGGTTCACACACTCCTAGAGCCAGGTAGCCTCCTCGCCGGACGATGCCAGGCCGAGTTAGCCCACCGTGGGTCGGATCTCCTAAAAGATCCTCTAGTTACCGGGCTTGCGTTAGAGTAGTTCTGGTCACGAGCCAAAAGACTTCGCAGAGTACTCTGGGCGTGTTCCAGTAACACTCAATTCACACTGGTGTGTACACACACACACACACACACACCGAGGCCTCTATTCCTGGCACTATTCCCAAGTACCACGATGCATCACTCGAGGTGGTAAAAACCCCTCCTGAGGCGGTAACAACCCCTCAGTCCGGACTCTATACTCGAGGCGGTAAAAACCCCTCCTGAGGCGGTAACAACTCCTCAACACAGGTGCATACCTATGCACCTCGCATATGCATACGGGGGCGGCAAACAATTCCCCTAACCCGCTCTGCATCTGACCTTGTTGCACAGTCAATAAGTTCGGATGGCGTGAGCCCAACAGGGACAGACGGCCCCACGGACAGTCCTCCTCCGACACCCCAATAGAGATTTCAAAAGGTCTCCTACCTCTATTGTGGCGCCATGGGGTTCGAAGGGGAACGATCTGTAGCAGCTGCCGGTGCCTCTGCGGGCGTTGCTATCCCGGACGAACCCCCAAATTGTCGGAGAATAACAGAGTTCTCACTTTTTGTTTGGGTACAGCAAGTCAGATACTTTATTTTCTCTCTATCAATTGCATAGAGGGAGAGAGCTAAACAGGTCTCTCAACAGGTAAACAATGACAGCAAGCATTTATACCTTTTGTTACAGACAATAATGAGCAACAGCTGCATTTTGTTTATACATAGGTCATTCTGATATCTTGTTTTGCTCACTAATGTACACTCTTAGTCTACATTCCATATTATCTACACAAGGTCGCAACAACTTCTCACACAGTTCTTTCCCACTCGCCTCACACATTCCTCGCTTCTACAAATCTCACGTTATTAAGGTTACAGTTAGCCTGACTCTTGCTAACTAACTGTCATGCATTGCAATCCCCTTCCTGTCAGTTCTTTCTCTGCTTCCACAATAGTTTAGTTATATAATATAGACTTATAGAGAGAGACCTTCTAAAAAACGTTAAAATGTATGACTGGCACGCAAAACCTTAAATTAGAGTGGATAAATGAAGACTCAGCACACCACTTCTGAAAGGTTGCCTACCCCTGTTTTATAAGGATGAACATGGGGGTGCTGGGTGATCCCCCGAGGTACAGAGCGTCACACCTCCCTTAGATTACTGCAGGAGGGTTCGTCACTGACTAGCTCGAATGCAGTTTTTGTTATAGTTCTCTTGGCATCCAGCCATTAAGGCCATGAGGCAGCGTGCCTCAGTTTCCCCATTCACACACAGCAAACCAGGTTTTTTATGGTTTCTCTGCTGTGATAAGATTTAAACCTGTTTACAGGTATTAATTGAAAAGTAGCATTATCATAAGGTTTAAGATCCGTGTCAAAATTCTTATCCCCAAAACTTAACATTAATACCAACATTTTTATCACAGATGGGTGTTTAAAAGTATCTTTATGATACCACTCTCTCTGTTCAGATAGTGTAGTTTGAGGTTAGTTTGGTCATTACCCATGATGTCCTTTGACTCTTTCCCATGTAATCAGTCACTGGCTTTTCTTTCTTTGCAGTGTTCCCCTCTGTGTGGGCTCTTAATTTAATCGTGTTTCTGGAATTTTGGTGCCTCAGGGTCTGGCAAGATAGATGTTCAGGGGGATCCTGCACATTGGCTGGCCCTTTGGGGAGCGGTCTCCCAACCCCAGGACTGTACATATGCAAAAAATCCAGCTCCCCTTTTGGGGTTACCCTGTGTTTCCCCCTCCCAGCACTGAGTCCTTCCCTGCCCCCTTGAGGGCTGTGATCTGTGCTCTCTGGTCTAGGGGTGTTTACCCTTTGATCAGATTCACATTTCCCCAGCAACTTTCCCATAACTGCTCTCTGTGCCTCACCAGCCTGGGGGAAAACACCCCCTTCTCTGTCAGTTTGGTCATTTGTGTTCTCACAGACCCTGGCAATTTCCTGGTCTCAACTCCTCTGCCGTCACAGGCTTTGGAGCTGCATCTTGATGTAAAGAGACACAGTTACTTTCCACACACTTATCAGAAATAGCATCCTGAAAAACTGGGACCTGGATCGGGTACCCTCTGCCACCCCTTTCTCTGTCCCTGAGAAGTCAGCTGTGTGACTGCTCCCCTCCAGGAGGTCAGGTACACGGTCCCTTCTCAAAACCTGGGTCACAGGCTGAGTGCCTGGGTGCACAGAGGCTGACCCAGCCATCCTCCGAGTGTCCTGGGCATCCTGCCCCAATTGACTAGTGAGGAGACATTCCTTTACCCCCACTATTCCTTCCCCAGTTTCCTCCTCTGGGCCCCCTCCTAAGACACATTTCTCTGTGCTCCCTAGGAAGGGTTCTGTCTCTCGTTCAGCTGCAATAATCTGCCAGCTAACAACTGTTTCCTTTATCACTGACAACACCTCTCCTGCCTGTGTGTCTGAGGGCATGTTACCTTCTGCTGGAAAGGAGCTAGTCTCAGCCCCTCCCATACTTGGAAGCACCCTGCTTCCCTGTGTTACAGAATCACAGGAATCCTCACCCACCTCAGTGGTTTCTGAGATTTTCTGCCCCTCCTCTGGGACACATTGCTCTATGCTCCCTAGAGCTGGTTTTGCCTCTGGTTCAGCTGCGACCTGCTGGGAGCTAAGAACCTGGACAGTTCTCTCCCTGGCAGGCATTACACCCCCCGTCCCTTCCTGATGTGGTGCTGCCTCCAGTTGCAGTGTGGGAGTTGGTCTCAACCACTCTCCACCTGGAAGCACGTGGCTTCCCCCAGCTGTAGAAGAATCAAGGAGACTCTCTCCCATTCTCTCAGCAGTTCCTGAGACCTTACCCTTTCCCTCGGGGGTCCCAGCATGAAATTCCCTCCTGCTGCAGGCAAATACTTTAACCTGAGTTACACAGAAAAAATCATTACCAAGAAGCAGGTCGACTGAGAGGTGTTCTATTACCCCCACAGTCAAACCACTTTCCAAACCACATAGATTCTAGCGAGTGGTACGAGGAATCTGCTTTCACCCACCCCCATAATCTCTGCCATTTGGCCAGGCAACATACTGGCCTTTGGGACCATACTCTGTGTAACCAGAGAGATCGGGGCCCCTGTATCCCTCTGCCCCTAGTATTCCCTGCCATCAATTTGGACAGCCTTAACATGCTCCATGTCTGGCTCTGCAGAGGCTAATCTCACAGAACCAATATGATAGATTTCAATTGCTTGGGGGGTTTCTGTGTTGAGGACAGCAGAACTAACATGAGCTATTGGTTGCTGGCTTCCTCCTAGCACAGGACATTTATTCCTCAGGTGATCAGTGGGATTACACTGATAGCACCTTTTGGGCTCTTCTGCTTTTACAGGGGATTTGGGATGAGGGTTAACATAATGTTTTTGGGAAAGAAAATGTTTAGGCTCCAAACCCCCTTCTTTCTTCCCAGGGGCAAAATGGGATCCTCCCTTCCCATCAGTTTTAAACCCCTCAGTCTGTGGCCTGCCCTCAATAGATGCCTGATTCTGTTTAAAGGCATCTGCTAAAAAAGCCACATCCACAGACTTTACATCTTTGTCCCATAGACACTGCTTTACACCAGCCTTACACACGCTTAGGAAATGCTCTTGAGCAACAAGATCCAACATTCCCTCAAAACTCACCACCTCTTTACCCCTCACCCATTTTCCCAACAAATCTTTCGTTTGCATATTCCCCATTACTCATTCCAATATCCCTCTTAAGATTCCTAAATGTAACTCTATATGTTTCAGGGGTAATCGGAAACCTTCGCAAAACAGTATCTTTAAATTTACAATAGTCTAAAGCACCTTCAATAGGCATTCCACTGAATACATTTCGAGCTTTTCCAGTTAATTTCGCAATCAGGGTAGGAACTCTCTTATCAGGGATTTCATGTAGTACACACAGCCTTTCAAAGATAATCAGATATTCAGCAATATCATTGTCCTCACTGTATGCAGGACATAAGTGTTCCCACTTCTGGATTTTTTGAGTGATGGGGGTCGTTGGCGTGGGGGGGTTCTGGTTCTGCTTCTCTAGCAAGTCCAGTTGGTGTTTTCGCTCTCTCTCTTTTTCTCTTTCTTCTATCTCTCTCTCTCTCTCTCTTTTTCTTCCATGACCCTTCTGTGTGCAGCCTCCTCTCTGGCTGCCTCTCTCTCCATAGTTTCTGTCAAGGTTCCTTCCCCACTCTGAACTCTAGGGTACAGATGTGGGGACCCCCATGAAAGCCTCCTAAGCAGTGATGAGCTGCCAAAATATTAACAACCGGTTCCCTCCTCCTCACCCCACGAGGTCATTGTGCTCTCCCCGCCCCCCGGGACTCCTGCCCCATCCAACCCCCCACGTTCCTTGATACCCCACCCCTGGGACCCCTGTCCCATCCACCCCCCTTCCCTCTCCCCTAACTGCTCCCTGCCACCCCATCCAACCCCTCCTCTCATTCCTGATGGCCCCCCGGGACCAATGCCCCATCCAACCACCCCTCCTCTCTGTCCCGACTGCCCCTGGAACTCCTGCCCCTGACTGCCCCCCACCACCCCATCCAACACCCTTGCTCCTTCCTGACTGCTCTCTCAGGACCCTTGCCACCATTCAATTCCCCTGTTCCCTGCCCTCTGACCGCCCTGAGTCCCGACCCTAATCCACCCCCCGCCCTCTATCCAACACCCCCTCCCTGCTTCCTGCCCCCCTTACGGCGCTGCCTGGAGGTGGGGGCTGCGCCTTTCGGAGTCGGGGCTGGGAGCAGAGGTCGGAGCTGCGGGCCGGCCCGGAGCCGGGGCCCAGGCTGGAGCTGCTGGCCGGCCCGAAATCGGGGCCGGAGCCGCTGGCCGGGCCGAAGTCAGGGGCTGGCCCACAGCCGCGCCGCCCGGCCGGAGTCAGGGCTGGGGCTGCCCGGAGCCGCGCGGCACCTGGAGCCCTTCTAGCGCCCCCGCCCCAGCTCACCTACAGGAAGCTGCTGCTTCCTTCTCAACCCTCCCAGGCTTCCTGTGCGAACAGCTGATTCGCAGGAAGCGGGAGGGGGAGCCTTCAGGGGAGGAGGCAGAGGTGGAGCCGGAGCCAGGTGAGCTGGAGCTGGAGGCAGGGCAGGGAGCTGCTGGAGCTTTTGTTAAATTTAAAAGCCCTTTTAGAACTGGGACAACCGGTTCTAAAAGGGCTTCTAAATTTAACAACCGGATCCTGCGAACCGGTGGGAACCGGCTCCAGCTCACCACTGGCTGTGGGAATGCAGCCCCTTGTAACCCAAGAGCTGGTCTCATACACAGATTCAGCACATGCATAATTGGCACAAGTACTTCTGGCCAAACTTTCCAAAATGACCAGTGATTTTGGCAGCCCAACTTGGGAGACGTTAAGGGGTGACAGATAGACTGCAATGAGCCCCCACCTGCTAGAAATCAGCCCTTTAAGAGGCCTAAATTGGTATCTCAAAGTCAGTAATACTTTCTTAAAGTCTTGTTCTCTGTGCTTAACCATGTGATAAACCAAGCATGGTATTTAAAAATAATATTGTATCTCTCTATCCCCTATGCATCCTCTGTTTATGTCTCTATCCCCATACATAGCCATCGATCTATCGACAATCAATCTCTCAGGCTCTGTGCAGCTGATGCCTTTCAAGTCTCTGTTGAAGCACTAGTGCAGAGAGGAGCCCTGGTCTTTTCTTCCCTGTATGGAGCCGTCTCTCTGCATCTTTCAGGGTCTGTGCAGTGCGGCAGCTGCAGGGTCTGTGCAGCAGGAGGAACTCACTCTGCGGAGGCTCTTGCTTCTCAGCTGTGTTTGCAGCTCTGACTGGAGAGGCAGGGGGTAAATTCCCCTTATTTACATCCCGCTATCAGGGCCGGCTCTGGCTTTTTGGCCGCCCCAAGCAAAAAAAAAAAAAACCTGCGGCGCGGCTGGAGCGCGGGTGCAGGGGGACTGGCTGAGGGGAGGGAGCTGGCGGGAGAGAGAGAGAAGGGGCGGCCAGGGCTACAGCAGGGGCACTGCCACGCGGCCCCTCCCGCTGCGCCGCCTCCTGCCGCCTGCCGCGAGGGCTCCGCTCCGGTCGGCGGGGAGGGAGGGAAGAGGACTGTCCTGCAGGGCGCTCTGGTTCTCCGCCCCGCCGCCCCCTACAGGGCATCCCGAGCGGAACAAGAACAAAAAACAAAACAAAAAAACAAAAACAAAAAGCGGCCGTGCCGCCCTACGATTGGGCAGAATGCCACCTCCAACAATCTGCCGCTCAAAGCACCAGCTTGCTCAGCTGGTGCCTGGAGCCGGCCCTGCCCGCTATGCACTGTTCATGATCCTGTCATCAACCTCCCTTTCACCCTCCCTTGGTGGAGACATTCCCTGTTCCTGGTCCTGTGGGGGGTCTGGGTTGGGGTCTCTCCAAGTGAAAGCTCCGGAGCCATTTCTCTGTCACAAGAGAACGGACCCTCTTACACGGTGGCCTGATCCCACGGCCAGTGAAGTCAGTGGAGTCTTTCCATTGACACCAAGGGGCTTTGGATCAGCCCCTTTCTGGGCAGCATTGTCTGAGCTCCAAGCAGGGCCCGGCTGCCATCCAAGGGTGCCAGAAGCTCAGCCTGACCCACAGCCCCGGGGGATCACTCTGCGCTAGAGCCACCACAATGCTGTGATCTAAAAATGACAGATTTTTAGTGAGAGTTTTTGTCAAATATTTTCCAAAGACAAAATTAAAACTGTTTTGGGGGGTTTGTAAAAACAAAATTGGAAAATTAAAAAACAATGAACATTTTCCTTTAAACAACCCACTTTTTAAAAGATTGTTTAAACAGTTTTCAGGTTTTAGATTTCTGCCCCCTCCATTTTTACTATATTGCCATCAAGAGAAGGGCAGGAATGGGGGAGGGGGGTGTAATACAAAAATGTTTTTTAACAAAAAGATGTGAAACAATTATTTTTTAAAAAATTTCCAAAAATATTTACCCTTTTCCACCCTGCTGACTTCTGGGAACTGCTTCTAACAGGGAGTTTCACACTGTGCTCGTCTGACCCTCACCTGAGCATCTGAGCTCCCCCAAACATCCCCTGTCCAGCTGCTCTGCAGAGCTGACTCCATCCCAGGGGTGAAATGTGCCCAGCCACCATCCCAGGACAATCAGTTTCTGCATCAATTACTGGGAAAAGTTGATCTGCAAAACTGCTCTGCCTTGTGCTCCTGACAGGTTTCTCTTGAGGCCCTCTGCTGCTTGGCTTCCCGCAGGGCTGTCTCGGTCCCCAGGCAGTGACATGGGATGGGAGGTGTTTCCTCAGTGATATGTTTAAACTCAAACAAGCAAACCAGGCTTCTTCGATCTTGCAGTTCTCAATCCTGCAGCCCTAAATAGAGATGCTGCAGTCGGGACAGGGAAGGGGGGTGGCGTGGGGAAGGAAATGGGGAGTGGTGGTGAATATCAGACCTGAGGAGGGGACAGAACAGGTCAGAGAGAGGCTGCAGAATCACTGCTGCCTGAGCCCTAAAGACCCCAGGGGTCCTGGGAGCAGGGACGGGACTGGCTGGAGCATCCAACCCTGGGAAGTGGACAGGGCAGATTGGAGCAGAGAGAGAGCCCAGAGCTTTCCTTCTCCTGAAGTCAGACAGGGCAGAGAGGGCAGGTGGGAGCAGGGAGTGACTGCGGATTGTCCCCTCCCAACCCCGCTGGGCTCTATCCATCCTACCGCCCCGATGATCCTGTCTCTCTGCCTCTTGCTGCACTGTGAGTATCTGGGATCCCATGCTAATTTGTAGCAGGTTGGAAGGAAACAGAACCAAGAGCAGCCCCTGGCTCAGACTGTCAGCAAATCCTCTTCAGTGGCAGAGAGGTTTGTGCTGTTGTGATGTTCGAGGGAGTGGGATTGTCCCAAACCAGCACAGGGCCAGTGCTCAGTGCTGGAGATGGCCCGGGGCTAGCAATCGGCCCAGGCTGGGGTTACAGTCACAGCTTCACAGAGTTTCAGGCCAGGAGGGACCATTAGCCCATCCAGTCTGACCCCCTGTTAGCCCAGAGCAGAGAACTTCCCCCAGCTCCCCTGCACTGAGCCCAGTCACTTGTGTTTGACTAAAGCATCTCCCAGAAAGGCCTGTGGCCTGGCTGTGACTCCCCCACTTCCCTGGGGAGCTGGCACCAGGGGTTAATCCCCTGCATGGGGAGAAACTGCTGCTGCCTTTCTCACTGGAGTTTGCCCAGACTCAGCGTCCAGCCCTCGGGTCTGGTTCTGCCTGTCTCTGCTGCACCGAGGAGCCCGTCAGCCCCTGGGGTTTTCTCCCC
Organism: Emys orbicularis; assembly: GCF_028017835.1. NCBI lineage: Eukaryota > Metazoa > Chordata > Testudines > Emydidae > Emys > Emys orbicularis. The sequence goes on along the minus strand of NC_088703.1, from coordinate 7,625,691 downwards.
AGGAAGGAGCTTGGATACCATGACCTGCCCAGCTGTCTGAGCAGCTCCACACACGGAGGTCCCCCGGCCTCTCCTGTGAGGCCTCTTCTCCAGCCCTCGCAGCATTTTTCTGGCTCTGCCCTGCACCCGCTGCACTTTTATAACACCCTTTTAAACAGGGGCCCCCAGAACTTGATGCAGGATCCAGTATCGGCCACACCAAGATCGCACACTGGGGGAAATCCCCTCCCTGCTCCTGCTCCCTGCTCTCCTCATTACACAGCCCAGGGGTGCATAAGCCCTGTTCCCCTGCAGTGCCCTGGGATTTCATGTCGAGTTACATTTCCCCTAGGACCTTGAAATCCTTCCGCGGGTCCCTGCTTTCCCAGCCCAGGCCCCAGGCTGATGGCTTGGCTGACATTCCATGTTGGGAGCTGTGACCTGGCATTTGGCTGTATTCAAACCCCTGGTGTGTCACTGGGCCCAGCTCTCCACGCCAGGCACACGGAGTCAGGACAGGCTGGGCTTGGGGGAGGATGCTCATGGGGTGTCAGCTCAGCCTGGAGGCAGAGAGAGCAGGGAGGGCTGTTGCCTTTGGAGGGTGGGGGATTATCGGGGTCCAACCCCAGGGCCCCTGTTACCGAGGGGCCAGAGACACTGACCTGGGATCCAGGCTGGGCTCTGGTTCTGTTACCGACAAGAGGGGGTTGGGATCGAGGGTTCTGCTTTGGGCCTGACTCTCAAACATCCATATCAGGTCTGGCCCTGTCCCTCTGTCTGTCCGTAGTGTGTTCCCTGCTGCAGGCTCTGCTGGGGAAGTGAGGGGCTGAGCTCAGTTAACGGGTCTGGGGATGAACGTAGGCGCTGCCGGGCTGTTAGCAGAGCCCTGTACAGAGACTCTCAGTGCTGATCCCCCGGGAGCATGAGAACCCTCCAGGCCGCCTGCATGGGCCTCACCAGCCCAGAGGGGACCTGGGGGTTCAGGGCTCTGCACAGTGCCTGGCACAGCCCTATGGAGCAGGCAGGGGTGTCCCTGGTGGGATGGGTGGGGCTGGAACCAGGCCCCATGCTCCTCTGTGTGGAAGAGAGAGGGGGGCCTTGGTTCCCAGGTTCCTGCATGTGAATCCCGTTCAGTGCATGGGGCTGGGGAGGGCAATGGGGCATGTTACCGACCCAGAGCCCGCCCCTCTCTGCAGGGGGCACTGTCATCTCGGGAGTGGGGGCCATGGGGAGAGCAGAGACCCCATCAGCTTTTCAGGGGCGATTCTAGCCCTTCACTGAACACACGGCACCTTTCTGTTCCCAGCACTGAGTCCCAGCAGCCAGGAGATCTGCTCAGCTCCCGGTGAGTCCATCTGTCTGTCTGTCCCCAATCTACCCAGGGAAGCTCAGCCTGAATGATCTAATGGTCCCTTCTGGCCGTACCCTCTTGAAAGCCCCCTGCCCGGCCAGGCTCAGTGCGGTGCCAGCAGCAATGGCACAGGAAAGCAGATGGGGCTGTGTGAGATCTGAGCGGGGCACGCAGGTCTCCCAGCTGACCCTTCCCTGCCCCGATGCCTCTCTCCTGTGACCCGGGGCCAGTGTGAAATGCAGATAGTCACATCCACGGCCCATCTCACTTCTGGGACACTGGCCCCGGGAAGCAGAGAACACCGCGGCTCTGACCTCAATGGATTTACTTTCCCATGATACCGGCTCCAGCCCCTCGTGGCGGCAAGGCTGTCTCTGGAGCTCCTCCCACAGATGCAGCCTGCACCTCATCCTTAAATATCAGCAGCACCGTCAACACTCAGCCTGGCCAGGCAGGGGGCTTTCAAGAGGGTACGGCCAGAAGGGACCATTAGCTCACTCAAGCTGAGCTTCCATATGACCTGGGCAGGGAGCTACACCCAGCGATTCTGTGTCCAGCCCAGCAGGGGCTGGCTGAGCTGGGATGTATTTTTTTCATCATAGCCGCGTTTCTTTGCTGGCTGCCTGGGCAGCAGGGGCAGGGGATGCTGCCAGCCAAGGCACCAGCAGGGGGCACCACTGGGGTGGGGAAGATGGCAGGCAGATATTGACCTGCCCAGCGGCAGCAGCAATTCAGAACTGGGCCTAGGGTGACCAGATGTCCCGATTTTTATGGGGACAGTCTTGATTTTTGGGTCTCTTTCTTATATAGGCTCCTATTATCCCCCACCCCCGTCCTGATTTTTCACATTTGCTGTCTGGTCACCCTAACTGGGCCCCATCACCCTGGCAATTCCCGGTAAAGGGGGATCCACTCCCTGCCACTGCTCCAGGACCTGCCCTTTGCCTAGGCCTGGAATAGACCCCGGTTTCCCCTGTGCCCGCTGGGTACTGCAGGGCACGAGGGGCACAAAGACAGGGAGGATATTAGAATAGATGTCGGAGCAGTTAGACTCTGGACACAACTCCTGGGCTGTCACCTGGGGAGCGACTGTCCTTCACTGCATGGGCTGTGGGGGCAGGCCGAGGTGTTGGCCGTGTCCTAGACAGCCCCCAGCAGTCAGGGCCTGGCTCACAGAAGGGTCACCTCTCTCCCTGCTGCACTGCCCCAGCTGGGCTGGAATCAGAGCCTCCATCCAAGAGGTGACACATTCGCACCTGCCATTTTCCTCCTGTCCCATTGACGGCTGTGACCCATTCTCCTTCCAGGTGCTCTCCCTGCCCCCACTCTCTACCTGAGCCAGACGTCTGCCCAGCCGGTGGACTCTGTGAGGCTACAGTGCTCCATGATCTCCCATGTCCTGGCCTCCCGCATCGTCTTCTGTCAGGATGGGGAGGAGGTTTGGTCCCAGAGGGGCTTATCTGGGAAACTCACCTACGACTATGACCACGCAGTATCTGGGGCAAGCTCCAGGAATTACTCCTGTGCGTACGAGATCAAGGACAGTGACAACCAGGTGATCAGGTCCCAGCTCAGCCCTCCCCAGCACCTCATCGGCACCGGTAAGGCCAGTGTGTGTGTGTGTGTGTGTGCATGTGTGTGTGTGTGCGTGTGTGTGTGAGAGAGAGAGACCATATCCCAGCTCAGCCCTGCCCAGCAACTCAGCACCGTGGGAAGGTGAGTGGGGGGGTGGTGAATGGCAGAGCAAGGCCGAGGACTTTCCAGAGGGAATGGCCAAAAGGAACCATTAGATCACCCAGGCTGAGCTCCCATATGACCCGGACCAGGGAGCGGCTCCCAGCGACCCTGTGCCCAGTGTAGCAGAGGCTGGTGGAGCCAGGATGTGGCTTTTGGTCACGGCCACGGTTCTTTGCTGGCTGTCTGAGCAGCAGGGGCAGAGGATGCTGCCAGCCAAGGCACCAGCAGGGGGCACCGCTGGGGTGAGGAAGGTGGTGGGCAGATATCGAGCTACCCAGCGGTAGCAGCAATTCGTGTGTGAGTTCAGAGCTGGGTCCCATCGCCCTGGCAATTCCGCTCCCTGCCACTGCTCCAGGACCTTCCCTTAGCCTGGGCCTGGAATTACACCCACGGGAAGAGGCAGAGGTGGAGCCGGAGCCTGGTGAGCTGGGGCTGGAGGCAGGGCAGGGCAGGGCAGGGCACTGCTGGAGCTTTCGTTAAATTTCAAAGCCCTTTTAGAACCGGGACAACCAGTTCTAAAAGGGCTTCTAAATTTAACAACCAGTTCCCGCGAACCAGTGGGAACTGGCTCCAGGTCACCACTGCCTCTAAGCTTATTTACCAGCTTAGGTTATCAGTAAACTGCCACCACCAAATCGTTTATGAGTCATTTGGAAACTCTGTCTTCCCCCCAAAATATCTCCCTCCCAAGTACTATAACCCTTCCCTGGGGAGCCTTGAGAGACTCCACCAATTTCCTGGTGAACACCGATTCAAACCCTTGGATCTTAAAACAAGGAAAAATCAATCAGGTTCTTAAAAAGAAGAATTTTAATTAAAGAAAAGGTAAAAATCATCTCTGTAAAATCAGGATGGAAAATAACTTTACAGGGTAATCAGATTCAGAGCCCAGAGGAACCCCCTCTAAGCCTTAGGTTCAAAGTTACAGCAAACAGAGGTAAACCCTCTAGCAAAAGGAACATTTACAAGTTGAGAAAACAAAGATAAAACTAACAAGCCTTGCCTGGCTGTTTCTCATATTTCAAACTTAAAAGTGACTTGTTCAGAAAGATTTGGAGAGCACGGATTGATGTCCGGTCCCTCTTAGTCCCAAGAGTGAACAACCCCCCAAACAAAGAGCACAAACAAAAGCCTTCCCCCCACCAAGATTTGAAAGTATCTTGTCCCCTTATTGGTCCTTTGGGTCAGGTGTCAGCCAGGTTACCTGAGCTTCTTAACCCTTTACAGGTAAAAGAATTTTGGTGTCTCTGGCCAGGAGGGATTTTATAGTATTGTACACAGGAGGGTTGTTACCCTTCCCTTTATAGGAATGACAGTTTCCCTGGCCGTAGCTGCTTCTTTGAGCCTCATTTCTGCCTGTCACATTTGAAACTCGTGGTCCTTTTCCTTCTCTGCAGCTTCCAGTCTGGCCAGCTCTAGTTTTGTAGCTGCCTCACTGGTAGTCATTTTTCTGCTTTCTTGTGCTTATTCCCCCCACCCAAAATAAACAGAAAACAACAAAACTGTGACCGCCTCCTGACTGTTCTTAGCCACTGCACTTAAGACTCACTTAAAATCACAAATATCAGTGCTTAAAGTGTGAACTTCACTTGGAATAATAAGCTGTACATACACCCTGCTCCGCTGTGCCACTGTGACGTCCCCTCTGGTGTTATCTGGACGGGTGATGTGCTAGGTCACTCCAATCCTTGACTCTGGGAGCCAGCCTTACCCTGCTCTGCTGTGAGAACCCCCACTCCTGGGCTGTTCACGCACAGCCTCTGGCATGTAACCTGCTCCTTGGATCGTGCAACCGAATGACACTAGCCAATATCGCCGGTCCCAGACACAACCCTAGGAACCTCCGTCTTGCAGTGTCCAGTTATGCCCACTGAGAGCTTATATGAGTGTGTCCATTTAACAAAGAAATTGATATGGACCAGGCTTGTTATCCCAAGGGGAATCTCTGACATGCTTCAAACCAAATGCTTCAGGTAGAATAAACAAACCAATTTATTAACTATAAAGATAGATTTTAAGTGATTATAAGTCAAAGCATAACAAGTTGGATTTGGTCAAATGAAATAAAAGAAAAACCCCATTCTAAGCTGATCTAAACACTTTCAATTCCCTTACAAACTTAGATGGTTCTCACCACAGGCTGGCTGGTTGCTTTTCAGCCAGGCTCTCCCCTTTGATCAGCGCTTCAGTTGCTTGCTGGTGGATGTAGATGTAGATGGAAGAGAGAAGAAGAGCATTGCAAACATCTCTCCCTTTTATCATGTTCTTTCTTCCCTCTTGGTTTTGCTCCCCCCCCCCCTTCAGAGTCAGGTGAGCATTACCACACCGCAGTCCCAAACTAACCAAAGAAAGGGGGGGTGACTCACTCAAAGGTCCAACACATCCTTTTGTTGCTGCTTAGGCCAGCGTCCTTTGTTCCTGTGAGGCTGGGCTGGGTTTGTCCCATACATGCCTTGATGAGGTGTGAACTGCCCTTCTGCTCTTAGAGAGTTTTTGCCTGGGATATTTTAAGCCATGAGGATAAATTTTCAGCCTCATAACTATATACATGAAATTATAACCTATAACATTACTGCAACAACAATTACTATAACATCACTATAACAACAATCCTCGGTGCATCATGAGCCTTCCGAAGACACCCAACATGACAAACTTTGCATTGGATACCACACAATCCTTTTATAAGGATGAACATGGGGGTGCTGGGTGATCCCCCGAGGTACAGAGCGTCACAGGTACCTTCTTTGCGTTTTGTCAAATCTGCAGTGAAGGTGTTCTTAAAATGAGCAACATTTGCTGAGTCATCATCCTAGACTAAAGCAACAGAGGGTCCTGTGGCACCTTTAAGACTAACAGAAGTATTGGGAGCATAAGCTTTCGTGGGTAAGAACCTCACTTCTTCAGATGCAAGTAATGGAAATCTCCAGAGGCAGGTATAAATCAGTATGGAGATAACAAGGTTAGTTCAATCAGGGAGGGTAAGGTGCTCTGCTAGCAGTTGAGGTGTGGACACCAAGGGAGGAGAAACTGCTTCTGTAGTTGGATTGCCATTCACAGTCTTTGTTTAATCCTGATCTGATGGTGTCAAATTTGCAAATGAACTGGAGCTCAGCAGTTTCTCTTTGGAGTCTGGTCCTGAAGCTTTTTTGCTGTAAGATGGCTACCTTTACATCTGCTATTGTGTGGCCAGGGAGGTTGAAGTGTTCTCCTACAGGTTTTTGTATATTGCCATTCCTGATATCTGACTTGTGTCCATTTATCCTCTTGCGTAGTGACTGTCCAGTTTGGCCAATGTACATAGCAGAGGGGCATTGCTGGCATATGATGGCATATATAACATTGGTGGACGTGCAGGTGAATGAGCCGGTGATATTGTAGCTGATCTGGTTAGGTCCTGTGATGGTGTTGCTGGTGTAGATAAGTGGGCAGAGTTGGCATCGAGGTTTGTTGCATGGGTTGGTTCCTGAGTTAGAGTTGTTATGGTGCGGTGCGTGGTTGCTGGTGAGAATATGCTTAAGGTTGGTGGGTTGTCTGTGGGCGAGGACTGGCCTGCCTCCCAAGGTCTGTGAAAGTGAGGGATCATTGTCCAGGATGGGTTGTAGATCACTGATGATGCGTTGGAGAGGTTTAAGCTGAGGACTGTAGGTGATGGCCAGTGGAGTTCTGAGTTCTCACTGAAGGACTGTCTGGATATGTGGACTCCCTACTCAGACCCTACACCACCAGCACTCCCAGCTGTCTCCGTGACACCACAGATTTCCTGAGAATTTCCTCAAAATATAACCACAATTGTTTCCCAATGCAGTGGAACACTCAACAGGTGCTTGCGAGGGGTACTGACCCAGGGAATCCCGGACGAGCCCCCAAAAATGTAAAACTTCTGCCCATCTAAGTTGGCAGCAACAAGGGCTGGGTTCTGTATCTAGGGGTTCCGTTTCAATAACGCAATGCAAAACCGGCTCGAGCCCCCACCCAGTGACCTGGGACAATTACATACCACCCCCCTGGGTACCTCTAAGAAGCAATACTTCCCCTCTCGCAAGCACGGAGTCTGAGTGTAGCAGAAAATGTTTAATAACATGAGGTAAACGACATCAGCATAAAATTGGAAAAACACCACAAACAGGATTCATAACACAAACCATGAGCAAAACCCACCCCAGCAAATTGGGCTGTGTCCTTTCCCTTTTGGTTCTTGAATCCAGCAACCCAAAAATCACCCAGAGTCCCCAAAGTCCAACACCCCCAAAGTCTCTTGGGTCCAGCAACCACCCAGAGTCCCAAAAGTCCAACAACCTCCAAAGTCTCTGTCCCTGGTCAGTGCAGCCCCAGAGTAAAAGGGGGAGGGGCACACAGGGTGTTAAGGGGCACCTTACGTGATCCGATTTCTCCGTGGGGGTTCTGCCGCAGCCTTTACCACGAGCCAGTCCACTTTCCTGCCATCCCACAAACTGCTCCGCTCTACAAGCTGCTCCGCTCCACTCCACTCCCTGACCTGTGAGCCGTTCCCACAAACAGCTCCACTCGCTGCTCCTCCAGTCGTCCCCACAAATTGCTCCACCAGCTGCTGAGCAATATAGCTTCAGGCTCCCCCACTAGTTAACACAGCACTCAGTGATCTCAGCTCTTAGTAACTTTAGCTCTTTTGTGATTTCAGCTCTTAGCAATTTCAGCTCATAGTATAGTAGGGGAGCCCCAGTGCTGGTGCATCTTTGGCCCAAAGTGAATTCAGTTCAGCAGCCTGTAACTAGATTCCTAAGGGAATCAAAGTTAGCTCTGACATTCAACAGTGGAGAGAGGAGGCGGTACAATTGGTGTTTCAAACCCTCAGAGAGGGCCCATACCATCAGGTACAAATACCTGTCCCCATCCTCTCTCAATTCACTGGGTTTTGTAACCCATGCCCCTTGTCAAGCAAGTGCTACTTAGGTAATGGTGAAGGACTCACTCAGTCCTTCTGTCATACAACAGTTCCACTGGCCTTGATTCACAGAATCAGGGTAACAAAACTTTATTCTTCCTGCCCCAATAATAGAGAAACTGGGGATCCCACACCAGCCAAAGTCACCACTTTCAGTTGCTGTGTTTTATGCCAGGCGAGTGGGTGTGCCTATGCAAACAAGATCAGCCCCTGGAGTTCTTTTCCACACTCGCCATAATTCACCACCAGATGTCAGGGTAGAGCTCATCCTGACTCTGCTTACACAAGCACAGAGTCTCAGTGCAGAAAAGAAACTTTTTAATAAAAGGAGGGAAGGTCCCCGGCATTAACTTGGGAAAACACTACAAATAGGATTTATAAACAAAACCATGAGAAAAACACCTCCCCCAGAGTATTTTGGGCAGTGTCTTTTGCCTCAAGTTCTTGAGTCCAGCAACCAAAAGTTCCTTTAAGGTGCCGCTCCCTTCTCCCTGCACCGCACCCCACTCACAGTGGTTGTCCTTGGTTAGTGAAGACCCAGAGTTCAGAGGTGCACCTGTGTGCACCTGAGTGTGCGGGTGGGGAGGAGAGCCCCTGGCTCACTCTGCTGTCTGGGTGCTGGCTCTGGTAGCAGCTGCCCTGCCAGCCACTCACCACTCTGCTCACCCTCACCTTCTGCTCCCCCGGCCTCTCTGCTGTGACCTCTGCAGGTCGCTCTCCTGAGTCTCCACCCAGCTCTCAGTGACTGTCAGCTCTTAGTGGGGAACCCTCAGTGCTGAAGCAGGCTGGGCAGAAACACTGTCTCACAGCAGGTGATTTCAGCTCTAGTGATCACTTATACCGAAAAGACTCCAATGGATCATAGAATCATAGAATCGGGGGTGGGCAAACTTTTTGGCCCGAGGGACACATCTGGATGGTGAAATTGCATGCAGTGCCATGAATGCAGGGCTGGGGCAGGGGGTTGGGTGCGGGAGGCGTGCGAAGTATAACAGGAGGCTCAGGGCAGTGGGTTCGGGTGCAGGAGGGGTGTGGGGCATACAAGGGGCTTAGCGCAGGGAGTTGGGGTGCAGGAGGTGTGCGGGTGCAGAGGGGGTTCGGGGGAGGGCGCTGGGGTGCAGGAGGGCTGCGGGGTGTGGCAGGGGGCTGAGGGTAGGGGGTTGGGGTGCAGGAGGAGTGCGGCTCTGGCAGGGGGCTCAGAGCAGTGGGTTGTGGTGCAGGAGGGGTGCGGGGTGTGGCAGGGCTTAGGGCAGGAGGATGGGGTGCAGGAGGGCTGCAAGGTGCGGCAGGGGGCTCAGAGAAGGGGGTTGGGTGCAGGAGGGTGCGAGGTGCGGCAGGGGGTTGGGGTGCAGGCAGGGTGAGATGGGGGTTGAGGGTGCTCGCTCCGGCTGGGGGCCACTTATCTGTAGTGACTCTGGGATGTCAGCGGCGCACACCAGAGCCACGGCAGGTTCCCTGCTTGCCCTGACTCCGCGCCGTGTCGCGCTGCTCCCGGAAGTGGCTGGCACCAGGTCCCTGCGGCCCCTGGGGGAGGGCAGAGGGCTGCGCGTGCTGACCTCGGCTGCGTGTACCTCCTCCGATGCTCCCATTGGCCATGATTCCCCGTTCCTGGCCAATGGGAGCTGCAGGGGGGTCGGTGCCTACAGGCGAGGGCAGTGCGCGGAGCCATCTGTCCCCCAGCCCGCCCCCAGGGGCTGCAGGGACGTGGTGCCGGCCACTACCAGTAGAGGTGCAGGGCCCCCGGCGCTATGGGGATGGCAATCCCATGGGCTGGATCCAAAGCCCTGACGGGCTGGTTCCGGCCCGTGGGCCGTAGTTTGCCCACCCTTGCTCCAGCTTGTTCAGCCATCTGACTGTGCATTCTCAAGGTCCAGTTTTCTAACAGGGCTCTGCTCCACCACATGTGATTATCTGTACTGCTGCCCCACAGGCACACTGAGAAGATCAGGCTAAGCCAAATTTCTGCATTGCAGCAATTCCTCCAGCCAGTCCAGTCAGTGGCCCATTAAGTCTAGCCCAGGATCTGCGTCCCAATTTGTAAAGGGGCAGATTCACGTTAGGGCTTCCGAAAATCCATCAGCACGCCAGTCTCTGTATCCCAGAGTTCCTGCCCCTCTGTGAGGACACAGCTGTCAGCCCAGCTCTGCCATCATTCATCTGAGACTGGTACTGGGCTGGCAGCACTAGACAGGAGTGCAGCAATGGCTGCCACAAAACGATGTTACCAAGTCAGTCGTGGCAAGTCAGCAGGAACCGCAGGGGCAGGTGTTTGCTTCAGGAGGGGGCCGATCTGCTTGCAGGAAGTGTGCATTGCCTCTGCCCTGGTCGGAACCATTGTCAGCCTCATGCGCAGCAGGTTCCTGCCAGGCGTCCCTGCGCTCCAGGCAGTTCTAAGGGGGATGGACTCTGGGTGAGGTTTTCAGGGAGCTATGGAGCGAGCACATGTAAATTGGATGCTGATGTCAGGCTAAGGCAACCACTAATGACATGGGTGACTGTGTTCAGCTCCCAATCACAAAGATGCTTATGGCAGTGTCTGCCCCACAGCACTGCACAGTATCACACTGGAGCGAATACCAGCGCCAGGAGTGAGGGTGTAAATCTCCTCCCCAGGAGGTTCCTGCCAGCTGTGCAGGGGGTGATCTTTTAATAATCATAGAATCATAGAATATCAGGGTTGGAAGGGACCTCAGGACGTCATCTAGTCCAACCCCCTGCTCAAAGCAGGACCAATTCCCAATTAAATCATCCCAGCCAGGGCTTTGTCAAGCCTGACCTTAAAAACCTCTAAGGAAGGAGATTCCACCACCTCCCTAGATAACCCATTCCAGTGCTTCACCACCCTCCTAGTGAAAAAGATTTTCCAAATATCCACCCTAAACTTCCCCCACTGCAACTTGAGACCATTACTCCTTGTTCTGTCATCTGGTACCACTGAGAACAGTCTAGATCCATCCTCTTTGGAACCCCCTTTCAGGTAGTTGAAAGCAGCTATCAAAACCCCCCTCATTCTTCGCTTCTGCAGACTAAACAATCCCAGTTCCCTCAGCCTCTCCTCATAAGTCAAGTGCTCTAGTGGGAGAAGTAGGTCAGACTCCCGTCCATTCTGCCTAATTAGGTGACAGCATAGCTAGGTGACAGCTGGCTGGGAGGGGAGTGGACAAACTTCAACACTGCCCAAGTGATTAGGCTGGTTAGTGGTGGGGAGCCCTTGATTGGCAGTTGCTGTGTGCAGAGACCAGTCAGACCTGTCGGTGGGAGGCGCTTCGTTCCCCAGCAACAGGAGATATCAGATGCACAGAAACCTCCCTGAGTGTTTATTCCCTTGCGTGTTTGCAGACGCTGGCATCTCAGAAGTGGCTCAGATCCGACTGGTGAACAGCAGAAGTCGCTGCGCTGGGAGGGTCGAGGTGCTTCACAACCAGCAGTGGGGAACCGTGTGTGATGACAGCTGGGACCTACAGGATGCCGGAGTTGTATGCAGGCAGCTGGGCTGTGGGACGGCATTATCAGCCCCAGTAGGGGCTCGATTTGGGCGAGGGTCAGACCGTATCTGGCTGGATAACGTCAACTGCACAGGGACAGAAGTTGCCCTCTCCGACTGCAGGGCTCGGCCTTGGGGAGAGAATAACTGTACCCATGGAGAAGATGCCGGTGTTGTGTGCTCAGGTAACTTGCATCCATCACGTCACTCTGGGTGGTGCAGGGATCGAGCCGGGAAGCTTTCAGCACAGACCCAGCTCTCCTGTTTGAGTCAGCGCTGACCCCAGTGCCCCAGCATGGTGCTAAGGGCCTGTGCTGCAGGTAAGGGGGTGTCAGTAGGGGGTGCTCTCGGTTTGCAGTTGTGCTGGCCCTAATGCCCCAATGCGGTGTCATGGGCCCCTACCATGAGGAAGCCTTGTCTGTGCCCGCTGGGGGGCAACTCCCTGACTCCCTTGGCCAAAGGCCACACAAGCCGTGCCCTCTAGGCCTTGGGGAGGGGGGTGACCGCTGTCGAGGTTGGCAATAGACACACTTGACCCCTCGGCCCTCCGAGCGTTCCCCTGCAGTGCCCAGTCCCTGTCCCATTGGGCATTCACAGCAGTCACAGATCTGCTGCTCCCAAAGGAACAGGGTCCCAAGGTGACCAGCTCCACCTGCCATCTCTGCCCTAATCAACACACAGCTCTAGATCCCTTCTAGATTTGGATCTAGACTGTTCTCAGTGGTACCAGATGACAGAACAAGGAGTCATGGTCTCAAGTTGCAGTGGGGGAGGATTAGGTTGGATATTAGGAAAATCTTTTTCACTAGGAGGGTGGTGAAGCACTGGAATGGGTTACCTAGGGAGGTGTTGGAATCTGCATCCTTAGGAGTTTTTAAGGTCAGGCTTGACAAAGCCCTGACTGGGATGATTTAGTTATGATTGGTCCTGCTTTGAGCACGGGGTTGGACTAGATGAGCTCCTGAGGTCCCTTCCAGCCCTGATATTCTATGATTCTATAGTCACAGCAAGGACAAGTGATTTCACAGAGTGTAGCGAGTCGAGGGGTAGCAAGGAGAAGGGTTGGAAAGAAATGGTTCCATGGCCAATAAAATCATACCACGCTGACTAGAGCCTAGACTCATTGAACAAGATACTTTTCTGTCTGGTAGAGCAACGCTCACCCCACAGTCCTTCCAGGGTTTTACTCCAGGCTTGGCTGTGATCTCCTGTTCCTGACAGAAATGCTGTCAGCTGCCTCCTGGGTGAAAGGGAGCTCTTGTCCCCTCTCCTCTTTCTTTGTAGGTACAGACCATTGTCCCTTCCCAGAGGAGGTCTCTCTTCAGAGACTTGTGCTGAGAGTCCTTGGTCTTTGTAAATTCTCAGGCCCCCACTGGGCCCAGGCAGTGAATACAGCCTGTTTCCATGGCTGTGCATTGTTCTATGTGCTGATTGGCTCAGCCGAAGGGATTGCCATGGTGCAGGTTCACTTCCACACTTCTGGAGCGTCATATTCTACATTTTACATCTCTCTTCAACTGTGTCCCATACAAACATCTTGCTCCCATTAGGTCGAGAAGTGGGCTGCTGGCTCTTGGTAGAGACATCACATCCTATCTTTGTTGAGCTATTGTGCATATATCTCACCCAGGGGATCCCCGTATAAATCCAGGCATCCCTGTGCCCTCTGCCAGTTGGCGTCTACTTATCTCTCGGCCAGACTCCTCTGCGGAACAATGGGGACCTGGGTAACTGCAGCTTCCACTGATTGGATTTGGTGTCAATGGAGCCTGCAGCCGCTCACTCAAACAAAAAATCCAGGGCCAATTTCTCAAGAGTCTGGTTCCTAATCACTCTGTTCCGGCGGATTTGCATTTCAGGGAATTAGTCCTGAAGCTTTAACTTCCCCAAGAGCTGGACACAGGAGACACAATTCTTCCTCACTTCCTGTCCTACACAGCCCACATATTTCCCTGTCTTGTTTCTCAGCTACCCTGTCCTACCCCAGAAGTGGCTGCATGTCAGTGGGGGGAGATTTCTTCTTTTGTGTATGTCACAAGTCGATATCTATGTAACCCTTCTGCCAGTGGCATCGGAAGCCAGCAGGGCTGGGTTCAATATCTCGGGGTTCCTTTCCATACTCTGGGTTAATTGATAAGTAAATAATTATTTTATTAAATACAGAAAGTAGGATTTAAGTGGTTCCAAGTAGTAACAGACAGAATAAAGTGAATTACCAAGTAAAATAAAATAAAACACGCAAATCTAAGCCTAATACAGTAATACAACTGAGTACAGATAAAATCTCACTAGTTCCAGTAAGCTTCCTTTTACAGACTAATATCCTTCTTGTCTGGGTCTAGAAATCACTCACACCCCCTGTAGTTGTTGCCTTTTGTTCCAGTTTCTTTCAGGTATCTCTGAGGGTGGAGAGGCTCTCCCTTTAGCAATCTGAAGACACAATGGAGGGGTCTCCCACAGACTTAAATAGACTTTCTCTTCTGGGTGGAGACTCCCTCCTCTCTCCTATGCAAAGTCCAGCTCCAAGATGGAGTTCTGGAGTCACCTGGGCAAGTCACATTTCCATGCATGACTCACAGTTTTTACAGGCAGAAAGCCATTGCCCACATGCTATCTTGAATGTCTCCAGGAAGACTTCTTATGTGTATTGGAGCATTCCAAGATGCATTGTTCCTGAAATGCTTCTTGATTGGGCACTTAACTTTGTGAATTCCCTTATCCAGGAACTGACCAAATGCTCTACTAAGGTTATTTAGAAATCAAGCCAGTACACGGCCAATATTCATAACTTCGAATACAAAAATGATACATGCATACAAATAGGATTAATAGACTCAGTAGATCATAACCTTTACTTAGATATGTTACATGGCATATGTAGCATAGAACATATTCCAGTTAGGTCAAGCATTTTTCCATAAAGCCTTATGGGGGGCACCATCACAGGGACCTCAGGAGGTCGTCTAGTCCAACCCCCTGCTCAAAGCAGGACCAACACCAACTAAATCGTCTCAGCTAAGGCTTTGTCAAGCCGGGCCTTAAAAGCCTCTAAAGATGGAGATTTCGCCACCTCCCTAGGTAACCCATTCCAGTGCTTCACCACCCTCCTAGTGAAATAGTGTTTCCTAATATCCAACCTACACCTCCCCCACTGCAACTTGAGATCATTGCTCCTTGTTCTGTCATCTGCCACCACTGAGAACAGCCGAGCTCCATCCTCTTTGGAACCCCCCTTCAGGTAATTGAAGACAGCTATCAAATCCCCCACACACACTCTTCTCTTCTGCAGACTAAATGAGCCCAGTTCCCTCAGCCTCTCCTCGTAAGTCATGTGCCCCAGCCCCCTAATCATTTTCATTGCTCTACACTGGACTGTCTCCAATTTGTCCACATCCCTTCTGTAGTGGAGGGACCGAAACTGGATGCAGTACTCCAGGTGTGGCCTCACCAGTACCGAATAGAGGGGAATAATCACTTCCCCTCTTCTGCTGGCAATGCTCCTGATAATACAGCCCAATATGCCATTTGCATTCTTGGCAATAAGGGCACACTGCTGACTCAAATCCAGCTTCTCGTCCACTGTAATCTGCAGGTCCTTTTCTGCAGAACTGTTGCTTAGCCAGTCGGTCCCCAGCCTGTAGCAGTGCCTGGGATTCTTCTGTTCTTAGTGCAGGACTCAACACTTGTCCTTGTTGAACCTCATCAGATTTCTTTTGGCCCAATCCTCCGATTTCTTTTGGTCACTCTGGACCCTATCCCTATCCTCCATCGTATCCACCTCTTTCCGCAGCTTAGTGTGATCTGTGAACTTCCTGAGGGTGCAATTAATCCCATCAACCAGATCATTAATAAAGATATTGAACAAAACCAGCACCAAGACTGACCGCTGGGGCACTCCACTTGATACCCGCTGCCAACTAGACATTGAGCCGTTGATCACTACCCGTTGAGCCCGACAATCTAGCCAGCTTTCTATCCACCTTATAGTCCATTCCTGCAATCCATACTTTTTTAACTTGCTGTCAAGAATACTGTGGGAGACGGTATCAAAAGCTTTGCTAAAGTCAAGTTATATCACATCCACCACTTTCCCCATATCCACAGAGCCAGTAATCTCATCATAGAAGGCAATCAGGTTGGTCAGGCATGACTTGCACTTGGTGAATCCATGTTGACTGTTCCAGATCACCCTCCTCTCCTCCAAGTACTTCAAAATAGATTCCTTGAGGACCTGCTCCATGATTTTGCCAGGGACTGAAGTGAGGCTGACTGGTCTGTAGTTCCCTGGGGTCTCTTTTTTCTCTTTTTTAAATATGGGCACTATATTTGCCTTTTTCCAATCATCTGGGACCTTTCCTGATTGCCACAAATTTTCAAAGATAATGGCCATTGGCTCTGCAAACGATCAGCCAACAAACTCAGCATCCTTGGATGCATTATCTCTGGACTCATGGACTTGTGCATGTCCAGCTTTTCTAAGTAGTCCTTAACCTGTTCTTTCACCACTGAGGGCTGCTCACCTCCTCCCCATACTGTGTTGCCCAGTGCAGCAGTTTGGGAGCTACCCTTGTCTGTGAAGACCGAGGCAAAGAAAGCATTGAGTACTTCAGCTTTTTCCACATCATCTGTCACTAGGTTGCCTCCCCGATTCAGTAAGGGTATGTCTACACTATGAAATTAGGTCGAATTTATAGAAGCCGGTTTTATAGAAATCCGTTGTATACGGCCGATTGTGTGTGTCCCCACATAAAATGCTCTAAGTGCTCTAGTCGGTGGACCACGTCCACAGTACCGAGGCTAGCGTCGACTTCCAGAGCGTTGCACTATGGGTAGCTATCCCACAGTTCCCGCAGTCTCCGCCGCCCATTGGAATTCTGGGTTGAGATCCCAATGCCTGAATGATGCAAAACAGTGTCACGGGGGGTTCTGGGTACATGTCGTCAGGCCCCTCCCCCTCCGTCAGAGCAACGGCAGACAATCGATTTGCGCCTTTTTACCTGGGTTACCTGTGCAGACAACATACCACGGCAAGCATGGAGCCCGCTCAGCTCAGCTCACCATCACCATATGTCATCTGGGTGCCAGCAGACGTGGTACTGCATTGCTACACAGCAGCAGCTATCTGCCTTTTGGCGGTAGACGGTGCAGCATGACTGGTAGCTTTCATTGGTGATCTGGGTGTTGGCAGCCATGGGGCTGCATTGCAGCAGCCCCTTGCCTTCTATCTTTTGGCAGTAGATGGCTTATTACGACTGGTATCCGTAGTCGTCGTACAGCAGTGGCTGGAACTCCGTATGTCCCCCAATCTCCCATCCCCCCAGTCATATTCTGCTGCCTTCACAATGACGATGATGACTATCAGTCGTAGTATGCCATTTTCTGCCAAGCGCCCAGTATTTTCTGCTAAGCACCCAGAAGATGCCGAGGGCGATCTGGGTGCTGGCAGACATGGGGCTGGCAGACGTGGGGCTGCATTGCTACACAGCAGCAGCCCCTTGCCTTTTGGCAGTAGATGGTGTATTAAGATTGATATCCATCGTCATCATATTGCGGTTCGATCAGAGGCACCTGGGCAGACATGCTCAGTCCTATTGAACCGTCTTGACGATGATGGCTATCAGTCTTAGTACACTATTTTCTGCCAAGCGCTCAGTATTTGCTGCCAAGCACCCAGAAGATGCCGAGGGCTATCAGTCATGCTGCACCGTCATCCACCAGCTAAAGATGTAAAAAATAGATTTGTTCTGTATTCATTTGCTTCCCCCTCCCTCCGTGAAATCAACGGCCTGCTAAACCCAGGGTTTTGAGTTCAATCTTTGCGGGGGCCATTCTGTGTGACAGTTGTTTGTGTTTCTCCCTGATGCACAGCCACCTTAGTTGATTTTAATTCCCTGTACCTGTATGCCATGTCGTCACTCGACCCTCCCTCAGATACTAGTTTCGCACCTTTTTTCAGACCAGACGCCATAGCTAGCACTGGGATCATGGAGCCCGCTCAGATCACCGTGGCAATTCTGAGCACTATGAACACCACGAGCATTGTCCTGCAGTATATGCAGAGCCAGGACATGCCAAAGCAAAACCAGGGCCAGCCGAGGAGGCAATTGCAGCGTGGCGACGAGATTGATGAGGAAATTGACATGGACATAGACCTCTCACAAGGCACAGGCCCCAGCAATGTGGAAATCATGGTGTTACTGGGGCAGGTTCATGCCGTGGAACGCCGATTCTGGGCCCGGGAAACAAGCACAGACCGGTGGGACCGCATCGTGTTGCAAGTGTGGGACGATTCCCAGTGGCTGTGAAACTTTCGCATGCGTAAGGGCACTTTCATGGAAATTTGTGACTTGCTTTCCCCTGCCCTGAAGCGCCAGAATACAAGGATGAGAGCAGCCCTCACAGTAGAGAAGTGAGTGGCAATAGCCCTGTGGAAGCTTGCAATGCCAGACAGCTACCGGTCAGTCGGGAATCAATTTGGAGTGGGCAAATCTACTGTGGGGGCTGCTGTGATCCAAGTTGCCAGGGCAATGAAAGACCTGGTGATATCAAGGGTAGTGACTCTGGGAAACGTGCAGGCCATAGTGGATGGCTTTGCTGCAATGGGATTCCCAAACTGTGGTGGGGCGATGGACGGAACCCATATCCCTATCTTGTCACCGGAGCACCAAGCCTCCGAGTACATAAACCGCAAGGGGTACTTTGCAATGGTGCTGCAAGCTCTGGTGGTTCACAAGGGACGTTTCACCAACATCAGCATGGGATGGCCGGAAAAGGTACATGATGCTCGCGTCTTCAGGCACTCTGTTCTGTTTCGAAAGCTGGAGGAAGGGACTTTCTTCCCGGACCAGAAAATAACCCGTTGGGGATGTTGAAATGCCTATCGTGATCCTTGGGGACCCAGCCTACCCCTTAATGCCATGGCTCATGAAGCTGTACACAGGCAGCCTGGACGGTAGTCAGGACCTGTTCAACTATAGGCTGAGCAAGTGCCGAATGGTGGTGGAATGTGCATTTGGACGTTTAAAAGCGCGCTGGCGCAGCTTACTGACTCGCTCAGACCTTAGCGAAAAGAATATCCCCATTGTTATTGCTGCTTGCTGTGTGCTCCACAATATCTGTGAGAGTAAGGGGGAGACATTTATGGCGGGGTGGGAGGTTGAGGCAAATCGCCTGTCCGCTGATTACGCACAGCCAGACACCAGGGCGGTTAGAAGAGCACAGCAGGGCGCGGTGCGCATCAGAGAAGCTTTGAAAACGAGTTTTGTGACTGGCCAGGTTACGGTGTGAAACTTCTGTTTGTTTCTCCTTGATGAACCCTCTGCCCCCCCCAACCCGGTTCACTCTACTTCCCTGTAAACCAACCACCCCACCCTCCCCTCCCCCCTTCAAGCACCGCTTGCAGAGGCAATAAAGTCATTGTTACTTCTCATTCATGCAATCTTTATTAATTTATCACACAACTAGGGGGATAATTGCTAAGGTAGCGCGGGATGGGTGGGGGAGAAGGGAAGGAAAAGCACACACTACAGTTTAAAACTTTAGCACTTATTGAAGGCCAGCCTTCCCATGCTCGGGCAATCATCTGGGGTGGAGTGACTGGGTGGCCGGAGGCCCCCCCACCGTGTTCTTGGGCGTCTGGGTGAGGAGGCAATGGGACTTGGGGAGGAGGGCTGTTGGTTACACAGGGGCTGTAGCAATGGTCTCTGCTCCTGCTGCCTTTCCTGCAGCTCAACCATACGCTGGAGCATATCAGTTTGATGCTCCAGCAGCCGGAGCATCGACTCTTGCCTTCTGTCTGCAAGCTGACGCCACCTATCATCTTCAGCCCGCCATCTCTCATCTCGTTCATATTGTGATTTTCTGTAATCAGTCATTGACTGCCTCCACGCATTCTGCTGTGCTCTGTCAGCGTGGGAGGACATCTGGAGCTCCGAGAACATATCATCCAGAGTCCTCCGTTTTCTCCTTCTAATCTTCGCTAGCCTCTGCAAAGGAGAAACATTTGCAGCTGGTGGAGGAGAAGGGAGCGGTAGTTAAAAAAAGACACACTTTAGAGAACAATGGGTACACTCTTTCACGTTACATTTTGATGTTCACATTACACAGCACATGTGCTTTCGTTACAAGGTCGCATTTTTCCTCTTATATTGAGGGCCTGCCGGTTTGGTGTGAGAGATCACTCACGCAGTGCCAGGCAAAAGATTTCGGCTTGCAGGCAGCCATGGTAAGCCACAGTCTTTTGGCTTTTTTAACCTTCTTAACATGTGGGAATGGTTTCAAACAGTAGCGCCCTCATTTCCCATACCAAGCACCTGTTGGGTTGGCCATTTAAAATGGGTTCACAATGTAAAAGGAGGGGCTGAGTTTCCGGGTTAACATGCAGCACAAACCCAACTACCCCCCCCACACACACACACACACCCAAGTCTCTGGGATCATCACTTCACCCCTCCCCCTCTCCACCGCGTGGCTAACAGCGGGGAACATTTCTGTTCAGCAGAGCAGGAACAGTCACCTCTGAATGGCCCCTTAATAAAATCACCCCATTTCAACCAGGTGACCGCGAATGAGAATGGATGTTGTCTGCATGCCAGCAGACACCGGGACCATACGCTGCCATGCTTTGTTATGCAATGATTCCAGACTACGTGCCTACTGGCCTGGCGTGGTAAAGTGTCCTACCATGGCGGACGGGATAAGGCAGCCCTCCCCAGAAACCTTTTGCAAAGGCTTTGGGAGTACATGAAGGAGAGCTTTCTGGAGATGTCCCTGGAGGATTTCCGCTCCATCCCCATACACGTTAACAGACTTTTCCAGTAGCTGTACTGGCCGTGACTGCCAGGGCAAATTAATCATTAATCATTAAACACGCTTGATTTTAAACAATGTGTAATATTTACAAAGGTACACTCACCAGAGGTCCCCTGTGTGCCCTCAGGGTCTGGGAGCACAGCTTGGGTGAGTTCAGGGGTTACTGGTTCCAGGTCCAGGGTGACAAACAGATCCTGGCTGTTGGGGAAACAGGTTTCTCCGCTTCCTTGCTCCTGTGAGCTCTCTCCATTATCTTCATCCTCATCTTCCTCATTCCCCGAACCCTCTTCCCTGTGTGTTTCTCCACTCAAGGAGTCATAGCACACGGTTGGTGTAGTGGTGGCTGCACCCCCTAGGATCGCATGCAGCTCCGCATAGAAGCGGCATGTTTTCGACTCTGCCCCGGACCTTCCGTTTGCCTCTCTGGCTTTGTGGTAGGCTTGCCGTAGCTCCTTAATTTTCACACGGCACTGCTGTGCGTCCCTGTTATGGCCTCTGTCCTTCATGGCCTTTGAGACCTTTTCTAATATTTTGCCATTTTGTTTACTGCTACGGAGTTCAGCTAGCACTGATTCATCTCCCCATATGGCGAGCAGATCCCGTACCTCCCGTTCTGTCCATGCTGGAGCTCTTTTGCGATCCTGGGACTCCATCATGGTTACCTGTGCTGATGAGTTCTGCCTGGTCACCTGTGCTCTCCACGCTGGGCAAACAGGAAATGAAATTCAAAAGTTCGCGGGGCTTTTCCTGTCTACCTGGTCAGTGCATCTGAGTTGAGAGTGCTGTCCAGAGCGGTCACAATGAAGCACTGTGGGATAGCTCCTGGAGGCAAATAACGTCAAATTCCATCCACACTACCCCAATTCCGACCCGCTAAGGCCGATTTTAGCGCTAATCCCCTCGTCGGAGGTGGAGTAAAGACACTGGTTTAAAGGGCCCTTTAAGTTGAAAAAAAGGACTTAACTGTGTGAACGTGTCCAGGCTTAATTCGATTTAACGCTGCTAAAATCGACCTAAACTCGTAGTGTAGACCAGGCCTAAGAGTCCCACACTTTCCCTGACCATCTTCTTGTTGCTAACATACCTGTAGAAACCCTTCTTGTTACCTTTCACATCCCTTGCTAGCTGCAACTTCCATTGCGCCTTGGCCTTCCTGATTACACTCCTGCATGCTCTAGCAATATTTTTATACTCCTCCCTAGTTAACTGTCCAAATTTCCACTTCTTGTAAGCTTCCTTTTTGAGTTTAAGCTCACCAAAGATTTCACTGTTAAGCTAAGCTGGTCGCCTGCCATATTTGCTATTCTTTCTGCACTTCGGGATGGTTTGTTCCTGTGCCCTCAATAAGGCTCCTTCAAAATACAGCCAGCTCTCTTGGACTCCTTGCCCCCTCATATTGCCTCCCAGGAGATCAATTTCCTAAGGGAGTCTAAATCTGCTTTTCTAAAGTCCAGGGTCCATATTTTGCTACTCTCCTTTCTTCCTTTTTTCAGGATCCTGAACTCAACCATCTCATGGTCACTGCTTCCTAGGTTGCCACCCACTTCTACTTCCCCTGCCAATTCTTCCCTCTTTGTAAGCAGCAGGTCAAGAGGAGCATGGCCCCTAGTTGGTTCCTCCAGCACTTGTACCAGGAAGTTATCCCCAACACTTTCCAAAAACGTCCTGGATTGTCTGTGCACTGCTGCATTGCTCTCCCAGCGGATGGCAGGATGATTGAAGTTTCCCATTAGAACCGGGGCCTGTGAACTGGAGACTTCACTTAATTGTCCTTAATTAACTCTCTCTTTGAAGAGTGTTGAGGGGCAGATTAAACCATGTCTAGACCTCTTACACAGAGCTCACACCCCTCAGCAGGAACACCCATCTCCACCCCGTCTCACTTTTGTTAAGGTTCTGGTGTCTGAGCCCCCAGGTTAGTGAGTTCAGTTCAGTTGTGGGTGACCCCCTCAGTCAGGGCAGGCTAAGCACAGTTCTGCTGCCCTTTACTCAGACAATCAGGACAACATTTCACTACCCCTGCATTCAAGTACTACAGTGATTTGTAACCGAGCACCAGCCAACACAGCTCTGTCTGCTGGATACCTAGGCAGAGTGGGTGTGTTCATGTAAACACAGTCTGGTCCTGAAGCCTTTCCCCCTCCCCATTCCAACCTTGCTTACCTCTAGCTTGTTCAGCCATTTGACTGTGCATCCTCAAGGTGCAGTCTTCCAATGGGGCTCTCCTCCACCACATGTGACTGTCTGCATTGCTGCCCCACAGGCACACTGAAAAAATCAGGCTAAGTCATGTTTCTGCATTGAAGCAGTCCCTGTGGCCTGTCCACTCAGGGGCTCATTAAGCTAAGTCCAGGATGCACGTCCCAGGTTGTAAATTGGCAGATACAAGTTAAAATCCATCAGCACACCAGTCTCTCTATCCCAGAGTTCCTGCCTCTGGGTGAGGACCCAGCTGTCAGCCCAGCTCTGCCATGATTCATCTGAGACTGGTACTGGGCTGGCAGCACTAGACACGAGTGCAGCAATGGCTGCCACAAAACGATGTTGCCAAGTCAGTCGTGGCAAGTCAGCAGGAACTGCAGGGACAGGTGTTTGCTTCAGGAGGGGGCCGATCTGCTTGTAGGGAGTGTGCATTGCCTCTGCCCTGGTCGGAACCATTGTCAGCCTGGTGCGCAGCAGGTTCCTGCCAGCCGTCACTGCGCTCCAGGCAGTTCTAAGAGGGATGGACTCTGGGTGAGGTTTTCAGGGAGCTATGGAGCCAACGCATGTACATTTGATGCTGATGTCAGGCTAAGGCAACCACTAATGACACAGATGACTGTGATCAGCTCCCAATCACCAAGATGCTAATGCCAGTGTCTGCCCCACAGCACTGCACAATATCGAACTGGAGCGAATACCAGCGCCAGGAGTGAGGGTGTAAATCTGCTCCCCAGGAGGTTCCTGCCAGCAGTGCCGGGGGTGATATTTTTAAGTGCTTTGGGGGGAGCAGTAGGTCAGACTGCAGTCCAGTCTGCCTGATTAGGTGAGACCTAGCTGGGAGGGGGGTGGACAAACTTCAACATTGCCCAAGTGATTAGGCTGGTCAGTGGTGGGAAGCCCTTGACAGGCAGTGGCTGTGTGCAGAGACCTGTCAGATCCGTTGGCAGGAGGCGCTACGTTCCCCAGTGACACAAGAGATAAAATGCACATGAACCTCCCTGAGTGTTTATTCCCTTGGGTGTTTGCAGACGCTGGCATCTCAGAACTGGCTCCGATCCGACTGGTGAACAGCAGGAGTCGCTGCGCTGGGAGGGTCGAGGTGCTTCACAACCAGCAGTGGGGAACCGTGTGTCATGACAGCTGGGACTTACAGGATGCTGGAGTCATATGCAGGCAGTTGGGCTGTGAGACGGCGTTATCAGCCCCAGGAGGGGCTCGATTTGGGCAAGGATCTGACCGTATCTGGCTGGATAACGTCAACTGCACAGGGACAGAAGTTGCCCTCTCCGATTGCAGGGCTCGGCCTTGGGGAGACAGTAACTGTACCCACGGAGAAGATGCGGGTGTTGTGTGCTCAGGTAACTTGCTTCCATCACGTCACTGTGGGTGGTGCAGGGATCAGGCTGGGAAGCTTTCAGCACAGAACCAGCTCTCCTGTCTGAGTGAGCGCTGACCCCAGTGACGGTGAGTCCCGGTGTCTTTGATCAGAGATCTTTGGTAGCAGTGCCTGGTCGGGACACACGCGCTCAGCTGCTGTCTGGTGGTGTCGTTAGGGTCTGTGTGAGCATGCTCCTCCTGCACTCCCCCTCAGTTCCTTCTCAACCGTCCTCAGCAGAAGACGGGACTTGGGGCAGTGCTGAACCTCTTCCCTGATCAGTGAAGTAAATTTAAAAAAAGCAGAAATAGTTAGATAGAAATATCCCAGTTCTTTCCCTTCCTTTAGAATAGTTCGTTAGTTTTAAAAAAAAACCCTGTTTCTGTCACGTTCCTCTTCCATTGAGACTCTCCCCAGCCTAGGCAATCATAGTTCCATGATGCTGGGTCCCCGAGGTTCAAGAAATGTGGCTCCTGCAAGGAGCCTATGCTGTAGTCTGATGGACACTCACTGTGCATGAAGTGTCTTAGCAAGACACACGTCCCTGCTAAGTGTCTCCATTGTACCAGCCTGAAAACCAGGGCTCGTCGTGACAGGGACTTGTGGCTGAAAATGCTCCTGTGATGGGTTGGATCACAGAAACCCCCTTGGGAACTGCCAACTGATGTGCCAAGACTACTTCTGCCTCTGCCTTCCCTCTGCCAGCTTGGGACTCCAGCACCCTGTCTTGCTGAGCCAGACATGCCAGTCTGCTCCAACACAGACCCAGGGTCTGAACCACGTGCCCAAAAGCTGCAGACTTAACTTAACTTAACAGAAAGCAACTTACAGAAGTGTTCTTGTCTTTAACACTCAGACACCCAACTCCCAATGGGGTCCAAACCCAAAATAGCTCAGTTTTACCCTGTATAAAGCTTATACTGGGTAAACTCATAAATTGTCCACCCTCTATAACACTGATAGAGAGATATGCACAGCTGTTTGCCCATCCCCCAGGTATTAACACATACTCTGAATTAATTAATAAGTAAAAAGTGATTTTATTAAATACAGAAAGTAGGATTTAAGTAGTTTCAAGTAGTAACAGACAAGACAAAGTGAATTACCAGGTGAAATAAAATAAAACACACCAGTCTATGTCTAATCCAACTGAATACACATAAAATTCTCACCAATTCCAGTAAGCTTCCTTTTACAGACTAATCTCCTTCTAGTCTGGGCCCAGCAATCACTCCCACCCCTTGCAGTTACTGTCCTTTGTTCCTGTTTTTTCAGGTATCTTTGGGGGTGGAGAGGCTCTCTCTTTAGCCAGCTGAAGACAAAATGGAGGGGTTTCCCACAAGCTTAAATAGACTTTCTCTTGTGGGTGGAGACTCCCTCCTCTCTCCTATGCAAAGTCCAGCTCCAAGATGGAGTTTTGGAGTCACCTGGGCAAGTCACATGTCCATGCATGACTGAGTTCCTTACCAGCCAAGCCACATTCCTGGGAAAGCCCAGATGTGGATTGGTGTCTCCAAGTTCATTGTTGGCTTAAGTGTTTCCTGATTGGACACTTACTGAGGATAGTCTTTTCTCAGGAAGCTGACCAACTCCTTCACTACAGCCAATATTCATAACTTCAAATACAAAAATTATACCTGCATACAAATAGGATTAATAGATTCAGTAGATCATAACCTTTACAGAGATATGTTACATGGCATATGTAGCATAAAACACATTCTAGTTATGTTATATATATACATTTATAAGCATATTTCCATAAAGCCTTATGGGAGGTACCATCACAGCTCCTTATGGAGAAATCTCTGCAACCACCAATGGAGATGGGCACAAGCAAACCCTCTCCCTCATGCTCCCCTGCTAGGTCGGAACTGACCAGGTGTGTGGCTTCAACCTCTCAAGCAAAGGCAGGAAACCGCAACTTCTTAGCACAGAGACTTTCAGAAGGGTAAAGGGTCTCCAGTGAAACCTCTCCCCCTGGTGCTGACAGCACCAAAAAGTGGCGCCTCTGACTGCTCCAGCACCTCAGCTGTGGCTCACACAGGGTGCAGAAGCAGGGACCCGACTTCCCACAGCAGGAAGCTCTCCTTGGCACTGGTCCCGCCGGCACCGAGGATGGACCCGATAGCGGCAGCGCATTCCACCCCAGTGTCAACAAGAACATCAGCACCGAGCCTGACCATCACCCCCGCAGCAGATGGGGAACTCGCGCAGGGCACCTATAAACAGCTGGCGGCGCGCACTAAAGCTAAACAATAATTGCTGCGGATATCGGCTCACACTCCACGCCCCGTGGCACCGCAGCCCACGGAGTAGCAACAATTTTTAAATCAAGCTGACATCTCCGTGCCCCAGAGCCTGACTCTCCGCTCCTAGACACCGAGCGCTCACTCTTTGAACAGCCGCTGTAGCCACCCGGCCTGGCCACCCTCACTGACAGTGAGAATGACATGCAGCAGCAGGCAGAATTCTCCCCTCTTGATTATCCTCCCCCACCGGAGCCATATCTATCTCAAGGCATGGCACCTCACAAGAACCAGCCTCAGTTCCCCTACTTTGTCCCCCCATGGATGGGGCCCCAATTTTCCTACCCTATGCATTGGCCTCAGTGGTACCCCTGGTTGGCCCCTGCTGCCACTCCTCCTCGCGGACGCTCCACCAGACCACAAATCCATTCTGCACCTCTATCTCCAGCTCCATCTACATCTAGAGCTCCTGAACCTCCCCTCAAAGATGTGGGCTATGAACCTTTCCCTGAATCACTTGCTCCTAACTCCCCATCAGCTGCAGATGAAGCTCTCATGCCTCCACCTCCACAGAATGTGGACAATTTTAAGCAATTCCAGGAACTTTTCAAGAGGGTGGCACTCAGCTAGGACAATCCTTTAGAGGAAGTTCAGGAGACACAACACAGACTCCTGAAAATCCTCCAACCCTCTGCACTCTCAAAGATCGTGCTACCCATAAATGAAGCCCTCCTGGAACCAGCTGACACTCTATGGCAGACCCCTGCCTCCATTCCACCAACATGCAAAAAGGCTGCACGTAAGTATTATGTACCCGCTGTAACCCTTCTGCCCGTCAGAGCTGGCAGCAACAAGGGCCGGGTTCAGTATCTGGGGTTCCGTTTCAATAACACAATTCAAAACCGGCTCGAGCCCCCACGCAGTGACCTGGGACAATTATATACCACCCCTCTGGGTATCTCTAAGAAGCAATACTTCCCCTCATGCAAGCACGGAGTCTGAGGAGGGAAACAATGCGGCCTTATGTTGGGGAAATACCACCAACAGGATTCATAACACAAACCATGAGCAAGAGACCCACTCCCAAGTAAGTCTGGCAGTGTCCTTTTCCCCTCAGGGTCTTAAGTCCAGCAACCCAACAGTCACCCCACACACAGCTTCTGTCCTTGGTCAGTGCAGCCCCCAGAGTTCAGAAGTTCCTCGGCAGAGTTTACCTCCCGGCCTAGGTGGAAGTGGGGGGAGGTATGGGGGGCATCTTGCATGCTCTGTTGCTTGGGTTGACAGCCGATTGCCATGCTTCTCTATGGGGTTTTGCTGCAGTCTTCACCACCAGCTGCCCTGCTATCAACTCCACTCCACTATCTGCTCCTCTTCACTAGCCATCCTGCTAGCTTCTCACCAACTTGTCTTCAGCCCCCCGCCCCTTAACACAGCTCTCAGCTATTTTAGCTGGTAGTAGAGGAGCCTCAGTGCTAGTACACCACTAGACCAAAATAAGTCTAATGCTTAGACCTAGGTATTAGCAATTTCAGCTTTGCAGTATGTAACAAAATACCTAATGAAGTCAGAATTAGCTCTGTTATTGCACAGTAACAAGGTAAAAATAATATTGGCAGCCCACACTTCTCCCTCCCATACAAGCACATATCCCCAGCCTCTCTCAATTTGTTGGGTTTTGAACCCATGTCCCTTGCCTAGCAAGTGCTACTCAGTTGAGGGTGAGTCCCTCCATCATAAAATGCCAAGTACAGTTCTACTGCCCTTGATTCAGATAAACAGGATAACAACCTTTTATTACTCCTGCCGCAATAACAACGAGACTGAGGATCCCAAACAGCCAAAGTGACCATTTGGGCAAGCAGTCCATCATGCTAGGCAGGGTGGGTGAGCCCATGCAAACGAGATCACCACCAGATGTCAGGGGAGAGGTCATTCTGACTCTGCTTACACCCGCTAAGGACGTAGATTTCTTATTTTCCCACCCACAACCCAACTCTCTTGTGGTGGATGCAGCGACACACAGAATAAAACAGCCACAATAATGGCCCACTCCACAAGACAAGGAGCTCAAACGGTCTGACCTCCTGGGCCGCAAGGTTTATACCTCCTCCACTCTGCAATTCAGAATTGCAAATTACTCCACCCTCCTCACAAGCTATGACTACGACAGCTACAACAAGCTATTTGATTTTATCTCCCATATCCCATATCCCGGAGGACAGAAGAGCGGACTTTAAATCAGTCCTTGTCGAAGGACAACTAGTGTCTAGGACAGTGCTACAAGCATCCCTGGACATAGCGGACACGGCAGCCTGCAGTACCGCCACCGCAGTGGTGATGCGCAGGTCTTCGTGGCTGTCTGCATCTGGTATCCCCAAAGATCTTCCCTTTGATAAAGATAAACTTTTTCCAAAACAAATGACGAAGTCCTTCACACCATGAAAGACTCTAGGGCCACCCTGTGCACACTGGGGATAGACCCATCCCTCCCCAGGAGACAACAGTATCAACCTTATCAGAGGCCCTGCGCACAACAATGTCACTGGCCCAAGTCCAGACCATATGATATTGGGAGGAACCACAACAGACCTCCCAGGCGCAGACAAAACCATGCACAACCAGCTACATCCCACCCATTGGGAAACAAACAACAATTTTGAAGCATTGGTCTGGGGTCTGTGTGACCACCCCTTGGCATCACCTATTTGCCCATTTGGCCACCACCTCCAGTTTTTCCACCATGTCTGCCAACAGTGCTCATAGTACTGGGTCCTGGAAATAGTTCAATCAGGCTACTCCATCCCTTTCATATCCTGCCCGCCCACCCTTCCCCCTTCCCCGTCCCTCTTCAGGGACCCCCTCATGAGCACCTACTTCGAGCAGAAGTGACTCATCTTCTAAAGCTAAGTGCAATGGAACCTGTACATCAGAGAAAATTTTGGACAAGACCAGGCTGAAGATCCAAGGTATGACAACATTAGGAAGTAGGTGACCGAAATAGATGGGGTCCCTGTGGAAGGAAAAACCCAGGCACCAGGACCCTACTTCATAATGAAAAAGGATCTCTTGTACTGGGTTGCACCAGTACAGGGGCAGAAGGTACAACAGCTCCTAGTACCTCGAAAACACCAGAACGCCACAAAGAGTCGGAGCACTGAGGGAGAAGAGGATCCTGATGTTAGAAGGCCCAAACCAAGAGACCGGGAAATGCCTAAGGCCCCATATGGATGTTACACTTGCGGGGAGTGGGGACACATAGCTGCACAGTGTCCCAATGCGGAGGAGCCTATGCAGTGTAACCTGGGGAACTGGGCAGATCCATGCTCCCTAATTCACCTTGTGGGGGTCTCACTAACCCCACATATGTACACCAGACCAGTGAAACTAAATGGGGTAGAGACCACGGCACTGATTGATTTGGGAGTGCTATCACGCTTATCGCAGGGAAGCTCGTGAAGCGTAGTCAGCTGCTGCAGA
This sequence comes from Emys orbicularis, assembly GCF_028017835.1. Lineage (NCBI taxonomy): Eukaryota > Metazoa > Chordata > Testudines > Emydidae > Emys > Emys orbicularis. Next base: position 7,596,102 of record NC_088703.1, on the reverse strand, counting down.
CTAAACGTATGGGGATAACATGCGTCCATGGGACACTTAGTTACTACCCCACCATCCCAGTAAAAATTGAAATCCAGGGAAACACTACTGAGGTGTAGTCCCTAAACTCCCATACCCAGTGCTCATAGGGAGGGACTTAACCTCTTGAAACCTTGGCACCAGTGAGAGGCATGTGTGGTGGCCCAAGAGGCCCTGATCCAGGGAAATAACCTACATGAGCAGATCAGGATATCCCCTGATCTGACACCGAACCAGAAGAAGGAGGTAACTGAGATGATCAACCGGTACCAGGACGTATTTTCAACCAAACCAGGCCAGACCACCGAAGCATATCATCACATTAGTAACTTTAAGGCCCTACCGGGTCCCAGTGGCAAAAAGAGAGGAGATCAAGGAAGAGGTAAAAAGGATGTTGGAACTAGGAATCATAGAAAAGTCCCACAGTCAATGGTCGAGCCCGATTGTGTTGGTGCCCAAAACCGATGGCACCAATATGTTTTGTAATGACTTCCGCTAGCTGAATGAGATTTCCAAATTTGATGCATATCCCATACCCCGCATTGATGAGTTAGTTGATTGCCTGGGCAATGCCTGATTTTTGACCACCCTTGATTTAACAAAGGTATACTGGCAGATTCTCCTTGCCAAAGATGCAAAGGAAAAGACAGCAATCTCAGGGTTTGGAGACTTACTCCCAGTAGGAGGATTGGAGAAAGAGGGTAACCCTGAAGTTAGTGAGGCATCCACAGTAGACTGTCAACACCCAGTCTTCTCTGAAATATCCCCAGATTTGTTTTCCATTTCCAGGTTCTGTAGAAAGATGAAAAGGGAAAGAAGGGCAGCTAAGGCCTTGGGGACTCAGATCCAGACCCAGGGACAGAGGGTCGCCCTTGTAGGCAGGCGAACCATGGTAGCTGGAAAGGAGGCTGCCCCGGAGGAGGAAACGTCCGAGCCTGACACGCACCCTGATATCTCTGAACCAGGAGAGGCAACAGATACTGGCCCCCTGGAACAAGCAATTGGTCTCTTGCTGCAGCCTCACTGCCTCCTGTTGGGCAGCAGCCTGGACACGGGTAGCCTCCTGCTGGGCAGCCATGGCTTGTATCAGTGCCCGCACTACATCTTCCATTGGGGGGGAAAACCTGCTCCCTTTTTTTTTTTAAATAACACCCTCCTGGAGCAGCTCTGGAGTGTCTGCGGCATGCACCAGGGCCAGGGCAGGCTCCCTGCCTGACCTGGTTCCGCGCCGCGTCGCGCTGCTCCCAGACGTGGCCGGCACCACATCCCTGCGGCCCCTGGCAGAGAGCAGAGGGCTCCACGTACTGCCCTCACCTGCGGGCACCTCCCCCGACGCCCCCATTGGCCGCATTTCCCCATTCCCGGACGATGGGAGCTGCGGACGGCGGTGCCTACTGGCGAGGGCAGCCCACGGAAGCCTCTGTCCCTCCCCCCCACCCCCACGGGCAGCAGGGACATGGTACTGGCCGCTTGTGGGAGTGGTATGGGGCCCCCGGCCCCATGGGGGTGGCAATCGCATGGGCCGGATCCAAAGCCCTGACAGGCCAGATCCGGTCCACGGGCTGTGGTTTCCCCACCCCTATTCTAGCTTTTTCAGCCATCTGACTTTGCATCCTCAAGGTCCAGTCTTCTAAAGGGGCTGCCCCACAGGCACACTGAGAAGATCAGGCTAAGCCAAATTTCTGCATTGCACCAGTCCTTCTGGTCAGTCCAGTCAGGGGCCCATTAAGCCTAGTCCAGGATCTGCGTCCCAATTTGTAAACAGGCAGATGCAAGTTAGGGCTTCTGAAAATGCATCAGCACGTCAGTCTCTCCATTACACTGTTGCTGCCCCTCTGTGAGGACATAGTTGTCATCATTCATCTGAGACTCGTACTGGGCTGGCAGCACTAGACAGGAGTGCAGCAATGGCTGCCACAAAACCATGTTACCAAGTCAGTCATGGCAAGTCAGCAGGAACCACAGGGGCAGGTGTTTGCTTCAGGAGGGGGCTGATCTGCTTGTAGGGAGTGAGCATTGCCTCTGCACTGGTCGGAACCATTGTCAGCCTAACTTTTATCCAGTCTGCCTAATTAATTGATAGCCTAACTAGGTGACAGCTGGCTGGGAGAGGAGTGGACAAACTTCAACATTGCCCAAGTGATTAGCCTGGTCAGTGGTGGGGAGCCCTTGACAGGCAGTTGCTGTGTGCAGAGACTGGTCAGATCCATTGGCAGGAGGCGCTACGTTCCCCAGCGACACGAGAGATCAGATGCACAGGAACCTCCCTGATTGTTTATTCCCTTGGGTGTTTGCAGATGCTGGCATCTCAGAAGTGGCTCAGCTCCGACTTGTGAACAGCAGGAGTCGCTGCGCTGGGAGGGTCGAGGTGCTTCACAACCAGCAGTGGGGAACCGTGTGTGATCACAGCTGGGACCTACAGGATGCCGGAGTCGTATGCAGGCAGCTGGGCTGTGGGACGGCGTTATCAGCCCCAGGAGGGGCTCGATTTGGGCGAGGATCTGAGCGTATCTGGCTGAATAACGTGAACTGCGCAGGGACAGAAGCTGCCCTCTCTGATTGCGGGTCTCAGCCTTGGGGAGTCAATAACTGTAACCATGGAGAAGATGCCGGTGTTGTCTGCTCAGGTAACCTTCATCTACCACCATGCACATTGCAGGGAGGAGGGTGGGAAGCTCATTATGGGGCATTGTCCCCTCACAGCCAGTGCTGACTCCAGCATGGTGCTTGGGGGCTGTGCTTCAGGGAGCAATATGGCAGTTCCAGTAGGGAGCGCTCGCCTCTCAGTCTGTGCTGACCCCAATTCCCCTGTGCGGTTCTATGGGCCTGTGCTGCAGGGAGTGGTGTGTGGGCTCAGTAGGGGATGCTCACGCTCTCCCCTTGATTTCAGTGCTAGCCCCAGTGCCCTAGTGGGGTGCTAGGGGGCCTGTGCTGCAGGTAGGGGGGTGTCAGTAGGGGGCGCTCTCCGTTTGTAGTTTTGCTGGCCCTAGTGCCCCAGTGCAGTGCCCTGGGCCCCTAAAACGAAGAACATAAGAATATAAGAACATAAGAATGGCCGTACTGGGTCAGGCCAAAAGTCCATCCAGCCCAGAGACACTGGACAGACTGATCCGTCCTGAATTTCACAGTCAGCATGACAGTGTGAATAAATGGCAGGAACATGGAACTTAATGGGGGAGATGGACTGGGATGTTAACCTGTAGCGCTCTGCTCAGCCACTGGGTGGCGCTGTGTGTAACATCCCTTCGGGAGCCGAACCTCAACCGTACCTGGCAGGGCATTAAAGGATCTAATGATAGCAGAGCTGGGGTGGATGAGCATAAGAACATAAGAACGGCCATACTGGGTCAGACCAAAGGTCCATCCAGTCCAGTATCCTGTCTTCCGACAGTGGCCAATGCCAGGTGCCCCAGAGGGAGTGAACCTAACAGGCAATGATCAAGTGATCTCTCTCTTGCCATCCATCTCCATCCTCTGACGAACAGAGGCTAGGGACACCATTCCTTACCCATCCTGGCTAATCGCCATTAATGGACTTAACCTCCATGAATTTATCCAGTTCTGTTTTAAACCCTGTTATAGTCCTAGCCTTCACAACCTCCTCAGGCAACAAGTTCCATGGTTTGACTGTGCAGTGTGTGAAGAAGAACTTCCTTTTATTTGTTTTAAACCTGCTGCCAATTAATTTCATTTGGTGGCCCCTTATATTATGGGAACAAGTAAATAACATTTCCTTATTCATTTTCTCCACACCACTCATGATTTTATATACCTCTCTGATATCCCCCTTTAGTCTCCTCTTTTCCAAGCTGAAAAGTCCTAGCCTCTTTAATTTCTCATCATATGGGACCCGTTCCAAACCCCTAATCATTTTAGTTGCCCTTCTCTGAACCTTTTCTAATGCCAGTATATCTTTTTTGAGATGAGGATACCACATCTGTATGCAGTATTCAAGATATGGGCGTAACATGGATTTATATAAGGGCAATAGGATATTCTCCGTCTTATTCTCTATCCCCTTTTTAATGATTCCTAACATCCTGTTGCTTTTTTGACTGCCACTGCACACTGTGTGGACGTCTTCAGAGAACCATCCACGATGACTCCAAGATCTTTTTCCTGATTAGTTGTAGCTAAATTAGCCCCCATCATATTGTATGTATTGTTGGGGTTATTTTTCTGAATGTGCATTACTTTACATTTATCCACATTAAATTTCATTTGCCATTTTGTTGCCCAATCACTTAGTTTTGTGAGATCTTTTTGAAATTCTTCACAGTCGGCTCAGGTTTGGGAATCTCTCTAACATCCTCAGCTGTGAAGACTGAAGCAAAGAATTTATTTAGTTTCTCCACAATGACTTTATCGTCTTTAAGTGCTCCTTTTGTATCTCGATCATCCAGGGGCCCCACTGATTGTTTAGCAGGCTTCCTGCTTCTCATGTACTTAAAAACATTTAGTTATTACCTTTTGAGTTTTTGGCTAGCTGTTCTTCAAACTCCTTTTTGGCTTTTCTTATTACATTTTTACACTTAATCTGGCAGTGTTTATGCTCCTTTCTATTTACCTCACTAGGATCTGACTTCCACTTTTTAAAAGATGCCTTTTTATTTCTCACTGCTTCTTTTACATTGTTGTTAAGCCACGGTGGCTCCTTTTTAGTTCTTTTACTGTGTTTTTTAATTTGCGGTATACATTGAAGTTGGGCCTCTATTATGGTGCCTTTGAAAAGTGTCCATGCAGCTTGCAGGGATTTCACTCTAGTCACTGTACCTTTTAATTTCTGTTTAACTAACCCACGCATAGTTCCCCTTTCTGAAATTAAATGCCACAGTGTTGGGCTGTTGAGGTTTTCTTCCCACAACAGGAATGTTAAAAGTTATTATATTATGGTCACTATTTCCAAGCGATCCTGTTATAGTTACCTCCTGGACCAGCTCCTGCGCTCCACTCAGGATTAAATTGAGAATTGCCTCTCCCCTTGTGGTTCCCATACCAGCTGCTCCATGAAACAGTCATTTAAAGTATCGAGAAATTTTGTCTCTGTATTTCGTCCTGAGGTGACATGTTCCCAGTCAATATGGGGATAATTGAAAACCCCCACTATTATTGAGTTCTTAATTTTGATAGCCTCTCTAATCTCCCTTAGCATTTCCTCATCACTATCACTGTCCCGGTCAGGTGATCGATAATAGATCCCTAATGTTATATTCTTATTAGAGCATGAAATTACTATCCATAGAGATTCTATGAACATGTGGATTCACTTAAGATTTTTACTTCATTTGATTCTACTTTTTCTTTCACATATAGTGCCACCACCACCCCTCCTCCCCAGACCTGTTCTGCCCTTCCGATATATTTTGTACCCCGGAATGATTGTGTCCCATTGATTGTCCTCAATCCACCAAGTTTCTGTGTTGCCTATTATATCAATTATCAGAGGGGTAGCTGTGTTAGTCTGGATCTGTAAAAAGCAACAGAGAGTCCTGTGGCACCTTTAAGACTAACAGATGTATTGGAACATAAGCTTTCATGGGTGAATGCCCACTTCGTCGGATGCATGACATGTCATGCCACAGGACTCTCTGTTGCTTTTTATTATATCAATATCCTCCTTTAACACGAGGCACTGTAGTTCACCCATCTTATTATTTAGACTTCTAGCATTTGTGTAGAACTTGTCACTGTTTATTTGTCTCCCCTTTTCTGATGTGTCGGATTCTTTTTTATGTGAATGTTTCTCATCTGATCTGGCCCCTACTTTATCCTCTTCCATCCTCTTCTTCTGACTAAAACCTAGAGAATCTCTATCAATAGACTCTCCTCTAAGAGAAGTCTCTGTCCGATCCACATGTTCTTCTGCTTTCCCCCACATGCTTTTCCCACATGCTTTCCCCCATCTCCTCCTCTCTACACCTTCGTCTCATCCACGAGTTGAGACTCTGAAGCTCTGCCTGCCTACCTGGCCCTGCGCGTGGAACTGGGAGCATTTCTGAGAATGCCGCCATAGAGGTCCTGGATTTCAATCTCTTCCCTAGAAGCCTAAATTTGGCCTCCAGGATGTCTCTCCTACCTTTCCGTATGTCATTGGTACCTACATGTACCACAACCACCGGCTCCTCCCGAGCATTACACATAAGTCTATCTAGATGCCTCAAGAGATCCGCAACCTTCGCACCAGGCAGGCAAGTCACCATACAGTTCTCCTGGTCATCACAAACCCAGCTCTCTGTGTTTCTAATGATGGAATCTCTCATTACTAACACCTGCCTTTTCCTAGTGACTGGAGTTCCCTCCCCCGGAGAGGTAACCTCAATGCGAGAGGCAACCCCAACACCATCTGGAAGGAGGGTCCCAACTATGGGAAGGTTTCCCTCTGCTCCCATTGACTGCTCTACTTCCCTGGGCCTTTCATCCTCCTCAGCAGCACAGGGGCTGTCTGAGTGGAGGTGGGACAAATCTACAATGTCCCGGAAAGCCCCATCAACATACCCCTCTGCCTCCCTTAGCTCCTCCAGTTCCGCCACCCTTCCCTCCAAAGCCCACACGCGGTCTCTGAGGGCCAGGCACTCCTTGCACCGAATGCACACATATGCCACTCGTCCACAGGGCAGGTAATCATACATGCTGCACTCGGCGCAATAAACTGGATAGCCCCCACTCTGCTGCTGGGCTTCTGCCTGCATTGTCTCCTTCAGCTACCTAGTTAATGAAAGGGTTTTGTTTAAATCAAAAAACTTTTGAATATAGTTTAGTTTATAGGTTTTAAAGGACGGCAAGTGAACCTTGTTCCCTTCCCACTCCCTTCCAAACTCCCTTGTGAAACTCCATGTTAGCAACCCTGGTCACAAAGCTCCCTGATCACTTGATCACTGTTTTATAAAGCCCTGGCCTTCTTGATAGCCCTGTCCGCTAAGGCTCAGCCAATTAACAGAGGGTTCTAGCTTTCAAACCTTACTTTGAAGCTGACAGCTTACAACTGCCAGTCACAGCACACGGTCTTTCAAACAAACAAACAAAGAGACAGACAGACAAACACAAGCTCAGCACACAGCAAGTAACCCCCAAACACAAACACACACTACAGACAGCCACTTACCCCAAGGGGCCTGTATTTGCTCCTCCTTCACCTGGAGAACTCCCTTGCGAAACTCCCTGTTAGCAGCCCTGTTTGCAAAGCCTTATCTGTGCCAGCTGGGGGGCAGCTCCCCGACTCCCTCAGTCACAGGCCACACAAGCCGTGCCCTCCTGGCCTTGTGGGGGGGTGACCTCTCTCCAGGTTGGCAATAGGCACACTTCACCCTTCGGCCCTCCGAGTGTCCCCTTGCAGCACCCAGTCCCTGTCCTGCTGGGCATTCAGAGCAGTCACAGATCTGCTGCTCCCAAAGGAACAGGGTCCCAAGGTGACCAGCTCCACCTCCCATCTCTACCCCAATCAAAACACAGCTCTAGATTCCTTCATAGTCACACTAAGGACAAGTGATTTCACAGAGTGTAGAGATTTGAGGGGTAGGAAGGAGAAGGGTTGGGAAAAAATTGTTCCATGGCTAATAAAATCATACCACCTTGACTAGAGCCTAGAGTCCTTCCAGGATTTTACTCCAGGCTTGGCTGTGATCTCCTGTTCCTGAGACAAACGCTGTCAGCCGCCTCCTGGGTGAAAGGGAGCTCTTGTCCCCTCTCCTCTTTCTTTGTAGCTACAAACCATTGTCTCTTCTCGGAGGAGGTCTCTCTTCAGAGACTTGTGCTGAGAGTCTTTTGTCTTTGTAAATTCTCAGGCCCCCACTGGGCCCAGACAGTGACTATAGCCTGTCTCCATGGCTGTGCTTTGTTCTATGTGCTGATTGGCTCAGCCGAAGGGATTTCCATGGCGCAGGTGACAAGCTTCACTTCAACACTTCTGGAGCATCATAATCTAAATTTTACATCTCTCGTCTACTATGCCTCATACAAACATCTTGCTCCAATTAGGTCGACCAGTGGGCTGCTGGCTCTTGGTAGAGAGCTCACATACTACCTTTGGTGAGCTATTGTGCATATATTTCACCCAGGGGATCCCCGAATAACTTCAGGTATCCCTGTGCCCTCTGCCAGTTGGTGTCTACTTATCTCTGGGCCAGACTTCTCTGCGGCACATTTGGGACCTGGGTAACTGCAGCTTCCACTGGTTGGATTTGGTGTCAATGGAGCCTGCAGCCGCTCACTCAAACGAAAAATCCAGGGCCAAATTCTCAAGAGTCCAGTTCCCAATCACTGTGTACCGGTGGATTTGCATTTCAGGGAATTAATCCTGAAGTTGTAACTTCCCCAAGAGCTGGACACAGGAGACGAAATTCTTCCTCACTTCCTGTCCTATTACATATTTCCCTATCCTGCTTCTCAGCTGCCCTGTCCTACCCCAGAAGTGGCTGCATGTCAGTGAGGGGAGTAGTCATAAACATACAGCTAAGGGGAGAATAAAATCCCTCCTTTACCTGTAAAGGGTTAAGAAGCTTGAGTAACCTGGTTGGTACCTGACCGAAAGGACCAATGAGGGGAGAAGATACTTTCAAATCTGTGGGGGAAGGTTTTTATTTTGTGTTCCTTTGTGTTCTCTCCGGGTCAGCGAGGAATCAGGGCAGGGAAAATACATCTCCCAAAGCCATATCTGAACTAAAGGCCTCTAAGATTACAAATTGTAAGTAATAGGAAGGAAATGCGTTACATTATCTTTTGTTTTAGCTTGTGAATTTTCCCTGTGCTAGGAGGGAGATTTATCCCTGTTTTTGTAACTTTAAAGTTTTGCCTAGAGGAGAAATCCTCTGTGTTTTGAATCTTTTTATTACCCTGTAAAGTTATCTACAATCCTGATTTTACAGAGGTGATTATTTTATCTTCTTTTAAGAACCTGCTTGTTTTTCAGTGTCCTAAAGACCCAGGGGGGTTGATCTGTGCTCACTTTATAATCAATTGCTTGGATATTATTCTCAAGCCTCCAGAGGAAAGGGGGTGTAGGGGCTTGGGGGGATATTTTGGGGGAGGTAGGACTCCAAGTGGCCCTCTCTGAATGTTTCTTTAAATCACTTGGTGGTGGCAGCAGTACTCATCCAAGGACAAGGAAGGATTTGTGCCTTGGGGAAGTTTTTAATCTAAGCTGATAGAAATAAGCATAGGGGGTCTTTCATACAGGTCCCCACATCTGTACCCCGGAGTTCAGAATGGGAAGGGAACCCTGACAGGAGTCTTCTTCTTTTGAGTATGTCACAAGTCGATATCTATGTAACCCTTCTGCCAGTGGCGTTGGAAGCGACCAGGGCTGGGTTCAATATCCAGGAGTTCCTTTTCAGCAATATAACACACATCCGGCTTGAGCCCCCACCCCAATAACCTGAGACAATTACACAACACGCCCTTGGTGCTTCTATGAGACAAAGCTTCCCCTCTTGCAAGCACAGAGTCTCAGTCCAGAAAATAAACTTTTTTTAAAAAGGAAAAACAATTAGGAGTCCTCGTGGCACCATAGAGACTAACAAATTTATTTGGGCATAAGCTTTTGTGGACTAAAACCCACTTCATCAGATGCATGGAGTGAAAAATACTGTAGGCAGTATATATATTACAGCACATGAAAAGATGGGAGTTGCCTTTCTAAATGGAGGGTTAGTGGTAACGAGGTCAATTCAATCAAGGTGGAAGTGGCCAGTTACCAACAGTTGACAAAAAGGGGTGAATATCAACAGAGGGAAAATTACTTTTTCATAGAATCATAGAATATCAGGGTTGGAAGGGATCTCAGGAAGTCATCTAGTCCAACCCCCTGCTCAAAGCAGGACCAATTCCCAACTAAATCATCCCAGCCAGGGCGTTGTCAAGTCTGCCCTTAAAAACCTCTAAGGATGGAGATTCCAACACCTCCCTAGGTAACCCATTCCAGTGCTTCACCACACTCCTAGTGAAAAAGTTTTTCCTAATATCCAACCTAAACCTCCCCAACTGCAACTTGAGACCATTACTCCTTGTTCTATCATCTGGTACCACTGCGAACAGTCTAGATCCATCCTCTTTGGAACCCCCTTTCAGGTAGTTGAAAGCAGCTATCAAATCCCCCATCATTCTTCTCTTCTGCAGACTAAACAATCCCAGTTTCCTCAGCCTCTCCTCATAAGTCATGTGCTCCAGCCCCCTAATCATTTTTGTTACCCTCCACTGGACTCTTTCCAATTTTTCCACATCCTTCTTGTAGTGTGGGGCCCAAAACTGGACACAGTACTCCATATGAGGCCTCACCAATGTCAAATAGAGGGGAATGATCACGTCCCTCGATCTGCTGGCAATGCCCCTACTTATACAGCCCAAAATGCCGTTAGCCTTCTTGGCAACAAGGGCACACTGCTGACTCATATCCAGTTTCTCGTCCACTGTAACCCCTAGGTCCTTTTCTGCAGAACTGCTTCCTAGCCATTCAGTCCCTAGTCTGTAACAGTGCATGGGATTCTTCCGTCCTAAGTGCAGGAGTCTGCACTTGTCCTTGTTGAACCTCATCAGATTTATTTTAGCCCAATCCTCTAATTTGTCTAGGTCCCTCTGTATCCTATCTCTACCCTCCAGCGTATCTACCACTCCTCCCAGTTTAGTGTCATCTGCAAACTTGCTGAGAGTGCAGTCCACGCCATCCTCAAGATCATTAATGAAGATATTGAACAAAACCGGCCCCAGGACCGACCCCTGGGGCACTTCACTTGAAACCGGCTGCCAACTAGACATGGAGCCATTGATCACTACCCGTTGAGCCCGACAATCTAGCCAGCTTTCTATCCACCTTATAGTCCATTCATCCAGCCCATACTTCTTTATCTTGCCGGCAAGAATTCTGTGGGAGACCTTATCAAAAGCTTTGCTAAAGTCAAGGAATAACACATCTACTGCTTTCCCCTCATCCACAGAGTCAGGAGCCGGCCAACAGGGCTGCTAACAGGGGAGTTTAAGTGGGAGTGAGTCTCATTGGAGGAGAAGGTATCTGTACTTGCGTCTGTCTTTGTAGTGCTTGTATGTGTAGAGGCCTGTAGGGGCAGTGTGCTGAGCCCCGAGCCCTGAGTAGGGGCTCCGCCCTGATTAGGGGGCAGAGCTTGGCTGATTAGGGGGCCTATAAAAGAGGCCTCCCAGCCGAGCAGCGGCCCTAGCAGCGAGCAGCGGCCCCCAGGAGCCGGCCAACAGGGCTGCTAACAGGGGAGTTTAAGTGGGAGTGAGTCTCATTGGAGGAGAAGGTATCTGTACTTGCGTCTGTCTTTGTAGTGCTTGTATGTGTAGAGGCCTGTAGGGGCAGTGTGCTGAGCCCCGAGCCCTGAGTAGGGGCTCCGCCCTGATTAGGGGGCGGAGCTTGGCTGATTAGGGGGCCTATAAAAGAGGCCTCCCAGCCGAGCAGCGGCCCTAGCAGCGAGCAGCGGCCCCCAGGAGCCGGCCAACAGGGCTGCTAACAGGGGAGTTTAAGTGGGAGTGAGTCTCATTGGAGGAGAAGGTATCTGTACTTGCGTCTGTCTTTGTAGTGCTTGTATGTGTAGAGGCCTGTAGGGGCAGTGTGCTGAGCCCCGAGCCCTGAGTAGGGGCTCCGCCCTGATTAGGGGGCGGAGCTTGGCTGATTAGGGGGCCTATAAAAGAGGCCTCCCAGCCGAGCAGCGGCCCTAGCAGCGAGCAGCGGCCCCCAGGAGCCGGCCAACAGGGCTGCTAACAGGGGAGTTTAAGTGGGAGTGAGTCTCATTGGAGGAGAAGGTATCTGTACTTGCGTCTGTCTTTGTAGTGCTTGTATGTGTAGAGGCCTGTAGGGGCAGTGTGCTGAGCCCCGAGCCCTGAGTAGGGGCTCCGCCCTGATTAGGGGGTGGAGCTTGGCTGATTAGGGGGCCTATAAAAGAGGCCTCCCAGCCGAGCAGCGGCCCTAGCAGCGAGCAGCGGCCCCCAGGAGCCGGCCAACAGGGCTGCTAACAGGGGAGTTTAAGTGGGAGTGAGTCTCATTGGAGGAGAAGGTATCTGTACTTGCGTCTGTCTTTGTAGTGCTTGTATGTGTAGAGGCCTGTAGGGGCAGTGTGCTGAGCCCCGAGCCCTGAGTAGGGGCTCCGCCCTGATTAGGGGGTGGAGCTTGGCTGATTAGGGGGCCTATAAAAGAGGCCTCCCAGCCGAGCAGCGGCCCTAGCAGCGAGCAGCGGCCCCCAGGAGCCGGCCAACAGGGCTGCTAACAGGGGAGTTTAAGTGGGAGTGAGTCTCATTGGAGGAGAAGGTATCTGTACTTGCGTCTGTCTTTGTAGTGCTTGTATGTGTAGAGGCCTGTAGGGGCAGTGTGCTGAGCCCCGAGCCCTGAGTAGGGGCTCCGCCCTGATTAGGGGGTGGAGCTTGGCTGATTAGGGGGCCTATAAAAGAGGCCTCCCAGCCGAGCAGCGGCCCCCAGGAGCCGGCCAACAGGGCTGCTAACAGGGGAGTTTAAGTGGGAGTTTACAGGGGGAGGTGGAAGGGGAGGCAGGCGGGCGCGGTGGCCGGTGTGCTTTGTTCCCTCAGAGGCTGCAGGCAGAGACCACAGCAGCCATGAGCCAGGCAGCAGGGGACACAATGCAGATGAAAGCATGTAGCAGCTGCGGTATGTACATGGTCCTAGCAGGTGCACCTGATCAGAGGTATGTCTGTATGAAATGCCGCCTACTTGCCCTGTTAGAGGAAAAGGTTCGGGGGTTGGAGATGCAGGTAGAGACCCTGGTAGAGTTTAGAAGGGGGTTTGAGCAGCTAATGGAGCAAAGGCAAGGGGTGGCTGAAGGGGCATGCTCAGGGGTGCAGGTGGAAGCGGGGGCTATGGTCTGTGAGGGGGGAATGTCGGGGGGAGAACAAGAGCAGTGGAAGCATGTGACCGTGAGAAGCAGGCCAAGGAAAAGGAGGGCTAGTGAGGGGGAAATAGAACTCAGGAACAGGTTTGGGTGTTTGGCTAACGAGGAGGGGACGCAGCAGGTGGTACCTGATGGTGGGAGGCAGAGGAAGAAAAGAAGGGCAGCTAGTCCAATACACAGGGGGGAGGAGTTGATGGAAGTAGCATCAACACTTGGCCCCGGGAGGATACAGGATGGCAATAGGGGGACTATAAGGGAAAATAGAGACAGACAGGAGTTACGGCCGCAGGGAACAGGGGATAGATTGGTAGATTGCGCTGCCCCCAGGCAAAGGCAGGTTTATGTGATTGGGGACTCCTTACTGAGGAGGTTAGACAGGCCTGTAACCAGGGCAGATCCAGAAAACAGAAGGGTGTGCTGTCTGCCGGGCGCTAAGATACGGGATGTGGAACTGCGGTTGAAAAGGATCCTAAAAGGAGCGGGTAAGAACCCCTTGATCATCCTTCATGTAGGAACGAATGACACGGCTAGGTTCTCGCTAGAGAGAATCAAGGGAGATTATGCCAGGCTGGGGAAGACGCTTAAGGAAGTCGAGGCTCAGATTATCTTCAGTGGGATTCTGCCTGTTCCTAGAGAAGGACAGCAAAGGGCAGACAGGATTGTGAGGATAAATAGCTGGCTAAGGGAGTGGTGCTATAAGGAGGGCTTTGGGATGTATGGCCACTGGGAGGCTTTCGGGGACAGACAGCTATTCTCGCGGGATGGACTTCACCTGAGTAGGGAAGGAAATAGACTTCTGGGAGGGAGGCTGGCTCATCTCATCAGAAGGGCTTTAAACTAGGAACTTGGGGGAGACGGTTGGGAGATGTCCAGTTGATCTCCACGCCAGATTCCAACACTGAAAAAGAGGGCGAGGAGAAAAGCACAGATATAGGTAGGGGTAGGGAATTGGACATAAGAAGGAGGGGGCAGATGGACACTACAGGGTCCGTACCAAAGTGCATAACTAATGGGAGAAAGGATAGACAGCATACAGTAAGATGTTTATACACCAATGCGAGAAGCCTAGGTAACAAAATGGAGGAATTGGAGCTCCTGGTCCAAGAAATGAAACCTGATATCGTAGGAATAACCGAAACGTGGTGGAATGGTAGTCATGACTGGAGTACAGGTATGGAAGGGTATGTGCTGTTTAGGAATGACCGGAAAAAAGGTAAAGGTGGGGGTGTGGCGTTGTATGTCAATAATGAGCTAAAATGTAAAGAAATAATAAGTGATGGAATGGATAAGACGGAGTCTGTCTGGGCAACAATTACACTGGGTAAAAGAACTACTAGAGCCTCCCCTGAGATACTGCTTGGGGTGTGCTATAGACCGCCGGGATCTAGCCTGGATGCGGACAGAGAACTATTTAATGTTTTTAAGGAAGTAAAAACTAATAAGAGCTGTGTGATCATGGGGGACTTTAACTTCCCAGACATAGATTGGGGAATAAATGCTAGTAACAATAATAGGTCTCAGATGTTTCTAGATGTGCTAGCAGATGAATTCCTTCATCAAGTAGTAGCTGAACCGACGAGGGGGGATGCCATTTTAGATTTGGTGCTGGTGAGTAGTGAGGACCTCGTTGAGGAAATGGTTGTAGGGGACAACCTTGGCTCGAGTGACCATGAGCTAATTTGGTTTAAACTAAATGGAAGGGTTAACAGAAATAAAACTATGACTGTGACTAAGGTTTACGATTTCAAAAAGGCCAACTTTAATAAATTAAGGCAACTACTTAGGGAAGTGGATTGGGCTAACATACTTAGAGAGCTAAAGGCAGATGAGGCCTGGGATTATTTCAAGCTGAAGTTGCACGAGCTGTCCGAGGCCTGTATCCCGAGAAAGGGGAAACGGTCAGTAGGCAGGGGAATTAGACCCAGCTGGATGAGCGGGCGTCTCAAAGGGGCGATTAAGAAAAAACAGAAAGCGTACAAAGAATGGAAGAGAGGAGAGATCGGCAAAGAAACCTACCTTATTGAGGTCAGAGCATGTAGGGATGCGGTGAGAAAGGCCAAAAGCCGTGTAGAGTTGGACCTCGCGAGGGGAATTAAATCCAATAGTAAGAGGTTTTATAGCCATATAAATAGGAAGAAAACAAAGAAAGAGGAAGTGGGGCCACTGAAGCTTGCAGATGGAGTGGAGATTAAGGACAATCTAAGCATGGCACAATATCTAAATGAATATTTTGCATCGGTGTTTAATAAGGCTAATGAAGGGCTTAGGAATAGAGGGAGCGGGACAGAGGGGAATAAAGGAGGGGCAATTGACATTAAAGTATCAGAGGTGGAAGCCAAACTTGACCAGCTAAATGGGACTAAATCGGGTGGACCGGATGATCTTCATCCTAGAATATTGAAGGAGCTGGCGCGAGAAATTGCAAGCCCCTTGGCAATAATTTTTAATAAATCTGTAAACTCGGGGGAGGTACCGATGGACTGGAAAATAGCTAATGTGGTCCCTATTTTCAAGAAGGGGATAAAAAGTGACCCGGGTAACTACAGGCCTGTTAGTTTAACTTCTGTAGTATGCAAGGTCTTGGAAAAAATTTTGAAGGAAAAAGTAGTTAAGGACCTTGAGGTGAATGGCAATTGGGACAAATTACAACATGGGTTTACGAAAGGAAGATCGTGCCAAACCAACTTGATCTCCTTTTTTGAGAAAGTAACAGACCTTCTAGATAAAGGAAATGCGGTGGATCTAATTTACCTAGATTTTAGTAAAGCGTTTGATACTGTGCCGCACGAGGAATTACTGGTTAAATTAGAAAAGATGGGGATCGATATGAAAATCCAGAGGTGGATAAAGAACTGGTTAAAGGGGAGACTGCAGCGGGTAGTACTGAAAGGGGAACTGTCGGGTTGGAGGGAGGTCACCAGTGGGGTTCCTCAAGGTTCAGTTTTGGGTCCGATTTTATTTAATCTATTCGTTACTGACCTCGGAACCGAATGTAGGAGTGGGCTGATAAAGTTTGCGGATGACACAAAGTTGGGAGGTATTGCCAATTCGGAGAAGGATCGGGATATTTTGCAGGGAGACTTGGATGACCTTGTAAATTGGAGTAACAATAATAGGATGAGATTTAATAGTGGGAAGTGTAAGGTGATGCATTTAGGGATGACTAACAAGAATTTTAGTTATAAGTTAGGGACGCATAGGTTGGAAGTGACGGAGGAGGAGAAGGACCTCGGAGTCCTGGTTGATCGCAGGATGACTATGAGTCGGCAATGTGACGTGGCTGTGAAAAAAGCTAATGCGATCTTGGGATGCGTTAGGCGAGGTATTTCTAGTAGGGACAGGGAGGTGCTGCTTCCGTTATACAAGGCGCTGGTGAGACCTCATTTGGAGTACTGTGTGCAGTTCTGGTCTCCTATGTTTAAAAAGGATGAACTCAAACTGGAACGGGTACAGAGAAGGGCCACTAGGATGATCCGAGGAATGGAAAACCTTTCCTATGAAAGGAGACTCGAGGAGCTCGGTTTGTTTAGCCTAACCAAAAGAAGGCTGAGGGGGGATATGATTGCTCTCTTTAAATATATCAGAGGGATTAATACCAAGGAGGGAGAGGAATTATTTCAGCTTAGTAGTAATGTGGATACGAAAACGAATGGATATAAACTGGCCGTGGGGAAGTTTAGGCTTGAAATTAGACGAAGGTTTCTAACCGTCAGAGGGGTAAAATTTTGGAACAGCCTTCCGAGGGAAACGGTGGGGGCGAAGGACCTCTCTGGCTTCAAGATTAGGCTTGATAAGTTTATGGAGGGAATGGTTTGATGGGATAATGTGATTTTAGTCAATTAGGCATTAACGGGCCATCACGGGTAAAATGAGGGTCCGGCTGTAGAATCTTGCCTGTATGCTCGGGGTTCTGCTGATCGCCATATTTGGGGTCGGGAAGGAATTTTCCTCCAGGGTAGATTGGCAGAGGCCCTGGAGGTTTTTCGCCTTCCTCCGCAGCATAGGGCAGAGGGCAGGCTGGAAGATTCTGTTGTGGGTGGGTCAGCTTTTGTGGCCTGCATCATGCGGGAGGTCAGACTAGATGACCATATTGGTCCCTTCTGACCTTAAAGTCTATGAGTCTATGAGTCTATGAGTTATCTCCTCATAGAAGGCAATTAGGTTAGTCACCCATGACTTGCCCTTGGTGAATCCATGCTGACTGTTCCTGATCACTTTCCTCTCCTCTAAGTGCTTCAGAATTGATTCCTTGAGGACCTGCTCCTTGATTTTTCCAGAGACTCAGGTGAGGCTCATTGGCCTATAGTTCCCAGGATCCTCCTTCTTCCCTTTTTTAAAGATGGGCACTACATTAGCCTTTTTCCAGTCATCTGGGACCTCCGCCGATCGCCATGAGTTTTCAAAGATAATGGCCAATGGCTCTGCAATCGAATCCGCCAACTCCTTTAGCACCCTCGGATGCAGCGCATCCGGCCCCATGGACTTGTGCTCGTCCAGTTTTTCTAAATAGTCCCGCACCACTTCTTTCTCCACAGAGGGCTGGTCACCTTCTCCCCATACTGTGCTGCCCAGTGCAGCAGTCTGGGAGCTGACCTTATTCGTGAAGCCTGACAGGGTCTGGTGTTTGAGCCCCCTGGTTAGTGAGTTCAGTTTAGTTGTGGGTGACCCCCTCAGTCAGGGCAGGCTAAACACAGTTCTGCTGCCCTTTACTCAATCAGGACAACAACGTTTCACTACCCCTGCATTCAAGTACTGCTGGATACCTAGGCAGAGTGGGTGTGTTCTTGTAAATACAGTCTGGTCCTGAAGCCTTTCCCCCTCCTCAGCTTATCACTGGTTATCAGGGGAGAGCTCATTCCCACTTTGCTCACCTCTAGCTTTGTTCAGCCATCTGACTGTGCATCCTCAAGATCCAGTCTTCTAACGGGGCTCCGCTCCACCACGTGTGATTGTCTGCATTGCTGCCCCACAGGCACACTGAGAAGATCAGGCTAAGCCACGTTTCTGCATTGCAGCAATTCCTCTGGCCAGTCCAGTCAGGGGCCCATTAAGCCTACTCCAGGATCTGCGTCCAAGGTTATAAATGGGCAGATACAAGTTAGAGCTTCTGAAAATCGATCAGCACGCCAGTCTCCCTATCGCAGAGTTGCTGCCCCTCTATGAGGACACAGCTGTCAGCCCAGCTCTGCCATCATTCATCTGAGACTGGTACTGGGCTGGCGGCACTAGACACAGGTGCAGCAATGGCTGCCACAAAACCATGTTGACAAGTCAGTCGTGGCAAGTCAGCAGGAACCACAGGGGCAGGTGTTTGCTTCAGGATGGGGCCGATCTGCTTGTAGGAAGTGTGCATTGCCTCTGCTCTGGTCGGAACCATTGTCAGCCTGGTGCGCAGCAGGTTCCTGCCAGGCGTCCCTGCGCTCCAGGCAGTTCTAAGGGGGATGGACTCTGGGTGAGGTTTTCAGGGAGCTATGGAGCCAACACATGTAAATTCGATGCTGATGTCAGCCTAAGGCAACCACTAATGACAGGGGTGATTGTGTTCAGCTACCAATCACCAAGATTCTTATGCCAGTGTCTGCCCCACAGAACTGCACAGTATCGCACTGGAGCGAATACCAGCGCCAGGAGTGAGGGTGTGAATCTGCTCCCCAGGATGTTCCTGCCAGCAGTGTGGGGGGTGATGTTTTCAGTGCTCTAGTGGGAGATGTTGGTCAGACTGCCGTCCAGTCTGCCTAATTAGGTGACAGCCTAACTAGGTGATACCTAGCTGGCTGGGAGAGGAGTGGACAAACTTCAACATTGCCCAAGAGATTAGCCTGGGCAGTGGTGGGGAGCCCTTGACAGGCAGTTGCTATGTGCAGAGACCAGTCAGATCCGTTGGCGGGAGGTTCTGTGTTCCCGACACGAGAGATCAGTTGCACAGAAACCTCCCTGAGTGTTTATTCCCTTGGGTGTTTTCAGACGCTGGCATCTCAGAAGTGGCTCAGCTCCGACTGGTGAACAGCAGGAGTCGCTGTGCTGGGAGGGTCGAGGTGCTTCACAGCCATCAGTGGGGAACCGTGTGTGATGACGGCTGGGACTTACAGGATGCCGGAGTTGTGTGCAGGCAGCTGGGCTGTGGGACGGCGTTATCAGCCCCACGAGGGGCTCGATTTGGGCAGGGGTCAGACTGTATCTGGCTGGATAACGTGAACTGCACAGGGACAGAAGCTGCCCTCTCGGATTGCAGAGCTCGGCCTTGGGGAGACAGTAACTGTACCCATGGAGAAGATGCTGGTGTTGTTTGCTCAGGTAACTTGCATCCATCACGTCACTATGGGTGGTGCAGGGATCGGACTGGGAAGCTTTCAGCACAGACCCAGCTCTCCTGTCTGAGTCAGCGCTCATCCCAGGGCTCCAGCATGGAGCTATGGGCCTGTACTGCAGGGAGCTAGTTGGGGGTCACAGTAAGTGTCGCTCTTCCCATGGAGTCAGCACTGACCCCATTTCCCCCACACAGTTCTACATGTCTGTGCTGCAGGGAGCGGGATGGGTACTCAGTAGTGGGCGCTCTCCCCTTGCAGTCAGTGCTGGCCCCAGTGCCCCAGCACACCACTTAGGGCCTGTACTGTAGGGAGCAGTACATGCACCTCAGTGAGAGACCCTCCCCGTCGCTGATCGCTCTGATCCCCCTGCACCACTACAGCACAATAGGGTGCTGGGTAACCGTACATCCCATTTGTGGGATTGGGGGTTGAATGAATCCTGCAGCCACTCAGGGATCCCTTTATGAAGTGTGGGGTTCCTATCCCCATCACTCCAGGTGAGTTACATCTCAGCTAATTACCCCTGAACCTGTAATATGCCCCACTGCTGTGACTGGAGACAGGTTCTTCCTCACTTCCTCTCCTACACAGCCCATGAGTTTCTCTGCCCTGTCTCTCATCTACCCTGTTCCACCCCACAGGTGGCTGCATGGTAGTGGTGGGGAGTAGGGTTGTCAAGTTATTTAAAAAAATAATTGTGATTAATTGTGAGACAAAAAATTAGTCACAATTAATTGCCCCTTTACACAATAAGAGAATACCGTTTATTTCAATTTTGGGGGGTGTTTTCTACATTTTCAAATATATTGAATTCAATTACAATACAGAATACAAAGTGTTCAGTGCTCACTTTATATTTATTTTTAAGTACAAATATTTGCGTTGTAAAAAAGAAACAAAAGAAATGCTCCTTGCTTCTTGTTTACAGTGTTACCTGGAAGTGAGAACAGGCATTCACATGGCACTGTTGTAGCTGGGGTAGGAAAATATTTATGTGCCAGATGCACTAAAAATTCATATGTCCCTTCATGCTTCGAACACCATTCCAGAGGATACGTGTCCATGCTGACCATGGGTTCTGCTCAATAATGATCCAAAGCAGTGCAGACCAACAAATGTTCATTTTCATCATCTGAGTCAGAGGCTACCAGCAAAAGGTTGATTTTCTTTTCTGGTGGTTCAGGTTCCATAGTTTCCTCATTGGAGTGTTGCTCTTTTAAGATTCTGAAAGCATGCCCCACACCTTGTCCCTCTCAGATTTTGGAAGGCACTTCAGAGTCTTAACCCTTAGGTCGAGTGCCGTAGCTAGCTTTACATATCGCACATTGGTACTGTGACATTTCCCACTTGTGTTATCTGGACCAGTGATCTGCTAGGTCACTCCAATCCTTGACTCTGGGAGCCAGCCTTACCCTGCTCTGCTGTGAGAACCCCCACTCCTGGGCTGTTCACACACAGCCTCTGGCATGTAAGCTGCTCCTTGGATTGTGCAAACGAATGACACTAACCAATATTGCTGGTCCCACACACAACCCTAGGAATGTCCATCTTGCAGTGTCCAGTTATGCCCACTGGACGCTGAAATCTTATATGAGTTTTTCAATTTAACAAAGAAATTGATATGCACCAGGCTTGTTATTCCAAGGGGAGTCTCTGACACGCTTCAAACCAAACGCACTGCTTCAGGTAGAATAAACAAACAGATTGATTAACTATAAAGATAGATTTTAAGTGATTATAAGTCAAAGCACAACAAGTCGGATTTGGTCAAATGAAATGAAAGCAAAACGCATTCTAAGCTGATCTTAACACTTTCAGTGCCCTTGCAAACTCAGATGCTTCTCACCACAGGCTGGCTGGTTGCTCTTCAGCCAGGCTCTCCCCTTTGATCAGCGCTTCAGTTGCTTGGTTGTGGTGGTGGTGTCTGTAGACGTAGGTGGAAGAGAGAGAAAGAGCGTGGAAAACATCTCTCCCTTTTATCATGTTCATTCTTTCTTCTCCCTTGGCTTTGCCCCCCCCCCCCCGCCTTCAGAGTCAGGTGAGCAATACCTCACCGCAGTCCCAAACTAACCAAGGGAAGGGGGGTGACTCACTCGAGAGTGCAACAGATCCTTTTGTTGCTGCCTAGGCCAGCATCCTTTGTTCCTGTGAGGCTGGGCTGGGTTTGTCCCATACATGCCTTGATGAGGTGCAAACTGCCCCTCTGGTCTTGGAGAGGTTTTGCCTTGGCTTATTTTAAGCCATTAGGGTACATTTTCAGCCTTTTAACTATATACATGAAATTATAACCTATAACATCACTATAACATTTCTGCAACAACAATTACTATAACATCACTATAACAACAATGCTCAGTGCATCATGAGCCTTCCAAAGACATGCAACATGACAAACTTTGTATTGGCTACCACACAATCATTTCATAAGGATCAACACGGGGGTGCTGGGTGACCTCCAGAGGTATAGAGTCACGGGTACCTTCTTTGCGTTTTGTCAAATCTGTAGCGAAAGTGTTCTTAAAATGCACAACATGTGCTGAGTCAGCATCCGAGACTACTGTAACATGAATGATAGGGCAGAAGGCAGGTAAAATACATCGCAGGAGATGCACAATTCTCTCCCAAGGATTTCAGTCACAAATTAAATTAACACATTGCTTTTTTAATGAGCATTATCAGCATGGAAGCATGTCATCTGGAATGGTGGCCAAAGCATGAAGGGGCATGTGAAAGTTTAGCATATCTGGCACACAAATACTTGCAGTGCCACCTACAAAAGTGCCATGCGAACGCCTCTTCTCACTTTTGGGTGACATTGTAAATAAGAAGCATTATCTCCTGTAAATGTAGACAAACTTGTTTGTCTGAGCGATTGGCTGAACAAGAAGTAAGACTTAGAGGATATTGCAATATAGCATTGCCAGAGGGCAACAGGAGAGTGATAGATGGGAGATATGTAAGCCCCAGGATGATGAGAACCTTATTCCCTGTAGAGAGAAGAGAGGCTGCTACAGATTTATTAGAGCACCTGAAACCAATTAAGCCAATTAGAGCACATGAAGCCAGTCACCTGATAAAACCCCCTTGCTTCAATCAGACAGTGGGAGGAGTTGAAGCAGAGTGGTTTGGCGTAGGAGTGGAGAGCAGTTTGGAGGCGTTGAAGCAGAGTGGTTTGGCGTAGGAGTGGAGAGCAGTTTGGAGGCGTTGAAGCAGAGTGGTTTGGCGTAGGCGTGGAGAGCAGTTTGCAGGAGTTGCAGCAGAGTGGTTTGGCGTAGGGGTGGAGAGCAGTTTGGAGGCGTTGAAGCAGAGTGGTTTGGTGTAGGAGTGGAGAGTAGTTTGGAGGAGTTGCAGCAGAGTGGTTTGGTGCTGGAGCAGAAAGCAGTTTGGAGGCGTTGAAGCAGAGTGGTTTGGCGTAGGCATGGAGAGCAGTTTGGAGACGTTGAAGCAGAGTGGTTTGGCGTAGGAGCGGAGAGCAGTTCAGAGGAGTTGCAGCAGAGTGGTTTGGTGCTGGAGCAGAAAGCAGTTTGGAGGAGTTGAAGCAGAGTGGTTTGGTGCTGGAGCAGAAAGCAGTTTGGAGGCGTTGAAGCAGAGTGGTTTGGTGTAGGAGTGGAGAGTAGTTTGGAGGAGTTGCAGCAGAGTGGTTTGGTGCTGGAGCAGAAAGAAGTTTGGAGGAGTTGAAGCAGAGTGGTTTGGTGTTGGAGCAGAGAGCAGTTTGGAGGAAGCAGTTTGGAAAAGGGCTGTGGCGGGCCAGAAGTCCAAGACCCTAGGTAAAGGGAAACCCGGCTTGTGCAGAGCAGAGGGACTCTACAGACACAAGGGGTTGGGAGAAACTTGACGCAAGTGGAGTGAGGGCAGGAAGCCCCACAAGCTGAAGGGCAGGAGAGGGAAGTAGCCCAGGGGAAGGAACCGCTAGTTCAAGTGGTTCGAGCTATCCTTACGGCCCCTGGGATGGGACCCGGAGTATGATGAAGTGGGCATTCACCCACGAAAGCTTATGCTCCAATACTTCTGTTAGTCTTAAAGGTGCCACAGGACCCTCTGTTGCTTTTTACAGATTCAGACTAACACGGCTACCCCTCTGATAATTGAAATGCCAGTTTATAGTCCAGTGGCGCTGGGCCTGCAGGGGGTTTGGGTGCAGGAGGGGGTGTGGAGTGTGGGCTCTGAGAGGGACTTTAAGTGTGGGAGGGGGCTTAGAACGTGGGAGGGAGTGCGGGGTGTTGGATCCAGGGGCCACTCACCTCGGATAGCTCCCCAAAAGTGGTGTCCTGTGCCAGGCTCCACCTACTCCTAAGCGGAGGCACGTCAGGTGGCTCTGTGTTCTTCCCCTGCCCCCCCATGCCGGCTTCACAGCTCCCACTGGCTGGGAACCATGGCCAATGACAGCTGCATGGGCGGGGCCCGTGGGCGGAGAAAACGTGGCAAGCTCCCTGCCATGCCTCCACCTAGGAGTAGCCAGAACAAGTTGCCATTTGCGGGGAGCCACTAGAGGTGAATGGCCTCCAGATCCGGCACCCCGCACTCCATCCCGTGCCCCAACGGCCTGTCCCAAGCCCCCTCCCACACCCAAACTTCCTCCCAGAGCCCGTGCTCCACATCCCCTCCCACACCCCGACACCCAGCCCTGGACTCCCTCCCACACCCAAACTCCCTCCCTCTTGGTTAACTAGCATTTTTCATTTACCCGCACCCCCCATTCCCCCAACATGCCGAAAAAAACAACTTTAACTGTAATAATATAAAGTGAGCACTGTACACATTGTATTGTGAGTTGTAATTGAAATCAATATATTGGAAAACATAGAAAAACATCCAAAATATGTAATAAATTTCAATTAGTATTCTATTGTTTAACAGTGTGATTAAAACTGTGATTTAATTAGTTTAATCACCATTAATTTTTTGAGTTATTGGCGTGAGTTAACTGTGATTAATTGACAGGGAGTGAACCCCAAACAGGCTGTTGCAGAGGCTGTTTGGACCTGTCAGTGGGAGGCGCTATGTTCTTCTTTGAGTGATTGCTCATGTGCATTCCAATAGGTGTGCGCACACCGCGTGCATGATCGTCGGAAGGTTTTTCCACAAGCGGTACCCATCAGGTCGGCTGTGGAGACCCCTGGAGTGGCACCTTCATGGCTTTTATATAGGTCTCTGCCAACCCGCTGCCTGCTCAATTCCTTCTTACCGCCAGTGACGGTGGTTGGAGCAGCTCAGTTTCTTGCATTCACAAATACCTACCTAGTGGTTTCCTTTTCTTAGTTGTAGATAGTTTCTAGTAAGTTGGGCTGACTTTGGGGGGCTTTCCCCCCTCTCCAGTTTCCCCACCACCTGGGCCTGCCTGAATCACAGGGCTTTAAGGTGGTGAGAGGTGTGCGAAACCTATGCCCACAGGCAATCCACACACTCCTTGTCTCAAGTGCCTAGGAGACGGTATCAGACAGACAAGTGCCCATTTGCAGGAGCTTCAGACCCAGACTAAGAGAGAGTGGGACTATCACTGAAAGCTCCCCCTGATGGAGTCGGCTCTCTGCCCCCAGCCGGCACCAGAAAGGCACCGGCATCATCGGTGCGCAGCGCCCCAGCCTCGGTGCTGGATGTCCCGGCACCGAGAAAGGACTCCTTCAAGGAGCTCTAGCACCGCTCCCCTGCTCGTAAGGCCAGTGTTACCCGGCAGCACCGCTCACAATCCCCGGTGCTGTATGAGAAAAAGAAGGCGGACAGGGGTCATTCCCCCATCAAGAAGCCACGAGAGGATTCCAGCGGGGTGCATCCTGTGGCGGGACACCCACGGTCTCGACTTCAAGACCCAGCGCCGTTGACTCTGGCCCCAACCGGAGGCCCGTCAAGTCTGGTGGTGGTGGATTCCCCGACTTGAGAGGATTTGAAGGAACAGCTCGACCTCCCCTCCACGCTGGATACCTACAAGGCAGCGTGGGACCATACTGCCATGACGGCGCAGTCCCCGGCCTCGCAGGTGCAAGCTCCGGCACTGCAAGCTCAGGCACCATCAGCGGCACTGACGACGGCACCGGCTGCAGCATCTATGGCAGCATCGCATAGAGCTCCGGCACCCTTTGGGCACCAATGGCGGCACCGCCCCAGTTTATCATCATGGCAAGCCCATTATGTTACGGCACCGCTCACCATCACCCTGGTACCACTCCCCGGCACCGTCGCGCTCCACCTCCCCGTGGTCGGGAATGAGTACTCATCCGAGTCTGACGTTGAGTCTTCTGTCTCTTGAAGTAGCCAGTACCGCTCCTGCTACTGGCATCGCAGAGCTGTGGACTCATTGGCACCGGCGGTCTCCTGGCTACCCCAGTGGCAGGGCCCAGTACAATGGCACTTTTAGACTCCTTGAACCAAGGAGTCATCAGACTCAGGGTCAGGGCTGCAGGGCTGCATCAGTGGTGTCTGCACCCCTTCCCCCCCCCAGCAACATCGGTGGCTCGCCACACCCCCAGGGCTCCTGAGGAGCCCACACGAGACAGGGACTATGGGCCGTCATGCTCAGGCGCAGAACCAGAACTAGTGCCACCAGTTGTATTGGAGACACCTCGAGTTACAGGGGGACCACAGCACCTGACCCAGCCTCCAGAGAGCCAGAAAGGCAGGAAGACCCGGTCCCACAGACTTCCTCCTCCTCCTCACCGGATGACAGACACCAGGGGACACTAGGACCTTCTTAGGAGGGTGGCCCTAAACCTGACTCTCCAGGCAGAGGTCACGGAGAAATCAGACCCGATGGTGGACATCCTTGCCCCAGAGGGTCCATCTACAGCAGCCTTGCCCCTGATAAGAATGATCCAGAACACAACTAGGGTGCTCTGGTAGACTCTGGCCTCGATACCACCCACTGCTAAATGGGTGGAGAGATGCTATTTTGTGCCGCAGAAAGTGTACAAACACCTTTTCACACACACCCAACCGGGGACTCTGGTGCTTGATGCGGCAAATCACAAGGAGCGACAGTGGCAGCCAGGTCCCACCCCAAAGTCACGGGATGCTAAGAAGCTGGCCCTTTTTGGCCGAAGGTCTACTTGACCGCAGGACTGTAACTTCAAGTGGGAAACCAGCAGGTGGTACTCAACCGCTATGCTTTCAGTTCCTGGAGATCGTTAGCAAAATTCCAGGAGTTGCTCCTGGCTGACTTGTGCAAGGAGTTTAGTGTGCTCCTTGAGGAACGCAGAGTTGTTTCGAGAACATCCCTCCAGGCTGCGTTAAAAGTGGCAGAATGAGGGGGGATTTGATAGCTGCTTTCAACTACCTGAAAGGGGGTTCCAAAGAGGATGGATCTAGACTGTTCTCAGTGGTACCTGATGACAGAATAAGGAGTAATGGTCTCAAGTTGCAGTTGGGGAGGTTTAGGTTGGATATTAGGAAAAACTTTTTCACTAGGAGGGTGGTGAAGCACTGGAATGCGTTACCTAGGGAGGTGGTGGAATCTCCTTCCTTAGAGGTTTTTAAGGTCAGGCTTGACAAAGCCCTGGCTGGGATGATTTAGTTGGGAATTGGTCCTGCTTTGAGCAGCGGGTTGGACTAGATGACCTCCTGAGGTCCCTTCCAACCCTGATATTCTATGATTCTATGACTGCGGCCACCGCCATTAAAAGGAGAAACAGTGCGTGGCTGCAGGTGTCGGGGATACCACCTGAGGTCCAGAACACGATCCAGGACCTCCTCTTTGACCGTGCAGACCTGTTTACCCAAAATACAGACTCTCGCCTGCACAGCCTTAAGGAATCACGGGCAACTTTAAAGTCTTTGGGTGTCCACATCCCTGCACCCCAAAGAAAGTCATTTAAGCCTCCGTCCCCGTCTCACTTCTACTCTGGGCCTCCGAGGTGAGACTCGTCCAGGAGACGGGGCAGGAGTAATAGGAAGTGCCCGCCACAGTCTTCCTCAGGCCAAGGCCAGGGTTCGGCCAAAAAGCCCTCTGGCCCGAAGCCAAACTTTTGAAGATGCGCCTGAGGACGGAGCATCAGAATTGAACTCAGATCCTTACCCTCCATTTGTGAATCGACTCGCCTGCTTCCACCGTGCTTGGTCCAAGATCACGTGAGATCGCTGGGTCCTTAGCACGGTACGGGTGGGATATTCTATCCATTTCTGTTCCCTTCTGACCTCCCACCCCCCTTCAACATTCCTCTTCAGGGACCCTGCTCACAAACAATTCCTCTTGCAAGAGATGAAATCGCTCCTTGCTCTAGGAGCAATACAGGAGGTCCCTCAGGAATTCAGGGGCAAGGGGTTCTACTCCCGCTCCGGCCTATCCGGGATCTGCGAGACCTCAACACATTCATGAGGAAAGTGAAGTTTCGCGCGGTCTCTCTGGCCCCCACCATTCCTTCCCTGGATCCGAGAGCCTGGTACGCCACCCTCGACTTGAAAGATGTGTTCTTTCATATCTGCATTATCCAGGCCCACAGACATTTTCTTCATTTTGTGGTCAGCGGCCAGTACTACCAGTTCAGGGTGCTCCTGTTTGGGCTCTCGGTGGCCCCCAGGGTATTCACAAAGTTTACGGTAGTCATGGCAGCCTTCCTCTGCAAATGTCAGGTGCAAGTATTCCTGTACCTG
This sequence comes from Emys orbicularis, assembly GCF_028017835.1. NCBI lineage: Eukaryota > Metazoa > Chordata > Testudines > Emydidae > Emys > Emys orbicularis. The sequence continues at coordinate 7,568,351 of NC_088703.1, read as the reverse complement.
GACGACTGGCTCATCAAGGCTGAATCACAAGCAAAGGCTGCAGAGAATGTGTCTCTGGCTCGGGCCACCTTCCGCAGGCTGGGCCTCATATTGAATGTGCCCAAATCCACACTAGCCCCGGCTCAGAGAATAGAATTTGTAGGAGCTCTCTTGGACTCCACAGAGGCCAGGATGTTCCTGCCCAAGCTGCGCTTCCAATCACTCATGAACATTATCGAAAAGCTTTGCCGATTCCCTACAACCACGGCCAGAAATTGCATGAAAGTGTTGGGGCATATGGTGGCTGTGGTTGGCACGAGTACACAGGCCAGGCAGGAACCCACTGGACCGGATAGATACCCTCCCGCCTCGCATTCTCGAAAGTCTCCACTGGTGGCTGCAGCGGGAGTACCCTTTGCAGCGGGAGTACCCTTTGCCAAACTCCAACTTATGCTATCGCTAGTCAAGGACGTCTCGGTGATCAGTTGGGGAGTGCATCTGGGCAATATCAGAACCCAAGGGCTATGGTCCCATGCAGAACTATCGCTGCATATCAACGTAAGGGAGCTGAGGGCAGTTCATCTGGCATGCCAAGCGTTCCAGGCCCGCCTTCAGGGCACATGTGTGTTGGTGCTGACAGACAACACTGCAGCGATGTTCTACATAAACAAACAGAGTGGTGCTCGCTCCTCTCCCCTGTGCCAGGAAGCCCTCGAGCTGTGGGACTTTTGCATAGCACAATCGATACACCCACAGTCATGAATGGTCCCTCAGGCCAGACATCGCACACTTCATTTTCCAGAGGTGCGGCTTTCCCCACATAGACCTGTTCATGATGCAGAGCAACAGGAAGTGCCAGCAGTTCTGCTCTTTCCTGAACCACAGCCCAGGCTGCATCATGGATGCCTTTTCCTTTCATGGATGAGTCACTTGCTGTACGCCTTCCCGCCCTTCCCTCTCATACACAGAGTCTTCCTCAAGACTCACCGGGACGGGGCTTCCTTGATCCTCATAGCGCCGGCATGGCCCCACCAGCACTGGTTCACCCTGCTGATGAACCTCTCAGTGGACAGACCAGTAGCCCTTCCTGTGTGCCTGAGCCTCACCACACAGGACCACAGCCACCTACAACACCCCAACCTGGAGTTCCTCCACCTCATGGCATGGAAATTCTATGGCTGAACCCTCATGAGCTTCAGTGTTCGGACCCAGTGAGGGAGGTCCTGCTGGGAAGTAGGAAAACCTCTTCTCGTGACACGTACCTGGCAAAGTGGAAGTGCTTTTCCATCTGGTCTCTGCAGAGGGGCACCGAACCGCAGCCAGCACCAATTCCTGTTGTTTTGGACTACCTATTATACCTCCAGCAGCAGGGGTTGGTAATATCATCTCTCAGGGTACACCTGGCTGCCATTTCGGTCTTCCATCCAGGGGCAGCGGGCAGGTCAGTCTTCGGCAATCCCATGGTGGGCTGGTGTCTCCAGGGCTTGGACAGACTTTATCCCCAGGTACGATGGCCTGTTCCCCAGTGAAACCTCAACCTGGTCCTTTCCACACTCATGGGGCTCCCTTTCGAGCCCATGCCGACCTGGCCTCTGTCCTACCTTTCCTGGAAGGTGGCCTTTCCGGTGGCCATAACCTCAGCCAGAAGGGTATCTGAGCTCAGAGTGCTGACTTCCGAGCCCCCCATACGGTCTTATATAAAGACAAGGTGCAGCTACGCCCTCACCCCGCGTTTCTGCCAAAGGTAGTCTCCCAGTTTCATGTGAACCAGGACATATTTTTACCTGTGTTCTTCCCTAAGCCACATGCCAGTACCAGAGAGCACATGTTCTGTTTCTTGGGTGTCAGGTGTGCCCTAGCATTCTACATTGGCTGCACAAAGCCATTTGGTAAGTCACCACAGCTCTTTATTGCAATTGCAGAAAGGATGAAGGGGCTTCCGATCTCATCCCAGTGCATTTCATCATGGATCACGTCCTGTATCAGGACTTGCTACGACCTGGCTAAAATTCCAGCCCCTCCGCTTATGGTGCATTCCATGAGAGCGCAGGCGTCAGCCACAGAATTCCTGTCGCAGGTCCCTATCCAGGAAATATGCAAGGCAATGTGGTCCTCTATCCACAGCTTCACATCACACTACGCCATTACCCAACAGGCAAGGGACAATGCAGCCTTTGGCAGGGCAGTCCTGCATTCCTCAACCAGGTGAATTCCAGCCCCTTCCCCAGGGAAACTGCTTGGGAGTCACCTATTGGAATGCACATGAACAATAACTAGAAGGAGAAATATGGTTACCTACCTCTTGTAACTGTTCTTCGAGATGTGTTGCTCATGTCCATTCCAAATCCCACCTGCCTCCCCTCTGTTGGAGTATTCCGGCAAGAAGGAACTGAGCAGGCTGCGGGTCAGCAGGGACCTAAATACACTGCCATGAAGGCGCCACTCCAGAGGTCTCCACAGCAGACATGATGGGTACTGCTAGGGGAAAAAAACCTTCCGACGATAGTGCACGGGGCATGCGCTCACCTATTGGAATGGACATGAGCAACAAACCCGAGAGGTAGGTAACCATTTTTTCCCCAGCATCACTAGTGATCGGATGCACAGGAACCTCCCTGAATGTTTATTCCCTTGGGTGTTTGCAGACGCTGGCAGCTCAGAAGTGGCTCAGCTCCGACTGGTGAACAGCAGGAGTCGCTGCGCTGGGAGGGTCGAGGTGCTTCACAACCAGCAGTGGGGAACCGTGTGTGATGACGGCTGGGACTTACAGCATGCCGGAGTCGTGTGCAGGCAGCTGGGCTGTGGGACGGCGTTATCAGCCCCACGAGGGGCTCGATTTGGGCAAGGATCTGAGCGTATCTGGCTGGATAACATCAACTGCGCAGGGACAGAAGCTGCCCTCTCCGATTGCAGGGCTCAGCCTTGGGGAGACAGTAACTGTACCCACGGAGAAGATGCCGGTGTTGTGTGCTCAGGTAACTTTCATCTCCACTGTGCATGTTGCAGGGAGCAGGGTGGGAAGATCATTACGGGGCATTGTCCCCTCACAGCCAGTGCTGATCCCAGCATGGTGCTTGGGGTCTGTGCTTCAGGGAGCAATATGACGGTTCCAGTAGGGAGCGCTCTCCTCTCAGTCTGTGCTGACCCTAATTCCCCTGTGCGGTTCTATGGGCCTGTGCTGCAGGGAGCAGTGTGAGGCTCAGTAGGGGACGCTCACTCTCTCCCCTTGATGTCAGTGCTGGCCCCAATGCCCTAGTGGGGTGCTGGGGGCCTGTGCTGCAGGTAGGGGGGTGTCAGTAGGAGGCGCTCTCCGTTTGTAGTTGTGCTGGCCCTAATGCCCCAGTGCAGTGCCATAGGCCCCTAGCATGAGGAACATAAGAATATAAGAATGGCCGTACTGGGTCAGACTAAAAGTCCATCCAACCCAGAGACACTGGACAGACTGATCTGTCCTGAACTTCACAACCAGCATGACAGTGTGAATAAATGGCAGGAACGTGGGACTTAATGGTGGAGATGGACTGGGATGTTAATCTGTCACGCTCTGCTCAGCCACTGGGTGGCACTGTGTGTAACATCCCTTAGGGAGCCGAACCTTAGCCGTACCTGGCAGGGCATAAAAGGATCTAATGATAGCAGAGCTGGGGTGGATGAGCATAAGAACATAAGAACAGCCATACTGGGTCAGACCAAAGGTCCATCCAGCCCAGTATCCTGTCTTCCGACAGTGGCCAGTGCCAGGTGCCCCAGAGAGAGTGAACCTAACAGGTAATGATCAAGTGATCTCTCTCCTGCCATCCATCTCCACCCTCTGACAAACAGAGGCTAGGGACACCATTCCTTACCCATCCTGGCTAATAGCCAGTAATGGACTTAACCTCCATGAATTTATCCAGTTCTCTTTAAAACCCTGTTATAGTCCTAGCCTTTGCTACCTCCTCAGGCAAGGAGTTCCACAGGTTGACTGTGCAGTGTGTGAAGAAGAACTTCCTTTTATTTGTTTTAAATCTGCTGCCCATTAATTTCATTTGGTGGTCCCTGGTTCTTATATTATGGGAACAAGTAAATAACTTTTCCCTATTAACTTTCTCCACACCACTCATGAGTTTATATACCTCTATCATATCCCCCCTTAGTCTCCTCTTTTCCAAGCTGAAAAGTCCTAGCCTCTTTCATCTCTCATCATATGGGACCCATTCCAAACCCCTAATCATTTTAGTTTCCCTTCTCTGAACCTTTTCTAATGCCAGTATATCTTTTTTGAGCTGAGGAGACCACATCACAAGATGTGGGCGTACCATGGATTTATATAAGGGCAATAGGATGTCGGCGAAAAACAGAGTTCTCACTCTCTTTGGCTGGGTGCAGCAAAGTCAGATACTTTATTCTCAAGCAATTGCATAAAGGGAGAGAGTGCACTAGGACACAGGGTTTCGCCCTCCTAGGCAGGTCTCTCTCTAGGTAAACAATTACAGCAAGCATTTATACCTTTTGTTACACACAATAATGAGCAACAGCTATATTTTGTTGATACATAGGTCATCCTGATATCTTATTTTTCACATCTATTTAGACTCTAGTCTACATTCCATATATCTACACAAGGTCGCAACAACTTCTCACACAGTTCTTTCCCACTCGCCTCACACAATCCTCGCTTCTACAAATCTCATGTTATTAGGGTTACAGCTAGCCTGACTGTTGCTCACAGAAGAGACTGTGTGCATTGAAATCCCCTTCAAATCCCTGTCAGTTCTTGCTCTACTTCCACAGGATATTTTCCGTCTTATCCCCTTTTTAATGATTCCTAACATCCTGTTTGCTTTTTTGACTACCGCTGCACACTGCGTGGACGTCTTCAGAGAACCATCCACGATGACTCCAAGATCTCTTTCCTGATTAGTTGTAACTAAATTAGCCGCCATCATATTATATGTATAGTTAGGGTTATTTTTCCTAATGTGCATTATTTTACATTTATCCACATTAAATTTCATTTGCCATTTTGTTGCCCAATCACTTAGTTTTGTGAGATCTTTTTGAAGTTCTTCACAGTCTGCTTTGGTCTTAACTATCTTGAGCAGTTTAGTATCATCTGCAAACTTTGCCACCTCCCTTTTTACCCCTTTCTCCAGATCATTTATGAATAAGTTGAATAGGATTGGTCCTAGGACTGACCCTTAGGGAACGCCACTAGTTACCTCTCTCCATTCTGAAAATTTACCATTTATACCTACCCTTTGTTCCCTGTCTTTTAACCAGTTCTCAATCCATGAAAGGATTTTCCCTCTTATCCCATGACAACTTAATTTACTAAGAGCCTTTGGTGAGGGACCTTGTCAAAGACTTTCTGGAAATCTAAGTACACTATGTCCACTGGATCCCCCTTGTCCACATGTTTGTTGACCCCTTTAAAGAACTCTAATAGATTAGGCCTGGTCTACACTAACCCCCCCACTTCGGACTAAGGTACGCAAATTCAGCTACGTTAATAACGTAGCTGAATTCGAAGTACCTTAGTCCGAAGTTACCGCGGTCCAGACGCGGCAGGAAGGCTCCCCCGTCGATGCTGCGTACTCCGCTCGCCGAGCTGGAGTACCAGCGTCGACGGCGAGCACTTCCGGGATCGATCCGGGGCACTTCCGGGATCGATCCGGGATCGATTTATCGCGTCTTAACCAGACGCGATAAATCGAACTCAGAAAACCGATTGCTTACATCCGGACCCGGATGTAAGTGAAGACGTACCCTTAGTTTGACACGATTTCCCTTTACAGAAACCATGTTGACTTTTGCCCAACAATTTATGTTCTTCTATGTGTCTGACAATTTTATTCTTTACTATTGTTTCAACTAATTTGCCGGGTACTGATGTTAGACTTACCGGTCTGTAATTGCCGGGATCACCTCTAGAGCCCTTTTTAAATACTGGCGTTACATTTGCTATCTTCCAGTCATGGGGTACAGAAGCTGATTTAAAGGACAGGTTACAAACCATAGTTAGTAGGTCCTCAATTCCACATTTGAGTTCTTTCAGAACTCTTGGGTGAATGCCATCTGGTGCCGGTGACTTGTTACTGTTAAGTTTATCAGTTAATTCCAAAACCTCCTCTAGTGATACCTCAATCCATGACAATTCCTCAGATTTGTCACCTACAAAAGCCGGCTCAGGTTTGGGAATCTCCCTAACATCCTCAGCCCTGAAGACTGAAGCAAAGAATTCATTTAGTTTCTCCGCAATGACTTTATCGTCTTTAAGTGCTCCTTTTATATCTCGATCGTCCAGGGGTCCCACTGGTTTTTTAGCAGGCTTCCTGCTTCTGATGTACTTAAAACCATTTTGTTATTACCTTTTGAGTTTTTAGCTAGCTGTTATTCAAACACCTTTTTGGCTTTTCTTATTACATCTTTACACTTAATTTGGCAGTGTTTATGCTCCTTTCTATTTACCTCACTAGGATTTGACTTCCACTTTTTAAAAGATGCCTTTTTATCTCTCACTGCTTCTTTTACATGGTTGTTAAGCCACGGTGGCTCTTTTTTAGTTCTTTTACTGTGTTTCTTAATTTGGGGTATACATTTAAGTTGAGCCTCTATTATGGTGTCTTAGAAAAGTGTCCATGCAGCTTGCAAGGATTTCACTCTAGTACCTTTTAATTACTGTTTAACTAACCTCCTCATTTTTGTACAGTTCCCCTTTCTGAAATTAAATGCCACAGTGTTGTTCTGTTGAGTGTTCTTCCCACCACAGGAATCTTAAAAGTAATTATGTTATGGTCACTATTTCCAAGCGGTCCTGTTATAGTTACCTCTTGGACCAGATCCTGCACTCCACTCTGGACTAAATCGAGAGTTGCCTCTCCCCTTGTGGGTTCCCATACCAGCTGCTCCAAGAAGCAGTCATTTAAAGTATCGAGAAATTTTGTCTCTTTATTTCATCCTGAGGTGACATGTTTCCAGTCAATATGGGGATAATTGAAACCCCCCACTATTATTGAGTTCTTAATTTTGATAACCTCTCTAATCTCCCTTAGCATTTCATCGTCACTATCACTGTCCTGGTCAGGTGGTTGATAATAGATCCCTAATGCTATATTCTTATTAGAGCATGAAATTACTATCCATAGAGATTCTCTGGAACATATGGATTCACTAAAGATGATTCTACATTTTCTTTCACATCTAGTGCCACTCTGCCCCTCTTTCCTCCCCCCCCCCCCCCGGACTTGTGCTGCCCTTTCGATATATTTTGTACCCCAGAATGATTGTGTCCCATTGATTGTCCTCACTCCACCAGGTTTCTGTGTTGCCTTTCTATCAATATCCTCCTTTAACACGAGGCACTCTAGTTCACCCATCTTATTATTTAGACTTCTAGCATTTGTGTACAAGCACTTTAAAAACTTGTCACTGTTTATTTGTCTCCCCTTTTCTGATGTGTCAGATTCTTTTTTATGTGAATGTTTCTCATCTGATCTGGCCCCTACTTTATCCTCTTCCATTCTCTTCTCCTGACTAAAACCTAGAGAATCTCTATCAATAGACTCTTCTCTAAGAGAAGTCTCTGTCCGATCCACATGCTCTTCTGCAGCAGTCGGCTTTCCCCAAACTCTTAGTTTAAGAACTGCTCTGCAACCTTTTTAATGTTAAGTGCCAGCAGTCTGGTTCCACTTTGGGTTAGGTGGAGCCCATTCCTCCTGTATAGGCTGCCCCATCCCAAAAGTTTCCCCAGTTCCTAATAAATCTAAATCCCTGCTCTCTACGCCTTTGTCTCATCCACGCATTGAGACTCTGAAGCTCTGCCTGCCTACCTGGCCCTGCACGTGGAACTGGAAGCATTTCTGAGAATGCCGCCATAGAGATCCTGGATTTCAATCTCTTCCCTAGAAGCCTAAATTTGGCCTCCAGGATGTCTCTCCTACCTTTCCATATGTCATTGGTACCTACATGTACCACAACCACCGGCTCCTCCCGAGCATTACACATAAGTCTATCTAGATGCCTCAAGAGATCCGCAACCTTCGCACCAGGCAGGCAAGTCACCATACGGTTCTCCTGGTCATCACAAACCCAGCTATCTATGTTTCTAATGATGGAATCTCTCATTACTAACACCTGCCTTTTCCTAGTGACTGGGGTTCCCTCCCCCAGAGAGGTAACTTCAGTGCGAGAGGATACCCCAACACCATCTGGAAGGAGGATCCCAACTATGGGAAGATTTCCCTCTGCTCCCATTGACTGCTCTACTTCCCTGGGCCTTTCATCTTCCTCAACAGCACAGGGGCTGTCTGAGCGGAGGTGGGACAAATCTACAGTGTCCCGGAAAGTCCCATCAACATACCCCTCTGCCTCCCTTAGCTCCTCCAGTTCCGCCACCCTGGCCTCCAAAGCCCGTATGCGGTCTCTGAGGGCCAGGAGCTCCCGGCATCGAATGCACACATACGCCACCCGCCCACAGGGCAGGTAATCATACATGCTGCACTCGGCACAATAAACTGGATAGCACCCACTCTGCTGCTGGGCTTCTGCCTGCATCGTCTCCTACAGCTACCTAGTTAATGAAAGGGTTTTGTTTAAATCAAAAAGTTTTGAATATAGTTTAGTTTATAGGTTTTAAAGGACGGCAAGTGAACCTTGTCCCCTTCCCACTCCCCTTCCAAACTCCCTTGCGAAACTCCATGTTAGCAGCCCTGGTCACAAAGCTCCCTGATCACTTGATCACTGCTTTATAAAGCCCTGGCCTTCTTGATAGCCCTGTCCGCTAAGGCTCAGCCAATTAACAGAGGCTTCTAGCTTTCAAACCTTACTTTGAAGCTCAGTTTCCAACTGCCAGCCACAGCACACGGTCCTTTAAACAAACAAACATACAGACAAACACAAGCTCAGCACACAGCAAGTAACCCCCAAACACAAACACACACTACAGACAGCCACTTACCCCAAGGGTCCTGTATTCGATCCTCCTTCACATGGAGAACTCCCTTGCGAAACTCCCTGTTAGCAGCCCTGTTCGCAAAGCCTTATCTGTGCCAGCTGGGGGGCAGCTCCCCGACTCCTTCGGACACAGCCACACAAGCTGTGCCCTCCTGGCCTTGTGGGGGGGAAGGGTGACCTCTCTCCAGGTTGGCAATAGACACACTTCACCCTTCAGCCCTCCGAGCATCCCCCTGCAGCACCCAATCCCTATCCCGCTGGCAAGGGCGGCTCTAGCCGAATTGCCGCCGAATCCGCGGGACCGGCAGACCTCCCGCAGGCAAGCCGCCAAAGGCTGCCTGACTTCCACCCTCGGAGGGACCGGCAGGGCGCCCCCCATGGCTTGCCGCCCTAGGCACGCATTTGGAGCGCTGGTGCCTGGAGCTGCCGCTGCCCCCGGGGCATTCACAGCAGTCACAGATCTGCTGCTCCCAAAGGAACAGGGCCCCCAGCTGACCAGCTCCTCCTCCCATCTCTGCCCCGATCAACACACAGCTCTACATACCTTCATAGTCACAGCAAGGACAAGTGATTTCACAGAGTGTAGAGATTTGAGGGGTTTCAAGGAGAAAGGTTGGGAAAAAATTGTTCCATGGCCAATACAATCATACCACCTTGACTAGAGCCTAGACTCATTGAACGAGATACTTTTCTGTCTGGTAGAGCAAAGCTCACCCCACAGTCCTTCCAGGGTTTTACTCCAGGCTTGGCTGTGATCTCCTGTTCCTGAGACAAACAGGGTCAGCTGCTTCCTGGGTGAAAGGGAGCTCTTGTCCCCTCTCCTCTTTCTTTGTAGGTACAGACCATTGTCTCTTCCCAGAGGAGGTCTCTCTTCTGAGACTTGTGCTGCGGGTTGTTTGTCTTTGTAAATTCTCAGGCCCACACTGGGCCCAGACGGTGAATATAGCCTGTCTCCACAGCTGTGCTTTGTTCTATGTGCTGATTGGCTCAGCCGAAGGGATTGCCGTGGCGTAGGTGACAAGCTTCACTTCCACACTTCTGGAGCATCATAATCTAAATTTTACATCTCTCGTCAACTATGTCCCATCCAAACATCTTGCCCCATTTATTTCGACCAGTGGGCTGCTGGCTTTTGTAAGAGACCTCACATACCACCTTTGGTGAGCTATTGTGCATATATCTCACTATGAGGATCCCCGTAGAACTCTAGGCATCCCTGTGCCCTCTGCCAGTTGGTGTCTAGTTATTTCTGGGCCAGACTCCTCTGCGGCACATTGGGGACCTGGAGAACTGCAGCTCCCACTGGTTGGATTTGGTGTCAATGGAGCCTGCAGCTGCTCACTCCAATTAAAAATCCAGGGCCAATTTCTCAAGTGTTCGGTCCCTAAGCACTGTGTTCCGGCGGATTTGCATTTCAGGGAATTGGTCCTGAAGTTGTAACTTCCCCAAGAGCAGACACAGGAGATGCAATTCTTCCTCACTTCCTGCCCTACACAGCCTACATATTTCCCTGTCCTGTTTCTCAGCTGCCTCCTGGGTGAAAGGGAGCTCTTCTCTCCTCTCCTCTTTCTTTGTAGGTACAGACCATTGTCTCTTCTCGGAGGAGGTCTCTCTTCTAATGCGTTAGATTATCTTCTGTTTTAGCTTGTGAATTTTCCCTGTGCTAGGAGGGAAATTTTATCCCTGTTTTTGTAACTTTAAAGTTTTGCCTAGAGGCGAATCCTCTGTGTTTTGAATCTTTTTATTACCCTGTAAAGTTATCTTCCATCCTGTCTTTACAGAGGTGATTCTTTTATCTTTTTTTAAATAAACTTCTTTTAATAACCTGCTTGTTTTTCAGTGTCCTAAAGACCCAGGGGGTTCATCTGTGCTCACTTTGTAACCAATTGGTTTGGATATTATTCTCAAGCCTCCCCAGGAAAGGGGGTGTAGGAGCTTGGGGGGATATTTTGGGGGAGGTAGGGCTCCAAGTGGCCCTCCCTGAATGTTTGTTTAAATCACTTGGTGGTGGCAGCAGTACTCATCCAAGGACAAGGAAGGATTTGTGCCTTGGGGAAGTTTTTAACCTAAGGTGATAGAAATAAGCGTAGGGGCTCTTTCATGCAGGTCCCCACATCTGTACCCCAGAGTTAAGAGTGGGGAGGGAACCCTGACAGAAGTCTTCTTCTTTTGAGTATGTCACAAGTCGATAACTATGTAACCCTTCTGCCAGTGGCGTCAGAAAAGACCGAGGCCAGTTTCAATACCTAAGAGTTTCTTTTCAGCAATATAACACAGATCCTGCTTGAGCCCCCACTCCAAAAACCTGAGACAATTACACAACACCCCCTTGGTGCTTCTACGAGGCAAAGCATCCTCTCTTGCAAGCACAGAGTCTCAGTGCAGAAAAGAAACTATTTAATAAAGGAAAAACAATGAGGAGTCCTTGTGGCACCATAGAGACTAACAAATTTATTTGGGCATAAACTTTTCTGGACAAAAACCCACTTCATCAGATGCATGGAGTGAAAAATACATGAAAGCTTCTACCCAAATTAATGTGTTAGTCTCTAAGGTGCCACAAGGACTCCTCATTGTTTTTTCTGATACAGACTAACACGCCTACCACTCTGAAATCTTGAATAAAACCTTTAATAACAGGAGGGAAGCCCCCGGCTTTAACTTGGGATAACGCCACAGACAGGGTTTCTAATCATAAACCATGAGCAAAACACCTATTCCAGAGTATGTTGGGCAGTGTTTTTTGCCTCAGCTTCTTGAGTCCAGCAACCAAAAGTTCCTTTAAGGTGCCCGTCCCTTCTCCCTTCACCGCACCCCACTCACAGTGGCTGTCCTTGGTTAGTGAAGACCCAGAGTTCAGAGGTGCACCTGTGTGAGTTCAGCTCCCACCATGGGGGCAGGGAGGAGAGCGCCTGGGTCACTCTTCTGTCTGGGTGCTGGCACTGGTGGCAGCTGCCCTGCCAGCCACTCACCACTCTGCTCACCCTCACCTTCTGCTCCCCCGGCCTCTCCGCTGTGACCTCTGCAGGTCGCTGTCTTGAACCTCCACCCAGCTCTCCGTGACTGTCAGCTCTTAGTGGGGAAACCTCAGTGCTGAAGCAGCTGGGCAGAAACACTGTCTCACAGCAGGTGATTTCAGCTCTAGTGATCACTTGAACCAAAAAGACTCCTAATGGAGCTGTAATTAACTCTATCTTTCAAGAGTGGTGAGGGGCAGATTAAACCATGTCTAGACCCCTTACACAGAGCCCACACCCCTCAGCAGGAGCACCCATCTCCACCCCCTCTCACTCTTAGAATCATAGAATCATAGAATATCACGGTTGGAAGGGACCTCAGGGGGCCATCTAGTCCAACCCCCTGCTCAAAGCAGGGCCAATCCCCAACTAAATCATCCCAGCCAGGGCTTTGTCAAGCCTGACCTTAAAAACATCTAAGGAAGGAGATTCCACCACCTCCCTAGGTAACCCATTCCAGTGCTTCACCACCCTCCTAGTGAAAAAGTTTTTCCTAATATCCAACCTAAACCTCCCCAACTGCAACTTGAGACCATTACTCCTTCTTCTCTCATCTGGTACCACTGAGAACAGTCTAGATCCATCCTCTTTGGAACCCCCTTTCAGGTAGTTGAAAGCAGCTGTCAAATCCCCCCTCATTCTTCTCTTCTGCAGACTAAATAATCCCAGTTCCCTCAGCCTCCCCTCACAAGTCATGTGCTCCAGCCCCCTAATCATTTTTGTTGCCCTCTGCTGGACTCTTTCCAATTTTTCCACATCCTTCTTGTAGTGTGGGGCCCAAAACTGGACACAGTACTCCAGATGAGGCCTCACCATTGTCGAATAAAGGGGAACGATCACGTCCCTCGATCTGTTGGCAATGCCCCTACTTATACAGCTCAAAATGCCATTAGCCTTCTTGGCAACAAGGGCACACTGTTGACTCATATCCAGCTTCTCGTCCTCTGCAACCCCTAGGTCCTTATCTGCAGCACTTCTGCCTAGCCACTTAGTCCCTAGTCTGTAGCAGTGCATGGGATTCTTCCATCCTAAGTGCAGGATTCTGCACTTGTCCTTGTTGAACCTCATCAGATTTCTTTTGGCCAAATCCTCTAATTTGTCTAGGTTCCTCTGTATCCTATCCCTGGCTTCCAGCGTATCTACCACTCCTCCCAATTTAGTGTGCTGAGGGTGCAATCCACGCCATCCCCCAGATCATTAATGAAGATATTGAACAAAACCGGCCGCAGGACCGACCCTTGGGGCACTCCACTTGATACCGGCTGCCAACTAGACATGAAGCCATTGATCACTACCCGTTGAGCCCGATGATCTAGCCAGCTTTCTATCCACCTTATAGTCCATTCATCCAGTCCATACTTCTTTAACTTGCCGGCAAGAATACTGTGGGAGACCGTATCAAAAGTCAAGGAATAACACGTCCACTGCTTTCCCCTCATCCACAGAGCCAGTTATCTCATCATAGAAGGCAATTAGGTTAGTCAGGCATGACTTGCCCTTGGTGAATCCATGCTGACTGTTCCTGATCACTTTCCTCTCCTCTAAGTGCTTCAGAATTGATTCCTTGAGTACCTGCTCCATGATTTTTCCAGGGACTGAGGTAAGGCTGACTGGCCTGTAGGTCCCAGGATCCTCCTTCTTCCCGTTTTTAAAGATGGGCACTACATTAGCCTTTTTCCAGTCACCCGGGACCTCACCAGATCGCCATGAGTTTTCAAATATAATGGCCAATGGCTCTGCAATCACATCCGCCAGCTCCTTACGCACTCTTGGATGCAGCGTATCCGGCCCCATGGATTTGTGCTCATCCAGCTTTTCTAAATAGTCCTGAACCACTTCTTTCTCCACAGAGGGCTGGTCACCTTCTCCCCATACTGTGCTGCCCAGTTCAATAGTCTGGGAGCTGACCTTATTCGTGAAGCCTGACAGGGTCTGGTGTTTGAGCTCCCTGGTTAGTGAGTTCAGTTGAGTTGTGGGTGACCCCCTTAGTCAGGGCAGGCTAAGCAGAGTTCTGCTGCCCTTTACTCAGACAATCAGGACAACAACATTTAACTACCCCTGCATTCAAGTACTATAAAAAGAACAGGAGTACTTGTGGCACCTTAGAGACTAACAAATTTATTTCAGCATAATCTTTCGTGGGCTACAGCTCACTTCTTCAGATGCATAGAGTGGAACACACAGACAGAAGATATTTATACATACAGAGAACATGAAAAGGTGGAAGTACGCATACCAATTGTAAGAGGCCAATCAATTGAGATGAGCTATCAGTAGCAGCAGAAGAAAAAACTTTGACGTGATAATCGAGATGACCCATAGAAGGTGTGAGGAGAACTTAACATGGGGGTGGGGGGGAAATCAATTAGTGTAATGACCCAACCATTCCCAGTCTCTGTTTAGGCCTAAGTTAATTGTATCTAATTTGCATATTAATTCGAGTTCAGCAGTCTCTCTTTGGAGTCTGTTTTTGAAGTTTTTTTGTTGCAAAACTGACACCTTCAAGTCTGTCACTGAGTGATTAGAGAGGCTGAAGTGTTCTCCCACTGGTTTTTGAATGTTATGATTCCTGATGTCAGATTTGTGTCCATTTATTCTTTTGCATAGAGACTGTCCAGTTTGGCCAATGTACATGGCAGAGGGGCATTGCTGGCACATGATGGCATATATCACGTTGGTAGATGTGCAGGTGAACGAGCCCCTGATGGTGTGGCTGACGTGGTTAGGTCCTATGATGGTGTCACTTGAATAGATATGTGGACAGAGCTGACATCGGGCTTTGTTGCAAGGATAGGTTCCTGGGTTCGTGTTTTTGTTGTATGGTGTGCGGTTGCTGGTGAGTATTTGCTTAAGGTTGGGAGGCTGTCTGTAAGCGAGGACTGGTCTGTCTCCCAAGATCTGTGAGAGTGAGGGATCATCTTTCAGGATAGGTTGTAGATCTTTGATGATGCACTGGGGAGGTTTCAGTTGGGGGCTGAAGGTGGCGGCTAGTGGCGTTCTGTTATTTTCTTTGTTGGGCCTGTCCTGTAGTAGGTGGCTTATGGGTACTCTTCTGGCTCTGTCAATCTGTTTTTTCACTTCAGCAGGGGGGTACTGTAGTTTTAAGAATGCTTGATAGAGATCTTGTAGGTGCTTGTCTCTGTCTGAGGGATTGGAGCAAATGCGGTTGTATCTTAGAGTGGTTTGTAACCCAGCACCAGCCAACACAGCTCTGTCTGCTGGATACCTAGGCAGAGTGAGTGTGTTCTTGTAAATACAGTCTGGTCCTGAAGCCTTTCCCTATCCCCAGCTTATCACTAGTTGTCAGGGGAGAGCTCATTCCGACCTTGCTTACCTCTAGCTTTGTTCAGCCATCTGACTGTGCATCCTCAAGGTGCAGTCTTCTAACGGGGCTCTCCTCCACCACGTGTGACTGTCTGTATTGCTCCCCCACAGGCACACTGAGAAGATCAGGCTAAGCCATGTTTCTGCATTGAAGCAGTGCCTCTGGCCAGACCAGTCAGGGGCCCATTAAGCCTAGCTCAGGATCTGCGTCCCAGGTTGTCAATGGACAGATACAAGTTAGGGCTTCTGAAAATCCATCAGCACGCCAGTCTCTATCCCAGAGTTGCTGCCCCTCTATGAGGACACAGCTGTCAGCCCAGCTCTGCCATCATTCATCTGAGACTAGTACTGGGCTGGCAGCACTAGACACAAGTGCAGCAATGGCTGCCACAAAACCATGTTGCCAAGTCAGTCATGGCAAGTCAGCAGGAACCACAGGGGCAGGAGTTTGCTTCAGGAGGGGGCCGATCTGCTTGCAGGAAGTGTGCATTGCCTCTGCGCTGGTCAGAACCATTGTCAGCCTGGTGCGCAGCAGGTTCCTGCCAGCCGTCACTGCGCTCCAGGCAGTTCTAAGGGGGATGGACCCTGGGTGACGTTTTCAGGGATGTATGGAGCCAACACATGTAAATTCGATGCTGATGTCAGGCTAAGGCAACCACCAATGACACGGGTGACTGTGTTCAGCTCCCAGTCACCAAGATGCTTATGCCAGCGTCCGCCCCACAGCACTGCACAGTATCGCACTGGAGCGAATACCAGCGCCAGGAATAAGGGTATAAATTTGCCCCACAGGAGGTTCTTGCCAGCAGTGCAGGGGATGATCTTTTGAAGTGCTCTAGTGGGAGCAGTAGGTCAGACTGCCGTCCAGTCTCCCTAACTAGGTGACAGCTGGCTGGGAGGGGAGTGGACAAATGTCAACATTGCCCAAGAGATTAGCCTGGTCAGTGGTGGGGAGCCCTCGACAGGCAGTGGCTGTGTGCAGAGACCAGTCAGATCTGTCGGAGGGAGGCACTACATTCCTCAGCGACACAAGAGATCAGATGCACAGGAACCTTCCTGAGTGTTTATTCCCATGGGTTTATTCCCAGACGCTGGCATCTCAGAAGTGGCTCAGATCCGACTGGTGAACAGCAGGAGTCGCTGCGCTGGGAGGGTCGAGGTGCTTCACAACCATCATTGGGGAACCGTGTGTGATGGTGGCTGGGACTTACAGGATGCCGGAGTTGTATGCAGGCAGCTGGGCTGTGGGACGGCATTATCAGCCCCACGAGGGGCTCGATTTGGGCGAGGATCTGAGCATATCTGGCTGGATAACGTCAACTGCACAGGGACAGAAGCTGCCCTCTCCGATTGCAGGGCTCGGCCTTGGGGAGACAGTAACTGTACCCATGGAGAAGATGCTGGTGTCGAGTGCTCAGGTAACTTGCATCCATTACATCACTGTGGGTGGTGCAGGGATCGGGCTGGGAAGCTTTCAGCACAGACCCAGCTCTCCTGTCTAAGTCAGCGCTGACCCCAGTGCTCCAGCATGGTGCTAAGGGCCTGTAGTGCAGGGAGCCAGTTCGGGGTCACAGTAAGTGTCGCTTTTCCCATGGAGTCAGCACTGACCCCATTTCCGCTCCACAGTTCTACATGCCTGTGCTGCAGGGAGAGGGATGGGGGCTCAGTAGGGGGTGTTCTCCCCTCAAAGTAACCCAGCACACCACTTAGAGCCTGCGCTGCAGGGAGCAGTACATGTGCCTCTGTGAGAGACCCTCCCCATCGCTGATCGCTCTGATCCCCCTACCCCACTACAGCACAATGGGGCGCTGGGTAACCATAGATCCCATTTGTGGGATTTGGGGTTGAATGGATCCTGCAGCTACTCAGGGATCCCTTTATGAAATGTGGGGTTCCTATCCCCGTCGCTCTGGGTGATTTCCATCTCAGCTATTACCCCTGAACATGTAACATCCCCCACTGTTGTGACTGGAGACAGGGTTCTTCCTCACTTCCTCTCCTACACAGCCCATGAGTTTCTGTGCCCTGTCTATCATCTACTCTGTTCCACCCCACAGGGTGGCTGCAAGGTAGAGATGGGGAGTAGGGCTGTCAAGTTATTTTAAAAATTAATTGTAATTAACTGTGAGATAAAAAATTAATCATGATTAATTGCACAATTAATCGCCCCTTTACACAATAAGAGAATACCGTTTATTTCAGTTTTTTGGGATGTTTTCTACATTTTCAAATATATTGAATTCAAATACAATACAGAATACAAAGTGTTCAGTGCTCACTTTATATTTATTTTTAAGTATAAATATTTGCACTGTAAAAAGGAAACAAAAGAAATGCTCCTTGCTTCTTGTTTATAGTGTTACCTGGAAGTGAGAACAGGCATCCACATGGCACTGTTGTAGCTGGTGTAGGAAAATATTTATGTGTAAGATGCGCTAAAAATTCATATGTCACTTCATGCTTAAAGCATCATTCCAGAGGATACGTGTCCATGCTGACGATGGGTTCTGCTCGATAACGATCGAAAGCAGTGCAGACCAACAAATGTTCATTTTCATCATCTGAGTCAGAGGCTACCAGCAAAAGGTTGATTTTCTTTTCTGGTGGTTCAGGTTCCATAGTTTCTGCATTGGAGTGTTGCTCTCTTAAGATTCTGAAAGCATGTTCCACACCTCATCCCTCTTAGATTTTGGAAGGCACTTCAGAGTCTTAACCCTTGGATCGAGTGCTGCAGCTAGCTTTAGAAATCTCACATTGGTTCTGTGACGTTCCCCTCCGGTGTTATCTGGACTGGTGATCTGCTAGGTCACTCCAATCCTTGACTCTGGGAGCCAGCCTTACCCTGCTCTGCTGTGAGAACCCCCACTCCTGGGCTGTTCACACACAGCCTCTGGCATGTAAGCTGCTCCTTGGATTGTGCAACCGAATGACACTAGCCAATATCGCCGGTCCCAGACACAACCCTAGGAACCTCCATCTTGCAGTGTCCAGTTATGCCCGCTGGACGCTGCAAGCTTATATGAGTTTGTCAATTTAACAAAGAAATTGATATGTACCAGGCTTCTTATCCCAAGGGGAGCCTCTGACATACTTCAAACCAAACGCACTGCTTCAGGTAGAATAAACAAACAGATTGATTAACTATAAAGACAGATTTTAAGTGATTATAAGTCAAAGCATAACAAGTCAGATTTGGTCAAATGAAATAAAAGCAATACGCATTCTAAGCTGATCATAACACTTTCAATGCCCTTACAAACTCAGATGCTTCTCACCACAGGCTGGCTGGTTGCTCTTCAGCCAGGCTCTCCCCTTTGATCAGTGCTTCAGTTGCTTGGTTGTGGTGGTGGTGTCTGTAGACGTAGGTGGAAGAGAGAGAAAGAGCGTGGAAAGCATCTCTCCCTTTTATCATGTTCGTTCTTTCTTCCCTCTTGGCTTTGCCCCTGCCCCCGCCTTCAGACTCAGGTGAGCATTACCTCACCGCAGTCCCAAACTGACCAAAGGAAGGGTGGTGACTCGAGGGTTCAACAGATCCTTTTGTTGCTGCCTAGGCATTGGTTTGTCCCATACATGCCTTGATGAGGTGTGAACTGCCCCTCTGGTCTTGGAGAGTTTTTGCCTGGGCTTATTTTAAACCACGAGGATACATTTTCAGCCTCATAACTATATACATGAAATTACAACCTATAACCATGGCCAATGACAGCTGCATGGGCGGGGCCTGTGGGCGGAGAGAGCGTGGCAAGCTCCCTGCCATGCCTCCACCTAGGAGTAGCCAGGACAAATTGCCGTTTGCGGGGAGCCACTCGAGGTGAGTGGCCTCCAGATCCGGCACCCCGCACTCCATCCCGCGCCCCAACTGCCTGTCCCAAGCCCCCTCCCACACCCAAACTTCCTCCCAGAGCCCGTGCTCCACATCCCCTCCCACACCCCGACACCCAGCCCTGGAC
This sequence comes from Emys orbicularis, assembly GCF_028017835.1. Classification (NCBI taxonomy): domain Eukaryota; kingdom Metazoa; phylum Chordata; order Testudines; family Emydidae; genus Emys; species Emys orbicularis. The sequence continues at coordinate 7,549,147 of NC_088703.1, read as the reverse complement.
TCCCTCCCACACCCAAACTCCCTCCCTCTTAGTTAACCGGCATTTTTCATTTATCGGCACCCCCCATTCCCAAACATGCTGGAAAAAACAACTTTAACTGTAATAATATAAAGTGAGCACTGTACACATTGTATTCTGTGTTGTAATTGAAATCAGTATATCTGAAAACATAGACAAACATCCAAAATATTGCATAAATTTCAATTGGCATTCTGTTGTTTAACAGTGTGATTAAAACTGTGATTTAATTAGTTTACCATTAATTTTTTGAGTTATTGGCGTGAGTTACCTGCGAGTAATTGACAGGGAATGAACCCCAAACAGGCTGTTGCAGAGGCTGTTCAGTCCCTTCAGTGGGAGGCGCTATGTCCTTCTTTGAGTGATTGCTCATGTGCATTTCAATAGGTCTGCACGCTGCGTTCACCATCGTCGGAAGGTTTTCCCCTAGCGGTACCCATCATGTCAGCTGTGGAGACCCCTGGAGTGGGGCATTCATGGTGGTGTATATAGCTCCCTGCCGACCCGCCGCCTGCTCAGTTCCTTCTTACCACCAGTGACGGTTGTTGGAGCAGCATAGTCTCTTGCATTCGCAAGTGCCCACGTAGTGGTTCCCTTTTCTTAGTTGTAGATAGTTAATAGTTAGTTATATAGTAGTTTCTAATAAGTTGGGCTGACTTTGGGGGGCTTTCCCCCTGCCCCAGTTTCCCCAGGCACCTGGGCATGCCTCGGTCACAGGGGTTTAAGTGAGTGAGAGGTGTGCCAAACCTATGCCCACAAGCGATCTGCACACTCCTTGTCTCAAGTGCCTAGGAGACAGTATCAGACAGACAAGTGCCCAATTTGCAGGAGTTTTAGACCCAGGACTAAGAGCGGCCCTCCGCCCCCATCCAGAACCTAAATGGCACCGGCATCATTGGTGTGCAGCGCCCTGGCCTCGGTGCAGGATGTCCCGGCACCGAGAAAGGACTTCTCCAAGGAGCACTGGCACCGCTCCCCTGCTCGTAAGGCCAGTGTTACCAGGTGTCACCGCTCACAGTCCTCGGTGCTGCATGAGACAAAGAAGGCAGACAGGGGTTGTTCCCCCGTCAAGAAGCTGCGAGAGGATTCCAGCGGGGTGCATCCTGTGGCGGGACACCCACGGTCTCGACCTCAAGACCCAGCGCCATTGACTCTGGCCCCAACTGGAGGCCCATCGAGTCTGGCGCTGGTGGACTCCCCGACTTGGGAGGATTTGAAGGAAGAGCTCGACTTCCCCTTTATGCCAGACACCTACAAATCAGTGCGGGACCTTACTGCCATGACGGCGCAGTCCCCGGCCTCGCAGGTGTGAACTCCGGCACCGCAAGCTCAGGCACCATCAGCGGCACTGACAATGGCATCGGCTGCAGCATCTATGGCGGCACTGCATATGGCTCCGGTTGTGTCACTGATGGCGGCACTGCCCCTGGTTCATCATCACGGCAAGCCCATAATGTTACGGCACCGCTCACCATCACCACGGTACCGCTCCCCGGCACCGTCGCGCTCCACCCCCCCGTGGTGGGGCACGAGTACTCATCCGAGTCAGATGCTGAGTCTTCTGTCTCTTGATGCAGCCAGTACTGCTCCCGCTCCTAGCACCCAGAGCCGTGGACTCATTGGCACCGGGGGTCCCATGGCCACCTGAGTGAAGGGCCCAGTACAATGGCCCTTTTGGACTCCTTGGACCGATCATCAGACTCAGGGTCATGGCTCCTTGGCTGCATCAGTGGCATCTGCACTCCGTTCCCCACCCACCCCCCAGCAACATCAGTGGCTCGCCACACCCCCAGGGTTCCTGAGGAGCCCGCATGAGACAGGGACTATGGGCCGTCATGCTCAGGCGCAGAACCAGAACCAGTACCACCAGTTGTATTGGAGCCACCTCCAGTTACAGGGGGACCACGGCACCTGACCCAGCCTCCAGAGAGCCAGAAAGGCAGGAAGACCCAGTCCCACAGACCTCCTCCTCCTCCTTGCTGGATGACAGACACCAGGGGACACCAGGACCTTCTTAGGAGGGTGGCCCTAAACCTGACTCTCCAGGCAGAGGAGGTTACGGAGGAGTCGGACCCGATGGTGGACATCTTTCCCCAGAGGGTCCATCTACAGCAGCCTTCCTCGTGATAAGAATGATCCAGAACACTACTAGGGTGCTCTGGTAGACTCCGGCCTTGATACAACCCACTGCTCAATGGGTGGATAGATGCTATTTTGTGCCGCAAAAAGGGTATGAGCACCTTTTCTGGTGCTTGATGCGGCAAATCATAAGGAGCGACAGGGGCAGCCAGGTCCCTCCCCAAAGTCACAGGATGCCAAGAAGCTGGACCTTTTTGGCTGAAGGTCTACTTGACCACGGGACTCTAGCTTCGAGTGGCCAACCAGCAAGTGGTACTCAACCACTATGCTTTCAATTCCTGGAGCTCGTTAGCAAAATTCCAAGAGTTGCTCCTGGCTGATTTGTGCAAGGAGTTTAGCACGCTCCTCGAGGAAGGCAAAGTGGTCTTTAGAACCTCCCTCCAGGCCATGTTAAAAGCAGCAGACTTGGCGGCTTGGACTGTGGCCACTGCCATTACAAGAAGACACAGCATGTGGCTCCAGGTGTCGGGGATATCACCTCAGGTCCAGAACACGATCCAGGACCTCCTCTTTGACCGTGCAGACCTGTTTGCCCAAAATACAGACTCTCGCCTGCACAGGCTTAAGGAATCGTGGGCGACTTTAAAGTCTCTGGGTGTCCACATCCCTGCACCCCAAAGAAATTCATTTAAGCCTCAGCCCCCATCTCACTTCTACTCTGGGCCTCCGAGGTGAGATTTGTCTAGGAGACGGGACAGGAATAATAGGAGGCGCCCGCCACAGTCCTCCTCAGGCCAAGGCCAGGGTTCGGCCAAACAGCCCCCAGGCCCGAAGCCAAACTTTTGAAGATGCGCCTGAAGACGGAGCATCAGAATTGAACTCAGATCCTTACCCTCCCTTTGTGAATCGACCGTGCTTGGTCCAAGATCACGTGAGATCGCTGGGTCCTGAGCACGGTAAGGGTGGGATATTCTATCCAATTCTGTTCCCTCCCGCCCTCCCGCCCCCCTTCTGCATTCCTTCTCACAAACAACTCCTCTTGCAAGAGGCACAATCGCTCCTCGCTCTAGGAGCAATACAGAAGGTCCCTCAGGAATTCAGGGGCAAGGGGTTCTACTCCTGCTCCGGCCTATCTGGGATCTGCGAGACCTCAACACATTCATGAGGAAAGTGAAGTTTCACATGGTCTCTCTGACTGCCACCATTCCTTCCCTGGATCCGGGGACTGGTACGCCACCCTCAACTTGAAAGATGCGTACTTTCATATGTCCATTCAGTGGCGTAGCCAGGATTGCTGCCGAGGAGGAGCGGTGGAGAAAAAAGGCGCATGTCCTTCGGCGGCATTTCGGCGGCCCTGCGCAGGGCCGCCAAAATGCCACCAAAAGACAGAGTGGCGCATGCGCAAGGCCACCGAAAGATGGAGCAGCGTGCTGCCAAAATCACAGACAAGTGGAAAAGGCACCACTTGGGGAATTTTGGGCTCGGGGGACCAGGTGCTCCCCCTGTTCAGGGTGCTCATGTCTGGGCTCTTGGTGGCCCCCCGGGTATTCACAAAGTGTGTGGCGGTCGTGGCAGCCTTCCTCTGCAAGCGTCAGGTACAAGTATTCCCATACCTGGATGACTGTCTCATCAAGGCTGAATCGCAAGCATAGGCTGCAGAGAATGTGTCTCTGGCTCGGGCCACCCTCCGCAGGCTGGGCCTTATATTGAATGGGCCCAAGTCCACACCAGGCCCGACGCAGAGAATAGAATTCGTAGGAGCTCTCATGGACTCCACACAGGCCAGGATGTTCCTGCCCGAGCTGAGCTTCCAAGCACCTCACGGACATTATCGAAAACCTTCGCCGATTCCCCACAACCACGGCCAGAAATTGCATGAAAGTGTTGGAGCATATGGTGGCCTGCACATGCATGATCCAGCACACCAGCTTACACCTTCGGCCCCTCCCGTTGTGGTTGGCACGAGTACACAGGCCAGGCACGGACCCACTGGACCGGATAGTTGCCCTCCCGCCTCGCATTCTCGAAAGTCTCCACTGGTGGCTGCAGCAGGAGTACCCTTTGCCAAACCCCAACTTACGCTATCGCTAGTCACGGACGTCTCGGAGCTCAGTTGGGGAGCGCATCTGGGCAATATCAGAACCCAAGGGCTATGGTCACACACAGAACTATCGCTGCACATCAACGTAAGGGAGCTGAGGGTGGTTCATCTGGCATGCCAAGCATTCCAGGCCCGCCTTCAGGGCGCATGTGTGTCGGTGCTGACAGACAACACTGCAGCGACGTTCTATATAAACAAACAGGGGGTGGTGCTCTCTCCTCTCCCCTGTGCCAGGAAGCTCTTAAGCTGTGGGACTTTTGCATGGCCCACTCAATACACCTAGATGCATCGCACCTTCCGGGAGCACAAAACGAGCTAGCGGACCACCTCAGCCGTTCGTTTCACAGTCACCTCAGGCCAGACATCGTGCACTCGATTTTTCAGAGGTGGGACTTTCCTGACATAGACCTGTTCGCGATGCAGTGCAACAGGAAGTGCCAGTGGTTCTGCTCTTTCCTGAACCACAGCCCAGGCTGCATCGCAGATGCCTTTCACCTTTCATGGACAAGTCACCTGCTGTACGCGTTCCCGCCCTTCCCTCTCATACACAGAGTCCTCCTCAAGACTCACCGGGACGGGGCTTTCTTGATCCTCATATCGCCTGCGTGGCCCCACCAGCACTGGTTCACCCTGCTGATGAACCTCTCAGTCGACAGGCCAGTAGCCCTTCCTGTGTGCCTGACCCTCGTCACACAGGACCACACCCACCTACAACACCCGAACCTGGAGTTCCTCCACCTCATGGCGCGGAAATTCCATGGCTGAACCCTCATGCGCTTCAGTGTTTGGACCCAGTGAGGGAGGTCCTGCTGGGAAGTAGGAAACTCTCCACTCTTGCCACGTACCTGGCAAAGTGGAAGTGCTTTTCCATCTGGTCTCTGCAGAGGGGCACCGAACTGCAGCCAGCGCCAATTCCCCTTGTTTTGGACTACCTATTATACCTCCAGCAGCAGGGGTTGGCAATATCATCTCTCAGAGTACACCTGGCTGCCATTTCAGCTTTCCACCCAGGGGGCAGAGGGTAGGTCAATCTTTGGCACTCCCATGGTGGGCTGGAGTCTCCAGGGCTTGGACAGACTTTATCCCCAGGTACAACAGCCCATTTCCCAGTGGGACCTCAACCTGGTCTTTCAATCCCATGACGACCTGCCCTCTTTCCTACCTTTCCTGGAGGTGGCCATAACCTTGGCCAGAAGAGTATCCCAGCTCAGAGTGCTGACTTCCGAGCCCCGCATACGGTCTTATATAAAGACAAGGTGCAGCTACGCCCTCGCCCCGCATTTCTGCCAAAGGTAGTCTCCCAGTTTCATGTGAACCAGAACATATTTTTACTTATATTCTTCCCTAAGCCACATGCCAATAACAGGGAGCACATGATCCATTCCCTGGACATCAGGCATGCCCTAGCATTCTACATTCAGCGCACAAAGACATTTGGTAAGTCACCACAGCTCTTTATTGCAATCGCAGAAAGGATGAAGGGGCTTCCGATATCGTCCCAGCGCATTTCATCACGGACCACGTCCTGAATCAGGACTTGCTACAACCTGGCTAAAATTCCAGTCCCTCCACTTACAGTGCACTCCATGAGAGTGCAGGCGTCGTCCACAGAATTCCTGGCACAGGTCCCTATCCAGGAAATATGCAAGGCAGCAACGTGGCCCTCTATCCACACCTTCACGTCACACTACGCCATTACACAACAGGCAAGGGACGATGCAGCCTTTGGCAGGACAGTCCTGCATTCCTCAACCAGGTGACCTCTGACCCCTCCCCCAGGGAAAGTGCTTGGGAGTCACCTATTGGAATTCACATGAGCAACACATCTCGAAGAACAACAGTTACGAGAGGTAGGTAAACGTTTTTTCCGTGGCATCACTTGTGATCGGATGCATAGGAACCTCCCTGGGTGTTTATTCCCTTGGGTGTTTGCAGATGCTGGCATCTCAGAAGTGGCTCAGCTCCGACTGGTGAACGGCACGAGTCGCTGCACTGGGAGGGTCGAGTTGCTCCACAACCAGCTCTGGGGAACCGTGTGCGATGACAGCTGGGACTTACAGGATGCTGGAGTCGTGTGCAGGCAGCTGGGCTGTGGGACGGCGTTATCAGCCCCAAGAGGGGCTCGATTTGGGCAAGGATCAGACCGTATCTGGCTGGATGACATCAACTGCACAGGGACAGAAGTTGCCCTCTCCGACTGCAGAGCTCGGCCTTGGGGAGACAATAACTGTACCCACGGAGATGGTGCTGGTGTTGTGTGCTCAGGTAACTTGCATCCATCACGTCACTGTGGGTGGTTCAGGGATCGGGCTGGGAAGCTTTCAACACAGACCCAGCTCTCCTGTCTGAGTCACCGCTGAGAGACAGACACCCCCAGCCTGCACTGCCTTGTACCCTATGTGCAGGGAGGGGAAGGGGACACCCTGACAACAGCACCCCTCTTCCCCTCTACACATAGGGTACCAGACAGCAAGTGGGAAAAATCAGGACAGGGGGTGGGGGGCAATAGGAGCCCACATATGGCCGGCTCCAGGCACCAGTGAAGGAAGCAAGTGCTTAGAGTGGCAATGGAAAGGGGCGGCATGTCCGGGTCTTCTGCAGCAATTCGGTGGCGGGTTCCTCAGTCCCTCTGTGCCTCTTTGAGCTGCCGCCAAAGTGACGCCGATCATCTCTCTCTTCTTTTCTTTTCGTTTCGCCGCTTGGAGCGGCAAAAAACCTGGAGCCAGCCCTGCATGTGGGGGGAGCCCCCCTTGGACCCAAAGCACCAGCTCAGCCAGAGAAGGAAGTGGAGCCGGCTGCAGAGATTCCGGGCAGTCAGAAGGGGAAGCAGTCAGAAAGTTGGGCCAGCGCCATGGGACTCAGGACAGTCACAGAGTGGGGAGGTGCCTCTGAGGTCATCCCTGCTCACAGCCCCCCTGCTCTAACCAGCAGATCCCACTCACTCCCATCCCAGGGGCAGAGATAAAACCCAGGAGTCCTGGCTCCCAGCCCCCCCCTCAAATCTCCCTCCTCTAACCACCAGACCCCACTCCCCTCCCGGAGCAGGGGATAGAACCCAGGAGTCCCAGCTCTCAGCCCCCCTGCTCTAACCACTACACCTCAGTCCCCTCCCAGAGCCAGGGCCAGCACTGGGCCAGCACTGCCTGTACAGGGATAGTGCCCCCCACTTAGTTCCTCCCCTGCTCCCTGCAGCCAGGGCCGGCTCTGGCTTTTTTGCCGCCCCAGGCAAAAAAGCCTCCCACCGCCCCCCGCCCTCCCGGTGCTGAGCGCGGCAGGGGAGGGTGCCAAGCCCAGCCGGGGCCCCGCTCTCCACGACCGGCCGGAGCGCCGTGGGGAGGGCAGTGAGCCCGGCTGGGGCCCCGCTCTCCCCGACCGGCCGGAGTGCCGGGAGGAGGGCGGCCCCGCTCTCCCTGACTAGCCGGAGCACCGGGGGAGGGCGGCCCCGCTCTCCCCGGCTGGCCAGAGCGCTGGGAGGAGGGCAGCCCCGCTCTCCCCGACCGGCCGGAGTGCCGGGGGAGGGCAGCGACCTTGGTAGGCAGAAAGCTTGGTAGGTTGGTGCCTGCAGCCGGCCCTGCCTGCAGCACTGGCCATCCATTGCCACATCAACAGGTTCATTTGCAGGCAACATTGACCGCAGTGTCACTCCCCTGCCCTCCTTCCCCCCAGCCCTGGAACACGTGCTGAGCCCAGTGCCGTGGTGCCAGGAAACAATCTTGCTGCTTAAAAGGGGCTGCCCGGGCGGGATAGGGTGAGAGGAGCTCTTGGCACCAGATCACGGCAGGGGGCCAGGAGCAAGGGGAGGGGGCCAGGTTCTGTCCTCGTCTCTGGCCAGGGAGTGGAGTGGAGGGGGGCAGGTTCTATTCCCTGCTCTCCACAAGGCTCACTGTGTGACCTGGGGTAAGTCACGTCCTGTCTCTGTGCCTCAGTTTCCCCTCTGTAAAGCAGCAGCACTGATGCTGCACCATTTCCTGGGCTCAGTGACCTGTCTGTGCAGCATGTGGCGGGAGGGAGGTGCGGAAGAAGGGCCCAGGGTTAGTGTCGCGGGAAAGCCCATTCTGCCCTGTTCTGCACTCGCTGGCAATGCCTCGTGCTGAGCTGGGCCTTCAGTCCCTGCAGCCCCTGGGATCTCCCCGCGAAGCCCCAGAGCAGGCGTCCCAGCAGCTGTTTGCTTTGCCAGATGTGAGGCTGGTAGGTGGCCCCCACCGCTGTGCCGGGCGGGTGGAGGTGCGTCTGGACGGGCGCTGGGGCACCGTGTGTGACGACGGCTGGGACCTGGGTGACGTGGCCGTGGTGTGCAGGCAGCTGGGCTGCGGGCCGGCCTTGGAATCGCTGAGTGGTAAAGTGTTCGGCCCGGGCAACGAGTCAGACCCTGTCCTGATGACGAATGTGGAGTGCCAGGGGACAGAGGCGGCGCTGGGGAGCTGCCCATACGAGGATCCAGGGGACCTCTGCCAGCATGATGAGGACGCAGGGGCCCGTTGCCAAGGTGAGCCGTCCTGGAGAGCCCTGGCCCTAAGGGAGGGATGGGAGGATGCCTGGGGTCCCAGGGTGGGGTGCTCAGTTCTCACTGAGCGGCCTTACTGGCTGAGCCCTGCCCTGCCGAGTCCCCCCACAGGAAGAGAGCCTCAGTCTGTGTGCTGGTGGGGCCAGGCAGTGCCATCATGGGGCTGGTCTGTGCACCAGGGAGAGGAGCAGGGCAGAGAAGCCAATGTGCAGCCGGCCTGGGGCTCTTGGGGCTCCCCCGTTCCCCTGGTTCCCAGCACATGTCACTGCTGTGTCTGGCTCTAACTGCTCTGGACTCTGCCCTGCCCTGTGCCACTTTCCCCTCTCTGCTCCTGACAATTTCCTTCTTGTCTCTCCCCAGGTACCTCCTCAGGTATGTATGTCTGGCCCCCAGGTGGCTGCCCTTTGCCAGAGCCCGGGCCAGAATCCCAATCACCCTGGCATGATGGCTGGGGCCTGAGCAGAGGTGACCACGGCCGCCCTTTGGAGAGTCAGCTGCCCAAGCACAGGTCCCAGAGTGCAACGGTATTACGGCAGGTTAGGTCGCAGAGTGCAATAGGAGCGAGGAGACTAACCGAGCGCAGATCCCAGCATGCAATGGGAATGAGGTGGCTGCCTGAGCGCAGACCCCATAATGCAATGGGAGCAAGGCACTAAGAGCTGCCGCTATGTGAGCTGTGACTCATGGCAATGGAGCACGTTCCCCTGGGAACGTGGCATCACTTTTTTCTACCCCCTGCTCTGGTTGCACCCTGTGCTGCTGTCTCACTCAACACTGTGTTAGATCAAAGGGAGCAAAAACCCCAGCTATTTACCACCTTCCCCCGGCCCGACACCCCTTATTTCCCCTACAACTCTTAGCAAGAAACTGCCAGCCCCTTGTGTGTTCACACTCAATCTAGCCCCTGTGCTCCAGGTCAGGGTGGCCCCTCTCTCCCTGGGGTACCTGCTTGTTGTCACACTGACCCGGGCCCCCATTGCATCCCTGCCGTCACACAGCGCGCGGACCATGTGCTGTGAGCCTGGTGCATGAAGACTATCCAGGCTGGGCAGCACAGGGCACACGATGGCCCTCCCAGTGTGCATGCAAATGAGGTAGGAAGGGAGCTGCGCAGTCTAACCAGCCCACCTGGGGGCAGAGTGCCCTGTATGCAAATGAGGGGGGCAGGTAGGGACACGCCCACCTTGCTCAAGGGAGCCAGGGTCTCTCCCCTCCAGCTGCCAGTCCTGGCCCCACAGCAGGGGCACTACCCTGTTTCCCCAGGAGCCGTGTGATCTGCAGGCGGGCGGGCGATCTCGAGGGGAGACCACCCATCTTTCCCTAGTGACCACGTGGCCAACGGGAAGCTCTGGGTGTTTAATGCACATGCTGCTGAGTGGAAATGGGAGCAAGGGGTAATGGGGAGGAGAATGAGCTTATGGATAAGGGACAGGATGGGGAGCCAGGATTCCAGATACACCCTTGTCTTGGCCCCGATGTCTGATGGTTATAGTAAGAAAAGGGGGCCAGCTTCTGTCTTTCTCTGGCCAGAGAGCGGAGGGGGACAGGTTCTATTCCCTGCTCTGCACAAGTCTCACTGTGTTACCTGGGGTAAGTCACTTCCTTTCTCTGTGCCTCAGTTTCCCTTCTGTAAAGCAGGATGTCACAGCGTCCCCGGGCGATGTTCTGGAACTGCTCCCCACAAAGCGAGTCAGGACTCTGGTGAAGTCTCCTCTCTGTGAGCAGACTGTCTTCAGGGCAAGAAGCTCACACGGCTTCACCATCCTGGGTCTGACCTTGGAGCATTCAACATCCTCTGCCCCTCCGTGCGCTTCCCACAGCGAGTCCGCCCAGGTGGGGTCCTGGGGAAGCCACAGGGTCCTGCACCCTCACTTTGCAGTCAGACGTGACTCTCAGCCAGCCAGTAAAACAGAGGTTTATTAGATGACAGGAACACGGTCTAAAACAGAGCTTGTAGGTACAGCGAACAGGACCCCTCAGACGGATCCATTCTGGGGGGCAGTAAGCCAGGCACACACGTCTGCACTTCACTCCATGTCCCCAGCCAGCTCCAAACTGAAACGCCCTCCAGCCCCTCCTCCTCTGCTTTGTTCCTTTCCCAGGCCAGGAGGTCACCTGATTCCTTTGTTCTCCAACACCTTTAGCTATCTCCTTGTAGGGGGGAAGGGCCCCAGCCATTAGTTGCCAGGAGACAGAGTGCTGGCCACATATGCACCCTGCCCTTTTCTCTGCAACAATCTCACCCCCTAGAGACTTAAGAAATGCATAGGGGAAACTGAGGCACCCACACACTATTCAGAGGAAACATTAAGAACAGTCCCACTTCGTCACACAGGAGCACTGATGCTGCGCCATTTCTTGGGGCTCAGTGACCTGTCTGTGCAGCATGTGGCGGGAGGGAGGTGCGGGAGAAGGGCCCAGGGTTAGTGTCGTGGGAAAGCCCATTCTGTCCTGTTCTGCACTCGCTGGCAATGCCTCGTGCTGAGCTGGGCCTTCTGTCCCTGCAGGCGCTGGGGTCTCCCCGCGCAGCCCCAGAGCAGGCATCCAAGCAGCGGCATTTGCTTTGCGAGAGATGAGGCTGGTAGGTGGCCCCCACCGCTGCGCTGGGCGTGTGGAGGTGCGTCTGGACGAGCGCTGGGGCACTGTGTGTGACGACGGCTGGGACCTGAGCGATGTGGCCGTGGTGTGCAGGCAGGTGGGCTGTGGGCCGGCCATGGAAGCGCTGAGTGGTAAAGTGTTCGGCCCGGGCAACGAGTCAGACCCTGTCCTGATGATGAACGTGCAGTGCCAGGGGACAGAGGCGGCGCTGGGGAACTGCTCGTACATGGATCCAGGGGACCTCTGCCAGCATGATGAGGATGCGGGAGCCCGTTGCCAATGTGAGCCAGCCTGGAAAGCCCTGGTCCTAACGGAGGGATGGGAGGATGTCTGGGGTCCCAGGGTTGGGTGCTCAGTTCTGACTGAGCGGCCTTGCTGGGTGAGCACTGCACAGTCTGCCCAGGGAGCAAGAAGAGGACCTGACAGGCCCAGAGGGTGGGACAAGCAGGGCCTGGGCTCTGCTCCCTGTCATGTCCCCTTGCTCCTTGGTGGGGGTACAACAAGCTCGCCTGTTTCCCCCCCACACACACACCAGGGGATGTGGCTGAGCCCTGCCCTGCCGAGTCCCCCCACAGGGAGAGGGCCTCAGTCTGTGTGCTGGTGGGGCCAGGCAGTGCCCTCATGGGGCTGGTCTATGCACCAGGGAGAGGAGCAGGGCAGAGCAGCCAATGGGCAGCCAGCCTGGGCCTCCTGTGGCTCCCCCATTCCCCTGGGTCCCAGCACATGTCACTGCTGTGTCTGGCTCTAACTGCTCTGGACTCTGCCCAGCCTGGCCCCACTTTCCTGCAGGTGCCTTGGGACCGGGAGGCTTTGGGGTGCACGGGACCCTATCTGCTCCTGACAGTTTCCCCCTTGTCTCTCCCCAGGTGCCTCCTCAGGTATGTATTTCTGGCCCCCAGGCAACTGCTCTTTGCCAGAGCCCAGGCCAGAATCCCAATCACCCTGGCATGATGGCTGGGGCCTGAGCAGAGGTGACCACAGCCGCCCTTTGGAGAGTCAGCTGCCCAAGCACAGGTCCCAGAGTGCAACGGTATTAAGGCACCTGCCTTAAGTTAGGTTGCAGCATGCAATAGGAGCGAGGAGGCTGGCCGAGCACAGATCCCAGCATGCAACGGGAGCAAGGGAGCTGCCTGAGGGCAGTGATGATGTGATGACGTGGCCAACGGGAAGCTCTGGGTGTTTAATTCACATGCTCCTGAGTGGAAATGGGAGCAAGGGGTAATGGGGAGGAGAACGAGCTTATGGATAAGGGACAGGATGGGGAGCCAGGCATCCAAATACACCCTTGTCTTGATCCCGATGTCCTATGGTTATAGCAGGGAATGAGGGGCAGGACCAGAGGGTGGGCGCCAGCTTCTGTCCCTGTCTCTGGCCAGGGAGTGGAGTGAGGAGGCAGGTAAGTCACATCCTAGCTCTGTGCCTCAGTTTCCCTTCTGTAAAGCAGGGGCACTGATGCTGCGCAATTTTCTGGGGTCTCCCTGCGCAGCCCTGGAGCAGATGTCTCAGCAGCTGCATTTGCTTTGCCAGAGGTGAGGCTGATAGGGGGCCCCCACCGCTGCGCCGGGCGGGTGGGGCTCCGTGTGTGACGACAGCTGGGACCTGGGTGATGTGGGTGTGGTGTGCAGGCAGCTGGGCTGTGGGCTGGCCATGGAAGCAATGGGTAATAAAGGGTTCGGCCCAGGCATCAAATCAGACCCTGTCCTGATGAGGAACGTTCAGTGCCAGGGGACATAGGCGGCGCTGGGGAGCTGCCCGTACACGGATCCAGGGGACCACTGCCAGCATGATAAGGACGCTGAGGCCCGTTGCCAAGGTGAGCCGGCCTGGAGAGCCCTGGCCCTAGGGGAAGGACAGGCGGACACCTGGAGTCCCAGGGTGGGGTACTCAGTTCTGACTCAGCGGCCTTGCTGGGTGAGCACTGCATAGTCTGCCCAGGGAGTGGGGAGGGGACCTGACAGGCCCGGAGGGTGGGACAAGCCAGGCCTGGGCTCTGCTCCCTGTCATGTGTAATGGGGCAAGGTTATGAAGGGGAAACGCCTTCATGCAACAGGGTCAGCGTCCACACGCACCATTCACTACTGATACATCCTCAGCTTACTCACTGCCGAGCCCAAGCCTGGGAGGGGCGGCCCTGCCCCCACCATGGGATACCGGAGTCATGTGCCAAGGTGAGAAAGCAGCGCTGGCACCAGGCCCTCACCCCTGCCAGAGGCCCAGGTCAGGCAACATGTGCCGTGGCCCCAGCTGAGCCTGGCAACAGCTGCCCCTCCTGGCTGGGCACACAGGGCACAGACAGCACAGCACTAGCGCCCCTGCAATATGGGGGTCAGTGAAGGGCAAGCCCCCTCCACCAGCCAGGCCATGCCTTCCCACCATGCACTGGGGTGCCAACCCAGCTGATCCACCCCCCCTTCCTCGCAGAGCCCTTCGCACTGCGGCTGGCGGACGGCCCAAGCAACTGCTCCGGGCGGCTGGAGGTGCGGTATGATGGGCTGTGGGGCACTGTGTGTGACGATGATTGGCCGGTGTCCAATGCCCAAGTGGTCTGCCGGGAGCTGGGCTGTGGCCCAGCCGAGCCATTGGCCCCAAAGCTGCAGGACCAGCCCCGCTTTGGCCAGGGTACGGGGAAAATCTGGCTGGACGACATCCGCTGCAAAGGCACCGAGGAGACCTTGCAAAACTGTGCCCACCACTTCTGGGGCTTCCACAACTGCACCCACTGGGAGGACATCAGCGTGATCTGCCAGGTGCATGCCCACACCCAGGGAGAGGGAGATACAGGGAGCCTGTAGCGGTGCGCTTCACCGCTCCTGTCAAAAACCAACCGCAGACCTCTTTATGCAAACACCAGTGTCCTTTTATTCACCTTGTTTGTTCCCACCACCTTTTATATACAGTTCAATTCAGTCTAGGTAGCCCATTGGGGGACAGCTAACTTCTGCAGCTGGCATGGCACGCCATCCTAAGGCTCCACCCTCACCCTGACCCTGTCCCTGTCCCTTCCCCTTCTTTGCTTCCTTCCTGTGATCTTTATACAGCCTCCTAGCCCATAAAGCCCACAGGTGTTTCTTCTTTAGCCCAGCAATCAGCTACACCCTGCCAGCTCCAATTAATTCCCCTTAATGGGAGCTGGGGTTAACAGAGGCCTGGCCAGGTCTCCTGGCCAGCAACGTGTTACAGAGCCTCACAACTTCTGGGTTCTATCCCAGCTCTGCAAGGGGAGTGGGGTCCAGGGGGCTAGAGCAGGAGGGCTGGGAGCCAGGACTCCTGAGTTCTGTCCCATCTCTGGGAGGGGAGTGGGATCCAGGCGGCTAGCAGAGGGGCTGGGAGCCAGGATTCCTGGGTCCCGGCAGGGAGTGGCTGTAGGTACTGGCTGTGTCAGTGAAGGGGTGAGGCTGGGGCTGGCAGAAGCACGCAGTTGGGTGAGGTGCCTGGTGCTCCCTGTATCCCTTGCCCGAGGCCATGGGCAGTGCTCCCTAACCGCCCATGCTCTCTTCATCCCACAGGACAACTGAGCCGGCCGCAGCTCCTCCACCGCCTTCCATTGATTCCCCCCCGCCCCCGAGCTTTCAGTGCATCCCCCATGCCGCCAGGCCCTTCCTCTCTGCTGCCAGGCTCCCCGGCCCTGCCCGCCCAGCCGGGGGATGACTGTCGGCTGTGCAGGGGCATGGCTTGGTGAGTGTCTGGGGGGATTCCCATTTCAGGGATGAACGCAGGCGCCCAGGGCATTCCCCTCCTGCTGTGAGCCCCACACTGTCCAGTGGGCCAAGGGGTCTCTCTCAGTGGGGGGCAGGTTATGGAGTAGGGAGTATTAACCTGGTAATGTTGCATGGGAGTTTTACTAGTTTACTGTCTTCTGCTAACACGGGGCATGACACTGGACAGCCAGCATGTAAAGGATGGGGCCAGGTGACACCTTCTGCCTGGGAAACTGGACAAAGGCTGGAGGAGGAGCCGGGGTGTGCGGCTGCGTGATGCTGCTGGAGGGAGTTTCAGTTTGGAGCTGGCTGGAGAGATGGGGAGAGGCCCAGAGTTTGGGTCTGGGCTCCCACCCCCCAAGATGGACCTGACTGAGGGATCCTGTTTTCTGTACCTACAAGATCTGTTTTAAACTGTTTTCCTGTCAGCTAATAAACCTTCTGCTTTACTGGCTGGCTGAGAGTCACGGTGAATCACAGGAAGTGGAGGGTGCAGGGCCCTGACTCCCCCACAGTGTGTGACAACTGGTGACAAAGGTGAGATCTACTGCACCCCATGGATGGCGCTTCCGGCAGTACGTGACTGGGGAGCAGTAAAATGAAGGAGGATTAGAATAATAGAATCATAGAATATTAGGGTTGGAAAAATCCTCAGGAGGTCATCTAGTCCAATCCCCTGCTCAAAGCAGGATAAATCCCCAACTAAATCATCCCAGCCAGGGCTTTGTCAAGCCGGGCCTTAAAAACTTCTAAGGATGGAGATTCCACCACCTCCCTAGGTAACCCATTCCAGTGCTTCACCACCCTCCTAGTGAAATAGTGTTTCCTAATATCCAGCCTAGACCTCCCCCACTGCAACTTGAGACCATTGCTTCTTGTTCTGTCATCTGCCACCACTGAGAATAGCCGAGATCCATCCTCTTTGGAACCCCCCTTCAGGTAGTTGAAGGCTGCTATCAAATTCCCCCCCTTACTCTTCTCTTCTGCAGACTAAATAATCCCTGTTCCCTCAGCCTCTCCTCATAAATCATGTGCCCCAGTGCCCTAATCATTTTCATTGCCCTCCACTGGACTCTCTCCAATTTGTCCAAATCCCTTCTGTAGTGGCGGGACTGAAACTGGATGCAATACTCCAGCTGTGGCCTCACCAATGCCGAATAGAGGGGAATAATCACTTCCCTCGATCTGCTGGCAATGCTCCTACTAATGCAGCCCAATATACCATTGGCCTTCTTGGCAACAAGGGCACACTGCTGACTCATTCCCAGTTTCTCGTCCACAGTAATCCCCAGGTCCTTTTCTGCAGAACTGCTGCTTAGCCAGTTGGTCCCCAGCCTGTAGCAGTGCATGGGATTCTTCCTTCCTAAGTGCAGGACTCTGTACTTGTCCTTCTTGAACCTCATGAGATTTCTTTTGGCCTAATCCTCTAATTTGTCTAGGTCACTCTGGAACTTATCCTTACCCTCCATTGTCTCTACCTCTCCCCGCAGCTTAGTGTCATCTGCGAAGTGCTGAGGGTGCAATTAATCCCATCATCCAAATCATTTAATAAAGATGTTGAACAAAACCGGCCACAGGACGATCCCTAGGGCACTTCGCTTGATACTGGCTGCCAACTAGACATCGAGCCGTTGATCACTACCTGTTGAGCCCGACAATCTAGCCAGCTTTCTATCCACCGTATAGTGCATTCATCCAATCCATACTTCTTTAACTTGCTGGCAAGAATACTGTGGAAAACTGCATCAAAAGCTTTGCTATCGTCCAGATATATCACATCCACTGCTTTCCCCATATCCACAGAGCCAGTTATCTCTTCATAGAAGGCAATCAGGCTGGTCAGGCATGACTTGCCCTTGGTGAATCCATGTTGACCCTTCCTGGTCACCTTCCTCTCCTCCCAGTGCTTCAAATTTTTCCAGGGACTGAGGTGACAGATTCTCCTTCTTCCCTTTTTTAAAGATGGGCACTATATCTGCCTTTTTCCAATCGTCCATGACCTCCCCCGATCACCATGAGTTTTCAAAGATAATGGCCAATGGCTCTGCAATCACATCAGCCAATTCCCTCATCACCCTTGGATGCATTAGATCTGGAGCCATGGACCTGTGCATGTCCAGCTTTTCTAAATAGTCCTTAACCTGTTCTTTCACCAGAGAGGGCTGCTCACCTCCTCCCCATACTGTGCTGCCCAGGACAGCAGGTGGGAGCTGACCTTGTCTGGGAAGACAGAGGCAAAAAAAGCATTGACTGCTTTAGCTTTTTCCACATCATCCGTCACTAGGTTGCCTCCCCCATTCATTAATGGTCCGACACTTCCCCTGACCTTTTTCTTGTTGCTAACTTACATGTAGAGACCCTTCTTGTTACCCTTCACATCCCTTGCTAGCTGCAACTCCAGTTGTATTTTGACCTTCCTAATTACACCCCTGCATGTTCGAGCAATATTTTTATACTCCTTCCTAGTCATCTGTCCAAGTTTCCACTTCTTGTAAGCTTCCTTTTTGAGTTTTAGCTCACCAAAGATTTCACTGTTAAGCCAAGCTGGTCGCCTGCCATATTTGTTATTCTTTCTGCACATTGGGATGGTTTGCTCCTGTGCCCTCAATAAGGCTTCTTTAAAATACAGCCAGCTCTCCTGGACTCCTTTCCCCCTCATATTAGCCTCCCAGGGGATCCTGTCCATCACTTCCCTAAGGGAGTCAAAGTCTGCTTTTCTGAAATCCAGGATCCGTATTTTACTACTCTCCTTTCTTCCTTTTGTGAGGATCCTGAACTCAACCATCTCATCATCACTGCTGTCCATGGGACAGTTAGACAGACAGAGCTTGGAAAGAGCAGGGCAGTGGGATGTCTCCAAGGGACGGACCGACAGACAAACATACAGGGCTGGGGACACTGTGGGGCAGGGGGATATGTCTATGGGACAGTCAGACAGGGCTGGTGACAGAGAGAAGCAAGGCATTGTAAATATGGACACACAGACCGACGGGGCTGGGGGCAGAACATGGCACAGGGATGGGTCTATAGGAAGGGCCAATCAGAGGGGGGGCCAGGAGGGCCATTTGGCCTGGGCCTCAAACTCAAAGGGGGCCTCAAATTTAGACACTTGTTCATTTTTTGCCATTTCATACGTTTTGCAACTTGTTTTTATGCTCATTCCTATCGGACCAAAATGTGACCCATGCTCTCAGCTTAGAGCTGCAAATTTAAGCAAATAAGAGACATGATTTGGTAAAAGACATAATTTTTTTGTTAACTGATATAGATTTTGTCATATTAAAGAGTTTAAAATGTTCATAAATATTAATAAATATATATCGGTCCTGATGGCACAAGATTAGACCGTGATGAACATGTCCTCTCAGATGAGCTGATTATATAAACAAACCACTCGTAGTGGCTGGTGCTGGATCAAGTGTGTGTTGAAAGTTAGAGAATTGTTACTTTTTAGTGTCTTTATAGTTTTACATCTAGTTGACTAAGGAATTATTTATGTGTGAGAATTCCTCATTATTATCTCCATATGGTAGCTAAAAGAGGTGAGTGGTTGGTTGGTTGAGCCCTAGCTTGGTAGCTTGGCCATCGTCATAGGCTTTCATAGTCTATAGGCCCAGATTCAAGGTGAAAATTTGTGAGGACAATCTTGTACAGTGAGGACACACATTTGAAATTTTTGGACATTATCCAGGAACATTTAGCTCTAGGGGCAGAATTGGCAGACAAAGCGACAGAGGCCGAGGACCCAAATAGCGTTTTAGATGAAATTATCAAACTGACAGATAAATGTTTAGTGTGAAATGTTGAAAGTCTTCTTTGTTCAGCAAATTACAAAATCTTGCTAAGAAAAAACACTAGCAGTTAGAGCATCTTCCACTTCCACTTTGGCTGTATCTTTTCATTTTCCACCCCAGGCCCTCTGCATTAGGACTTAATCATGACCCCTCTGATTTCAACAATGTCTCAGGTCTCTCGTCTACTGTTTCATATTATTTAATGCTGTACATCAGTGTTTACTTGCCCTGTCTGCAGGTCCGGCCGATCGCGGCTCCCACTGGCCACGGTTCGCTGCTCCAGGCCAATGGGAGCTGCTGGAAGCGGCGTGGGCCGAGGGACGTACTGGCCACAACTTCCAGCAGCTCCCATTGGCTGGACCTGCGGACGCGGCAGGTAAACAAACCGGCCCGGCCCGCCAGGGGCTTTCCCTACACAAGCAGCGTCCCAAGTTTGGGAAACACTGCTGTACATCATCTAGAGTTACAGTTTGCATACAAGTGTTTTATAAAAACAAAACAAAAATATATTTTCTAGGGGCTTAGACATGATAATGATCAACAAACTGTAATAGTTGCTTTGCAGGCCCTGCTACAAAATATCTTTTAAGTTTGTTTTTGTTAATATTTCTGATAGGCCGTAGGATGGGGGAGATCATAGCTCATAACGTGGGAAAGTGCTTCCGAATGACACATGCTTGCCCGTGCTACAGCATAACACCGAGCACAGACTGGCTGCCTACAAAACTGTTTCACTAAAAGAGTTATCAACATTCCCCCTAAAACTCAGAACAGCTTCCTTACCCCCATGGCCTCATCTCTGGGGCTGGGGCTTTTTTTAAAATTTGTTTGTCCTCAGTTTATATTTAAAAAAACAATAGAAAAGAAGGAAAAAAGGGGAGGGGGTAGAAAAGTGTGGCGGTGTGGAGGAAGACTCCTTATCTCTGGTAAACAACAGCTAACTTTTATTACATACGCTAATTTTTTCTTCTGTTTTTTTTTTTTATAAATCCAAACTTTAAAAAGCAATTTTGTTTTGTTGTTGTTCATTTTGTTTTTTTATTAAAACACATCTGTAAACTCCCCTCAGTTGCCAGTTTTCATATTCTTACCCAGTTGCTGGTTTGGTACTTTAGAAACACTATTTTTAAAAGGATAGGGTAGTATCTTAAGCCTTGTTATGTAACCCTTCTGCCCGTCAGAGTTGGCAGCAGCAAGGGCCGGGTTCAGTATCTAGCGGTTCCGTTTCAATAACACAACACAAAACCGGTTCGAGCCCCCACCCAGTGACCTGGGACAATTACATACCACCCCCCCGGGCGCCTCCAAGAGGCAATACTTCCCCTCTCGCTAGCACGGAGTCTTGAGTGTAGCAAAAGCCTTTTAATAAAGGAGGGAAACAATGCGGCATCATGTTGGGGAAACACCACAAACGAGATTCATAACACAAACCGTGAGCAAAAGACCCACCCCCAAGTAAGTTTGGCAGTGTCCTTTTCCCCTCAGGGTCTTAAGTCCAGCAACCCAACAGTCACCCCACCCACAGCTTCTGTCCTTGGCCAGTGCAGCCCCAGAGTTCAGAAGTTCCTCTGCAGAGTTCACCCCCCAGCCTGGGTGGAAGTGGGGGGAGGTATGAGGGGGACTCTTACATGCTCAGCTGGTCGGGTTGATGGCCGATTGCCACGCCTCTCCGTGGGGTTCTGCTGCAATCTTCACGGCCCGCTGCGCCTCACTGCTCACCGTCCTGCTATCCACACCTCTCCACTATCCACTCTGCTCTGCCAGCCGCTCCTCTCCGCCAGCCGTCCTGCTGTCCGCTCCTCTCCGCCAGCCGCCCTGCTATCCGCTCCTCTTAGGGTGACCAGATGTCCCGATTTTATAGGGACAGTCCCGATATTTGGGGCTGTGTCTTATATAGGCGCCTATTACCCCCCACCCTCTGTCCCGATTTTTCACACTTCCTGTCTGGTCACCCTAGCTCCTCTCCGCCAGCCGCTCCTCTCCGCCAGCCATCCTGCTGTCCACTCCTCTCCACCAGCTGCCCTGCTATCCGCTCCTCCTCTCCACTATCCACTCCTCTCCGCCAGCCACTCCTCTCTGCTAGCCATCCTGCTAGCTGCTCACCAGCTTGCCTGCAGTGCCCCCACACATATTTACCACAGCTCTCAGTGATTTCAGCTGTGGGGGGGGGGCACCCTCAGTGCTGGCACACTCAGAACCCCCCTGGTGAAACACAGACCCCGTCGCCTACACTGCTCCCCTGGTGAGAGACAGACCCCCCCCAATCTGCACTGCCTCCATGAGACAGACCCTCCCCCCAAAATGCACTGTCCCCCTGCTGAAAGATGGACCCCCGCAGCCTGCACTCCCCCCCACTGAGAGACAGACCGCCCCCAGCCTGCACTGCCCTGCCCCCCACTGAGAGACAGAGCTCCTCCCCAGACTGAGCTAAACCCCCACTGAAAGACAGATCCCCCCAGGCCTGCAGTGCCCCCACCCCTGCTGAGAGACAGACCCCTATCCCTGGCCTAAACTAACCCTCCACTGAGAGACAACCCTCCCATCCTGCACTGCCATCTTGCTGAGAGACACTCCCCCCCCGTCTGCACTTCCCTCCCTGCTGAGAGACAGACCCCCCTGGCCTGACTACCTCCCACCCCCTGCTGAGAGACTGACCCCCTCTACCTGCACTGACCTCCCCAATGACAGACAGACGCCCTCCCCGGTGCTCCACAATGCAGGGTCCCCGAGGTCCGTGCTCTGTGTAATTGGCCAGCCCCCTCAACCTGGCTGCCCAGTTTGCTCGTCTGCCCATTGTGGATCCACAGGGTCTGAAAAGGTCACCTATCTCCTGGGAGCGACTCCTTTAATTTGCTGGGCCCTGAGGCTCTAGATTATTACTTTATGCAGACAGACAGATGGCCACAGATTCTGCACTGCTACCCAGGCACATGGTCTGTTGTCCATGTCCCAGCAGGCACCCTGCTCCTGGCCACAGAAGGCACCCTTCCTTCTGTGTATTTCCCCCTTTTCCTCTTGTGACATTGCACTCCATATACTTTATAAAAACATGCTTATGAATGTGAATATGATGTAACTGGAATATGCTTTATGCAAAAGGTCTCTTGTAAGGTATCATTACAAAGCTTGCGATCTACTCAGTGTGTTCATCCTATTTGTTTGCATGTATTATTTCTATGTCTGGAATTAGGAGAATAAGCTATAAACTTGTATTACTGATGTAAACATATTAAGTGGAAGCCATTAAGGGTGCTTCAGAATCAGTGATCTGTAAATGGCTCTGTTTACTTCCTGGGTACATGTGCGCCAGCCTTGGAAGAATGGAGGCTGGAGTCTCACAGGACATGTGACCATGTCACCTGATACTGGAATCCATCTTAAACCTGGTGCTTTTCTATTTAGAAGGAGGGTTGGGGACTCAGAGAGACAAAGGATTCCCGCCTTTGCTAAAGCTATAAAATGGGGAGGAGCAGGACAAGGGATGTCCCAGTCAGGAGAACACCCCTATTTATGACCTAAGATGTCTGCTGGAACTAACAAGGACTGTACCATGGGAAAGGATTGGGCCCAGAGTAGGAAGGGTCTAATCTGTGAAAGAAGCTTATTGGAACATCTCTGAAGGTGAGATATTACCTGTAATCAGTTTCTTAATGTATTAGGCTTAGACTTGTGTGTTTTTTGCTTTATTTAGCTTTGTGACTTACTTTGTTCTGTCTGTTATTACTTGAAATCACTTAAATCTTACTTTTTATACTTAATAAAATCACTTTTGTTTATTAATATACCCAGAGTAAGTGATTAATACCTGGGGGAGCAAACAGCTGTGCATCTCTCTCTATCGGTGTTATAGAGGGCGGACAATTTATGAGTTTACCCTGTATAAGCTTTATACAAAGTAAAACGGATTTATTTGGGGTTTGGATCCCATTGGGAACTGAGTATCTGGGTGCTGGAGACAGGAGTACCTGCTAAGTGGTTTTCAGTTAAAGCCTGCAGATCTGGGGGAAGTGGTTCAGACCTGGGTCTGTGTTGCAGCAGGCTAGCGTGTCTGGCTCAACAAGGCAGGGTTCTGAAGTCCCACGCTGGCAGGGAAAACGGGCTCAGAGGTAGACTCAGCATGTCAGGTGACAGTCCCAAGGGGGTCTCTGTGACCCAACCCGTCACATCCACATCCCACAAAGAAGGGCTCAGGAACAATGAGGCGACTCAGCCAAGACCCTGCTGGCTTGGAAGCAGGTGGGGCCCTGTGGCTGGGCTGAGGTAGAGCAGGCTGGTGACTGCCAGAGGGGACTGGGCCAGGTTGTAACCTGCCCCCCACCTCCCACTCCCCTGGCTGACAGGCTCCTCGTGGTGGTAAATCCCCCAGTACTGGGGGAGCCGCTCTGGTGTGTCACTCCCCCTCCCTGTGACACTGAGCCGGGATTGTTCGGCTGGGCCAGCCACTCACTGAGTGCCTTTTCACCTCCTCTGTGCCAGGCCACGTGACCCCGGCCACAGATGTTCAGTCCCCCCACAGAGGAGCCTCCTCCCCCGCCCCAGCTCTAACCATCCTCACCCCCGGCCCTGACCCCTCAGCTCTGCTGGAGACTATTGCAGATGGGAGCTCGGCATTGGTGAGGAGAGGGGCGCACTGTTCACCATCTCCAGGGGGGGCCCCACAGCTCTATCCAAAGGCAGGGCAGGTTCTCACAGGGGCCCCAGCCCGGCCCTCGTGCACCCAGCGCTGTGCCAGTGAGCCTGCTACGCACTGAGCCCTGGTTTCCATGGAGCTGCCCATGGGCCTGTCCCTGAGCTGTGACAGTTCGTGCAGACTCAGGGGATGAGGGTGAGGGGTTCACATGACTCCCCCCCCAGCCTCAGGGCACCTGACCATTTACCAGCCTCCTGGCTCCCCGCCATTGTGCTGCCCATCCCCCAGACGGCTCCCGTCCCTGGACTCCCTCGGTAGCTCTGTGTCATCTGCACTGGTATTCCCCTACCCCACTCACCCTGCTCCCAGCAGGGGGATAAATGTGGGAAACACCCACCCCAGGACGGGCCCAGGCCCATATCTCCCTGCTGCAAGGGGGAGAGTCACCACTGGGGGCTCCTCTTTGGCCCTGTCCATACCAGGCCAGTAGCTGCGGTTGGAGGCTGGGCAGCTAGGACGTTAACTAGCCCGGCTGTAAAAACCCTTGTGCAGGCCAAGCGGAGCCTTTTAAACATGTGTGAGCTGGGCGTGGCCAGGCCCAGGGGAAGCACACGCGGTGCAGGGTGAGTTGTCAGAGCGCTGCCTGCACCAGGCTTTGGAACGGGCTCAGTGGGGTGTCAGAGCGAACACCTCTGAACAGCCACATGCCCTGGCAGCCGCACACCTCGGCTTCACAGACGGGCACCAGCTCCATTCAGATTGGGGGTAAAGCTCATATTAGGCCTTGTCCCCATGGGAACGTTCTCAGTTCTTGTCACTTTTGTCAGCTGCTCCATGTGCAGGGGCAAGAGCATATCAGCAGTGAGGACCTTGGAAGCTGAACCCAGCACCTGCCTCCATCAGCTCTTGGTTCAGTTTCGGCAGCTCTCTTGGGACAGGAGACCAATGAAGTACAAAGCGTCTTTACCAACGAAAGCTGCTAGGCAGACAGCGATCACATAGATGCCAAACGCTTCCCTGTTCCACTGAGATCGCCAAGGAGGGGCACAGACCAAACATCCACCCCGAGCCCTTCAGGAGCTAGCCAGAGACTGAACCGCAATCCGCAATCCTTTCAGGATTTGCCGAGATCACAACATGGGAACGTGGCTCGGGCATAAGCTCAGGTGTGAATGGACCTGCTCTAGGTACACGGGGGTGTCCCCACGGGGTGAGGCCAGTGCAGTGATGCCTCTTCCCTGGGCAGACAAGGGCTGTGTCTACACCACAAACCCAGCAGTGGCACAGCTCTGCCGGTGTCATGATGCAGATGCTACAGCAGTGGAAGGGGCTTTGCCATCACATAGTTAATCTACCCCTCCAAGTGGCAGTAGCCAGGCCAATGGGAGAATTCTTCGTTCCATCTTCTGGTGTCTACCAGGACTTAGATCGGCTTAATCACGTCTCCAGGGATCTGAATTTTTCACACCCCTGAGTGATGTAGCTGGGTTGACCTAAGCTTTAGGTGTAGATCAAGCCAAGCCTCAGCCTTGTTCAACTGGAGTAAGGGCGTCCACACAGCCCTCAGCGTCGCTTTAACTGCATGGGCTGATCCTCGCACCCGCAGTCAAACCGGTGTGCCTGTCCCATGTCCACTAGGCCTCCGTGGATCAGTTCTGCTGACTCCCTGTGAACCAGCTCCAGGAACAGCCCCTCTGCCCCATGTGTCCCAGAACCAGCTGTGCCAAGAGGGGTTTGTTTGTTCAACATATTCTAGGAACACGTATTTCACAATCCAATGATATCAATAAAGCCACAGTGCAGAGCATGAGGGTCACTGCTCCTCTGTGGGCTCAGTAGCACACACCCACTGAGTCACTTCAGGAAGGCGCGGAGGGCGGGGTCTCTGCAGTGAGAGGCCTGTCACACCTCCTGCCCCCTTGGGTGCCTGCCCCATCTCCCCAGCCTCCCAGCCTGTGACCATCACACCGAGTTCAACCTACCTCTCTCACAAGGACGACCGCCTGCCCTAACCCCTGGCCACGCTGCCCCACAAGGCGTGTGCTATGAACATGGGGTTTCCTGGGTGCCTCCTGCTCCCAGCTGGGCACCCCCTTGGCAGGAGCTCAGCTGCCTGCGCTGGAGCCGGGAAGACAAAGATCCCCATCCTCCTGGCCTGGCTTTGGGGTGAGTGGCCTTTTCCCTTTGCTCTGGCTTTGAATAGCCCTGGGGGCACCCTGCGATTCTCCAGCCCCACCCATCAGACACGGCATAGCTGTGTCCTGGGAGCCAGAACTCTTGGGGTCTATTCCTGGGAAGGGGAGTGGGGTCTTGTGGTTAGAGCAGAGGGGCTGGGAGCCCGGACTCCTGGGGTTTATTCATGCCTTGCAAAGGGGAATGGAGTCTAGGGGTTACAGCAGGGGGGTGGTACCGGGATCTATCTAGCTGCACGTACAATTTTACAATACAATTAATTTAACTATTGTTAAGTGTTAAAAGAAACTGGCATGTCTCTGAATCCTGGAGGTGTTTCCCAGCCGCCCTCGGCTGGTCTCTTTAGGAACACGGGACACAGGGCTGGAAGGGCATGTTATAGAATCCCAGTCACACAATTATCAAGCGCCATCTTCACGTGAGTTAGCGCGATCTCCCCTCACCCGTTAGGAGGCTGTTCCGGAACCTTCTTCTCATTTCCAGCCTAAGGTGACTCCTGGACAGTTTATCCCCATTTCTTCTTGGGCCAACACTGTCCTTTGGCTTCAGTAGCTCTTCTCCCTCCCCGGCGTTCCCCCGATGGATTCATACAGAGCAATCGGATCCCTGCTCAGCCTCTGCTGTGCCAGCTAAACCAGCCAAGCTCTTCCAGGCTCCTCTCGTACGACCAGCCTCCATCCCCCAACCACCCTAGCAGCCCTTCTCTGCACCTGGTCCCGTCTGAATCCATCTGTCCTGCGTGTGGGTGACCAGAACTGCACACAGGATTCCCTGAATGACCTAACTCCTGTCCTGCTCTTACCGTGTTTGTTCAGTGTTTGAGGCTCTATTTCTTAACTATTATTATTAACTATTAAATATATTAAATATTTATTAACTATTATTTATTATGCAAACACAAGAATTCATGTTACAGCAGCACTGTAGGCCGAGCTCAAGGCCCTGTGGTGCTGGGCTCTGCACTGACAGGGCGACAGGCAGTCTCTGCCCCCAAGAGCTCAGTCTAAATGGAGAGGATACAGAGGGGGATAGGGACACAGAGAGGGGATGTGATAGCAGCTGTTGGGAACGGAGCCCTGGTCTCATCTCTCCCAGCCCGGTGTCCCTCAGCACTGCCGCTGTGCTTGGTGCTGTACAGCACAACCAGAGACAGACATTGCCCTGCTGGGCTCACAGTCAGCCATGAACTGTGCTGTCCCCAGACACAGCCCTTCTCAGACTCAGGCCGACACTGACAGAACCTGCAGAACAAAGACAAGTTAACATTACAAATCTCAGCTCCCTCTCAGCATCCACCAGCATTTCCAGAGGGCCAGCAATCCACTTTGTAAGCCCAAATAGAGAGACGATGGCTCTGTCGCTGGACACTGAAAGAAGAGCTCATCACTGAGAAAGTTTGCAGATGACACAGTTGGGGGAGTGTAAATAATGAAGAGGACAGGTTGAGAGATCTGGATGCTTGGTAAACTGGGTACAAGCAAACTATATGCATTTTAATACAGCGACATGCAAAAGTATACATCTAGGGACCAGGAACATGGGCCATAGTTACATGGTGAACTCTCTCCTGGGAAGCAGTGCCCCTGAAGAAGATTTGGGGGTCACGGTGGATAATCAGCTGAACACAAGCTCCCAGTGAGACACTGTGGCCAAAAGAGCTGCTGTGATCCTGCAAGGCACAAACAGGGGAATCTCTAGTAGGAACAGGTAGTTTATTTTACCTCCGCATTTGTCACTGGTGTGATCAATGCTGGAATCCTGTGTCCAGTTCTGGTGTCTCCAATTCAAGAAAGATGTTGATGAGTTGGGGAGGGCTCAGAGAAGAGCCACGAGAATGAGTAAAGGACTAGAAAACCTACTTAATCTGTTTAGTTTAACAAAGAGAAGGTTAAGGGGTGACTTGATCACAGTCTGTAAGTATCTACACGGGCCTGGGGAACAAGTATTTCATAATGGGCTCTTCAATCTAGCAGAGAAAGGGGGAACAGGATCCAATGGCTGGAGTTGAAGCCAGACAAATTCAGACTGGAATGAGGCATTTACCAAGGGTCGTGGTGGATTCATTTTTGACACCTTTTAACTCAAGATTGGATATTTTTCTAAACATTCGAGGAGTTATTTCAGGGCAGGTCTCTGGCCTGTGCTATACCGGACTCAGACTAGATGATCACAGTGGTCCCCTTTGGCCTAGGAATCTATGAATCTGTAAAACCCCTGCATCAGACTGAAACTTTCTATCATCCTATCAGACTGTGCTGGGTGTGCAGGGCTGGGGCAGGGCTGGGGCAGGGTTGTGGAGCCCCTGGAATCTCACAAAGCTGCAGAAACACTTTGCATTCAAAGTTTCTCCCTTGATCTGAGAGCAGCACTGCTGGGGTCCCGAGTCTGGTGAAGAATTCGTTCACTAGAATGACCGTATTACATTGATTCATTGTGTACTTATTAGCCTCAGTGAAATCCAAACCCATTATCAGCTCACCCACAATCCTGGCTTCTTGCTCAAATTCCAGTGCTCCTATTTTCAAACCCAATTTCCCCCATTTTTGGAAGGACGCGCACTCCCCAGTCAGGGGCCATGTCTACACTGCGCACAGAGCCAGCTGCAGAGTGCATCAAAGAGCTGCACTCGGACTGAGCTGTGTGGACGCTGCTGGCACGAACTGAAGGTTCCTAATTGGAGTTAACGCCCTGTGAAAGAGGACTACGGTAACTATGGTATCAACCCCCCATACACTGGGCAGGCAGGGGGAGTTCACATGTTGTAACTGCCCCCGCATACACACACACACTGGGAAGGTCACGCACTGTAACTGTCCCGTCCCCCCTCCCCCTCACCACACACACACACACTGAGGAGAGCGCTAGGCCTGGCCAGATCTGGGGGGAGTAGAGTGTGTCATGCTCCTGTCCCAGATGTGGTCTGGTCACTAGAGGAGGTTTTGGAATTAATTGATAAACTTAACAGTAACAAGTCACCGGGACCAGATGGCATTCACCCAAGAGTTCTGAAAGAACTCAAATGTGAAGTTGTGGAACTATTAACTATGGTTTGTAACCTGTCCTTTAAATCAGCTTCTGTACCCAATGACTGGAAGTTAGCAAATGTAACGCCAATATTTAAAAAGGGCTCTAGAGGTGATCCCGGCAATTACCAATTGCAGACCGGTAAGTCTAACGTCCGTATTGGGCAAATTAGTTGAAACAATAGTAAAGAACAAAATTGTCAGACACATAGAAGAACATAAATTGTTGGGCAAAAGTCAACATGGTTTCTGTAAGGGAAATTGTGTCTTACTAATCTATTAGAGTTCTCTGAAGGGGTCAACAAACATATGGACAAGGGGGATCCAGTGGACATAGTGTACTTAGATTTCCAGAAAGCCTTTGACAAGGTCCCTCACCAAAGGTTCTTACGTAAATTAAGTTGTCATGGGATAAGAGGGAAGATCCTTTCATGGATTGAGAACTGGTTAAAAGACAGGGAACAAAGGGTAGGAATAAATGATAATTTTTCAGACTGGAGAGGGGTAACTAGTGGTGTTCCCCAAGGGTCAGTCCTAGGACCAATCCTATTCAACATATTCATAAATGGCTGGAGAAAGGGGTAAACAGTGAGGTGGCAAAGTTTGCAGATGATACTAAAGTGCTCAAGAAGTTAAGACCAAAGTAGACTATGAAGAACTTCAAAAAGATCTCACAAAACTAAGTGATTGGGCAACAAAATGGCAAATGAAATTTAATGTGGATAAATGTAAAGTAATGCACATTGGGAAAAATAACCCCAACTATACATACAATACGAGGGGGGCTAATTTAGCTCCAACTAATCAGGAAAGAGATCTTGGAGTCATCGTAGATAGTTCTCTGAAGACATCCACGCAGTGTGCAGTGGCAGTCAAAAAAGCAAACAGGATGTTTGGAATCATTAAAAACGGGATAGAGAATAAGACGGAGAATATCTTATTGCCATTATATAAATCCATGGTATGCCCACATATTGAATACTGCGTACAGATGTGGTCTCCTCATCTCAAAAAAGATATACTGGCATTAGAAAAGGTTCAGAGAAGGGCAACTAAAATGATTAGGGGTTTGGAAGGGGTCCCATATGAGGAGAGATTAAAGAGGCTAGGACTTTTCAGCTTGGAAAAGAGGAAACTAAGGGGGGGATATCATAGAGGTCTATAAAATAATGAGTGGTGTGGAGAAAGTGAATAAGGAAAACTTATTTACTTGTTCCCATAATATAAGAACTAAGGGCCACCAAATGAAATTAATGGGTAGCAAGTTTAATTAATTTGCAGTCGGGCCCATGGTCCCTCTATTCTCTGATGTCTCAGAGGTCCTTTAATTACTTTGGGATCAGCATTATTGGCTGCACATGGTAGACAGTTATTTACAAACTGCTCCACGTCGTTGCTCATGTGTGGCCACCAGCCAGCAGCCTGCAATCGGGTTAAGGTTTTCTTTACTCCTAGGTGTCCCTGATCATGAGCTAGGGAAATTATTTTTGTTCTTAAGGCTGCAGGAACCACCCAGACTGCTTCTGGTTCCCCTTCTTTAGTTGCCAGAATTAATTTTGATTCATTCTGCCACACTTTCCACTCCCGATGCTTTTTCTTTTTCACTAACTCTGTCAGGCTGGGATCCTGGCTTTGGAGGGTTATTAAATCTATTTGAACTGAGTCTTTTTTTCTGGCTGCTGCTATAAGAGCAATACCTTTCCCATTTTTTGGCTGTCACAATTGTTTTTGGCCCCTCTCCTTGCTTCCTCATCTGCCCGATTATTTCATTTTGACTCCTCAGTCCCCTTCTTGTGTGCTCTGACCTTTCCCATGTGTACCACAGTATCCCGGGCCTCCGCCAATGCCCACACGTATGTCAGTTTGTCAGCGTGGGATATGGGTTTCCCATCTGCAGACCTCATCCCTCTCTTTTTTTATTCTGGAACCCAATCCACTAGGGACCGGAGGACCCAGTCTGAGTCTGTGAAAATGGCTACCTCCTGAGTGGTGGGGGTATTTTCCAGTGCTACTGCTTTAGCTACAATTTTGGCTGCTTGGGCAGAATATGGTGCACACTGTCCCCTCAGCACCTCGCCCGTAGGCACTTTTACAGCAGCGAAGCCCACATGCGGAGGCCATTTTCGTAAAAACAAGAGCCGTCCACAAACCAAACAACATCTGCTATTCTCCACATCTCACTCAGCACAGCCCCTCCCTCGAAGAGTGATGGCTCCCAAGGCAGTGGCTCAAGTAATGGGCATTCGTGCTCTTCCCCTTCTATCAGGAGGCCGTAAGGTATTGGGGACAGAACTGGGATTTTTTCCATATATACATTTTTGTGTTACAAAGCAAGGGTTCATTAGGGCTAGATACGGGGCCATTGTTGATTTTACCAGTGAGTACATACTTCACTGGGGAGTGGGTTGTTTTTAGTAACACAGGGGACAAACCCACCAGGTATTCCCAATGCTGTAGTGCCCAAACGAGTGCCAAGACCTCCTTTTCACATGGGGTGAATCCCTTTTCTATCTCACTCAGGGTCTTGGAGGCATAAGCTACAGGTCGGAGACCTGTCCCATGGTTCTGGCTTTGCACAGCTCCCATTCCCTTGTCTGTAGTTGCCAGTTGTAATACAAATGGTTCTCCTACCCGGGGATATGATAGGGCTGGGGCTTGGGCCAAGGCTTGTTTTAACTGGGCCATGGCTTCCTGCTGCTGTGGGCCCTGGGTCCATTCTGCCCCTTTCTTTAACAATTCATGCAGTGGGGAGGGACCACCCTCTGTTAGTCAGGAGAGCGCCCTTCTTGTCCCAGAGTTACCCCAAGATAGTGTATCTGCTGGGAGCACAGCTGGGCCTTCTTTGGGCTTACTTTAAACCCTGTTTTCTGAATCTTTTGAAGCACTCTGTCCAATACCTTTAAATTTTCCTCCTAGGTCTGTGTACAGACCAGGACATCATCCACATAAGAAATCACACTGTCCCTTTCAGGCATTCCCTCCCACATTTTTGCTACATGGGCCTGGCAGATAACAGGTGTGTTATTCCATCCCATGGGGACCCGGGCAAAACACAATTGTTTTTCCTGAAAGGTGAAAGCAAATTTATAGTAGCTATCCCGGTGTAAGGAGATAGCAAAGAAAGCATTAGCCAAATCTAAAACTGAAAACCACTGGGCCCCTCCTACAAGGGAAGCCATTACCTCCTGATATTTAGCCACTATGGGGGCCATAGGTGGAGTCACCCGGTTAAGGGGGCGAAAATCCACCACAAGTCTCCAGGTGTTGCCATTACTCTTAAGGACGGGCCATAGGGCAGCATTGTTAGTTCTGGGCTGTTCCACTAAAACTCCTTGGCTTAAAAACCCATCAATTGTTTCCTTCAGGCTGGTTTCCGCCTCCTTTGGATATTGATACTGCTTCTGGAGTGGAGGATCAAGGCCTGTGATTAGGATTTCTGCATTAATTTTACCACATTCCATTTTATTCTTGGCCCACACCTCCCCGTATTTCTCTGCAATTGCCAAACCTGCTGGGGGCCAGGCAGGCCATTCCAGTTCCTCAGATGCCTAAAGAGCTGCTATTCGATAGCTGGCTGAAATCTCCACATGGCTCCCATGGGGTGCCAGGAGGCATTTCCCACAAAACCCTGTTAGCACAATCAACCAACACTCAATTCCCTCAGCGCATCTATTCCTAGAATACCTTCTCCCCCCAAATCCCTCAAGCCAAATTGCCCTTGGCTTTTCTTTGTCCCCACACTATATGGGATTTTTTTTACAGAAGGGGATGATGCTTTGTGCCTCATTAAATCCCTGTAAGGTTTTGACTTCAGCCAGAGGTCCAAACAGGTGCTTATTTTGGGTACTAATTAGGGAGTAGGTGGCACCTGAGTCCACTAGTAAATTTTGTCCGAACGCCCCTCCTGCAAACTTTACATAAACCGTGAACCTCCCCCACTCATAGGGTGACCAGATGTCCCGATTTTATAGGGACAGTCTCGATTTTGGGGTCTTTTTCTTATATAGGCTCCTATTACCCCCCACCCCGTCCCGATTTTTCACATTTGCTGTCTGGTCACACTACCCACTCATCGGTGTTGAAGTGTGCCACAATTGGAGAATCCTGGGGCGCCCGGCATCCCTATAGGGCAGCAATCGGTGATGCACTGGCGCTTTTTCCTCGATGCTCGGCCAGTTCACGTTCTGCCAATTTCGCTAGAAGTTCAGCAGTAGGCAGCCGATCTATAATTTCCTTTTGCTCATATTTTAAAAGCCTCTTCCAAATTTCCCCACACCATGGGTCGGGGGTTCTGCCTCGACCCTTATGGGGTCTGTCTCCTTTTTCTTTTTCCTGCATGCTACTTGGAGGGGCTATAGCAGCCACCTTATCAGGTTTCCTTTTAGGAGGGTGCATATCCTTTTGGACCACATAGGTCTGCTTTGCTCTATCCTCAATATCTCTTGTTCGAACTGCTGCCAGATCCATACCCAGTAAGGCCATACAAATTAAAGGAATAAATCCTTGGATTAAAGCTTGTTTGAAAGGGAGGGCTGCAAAGTCTGGGTTAATGACGTTTGTCAGCCCAGAATGTCTCCATGCCAATTTCTTTCTGGCTACATAACTTTCTACTCTCTCCCCGGCCTGTTGCTTCTCCTGGTGAAATATAACTGTGGGGCTTTCTCCCGGGAAGAGGGTGTGTATTACTTCCCTCTGCACAGTTATATGCTTCTCTGTATCATTTGCTCTGGGGGGGGGGGGCCCATCTGGATATCATAAGGGAACCCTGCAAAATCCTCGGGGGACATACACTCCCTGCATATAGCTACCACATCAGCCGGAGTGAATCCAGCCATGCCAGATACTCTTACCATCTACCCCAAGGCTGTGCTCCTATTCAGTGGGCCAACTGATTTCCCTACTGCCATAACCTGGTCAGGGGTAACGGGTCTAGTCTCCACCCACTCCTCTGTTCCTCCCTGACCTCCCTGGGGTCCCCGTTTGTGACAGAGGGGAGGCCTTTGCAGCTCTTCCAATGATTCCCGTAGGGGGCTATATGGAGACTGCCCGATGGGATCCAGGGTGAACTCACCAGGGTCTGTCAGCTCATAATTACAATAAGGGGGGGGAATACATTGGGATCCTCCTCTGATTCTATGTCTTCCTCCCAGCTACAATTCCCTCTGATCGCTGCCACGATCCCCCTTTGCTCTCCCAACTGAGCCTTACGGGCACAAATCTGTCTCCAGCATTCCCCGTGGTCTGTCTGGGTTCTGCTCTGTGAATCCTTCAAAAGGGCTCTGACTGCAGCCTTGCTCTCCGTTGTCTGCTGTTTCAACTCAGACACTTCCCCCTGCAACTTACTACTGACCCACTCACTGTCACATATCTGCTTCTGCATTCCTGCAATCTGTGCTGCTTGTGTCAGAGACGTAGCTCTGAGAGCATCAGATTCTGCCTTCAAATTAATCACTGCACTTTTCTTTTCAGCTCTGATTCTTTCCGGTTCCTGCACCTGGTCTTTTAACCGATCCATCTCTTGATCCAGTGTTGTCGCAACCATCCACAACCCCTGCAAAGCAGCCTTTTTCTTTGCCCTAACATTTGGACCTCCCCACCTTCCTGCACTAACCCAGATGTCCCATCGCTTGTGAAGCTGCAGGAAGGCTCCGGGGCCAGTGAAAACACCGGGCTTCCAGGGTCCATTACCCCCATACTCTTGTAAAAAATCTGTCAAGCTGTTTCCCAACATCATGTTCAACTGTTCATTCTTTCCAGTTGTTTCCCTGTCTCTGGACATAATTTCTCCACGCGAGCAGGCAATCAGCCTGAGTTCTGAGTCCCAGTAACAGAATGTATCCATAGATTAACTCGCGAACTGCGACACAGGAACTTATAGGGAGCGACCCCATCCCGCCGTCTTTTACCTCCTATTGCAATGGACAAACTACAAACTGTTTGTACCATCCGTCTCCTTCCTCTCAACCACTCCTCGCTGGGGCCTCCAAATTCTGTTACCCAGGGTTCTTTCAACCCAAAGCTCTTGGTAACTTTTACTTTGTGTGAGGAGGTGTCAGGAAATAAATCAGGGGAGACACGGCCGTCCGACCGATAGATGGCTGGCACAAACAGGACAACACAAGAGTGCTTTCACTTAAAGCTAAACTTTACTTAGTCTTAAGCACTTACACACGTCCGCAACAAGATTAGTAAAACACCCCCAACCCTTGATAATTACCAAAGCTGAGTGTGGCTTTTGAGTGACACAGCGGCAGGCTTCCGGTGGCCAAATCTTCCGTCTGCCGGTGGGGACCGCAAGATATATCCAGAGGGCAAGTTCAAAAAGAGTCCCCAAACGAGTCCCCAAACGAGTCCAACTATCTAAAGCTTTTTTCCCCTTATTTATACATTAGTAATAGAATGACATGTCCCTTAAAGAAACCTTGTTAGGTAAGCAGTTTCAATGATCAAGCCAGAGGTTCTTTCTGATTATTGATTAACCAGGTGTGGGTTTTTTCAGAGTTTGCAGCCTTGAGATCCCAATAGCCATTCCTTGGGCACATCCTACTTTTTAAAAATGCATGTATCAGCAACTTCAACACAATTCTTATTAGGAAGGATGTGGGGTCAAGCTGCCCTTTTTGAGGCACCCCCCCCCCTCCTGTCTTGGTCAAGCTGAGACTGCTGAATGGCCAATCTACAGCTTGCTTTTAACAATAAGCCATCGTGATTTCAGGCACTTTACTGGTTTGCCAGAATCTTCCCGTACAAGCTCACTCAGGCCACTGCTTACATCAGCCAGTGTTTCGAGATCCCCAATGTGACCAGCCATGGAGACAGAGACTTACCTCATGTCTTTGCTTTCTTTCAGCTTCCATGACAGGATTCCCCATGACAGGTAATTACAAACATAGGCAGAGGGTGCGGGGGGTCTGTCCGTATGTGTGGGGTGCATGCTGCAGTGTGCAGCTATCTCATAAATTGGGGTGAGGAAGGGAAGAGTTAAGGTTATTTAATCTAATCGTTCAAGTGTAGGACTGGAGACCTGGGTTCAAATCCTGCCTCCACCAGACTCACCCCATGATCTCAGCCCATCACTTCCTCAGTTTCCCCACCAGTGAATTGTTAACAAGGCGGGATGTGTGGCAGAGCACAGGGCATCCTGGCTGTTGGGTACCTGTGGAAATGCCCCAGCCATTCAGCATCTCAAGGGCTCACCCTTGCCCAGTAAGGCCGATTGAAATTTGGGCTCTGGCAGTGGCTGTCTGAGCCGCGTCAGTCTGGGGTGACCCCAGATTTACCCTGGGGTATGATCTGCCCAACAGATATTTTTGCCTTTAGTTATTGTTAGAGCTGTTTCAGCTTAGCCCTGGCTGTGGCTGGTGAGTGGCCCCACCCCTGCAAAGGGCAAGTGGAGATCCTGTGTACCTACACTGGGGCGCTGTGATGCTAGCTGGGGCCTGCGGGAGGTGGGGGTGGGGTACCAGGCGCTGGGCTGCCGAGGTGCTGTCACCACAGGAGGGTGCTCAGTTCAGCCCGGGGCCGGCCCTGTCTGTCTGGACGCTGTGGAATATGGAGGAGCCGAGTCAGCCCCAGTCAGGGCCAGTGGAGGATTTGGAGGAGCAGAACTACAGCCCTTCGGAGTTGCTGCTGTTGGCTCCGGTCAGGCAGGGTCATCGGGGTGCAGACGGGGAGGGAGCCCAGGCAGGGGCAAAGGGCAGTTCAGTCTCCTGACCAGTTATGTCCTTTGCCCCTCGCCTGGGAGCCGCTCAGACTGAGGGCTGGCCTGGCCTGCACACACCTGTCCTGTTATGGAGGGGAATTAACCCCAGCAGCTCATTTCACATTTTGGGCATCAGAGAGCTGCAATGGCTGCAACTTCCACTCACTACCAGCTTGGACCCAGGGCCCCAGACGTGAAAGCCCAGTGCCTGTTCCCCCCACACCAGCCACTGCCCCTGCCTG
This sequence comes from Emys orbicularis, assembly GCF_028017835.1. Classification (NCBI taxonomy): domain Eukaryota; kingdom Metazoa; phylum Chordata; order Testudines; family Emydidae; genus Emys; species Emys orbicularis. Next base: position 7,512,565 of record NC_088703.1, on the reverse strand, counting down.
AGCTGGGGCCAAATGTGACTGGTGCCCTCCAGGGGAAAAGCTCCAGGTCTCCTTCCCCCAATGTACTGTGTCAGCTCATCCCCCTCGCACAGACTGTACTGGAGCCAGAGTCCCCTGGAGGGAAAGACCCTGTGCCCCATTCTCCATCCCACGAGTCAGCCATTCCCCCATGCCTGGGGCTGGATCAGAGCTGGTGACCTCCAGAGAGGAACCCCGCAGTGTCCCATTCCCAGCCCCGCTGAGCCAGCCAGTCTGCCACAGAGGGACTGAATGGGAGCCAGAGTAAACAATAGGGGAAAACCCCATATTCCTTTCCTCTAGCCCATCCCTGAGTGTTTATTCCCTTGGGGTGTTTGCAGATGCTGGCATCCCAGAACTAACTCAGCTCCGACTGGTGAACGGCCTGAATCGCTGCGCTGGGAGGGTCGAGGTGCTTCACAACGAGCAGTGGGGAACCGTGTGTCATGACAACTGGGATTTAAAGGAGGCCAGAGTCGTGTGCAGGGAGCTGGGCTGTGGGACGGCGTTATTGGCCCCAGGAGGGGCTCGATTTGGCCGAGGATCAGACCATATCTGGCTGGATGACCTCAACTGCGCAGGAACCGAAGTTGCCCTCTCCGAATGCAATGCTCTGCCTTGGGGAGAGAATGACTGTACCCACGGAGAAGATGCCGGTGTTGTGTGTTCAGGTAACCTGCATCTACCACCATGCGTGTTGCAGCGAGCAGGGTGGGAAGCTCATTACGCGGCATTGTCCCCTCACACCCAGTGCTGATCCCAGCATGGTGCTTGGGGTCTGTGTTTCAGGGAGCAATATGGCAGTTCCAGTAGGGAGCGCTCTCCTCTCAGTCTGTGCTGACCCCAATTCCCCTGCGCGGTTCTATGGGCCTGTGCTGCAGGGAGCAGTGTGGGGGCTCAATAGGGAACGCTCACGCTCTCCTCTTGAGGTCAGCGCCGGCCCCAGTGCCCTAGTGGGGTGCTATGGGGCCTGTGATGCAGGTAGAGGGGTGTCAGTAGGGGGCGCTCTCCATTTGTAGTTGTGCTGGCCCTAATGCTCCAGTGCAGTGCCATGGGCCCCTAGTATGAGGAAGCCTTGTCTGTGCCCCCTGGGGGCAGCTCCCCGACTCCCTCGGTCACAGGCCACACAAGCCGTGCCCTCTAGGCCTTGTGGGGGGTGACCTCTCTCCAGGTTGGCAATAGGCACACTTCCCCCCTCCGCCCTCCGAGTGTCGCCCTGCAGTACCCAGTCCCTGTCCTGCTGGGCATTCACAGCAGACACAGACCCAAAGGAACAGGGTCCCAAGGTGACCAGCTCCAACTCCCATTTCTGCCCCAATCAACACACAGTCCTAAATCTCTTCATAGTCACACCAAGGACAAGTGATTTCACAAAGTGTAGAGATTTGAGGGGTAGCAAGAAGAAGGGTTGGAAAGAAATGGTTCCATGTCACACACCACACTGACTAGAGCCTAGACTCATTGAACAAGATACTTTTCTGTCTGGTAGAGCAACGCTCACCCCACAGTCCTTCCAGGGTTTTACTCCAGGCTTGGCTGTGATCTCCTGTTCCTGAGACAAACAGGGTCAGCTGCTTCCTGGGTGAAAGGGAGCTCTTGTCCCCTCTCCTCTTTCTTTGTAGGTACAGACCATTGTCTCTTCCCAGAGGAGGTCTCTCTTCTGAGACTTGTGCTGAGGGTCCTTTGTCTTTGTAAATTCTCAGGCCCACACTAGGCCCAGACAGTGACTATAGCCTGTCTCCACGGCTGTGCTTTGTTCTATGTGCTGATTGGCTCAGCCGAAGGGATTGCCATGGCGCAGGTGACAAGCTTCACTTCAGCACTTCTGGAGCCTCATATTCTACATTTTACATCTCTCGTCAGCTATGTCCCATCCAAACACCTTGCCACCATTAGGTCGACCAGTGGGCTGCTCCCTCTTGGTAGAGACCTCACATACCCCTTTGGTGAGCGATTGTGCATATATCTCACCCAGGGGATCCCCGTATAACTCTAAGTATCCCTGTGCCCTCTGCCAGTTGGTGTCTAGTTATCTCTGGGCCAGACTCCTCTGCGGCACATTGGGGACCTGGGTAACTTCAGCTCCCACTGGTTGGATTTGCTGTCAATGGAGCCTGCAGCCGCTCACTCCAATTAAAAATCCAGGGCCAATTTCTCAAGAGTTCAGTCCCTAATCACTGTATTCCGGTGGATTTGCATTTCAGGGAATTAGTCCTGAAGTTGTAACTTCCCCAAGTGCAGGACACAGGAGATGCAATTCTTCCTCACTTCCTGTCCTACACACAGGGCCGGCTCTAGGCACCAGAAAAGCAAGCAGTTGCTTGGGGCGGCAAATTTGCAGGGGCGCAAGAATCCAGCCTGGGAGCTGAGAACCAACAGGGGGCCCTGGGAGCTGTAGTTCGTTGGTTAGCTCCCTGCCTATAGAGCCAGCCCTGGAGCAGGGAAAGAACTACATTTCCCAGCATTCCCTTGGCCACAATTAACAGGAAAGGGAGGGGGAAGGAGTGTGGAACTGAAACCTCATGCTGCAGCTTGCTGTGAATGGTAGGGACAGAGCCAGCTCCAGGTTTTTTGCTGCCCCCCACCCCAGCCCTGGGCTTCTCCACATCCCCATGTTGCCCCAGCCCTGGACTCTCCCCTGCCCACACCCCCTGCTGCCCCAGCTCTGGCCCCCACCTGCACCCCCTGCTGCCCCAGCCCTGGGCTCTCCCCCCACCCGCATCTCCTGCCACCCCAGCCCTGGGCTCTTCTCCCCCACACACACCCGCACCCCCTGCCACCCCAGCTCTGGCCCCCACCTGCACCCCCCTGCTGCCCCAGCCCTGGACTCTTTCCCCCCCCCCCCGCACCCGCACCTCCTGCTGCCCCAGCCCTGGGCTCTTCTCCCCCCTGCACACCCGCACCCCCTGCTGCCCCAGCTCTGGCCCCCACGTGCACCTCCTGCTGCCCCAGCCCTGGGCTCTCCCCCAAAGAAAGAATTGGGTGGACTAAATGGACAGTGCACCTCTCTATCTGAAGCATAGCAAGGGAGATCCCACTAGAATTTAAAATGAAAAGTAAGGGATGGGAGGCTCTACTAGGACCTGGGCAGCTTTAGATACAGTACCAGGCACGTAGGAGGATTTACACTTCTGAGCCATGGAAGCAGAAACTGACTTTTCTTTTCCAGATTTAGCTAATATTCAGAAAGGGAATTGTCGGGGACTGGAACCCAGACGGCACGGTTCGTTGTCTGACCGCAGAGAGACAGGCAACACCAGCAAGGTCCAAACACAAGCTCTTTATTGAGGAGTGCACACAACAATAGAGAGCGGCCCGTCTCCAGAGAGAACCAGCCCCGCTTTTAACAACTAGTAGGGTTATATAGACAGTTCCGTCGCGTCATAGTTAAAACAACCCAACCCCCCTTTATTAGTTAGAAAGCTTCTAATATTCATGCATATCTATCTTCTTTGACACTACAAACAATTCGTGATGCCTCAGCAACTTCTTATCAGCTTTGTTGTCATGCACCAGAAACTAGGAGAAAGGAGGGAGTTAAGAACAGATGAAGAACAGAAACAGGGATTGGAGACTGCAAGTTTCCATCTGTCCAAACAAACTGTTCCTAGCACTTCTGGTACAAGAATGCGGCCCCCCCCCCCTCTTATCTTGTTCTCTGCAGCTCAAGCAAGCATGTCCTCAGGTTTTGCTTCTTCCAGAGAAATCCAAAGGCACAGTAGGTCTGTCAGTGGACAAGGGAGAGGTTACTAGCACGTCACCTTGTCTTTTTTTCTTTTTCCTGCTGTCCAGAAGGCACGGCAGAGCTAGAAGGAGGAATAGGCTGATCATCAGTCGGAGAGTCCTCCCGAGGTGGAGGGGTCTTTTTGCAGTGAGAAGCATGGGTCCAGGTAGGCAGTCCTTGGCACTTCACAGCAGTGTTGGTGGTTAACAGGACTTGGAAAGGGCCTTTCCAGCATGGAGTCAAAGCAGTCTTTCGTTGATGGACTTTACGTAGACTCAGTCTCCTGGTTTCAATGAATGGCAGGGCTGCTACGGTCTTTGAGTAGTGCTTCTTTACCTGTGAGAAAAGAAACCTAACACATTTCATTAATGCCTGGCAGTGTTTTGCAGATCTCATAGTTGCTTGGGCACATTCAGGCTCCCTTTTTCTTGGTTGTCAGCCAAGTCTTAGCTGTGGGCAGTATCCTTGGATGGGGCCAGCATCTTATCTTTGGACTGAGCTTGCTAGCTATTTTTTTCCAGTTAACTCGTTCTGTTCTTTTTCCTTCTCCCCTTCTTGGCTTCTTTTAACCTACAAAGGAAACTTCCACTCTTCACTCATACACCTTTTCCCAACAGTGAACACATACACATTGCCATTATACAGTACATTAGTCTTATTATTCAATGTATGCCATGTACACCCTTCCAGTAAAATAACTTTATTACGGAGCTTTGGAGCAACAAACCAGGACAAGCACACCCACTTTTGAGGAGTCCACTCAGTACAACCTCTGGTGTCCAATAGCTTTCCTCCCTCCCCAGCCCTCTGGCTAGAAATTTGAGGTAGCCAGAAGGATCCCATGGGCAATATGGGGAGTGGGTTAACCTTCCATGTCCTTGCTTCCAAAGACTGTTGATATGCAAATTTTAACAACTTTTTTTTTCAATTAAAAGATCTGACCAATGAAGTTTCTTTTTCTTACTTAAGCAAATGTATTAGACTTCAGTATATCACATTTTTCCTGATTTATCCAAACACTTTGTATTCCAAGTTGAATAAAACAAGTATCTGCTTTTTTATTTAACCCTTCTATTTAATTTTGAACTAGACTGTCTTATGAAAATATTAAACACAACAATTCTGACCACAAGACAAACACCACAAGACAGAACATAGAACACAGAACATAATTCCTATTGTGCCAGTAAATGCATGGTACATTCAATGCTGTTCAGCTGGCATCCATTTTCTCTGATGATTTGAAAGACATTATTTGCTTAAAATATTTCCTTTATATACACATACTCTTGTTGATTTTAGACAAAACAGAGGAATTACCCCATATTTCCTTGTATTTGTTTTATAAGCAGCCCAGGTTTCAGTGGCTTCTACCTTATTAGTTAGATAATTTGCATTAATACAGATGCTTTCTGGCTTGCTTCCAGATCCAAAGCTATCCACAGCTTAAAGATTCTTACTTTAAAAAAAGGACACAATTAACTTTCCCAGACTTTTGATTGCCTTTTACTTCTAGCTCCTGCTTTCAAACACCCAGTGATCTGAAAAAGACAACACAACCTATATTGGTAGGTTTGCATTTCTTTTACCTCTGCTACAATATACACTGCACATGTTCTGGGGAAAATGCACATCCTCTCCACAATTCAATTTCCACAACGCTAGCCACATCAATTTCTACACAAGGTGTAACTGTTTCTTTTATGCTTACAAAATCTCCATGCACCCACAGCAAAGTGACAGCTCGACCACACAGAGCCAGGGGCACTGTCCTTCTCTTTCTTTACCAGATCTTTTATCTGCTATTTTGTTACCCACATTTAAATCTTTTATTCTCCTGGCTTTGACTACCCTGCTGCAGCCACAACCTTTGGTCTTTATTTAAAGCATTTTAAATCTTGTAAAGCATTAAGTCACCTTAAGGATTAAATGCTAAATACCTTAAACAACACTAGTTTCCTGTGTCTGGCAAAAGTATTCTCAGTTTTGCAACTTTAAACAATACCAATTCATCTCAAACTTATAAAATACAGATTGTACACAGCAGGAGTGTTCTTCAGCAAATTCGACTAAATTATTCATAGTCGAATAAATAACCTCTTGCCTGGATTACTTACAGACTTTCTTACCAAGTTTCACTGCTTAATTCCCTCTAGCAACTACAGAGTTAACTTCTCACTCTCTTTTCTTAAATCACTTGCTTGTCGCCCAAAACGACACCCAATCAACTCAGATTTTACCATTCCAATTATTGTCCTGGGGTTTTGAAATAGCCATGCTTATAATTACTTACTCCTTTTCTTCCACTATGCCCTTAAAGTTTCCAACCTGTTTTCTAATCTCTCTCTCTGTTGCCTGCCCGCTTGGGCCCGATCCTGCTTTTCTCGCTGAACCGTCCCTTCCATGGGCACCGGCTTGTTCCACTATCAATTTAGCTAGGAGGGTGGGCTTCTCAACTAGCCCCCACCCTTCCTGGTCTCTTCTCTTAAACATTCTTACTCACAAGGCTACCCGAGTCCTCCCTCGTGAGGCTTGCCACTTGGGCAAAACGCATGGCCCATTGGCGTTTAACTATTCAATTTTCTCTTGTGGCAAACACACTGCTGTTACAGCATATGCAAACACAAATGGTTAAATTCTGACAAGTCCCTGAAGGACCGGTACTTGCTTAGCCAGTGCTTACTTTTCTGCCTGGACGTCCTGTCTCAAGGCTTGCAACTTGCCCTGGGCGTAGGTTTGAGTTGCTGCCTGGTTCATGATCTATGCTCTTAATTGCTTAATTCTAGTTATCAAGGACACAACTCTTCCCTTTTCTCCAACTTCTCTATTGCCCAGTCCTGCTACGACTGGGGTAGATCTACCTGACACCCTTCCCAGTCAACCGGGGTGGAGAAAGGAATGCTAAACCCCTCTCCAGTTCTCAGACTTACTGCGGATGAGAGTGGGCACACTTTCATACTCACACACGTACGTCCAGACTGGCCACGTCTTTGTATAACGTCCAGAGAAGGGGGGGAGGTGGACGGGAGATTATCCTGTATACAGCTTGTCCAGAATCTCTGACTTGCTTCCACTCTTGGGAGGGCTGTTCTTTTACACCCTGGGGTCTCCTGCGGCATCTCTTTCAGAGATTCCAGTCCAGGCCGGCTGCCTGTGGCTTCTTCACAGCGTCCCCAAACCACGCCAGCTCCAGGGTCTCAAAGGCAGACTGTTGGATCTCACTGGATAGTTAAGCTTTGCAAATGTAATCTCAGCACTGTAACTTGTATTGCCTTTGGTTTGCCTCTGTCTATATTTTTTCACAGCCAGCTGGGGCCAAAAGCAGTTTTTCTTTTGGTTTATAGTTATACCATACAAATAAATAATCCATTTGTCCCGGTCTAAGATCAACCAAAATATCCCTCAAGGAATTCATCCTGTCTGCAGAAAAGGTTCCGCAGCTTGGCCAATCTTTAGTCGGGGACAAATGAGCAGTAAAGGAAGGCCGTTGAATTTGGCATAAATTTCTCATCTTAGATTTAGTCAAACCGGTTCTTCCAGAGATTTCCTTCCAATCTCTGAGTACCAGAGACAACGGGGCGTCCCCCGGGCATTTACTGCCAAATTGTCCCATTTAGACTGTAGGGCCTCTAACCCCAATCCGGGGCCTCTAACCCCAATTGAGATGGAACAGGGACTCTAACCCTACCTCTCAATATCTGGCGATCGCTTACCTCCCCGGGGACTCGAACCCCGAAGACCTGACCTCCCCAGGGACTCGAACCCCGAAGACCTGGATCCTACTCAACGGGTAGGTGGACGTTGCTGGGTTTCTACGGGCTTCAGCTGGTTCACAGGACTCGCCTTATCACCGACGCAGGGATCAGGTTACCAGGCAAGGCTCCTCGAAGCTGGAGGATGCGCGCTGCGTTGCTTCGGAGTCTGATCCCGCACCGGAGAGTCAGACGAGTCCCAGCGGAGTCGCCAAATTTGTCGGGGACTCGAACCCAGACGGCACGGTTCGTTGTCTGACCGCAGAGAGACAGGCAACACCAGCAAGGTCCAAACACAAGCTCTTTATTGAGGAGTGCACACAACAATAGAGAGCGGCCCGTCTCCAGAGAGAACCAGCCCCGGTTTTAACAACTAGTAGGGTTATATAGACAGTTCCGTCGCGTCATAGTTAAAACTACCCAACCCCCCTTTATTAGTTAGAAAGCTTCTAATATTCATGCATATCTATCTTCTTTGACACTACAAACAATTCGTGATGCCTCAGCAACTTCTTATCAGCTTTGTTGTCATGCACCAGAAACTAGGAGAAAGGAGGGAGTTAAGAACAGATGAAGAACAGAAACAGGAAGTGGAGTCTGCAAGTTTCCATCTGTCCAAACAAACTGTTCCTAGCACTTCTGGTACAAGAATGCGCCCCCCCCCTCTTATCTTGTTCTCTGCAGCTCAAGCAAGCATGTCCTCAGGTTTCACAGAGAGACAGGAATGGCCCAGCAACTACTGTTAGCCTAACTTTGGCTAAGCTAGCCAAACAATGTTCTATACTTCATATTTTTGGGCCTAACAGAATCTAGCACCTGCCTTCCAGATTTGAACACCCTCAAAATTCAGGAGTGCTCAAGCTCAATTTGGGCAGCTGTTACTTCATTTCTCCCAAATCAAATATACTGATCCACTGTAACTTGCTGTAGAAAAAGTAGAATAAACTGAGCAAGAAATGCTTCCCAGTGGTTATTAGGACTGGAATTGCTATTTTCAACAGCCATTGCCTTTTTGTTTGTTTGTTTGTTTAAAAGGAAGACAGTGATATTGCATTGGCAAATTCCCCATAGAAACAAAGAATGGAACAAAAGAATAATAAAGGCACCTCAACTGTTCCTCGTTTATGTAGGACAGTCTTATAATATGCATCCAGATATCCTCCAGTCACACAAGCTGAAAATTGTTCCACTTTACTGCAGTTCTGTAACCATATGGGAACCAATCCTGTCTGTGTTCTGTGCACATCCAAAATTCCTGCTGAATGACCCGCCCTGGGAGCGAGTTACCAGTGACCCAGGGCTGGGGCGGCAGGAGGGTGCAGTTGGGGGGGGGGGGGAGGAGAGCCCAGGACTGGGGGGGGGGGGCAGCCAAACATTTTTTTTGCTTGGGGCAGCAAAAAACCTAGAGCCGGCCCTGCCTACACAACCTACATATTTCCCTGTCCTGTTTCTCAGCTGCCCTGTCCTACTCCAGAGGTGGCTGCATGTCAGTGGGGGGAGTCTTCTTCTTTTGTGTATGTCACAAGTCGATATCTATGTAACCCTTCTGCCAGTGACGTCGGAAGCGACCAGGGCTGGGTTCAATATCTAGGGGTTCCTTTCCAGCAATATAACAGATCCCGCTTGAGCATCCACCCAGTAACCTGAGACAATTACACACCACCCCCTGGGTTCTTCTACGAGGCAAAGCTTCCCCTCTTCCAAGCACAGAGTCTCAGTACAGGAAAGAAACATTTTAATAAAAGGAGGGAAGCCCCCCACCATTAACTTGGGAAAACGTCACAAACAGGATTTATAAACATAAAACCATGAGCAAAACACCTCCCCCAGAGTATGTTGGGCAGTGTCTTTTGCCTCAGGATCTTGAGTCCAGCAACCAAACGTTCCTTTAAGGTGCCGTTCCCTTCTCCCTCCACCGCACCCCACTCACAGTGGTTGTCCTTGGTTAGTGAAGACCCAGAGTTCAGAGGTGCACCTGTGTGCACCTGAGTGTGGGGGTGGGGAGGAGAGCGCCTGTCTCGCTTTGCTGTCTGGGTGCTTGCTCTAGTGGCAGCTGCCCTGCCAGCCACTCACCACTCGGCTCACCCTCACCTTCTGCTCCCCCGGCCTCTCCGCTGTGACCTCTGCAGGTCGCTCTCTTGAGTCTCCACCCAGCTCTCAGTGACTGTCAGCTCTTAGTGAGGAAACCTCAGTGCTGAAGCAGGCTGGGCAGAAACACTGTCTCACAGCAGGTGATTTCAGCTCTAGTGATCACTTATACCGAAAAGACTCTGAATGGAGCCTTAATTAACTCTATCTTTGAAGAGTGGTGAGGGGCAGATTAAACCATGTCTAGACCTCTTACACAGAGCCCACACCCCTCAGCAGGAACACCCATCTCCACCCCCTCTCACTCTTGATAGGAGTCTGGTGTCTGAGCCCCCTGGTTAGTGAGTTCAGTTCAGTTGTGGGTGACCCCTCAGTCAGGGCAGAGGAAGCACAGTTCTGCTGCCCTTTACTCACACAATCGGGACAACGTTTAACTACCCCTGCATTCAGGTACTACAGTGATTGTAACCCAGCACCAACCAACAACAGCTCTGTCTGCTGGATACCTAGGCAGAGTGGGTGTGTTCTTGTAAATACAGTCTGGTCCTGAAGCCTTTTCCCTTCCCCAGCTCATCACTAGCTGTCAGGGGAGAGCTCATTCCATCCTTGCTCACCAGCTTGTTCAGCCATCTGACTATGCATCCTCAAGGTCCAGTCTTCTAACGGGGCTCTCCTCCACCACGTGTGATTGTCTGTATTGCTGCCCCACAGGCACACTGAGAAGATCAGGCTAAGCCACGTTTCTGCATTGCAGCAATTCCTCTGGCCAGTCCAGTCAGGGGCCCGTTAAGCCTAGCCCAGGATCTGCGTCCCAGGGTGTAAATGGGCAGATACAAGTTAGGACTTCTGAAAATCCATCATCACTCCAGTCTCTCTATCCCAGAGTTGCCGCCCCCCTGTGAGGACACAGCTGTCAGCCCAGCTCTGTCATCCTTCATCTGAGACTGGTACTGGGCTGGCAGCACTAGACACGAGTGCAGCAATGGCTGCCACAAAATGATGTTGCCAAGTCCGTTGTGGCAAGTGAGGAGGAACCGCAGGGGCAGGTGGTTGCTTCAGGATGGGGCCGATCTGCTTGTAGGAAGTGTGCATTGCCTCTGCCCTGGTCGGAACCATTGTCAGCCTGGTGCGCAGCAGGTTCCTGCCAGGCGTCCCTGCGCTCCAGGCAGTTCTAAGGGGGATGGACCCTGGGTGACGTTTTCAGGGAGTGATGGAGCCAACACATGTAAATTCGATGCTGATGTCAGGCTAAGGCAACCACTAATGACACCAGTGACTGTGTTCAGCTCCCAATCACCAAGATGCTTATGCCAGCGTCTGCCCCACGGCACTGCACAGTATCGCACTGGAGCGAATACCAGCGCCAGGAGTGAGGGTGTAAATCTGCTCCCCAGGAGGTTCCTGCCAGCAGTGCTGGGGGTGATCTTTCTAAGTGCTCTAGTGGGAGCAGTGCGTCAGACTGCCGTCCCGTCTGCCTAACTAGGTGACAGCTGGCTGGGAGGGGAGAGAACAAACTTCAACATTGCCCAAGTGATTAGCCTGGTCAGTGGTGGGGAGCCCTTGACAGGCAGTTGCTGTGTGCAGAGACCGGTCAGATTGCTACGTTCCCCAGCGACAGGAGATCAGATGCACAGAAACCTCCCTGAGTGTTTATTCCCTTGGGGTGTTTGCAGACTCAGGCATCTCAGAACTGGCTCAGATCCGACTGGCGAATGGCTCCAAACACTGCACTGGGAGGGTCGAGGTGCTTCACGACCATGAGTGGGGAACCGTGTGTGATGACAGCTGGGACATAACTGATGCCGGAGTCGTGTGCAGGCAGCTGGGCTGTGGGACGGCGTTATCAGCCCCAGGAGGGGCTCGATTTGGGCGAGGATCTGACCGTCACTGGCTGGATGACGTCAACTGTGCAGGGACAGAAGCTGCCCTCTCCGATTGCAGGGCTCGGCCTTGGGGAGAGAATGATTGTTCCCACGGAGAAGTTGCCGGTGTTGTGTGCTCAGGTAACTTGCATCCATCACGTCACTGTGGGTGGTGCAGGGATGGGGCTGGGAAGCTTTCAGCACAGACCCAGCTCTCCTGTCTAAGTCAGCGCTGACACCAGTGCCCCAGCATGGGGCTAAGGGCCTGTACTGCAGGGATCCGATTTGTGGTCACAGTAAGTGTCGCTCTTCCCATGGTATCAGTGCTGACCCCATTTTCCCCACACAGTTCTACAGGCCTGTGCTATTGGGAGCAGGATGGGGGCTCAGTAGGGGGCGCTCTACCCTTGCAGTCAGTGCCAGCCCCAGTGCCCCAGCACACCACGTAGGGCCTGCGCTGAAGGGAGCAGTATGTGTGCCTCTGTGAGAGACCCTCCCCGTCGCTGATCGCTCTGATCCCCCTGCTCCACTACAGCACAATGGGGCGTTGGGTAACCGTAAATCCCATTTGTGGGATTTGGGGTTGAATGGATCCTGCAGCTACTCAGGGATCCTTTTATGAAGTGTGGGGTTCCTATCCCCATCACTCCAGGTGATTTACATCGCAGCTAATTACCCATGAACCTGTAATATGCCCCACTGCTGTGACTGGAGACAGGGTTCTTCCTCACTTCCTCTCCTACACAGCCCATGAGTTTCTGTGCCCTGTCTCTCATCTACCCTGTTCCACCCCACAGGTGGCTGCATGGTAGTGGTGGGGAGTAGGGCTGCAAGTTATTTAAAAAAATCGTGATTAATTGTGAGATAAATAATTAATCATGATTAATCGCACAATTAATCACCCCTTGACACAATAATAGAATACCATTTATTTCAATTTGGGGGGATTTTTTCTACATTTTCAAATATATTGATTTCAATTATAACACAGAATTCAAAGTGTACCGTGCTCACTTTATATTTATTTTTGATTACGAATATTTGCACTGTAAAAAACAAACAAAAGAAATAGTATTTTCAGTTCACCTCATAAAAGTACTGTAGTGCCATCTCTTTATCAGGAAAGTTGAACTTACAAATGTAGAATGATTTACAAATAATAACTGCAATCAAAAATAAAACGATGTAAAATTTTAGATGGTACAAGTCCACTCAGTGCTACATCTAGTTCAGCTAATCGTTCAGACAGACAAGTTTGTTTACCTTTGCAGGAGATAATGCTGCTTGGTTCTTGTGTACAATGCTACCTGGAAGAGAGAACAGGCACCCACATGCAGGGCCGGCTCCAGGCACCAGCCCACCAAGCATGTGCTTGGGGCGGCACCTGGAGGGGGGCGGCGCGGCGCGGCGCTCCGGCCCGAGAGCGGGGCCGCGACTGGGCTTGTGGCCCTCCCCGCGGCGCTCCGGCAGCCGGGGAGAGCGGAGCCCCGGCCAGGCTCTCCGCCCTCCTCCCGGCGCTCTGGCCGCCGGGGAGAGCGGAGCCCCGGCCGGGCTCTCCGCCCTCCTCCCGGTGCTCTGGCCGCCGGGGAGAGCGGAGCCCCGGCCGGGCTCTCCGCCCTCCTCCCGGCGCTCTGGCCGCCGGGGAGAGCGGGGCCGTGACTGGGCTCACCGCCCTCCCCGCGGCGCTCCGGCCGCCGGGGAGAGCGGAGCCCCAGCCAGGCTCTCCGCCCTCCTCCCGGTGCTTCGGCCGGTCGGGGAGAGCGGGCCCGCGGCCGGGCTCAGCGCCCTCCCCTGCCGCGCTCCCCGCCGGGGGCAGGGGGGGGGCGGGCGGCGGGAGACTTTTTTGCCTCAGGCGGCAAAAAAGCCAGAGCCGGCCCTGCCCACATGGCACTGTTGTAGTTGGTGTAGGAAAATATTTATGTGCCAGACCCGCTAAAAATTCATATGTCCCTTCATGCTTCGACCACCATTCCAGAGGACATGCGTCCATGCTGATGATGGGTTCTGCTCGATAACGATCCAAAGCAGTGCCGACCAACAAATGTTCATTTTCAGCCTCTGAGTCAGATGTCACCAGGAGAAGGTTGATTTTCTTTTTTGGTTGTTCAGGTTCTGTAGTTTCCACATTGGAGTGTTACTCTTTTAAGACTTCTGGAAGTATATTCCACACCTCGTCCCTCTCAGATTTTGGAAGGCGCTTCAGATTCTTAACCCTTGGGTTGAGTGCTGTAGCTAGCTTTAGAAATCTCACATTGGTACCTTCTTTGTGTTTTGTGAAATTTGCAGTGAAAGTGTTCTTAAAACGAACAACGTGTGCTGAGTCATCATCCGAGACTACTGTAACATGAATGATATGGCAGAATGCAGGTAAAATACATAGCAGGAGATACACAATTCTCCCCCAAGTATTTCAGTCACAAAATAAATTAACACATTCCTTTTTTAATGAGCATCATCAGCATGGAAGCATGTCATCTGCAATGGTGGCAGAAGCATGAAGGGGCATGTGAATATTTAGCATATCTGGCACGTAAATACCTTGCAATGCTACCTGCAAAAGTGCCATGCAAACGCCTCTTCTCACTTTCGGGTGACATTGCAGATAAGAAGCAGGCAGCATTATCGCCCGTAAGTGTAAACAAACTTGTTTGTCTGAGCGATTGCCTGAACAAGAAGTAAGACTGGGAGGATGTGTATAGACTCTAAGTTTTACATTGTTTTTTTTTTCTTTTGAGTGCAGTTATGTAACGAAAAAAATCTACATTTGTAAGTTGCACTTTCACAATAAAGAGATTGCACTACAGTACTTGTATGAGGTGAACTGAAAAATACTATTTCTTTTACCATTTTTACAGTGGTAATATTTGTAATCCAAAATACCGTAAAAGCTGTTTTTTCCAGCACTTCACCAACTGGAAAGCTCTATAAATCGGCATTTCTGATCTTCATTGAAATGCCAGTTTATAGTCCTGTTGGCGCGGGGTCGACAGGGGGTTGAGGCGCAGGACGGGGTGTGGAGCGAGGGCTCTGGGAGGGACTTTGGGTGTGGGAGGGGGCTTAGTAGGCGGGAGACGGTGTGGGGTGTTGGATCCGGGGGCCAGTCACCTCGGATGGCTAGCCGCAAGCGGCGACCTGTCCCGGGCTCTGGCTACTCCTAAGTGGAGGCACGTCAGGCGGCTCTGCGTGCTGCCCCCCCAATGCCGGCTGCACAGCTCCCATTGGCTGGGAACCACGGCCAATGGGAGCTGCGGGGGCGGCGCCTGCAGGCAGAGGGAGTGCACCAAGCTGCCCGCCTTGCCTCCACCTAGGAGCAACCAGGACAAGTTACCACTTGCGGGGAGCTGCCCGAGGTGAGTGTCCCCCGGATCCGGCACCCTGCACCCTATCCCACGCCCCAACAGCCTGCCCCAAGCCCCCTCCTGCACCCAAACTTCCTCCCAGAGCCTGTATTCCACACACCCTTCCTCGCCCCACCCCCCAGCCCCGCACTCTCTCCCGCACCCAAACTCCCTCCCTCTTAGTTAACCAGCATTTTTCATTTACCGGCACCCCCCATTGCCCCAACATGCCGGATAAAACAACCTTAACTGTAATAATATAATGTGAGAACTGTACACATTGTATTCTCTGTTGTAACTGAAATCAATATATTTGAACATTTTTTAAATCACGATTAATTTTTTGAGTTAATCACCTGAGTTAACTGCGATTAGTTGACAGGGAGGGAACCCCTAACAGGCTGTTGCAGAGGCTGTTCAGACCCGTCAGTGGGAGGCCCTAAGTTCACCAGTGTCACTAGTGATCCGATGCACAGGAACCTCCCTGAGTGTTTATTCCCTTGGGGTGTTTGCTCACTCCGGCATTTCAGACGTGGCTCAGCTCCGACTGGTGAATGGCCCGAGTCACTGCGCTGGGAGGGTCGAGGTACTTCACAACCAGCAGTGGGGAACCGTGTGTGATGACAGCTGGGACATAACTGATGCTCAAGTCGTGTGTAGGCACCTGGGCTGTGGGACGGCGTTATCGGCCCCTGCCTGGGCTCATTTTGGGCAAGGATCTGACCATATCTGGCTGGATGAAGTCAACTGCGCAGGGACAGAAACTGCCCTCTCCAATTGCTGGGCTCGGCCTTGGGGAGAGAATGACTGTACCCACGGAGAAGATGCCGGTGTTGTGTGCTCAGGTAACCTTCATCTACCACCCTGCGCGTTGAAGGGAGCAGGATGGGAAGCTCATTATGGGGCATTGTCCCCTCACACCCAGTGCTGATCCCAGCATGGTGCTTGGGGTCTGTGCTTCAGGGAGCAATATGGCAGTTCCAGTAGGGAGCACTCTCCTCTCAGTCTGTGCTGACCCCAATTCCCCTGTGCAGCTCTATGGGCCTGTGCTGCAGGGAGCGGTTTGGGGGATCAGTAGGGGACGCTCACGCTCTCCCCTTGATGTCAGTGCTGGCCCCAGTGCCCTAGTGGAGTGCTAGGGGGCCTGTGCTGCAGGTAGTGGGGTGTCATTAGGGGGCGTCTCCCTTTGCAATTGTGCTGGCCCTAATGCCCCAGTGTGGTGCCATGGTCTCCTAGCATGAGGAAGCCTTGTCTGTGCCCGGCTGGGGGGCAGCTCCCCGACTCCCTCGGCCAGAGGCCACACAAGCTATGCCCTCTAGGCCTTGTGTGTGGGGGTGACCTCTCTCCAGGTTGGCAATAGGCACACTTCACCCCTCCGACCTCTGAGGGTCCTCTGGCAGTACCCAGTTCCTGTCCCGCTGGACATTCAGAGCAGTCACAGATCTAATACTCCCAAAGGAACAGGGTCCCAAGGTGACCAGCTCCACCTCCCATCTCTGCCCCAATCAAGACACAGCTCTAGATCCCTTCATAGTGACACCAAAGACAAGTGATTTCACAGAGCTGTCAGGGGAGAGCTCATTCCCACCTTGCTTACCTCTAGCTTGTTCAGCCATTAAGCCCAGCCCAGGATCAGCGTCCCAGGTTGTAAATGGGCAGATCCATCAGCACGCCAGTCTCTCTATCCCAGAGCTGCTGCCCCTCTGTGAGGACACAGCTGTCAGCCCAGCTCTGCCATCATTCATCTGAGACTGGTACTGGGTTGGCAGCACTAGACATGAGTCCAGCAATGGCTGCCACAAAACGATGTTACTAAGTCAGTCATGGCAAGTCAGGAGGAACCGCAGGGGCAGGTGTTTGCTTCAGGAGGGGCCGATCTGCTTGTAGGAAGTGTGCATTGCCTCTGCCCTGGTCAGAACCATTGTCAGCCTGGTGCACAGCAGGTTCCTGCCAGGCGTCCCTGCGCTCCAGGCAGTTCTAAGGGGGATGGACTCTGGGTGACGTTTTCAGGGAGCGATGGAGCCAGCACATGTAAATTCGATGCTGATGTCAGGCTAAGGCAACCACTAATGACACCGGTGACTGTGTTCAGCTCCCAGTCACCAAAATGCTTATGCCAGCGTCTGCCCCACAGCACTGCACAGTATCGCACTGGAGCGAATACCAGCGCCAGGAGTGAGCGTGTAAATCTGCTCCCCAGGAGGTTCCTGCCAGCAGTGCTGGGGGTGATCTTTCTAAGTGCTCTAGTGGGAGCAGTAGGTCAGACTGCCGTCTAGTCTCCCTAATTAGGTGACAGCAGGGCCGGCTCCAGGCACCAGCTTCTCAAGCAGGTGCTTGGGGCGGCCGCTCCGGAGAGGGGCGGCAGGTCCAGGTATTCGGCGGCAATTTGGCGGACGGTCCCTCACTCCGCCTGGGAGTGAAGGACCTCCCGCCGAATTGCCGCTGCAGATCACGATTGCGGCTTTTTTTAGATCGCGATCGCGGCTTTTTTTTTTGGGGCGGGGGGGGGTTTTGGCCGCTTGGGGCGGCCAAAACCCTGGAGCCGGCCCTGGGTGACAGCCTAGCTAGGTGACAGCTGGCCGTGGGGGGGCAGTGGACAAACTTCAACATTGCCCAAGTGATTAGCCTGGTCAGTGGTGGGGAGCCCTCGACAGGCAGTTGCTGTGTGCAGAGACCGGTCAGATCCGTTAGCGGGAGGCGCTACATTCCCCTGTGACACGAGAGATCAGATGCACAGGAACCTCCCTGAGTGTTTATTCCCTTGGGTGTTTGCAGACGCTGGCATCTCAGAAGTGGCTCAGATCCGACTGGTGAACAGCAGGAGTCGCTGCGCTGGGAGGGTCGAGGTGCTTCACAACCAGCTGTGGGGAACCGTGTGTGATCACAGCTGGGACCTACAGGATGCCGGAGTCGTGTGCAGGCAGCTGGGCTGTGGGACGGCGTTATCAGCCCCACTGGGGGCTCGATTTGGGCGAGGGTCAGACCGTATCTGGCTGAATAACGTGAACTGCGCAGGGACAGAAGTTGCCCTCTCCGATTGCAGGATTTGGCTTGGGGGAAAGAATAACTGTAACCATGGAGAAGATGCCGGTGTTCGGTGCTCAGGTAACTTGCATCCATCACATCCCTGTGGGTGGTGCAGGGATCGGGCTGGGAAGGTTTCAGCACAGACCCAGCTCTCCTGTCTCGGCCAGCGCTGACCCCATTGCCCCTCCATGGTGCTAATGGCCTTTTCTGCAGGTAGGGGGGTGTCAGTAGGGGGTGCTCTCCTTTTGCAGTTGTGCTGGCCTTAATGCCCCAGTGTGGTGCCATGGGCCCCTAGCATGAGGAAGCCTTGTCTGTGCCCACTGGGGGGCAGCTCCCCGACTCCCTCAGCCACAAGCCACACAAGCCTTGCCCTCTAGGCCTTGGGGAGGGAGGTGACCGCTGTCGAGGTCAGCAATAGACACACTTCACCCTTCAGCCCTCCAAGCGTCTCCCTGCAGCACCCTGTCCCTGTCCCGCTGGGCATTCACAGCAGTCACAGATCTGCTGCTCCCAAAGGAACAGGGTCCCAAGGTGACCAGCTCCACCTCCCATCTCTGCCCCAGTCAATGCATAGCCCTAGATCCCTTCATAGTCACACCAAGGACAAGTGATTTCACAGAGCATAGAGATTCGAGGGGTACCAAGGAGAAGGGTTGGAAAGAAATGGTTCCATGGCTGATAAAATCATACCACACTGACTAGAGCCTAGACTCATTGAACGAGATACTTTTCGGTCTGGTAGAGCAACGCTCACCCCACAGTCCTTCCAGGGTTTTACTCCAGGCTTGGCTGTGATCTCCTGTTACTGAGACAAACACTGTCAGCCGCCTCCTGGGTGAAAGGGAGCTCTTGTCCCCTCTCCTCTTTCTTTGTAGGTACAGACCATTGTCTCTTCCCAGAGGAGGTCTCTCTTCTGAGACTTGTGCTGAGGGTCCTTTGTCTTTGTAAATTCTCAGGCCCACACTAGGCCCAGACAGTGACTATAGCCTGTCTCCACGGCTGTGCATTGTTCTATGTGCTGATTGGCTCAGCCGAAGGGATTGCCATGGTGCAGGTGACAAGCTTCACTTCAACACTTCTGGAGCGTCATGTTCTGTATTTTACATCTCTCTTCAGTTATATCCCATACAAACAACTTGCCCCCGTTAGGTTGACCAGCGGGCTGCTCCCTCTTGGTAGAGACCTCACATACCACCTTTGGTGAGCTATTGTGTATATATCTCACCCAGGGGATCCCTGTAGAACTCTAGGCATCCCTGCATTTGGTGTCAACGGCACCTGGAGCCGTTCACTCAAACTAAAAATCCAGGGCCAATTTCTCAAGAGTCCGGTTCCTAATCACTGTGTTCCGGTGGATTTGCATTTCAGGAAATTAGTCCTGAAGTTGTAACTTCCCCATAGCTGGACACAGGAGACGCAATTCTTCCTCACTTCCTGCCCTACACAGCCTACATATTTCCCTGTCCTGTTTCTCAGCTGCCCTGTCCTACCCCAGAAGTGGCTGCATGTCAGTGGGAGGAGTCTTCTTGTTTTGTGTATGTCACAAGTTGATATCTATGTAACCCTTCTGCCAGTGGCATCAATATCTAGGGGTTCCTTTCCAGCAATATAACACAGATCCGGCTTGAGCACCCACCCAGTAAACAGACAATTACACACCACCCCCTGGGTGCTTGTACGAGGCAAAACGTCCCCTCCTGCAAGCACAGAGTCTCAGTGCAGAAAGAAAACTTTTTAATAAAAGGAGGGAAGGTCCCCGGCATTAACTTGGGAAAACGCCAGAAACAGAATTTATAAACATAAAACCATGAGCAAAACACCTCCCCCAGAGTATGTTGGGCAGTGTCTTTTGCCTCAGGTTCTTAGTTCCTTTAAGGTGCCCCTCCCTTCTCCCTCCACAACACCTCACTCACAGTGGTTGTCCTTGG
Source organism: Emys orbicularis (assembly GCF_028017835.1). Classification (NCBI taxonomy): domain Eukaryota; kingdom Metazoa; phylum Chordata; order Testudines; family Emydidae; genus Emys; species Emys orbicularis. Next base: position 7,492,828 of record NC_088703.1, on the reverse strand, counting down.
TTAGTGAAGACCCAGAGTTCAGAGGTGCACCTGTGTGAGTTCACTTCCCACCATGGGGGCGGGGAGGAGAGCGCCTGGCTCGCTCTGCTGTCTGGGTGCTTACTCTAGTGGCAGCTGCCCTGCCAGCCACTCACCACTCTGCTGGCCCTCACCTTCTGCCGCCCCGGCCTCTCTACTGTGACCTCTGCAGGTCGCTCTCTTGAGGTTCCACCCAGCTCTCAGTGACTGTCAGCTTTTAGTGGGGAAACCTCAGTGCTGATTTCACTAAAGTGAAATCCCTGCAAGCTGCATGGGCGCTTTTTAAAGACACCATAATAGAGGCCCAACTTCAATGTATCCCCCAAATTAAGAAACACAGTAAAAGAACTAAAAAAGAGCCACCGTGGCTTAACAACCATGTAAAAGAAGCAGTGAGAGATAAAAAGACTTCCTCTAAAAAGTGGAAGTCAAATCCTAGTGAGGCAAATAGAAAGGAGCATAAACACTGCCAAATTAAGTGCAAGAATGTAGTAAGAAAAGCCAAAGAGGAGTTTGAAGAACGGCTAGCCAAAAACTCCAATGGTAATAACAAAATGTTTTTTAAGTACATCAGAAGCAGGAAGCCTGCTAAACAACCAGTGGGGCCCCTTGATGATCGAGATACAAAAGGAGCGCTTAAAGACGATAAAGTCATTGCGGAGAAACTAAATGAATTCTTTGCTTCAGTCTTCAGGGCTGAGGATGTTAGGGAGATTCCCAAACCTGAGCCGGCTTTTGTAGGTGACAAATCTGAGGAACTGTCATGGATTGAAGTGTCACGAGAGGAGGTTTTGGAATTAATTGATAAACTTAACATTAACAAGTCACCGGGACCAGATGGCATTCACTCAAGAGTTCTGAAAGAACTCAAATGTGAAGTTGCGGAACTGTTAACTAAGGTTTGTAACCTGTCCTTTAAATCGGCTTCGGTACCCAATGACTGGAAGTTAGCTAATGTAACGCCAATATTTAAAAAGGGCTCTAGAGGTGATCCCGGCAATTACAGACCGGTAAGTCTAACATCTGTACCGGGCAAATTATAATTATTCGAAAAAATAATTAAGAATAAAATTGTCCGACACATAGAAAAACATAAACTGTTGAGCAATAGTCAACATGGTTTCTGTAAAGGGAAATCGTGTCTTACTAATCTATTAGAATTCTTTGAAGGGGTCAACAAACATGTGGACAAGGGGGATCCAGCAGACATAGTGTACTTAGATTTCCAGAAAGACTTTGACAAGGTCCCTCACCAAAGGCTCTTACGTAAATTAAGTTGTCATGGGATAAGAGGGAAGGTCCTTTCATGGATTGAGAACTGGTTAAAAGACCGGGAACAAAGGGTAGGAATTAATGGTAAATTCTCAGAATGGAGAGGGGTAACTAGTGGTGTTCCCCAAGGGTCAGTCCTTGGACCAATCCTATTCAATTTATTCATAAATGATCTGGAGAAAGGGGTAAACAGTGAGGTGGCAAAGTTTGCAGATGATACTAAACTGCTAAAGATAGTTAAGACCAAAGCAGACTGTGACGAACTTCAAAAAGATCTCACAAAACTAAGTGATTGGGCAACAAAATGGCAAATGAAATTTAATGTGGATAAATGTAAAGTAATGCACATTGGAAAAAATAACCCCAACTATACATACAATATGATGGGGGCTAATTTAGCTACAACAAGTCAGGAAAAAGATCTTGGAGTCATCGTGGATAGTTCTCTGAAAATGTCCACGCAGTGTGCAGAGGCGGTCAAAAAAGCAAACAGGATGTTAGGAATCATTAAAAAGGGGATAGAGAATAAGACTGAGAATATATTATTGCCCTTATATAAATTGATGGTACGCCCTCATCTCAAATACTGCGTACAGATGTGGTCTCCTCATCTCAAAAAAGATATACTGGCACTAGAAAAGGTTCAGAAAAGGGCAACTAAAATGATTAAGGGTTTGGAACGGGTCCCATATGAGGAGAGATTAAAGAGGCTAGGACTCTTCAGCTTGGAAAAGAGGAGACTAAGGGGGGATATGATAGAGGTATATAAAATCATGAGTGATGTGGAGAAAGTGGATAAGGAAAAGTTATTTACTTATTCCCATAATACAAGAACTAGGGGTCATCAAATGAAATTAATAGGCAGCAGGTTTAAAATAAATAAAAGGAAGTTCTTCTTCACGCAGCGCACAGTCAACTTGTGGAACTCCTTACCTGAGAAGGTTGTGAAGGCTAGGACTATAACAGAGTTTAAAAGAGAACTGGATAAATTCATGGTGGTTAAGTCCATTAATGGCTATTAGCCAGGATGGGTAAGGAATGGTGTCCCTAGCCTCTGTCTGTCAGAGGGTGGAGATGGATGGCAGGAGAGAGATCACTTGATCATTGCCTGTTAGGTTCACTCCCTCTGGGGCACCTGGCATTGGCCACTGTCGGTAGACAGATACTGGGCTAGATGCACCTTTGGTCTGACCCAGTACAGCCATTCTTATGTTCTTATGAAGCAGGCTGGGCAGAAACACTGTCTCACAGCAGGTGATTTCAGCTCTAGTGATCACTTATACCGAAAAGACTCCTAATGGAGCCTTAATTAACTCTATCTTTCAGGAGTGGTGAGGGGCAGATTAAACCATGTCTAGACCCCTTACACAGAGCCCACACCCCTCAGGAGGAACACCCATCTCCACCCCCTCTCACTCTTGATAGGGGTCTGGTGTCTGAGCCCCCTGGTTAGTGAGTTCAGTTCAGTTGTGGGTGACCCCTCAGTCCGCGCAGGCTAAGCACTGTTCTGCTGCCCTTTACTCACACAATCAGGACAACAACATTTTACCAACCCCTGCATTCAGGTACTACAGTGATTGTAACCCAGCACCAGCCAACACAGCTCTGTCTGCTGGATACCTAGGCAGAGAGAGTTTGTTCATGTAAATACAGTCTGGTCCTGAAGCCTTTTCCCGTCCCCAGCTTATCACTAGCTGTCAGGGGAGAGCTCATTCCCACCTTGCTTACCTCTAGCTAGTTCAGCCATCTGACTGTGCATCCTCAAGGTCCAGTCTTCTAATGGGGCTCTCCTCCACCACGTGTGACTGTCTGTATTGCTGCCCCACAGGCACACTGAGAAGTTCAGGCTAAGCCAGGTTTCTGCATTGCCAGATTGCTATGTTCCCCAGCCACACGAGAGATCAGATGCACAGGAACTTCCCTGAGTGTTTATTTCCTTGCGTATTTGCAGACTCAGACATCTCAGAACCAGCTCAGATCCGACTGATGAACAGCAGGAGTCGCTGCGCTGGGAGGGTCGAGGTGCTTCACAACCAGCAGTGGGGAACCGTGTGTGATGACAGCTGGGACCTACAGGATGCCGGAGTCGTGTGCAGGCAGCTGGGCTGTGGGATGGCGTTATCAGCCCCAGGAGGGGCTCGATTTGGGAAAGGATCTGACCCTATCTGGCTGGATGACGTCAACTGCTCAGGGACAGAAGCTGCCCTCTCCGATTGCAGGGCTCGGCCTTGGGGAGACAATAACTGTACCCACAGAGAAGATGCTAGTGTTGTGTGCACAGGTAACTTGCATCCATCACGTCACTGTGGGTGGTGCAGGGATCGGGCTGGGAAGCTTTCAGCACAGACCCAGCTCTCCTGTCTGAGTCAGCGCTGAGAGACAGACACCCCCAGCCTGCACTGCCCCCCCACCTCCACTGCAAAGCTGTGTGGGATCCACCCCGAGATCATGCCCGTCTGCCCCTCATGTTGGCACCGAGCTCCAGGCTGGGTGGTTCAGGGATCGGGCTGGGAAGCTTTCAGCACAGACCCAGCTCTCCTGTCTGAGTCAGCGCTGACCCCAGTGCCCCAGCATGATTCTAAGGGCCTGTACTGCAGGGAGCCGGTTTGTGGTCACAGTAAGTGTCGCTCTTCCCATGGTGTCAGTGCTGACCCCATTTTCCCCACACAGTTCTATATGCCTGTGCTGCAGAGAGCGGGATGGGGGCTCACTCTCCCTTCACATGCAGTGCTGGCCCCAGTGCCCCAGCACACCACTTAGGGCCACCCGTGGTGAGTGCCCCCAAATCCAGCACCCCACCCTCCATCCCGCGCCCCAAATGCCTTCCCCAAGCCCCCTCCCGCACCCAAACTCCCTCCCTCTTAGTTAACCGGCATTTTTCATTTACCGGCATCCCCTATTGCCCCAACATGCTGGAAAAAACAACTTTAACTGTAATAATATAAAGTGAGGACTGTACACATTGTATTGTGTGTTGTAATTGAAATCAATATATTTGAAAACATAAAAAAACATCCAAAACAGTTAATACATTTCAATTGGTATTCTATAGTTTAACAGTGTGATTAAAACTGCAATTTAATTTTTTTAATCACGATTTATTTTTTGAGTTAACTGCGATTAATTGACAGGGAGTGAACCCCTAACAGGCTGTTGCAGAGTCTGTTTGGACCTGTCAGTGGGAGGTGCTATGTTCGTCTTTGAGTGATTGCTCATGTGCATTCCAATAGGTCTGCGTGCCGCATGCACGATCGTCGGAAGGTTTTTCCCTAGCGGTACCCGTCGGGTCGGCTGTGGAGACCCCTGGAGTGGCGCCTTCATGGCAATGTATATAGGTCCCTGCCGACCCGCCGCCTGCTCAGTTCCTTCTTACGGCCAGTGATGGTCGTTAGAGCAGCTGAGTCTCTTGCATTCGCAAGTGCCTACTAGTGGTTCCCTTTTCTTAGTTGTAGATAGTTAATAGTTAGTTATATAGTAGTTTCTAGTAAGTTGGGCTGACTTTGGGGGCTTTCCCCCCACCCCAGTTTCCCCAGGCACCTGGGCCTGCCTCGGTCACAGGAGTTTAAGGTGTGCAAGAGGTGTGCCAAACCTATGCCCACGAGCGATCCGCACGCTCCTTGTCTCAAGTGCCTAGGAGACAGTATCAGACAGACAAGTGCCCAATTTGCAGGAGTTTTAGACCCAGGACTAAGAGAGAGCGGGACTATCGTTGAAAGCTCCTCCTGATGGAGTCGGCTCTCCGCCCCCAGCCGGCACTCGAAATGGCACCGGCATCATCGGTGTGAAGTGCCCTGGCCTCGGTGCTGGATGTCCCGGCACCGAGAAAGGACTCCTGCAAGGAGCACTGGCTCCGCTCCCCTGCTCGTAAGGCCAGTGTTAACAGGCGGCACCGCTCAGAGTCCCCGGGGCTGCCTAAGAAAAAGAAGGCGGACAGGGGTCGTTCCCCCGTCAAGAAGCCACGAGAGGATTCCAGTGGGGTGCATCCTGTGGCGGGACACCCACGGTCTCAACCTCAAGACCCAGCGCCGTTGACTCTGGCCCCGGAGGCTCGGCGAGTCTGGTGCTGGTGGACTCCCCGACTCGGAAAGATTTGAAGGAAGAGCTCGACGTCCCCTCCATGCCAGACACCAATGAGGCAGCGCAGGACCTACTGCCATGATGGCGCAGTCCCTGGCCTCGCAGGTGCAAACTCCAGCACCACAAGCTCAGGCACCATCAGCAGCACTGACGATGGCACCGGCTGCAGCATCTATGGAGGCGCTGCATATGGCTCCGGCACCAGTTGTGGCACTGATGGCAGCACCATCCCTGGTTCATCATCGCGACAAGCCCATAACGTTACGGCACCGCTCACCATCACCACGGTACCGCTCCCCGGAACCGTCGCACTCCACTCCCTCGTGGTCGGGCACCGAGTACTCGTCCGAGTCAGATGCTGAGTCTTCTGTCTCTTGACACAGCCAGTACCGCTCCCGCTACTGGCACTCCAGAGCCGTGGACTCATCGGCACCGGCGGTCTCCTGGCCACCCCAGTGGCAGGGCCAGGTACAATGGCCCTTTTGGACTCCTTGGACCGATCATCAGACTCAGGGTCAGGCCCCCAGCAGTGTCAGTGGCTCGCCTCACCCCCAGGGCTCCTGAGGAGCCCGCACGAGACAGGGACTCTGGGCCGTCACGCTCAGGCGCAGCACCAGAACCAGTGCCACCAACTGTACTGGAGCCACCTCCTGTTACAGCAGGACCAAGGCACCCGACCTAGCCTGCAGAGATCCAGAAAGGCAGGAAGACCTGGTCCCACGGGCCTCCTCCTCCTCCTTCTCGGACGACAGACACCAGGGGACACCAGGACCTTCTCAGGAGGGTGGCCCTAAACCTGAATCTCCAGGCAGAGGAGGTCACGGAGGAGTCAGACCCGACGGTGGACATCCTTGCCCTGGAGGGTCCTTCTAGGGTGGCCTTGCCCCTGATAATAACGATCTAGAACACTACTAGGGTGCTCTGGCAGACTCCAGTCTCGATACCACCCACTGCTAAAGGGGTGGAGAGATGCTATTTTTTGCCGCAGAGAGGGTACGAACATCTTTTCACCCACCCCAACCGGGTACTCTGGTGCTTGATGCGGCAAATCATAAGGAGCGACAGGGGCAGCCAGGTCCCGCCCCAAAGTCACGGGGTGCTAAGAAGCTGGACCTTTTTGGCCGAAGGCCTACTTGACCACGGGACTCTAGCTTCCAGTGGCCAACCAGCAAGTGGTACTCAACCACTATGCTTTCAATTCCTGGAGCTCATTAGCAAAATACCAGGAGTTGCTCCTTGCTGACTCGTGCAAGGAGTTTAGCGCGCCCCTCGAGGAGGGCAGAGTGGTCTTGAGAACCTCCCTCCAGGCCGCGTTAGAAGCGGCAGACTTGGCGGCTTGTACTGTGGCCACTGCCATTACAAGGAGACACAACGTGTGGCTGCAGGTGTCGGGGATACCACCTGAGGTCCAGAATATGATCCAGGACCTCCCCTTTGACCATGCAGGCCTGTTTGCCCAAAATACAGACTCTCGCCTGCACAGCCTTAAGGAATCGCGGGCAACTTTAAAGTCTCTGGGTATCCACATCCCTGCACCCCAAAGAAAGTCATTTAAGCCTCAGCCCCCCTTGCACTTCTACTCTGGGCCTCTGAGGTGAGACTCGTCCAGGAGATTGGACAGGAATAATAGGAGGCGCCCACCACAGTCCTCCTCAGGCCAAGGCTGGGGTTCGGCCAAACAGTCCCTAGGCCTAAGCCAAACTTTTGAAAATGCGCCCGAGGACGGAGCATCAGTATTGAACTCAGATCCTTACCCTCCCTTTGTGAATCGATTCTCCCGCTTCTACCGTGCTTGGTCCAAGATCACGTGAGATCGCTGGGTCCTGAGCATGGTAGGGATGGGATATTCGACCCAATTCTGTTCCCTCCCGCTCTCCCACCCCTCTTCCCCGTTCCTCTTCAGGGACCCTTCTCACAAACAACTCCTCTTGCAAGAGGTGCAATCGCTCCTCGCTCTACGGGCAATACAGGCAGTTCCTCAGGAGTTCAGGGGCAAGGGGTTCTACTCCTGCTCCGGCCTGTCCTGGATCTGCGAGACCTCAACACATTCATGAGGAAAGTGAAGTTTCACATGGTCTCTCTGGCCACCACCATTCCTTCCCTGGATCCAGGGGACTGATACGCCGCCCTCAACTTGAAAGATGCGTACTTTCTTATCCCCATTATCCCGGCCCACAGACGTTTTCTTCGTTTTGTGGTCAGTGGCCAGCACTACCAGTTCAGGGTGCTCCCGTTTGGGCTCTCGGCGGCCCACCAGGTAGTCACAAAGTGTATGGCGGTTGTGTTACCAGATTTGCCCTTTACTTTGGGGTACGCTCATTTATTCGGGTTACTCTTCGGGGGGGGGGTCTGTAATTCTATCAATGTACTGCTTGTGTCACTTGTGTTTTCATATGGAGCTCTACTTCTCCCTTCCGCACATCCCCTCCCAATGGAGCGATCCTGCAGGACCTAGATTCCCCAGGGCTGGGTTCCTCCAGACCCAGAACCGGATGAACACACCCACACCCACACATACATTAACAGAGCAAATCTGAGTGGACCGGGTCAATCAGCACTTTCAAGCTGACCCCTTATATGTCTCTGGACTCACTGGGCTGGATGAAGCAGCACTTTCAAGCTGCCTCCCCTTATATGCCCCTGGGCTCCATGGACTGGGTCAAGAAGCACTTTCAAGCTGTCACCCTTATGCGACCCAGATTCAGCACGTCCCTATCCCCACTCTCACATCACAATTGTACTGGCAGTAACCTACTTGATGAGCAAACCCCACAGTATTTGGACGCTGCAGGGATCTTTAGCTTAGGTAAAAGAAGCGTTGCTGTAGAATAAATGGGGGAAGCTAAGAACACAAAAGAGTAAAGTTCAGCAAGAGAGAGAGAAGCAACCAGCTTAACCATACAAGTTATTTATTTAATAATAGTGATCACTACACAAGGAGCCTAAACCACCATAACATACATTATTAAAGGTTAATACCTAAGGTAGAGAGGAAAACAGAGAGAGAGAAAGAAGGGGATCTCACTGCTCCCTCAAGCTTGAACTGGTCGGGGTTCCCAGGTGATGGCGGTAGCTCAGGTTCCCGAGGGCAGGAGACAGGCAGAGCCCCCAGCATGATCAGTCAGGAGATGGAGGCCCAGTGGAACTGATGCAAAGTTTGGGTCTATACATCAGAACACTTACTGGAGGGTGAGTAGGGATTTTTGTAGAGAAAATTCAATGGTTGAAGGGAGAACACTAGATTTGTTTATAAGTAAGCTGATGACTCAAGGGTTTTCTTTAGGCTAGACAATAGGAGCTGATCACTCTTGGCTCTGGGTGGGGTTTTCTTCCAGGGAGCTCCCAATGCAACTAGGCTGCTTCGGTATTTTGGATATCAATCAAGGATTTATTACTAGAATTGGTCTGATAATTGCTGAGCTGGATGTATGCAGGTGTAGGTTCATTAACATCTGGAGCAGAGATTCCCAGGATGCAGTGCGTCCCTGCTTTTCTGGTCCCAGAATTCAGTGTGGTTCTCTGTTCTCCATTCTGTATGCAAATTGAGATGTCTCCCTGTCCCATCTCTCATGCAGATGAGGCGAGGGGAGTTGTCTCTGTTCTTCATTCTGTATGTTAATGGAGATGTCTTAATCTTGTCACCCTTGTCAGGAGAGGCCAACGCCCTTCACAGCTCTCTGCAAGTCTTTTCTCTGATGGGTTTTGGTTTAAGCAGAGGCTGGTAGGGAGGTATTTTTCATGAGTCAGACAGGCTGGATACTGCGCCCTGGTTCCCCAAGAACACAGAGCTGACTGGTACCAGTCGTGGCAGCCTTCCTCTGCAAGCGTCAGGTGCAAGTGCTCCTGTACCTGGAGGACTGGCTCATCAAGGCTGAATCGCAAGTACAGGCTACAGAGCATGTGTCTCTGGCTTGGGCCACCTTCCGCAGGCTGGGCCTCATTTTGAATGTGCCCAAATCCACCCTAGCCCCGACGCAGAGAATAGAATTCATAGGAGCTCTCATGGACTCCACACAGGCCAGGACGTCCCTGCCCGAGCTGCGCGTCCAAGCACCTCACGGACATTATCGAAAACCTTCGCCAATTCCCCACAACCACGGCCAGAAATTGCATGAAAGTGTTGGGCATACGGCGGCCTGCACATACGTGGTCCAGCACACCTTCGGCCCCTCCAGGCGTGGTTGGCGCGGGTACACAGGCCGGGCAGGGACCCACTGGACCGGATAGTTACCCTCCCCCTTTGCATTCTCGAGTCTCTCCACTGGTGGCTGCAGCGGGAGTACCCTTTGCCAAACCCCATCCTACACTATCGCTAGTCACGGACGTCTCGGCGCTCAGTTGGGGAGCGCACCTGGGCAATATCAGAACCCAAGGGCTATGGTCCCACACAGAACTATCGCTGCACATCAATGTAAGAGAGCTGAGGACGGTTCGTCTGGTATGTCAAGCGTTCCAGGCCCGCCTTCAGGGCGCATGTGTGTCGGTGCTGACGGACAACACTGCAGCGATGTTCTATATAAACAAACAGGGTAGTGCTTGTTCCTCTCCCCTGTGCCAGGAAGCCCTCGAGCTGTGGGACTTTTGCATGGTCCACTCGACACACCTAGAGGCATCGCACCTTCCGGGAGTGCAAAATGAGCTAGCCGACCACCTCAGCCTCTCGTTTCATAGTCACCTCAGGCCGGACATCGCGCACTCGATTTTCCAGAGGTGGGGCTTTCCGCACATAGACCTCTACGCAACGCGGAGCAACAGGAAGTGCCAGCGGTTCTGCTCTTTCCTGAACCACAGCCCAGGCTCCATCGCGGACGCCTTTCACCTTTCATGGACAAGTCACCTGCTATACACGTTCCCGCCCTTCCCTCTCATACACAGAGTCCTCCTCAAGACTTGCTAGGACAGGGCTTCCTTTATCCTCATAGCACCAGCATGGCCCCGCCAACACTGGTTCACCCTGCTGATGAACCTCTCAGTGGATAGACCAGTAGCCCTTCCTGTGTGCCTGAGCCTCATCACACAGGACCACACCCACCTGCAATACCTCAACCTGGAGTTCCTCCAACTCATGGCGTGGAAATTCCACGGCTGAACCCTCATGAGCTTCAGTGTTCAGACCCAGTGAGGGAGGTCCTGCTGGGAAGTAGGAAACCCTTCACTCGTGACACGTACCTGGCAAAGTGGAAGTACTTTTGCATCTGGTCTCTGGAGAGGGGCACTGAACCTCAGCCAGTGCCAATTCCCCTTGTTTTGGACTACCTGTTATACCTCCAGCAGCAGGGGTTGGCAATATCATCTCTCAAGGTACACCTGGCTGTCATTTTGGCCTTCCACATGGGGGCAGCGGGTAGGTCAGTCTTCGGCAAGCCCATGGTGGGCTGGTTTCTCAAGGGCTTGGACAGACTTTATCCCCAGGTACAACGGCCCGTTCCCCATTGGGACCTCAACCTGGTCCTGTCCACGCTCATGGGGCCCCCTTTCGAGCCCATGGCGACCTGCCCTCTGTCCTACCTTTCCTGGAAGGTGGCCTTTCTGGTGGCCATAACCTCGGCCAGAAGGGTAGCCAAGCTCAGAGCACTGACTTCCAAGCCCCACTATAATACAGTCTTTTATAAAGACAAGGTGCAGCTATGCCCTCACCCCGCGTTTCTGCCAAAGGTAGTCTCCCAGTTTCATGTGAACCAGGACATATTTTTACCTGTGTTCTTCCCTAAGCCACATCTCAGTAACAGAGGGTCCATGTTCCATTCTCTGGACGTCAGGTGTGCCCCAGCATTCTATACTGAGCGCACAAAGCCATTTGGTAAGTCACCACAGCTCTTTATTGCAATCGCAGAAAGGATGAAGGGGCTTCCGATCTCATCCCAGTGCATTTCATCATGGATCACGTCCTGTATCAGGACTTGCTACGACCTGGCTAAAATTCCAGCCCCTCCGCTTATGGTGCATTCCATGAGAGCGCAGGCATCAGCCGCAGAATTCCTGGCGCAGATCCCTATCCAGGAAATATGCAAGGCAGCAATGTGGCCCTCTATCCACAGCTTCACATCACACTACGCCATTACCCAACAGGCAAAGGACGATGCAGCCTTTGGCAGGGCAGTCCTGCATTCCTCAACCAGGTGAACTCCAACCCCTCCCCCAGGGAAACTGCTTGGGAGTCACCTATTGGAATCAAGTATCAGGGGTAGCCATGTTAGTCTGTATCTACAAAAACAACAAAGAGTCTGGTGGCACCTTAAAGACTAACAGATTTATTTGGGCATAAGCTTTCGTGGGTAAAAACCTCACTTCTGGAGGTTTTTTAAACCCACGAAAGCTTATGCCCAAATAAATCTGTTAGTCTTTAAGGTGCCACCAGAGTCCTTGTTGTTTTTGTACCTATTGGAATGCACATGAGCAACACATCTCGAAGAACAACAGTTACGAGAGGTAGGTAACCGTTTTTTCACTAGAATCACTAGTGATGGGATGCATAGGAACCTCCCTGAGTGTTTATTCCCTTGGGTGTTTGCAGACGCCGGCATCTCAGAAGTGGCTCAGATCCGACTGGCGAATGGCCCGAATCACTGCGCTGGGAGAGTCGAGGTGCTTCACAACCAGCTGTGGGGAACCGTGTGTGATGACAGCTGGGACATACGGGATGCCGGAGTGGTGTGCAGGCAGCTGGGCTGTGGGACGGCGTTATCAGCCCCAGGAGGGGCTCGATTTGGGCGAGGATCAGACCGTATCTGGCTGGATGATGTCAACTGCACAGGGACAGAAGTTGCCCTCTCCGATTGCAGGGCTCGGCCTTGGGGAGACAATACCTGTACCCATGGAGAAGATGCCGGTGTTGTGTGCACAGGTAACTTGTATCCATCACGTCACTGTGGGTGGTGCAGGGATCAGGCTGGGAAGTTTTCAGCACAGACCCAGCTCTCCTGTCTGAGTCAGCGCTGAGAGACAGACACCCCCAGCCTGCACTGCCCCCCCACCTCCACTGCAGAGCTGTGTGGGATCCACCCCGAGATCATGCCCGTCTGCCCCTACATTGGCACCGAGCTCCGGGCTGCAGGCGTCAGTCTGAGCCCAGCCCCCAGTAAAGAGGAAGGAGCTGGATCTGCAGCATCTGCTTGTCTGTCTGTTCTGGGGAGCTCTGTTCGCACTGGGCAGTGGCCTGTAACCCCCATAGCCCCAGCACGGGGTGCTCCGCAATGCAGGGCCCTCGGGGTCTGTGCTCTGTGTAACTGGCCGGCCCCCTCGGCCTGGCTGCCCAGTTTGCCCGTCTGCCCATTGTGGACCCACAGGGTCTGGTCCAGGTCACCAGTCTCCTGGGAGTGACCCCTTTAATGTGCTGGGAGCAGACGCCCCCACACCCATCCCCAGGGGCAGGGCCGTGCCCTCGGCACCAGCAGCCCCGTCTCTCCCCGCGGCGCCCTGCATGAGCCCAGCCCAACCTGCGGGAGGCTTGTACTGGGCCCCTCCAGGGCGCCTGGCCAAGGGAGCCCTCCCCGCCACACCAGCAGCCTTGGCATAGAGAGCAGGGCTAATAGTCACCGGGCTGCAGCATCCCGCAGCTGGGGGCTGGCACGGAGAGGCAGGGCTAAGCCATTGTCCAGGCTTGAGCTCTCGGTGTCCTTTCCAATCCCAGGTGAGCCCGGAGCCTCTCGCCAAAGGCAGCTCTTAGCCACCGCCTGCCCCACTCAGCCCTTTGGCGCCAGGCAGGGCCCTGCTGAGCATAGGCGGCGAGATATATGGGCTCATGGTGCCCGGGCTCCAGCAATATTCAGGGCCCGGGGGCCTGGCTCCACCAATGTTTGGGGCCGGGTCTGTCCCCCGGCCCCTCCTGCCGCCGCCACACGCCTCCCCTGAATATCCCCCCGGCCCCACTTACTGTCCCCGGCGCCTTCCAGGGTCCTGGCGCAGAGCAACTCTCCCCTGCAGCTCCATGCTGCCTCCCTGCATTAACTGCCGCCGCCGGGTCCTAGTGCCCCCCATTCACTACTGCCAGGGCAGGTTCACCCTGAGCCTGCCCTTCCCCCTCAGACCCTTTCATTTTCCAATGGGACCCTCCACCAGCAGAGGGCCCCCCCCCCACCCGCAGTCACCGCTCCTGCCCCATGCTGGACAAGGGGCAGCCCCACCCCCAGTGAGGCTAGAGTGAGGGGCAGCAGCAGGGGAGGCGGTGCACATGTGATGGCAGCCCCCTCCCAGCACCCACCGCAGGGGAGGCAAGGGGGCTTCCTGTATCTGAGAGGGGCCCTAGGAGCACATGCAGTGACAGTGGTGCGAGGTGAGTTTGGTGCAGCGGGGAAGTGTGGGGGGGGGCTCCCCCGTAGCTCGCTGCTGCCTGTGGGGAGGGGGCTGGGGGGAATCCTTCTCTCTGGCCCTTGCCCCGGGGCAGCCTGTCTGCACCCCAAACTCCTCATCCCCAGCCCTGCCCCACCCCAGAGCCCTCACCCCCTGCACCTCAACCCTCTGCCCTAACCCTGAGCCCCCTCCCACACCCCAAACCCCTCAGCCACAGCCCTCACTCCTGCACCCTAGCCCTCTGCCTGAGCCCCTCCCACACCCCAAACCCCTCATCCCCACCCCCGCCCGCACCCCCGCACCCCAACCCTCTGCCCTAGCCCTGAGCCCCCCTCCCACACCCCAAACCCCTCAGCCACAGTCCTCACCCCTGCACCCCAGCCCTCTGCCTGAGCCCCTCCCACACCCCAAACCCCTCATCACCAGACCCACCCCAGAGCCCTCACATTTTTACATTATTTAAAAAAATATACAGTAACTCCCCACTTAACGTTGTGTTCTGTTCCTGAAAAATGCTACTTTAAGTGAAACAATGTTAAGCGACTCCAATTTCCCCATAAGAATTAATGTAAATTGGGGGTTAGGTTTCAGGGAATTTTTTTTTTTTTGCCAGACAAAAGACTATATTTTTATATATATATATATATATACACAGTATAAGTTTTAAACAAAAAATTAATACGGTACACAGCAATGATGATTGTGAAGCTTGGTTGAGGTGGTGGAGTCAGAAGGTGGGATATTTCCCATGGAATGCCTTACTGCTAAATGCTAAACTAGCACTCGGCTGAGCCCTCAGGGGTTAACCCATTGTTGTTAATGCAGCCTCACGCTACAAGGCAGCATGAATGGGGGGGGGGGCGCGACAGCATGGGAGAGAGAGACAGAGACACACACGCTGTGTGTGAGAGAGAGACTTTGAGATAGTAGCTGCTGCCAGCAAGCTCCCTCCATTCTGAGCCCTGTCGTGTCGTTCCCCCTTGTGAAGATGGGGGCAGGAATGGGGGAGGGGGACACCCTGACAACAGCACCCCTCTTCCCCCTCCCTCCCTGCACATAGGGTGACCAGACAGCAAGTGTGAAAAATCAGGACAGGGGGTGTGGGGTAATAGGAGCCTACATATGAAAAAGACCCCAAAATCAGGACTGTCCCTATAAAATTGGGACATCTGGTCACCCTACCTGCATAGTAAGCAGGAGGCTCCCGGAGCAGCTCCAAGGCAGGGGGCAGGAACAGCATAGGGCAGTGGGTGGGAGGGACACCTGAACTACCCAGCAAATAACAGAGGGGTAGCCGTGTTAGTCTGAATCTGTAAAAAGCAACAGAGGGTCCTGTGGCACCTTTAAGACTAACAGAAGTATTGGAGCATAAGTTTTCGTGGGTGAATGCCCACTTCATCAGCATTACCCAGCAAATGACAGCCTTCTGGGTGGCAGCCACACAGGGAACTTAGGGGGGCTGTCAGCCCACCCTAGTTCCAAGCCCCCACCAGCTAGCTCCAATGGGCTGCTCTTCCTGCAGGCAGTGGACAAAGCAAGCGGCTGCCAAACAACACTATAAGGGAGCACTGGGCAACTTTAAACAATCATGTTCTCTAATTCAGAGGTTCTCAAACTGTGCTCCACGGACCACCACTGGTCCGCGAGCTCCATTCAGGTGGTCTGCGGATAGGTCCCTCTAAGGTGCACTCCTGGGCGGCCGCGCATGAGAGAATGAGGGCTACCCACCTAATTAGTGGAGCTGCGCAGGCGTGGCTCCTCTAATTAGGTGCCTGGACCCTGGAGAAGATGCACATGTACGGTGAGGTGGTGGCCTTGGGGGGAACAGGGAATAGGTAGGAGGGGCACTGGTGTGAGAAGAGAGGGTGGGGGGAATTTGGGAAGTGCAGGGCTATGGCTCAGGGCTGCGGCTGCTGGGGAGAGACCCCCTCTTTCCCAGCTTCAGCTCTGTGGGCGCTGTGGCAGGGGAGAGACTCCCCTGCTTTCCAGCCAGAGCTCAGGGGCTGCTGCTGTGGGGGAGAGAGGGAGAGAACCCCCTTCTTCCCAGTCCCAGTTGGGGACTACTGCGGCAGGGGAGGGAGGGCACATCCATTGCATTAGAAAGGTTAAGACTACTGATATTAAAATATGAGGTGTGTGCTTTTATGTGTAGAACGAAAAAAGTTAATTATTAATTAGGGGTTTTTTAACAATAGTTAGCTAACGGTACATACAACATCTGGAAAGATCATTAAGTGGTCTGCCAAGACCCTCAGCAATTTTCAAGTGATCTGCGGAAAAAAAAGTTTGAGAGCCACTGCTCTCATTGATCAGCAACAAAACAACGTTAACCGGGATGACTTTAAGTGAGGGGAGTTACTGTATATTGGCTTACAAGACAGGTGTGTGTGCGGGGGGGGGGGATGGGGGACTTGGACTTGGACTTGTTCTGGGCACCACCAAAAATTATACAAACCTGCCGCCCCTGCTGCTGACTTCACAGCAGGCCAGGGAGACACGAGTGTCCCGTGATCAGCGCTGGGGCTTCCCTTGGCTCTCTGGACCCTCTGCTGATTTGGGTCGGTTTCAGTTCTTGAGCGACCCAGTCACGCCCCCCCCCAGCCAGCAAGGGGCCTCGCTTCAGCTGGGCTCCAAGAGCAGCGTTAACTAGGGTTACCATATTTCAGCAAGCAAAAAAGAGGACGGGAGGAGCCCCGCCCTAGCCCCGCCCCTGTCATGCTCTAGCCCCGCCCCTGCCCCTTCCACTCCCTCCCACTTCCCGCCCCCCTCAGAACCCCCAACCCTCCCCCCGCTCCTTGTCCCCTGACTGCCCCCTCCTGGGGCCCCTGCCCCTAACTGTCCCCCAGGACTCCACCCCCTACCTAAGCCTCCCTGCCTCTTGTCCCCTGACTGCCCCCTCCTGAGACCCTCCCCCCATCCTAACTGGCCCTCTAGGACCCTACCCCCTACCTGTCCCCTGACTGCCCCAACCCTTATCCACACCCCCACCCTCAGACAGACCCCTGGGACTCCCACGCCCCATCCAACCCACTCCCCACCCCCTGACAGCCCCCCCCAGAACTCCCGACCCATCTAAACCCCTCTGCTCCCTGTCCCCTGACTGCTCCGATCCCTCTCCCCACCCCTGCCCCCTGACAGCCCCGCCCCCAGAACTCCCAACCCCCCCCCCGCTCCTTGTCCCCTGACTGCCCCCTCCTGGGACCCCTGCTCCTAACTACCCTCCAGAACCCCACCCCCTACCTAAGCCTCCCTGTTCCTTGTCCCCTAACTGCCCCCTCCTAAGACCCCCCCCCACCCTAACTGCCCCCCAGGACCCTACCCCCTACCTGTACCCTGACTGCCCAAAACCTTATCCACCCCCCCCCAGAAAGCTCCCCCCCGAACTCCCGACCCCCCCGTCTCTTGACTGCCCCCTCCAGAACCTCCCTGCCCCTTCTCCGACCCCCTGGCCCCCTTACCCTGCCGCTTGTCCCGGCACGCTGGGCAGCAGGGGAGGAGGAGCGGGGGAGGAGCTCCAGACTGCCGGAGGCGATCTGCGAATGCAGGGAGGGAGGGAGGGAGGGAGTGATCTCTGCTGCAGGGGAAGCAGAGGAGGGGCTCTCTCTGGCTGTCGGAGCCCCATGTAAGTGGCACCATCCGGCCGGCTGCCCTGTTAGCTGCGCACGCTCTGCATGGGGGGTGGGGGGAGTCCGGACATTTACAAATTCCCCCCGGACGCTATTTTTAGCTCAAAAAGCCAGACATATCCGGGGGAATCTGGACGAATGGTAACCCTAGCGTTAACCCCTGTGCCCCCGCTGGGTAGTGATACAAACCACAGAGGGAACCTGAGGCACACACAGGAGTCGTAAAAATAACACAGAAAATTCCCACTTCATCACCTCCCTTTCCCCGGGGCCGGGTGAGGCTTTGGGTGATGGGCTGCAAAATAAAGGGTGAACCGCTGCCCTGGCTCCTCCCACCCTGTCCACTGGGCTCTGCACCCCACCCCCTGGGCACTGCATCCCACCCCATCCCCTGGGCTCTGTGCCCCAGCCCCCACCAACCCCTGCAGTTTTGCCCCCCATCCCCTGAGTTCTGCACCCCGCACCAACCTCTGGGCTCTTCCCCCCCATCCCCTGCACACTGCCCCCGATCCCTTGGGCACCACACCCCATCCCGTGAGCTCTGCGCACACTCACTCACCAACCCCTGGGCTCTGCATCCCCCTCCCCACCACACCAACCCCTGGGCTCTGGCCAGGGACAAAGACATGCAGAAGCCCCAGCGGGACGCAGCCCCCAGGGCTAAATGAACCGGAGCCCCGCCCTGCAGCTGGGTGGGGCAGCACCTGTCATGGGCGGGAGGGGAGCTCCCTGCCCCTGCTGCCCTTCCCAGGGGAAGAGCTCACCCTGCCGGGTGGGAGATGCCTAGGTCCTGCATGGCCTGGTTTGGAAGCAGAGGGCCCCTCTCAGGGTGTGTGCTGGGGCTGCAAGGGCCGAGCAGGGCGTGGTTCTGCACCACATGGCAGACACCCTAACGGCCTGATCATGCCAGCAACCCGGCCAGCAGGGGCTCCAGCATCTCTGCCCTGGGCTGGGCAGCTCTACGCCGGGGAGATCGGTTCATGGCGCGTCCTCCGTGACAGAGCTTGGGAAGCAGCCGGCGATCCCAGCAGGTCACCACCTGCTCAAAACCTCGTTACTCCTGGGCATTAACACCAGCTCCCCTGAGCGCATAGGCCCTGGGAACTGCTGGCAGGAAGGAGCTGGCAACCCAGGCAGGGCATCTGGGAACCGCGGGCAGGAGGGGTTGGTGAGCCAGGCAGGGCACCTGGGAACCGCGTGCAGGAAGGGGCTGGCGAGCCAGGCAGGGCACCTGGGAACCGCAGGCAGGAGAGGGCTGGTGACCCAGGCAGGGCGCCTGGGAGCTGCATGAGGAGAGATCCACACACCAGAAGATGCAGCCTGGGCTGGTCCAGCCAGACACTCACTGACCCAAGGCCAGAAGAGAGACACAACACAGCAGGCAGGCACAGGACCCATGACGAGGGAGGGGGGTGTCAGCAGGAACCCGACTCACCTCCCGCGAGGGGCCGATGGAGCTGGTGCTGTTGGTGGGTCCCTCGCCCAGGCCAGGTCTGTCAAGACGTCTCTCTCAAGCTCATGCCAACGACAGGCCAAGTGTCCCCCAGGGGGTCTCGGGGTCCCAGGAGCTGGGGGACAGCCAGGCTGGGGGAGTGACCTCCTTCTGATCAACCCATCTCCCAGCTGGATCCTCCCCCAAAGCTGTCTTCTAAGGTGCCTGCAAGCTCCTATTGGGTCAGGCTCCCCCCTCCCTCAGCTGCCATGTGGGGGACGCCCTCTCAGACCTAAAGGGCCAGCTCAGCCAGAGAAGGAAGTGGAGCCGGCTGCAGAGATTCCAGGCAGTCAGAAGGGGAAGCAGTCAGAAAGTTGGGCCAGCGCCATGGGACTCAGGACAGTCACAGAGTGGGGAGGTGCCTCTGAGGTCCCTGCTCTAGCCAGCAGATGCCACTCACTCCGCTCCCAGAGCCAGAGATAGAACCCAGGAGTCCCAGCTCTCAGCCCCCCATGCTCTAACCACTACACCCCACTCCCCTCCCAGAGCTGGGCCAGCACTGGGGCCAGCACTGCCTGTACAGGGAGAGTGCCCCCCACTGAGCTCCTGCCCTGCTCCCTGCAGCACTGGCCATCCATTGCCACATCAGCGGGTTCATTTGCAGGCAACACTATTGACCGCAGTGTCACTCCCCTGCCCTACTCCCCCCAGCCCTGGGACACATGCTGAGCCCAGTGCCATGATGCCAGGAAACGATCTTGTGACCAGTCCATGGGCCGGCCCCTCACTCCGGTTCCTCCCATGTTGGCCTGGCAGTCCTGGGGCTGCCCGGGCTGGGTGGGGTGAGACGAGCTCTTGGCGCTGGATCACGGCAGGACGGAGCTGCTCGCCCCTGGGGAGCCATGGATCTGCGGCTGTCCCTCATGTTCTGATTAGTTGAGGGCCCCTCTGGGTGTGTAAGCCCCTCCATCCCGGGTTAAATGCACATACTGCTGAGTGGAAATGGGAGCAAGGGATAATGGGGAGGAGAATGAGCTTATGGATAAGGGACACGATGGGGAGCCAGGAATCCGGATACACCCTTGTCTTGTCCCGATGTCTGATGGTTATAGCAGGGAAAGGAGGCCAGGAGCAGGGGGAGGGGGGCAGGTTCTGTCCCCGTCTCTGGCCAGGGAGTGGAGTGGAGGGGGGCAGGTTCTATTCCCTGTTCTGCACAAGGCTCACTGTGTGACGTGGGGTAAGTCACTTCCTGTCTCTGTGCCTCAGTTTCCCCTCTGTACAGCAGGTGCACTGATGCTGTGCCATTTCCTGGGCTCAGTGACCTGTCTGTGCAGCATGTGGCGGGAGGGAGGTGCGGGAGAAGGGCCCAGGGTTAGTGTCTTGGGAAAGCCTATTCTGCCCTGTTCTGCACTCGCTGGCAATGCCTCGCGCTGAGCTGGGCCTTCAGTCCCTGCAGCCCTTGGGATCTCCCCGCGAAGCCCCAGAGCAGGCGTCCCAGCAGCTGCGTTTGCTTTGCCAGAGGTGAGGCTGGTAGGTGGCCCCCACCGCTGCGCCGGGCGGGTGGAGGTGCGTCTGGACGGGCGCTGGGGCACCGTGTGTGACGACGGCTGGGGCCTGAACGACGTGGCCGTGGTGTGCAGGCAGCTGGGCTGTGGGCCGGCCGTGGAAGCGCTGAGTGGTAAAGTGTTCGGCCCGGGCAACGAGTCAGAGCCTGTCCTGATGATGGACGTGCAGTGCCAGGGGACAGAGGCGGCGCTGGGGAACTGCTCGTACATGGATCCAGGGGACCTCTGCCAGCATGATGAGGACGCAGGGGCCCGTTGCCAAGGTGAGCCGGCCTGGGGAGCCCTGGCCCTAAGGGAGGGATGGGAGGATGCCTGGGGTCCCAGGGTGGGGTGCTCAGTTCTGACTGAGTGGCCTTGCTGGGTGAGCACTGCACAGTCTGCCCGGGGAGCAGGGAGGGGACCTGACAGGTCCGGAGGGCGGGACAAGCAGGGCCTGGGCTCTGCTCCCTGTCATGTCCCCTTGCTCCCTGGTGGGGGTACAACGAACTCGCCTGTTCCCCCCCTCAACAGGGGATGTGGCTGAGCCCTGCCCTGCCGAGTCCCCCCACAGGGAGAGGGCCTCAGTCTGTGTGTGCTGGTGGGGCCAGGCAGTGCCCTCAGGGGGCTGATCTGTGTACCAGGGAGAGGAGAAAGGAAGAGCAGCTGATGGGCAGCCGGCCTGCGCCTCCTGTGGCTCCCCCGTTCCCCTGGGTCCCAGCACATGTCACTGCTGTGTCTGGCTCTAACTGCTCTGGACTCTGCCCCGCCCGGCGCCACTTTCCTGCAGGTGCCTTGGGACCGGGAAGCTTTGGGGTGCACGGGCCCCTCTCTGCTCCTCACAGTTTCCCCCTTGTCTCTCTCCAGCTGCCGACGTGGGAGTCTCCTCCTCCTCAGGTATGTATTTCTGGCCCCCAGGGAGCTGCACTTTGCCAGAGCCCACTCCAGGATCCCAACCCCCTTGGCATGATGGCTGGGGCCTGAGCAGAGGTGACCACGGCCGCCCTTTGGAGAGTCAGCTGCCCAAGCACAGGTCCCAGAGTGCAACGGTGTTAAGGCAGGTTAGGTCACAGAATGCAACAGGAGCGAGGAGACTGACCGAGCGCAGATACCAGCATACAATGGGAACAAGGCAGCTGCCTCGGTGCAAGCACAAACAGGAGCAAGGCACTAGGAGCTGCCCCTGTGTGAGCTGTGACTCATTGCAATGGAGCATGTTGCCCTGGGAACGTGGCGTCACCTTTTTCTCCCTCCAGCTCTGGTTTCACCCTGTGCTGTAGTTTCACTCAGTACTGGGATCTGCCAGCCATATTGTGTTAGATCAAAGGGAGCAGAAACCCCAGCTATTTACCACTTCCCCCCCCCCACACCCCTTACTTCCCCTACAACTCTTAGCAAGAAACTGCCAGCCCCTTGTGTGTTCACACTCAATCTAGCCCCTGTCCTCCAGGTCAGGGTGGCCCCTCTCTCCATGGGGTACCCCCTTGTTGTCACACTGACCCGGGCCCCCATTGCATCCCTGCCGTCACACAGCGCGCGGACCATGTGCTGTGAGCCTGGCGCATGAAAACTGTCCAGGCTGGGCAGCACAGGGCACACGATGGCCCTCCCAGTGTGCGTGCAAATGAGGTAGGAAGGGAGCTGGGCAGTCTAACCAGCCCACCTGGGGGCAGAGTGCCCTGTATGCAAATGAGGGGGGCATGTAGGGACACACCCACCTTGCTCAAGGGAGCCAGGGTCTCTCCCCTCCAGCTGCCAGTCCTGGCCCCGCAGCAGGGGCACTACCCTGTCTCCCCAGGAGCCGTGTGCTCTGCGGGCGGGCGGGCTCGAGGGGACACTACCCATCTTTCCCTAGTGACCACGTGGCCAACGGGAAGCTCTGGGTGTTTAATGCACATGCTGCTGAGTGGAAATGGGAGCAAGGGGTAATGGGGAGGAGAACGAGTTTATGGATAAGGGGCAGGATGGAGAGCCAGGAGTCCGGATCCACCCTTGTCTTGGTCCCGATGTCTTATGGTTAGAGCAGGGAAAGGGGGCCAGGAGCAGGGGGAGGGGGCCAGGTTCTGTCCCTGCCTCTGGCCTGGGAGGGCGTTCTATTCCCTGCTCTGCACAAGGCTCATTGTTTAACCTGGAGTAAGTCACTTCCTGTCTCGGTGTCTCAGTTTCCCTTCTGTAAAGCAGGGGCACTGATGCTGTGCCATTTCCTGGGGCTCAGTGACCTGTCTGTGCAGCATGTGGTGGGCGGGAGGGAGGTGCGGACCCAGGGTTAGTGTCGCGGGAAAGCCCATTCTGCCCTGTTCTTCACTCGCTGGCAATGCCTCGCGCTGAGCTGGGCCTTCTGTCCTTGCAGGCGCTGGGGTCTCCCCGCGCAGCCCCAGAGCTGGCGTCCCAGCAGCTGGGTTTGCTTTGCCAGAGGTGAGGCTGGTAGGTGGCCCCCACCGCTGCGCCGGGCGGGTGGAGGTGCGTCTGGACGGGTCCTGGGGCACCGTGTGTGACGACGGCTGGGACCTGAACGACGTGGCCGTGGTGTGCAGACAGCTGGGCTGCGGGCAGGCCATGGAAGCGCTGAGTGGTAAAGTGTTCGGCCCGGGCCCCAAGTCGGAGCCTGTCCTGATGATGGACGTGCAGTGCCAGGGGACAGAGGCGGCGCTGGGGAACTGCTCGTACATGGATCCAGGGGACCTCTGCCAGCATGATGAGGATGCGGGGGCCCGTTGCCAAGGTGAGCCGGCCTGGGGAGCCCTGACCCTAAGGGAGGGATGGGAGGATGTCTGGGGTCCCAGGGTGGGGTGCTCAGTTCTGATTGAGCGGCCTTGCTGGGTGAGCACTGCACAGTCTGCCCGGGGAGCGGGGAGGGGACCTGACATGTCTGGAGGGTGGGACAAGCAGGGCCTGGGCTCTGCTCCCTGTCATGTCCCCTTGCTCCCTGGTGGGGGTACAACGAACTCGCCTGTTTCCCCCCTCAACAGGGGATGTGGCTGAGCCCTGCCCTGCCGAGTCCCCCCACAGGGAGAGGGCCTCAGTCTGTGTGTGCTGGTGGGGCCAGGCAGTGCCCTCAGGGGGCTGGTCTGTTTACCAGGGAGAGGAGAAGGGAAGAGCAGCCGATGGGCAGACGTCCTGGACCTCCTGCGGCTCCCCCGTTCCCCTGGGTCCCAGCACATGTCACTGCTGTGTCTGGCTCTAACTGCTCTGGACTCTGCCCCGCCCGGCGCCACTTTCCTGCAGGTGCCTTGGGACCAGGAGGCTTTGGGGTGCACGGGCCCCTCTCTGCTCCTGACAGTTTCCCCCTTGTCTCTCCCCAGGTGCCTCCTCAGGTATGTATTTCTGGTGCCCAGGGGGCTGCACTTGGCCAGAGCCCAGGCCAGAATCCCAACCCCCCTGGCATCACTGCTGGGGCCTGAGCAGAGGTGACCACGGCCGCCCTTTGGAGAGTCAGCTGCCCAAGCACAGGTCCCAGAGTGCAACGGTGTTACGGCACCTGCCTGAAGTTAGGTCCCAGCATGCAATAGGAGCGAGGAGGCTGGCCAAGCACAGATCCCAGCATGCAACGGGAGCAAGGTGGCTGCCTGAGTGCAGGTCCCAGCATGCAATGAGATCAAGGGAGCTGCCTGAGGGCAGTGATGATGTGACGACGAGAAGCTCTGGGTGTTTAATGCACGTGCTGCTGAGTGGAAATGGGAGCAAGGGGTAATGGGGAGGAGAACGAGCTTATGGATAAGGGACAGGATGGGGAGCCAGGAGTCCGGATCCACCCTTGTCTTGGTCCCGATGTCCTATGGTTAGAGCAGGGAAAGGGGGCCGGGGGTGGGGGCCAGGTTCTGTCCCTGCCTCTGGCCAAGGAGTGGGGGGCGGGCAGGTTCTATTCCCTACTCTGCACAAGGCTCACTGTGTCACCTGGGGTAAGTCACTTCCTGTCTCTGTGCCTCAGTTTCCCTTCTGTAAAGCAGGGGCGCTGATGCTGAGCCATTCCTGGGGTCTCCCCGCGCAGCCCTGGAGCAGGCGTCTCAGCAGCTGCATTTGCTTTGCCAGACGTGAGGCTGGTAGGTGGCCCCCACCGCTGCGCCGGGCGGGTGGAGGTGCGTCTGGACGGGCCCTGGGGCACCGTGTGTGACAATGGCTGGGACATCAGCGACGTGGCCGTGGTGTGCAGACAGCTGGGCTGTGGGCCGGCCATGGAAGCGCTGAGTGGTAAAGGGTTCGGCCCGGGCGTCAAGTCAGACCCTGTCCTGATGAGGAACGTTCAGTGCCAGGGGACAGAGGCCGCGCTGGGGAGCTGCCCGTACACGGATGCAGGGGACCTCTGCCAGCATGATAAGGACGCTGGAGCCCGTTGCAAAGGTGAGCCGGCCTGGAGTGCCCTAGCCCTAAGGGAGAGATGGGAGGATGCCTGGGGTCCCAGGGTGGGGTGCTCAGTTCTCCACAGAGCGGCCTTCCTGGGTGAGCACTGCACACTCTGCCCGGGGAGCAGGGCGGGGACCTGACAGGCCCCGAGGGTGGGACAAGCAGGGTCTGGGCTCTGTTCCCTGTCACACACCAAAGGGCAGGGTTATGAAGGGAAAACGCCCTCATGCGGCAGGGTCAGCGTCCACACGCACCATCCGATACTGATACATCCTCAGCTTACTCGCTGCCGAGTCCAAGCCTGGGAGGTGCGGCACTGCCCCCCTCCCCACGGGACACCGGAGTCATGTGCCAAGGTGAGAAAGCAGCGCTGGCACCAGGCCCTCACCCCCTGCCAGAGGCCCAGGTCAGGCAGCGTGTGCCATGGCCCCAGCTGAGCCTGGCAACAGCTGCCCCTCCTGGTTGGGCACACAGGGCACAGACAGCACAGCACTGGCGCCCCTGCCATGTAGGGGTCAGTCCCGGGCAAGCCCCCTCCACCAGCCAGGCCATGCCTTCCCAGCATGCATTGGGGCACCGACGCAGCTGACCCCCCCCCCCCCCGCCCCCTCCTCGCAGAGCCCTTCGCACTGCGGTTGGCGGACGGCCCAAGCAACTGCTCCGGGCGGCTAGAGGTGCAGTATGATGGGCTGTGGGGCACCGTGTGTGACAACGACTGGTCGGAGACCAACGCCCAAGTGGTCTGCCGGGAGCTGCGCTGTGGCCAAGCCAAGCCACTGGCCCCAAAGCTGCAGGATTGGCCCCGCTTTCGCCAGGGTACGGGGAAAATCTGGCTGGACAACATCCGCTGCAAAGGCACCGAGGAGACCTTGCAGAACTGTGCCCACCACTTCTGGGGCTACCACAACTGCACCCACCAGAAGGACATCAGCGTGATCTGCCAGGTGCATGCCCACACCCAGGGAGATACAGGGAGCCCCACAACTTCTGGGTTCTGTCCCAGCTCTGGGAGGGGAGTGGGATCCAGGTGGCTAGCAGAGGGGCTGGGAGCCAGGACTCCTGGGTCCAGGCAGGCAGTGGCTGTAGGCACTGGCTGTGTCAGTGAAGGGGTGAGGCTGGGGCTGGCAGAAGGACACAGTTGGGTGAGGTGCCTGGTGCTCCCTGTATCCCTCGCCCGAGGCCATGGGCAGGGCTCCCTAACCACCTATGCTCTCTTATTCCCACAGGACAACTGAGCTGGCCACAGCTCTTCCATGGCCTCCCATTTTTTCCTCTCCCCCGCCCCCGAGCTTTCAGTGCATCCCCCAGGCCCTTCCTCTCTGCTGCCAGGCTCCCCGGCCCTGCCCGCCCAGCCCGGGGATGGCTGTCGGCTGTGCAGGGGCATGGCTTGGTGAGTGCCCAGGGGGATTCCCATTTCAGGGATGAACGCAGGTGCCCAGGGCATTTCCCTCCCACTGGGTGCCACACTCTGTGGGCTGCAGCACAAAGCTGGCACAGACTGGGGCTCACGTCTCACTAGCACTGGGGCAGCTCGTCCTGGCAGGCCCCGCTCAGAACACGCGTCTCCAGGGCCATCAGTCCAACTGCGGCCAAGGGAGCTGTCCCTGATAAACCCCACCATCGCCGGGGTGGGCCTGCATCCCCCCTCGGGGGCCAGGATACACGACTGTCTCCCCCGGAGGGGTCCGTGCTGCATGGAGAGGCAGGAGCCAGGAGGGGGAGAGCCCCGTGTGCCACACGCCATCCCAAGCTGAGCAGATGCGAATAAAGAGCTGAATCCGCTGGATGACCGACTGCCCCGTGTCTGCCCGCGTCTGCCAAGCGCTCAGCACTGCACAGGTGGGCCCAGGCCTCACCCAGCGCCCGGCACAGGCCTCACCCCAGCCGGTTCACAGCTTGATGCTCTGGGAGCAGCCCAGTTCCCGAGAGCTGTGGGCAGAGGTGTCCGGAGTGGCCAGGCACAGCAATGCCCTAAGGAAGGAAGGTGCTGCCTCCAGAACTGGCCCAGAGACAGCGAGCTCCTGCAGGCTTTGGGAGTCCCGGCTTTGGCCAGTAGATGGCAACAGTCTGCATGACAGCACACACACCCCACTCCTCACAGTCAGTCCCTCCCAGGGCTGGGGATAGAACCCAGGAGTCCTGGCTCCCAGCCCCCCTGCTCTCAGCAGCTGTCCCCGTTCCCTCACGACTGGCTGGTGTCCGTGCCGACACTGGGCCAGTGTAACTTCTCCCAGCATCTCTGGGCTGTGACCATGTGTCCTGGACAGTAGCGGATTTACCATGGAGCCACTGGCTCCATGGAGTCGGGCCCACACTCCAGGGGGGCCCCGGCCAGGCCCACTCTTCTCTGCCCCCCACTCTCTCCTGTGGGGGGCAGAAGCTTGGTGCTTCTGGCACTGAGGCTCCTGCTGCAGTAGGGCAGCCAAGCTCCCCCTCCCCTGCCTCTTCTCACAGCTTGCTCCCTTCCCGCCTTCCCCCTCCCTGCCCCACCCCACTCCCTGGGCTCTGCACCCCACCCCATCCCCTGGGCTCTGTGCCCCACCCACTGGTTACTGCACCCCACCCCATCCCCTGGGCTCTGTGCCCCACCCGCTGGTTACTGCACCCCACTCCATCCCCTGGGCTCTGCGCCCCACCCCATTTCCTGGGCTCTGCACCCCACCCGCTGGTTACTGCACCCCACCCCATCCCCTGGGCTCTGTGCCCCACCCACTGGTTACTGCACCCCACCCCATCCCTTGGGCTCTGTGCCCCACCCTCTGCTTACTGCACCCCACTCCATCCCCTGGGCTCTGCACCCCACCCCATCCCCTGGGCTCTGTGCCCCATAGGCGCAGACTTCCCCTCTTTCCCCTGGGTGCTCGACCCCCTCCCTCTGCCCCCAGCCCCGCCCCACTCCACCCCATCCATGAGGCCCCGCCTCTTCACACCCCTGTCCTGCCCCCATTCCAACACCGTCCCCGCCCCAACTCCTCCCCCTCCCTGCCCCTATTCTAACTCCTTCCCCAAATCCCCGCCCTGGCCCCACCTCTTCCCCGCCTCCTCCCCTGAGCACACCATGTTCCCCCTCCTCCCGGAGCATGCTAATGCTGCCAGCTGTTTGGCAGCATCTCGTTGTGAAGTGCTGGGAGATATGCCGAGGAGCGGGGATGCAGCGCGCTCAGGGGAGGAGGTGGGGCGGGGGGTGAGGGGAGCTTGGCTGCCAGTGGGTGTAGAGCACCCACTAATTTTTCCCCTTGGGTGCTCCAGCCCGGAGCACCCACGGAGTCGGTGCCTATGCTGTGCCCCATCCCCTGGGCTCTGCACCCCACCCCCATCAACCCCTGTGCTTTTGCCCCCCATCCCATGAGTTCTCCAACCCACCTGCCCCACCGACCCCTGGGCTCTTCCACCAATCCTCTGGGCTCTGCACCCCATCCCCTGGGCACTGCAACCCCCACCCCTGGGCTCTGGCCAGGGACAAAGGCATGCAGAAGCCCCAGCGGGACGCAGCCCCCAGGGCTAAATGAACTGGAGCCCCGCCCTGCAGCTGGGTGGGGCAGCACCTGTCATGGGCGGGAGGGGAGCTCCCTGCCCCTGCTGCCCTTCCCAGGGGAAGAGCTCACCCTGCCAGGTGGGAGATGCCTAGGTTCTGCATGGCCTGGTTTGGAAGCAGCGGGCCCGCTCAGGGTGTGTGCTGGGGCTGCAAGGGCCGAGCATGGGGTGGCTCTGCACCACATGGCAGACACCCTAACGGCCTGACCATGCCAGCAACCCGGCCAGCAGGGGCTCCAGCATCTCTGCCCTGGGCTGGGCAGCTCTACGCCAGGGAGATCGGTTCATGGCGCGTCCTCCATGACAGAGCTTGGGGAGCAGCTGGCGACCCCAGCAGGTCACCACCTGCTCAAAACCTCGTTACTCCTGGGCATTAACACCAGCTCCCCTGAGCGCAAAGGCCCCGGGAACAGTGGGCAGGAGGGGGCTGGCAAGCCAGGCAGGGCATCTGGGAAGCACGGGCAGGAGGGGGCTGGTGAGCCAGGCAGGGCATCTGGGAGCTGCACAACGACAGATCCACACACCAGAAGATGCAGCCCGGGCTGGCCCAGCCAGACACTCACTGACCCAAGGCAGCAGGGGAAGGCCAGGAGAGAGACACAACACGGCAGGCAGGGACAGGACCCATGACAAGGGAGGGGGGTGTCAGCAGGAACCCAACTCACCTCCTGTGTGGGGGCCGGTGGAGATGGTGCTGTTGGTGGGTCCCTCACCTGGGCCTGGTCTGTCAGGACATCTCTCTCAAGCTCAGAACAACAACAGGCCAAGTGTGTCCAAGTGGGTCTCGGGGTCCCAGGAGCTGGGGGACAGCCAGGCTGGGGGAGTGACCTCCTTCTGATCAACCCATCTCCTACCTGGATCTCTCCCCCAAAGTTGTCTTCTAAGGTGCCTGTAAGCCGATGGTGGGTGGAAGTGCCCAGCCCCTTGGTTCTCTGCTCACCGACGAGGCCCAGGTGCTGCCCCTCCCCCCATCTCCCATTTTTGGTTGTTGGTTCTGGTCCCACACTGCCCTCGTGTCATGGAGTCACCAGGCGATGCTCTAGAACTACTCCCTACAAAGCCAGTCAGGACTCTGTGGGAGCCTCCTGTCTCTGAGCAGACTGTCGCCAGGTATGTCGATGCTGCCGGGGGAGCCAGCTGAGGTCACTCAATCAGGGTGAACTGCAAAGAGAATGGGGCAGATAAACCCCAAACGCTGGTGGATATTCCAATACTTAGATTTCCCAAGCCAGCACAAAACAGCTTCTATAGTACCTCACTGGTTACTCAAAAGTCCAAACAACGCAGTTCCCTTGAAGTGCCCAGCCTCAGGCCTCCATCCAGACACACATGTCAGATATGATGATGATTACTGAAAATCTTATCTCATCATATAAAAGAAAAGGTTCTTCCAATCCCAAAGGATCAGCCACATACCCAGGTCCAATTATAACTTAGATCCTACCCAAAATACACGCTTATAGCCAATCCTTCTTAACTAAGCCAAAATTTATTAAAAAAGAAAAGAGAGAGAGTGTTGGTTAAAAGATCAATATACAGACAGACTTAAATTCAATTCTTGAGGTTCAGATACATAGCAGAGATGAGCTTGTAGTTGCCAAAAGTCCTTTTAGAAATAGTCCATAGGTTATACTCCCATGTCCATATTCAGGGGTGACTCCAGTCAGTGACTGGGGATCTCAATCCTTATGGCTCAATCCTTTCCCCCTCTTGAAACCCAAAGCAGATCTGAGATGAAGTAGGATCGTGTCCCAAGGTTTTTATACATTTTCAGCAGCCTTTTGGTCTGAGAAAACAATAGGCTTAACTCTCCTTCTCCCAAACATCCTGGCAATTAGCACAGGGTAATTTATCCATTAAACAGTTCTGATACAGGTTACCACAACCTTCAAAGAGACATAGAGACAATAATACTATTTCCCTCAAGTGTCTTCCTAAATACTGATACTCCTTTTTTGATCTTTGAATCAAAGTTACAGCAATAGACAAGACTTGTTTGCTTACATCACAAGACCTGAGCAAACATCTACCCTTCTATCTCTAACAATGCAGACTTGCATTTCAAAGCTCTCTTCATTTACATATCTTCCTAACCAGTTTCTAAAGTTCGCCCATGGGTCAGGTCAGTCTGTGAGGTAATTAACTCTTTCTGGCCCTGTCACCTTTCGATGAGATATTAAATTACCCTCATAATGTCACACCAGGGCAAGAAGCTTACCCAGCTTCCACCTTCCTGGGTCTGACCTCAGAGCATTCAGCATCCCCTTCCACACCGTGCGCTTCCCCCAGCGAGTCCACCCCAGTGGGGCCCCTGGGGAAGCCAGAGGGCCCTGCACCCCAACTCCACAGCCAGACGTGACTCTCTGCCAGCCAGTAAAACAGAAGGTTTATGAGTCGACAGGAACACAGCACAGAATGGAACTTGTTAGCACAGAAATCAGTGACTTTCAGCCAAGCCCATCTTGGAGGGAAGGGAGCCCAGAACCAGGGCTCTGGCCCTCTTCCTGTGCCCCAAGCCAGCCGAGACTGACTCGCTTCCAGCTGCCTGGCCCCTGCCCTGCCCGTTGCTCCTCCTCCGGCCTTTGTCTGTCACCTGGTCACATCCCCCTCCTGGATCTCAGGTTACGAAGGGGCGGCCATAGCATCCATGCAATCCACACACCTCGTTCACCAGGCATGAGCACAACATCGGCCTTGAGTTACAGCTGGAGACTGATTGTCTGAACTCAGCCAGCAGCTGGCTCCCTTGGGACCCTTCCCCAGCAGCGGTGTGTGACATTTCACACGCTTTCCTCCACTTTCCCAGAGCTAAGCCGACGACTGGGGCAGGCCTCCTAGGCCCCTCTTATTACAGGGAGCTGCAGGGAGTGGGGCAGGTGGCCAGCAGGGGGCACCTTCCTCTCATCCCAATGCCCCAGAGCAGCGCTAGGGGGCCTGTGCTGCAGGGAGGGAAGAGGAGCGGCTAGTAGAGGATGGTCTCCCTTCACAGTCAGAGCTCCAAGCCGATTGCCCCCTTTATGCTTTCCTCTCTCTGGGAGGGGGTGTGGCCCCGTCCCCTGCCCACCTCAGTGCTGGTGTCCATGCTGCCCCCAGGATCTCTCTGCTGGGAGGGGGAGGCAATCAGGCATAGGGTCCCTATTGGGTCAGGCTCCCTCCTCCCTCAGCTGCCATGTGGGGGGAGCCCCCCTTGAACCCAAAACGCCAGCTCAGCCAGAGAAGGAAGTGGAGCCGGCTGCAGAGATTCCGGGCAGTCAGAAGGGGAAGCAGTCAGAAAGTTGGGCCAGCGCCATGGGACTCAGGACAGTCACAGAGTGGGGAGGTGCCTTGAGGTCCCGGCTCCCAGCCCCCCTGCTCTAACCACCAGACCCCACTCCCCCCCCAGAGCCGGGGAATAGAACCCAGGAGTTCTGGCTCCCAGCCCCCCTGCTCTAACCACCAGACCCCACTCCCCCCCCAGAGCCGGGGAATAGAACCCAGGAGTTCTGGCGCCCAGCCCCCCTGCTCTAACCACCAGACCCCACTCCCCTTCCCTTCCATCCCATCCCAGAGCCGGGGCCAGCACTGGGGCCAGCACTGCCTGTACAGGGAGAGTGCCCCTCACTGAGCTCCTGCCCTGCTCCCTGCAGCACTGGCCATCCATTGCCACATCAGCGGGTTCATTTGCAGGCAACACTATTGACCGCAGGGTCACTCCCCTGCCCTCCTTCCCCCCAGCCCTGGGATACGTGCTGAGCCCAGTGCCGTGGTGCCAGGAAACGATCTTGTGACCAGTCCATGGGCTGGCCCCTCACTCCAGTTCCTCCCATGCTGACCTGGCAGTCCTGGGCCAGCCCTTAAAAGGGGCTGCCCAGGCTGGGTGGGGTGATAGCAGCTCTTGGCAGGACGGAGCTGCTCGCCCCAGGGGAGCCATGGATCTGTGGCTGTGCCTCTTGTTCTGCTTCGGTGAGGGCCCCTCTGGTTGTGGCGGGTACCCACCCCATCGGGGGGAGGTGCCGGCTCGGGAGCCCCTGCATCCGGGTGTATGCCTGGTGGGGGTACAACGAGCTCGCCTGTTCTCCCCCCACCAGGGGATGTGGCTGAGCCCTGCCCTGCCGAGTCCCCCCACAGGGAGAGGGCCTCAGTCTGTGTGTTGGTGGGGCCAGGCAGTGCTCTCATGCGGCTGGTCTGTGCACCAGGGAGAGGAGCAGGGCAGAGCAGCCGATGGGCAGCCGGCCTGGGGCTCCCCCGTTCCCCGGGGTCCCAGCATGTGTCACTGCCGTGTCTGGATCTAACTGCTCTGGATTGTGCCCTGCCCGGCGCCACTTTCCTGCAGGTGTCTTGGGACTGGGAAGCTTTGGGGTGCATGGGCCCCTCTGCTCCTGACAGTTTCTCCCTTGTCTCTCCCCAGCTGCCAATGTGGGAGTCTCCTCCTCCTCCTCCTCCTCAGGTATGTATGTCTGGCCCCCAGGGGGACTGCCCTTTGCCAGAGCCCGGGCCAGGATCCCAACCCCCCTGGCATCACAGCTGGGGCCTGAGCAGAGGTGACCATGGCGGCCCTTTGGATAGTCAGCTGCCCAAGCACAGGTCCCAGAGTGCAACGGTGTTAAGGCAGGTTAGGTCGCAGAATGCAACAGGAGCGAGGAGGCTGGCAGAGCGCAGATCCCAACATGCAACAGGAGCAAGGCGGCTGCCTGGGTTGAAGCACACAACAGGAGCAAGGCACTAAGAGCTGCCCCTATGTGAGCTGTGACTCATTGCAATGGTAGGGTTACCATACGTCCGGATTTTCCTGGACATGTCCGGCTTTTTGGGCCTCAAATCCCCGTCCGGGGGGAAATCCCAAAAAGCCAAACATGTCCGGGAAAAGAGGGAGGGGCCGGCGCCGCTGGGTGCTGGGCCGGGGGCTGGGCCGAGGCCGGCGGTGCTGGGCCAGGGGTGCTGGGCCGGGGGCTGGGCCGAGGCCGGCGGTGCTGGGCCGGGGGGGCTGGGCCGGGGGGGCTGGGCCAGGGCCCAGGCCGGGGGCCGGCGGTGCTGGCCTGGGGGTGCTCGGCCGGGGGCTGGCCCGGGGGTGCTGGGCCGGGGCCGGGCTGGGGGCCGGCGGTGCTGGCCTGGGGGTGCTCGGCCGGGGGCTGGCCCGGGGGTGCTGGGCCGGGGCCGGGCTGGGGGCCGGCGGTGCTGGCCTGGGGGTGCTCGGCCGGGGGCTGGCCTGGGGCCGGCACCCCAGGGCCCGAGCCGAGCCAGGCTGGAGACGCTGGGGCCGGGGCCGGCCGCCGGAGGGAGCCACTCGGTTGGGGGGGCCAGACTGGGCCGCGCCTCCTCCCCCCCCCCCCCTCCAGCTTACCTGCTGCCTGCTTCAGGCTTCCCGCGAATCAAATGTTCGCGGGAAGCAGGGGAGGGGGCGGAGTTGGGGCGGGGCTGGGGGCGGGGCCGGGGCCCCGTGGAGTGTCCTCTTTTTGGACACTCAAAATATGGTAACCCTATGCAATGGAGCACATTCCCCTAGGAAGACGGTGTCACCTTTTTCTCCCACCAGCTCTGGTTTCTCCCTGTGCTGCAGTCTCATTCAGTGCTGGGAATCTGCCAACCATATTGTGTTAGATCAAAGGGAGCAGAAACCCCAGCTATTTACCACCTTCCCCCACCACACCCCTTACTTCCCCTACAACTCTTAGCAAGAAACTGCCAGCCCCTTGTGTGTTCACACTCAATCTAGCCCCTGTCCTCCAGGTCATGGTGGCCCCTCTCTCCATGGGGTACCCCCTTGTTGTCACACTGACCCGGGCTCCCATTGCATCCCTGTCCTCACACAGCGCGCGGACCATGTGCTGTGAACCTGGGGGAGGGGGCCAGGTTCTGTCCCTGTCTCTGGCTAGGGAGGGGGGGAGGAAGGCAGGTTCTATTCCCTGCTCTGCACAAGGCTCACTGTGTGACGTGGGGTAAGTCACCTCCTGTCTCTGTGCCTCAGTTTCCCTTCTGTAAAGCAGGGGCACTGATGCTGCGCCATTTCCTGGGCTCAGTGACCTGTCTGTGCAGCATGTGGTGGGAGGGAGGTGGGGGAGAAGGGCCCGGGGTTAGTGTAGTGGGAAAGCCCATTCTGCCCTGTTCTGCACTCGCTGGCAATGCCTCGCGCTGAGCTGGGCCTTCAGTCCCTGCAGCCCCTGGGGTCTCCCCGCGCAGCCCCGGAGCAGGTGTCCTAGCAGCTGTGTTTGCTTTGCCAGAGGTGAGGCTGGTAGGTGGCCCCCACCGCTGCGCCGGGCGGGTGGAGGTGCGTCTGGACGGGCGCTGGGGCACCGTGTGTGACGACGGCTGGGACCTGAACGACGTGGCCGTGGTGTGCAGGCAGCTGGGCTGTGGGCCGGCTTTGAAATCGCTGACTAGTAAAGTGTTCGGCCCGGGCAACGAGTCAGAGCCTGTCCTGATGATGGACGTGCAGTGCCAGGGGACAGAGGCAGCTCTGGGGAACTGCTCGTACACGGATCCAGGGGACCTCTGCAAGCATGATGAGGATGCGGGAGCCCGTTGTGAAGGTGAGCCGGCCTGGAGAGCCCTGGCCCTAAGGGAGGGATGGGAGGATGCCTGGGGTCCCAGGGTGGGGTGCTCAGTTCTGACTGAGCGGCCTTGCTGTGTGAGCACTGCACAGTCTGCCCGGGGAGCAGGGAGGGGACCTGACAGGTCCAGAGGGTGGGACAAGCAGGGCCTGGGCTCTGCTCCCTGTCATGTGCCATGGGGCAAAGTTATGAAGGGAAAATGCCCTCATGCAGCAGGGTCAGTGTCCACATGCATCATCCGCTACTGATACATCCCCAGCAGGGCTGGGAGCCAGGACTCCTGGGTTCCATCCCCAGCTCTGGGACGGGAGTGGGCTCTAGTGAGTTGGGGGGCTGGGAGTCAAGTCTCCTGGGTTCTATTCCTGGCTCTGGGAGGCTGTTACCTATAAACTCTAGGGCACCCACCTTTACCCAGTTGTAACGATGCTGGTTCTGGAAGGACCCAACTGAGAATGCCAATTCAGGACAAACTGCTTCAAGCAGGACAGTCACAGCCCAAGGCTGGGGTTTCTCCACCTCTAAGGCAAACCAAACCAGCCAAACAGAGAAGACTTTGGTTTTACCCCACTGGCTAACCACAAGTCACACAAGCAATTCCCTGAGACACTCCAGTTTCCCAGTATTACCACCAGTGCCTCTCGTTATGGGGACAAATGGTTATGAAAACCAACACTCGATCCCAAAGGACCAAGCCCCAGACCCAGGTCAATATACAAATCAGACCTTACCCACAAATCACGCTGTTGCCAATCCTTTAGAATCTAAAATCTAAAGGTTTATTCATAAAAGGAAAAAGATGTAGATGAGAGCTAGAATTGGTTAAATAGAATCAATTACATACAGCAATGGCACAGTTCTTGGTTCAGGCTTGTAGCAGAGATAGAATAAACTGCAGGTTCAAATCAATTCTCTGGAACATCCCCAGCTGGGATGGGTCATCAGTCCTTTGTGCAGAGCTTCCTTATAGCAAAGTCCCTCCAGAGGTAAGAAGCAGGATTGAAGACAAGATGGAGATGAGGCATCAGCCTTTTATAGTCTTTTCCAGGTGTCAGAACACCTCTTTGTCCTTACTGTGGAAAATTACAGCAAAATGGAGTCTGGAGTCACATGGGCCAGTCCCTGCATACTTTGCTGAGTTGCGAGGTGTATCTGCCTTCTCTGAATGGGTCAGTTGTACAGCTGATGGTCCTTAATGGGCCATCAAGCAGGCTAGGCAGAGCTAACACCAACTTGTCTGGGATGTCTCCCAGAAGCATAGCACAAGTTTGAAATACAGACAGTATAGAGCCAATATTCATAACTTCAACTACAAAATTGATACACACATATAGACAGCATAATCATAACCAGCAAACCATAATCTTGTCTTAGACACCTCATTTGACCCCCTTTATACAAGAGTTGGTGCCACTACAGGACCTTGGTTGCAACCATGTTCTATATGGTCCCAGTTCAAGTCAATAACGTGACACCAGTTCCTAGAGCTCAAGGCGTAACCCGGTTGATTTAGGCACCGTGACCTTTTCCCAGTTTCTAGGACTCCGGGGGAAAGACACCTTCCCTTACCCAGTTCCTAGGGCTCAGAGCGTAATCGTCTGTGGGTTTGTGGGGCCTTCCAGGGAAAGAGCCTTACACAGTAATACCCTTAACCTCTATTTATTAATAGTTATTAATACAGAATACACAGGCTAAGCATACAATGCTCATCACTTCCAATAAGGCAGATGAAATTTTCCTGCTGGCCAGCCAGGATCAGGTCATCTGGGGACTCCAGCTTCTGCACAGTGTGGTTGGCAGGGTGTGGAGGTCTGGCAGCTTTGGTCTTAGAGTTGATTCCAAAGAACTTCCTTTTGGACCCCAGTTTATATAGTGAAACTTGAGTCCTGCTTAGATATAACTTAACTAATCATATTAAACTAAAGTACTACACAACAGTATTTTTCACAATCCTAGTCCATTATGAAACAATTCTTTAACCAATCATCTCCCACCACCATAGCTGATTGAAATCTTGTAAAATTAATTATGCAACAGACAGAACCAATCAACGAACCAGACAGAGACCATACAGATAAACAAGAGAGAAGTGGGGACCATAAAGGCAAAGCTATAAAGAAGTAGAGATTTCACACCCACAAGTGTTGATAAGTGGTACCTTGCCAGACCGAATGCATCAAACAACGTTTTCTTTAAACATCTTAAGATCTGTTTCTTTATCTGGTGATGGTGGGCACTATTAGGACAGGAGCCTTCTTAACAGCCCGCTACTACATTGTTTTAATGTAACTTAGATGGGATGCGAGGATGGGACTTTCTGCTTCTTGGCTCATGGCTGCTGCTCTCCTAATATGGCTGCAGAAAAAAGGCCTCAGACTTTACAAGAGGAGTGGAGTCTAGTGGTTAGAGCAGCGGGCTGGGAGCTAGGACTCCTGGGTCTTTCCCAGCTCTGTAAGTTGCTTTCTGCAGCCCCTGATCTCTCCCTGATCCTCATTCACATCTCTTCCCCCATCTCTAGCTGCAGATCTCCCAGAGCCACCTGTCCGGTTGGTGGGCCACGACACACGCTGCAGTGGGCAGGTGGAGATTTACCATGACGGCCGCTGGGGTGCTGTGTGTGGGTTGGGCTGGGACCTGACTGATGCCAAGGTGCTCTGCCGGGAGCTAGGCTGTGGGAGCCCGCGGTACGTCACCCACCTCTGCAGCAAGTTCAGTCGGAGCTCAGCACCTGTCCTGCTGGGCCAGCTGGAGTGCACCGGGCAGGAGGCCTCGCTGACCCACTGCCAAGCCCAAGCCTGGGAGGGGCGGCACTGCCCCCACCACCGGGACACCGGAGTCATGTGCCAAGGTGAGAAAGCAGCGCTGGCACCAGGCCCTCATCCCCTGCCAGAGGCCCAGGACAGGCAGGGCTGGCTGGGCTTTGCCCCCTGATGCCAAGCTGGTCCCCTTGCAGCAGGCACATCTCCAGCCTCCTTGCCCATGGGGCAGCGTGTGCCGGGGCCCCAGCTGAGCCTGGCAACAGCTGCCCCTCCTGGTTGGGCACACAGGGCACAGACAGCACAGCACTGGCGCCCCTGCGATGTGGGGGACAGTGCCTGGCAAGCCCCCTCCACCTGCCAGGCCGTGCCTTCCCAGCATGCACTGGGGCACCGACCCAGCTAATCCACACACACCTCTTCCTCACAGAGCCCTTCGCACTGCGGCTGGTGAACGGCCCAAGCAAGTGCTCCGGGCGGCTGGAGGTGCGGTATGACGGAGTGTGGGGCACCGTGTGTGATGACGACTGGTCGGAGACCAACACCCAAGTGGTCTGCCGGGAACTGGGCTGTGGCCCAGCCGAGCCACTGGCCCCAAAGCTGCAGGATTGGCCCCGCTTTGGCCAGGGTACGGGGAAAATCTGGCTGGACGACATCCGCTGCAAAGGCACCGAGGAGACCCTGCAGAACTGTGCCCACCGCTTATGGAGCTACCACGACTGCACCCACCGGGAGGACATCAGCGTGGTCTGCCAGGTGCATGCCCACACCCAGGGAGAGGGAGATACAGGGAACCCCACAACTTCTGGGTTCTATCCCAGCTCTGGGAGGGGAGTGGGGTCCAGAGGGCTAGAGCAGGGGGGCTGGGAACCAGGATGCCTGGGTTCTGTCCCAGCTCTGGGAGGGGAGTGGGATCCAGGTGGCTAGCAGAGGGGCTGGGAGCCAGGACTCCTGGGTCCAGGCAGGCAGTGGCTGAAGGCACTGGCTGTGTCAGTGAAGGGGTGAGGCTGGGGCTGGCAGAAGCACGCAGTTGGGTGAGGTGCCTGGCGCTCCCTGCAGCCCTCGCCCGAGGCCATGGGCAGGGCTCCCTAACCGCCCGTGCTCTCTTATTCCCACAGGACAACTGAGCTGGCCACAGCTCCTCCACAGCCTCCCATTGATTCCCCCTGCCCCCGAGCTTTCAGTGCATCCCCCATGCCGCCAGGCCCTTCCTCTCTGCTGCCAGGCTCCCCGGCCCTGCCCGCCCAGCCTGGGGATGGCTGT
Organism: Emys orbicularis; assembly: GCF_028017835.1. NCBI lineage: Eukaryota > Metazoa > Chordata > Testudines > Emydidae > Emys > Emys orbicularis. The sequence continues at coordinate 7,454,155 of NC_088703.1, read as the reverse complement.
CGGCTGTGCAGGGGCATGGCTCTGTGAGTGCCCGGGGGGATTCCCATTTCAGGGATGAACGCAGGTGCCCAGGGCATTCCCCTCCCACTGTGAGCCACACTCTGTGGGCTGCAGCACAAAGCTGGCACGGACTGGGGCTCACGTCTCACTAGCAGTGGGGCAGCTCGTCCCGGCAAGCCCCGCTCGGAACACGCGTCTCCAGGGCCATCAGTCCAACTGCGGCCAAGGGAGCTGTCCCTGATAAACCCCACCATCGCCGGGGTGGGGCCTGCATCCCCCCTCGGGTGCAGATACACGACTGTCTCCCCCGGAGGGGTCCGTGCTGCATGGAGAGGCAGGAGCCGGGAGGGGGAGAGCCCCGTGTGCCACACGCCATCCCAAGCTGAGCAGATGCGAATAAAGAGCTGAATCCGCTGGATGACCGACTGCCCCGTGTCTGCCTGCGTCCGCCAAGCGCTCAGCGCTGCACAAGTGGGCCCAGGCCTCACCCAGCGCCCGGCACAGGCCTCACCCCAGCCGGTTCACAGCCTGATGCTCTGGGAGCAGCCCAGTTCCCGAGAGCTGTGGGCAGAGGTGTCCGGAGTGGCCAGGCACAGCAATGCCCTAAGGAAGGAAGGTGCTGCCTCCAGAACTGGCCCAGAGACAGCGAGCTCCTGCAGGCTTTGGGAGTCCCGGCTTCGGCCAGTAGATGGCAACAGTCTGCATGACAGCACACACACCCCACTCCTCACAGTCAGTCCCTCCCAGGGCTGGGGATAGAACCCAGGAGTCCTGGCTCCCAGCCCCCTGCTCTCAGCAGTTGTCCCTGTTCCCTCACGACTGGCTGGTTTCCCTGCCGGCACTGGGCCAGTGTAACCTCTCCCAGCATCTCTGGGCTGTGACCATGTGTCCTGGAGTTGGGGGCTGGAGGGGCATCCTCTTTTTGTTCTGGCGCAGATGGGGCAGCTCCTCCTCCCGAGGGGTCCCCATTCATGCAGACGTCCCCTGTGCACAGCTCCCCTGCCCAACCTGAGGGGGTGGTTGGGACCCTACAGTCAGGGAAGGGGGAACCATGTGTCTGGGAGCCCTTTCCTCCCCTTCATGGCACCCTCTGCAGCTCCCGACCTCCACAGGTCGGGGGGGGGAGGCGCTGGGGAGGGAACTGACCCTGAGCCCTGGGGAGGGGAGCTGGGGAAGGACAGGACCCTGTGTCCGGGGAGGGAGCTGACCCTGTGCTCCAAGGAGGGGAGAGGCACTGGGGAGGGAGAGGACCCTGTGCCCTGAGGAGGGGAGGGGAGCTGGGGAAGGACAGGACCCTTTGCCCCGCGTAGGGGAGAGGGAGCTGAGCCTGTGTCCCAAGAGGGGCACTGGGGAGGGAACTGACCCTGAGCCCCAAGGAGGGGAGAGGGGCTGGGGTGGGAGCTGACCACGTGCGCTGAGGAGGTGGGTGCTGGGGAGAGAGCGGTGTCACGGAGTGTAGGGGAGTCAGGGCCCTGCACCCCCGACTTCCTGTGATTCACTGTGACTCTCAGCCAGCCAGTAAAACAGAAGGTTTATTAGGCGACAGGAACACAGTCCAAAACAGAGCTTGTAGGTACAGAGAACAGGACCCCTCAGTCAGGTACATATTGGGGGACAGGGAGCCCACACCCCGATGCTGGGCCTCCCTCTGTTTCCCCAGCCAGCTCCAAACTGAAAACCCCTCCAGCCCCTCCTCGGCCTTTGTCTCTTTCCCGGGCCAGGAGGCCACCTGATCTCTTTCTTCTCCAATACCTTTAGTTGGCACCTTGTGGAGGAGGGGCCCAGGCCATTAGTTGCCAAGAGACAGGGTGTCGGCCATTCTCTGTGCAGACCCCTGCAGACCCCTGCCCCTCTAGGGCTCTGCACCAATCACATGCCCTTACCCCACCACTTAGATCCTTAAGAAATGCATAGGGGAAACTGAGGCACCCACACAGTATTCAGAGAAAATATTAAGAACATTCCCACTTTGTCACAAGCGGCCCCTGTGCCTCGAGGAGGGGAGGGGCGCTCGGGAGGGAGCTGACCCTGTGTCCCGAGGTGGGGAAGGGCGCTGTGGAATGGCAGCTAAAGGTGCCACTGGGGCAATTACTGTGCTCTGGGTCCTGGGGTGCACGGGCTCTGTGCTGTGAGTCCCAGATGTGTAGGGGGGGTGTCTATGCTGTGGGTGCGTGGGGCTGTTTATCTCCTTGCCGTGGGTTCTATGATGGGTTTGGGGGTTCTCGATGTCATGGGTCTGGGGAGGTGAGGGGTCTGTGCTGTGGGTCATGCTGGCAGGGAATTGTGCATGGCAGGCACTCGGGACATGACTGGCGTTATATTTAGTGTGGGCAGATTAGGGGACAGTGCACCTCAAGCAGCCATTGTGGGGGGCGGGGCGCGTGCCTGAGAGCTGAGCCCAGGTGCAGAGTGTGACTCGGCCTGGAGCAGCATCCTCCCTGGCACCCACGCTCTGTCCAACTAGCAGTGACCCCCTTCGGCTGCAGGGACCCTTCCCCCGGCTGCAGGGACACATAAGAACGGCCATACTGGGTCAGCCCAATGGTCCATCTAGCCCCCTGTCTTCCCACAGTGACCAATGCCAGGCGCTTGAGAGAGACTGAACAGAACAGGGCAATTTATCGAGTGATCCATCCCCTGTTGTCCCAGCTTCTGGCAGTCAGAGGTTTAGGGACACCCAGAGCATGGGGTTGCATCCCAAACCATCTTGGCCAATAGCCATTGATAGACCAATCCTCCAGGAACTGATCTAGTTCTTTTATAAACCCAATTCTACATCTGGCCTTGACAACATCTCCGGCAAAGAGTTCCACAGGTTGACTGAGCGGTGTGTGAAGAAATACTTCCTTCTGTTTGTTTTATACCTGCTGCCTATTAGTTTCATGGGGTGACCCCTTGGCTCTTGTGTTATGTGAAGGGGTAAATAACATTTCCTTACTCCCTTTCTCCACCCCAGTCACGATTTTATCGGACCTCTACCATATCTCTCCCCTTACTCATCTCTTTCCCAAGCTGAACAGTCCCAGTCTTTTTAGCCTCTCCCCCTAATCATTTTTGTTGCCCTTCTCTGGACCTTTTCCGATATATCTTTTTTGAGATGGTGTGATGAAGTGGGACTGTTCTTAATGTTTCCTCTGAATACTGTGTGGGTGCCTCAGTTCCCCCTATGCATTTCTTAAGTCTCCAGTGTGCATAAATGGCCGGGGCCCTTCCCCCCTGCAAGGGAATAATTAAAGGTGAACAAAGAGATCAGGTGACCTCCTGGCCCGGGAAAGAGACAAAGGCCAGAGAGGAGGGGCTGGAGGGGGTTTCAGTTTGGAGCTCGCTGGGGACTGGAAGGGAGGGCAGACGGGGTTGTCTGGCTCGCTGGGCCCCAGAATGGACCTGGCTGAGGGGCCCCGTTCGCTGTACCTACAAGCTCTGTTTTAGACTGTGTTCCTGTCATCTAATAAACCTCTGTTTTACTGGCTGGCTGAGAGTCACGTCTGACTGCGAAGTGGGGGTGCAGGACCCTCTGGCTTCCCCAGGACCCCGCCTGGGCGGACTCGCTGTGGGAAGCGCACGGAGGGGCAGACGATGCTGAATGCTCCCAGGAGAGACCCAGGAGGTGAAGCCGTGTGAGCTTCTTGCCCTGAAGACAGTCTGCTCCGAGGGAGAGGAGGCTCCCCAGAGTCCTGACTGGCTTTGTGGGGAGCAGTTCCAGAGCATCGCCCGGGGACTCCGTGACAGATGGGGTGACGAGAACTGCACACCGTGTACAAGATCTGGGCGTACCATGGATTTACATAGAGGCAATATGATATTTTCTCTTTTATTATCTAGTCCTTGCCTAATGGTTCATAACATTTGGTTCACTTTTTTGACTGTGCTGCACATAGTTTTCAGAGAACTATCTACGATGACTCTGAGATTCCCCCCACTTGGCTGCAGGGACCCATCGCCCCCCAGCTACAAGGACACCCGCACCCAGAACAGAACATAAGAACGGCCACACTGGGCATCTAACCCACTATCCTGTCTTCAGAGTGGCCAATGCCAGGTGCCCCAGACACTCCGCCTTCAGCTGCAGGGACCCCTCCCTGCCCCCTGCCCCATGCTGAAAGGACACCACTGCAGCTGCAGGGACCCCCTCCCCACACTGCAGGGACCCCCTCCCCCTCCTGGCTGCAAAGCCCATGCTGCAGGGCCCAACCTGCCCACCCCCAAGCTGCTCAAGTCCTGTCACATCCTGATCTCTGACCCCATTATGAAAGCTGGTTAGCAGCTAATCCCACCCCTCCCCCACAGCTCCAGGAGCTGCCACCTGTCGCTGGCTCTGGCCCCTGGCCCGTGACTGTCCCCAGGGGTCGCGGCGCTGTAGGGGGAGGAACCAGTCAGAGCAGCTCTTGGTGGGGCTGGGGCCCCAAATCACCAGCCTGGCTTAGACTAGGCTGGTGCAAAGCCCCCCTCCCCCCCCCCCCCCCCCCCCGCCAGTGTTGGGTTCACAGCCCTGTTCAGTGGCCCTCTGCCTCCATAGTAACAGAACCAACCAGCGTTTTCAGGGCTTGTCGGGTCGCAAAAAATATCAATAAATTTGGGCTTCTGAATTGGGGTAAAACCAAGCTCTGGACAATCGCCCCCTGCCTGCCCCACCCCCTCCTCCACCACGCGGCAGCCAGCTCCAGCCAACCCCACTGTGCAATGAGCAGGGGGCGCTCTCCCCGGCAGTCCGTGCTGGCCCCAATGCCCAGGGTGGCATAGGGGGCCGGTGCTGCAGGGAGCGGGGCAGGGGGCTCAGTAGGGGGCGCTCTCCCCGGCAGTCTGTGCTGGCCCCAATGCCCAGGGAGGCATAGGGGGCCGGTGCTGCAGGGAGCGGGGAGAGGGGCTCAGTAGGGGGTGCTCTCCCCGGCAGTCCGTGCTGGCCCCAATGCCCAGGGAGGCATAGGGGGCCGGTGCTGCAGGAAGCGGGGAGAGGGGCTCAGTAGGGGGTGCTCTCCCCAGCAGTCTGTGCTGGCCCCAATGCCCAGGGCGGCACTAGGGGGCCGGTGCTGCAGGGAGCGGGGCTCAGTAGGGGGCGCTCTCCCCAGCAGTCTGTGCTGGCCCCAATGCCCAGGGCAGCGCTAGGGGGCCTGTGCTGCAGGGAGCAGGGCAGGGGCTCGGCTGGGGGCACTGGATGGGTCTATTGTGTAAAGTGAGATGTCTCAAGCCCTGGGTTCGGTGCCCAAGTCGCTGGCCCGGGCCCCTATTACAATGTGCAGTCGGGTTTGTTAGCCCGTGGCACGCAGCACAGGGAGTCCTTAGGGCAGCGCAGAGAGAGGATTCTGAGCCCATTCTGGTCAGCCCCGAGCCCAGCCGAGCTGTAGGGAATGCCATAGGCACTAAGGGATGCTCCACCCCTGCTCTGGCCCCAGGCCCCACTCCTCCCCCAAGGTCCCTCCCCCACTCCACCCTCCTCCCCAAGGCCCTGCCCTCACTCCACCTCTTTCCGCCCCTTCCCTGCCCCCTCCCTCACTGCTCTCCACCCTCCCCCCAACCCCTACCCCAGCCACCAAACAGCCGATTGGGGGCGCCGCCAAACAGCTGTGGCTGGTGGGTGCTGAGGACCCACTATCTTTTTCCATGGGTGCTCCAGCCCCGTTGTCCGTGAAGACACCGCCTACGCTGACAGGCGGAGATCTCCCCTCAGTGTCGGAGCTCTCCCCTCAGTGTCGTCAATCCACCTCCCCGAGAGGAGAATTCTCCTGTCGACCCAGCGCTGGCTACACGGGGTTCGGTCGGGTTACCTGTGTCGCTGAGAGGGGTGGAGTTGCCACACCCCTGAGAGACGTAGTTGTACTGAACGAATTTCCTAGCGTAGATCAGGCCTAAGTCACTTCCCAGGGGGCAGAGCTCCAAGGATCTTCCAGCAGCTAACTCTTATCCCCCCACCTCCCCGTCCTTTGTTCTCCAGCTCGGGTCTGTGCCCAGCTTCCCTGCTGAGAGCGTTGAGCCAGGAGTCAATGGAGCTGGCATTGTCTCTCTGGCCCTGGGCTCATCTGGGTCAGTTTCAACCCGTTCCCTAACGAGCCTCTTCGTTCCACCTAACGAGACTCTTTGTTCCACCCGGACAGGGAGAGGACACACACAGACACACAGACCCCTTTTCCCCCACTGGGTAGCCATGCCTTGTCACACATAGGGGAGACTGAGGCACACATAGGATGCATAAAACATTATAGACAATTCCCACTTTGCCACACCCCCACCAACTCCTGTGCCAGTCCCCTTTGTATCCTGCCCCCTCCACCACCAGCCCCCCTGTGCCAGCCCGCCCCCCCCCCCGATTTGATTGGGGTCTGGTGGGTTAGAGCAGGGAGGCTGGGAGCCTGTACCAGTCCCCTGGGGTCACTGCCGCCCCAGGCGCTCCTCGTGACCCCATGCAAGGTTCACCCAGGAGCAGCAGCTGCACGACCCTGGTGCGCTGATGCCCGAGCCAAACCCCTCACACAGCTTGGCCACTCGGGACCTATTTCCAGCTCCACGCGGCTATTTATACCCCACCATCCCTAGCCACTGCACTCTCTCCAACATCTCCTGGCAAGCTCAGCAGCAAATGCCGCCACCTCCTCCCCAGGGGACAGACACCTACGTTCTCCCGCCCCACCCAGGGCTGAGAAGGAAAGAACTGGTTATATACGGGCAGTAGGACTCCTGGGTTCCATCCTAGCTCTGCGGGGGAGTGGGGGCTGGAGAGTTAGAGCAGGGGGGGCTGGTGGTGGGTAATTCCGGTGAGTCTCTCCCACTCTGTCATCCTGGCGGGGCTGGTAACTTTCCCACCCTCCATCCCCAACCATCAATCTCCTCTCAGGGAGTAAACACATCAGCTGGCTATGCAAACAAGGGCAGCCGCACGGAAGTCTTTGCTGGGACGCAGCTGCCTGACCTTTCCTCTTCAGCCACCAGCCAAGCCCAGGTGCTGCTAATGCGCTGTCACGTATTAATTCCTCTCCATTGAGCCCCTGAGCAGCTGGCAGGGGTGGCGATGGATCAGATGGGAATGGGACAAGGAGCCCCAGGCTGGATGGACACTGGCCCATCCTAGGGATGCACAGAATTCAGGCCTTTCTGGGGGTGTGGGGTGGGCCCTGTCTGTACTGCAGGTGAAACCCGCTCTCCCCCCAAGCCCCCACTGTAAACCCCACTTCCTTTCCAGAGCCAGGGATAGAACCCAGGAGTCCTGGCTCCCAGCCCCCTGCTCTAACCACTAGACCCCACTCCCCTTCCAGAGCCAGGGATAGACCCCAGGAGTCCTGGCTCCCAGCCCCCCTGCTCTAACCACTAGACCCCACTCCCCTTCCAGAGCCAGGGATAGAACCCAGGAGTCCTGGCTCCCAGGTTATCAGGCTATCTCTAGAAGACCACTGCAGCGTAGGGTCTGAGCCCCTTCTCCTCTAACAACGAGACACCGGAGTTCAATACAATCATACTCTGTTGGCAGGACACACTACCCTTGTGCTGCCAAGAGCACTGCCAGGATAGACGCCTCCCGAAATAGACCCCCGGAGCATTCCACGCACAGAGGCTCAGCTGTGAGCTGTAGCAGGGGCCTGTGGGGCACCAGGCAGCCCGGGGCTGCGGGTCGGGATTGAGAGGCACCGGCGAGGCTCTGGGAGCGTGGGGGTGGTTTGCTCTGCACAGTGCTAGCTCTGGCTGGCAGCGTCACTCCGTCAGTTTTTGCCCCTCACCTTTGATATGATCCTTTCCCCACGCCCAGCCCCAGGAGATGTCCTGCAGGTAAGGGGGACATGGGGATTGCCCAGCTCTGCCGGGAGCCTGGGTCCCCCCATGTGCCAGGTGGGGGAGGGGCTGTGCGTGGCTCCCAGGGTCCTTTGCCAGGAAACAGTTTCAGGGTCAGCGACTGTTCCCAAGCAGATTAACCCTTTCAGCAGCCCCTCCTTCCGAGGGGAGCCCGCAGGGGCTCTGGGCCCTGGCTCTGCAGCTATAGGGTTGCCAACCCTTCAGGATTGTCCTGGAGTCTCCAGGAATTAAAGGTTAATCCAGAGGCACCGACTTTCTGGTTTCCTCCCCCTCCTGCCGAGTTCATCACCGGCGGCACCCATGGAGTCGGCGCCTACGGGTTAATCTTTCATTAAAGATTATGTCATGTGATCAAACCTCCAGGAATACGTCCAACCAAAACTGGCAACCCTACAAGGCGAGGGGGTGGATTCTGGCCCTGCTCTGGGGTCCGGTCCACATGGCACTCGGCTCTGTTGATCAACCCTTGCCCAGGTTTGTTAGCTGACCAGAGGGCTCAAATGTGCAGAGAGAGATAGAAGGACACGTCCATGGGACCATGGGCGGCGGGTACAATAGGCCTGGGAAGGCCAAGTCTTCCCTGGAGCAGCCACCTCCTGAGGGACACCTGGGCTGCGGTGGCCCGCGCCTTCTCCGAGGCCCCCCCATCCACCACCTGCTGCTGCTGCCGCCTGCCTACCTGCACTCCACATCCCCTCCCACCCCCAGGTCCCCGCCGCTCTCCCTGTCGCTTTTCCTCGGGGGCGGGGGAGTGAGGAGGGACACTGCGAGCAAGCAGCGAGCACGGGGTCTGGTGGGGAAGTGAGGCAGCTCGGCCGGGCACTGGGGCCGCCGGCTTGGAGGGCGGGGGGTGGGGGGTGGATAGGGTTGCCAACTTTCTAATCGCACAAAAGCGAACACCTTAGCCCCGCTCCTTCCCCGAGGTCATGCCCCCTTCCCCACCCCTTCCCACAGGCCCTGCCCCCCGCTCACTACATTCCCCCTCCCTCGGTGGCTCACTCTCCCCCATGCTCACTCACTTTCACTGGGCTCGGGTGCGGGAAGGGGTGAGGGCTCTAACTTGGGATGCAGGCTCTGGGGTGGGGCCAGAAATGAGGAGCTTGGGGTGCAGGAGGGGGCTCCAGGCTGGGCGGTGAGGCAGAGGGGTTCAGGGTGTGGGAGGGGGATCAGGGCTGGGACAGGGGGTTGGGGCTCGGGGTTGGGGTGCGGCAGGGGGATGTGTCCATGGGACAGACAGACAGGGCTAAGGACAGAGCAGGGCATAGGGATGTGTCCATGGGAAAAAGAGACAGACGGGCTGGGGACAGAATGGGACTGGGGGATGTCTCCATGCCACAGATAGAGAGACAGGGCTGGGGACAGAGCAGGGCAGTGGGATGTGTCTATAGGACAGACAGACAGACGGACAGAGCAGGGCAGTGGGATATGTCAATGGGAGAGAGGGAGAGACAGAGAGGTCTGGGGACAGAGCAGGACAGGGCGATATGTCCATGGGATAGACAGACAGACAGGTCTGGGGTCAGAGAGGGACGGGGGGGTGTATCCATAGGACAGACAGAGTGGGCTGGGGACAAAATTGGGTAGGGGAATGTGTCCATGGCAGAGCTAGAGAGACAGGTTGGCACAGAGCAGGGCAGAGGGTTGTGTCCATGGGACAGACAGACAGACAGGGAAGGGGACAGAGTGAAGCAGTGGCAATGTGTATATGGGACAATCAGAGAGATAAGACTGAGGACACCCTGTGGCAGGGGGCTGTGTCCATGGAGAGATAGACAGACAGGGCTGGGGACAGAGAGAAGCAGGGCGTTGTAAATATGGGACAGACAGACTGACAGGGCTGGGGACAGAGCACGGCAGAGGGATGTGTCCATGGGGAAGACAGACAGACAGAACAGGGCGGCGGGATGTGTTCATGGTACAGAAAGACCAGCAGGGCTGGGGACGTCATGGGGCATATCGTGAATACTGCGTGCAGATGTGATCGCCCTGTCTCAAAAAAGATATATTAGAACTGGAAAAGGTTCAGAAAAGGGCAACAAAAATGATTAGGGGTATGGAACGTCTTCCGTATGAGGAGAGATTAATAAGACTGGGACTTTGAAGCTTGGAAAAGAGACGGCTAAGGGGGGATATGATTGAGGTCTATAAAATCGTGACTGATATAGAGAAAGAGGATAAGGAAGTGTTGTTTACTACTTCTCATAACACAAGAACTAGAGGTCACCAAATGAAATTAATAGGCAGCAGGTTTAAAACAAATAAAAGGAAGTATTTCTTCACACAACGCACAGTCAACGTGTGGAACTCCTTGCCAGAGGATGTTGTGAAGGCCAAGTCCATAACAGGGTTCAAAAAAGAACTAGATAAATTCATGGAGGATAGGTCCATCAATGGCTATTAGCCAGGATGAGCAGGAAAGGTGTACCTAGCCTCCGTTTCCCAGAAGCTGGGAATGAGCAGCAGGTGATGGATCACTTGATGATTACCTGTTCTGTTCATTCCCTCTGGGGCACTTGGCACTGGCCACTCTTGGAAGACAGGATACTGGGTTAGATAGACCCTTGGTCTGACCCAGTAGGGCCATTCTTATGTTCTTATGTTCTCTCCACACACTATGTCTCTCACACACGTAGCCCCCTCCACAAACCACACCCCTCACATATGTAGCCCCCTCCACAAACTATACCCCTCACACACATACCTCCCTCCAATATTATACCTCCTATATCTCTCTCCACACACTGCACCCCCACACATGTAGCTCCCTTCACACATTATACCCCCCACTTACCTCCCTCCATACACTATACCCCTCACACACGTACCTTCCTCCACACACTGTACCCCCCACACTCGTACCTCCTTTCACACACTGTACCCCTCAGACATGTACCTCCCTCTATACACTATACCCCACACACACTTACCCCCCTCCACATACTATACCCCCCACACTTGTACTTCCCTCCATACACTATACCGCTCCCACTCATACCTCCCACCATGCACTGTATCCCTCACACATGTTCCTCCCTCCACACACTGTACCCCCCATGTTCCTCCCTCCACACACTGTACCCCCCATGTTCCTCCCTCCACACACTATACCCCCCATGTACCTTCCTCCACACATTATACCCCACACACACGTACCTCCCTCTATATACTATACCCCTCACACACGTACCTCCTTCCATACACTATAACCCTCACACATGTACCTCTCTCCACAAACTGTACCCTCACACACGTACCGCCCTACATATACTGTACCCCCCATACTCATACCTCCTTCCACACACTGTACCTCTCAGACATGTACCTCCCTCTATACACTCTACCCCCCACACTCGTACCTCCTTCCACACACTATATCCCTCACACACGTACCTCCCTCCACACACTGTACCCCCCACACGTACCTCCCTCTACACACTACACCCCTCACACATGTACCTCCCCCAACATAGTTACCCCCATGCACACATATACACACCACCCTCACCACAGACATACCCCCCACATACACCGCCGAAGACACGTTCACCCCACACACTACATCACCCCACATACGCACTTGTGCACATACATCCCCCATGCACATACATCCCCATCTATATACCCCCATATGCACACACCCCACACATATACATGTATTCACAGTCCCACAAACACATATATACCCCACACATATAAACACATATATACACACCCCACACATGCACCTGCCCCAAACATATACACCCCCACACCAATACAACCCACATATACACCCACATATAGCCTGACCCCCACATATACACACAAGCCGCTCCTATATACCTCCCCCAACATAGTTACCCCCATGCACACATATACACACCACCCTCACCACAGACATACCCCCCACATACACCGCCGAAGACACGTTCACCCCACACACTACATCACCCCACATACGCACTTGTGCACATACATCCCCCATGCACATACATCCCCACCTATATACCCCCATATGCACACACCCCACACATATACATGTATTCACAGTCCCACAAACACATATATACCCCACACATATAAACACATATATACACACCCCACACATGCACCTGCCCCAAACATATACACCCCCACACCAATACAACCCACATATACACCCACATATAGCCTGACCCCCACATATACACACAAGCCGCTCCTATATACATCCCCACAAACATATATATACCCCTATATACACACAAATGAATACACCCGCCCGTACATATACACCCCACACACATATACACACAGCCCCCACACACTTACAGCCCCACATATACACTCCTCCACTTATACACCACCCTCCACATATACACAGAAGC